>NC_067282.1:38094455-39553622 GCF_020740795.1 Apus apus
TCATTTTAAAATATTTTTACTGCAAAGATTACTATTATTAATGAAAGAATATAGATTAACTCAGTGCTATATTAGTCCAGAAATACATTTCTGGCACTAACTCTATCCATTTCCTGAACTTTAGAGAGAAATATAAATCTTCTTTACAAAGTTATGCAATAGTAAGTTTTAGCTGCATTAATAGGTGGTAGGTCTTTAGTCTTGTGCTCCAAATTGATTGCTTTACTGATAAACTTAATCTTAGACACTTGCTTTAAGTCAAATCTAAGTTGAATATTAGTTTATATTGCGATCATGAATACAAATAAACTAAACTTAATTAAATAAACATAATACTAGTAGCTAAATTAATGAACATGAACATACTGCACTTAGTTTTCTGGCTATGTTACAACTCATGTTTATCAGACTATCTTATATTCCTACACTTCTAAAAACATAAAAAATATAAAAAAATATTTTAAAATGAAAAAAAAAAAGAAGAGGCGAAGAGCAGCAAAGGTATTTACTTTAGCTCACTCATCAGGCCACTGACAGAGGTATGTGTTATCATTTGATGCATTCCTGAATGCCTCTATTAAATTATTAAGTTATTTGGTGCTATTAAATTATTTGGAATTTGTTCCACAGCTGCTTGCAGTCACAAGGTTAAAGGTAAGCTTTACAACTGAGGTGAACAGAGAGAGCTGTTATTAAGGCAGGACTAAATACTGGCTTCAGCACTTATATATATACACTTTATATACTTTATATAACATACAAAAATACACATGCATGTGTGTGCATACAAGTACACACACACACACACATTGAGTCTCTGTTTTTTCAAGGCTTCAGGGTAAAAGCTTCTTCCAGTCCCTCTTATTTGGTGTAATCTTTCTATATTTACTACATAGTCTCTGAGAGCTCTTAAAATGAGAATGCATCTCGGGATTTTCAACTCTATGGTGAAAGTTCCCATCATTTTAATTGCGGCTGATGGAGCAGGTTATCTAACCTGCAAAAGCAAAAGCAAAACCTCCAAAACCCTAAAACCTAAAAAATCAAAATCAAGTGAACGTTGACAGGTTTGACTCAAACAAAAAAAGGGGGGAGTGGGAAGGAGAATCAACATGGGAGAAGAAGTTAATATGAACCTTCTGAAAACTGATGCAACTGAAATTCAAGGAATTCTGAAAGAAATATAGTCATGAGCAATACTGGGAAAACTCTAGGTCTCCCCACAAAAAAGGAGTACGTTTTCTCCTGTGAGAAAAAATTATGACAGCACCCCTTGTAATTCTGAAATAATCCTTAGCTCGTACAATAATTAAAATTAATCATGTTCAATCTTTTGCATTTTATAAAAGACATTTGATTCTATAAAATACATTGCAACAAGTACATAAAATGACACATCTATCCTGTCACTGTTTTTTTTGATGTTTTATGTAAATCCTGCATTTTCCTCTCTCTTTGATATTTCCATGGCACAGCCTCTGTAAAATCTAAACATTAAAACATATTATTTGCTTTTGTGGTGGTTTTGGCTGGGAGAGATTTAGGTTTCTTAATAGTAGCCAGTATGGGGCTATGCCTTGAATCCATAAAGTGAGTGTCAGGCCTCTCAATCCAGACACCTAATCTGAACTGATTTTTTTAAATCACATTTGTCAGGTAATGGCCTAGATGGCCTTAACTAGAAATATGTAATTGTCATAGAAAACCTTCAGAGTGAGATTCTGCCTATGCTAAAAAAAAACAAATTTAGATAGATGATAGTTTTATCCAGACTGTAAGGTTGGACTTGAATTCAGCATCTTGAAAGCTGGGTGAGATTATTCCCACCAAAATACACTAAATTGTCTCAACCCAAGTAATTGCTATAATTTTCCTTTATACAGTATTATAAATGTTGTCTCTTGGATGAGTTTTTCCAGGTATTACTCAGTGACTGACTGGAGTTGTTTCACAAATCATTATCCTAAACCACTTTGTTCTTCTTCCAGGTAATTCTAACACAATATCTTTTTGAAAGTTACAATAGCATAGAAATAATGAAAACATGGTGGGACAAGGTTGGAGAACTGTGATGAATGGTTATAGGCTGTTCCATAAAGACACACAGGGAAGAAGAGGTCAAGGGGTCACACTCTGTATTTAAGGGAACCTTGAATGTCTAAAAGAGGCAGGGGAATCTTTGGCAGCAAGCTGAACAACTTGGTAAGGTGTGCTTTAAACTGAAGGACTCAGGGGATGGGATCCAAAATGGCAATGCTCATGTCACTACAACCAACTGAGGAATAGGCCAGGCCAACCAAAGCACCAAAAAATGTTCCTTAGCTGCCTCCCTTGATGTGAATCAAAAAAACCAAACACCTGAAGTGTATGTATACAGTCTGGGGGAAAAAAACAACCAACAAAACAAACCCAAACAGGAAGAACTGGAGCTCTGCATTTAGTCAGAAACTTATGACATCACGGGAATAACTGAAATATGGTGGCACAACTCACATGACTAGAGGATGTGATGGATGGTTATAGCCTGTTTCAGAAAGACAGGCAAGGAAGAAGAGGTGAAGGAGTCACACTCTATATTAAGGATATCCTTGAATGTACAGAATTCAACTACGGTGATTGTGGAAGCCCTAACAAATGCCTCTGTGTGAAAATCAGAGGGGTCGTCTCCAAGTGGAATCTTACAGTAGTCACTTGCTACTCACCCCTAAACTAAGACAAGGCCAGTGAAGCAATACTTGACTCACTAAAAGAAGCTTCAGGTCTGGTTCTTATGGATAACTTTAACTGCCAAGACATTTACTGGAAGAACATTACAGCAATTCACATGTCATCCATCAAGTTCCTGGAATAAATAGAGGACTGCTTCCTTACACAAATGTTAGATGTGGCAACCATGGATGGGACACTGCTGGACTTGCTATTCACTAACCAAGAAAACCTGCTTTGTAGTATCTCAGTGAGAGCCTTGGCTTCTCTTAGAAAAATGTCTGGACAAGTTGTTTAGTGGGGGAAGAGGTGACTGACAGGCTGCACTCAGAGGGTGGTGGTAAATAGTTCTTTTTCAAACTGACTATCAGCCACAAGTGGGGTATCCCAGGGATTGATATTGGGCTCAACGCTGCTTAATATCTTCACAACGGGTTTGGATGCTGGGGTCAAGTGAACCCAGTTGAAGTTTATAGATGGCATCAAGTCGGGTAAGGAAGTAGACATGTCAAAAAAGAGAGCCACCCTCTAGGAAGATCTGGAAAGGCTGGAAGAGTGGCCTAACAAGAACCTTATGAAGTTCAACAAGGAGAAGTATAAGGTCATGCACCTCAGAAAACCTAGCCCAGGAGTGCAGCATAGACTGGATACACCTGGCTGGAGGTTAGCTCTGTGGAGCAGGACCTGCAGGTCTTGGTGGACTATAAGCTCAATAGAAGTGAACAGTGTGCTGCAGCAGCAAAGAAAATCAATGGGATGCTGGGTTGAATCGACAAGGCATCACCAGCAAAAATAACAAGTCGTCATCCCACTCTACTTAGCACTCCTCAGGTCACACCCAGAACACCTTATACAGTTCTGGTCCCAAAAAAAGATGTGGACAGGCTGGAGAAGGGCCAGAGAAGGGCCACAAAGATTATCAAAGGACTGAAAAGCCTGCTGTATGAGGAAAGACTGAGAGAACTGGGTTTCTTAAATCTGGATAAAAGAAGGTTTAGGGGGACACTTCATTGTCGTGTTGCAGTACTTAAAGGGTGGCTACAAAGAAGTTGGAGACTCCCTTTTAACAAAGAGTAACATGGAAAAGACAAAGGGTAATGGGTGCAAGTTACTTACGGGGAGATCACAACTGGACAGCAGAAGAAAATTTTTCACTTATGGGAACAGTCTGACATTAGAATAATCTCCTCAGGAAATGGTGAATCCCCAACAATGGTCACTTTTAAGACTCAACTTGACTGGTTGTTAGGTAATCTCATCTAAACAATGTTCCTACCTAGAAAGGTTGGACCAAATGGTTCTCAGATCCCTTCCAACCTGGCATTTTAGGATTCTGTATGATTCTATGACCTTTACTCTTGGTTAGGATTGTAATCTGTACCTGATACATCTAATAACAAAGAGTTTCTGTTGTTTAAACAAAAAAACAAAGGGTCATGTGTTAACGAGACAGCAAGCTTGTAACATTTATTTTGTAACTTTCTCCACAACATCTTTCTGAAAAGGCAACTGGATCTGCATTTCATATAAACTCATCAGATATCAAAAGGATACAGTAGTCAGTGATATTTCTTAGAGTTCTACCTAATGTGTCTCAGAAACAATCAAGTCCTCAGTGTGATTTCCATTCTGTAACATTTTACCCCATTTTTGTTCTCATTTTCATAGAATGTTTTTGGGGCCTGTATTAAACACCTCAACATTTCCCATTGCTTTTCCCTAATTCATTAGATAACAGGAAAAAAGGATTTTGATATCTTTATCATTCTTGATTTTTGTAATTGCAGGAAAAGCTTGAAGTCAGTAAGATGCAATTAAAATTTATCCTTTTAATGTTGATAGGGATTAAACTATCCTCACTTTATGTTCAATAAATCTAATGAAAAATAAGTAAGACTTTCCATGTTACTGCAGAGGTTTGGAAGATAAGAGCCTCATAAGAGCCTCTTAAGCCTTTTGCACCAACTGACAAGATGTAGAGGGCCTGTGACAACTATATAAATTGAGTTTGCTACCTGATTGTCAATAGTAGCAACATTGTTGATAACTACCATAATTTCTGTGTTCATTGGAGTTTTGTACATGCGTTATGTTAAATGCTAAAATTAAGAGGTCTTGTTTAATTACATATATTTCCTCTGAACTGGAAGAAATAATGCAGAATCATCATGTCCACAGAAATGAAATCACCCTCAAAGAGTAATGTGATGTGAAATGAACTGAAATAATTATATTTATGTTATAGACATTTTTAATTAAAGAGCGAAAAATTCTTTAGAAATCCACTTTTATTCCTCTAGCACTCAACAGATCATTATTATCATAATTTTGTTTGTAAAGTTATAACCATAGACCTGAAGACATGCAGGATAGTGATTTATTTGTTAAGAAAGACATTTTCTTGCCAGATATGTTCTGTCCTCTTTTTCTTTCTGTCATAGCATGCACTGGTTTCTTCAAGTACTTTTAGGTTTGCAAATACTTTTATTGCATTCCATTTTTTAATTCTATTTATCATTTTTTAAATTTATTTTTTATAAAATAATCACTATCATAGCAAGACATTTGCTGTCTGTGGTTAACATTTAGTCATTTGGGGATACTTTTCTGAGTTTTAAGTCACTGTTCTTTCCCTTATTACTATTTTGACACATACCTTTTGCTCTGTCAAATGTTGGACAATGATGTATTTGTCATGACAATTAAAGGGAATACTGTAATTGATTTCACTTCAAACACTAAATACACACACACACACAACCTTTTAGGTTTAGCTACTTTACTGTGTATGCTAGCAGTCTCAAAAAATTTAAATAAAGCTGAAATTCAGTTTGTCTGCATGTCTTGTGTGAGTTACAAATGCAGGGGAAATGATTATTCCAATTCTTATAAATTCCAAAACATGCTTTCTTCAATGTTTGTCAGCTCCACTGGCTCCTATAAATTTGACATATTAAATGGCAGATGCTCCTTACCTTTGTTCCTCACTTCATTCCCATAGGATGCAAAAAATCTACATCAAACCTCCTCCTCCTAATAGTGTTTCATAATGCATACAAAAGACATACCTTCCATTTATTATGAATACACAGATATCAAATTGCTGAGATAGAAATACTGGTTCAAAGCATTTCAGCAAAAACTGTCCAGGTTTTCAACAATGTTAGAAAATAGACTTAAAAAGAGAAAGGTCTCAATCATAAATATTTAATGATAATTTTTCACCTTTTTCTGTTAAACTGTATTTTATATTAAATAGATAATTTCCATATTGGAGTTTATTAGTGAATTCCTTTTTCATTATATCTCTGGTAATTCTATAATATAAAAGCCTCAAAAGATGGAAGCTGTGTATAAGATTCTTGCTACAGAAAGAAAGCAAAAATTAACAAGCAACAAAAAAATGCAGTTTCCCTTTTCCTTGAAAAGTGGACTCACAAATTCCGGAATGCAAGCTATTATATGAAAAAAAAAGGAACAGATTATTATTATTTTTTTTTTTAGAGAAAATAAATCACTATTATTGATCACAAAATAAAGATACACTTAAGAGAGGAATTGATATTTTACCCTCACATTTTCTGAAGGAAAGGAAGGTCTTAAATCAGATGTGACACCTTCTGAAAACTGACAAGTACTGTGGCACTTTGAAGCATTTCTATTCCATGGGAAGCTACAGTCTTGTAAGACATGATGATAAGACGCTATAGTATTTTCTGAACTGTAAGAAAAAAGTAATAAAATTATCAATCTAAATGAAATCAACACAAAGCATTAAACACGTGGTTATTGGTACATTCTATAGGAATTCCTAATAGAGAAAGCCAAAATCTGTGATAAAAGAAATTGAAGAAGGACAGAACTTTTAGGCAAATAAGGATCAGATGACGATAACTGTGAGAATAAATGTAAGACAGGATCATCTACTAGCAAAAAGGATAAGGCATAAGGGGCAAAAAACCTTCATGTACTTACAAAATACTGACAAAAGGCAGGTCTTTGTCAATGAGGGTTTTGCATTAGAAATGAAACCAGACTTATTTCTCAAATGCATACAAAGAACAGAAGGTGTCAGTTACTTTCATGGCCAAGGTTACAAGATGCAGTCTTGAGTCTAAAATTATACATACTGATTTTGTAATTAAAAATGCAGTAAAAGCTAAATGCAATTTAAAAGCTACCATAGTTGAAACAGTTCAGGAAAGACATATTTAAAAACAACAGAATAGAATATTTTAATAACACACTAAACTGTTTTTAAAAACTTCAAAACACTGAGAAATCATCCAGTTTGGGACAAAGGCAGCAGTACAATAGAAAGTCATGTGGAAGTTAAATTTGGAAGTCAACTGTGGAAATACGAATATGGAAGCTTTCCATCTGAGCTGGAACTAAAACTGGGAAAGTTTAGTATCAGTATATTGGACAAAATTACATGTGTCTTTTGTAACCAATAACTTAATAATAGATGGATTTTCTTTGTTTTGAAACAGTAAGAGATCGGTTGGGTTCTTTCTGGAATATGAGAAGGACATGAAAAATTAATTATGCTAGTATGAAGACATAGACACAAAGCTGTTGTTTCAAGTAGACAGAAAAGTGAAACTTAGATGTTAACTTACAAGACATATTGGAATGGTCTTAAAGCAAAGAAACGAGGTAAAAATTCAAGAAGATTATAGGTTAAGCAATAGCATCCTTGTGCATGTTTATTTCTCTCCCTTTATATTAAACATCATCTCTATTATTCCTTTTGCAGAATTGTGTTTACAGAGTGGTCTGTCTTAGATGCTGACCTAAATGACATTAATTTCAGTATTTTCTGCTTTGAGGAAATATAGCTTTTAATTTTAAAAGAGGGGATTTATTATAACTATAAAAACACAGCTGGACAACTAACTTGGACCTTACTCCTTTCACATAACTTTTTTGGATATAAAAATGAAAAGTGACTTTTAGAAATTTAGTCACTGGAAGGAAAAAATCACTGCCAAAAATGTAATTCAGTCTGCTAGTGTCTGGATCTTTGATCATAGACAGATTCTAGACTGATCCGCTTCTAATCTAAAGAGAAATGACAGGCAAGGAAAGTTTTTTACACCACGTAGTAAAGATATAAAAGAACAAACTCTCAAGCAGGCAAGGCAAGAATCATGAAAATTAGCATAACATGTTAAACACAGTGATTATATTTGTGATGTGATTATGTTTCTAAGTCAGAGCACTGTAAAGGAAGTTATAGTTAATCCCGTAGAACTGAGGAAAAGAGTCATTAGCACCTGAATACCAGGAAGGGACAACATAACATGTTATAGTAATCCATAAAAAGACCACTTCAGTCAAGTCTGTGATTTTAGTATGCAGCAGAATTATTATTAATCTCAGTTCCCAGGGTCAGCCTTTGAAGTATTTTTTATGTCTCACTTGAAGTTCAGGATTGTCAGGAGTGAAATAACAATTTTCTGAAAAATATTCTCCTATGTTTTAATGACATATTTTCATTAGATATTTTCATGAAGTATTTGATGCCACTGATGGAGTACATCACAGTAGGGGATAAAAATCAGTAAGATCTGACATTATGAACAGTTCTTCATAGACAATCATTTGCCATCTGATCCTGGAACTGGAAAACAGAACAGAATTGTTAACATAGAAAAGGATGAGATTTTTTTTCTATTATGCTACTAATGGAAAAAGAGAAATTGACAAAGAGTTGACTAATTGTTTCATGTTTTTCCTCATAAAATTGCTAAAAATAATTTCACAAGTTTTCTTTTCCAAGTAATCTATAAGAGCATTAAAATTTACTTGCTGTGGGATTTTGCGTGTTATTTTCTCTTGTACAAAACATTTTGTATATCAAGTGGTTTTTATTTTACTGTTACATTTGGGTCTGTTTGAAAACAATTACCAAATGGAAGGTAGGATTTTGCCTTTTCAGTCAAAGTTGTTGATTTATTTATTTTTAATATTATTTTTAAAATTCTAAAACAAGAAAACATGTAAGTTCCATCTACCTATTCTGTATAGCAGTTTCTTGGAAATTTTTTTTCACAGCTCAGTTAATTTACTTTGGAAGGTTTTATGTCCAAGGATGGTTTTATTATCAGAATGTGAACTTTAGTTGCTGATAATGAAACAAGGTCACTTTCAAGATCTTTTCTTAAAAGACACGAGGCTTGATGGAGTTTGCAACTTTGGTCTTTCATACTTCCTTTGATCTGCTTGCTCTACTTTTGCAGATGTAGTATTAGCGGAAAGTTTTATTATTTTTCCAGCTGTAGAGCTCTGTGTTCTGGTTCTTGAAAATATTGTCTCATGTTTCTCAATAGAAGGGATGACATTACATTTTAAGATCAATTGATGTATACCATTTTCTGGAGTACTTCCAAAAATCACTTAAGCTACAGCTATACTTCAAGTTTCAGCATAGGATAAAGATTTCTGAGGTAGCTTTAAAAGGCATAGGCCAGGTAATGGATACAGCTAAACATCAGCCGCATAAATTAGTTAGATAGCTCATTGGAAACTAGTCTTTGCATTTCTGTATTATTTTGCCATGCAAACTCAGCCAGTTTCTTCAGCAGTTCATTATGGGCCTTTCACATGTCATTTGGATACAACAGGGAATCAAACTCCAGTTAAAAAGCACTGTCACATTTTGAAACAAGTGATGCAAACATTTGAAATAAGTGATGCAAACATTTGAAACAAATTAGCTGTCCTTCAGTAGCTCACTAAGCTGTGTGGAAAAATGATGTATGAGAACAGGCAAACAAAGTTGGTTTTGTTCAGGTCAGAAGAGAGAGCTGAGGGAGGATAAAATAGCTTTCTTCAGTAACCTGGAAGGAAATGACATAGAAGATGCACTCTTCCGAAGTGCAAAGCTAAAGAACAAAAATTAGTGGATACAAACGGTGGCAATAAGAGTTCTTATCACAAATCTTCACAGGGATGCTAGCTTAGTAAAGAAGCAGGTCACCCAGAAGGACCATGAAGTGTCCATCCATAGAATGTTTCAAAGATAAGCTCAACAAGGCCCTTTACAACATGATCTTTGAGCAGTAAGTTGGGCCACATGACCTCCACAGCTCCTTACCAACCTAATTTATGTTAAGTTTATTCTGTGATTAATTCTTGCAGCTTCTCAGCACCAAAGTTAACTGTAGTGAATCCTTAAATGAGAAGAAAGATTAAAAAAAATAATAAAAAAATTCATTTAATCCTAAATGGGAATAAGAGATACTTAAAGATCTGATGCTAGCATGAGTTTCCCAGTAAACATTATTTTTGCACTTAGTAATAAATGATAACAGACTTTCAATTGTCCCAACAATGCAAAGTCTTGGGAATCAACTAGATTTGTCTTGACTTGAGATATTTTATTTTGTGTTTCACTGGCATAACAATGGTCTGGCAATAGGAAAACATTATATAAATTTAAGTTAAACTTAAGTTAAAATAGTAGCAAGCAGCTATGTTCATTTATTGAATTGGCTGTGACTATAAATTATGGAGGGCAATAACTCAAGGAATGCAAACTTATATTTTTCAGTAAAAGCAGCTACAAAGATAACAAAGACAACAGTAAAATTGAGTCAGAGGGAACCAAGGAACATGAAAGCAGACTTAAGATAATACTTGAAAATAAACCTAAGCAGATCAAATAATGATGAGGAAGAGGAAGAAGCCATTAACACCAACATTTTGAGTCTCCCAGCAAAGAGGAGAATGAAAGAGTACATTAGGGACCAGGTGTCTTTGAAGCAAAGACTGTTTATGATTAGAGAAGTTACAAAATCTTCAGCAACAAAAAAATACGAAACAGCTTGCACCAGATCTTACCAGATCTTTCGGCTAGTAATTAGATTATGTGATGATTTTTTTTTTTTTTTTTCTCTAATGTGGCTATGAGAGTTTTCATTATCTGCATAAGTGTCTAATCTGTTTATCAATCTAACTAAGTCCTTGTTTCAGGGATATTTTATGCCAAAGAAAACTGTAAGTTAATTATGTATTGTGTAAAGATGTATTCTCTTTCATCAACTTCATATTTCTTGCTTTTCAATTTCATTGTGTGTCTCTTTGCTTTGGTATTATGAATTTCTGTGCATCTCCTTTCACTGGTAAGTGTTATTTAAGCACAAGATAGTTAATTATTGTACATTTAAAATGTATTATAATCTCTGTAACAAGATCTTTTCAGCACATCTAAACAAACATAATTCTTACTTGTCCTTGAAGAGGACCAAACCCTTTTATGATTTGAATGTGTGGATATTTTCTCTTAAAAGCTGCCTACTTAGTTCTTTCCAGTGAAAATTTTTCTCTGTTGTTAAGAAATTGTAGTGTGTTTAGTACTTTTTTTTTTTTTTTTCCTGATTACAAATAGATTGAGCCATTTATTTAATAATACTAATGTTTTGTTATGTAATTCTAAACTGGTTTTAATTACTATGTTGCTCACAAAAATATATTTGCTTCATGATATTAACCAATTCTATATTTTTATTCCAATTGTTAATATGCTATTGAGTACATCCAAGGATAATTTTAATAAGCCCAGTTGTATTCTCAAAGCACAGCTCATCTCTAAGTTAAATGTTGGGGTTTTTTTAAGTACAATTAAAAAAAAAAAAAAAAAGAAATATAATATCATTATAATATCTGTTTACAATGAACTGTTGACTTAAAAGCAATTATTTTGTTATGTTGTGCTTGATTCAGTTATGAGATTTAGTCTCCTGAGAAAAATAAAGGGCAGATCCAATTTGGCATCCATATAATATTTTCTCAAACCAACAGATGTGTCATTCAACTCAACATCTGCTTGGTTTTTACTTCTAGTGATAGCTCATGTATATGAATGTATAATTTATATTAAGTGATCAAAGAGCAGGTTGAAAATTTCTCAAAAACTAAAGATTTGCCTCTAAGAAATATAAAGAGATCTACTTCTTTTTATTAAACAAAAGATGTTATTGAAAAAAAAAAACAACACATGTGTTTGGGCATTGGGTAAAAAGAAGCAAAATGTTTCAGGCAGTTCTATTAATAAAGATTCACTAAGCAGTGAGCTGAGATTTGGCTTTAAATGTCAAGTGTAATATCTAGGTCTATCATGGTGAAGACTGAACCAAAACATGAAATATATGAAATCCACGTAATTAATTAATGCAGGAAGCTGTAAGTGCATGACAGCTGTAGTTAAAATAATGTGCGAATGTACTTGCATAAATGCAAGCATGTTTATTTTGGGTGTATCTGCTACTTATTTTCAAGTCAGATTGTATCTATCAGATGTTGCACCAGCATCATGCAATTTATGCTCCAATAGACAGAATGGTCCAAATAGAAAAAGAGTATATGAAGTTAATGTATATTTCCATAAGTATCTTCTAAAGAATTTAAATGTGAAATGTAGGACTAATTGCCATTTTGTCAAACAAGCAAATAAAAATATTTGCTAATCTCCAAATATATGAATTTTGTAACATCTAACATTTCAGGAGTAAGCTCTCAAGCTGAGATTCAGGTTTCTTACTTAACCATCAGAAAACCTCTGATATCATAGAATCATGGAACGGTTAAGGTTTAAGGGACCTTAAAGATCATCAGGTTCCAACCTGCTGAGACATCCAGGTCTCTACATTGGAAAGATACGGATTTGATGGATGGAGTGCAGTGAGTGGTGGTCAATGGCTCAATGTCCAAATGGAGAACAGTGACAAGTGGAGTTCCTCAAGAGCTGGTACTGGTATTGGTGCTATTAACATCTTCATCAGTGAAATGGATGGAAGGTTGAGTGCACCCTTAGCAGTTTTGCTTACGACACCAAGCTGTGTGGTGTGGTCAACATGCTGGAGGACTTAACAGATTTGAGAGGTCAGCCCATGCGACCTTCATGACACTGCATAAGGTTATGTGTGAGGCCTTGCACCTGGGTTTGGGCAATCCCAAGCACAAATACAGTCTGGGTGGAGAATGGATTGAAAGAAGCCCTGAGGAAAAGCATTTGGGGTTGTTGGTTGATGAGAAGCTCAACATGAGTCAGCAATGTGTGGCCACAACCCAGAAAGCCATCCTGGGCTGCATCAAAAGAAGCATGGTGAGCAGGTCAAGAGAGGTGATTTACCCCCTCTACTCTGCTCCCATGAGACCCCACCTGGAGTACTGTGTCCAGTTCTGGAAACCCAAATATAAGAAGGATATGGAGCTCCTAAAACAAGTCCAGAGGAGGGCCACATGATCAGAGTCTGGAATACCTCTCCTGCGAAGACAGGCTGAGACACTTTGGGTTGTTTGTTCAGCCTGGAGAAGGCTCTGGAGAGACCTCCTAGCAGACTTCCAGGATATGAAAGGCCTAAAGAAAGCCAGAGAAGGACTTTTGACAAAGGCATGTAGCAATAAAACAAGGGCTAATGGCTTTAAATTGGAAGAGGTTAGATTTAGATTGGCTATTAGGAAGAAATTTTTTACTGTGAGGGTGGTGAGACATTAGCATGGGTTGCCGTGGGAAGTTGTGTACGCCCCCTCCCTGGAAGTGTTCAAAGCAAAGTTGGGTGGGTTTCTAGCAGGCTGATGTAGTGGCAGGTGTCGCTGCCCATGAAAGGGGAGCTGGAAATAGATTATCTATAAAGTCCCTTCCAACCCAAGCCCTTACATGATTCTATGATTCTAGGGTGTACAGAAATTATTCAGAAGCCTCAAAATAAATTTTACAATAAGCATTTTAAATAAGCCAATATTTTAATCTTACTGAAATTGTAAAAACTGACTTGTTCACTATATATCAATAGTTAAATAGAACATGTACTTCTGCACAGAGAAAAGTTAGACAATTGCCTGCCACTGGTTACTAAATTCCCTGCTACTTTGGCAGTCAAGATTTGACAGTGATGAATACTTCTGTCTTTTTTACTCTCATCACGGAATTTCAGATGGTAAGAAGCAAAATAGCTTGGATAAAAATTTAATGCAATAGTGTTATTGCCTTTAGTAGGCTGTGATACCATAGTCAAATTACTCAATTAGTTTTTTCCAGTTCCATTATTCTGAAATAAAATGAAAAATCTTGTAAGCACTAAATGCCACATCTTTAATATTTTTGCCTCCTCCTCCAACTTGCTGTTTTTTCAGGTCTATGTTGTTAAACCAAGTGATTTTCATTTATATTCATGATTCAAGTACAATATCAAAAATATATGCAGAACACATGGTCTAGGCTAATAAATATTAAATTTCTATGATTTTTTTTTAATACTTTTTCTCTGGAGTCATATATCATTCCTGAAAACATCTGCATTATGTAGAATGTTGCGCTGTTCCATTGATTTCCAAATTACCTATATACAGCAAGAGGGCATTAAAAGCTTACACATCCTATTCCAAGGGACAGTTTTAATCTGAGATATGTATTCATCAGTCTTTAATGAATATGACAGTGTATTTTAAAATAAAGCACAAAGAGGAGAGCGTAAGTGTATGACCAGAGAAGAAATATCTCTAAAACTTCTAAGAATTCTCTATTGTTAAAATAAACCCCACCACCTCCACTACTATAAAAAACAAAAACACAAACTCCAAAATTAGACAAACAAACAAAAACCCTAAAAAAAACCACGAGACAAGAGAAAAAAAAAAACCCTATAAGTTTTTTTTTTTTTTTTTAAAAGGTTTCTGAAGGTTTAGTACTTAGTTTGTAGCAATCTTATTTTTTAAACTTTCTTTAATGTGAAGACAATACCAAAAAGAGAAAATAGTTGGACAGAATGTCATCTCGAATCAGTTATAGCAATTCTGTTACATTTATAGCAACTGCCCTCTCTGGACTTAAAAACAGGGATTGTGGCTGGGAAAGAAATTATTCAATTGTGACCCATACAGGTAAGCAGTGATAATGATTATTATGTTTTATTTACATATGCACACACACACCCCAACACACCCACAAAGAAAAATATCATTTTAAGATGCTTAGAGGGTAATTATATTTTAAAGTGATCAGCTTTCTAGAAATTAAAATATCTTTTTGACAGAATTCTATGATTTCAGTTGACTTAACATACCCTGTTCTGACCTGAGAAATGTGTGTGAACTGCTACATTTCTCTGCAGGAATGGCTGTGTTTCATTGACATTCTGATGAACTCTTACAGATACTAAATTAGTCTGAGAAGCTATTAAAGGATTTTGGGATCACTGTGAACTCCTTGCCATATCAGTGCTCAAAAAACCTCTGCATAAAATAAATTTAAAAAATTAAAAATTGGAGAACGATTTAAAAACTATTACACAAGTAGGTAGTTATGAATAAAATATGCTAAGCTGGACTTCTGTACACTTACACTCTTGCTACAGTTTAAAAATACATACAATGGTGTAAGAATTGCAGAATATTTCCTAATTAATTATTTTTTTTTAATGCATCTTTTCTATTAAGGTAAGCACATACTGCAAGAGTTGACAGGTTATGACAGCAAAATAAAGATGTGCAAAGATTCAAAGACTCTTACCTTCCTACTTTACAGTTTCTGTCAATTGGATGATATTTTCCTGTTTCCCCAGACTGTCTTTGATGATACTAAAGCAACATAATTCCTGTAGGGATACGGAAGAAAAGAGGAAAAGGGCAAAGGAAAAACCACAACATGCAACATTTTATTAATCTTAGCTGTATTTTAATACACAAGAATAAATATATATCAAGAGAGACGGTAAATACCTCTCCTTCTTGGAACTGTGAACTATTCGTTTCAAAGAGACCAAAGGACTTTAGGAGCAGGTTTTCAGTCTGAATTAAAAATTATCCCAGCTGGTTAGCTATGGAAAGTGAGTTTGCTCCATTTAATGTCAGCACTCCTTTGAGTCTCTACCATACCCTCCAAAAAGACTTCAAACATTGTGCCACAATTCCTTTCATTAAATTCTTATGAAAATGAGAAAAACATTTTTCTTGTTTTACTGGTGAAGAATGCAGAAATAGAGGATTAAGACATTGACTGAAATATATACAGTAACTAGCTTCTTTAAAAACTACTATTCAACCTTTCTGACCTTCAGAGATTTGAGTAAAATTCCTAAACTTTAAGAAACTTTATAAAGAGATCATCATAGCTATCTAGACCTTAAAAGATGGAAATCAATTTTGAATACTCTCTTCCATTCACTTCAATAACAGTATTAAAGTTCTGCTACATTAGAATACAATGTTGCATAAAGCTGTTGAATACCAATCCCAGAAAAAACCCACAACTTTTCTTTTTAAAATTGTGACAGGTATTTAAAACCGCCTTCATATCTGCATATGCTTTTGAAAACCCGGCCTTACCCACATAAAATAATCAGTTGCCTAATCCTCCCCTATTCTACCTCTGTGTGTTTACAGTGGAAACCAGATTTATTCTTTATTATTTATGCAAAGACTCCCTACCTTTATAGAGTCTTCCTAGAAACCCAAGCAGATACACTCAGCATATTGGGGTTTTTTAAATGCCAAAGTTTAGAAGGCTTGTGAAACAGCTAGACATATAAATCTTACTGAATTCTCCTGTTGAATTTTTTTTTTCTTTAGTTTGTGTTTGCATAACCCAATTTGATATGGATAAATGAAGTAATGGATGGGCAGGGAGTGAAAGAAGGCTAAACAATATGCAATTTTGGAGTGCAAAAATAACAGTATTGTCCACACAGGCCAATTCCAGTTGAAGGTGGTCAGGATCTTTTACTTTGGTAAACACACAGAGTAAATCTACGTCTTAAACCTAAACCTGCATTCTCGAAATGCAACTAGAAAAATCAGACCACACACAACACACAGTAAGAGGCAGAAGTACTACTTCAAAGAGTATCCCAGCATAGTATAAATTTACTAGAAAGTCTTCCCTCAGTTTTCTGCAGTTCTGGGCTCCCCAGTTCAAGGATAGGGATATGCTGTGAAGAATCCAATGGAGGGCTACAAGGATGACTAAAGGACTGGAGCATCTGTCATACAAGGAAAGACTAAGAGACCTGGAGCTGTTACGTCTTGAGAATAAAAGACTAAGAGGGGACCTTATTAATGTCTATAAATATCTAAAGGGTGGATGTCAAGAATGGGCCAGTCTCTTTGCAGCGATGTCCTGTAATAGGATGAGAGGAAATTGCACCAAGTTACAACATGGGAAGTTCCACCTCAACATGAGAAAAAACTTCTTTACTGTGAGAGTGATGGAGCACTGGAACAGGCTGCTCAGAGAGGTTGTGGAGTCTCCTTCTCTGGAGACTTTCAAGATACATTTGGACACATTCATTTGTGAACTTCCATAGCTGTTCCTTCTGCAGCAGGGAGGTTGGACTCAATGATCTGCAGATGTGCCTTCCGACCCCTATGTTTCTATGATTCTATGATTAAGATCAATGCTTAATATAAAGCCATTAAACAAAGAACAGGTGTTGAAATCAAGGACAAATCTGCAAAACAGATGCACGAAATCCTAGCTCTTCTGTTGGGGATTTGACCTGTTTGGGTACAATATAGACCAAACAGTAGAGAACTGAGCTACTAAGAGACCCACCAGCACATGCATATGGATTCTGAATCAGATATGTTGGGTGTCCATGCAACTTAGTCTGCAAATAATTATGCCATGTATTTCAGTATATATTCCTCAAAACTTAGCTAAAAATAATTGGTAGAAGCTATCTATATCCCCTCAAAAAAAACCAAAACATGACAACAAAATGAGAAGTGCTTTAGTATACAAAAAAGAAACAAAACCAGAAGAAAAACAATAAAAAACAATAAACAAAAAACCCAAACAAGCAAACAAAAAAACCCCAAAACACAAATAACAACAACAACAACAAAACACAACAAAGGGAAGGGAAAAGAAAGGGAAAAGAAGGGAAGGATTTCTTATATCCAATACTTAACATACATGTAAATATTTCTGTCACCCATGATATTTTAACACTGAAACAGAGAAAAGCATTCTTATCGAGATGGCTTTCAGGATGTTGATAGCCCAAATCATTGAACCAAAAAATGTTACATCAGCAGGAATTAGCATTTGGTGAGTTGAAATGCACCACTGAAGCAATACTTATTTCATCACAGCTATCTCTCCAGTTGCAATTTTATGATGCTATTATACATAGTAACATATAGTCACATAAACAGTGTGTTAGGTTAATAATATGATAATAAAGCATGTCCTTTATACTAATAATTATTTTACAAATGATCATAATACACCTCCAGGAATAGTTTGTGTTTCTTTCTTTTGTTTTACTGTCTGTTATTCTATTATCACTACTACCCAGTTATGTAAACTAATTCTGAAAGGTGACCAGCTCCTATGGATAGTATTTTTCTTTAGACTTGTCAAGGGCTTTCATTTGGAAGTGCAAGTTCTGTTTAATCTTAAATGCATATTAATTTTTCTGAAATAAATAGACAAAAAGTAGTAAAATGAAATTAAATTTTGTGTTACAGGAATTTTATCAGGATGTGCTTGTGTTATAATGGAATGAGTTGTATTTCTTCTCATGGAATAATTTTCCTGGAAATCCGGAGGGAAAAAATATGCAGCAGAAAAAGTAACTAGAAGATCATTATTTTAAAGTGTTTCTGTAGAATGATATTGAAAGTGTTATACTTCTTTAGTATATTTTTTGCTTCATTTTGTACATTAAAAATATAAAATGCAAAAGAAGATAGGATCTTTTAAAGCATTCCTATGGTTACTATAAATTTGCATTTAATTCAAACACAAAGTACCCTTCAGGTACCCAAGTCAAGAATCAGTCTGTGCATTTTCATTCTTTTCTTCTGTGTGCTCTTTCCATGCTTATTTCTTCTTTCTTTTTCTAGCTAGGAATGCAGGTGATATAGCATAACTATATTGAACAGTCATACTGTCATATAAGTAATGTAACTATTTATCTACAGGGATTAAATAATTATTTCTGATGCAAATGTATAAGCTGTATACACTAAAATATCTTCTACATAAAGAGGTAAATATCATTTCAGCTTTCATTTAAAATCCTTTAACCCCAAACAAACCCTTAATATGTTTGGATTACGCCTTCTAGCTACCTTGGCAAGAAATTTGAAGTTCTGTTGACCTGATTGCAAAATGGCAGCAACAAATCTGAAACATTCTTTAAGACTCTTGCTAGAATCACATCGCTGAAACAAAAAAAATAAAATGCTAGATGTAATGATACAAAAGCTTTGATACTGGCAAGATTTGCTCAATGCTTAACTTTAGCATGCTACAAATTTAAGAAATTGAGCGGGAATTATTATTTTCCAGGCTCCTGTGCTCAGTAAATAGTATTTTCTGAGGAAGGGTAAATTATACAAGATAATATGATTTTTTGAAGGCCAAGTATGAAATTGCATACAGAAAAACAGAAACAAAAACAAACAAACAAACAAAACCAACCAAAATAAACCCCCCAAAACTTGCAGACCTGTGTTTGAGTTCAATACTATTTCTGTTAGAAAAACAACAAAGAAGGTGAACCCAAAGTGTATTTCTCAATTCAGTTAAGCCAGAATTTCTTCTACGTGTTTTTTCTATTCTTGCCTGTTATTCTTGATTTTATCACAAGATAATAGATTAGTCATAAAAGGATACCGAATCACATTTGTGTATTCTATGGATATACTATCCAGTGCAGTGCAACACAGTTATACTTAAATTTGCCTAGTTTTCCTTCTTAGAATCTGAACACAGAAACCATGCTTCCTTCCTTCCTTCCTGCCTGCCTGCCTGCCTGCCTGCCTGTTTGCCTTCTTCTTCCATGCCTTTCCTCATGAATGCTTTTCTTTAATATTTGCTACTTTGCATTCTCTGACTTAGAGTTCTCCTTTTTCATATGATCAAAATATTACATAACACTAGAAGTTAAATTAGAACAAAGAGGGTAAAGGAAAATACAGAAGAAAAGGTGCTGAATGCTACGAAATCCAACTACAGAATCCAAAGAAACTTAATACCTGCATGCATAAGCAAATGACTAAAGCATGTTAAAACAGTCATTTTGTCTCTTCATAAGGATATATCAGATGCTTACAAAGGAAGAGAAGCAAAAATAGTTGTTTTTTGTCAGAATATGAATCTACATATTTGCTGTAGTAGCCTGTAGTTAGTTTATAAAAAACAAGTTAGTTGTCAGACCATGTTACTAGATGTTGAGAAATAGTGTTTTTTTAGCAAAAGTGAAGGTTTGGGAACAAAGTGTTTTCATACAAGAACTCAAAATAAGAAAGCCATTTTGAAGGAAGAATGTATAATAAATGAAGACAGACAGACAAGCTGTAATTTCAAGGTTAGGGACTCATTGTTTTGAAAGCCTGATTTGAACTTAAAAGAGGTGAAGAGAATTTGTCAACAATGAGAGAATATGGACAGCTATTGTCACTAAATATGGCTTAGCTGAATAATATTTTTTCATAGAGCCTGTCTTTTTAAGCAGACTTAAGAGATTGTTAACTTCATTGTGTACTTTTACACAAGAAACAAACAAGATACACATTTAGCACTATTGAAAAAAAATCACAATAGCATTTTCACTATCCAAAATCTATACTTATGTTCTATCATATTCATAACTTTCTTGGCTTGGTAGGAAGATGAATTACAGCTGTTAAATGTATCATCTTGTCAAAGAAAGTCCTGAACAAAAAACATGGGTCTAACTTTTTCACCACCCTAAATAAGTTTAATATTCAGTGCAAGCTGAGGCCATTTATCCTTTAATATAATCAACATGATTTTGCTAGTTCAATATTACCTTTATATTACCTCAACAGCACTAAAAATACAAATACAATATTACCATAATTTCATTTTGCAACTGTCTTTCAGTCTCTGGAGTCATCATAGCCTTTACGAAAAATAAAAGTCTATTACCAAAAACGAGATGCTGACACACAGGTCAGAGAGATATCTAAAACTTAATGATGCTATGAAGAAAATATAGTCATGTTGCACATTGCCATATAATGCTTAGAAATACTTAGACCCATTTATTGATAAAACTGTTCCTATGGTGACTATATATGAGTGGCAAAAAGCTTTGCTCAAAAGTTAAGCTTTAAAAAAAAATGGAGAAAAAAGGAAATAAAATCAATCTTATATCCAGAAATTAGAGAAAAAATAATTTTTCCAACAGATCTGACAAGGATCATAAAGAGAAATCTGAAGTCTAATTCAGATATCTGGCACTGAAAAAGATGGGAAAGCACCCTTTGAAATTGGATTTGCCATCTGCTAAAATGTTTGATGAAAGATTATAATCCAGATTACCCAAATATACACCTAAAGCCATTAAAAATAAGTTACAGGTTGGTATGATAAGAACTTGTAAATGCTACAGAAAATTCTAATAGAAACACTACACTGATAGTGCAATCATAGAATCACAGAATGGTTTCAGTTGCAAAGGAATTTAAAGATCATCTAGTTTAAACCGCCATGCCATAGGCAAGGACACCTTCCACTAGACTAGCTTGCTCAAAGGCTCATCACACTTCCAGAGACGGGTCATTGACAACTTCATAGGGGCAGCCTTTGCCGTTTTCTCACTGCCCTCACAGTAGGGGATTTGTTCCTAATCTAATCTGCCCTATTTCCACTTAAACCAGTTCCTCCTTGTCCTATCACTACATGCCTTTGTAAAAAGTTTGTCCCTTACTTTCCTGTAGCCCTTTCATGTGCTAGAAAGTTGCTATAAATTCTCCCTGTAGCCTTCTCTTCTCCAGGCCCAACTCTCTCAACCTGTCTTCATAGGAGAGGTGCTTTAGTCCTCTCATCATCTTCATGGCTCTCCTCTGGACCTGTTTCAACAGGTTCAGGTCCTTATTCTGTTAGGGGCTCAGTTCTCCAGGTAAGGTCTCAGAAGAGCTGAGTAGAGGGGGATAATCATCTCCCTTGACTTGCTGGCCATGCTTCTTTTGATGCAGCCCAGGACACAGTTGGCTTTCTGGACTGCAAGCACACATTGCTGGCTCATGTTGAGTTTCCCATCAACCAATACCCTCAAATCCTTTTCCTCAGGGCTGTTCTCAATCCATTCACCACCCAGGCTGTATTTGTGCTTGGGACTGTCTCTACCTGTGTGCAGGACCTTTTACTTGGCCTGTTGATTGCAAGTTGCTATTAAAGACTTTACTGCCACACGTCAGTTTATTCTTGAGCATGTAATTACTCAGGAAAGTTTTCTCTATCCCCATAATTCTTAAACAGAAACAGACTTATGGGAAAGGAGAGGTAACACCTTCAGTGCAAAATATCTCACAGGTGCCATGGACCTTGTGGTCGTTTCTTACACCTGTCATGTCTACAACAGGTATTCTACATCATAGAGTCATTAACTACAAATATGACACGTTGAATTTGTCAAATGAGAACAACTTGTCTAATATATATGGCTTCAAATTACCAGAAGCAGGAGGTGGGTCCTAGGTCCAATGCCTTAATGCATGTAAATGCTTCAGCTTTTCTTTAAGAAATTATTGAAAAGGTGAAACATAGAATCCAACTTTCAAAGCAGTGTATCACACACAGGCAAATAGGCCAGAGAGAATCTAAAGGATTGAGTAGAGCAGAAAATGACTGAAAGAGGACTGTAGACTATAACCCCATGAAACTATTCTGAGAGCTCAGGAAAAAATAGGACATCAACTCAATAACCAATTTAGAACTATATTTTGCATTAGTGGTACAACTACATTTTTTTCCCCTTTAGAGAAAACAACTAGGTTACTGATTCTCTGTTTCAGGCTGAAAAATTACAATCATTGGAACTTTAGTCAATTCTGCTGAAGAATGCTTTTTGTCATTAGTGTTAGTAAACAAGCAGTCTGACTGAGAGAAACGGGATCTTTTTTTTTTTTCTCACAAAGTACTTGCTACAATGATTGACACACATTTAAAGTTAGTGTGCTTTTTTCTTATCAAAGACTCACTATAATTTTAAGTTCAAAGAGCTCTCATAATTTGTCATTTAAGAAAATATACCATTAGTACTTTAAGTAAGTTATTCAGTCTTATTGATCTAGTTGTTTTTGTCTTTCAGACTCCTGGGAATATATGTTCCAGCATGAGACTTTGTGCTTTCTTCTGTTCTTGTCTTTATAGGAAAGTAGGAATCCTAGCAGAATTTTTAATAACAATTGCTTCTTCCCCTTCAAATCTCTGGCTCAGCCTCACATCTGCTTTGGTACGAAGAGAACACCAAGTGGCACAATTTCTTACAGAATATATATAAACATACACACACTCCTTTGTGTTCATGAGAGGCTGTGTCCTCAGACAAGCTTTGTTTAGGTTGGTTAAACAATTTAAAACAGTTCCAATACTCTCTACCTCCAAAAGCCTCTGTAACCTCCTAGTAAACCACAAAGGCAAAGATGTATCTTTTCTATAGTTAGTCATATAACTTTAATTTTTTCAACTAAATCTGTCGAAAAATCCCATGCTACAAAAAAAGAAACAAAACAAAACACAAAAAAAAAGGCAAAACGAAACACAAAAAAACAGTGACAACTATTTCTATTTGTTATTATTTTATTTTTTTTTTAATTATTAAACTGTTTATATATCAACCAAAGATTTTTCTCACTTTCACCCTTTTGATTCTCTTTCCCCATCACACTGGGGGGAAGTGAGGAACCAGCTGTGTGGTCCTTAGTTGCCAGCTGGGGTTAAACCACAGCAAGAAATCTATAACCTTTACTGACAAATACGCCTACATGAACTTCACAAATACAGCTATTCAAAATGTTATATCAGAGTCAAACATCCAAATAATAAATGAAGTAATTTTGTTTCTCTACTCCAGAGAAGGGACATAAAAATCTACAGGGAAAGCTACATAATTCCTTTGGGTCATATATAGAAAAGAATCCATACCTGGAATATTTTAAAAGAATGAGATTTTTGTGGTTTATTAATTTTTTTATTATTTTTTTTTCCCTGGAGTAAAGCCGATCAGATGTGTAGGGTTGGCTGCTCTACCTAGATCCATATAATAGTTACAATAATTCATTGCAGCTCCAGTGATGTGAACGCAGTTGCATGACTTGAAACTAAATTAAAAACTGACCCCAAACCTAATCTCATTATTTCACCCTTTGCAAATTTTTTGTTTCCTCCTTCCACATCTGTAAACTGTATCCAACATAAAAGCTGACTGCCAAAAAGAAGGACTGCCACTGATGAATACAGAACTTACTATTAGGTATCTCTGCATCCCATACAGCACTCTACCTAGGTCAGGTTATAGATAAAGCAGGTAACATAATGCAGATAATGACCTTCAAACTAGGAAAAGAACACAAAGAATACTATAATTTCTAATTTTGTTCCAGTCTTTTCTAAATGCCACTCACTAGGGAGACCTAGTATCTACAGATGAGTATGAGCTACAGATTACTCAGTCCTATTAAGATAAAGAGAGCTCATGGAACATACAGATGTAGGATTTCAGATCTTTGTGAAACTTTGCAATTAAAGAAGTATGACATTGACAAATATTTATGTTTAGGAAGCAGCTGAGAGTCTTTGCAGGATCATAATATTATTCTAAGGTGTTCACATTGTATTCAAATCCCATTTAGAAACATAAGTCATAATTAATTATTTGCCCTAACATAATTAGGGCATGAGTTAGCAGGGCTCATGGACAGGTCTTTAAACGAGACTCAAAGGGGAAGGGGGATAAGACCAGGCACACCAGCGCTGAGCCTACTAGTGTGAAGGGCCAAGGATGGGGGTGAAATCAATAGTCCAGCTCAAGTCCATCTACACTAATGTACATAGCATGGGCAACAAACAGGATGAGCTGGAAACCATTCTGCAGCAGGATGGTTATCACATAGTTACCATCATGGAAACATGGTGGGATGACTGTCACAAATGGAATGCTGCAATGAATGGATATAAGCTCTTCAGAATGGATAGGCAAGGAAGGAGAGGCAGTGGCATGGTTCTGTATATTAGGGAGTGTTTTGATTGTATAGAGCTTGATTATAGTGATGATAAAGTTAAATGTTTATGGGTAAGGATGAAGGTGAATAAGTCAGATATTGTGTTGGGATTCTGTGACAGACCACCCAACCAGGACGAGGAGGCAGATGAAGTATTCTAAGTGGCTGGCTGAAGTCTTGCAATCGCCAGCCCTTGTTCTAGTGGGGTACTTCAACCTGCCAGACATCTGCTGGAGATATAGCACAGCAGAGAACAGTCTAGGAGGTTCCCCAAATATATGAAAGAGAACTTTCTTAAACAACTTGTAAGTTAGACTACCAGGGGACGTGCCTTGCTAGACCTCATGTTCACAAACAGAGAAGGACTAGTGGGAGATGTGGTGGTTGGAGGCTGTTTTGGGCTTAGTGATCACAAAATGATGTTTTCAGTTTTCAGTGATATAAGGAGGGCGGTTAGCAAACCTCTACCCTGGACTTCCACAGGGTGAACGTTGGCGTGTTCAGGACATTGGTTGAGAGACTCCCTTGGGAGACAGTCCTGAATGGCAAAGGGGTCCAGGATGGCTGGATGCTCTTCAAGAATGAAATCTTAAAGGCCCAGGAGAAGGCTGTCCTCATGTGTTGCAAGATCAAAAGGCAGGGAAGACAGCTGACCTGGCTGAACAGGGAGCTTTTGCTGGGACTTAGAGAAAAAAGGAAGGTTTACCACCTTTGGAAGAAGTGACAGGCAACTCAAGAGGAATACAAAGATCTCGTTAGGTCATAGAGAGAGAAAAATAGAAAGGGAAAAGCTCAGCTGGAGCTCAACTTGGCCACTGACATAAGGGAGAACAAAAAAAGTTTTTACAAATACATCAACAATAAAAAGAGAACCAGGGAGAATCTTCATCACTCACCAGATGTGGGGGGGAACATAGCAATCAAGGATTAGGAAAAGGCTGAGATACTTAATGCCTTCTTTGCCCCCACTTTTAATAGTCAGACCAGCTCCCTCTAGGGTGTTTAGCCTCCTGAGCTGGAAGGTAAGGACGGAGAGCAGAACGAGCCCCCTGAAACCCAGGAGGAAGTAGTTAATGATCTTCTTCTGCACCTAGACACTCCCAGTCCATGAGGCCAGCTGGGATTCACCCAAGACTACTGAGGGAGCCGGTGGGAGGAGTTCGCTAAGCCTCTCTCCATCATTTATCAACAGTTGTGGTCAACAGGGGAGGTGCTGGATGACTGGAGGCTGCCCAATATGATGCCCATCTACAAGAAGGGCCGGAAGGAGGATCTGGGGAACTACTGGCCTGTCAGCCTGGCCTCGATACTGGGAACAATCATGGAGAGGCTCATTTTGAGTGAGCTCGCATGGCAACTGCAGGGCAGTCAGGGAATCAGCGCCAGCCAGCATGGGTTTATGAAAGAGAGGCCTTGCTTGACCAGCCTGATCTCCTCCTATGACCATGTTACCCACCTTTGGTTGAGGGGATGGCTGTGGACTTTGTCTACCTAGACTTTGGTATGGCCTTTGACACCATCTCCCAAAGCATTCTCCTGGAGAAGATGGCAAATCATGGCATAGAAAAATGTACTCTTCACTGGGTAAAAAACTTGCTCAGTGGCCATGCCCAGGAAGTTGTGGTAAATTGGATCAAATCTAGTTGGCAGCCAGTCACCAGTGGTGTCCCCCAGAGCTCAGTTTTGAGGCCAGTGTTGTTCAATATCTTTATCAATTATCTGGATGAGGGGATTGAGTGCACCCTCAGTAAGTTTGCAGGCAATACCAAGTTGGGTGGAGGTGTTGACCTGCTAGAGGGTAGAAAGGCTCCTCAGAGGGATCTGGACAACCTGGATCAAGGGGTCACATCAGGCTGGATCATTATGGTCTCAACAACCCCAGGCAACATTACAGACTTGGGGAAGAGTGACTGGAAAGCTGCCCAGCAGAAAAGGACCTGGGGGTGCTGATTGACAGCCACATGAACATGAGCCAGCAGCGTGCCCAGGTGGCAAAGAAGACCAACAGCATCCTGGCCTGCATCAGGAGTAGTGCGGCCAGCAGGAGTAGGGAAGTACCCCCTGTACTTTGCATTGGTGAGACTGCACCTTGAATATTGTGTTCAGTTTTGGGCTCTTCACTATAAAAAAGACATTGAGATGCTGGAGAGTATCCAGAGAAGAGCCACCAAGCTGAGTAAGGGTCTAGAGAACAAGTCATATGAGGATTGGCTGAGGGAACTGGGGTTGTTTATTTTGGAGAAGAGGAGGCTGAGGGGAGACTTTATTGCCTTCTGCAACTACCTGAAATGAGATTGTGAGGAGGTGAGTGTTGGCCTCTTTTCCCAAGTGAATGATGCAAGACAAGAGGAAATGGTCTGAGGTTGTGGCAGGGAAGGTTTAGATTAGACAGTAGGAAGAGTTTCTTTACTGAAGAAACAAGAACAGCCTGCCCAGGGAGGTGGTTGAGTCACCATCCTTGGAGCTATTCAAGAAACGTGTAGATGTGACACTTCAGGGCATGCTCTGGTGGCTGAGGTTGAGGGGGTTTTTATGGGGTGTTTTTTAGTGGGTGGCATGCAGTCTTTTGTGTTGTTTTTTTTTTTTTTTTTTTTTACTGGTATTTTTGGTTGTTTTTTTGTTTTTTTAGATTTTTTTTGTTTTGACTGTGGGACTCAATGATCGCAGACATCCTTTTCAACAATGATGTAAAAAAAAGTCCTTTGATGGATGAAGCCCAAAACCTTTTTTACTTCAATACCCTTTTTCAATTCTGTATTAGGGAAACACCTAAAACAGCTAGTCTCATTCCCATTGAGAATTTAAAATTCAGCTAAATCAAGTCATCACAGTTTCATTGACCCTGAGTTTTTATTATTTAGTTATGTGGTCAAAGAGCACCTAATCTTTCTAAAAATTTATGCATAGATTTTTAATTATTCACAAAAAAGTAATTGTTCCCTAAATTGGCCAAAAACTCATCCTGAAAAATATGTCATTCTGATTACTCTTTTTTTACTGCCTTTTTTCTCACTCAGCTGAGAAATATTTTTGAAATTACACCCCCACCTTAATCCCCTGTTCCCTTTCCTGTAAAAGGTTGCTATAGGTCATTCCTTGTTCTAATGCCATCAGTAAGGAAATGGCTTTTCTTTGCATGTGTTATTCACTATGCTGGTGCTTCTATTTCTAGAAAATGTAATAAATTCTTGTCCTGAAATATTTTGGTTGAATTATGTCATGTTCAGAGTATTGTCAAGGTTTATTGTGTTCAGCTGGATCTCAGAATATTGCAGAACCATTCCTAACAGAGCTAGCAAAATAATTTCTTCTCTGTTACATTTTTTTTAGAACAGATAGCTGTTGTTTCTTATTGACAGCCACAGCTTCATTTCCAACTATCCTCTGCAAATTCTGGGTTATATTTTCAAAATATCATTCAGAAAAACAGGCAGCCACTGGCAAATACACTTTTATGAGAAATACTGAACAACTAAGACAAATCTGGTTTTTAGTATAAATTGTCCATTTCATTTTGTCAGGTTAACTAAGTATGGATGCATTTTTTGCCATTTAAAATACAGGATTTTCGAAGAATTGTTCATCTGCAATTTCACTAAGTACACCTAAAAAAGCCTAGGACTGAAAAATGCTGTAACTTGAAATCTGTAGATTTCTAGCCAGATTTTTAGTGAGAAATAATTGAAAAAAACCCCCATGTTTTGTTTTCTTGCAAAAACTGCTTCATGGTTAGAGAAATACCTGCACATTTCACAGGAGAGGAGAGCTGAAGGTCAAGAGGTTAGTTCTACTTACTGTAACATATATTCTGCAACTAACCAGTAGCTGTGTGATCTGCAGAATTCTCAGTTAATAGGGGAGGTTTTGTCTCTGTTTAGTGGTCAGGTGACCCAAAACCCAGAGAACAGAATTGCTCTCTGTTACTTCACTCTGACCTCCCAGGGGAAGATAAAAGGGATATAAGGAAGAGGGAGTTAAAGCTTCCAAGTTAAAACTAGACTACGTTTACTGGAACAGGGAAGAGATTGTAATATGTGGGACGGGAACAAATATAAACTAACCCTATTTTGATGGTCACTGATACTAGTCTGGGAAAGTCCCTTGCAGCAGAGCTGGCTCAGGAAAAGGGTCTATGGCTCTTCCCAGAGACTGATGGATTCAGATGCTGCTGAGCATGTGCCAAGCTGATGACAAAGCAGGGGTATCTCTCCAAGACCTCAGAGAGCAACAATGCAGCCAAAAGAAGGGAGCAGGAAGGGGTGGACTTCCTGTCTTCTTGACTTTTCTAGCGTATGGCAGGAAATGGGAGGGTCACTGACCCCTTCTCCTCTGCCCTCTGGGACTTAAACACCTTCTCTCTCTGGTCCTTTAGGACCTTTAGGGTCCTAAACACCTTCTCTCTAGTCTTTGTATTGATACCATTAAATTACCCTGGGTCACCTCAAACTAAAACAGGCTTAAAGAGAAAGAAAAACAAAACATTTTTATTGATAGTTTAAATCACTAAGATTTCCTGAAGGAAAGGAAGGCTAATACTGGGGGAAGGGAGTTGTATTTTCATCTTGTTCTTTATTGTCTTTATGTGTATAGAAGGACAGGAGACTGAAAGCATTTTTTCAAGGGAAATCAAAGGACATATAGGGATGATCCACTTACAAAGCAAATTGTGGAAATAAATGTCTCAAACTATAAGCATCATTAATTAAAAAAAAAAAAAAAGAAGAAAAAAAAAAGTGCGGGTATGGGCCATTAAATGTACTATAATCTGTTCAGAGAGTTTAATGCAAGGGTCATTATGAATTTAGTGCTTATTAATGATTTAGAATACAATGGCAGCTAGAAGTCACTCCTGGGGTAGACACACCAATGTGGTATGTTGCTTCTGCATACTGATTAAGTGAAAGACTCATTTCAAAGAACAGTTTGCTATTTAATCTAAAGAATCTAGAACACTCTTAACTTTGTAAAGAATAGTTGTCAGGCAGTTCTTTTCCATTTCCAAATTAAGTGGATATAAAGTCTGCCATTCAGATACCTTTTATTCTTTATCATCTTTCCTATGACTTGGGAAATGCCCAAGATAATATTTAAATACTCATAAAGCAGGTTGAATGCAAGATGCAGATAATATGTCTAGTAATGCAGTATATGGAACATTACTTTTCTCATCCTTTACGCAGATTTAGATTAACAGAGTGTGGTAGCATTTGCACATGATGCTGAGAAGATGTTCAGAAGCTCTAGCAGGGTCATCCAGCTGTGCATATGTGTGTTTCATACTTGACAGACACTTAAACAGAGAAGGCTGGGTAGACTTTCCATCACCAGAACTGATAGCCTAATTTCAATAAACTAGGACAACCAAACCCCTTTAGCCTTCTGCCTCGTCATGCGGTGGGATAAAATTGGCTTTTCTACTGATTACCCAGCATGCAGGCGTATGCTCAGGCTGTTTGTCTCCTTTTTTTTTTTTTTTTTTTTAATGTGTTTGTTGGCTTTGCTTTTTTTCTTTCTTTGTTGATTTTTGGTTTTGTTTTGTTTAAATTGCTTGCTGTATATTGTGTCACATGTCTAAGGCTAGCAGGGGAGCAGAGGCTTCAGGAATTATGGTTGCTGTACCATGACAGAATTTATTTTCAGATTGAAATCTGACAGCCTTAGTATCAATAACATGAAACAGACCCTTAATTTGAGATTGAATGCCATGATACGGTCTTTAATGAGGAATTAGTGAGTAAAGAGCTTTATCACAGCTTTCTCTAAATCATCATTAACTGGAGAAACAGATACAAAAAATGGCTGTACTGAGTCTCACCTTGCACTGCATTGCATCTTATAGACACTTGCACTTGTGCAAAGAAATCATGAAGAAAGGAGGATCCATTAAAGAATAAAAGATTTCTATGGGGCACCAACAAATGGCTGGCTAGAAGCTGATGCTTCCCTGAGCCATAATCTTCCCTCCTCAGCACACAGCATAATATAGAAATTCAGTGCCTCATACACTAGCACCTGAAAACAATTATCTGTTTTCTTCTCATATTTAAAACTTTTATGCTTTTCTTACTTTTCTCAATAAACCTTTTTGCCTTCTGTGTGAAGGTCTGTCACGCATTGATGTCTACTGTCTGGCTCTCGTCCTATTGTACTTGGCAGACTTGAGGACAAGATAGAGCTTACAACACTGGCCTTCAGTAAAACAGACATTATTCTGCTTAGATTTATAATCCAGCTTTGGGGATCTTCTTTTTTTCAGTTATGACTTTGACAAGAAATCATGGGGTAAGCTCATCTGGAAACAGTAACTGAAGAAATAGAAAGGTCATCCACAGCTATGCAAGTGGCAACTAGGCAGAGAAGACCTTTATTTCCCTTATAGAAACTGTCTCCACATACCTGAAATGTTAATGTAAATGTAAGAAAAGCTATAAAAGCTTATAAATGTCTCATTTCCCTTTTTACTATGTAGTTGTGAAAAGCAAAGGTTGATTTGTACATCTCTGTTCTAGAATAACATTCTGGTGCAAAACCTACAAGATGGAGAACTGCCATCTCCAAAGCTGTCAGGAAGTTATACCTAGCCTCGTGAACAAAAAGGGCTTACATTTCTGTATAGTTTAGCTCAGAATGATGTTAGATGACAGGTGTACATCAAATTAAATGACTATACAAACTTAGTAACCTCATGACTGTCAGTGCCAGTGTTGTAAGGTTATCTGGAGTGCAGTCTGCCTGTGGACCACATCTGTCTCCATAATAACTAACATTGAACCTTTCAAAAGCTTTGTCTGTACAGCATGTGAAGTTGTTAAAGATAGTGGTCAAAGTAAGTTATTTCTTGCTTAGTCTGTTTGCAACCTAGAGAGGTTTTCACATAAACCTACAAGGAGATAGAATATGTCTGAGTTTTTCTCCATGTAAGCCACAGAGCTTGCATAATAAAGACATGTGAATATCTCTTCCTTGGTGTTCAGTTGTAGTGAATTTTAGCTGTTGAACAATAACAATGCCTAATTTTCCTGTTCTAGAGATTTCCCATCAACATAAACATAAATATCCTAAATTATGCAAAATTTCTCTCTAGCTTTGTACACATGTTGCAAGAAAAAGTAATTCTCTGACTGCTAAATGAACATGTCTGCCATTAAAACACTCAGGATAGTCAGAAGGATAATATTATTCTTCTGTCATGTATTAATTTTTATAAATCCTTAAAAGAGTAAAATTAAATATTTAGTCTGTATTTAGATTTCCTGATCTATTTAGTGCCATTCTAACCTACATATCAGTGACTCCTCTAATAAAAAGGTCACCTGTGTTCTACCCGGTATTTAGCTAATTAAGTGTCATGTGGCCATCATAATGATCTGTGATTTTAAAGACAATGCAGAACCCTTTTTCCCTTTGCTCCTGAGAATATTCATTCAACCAAGTGATGATCAGAATGAACTGGAAGGAAAGATATGTCAAAACAGTATATAGAAAGAGTTTAAAAATCAAGCAGATCAGTGAAATTGCCATTGACTATGACAGATCAAACCTTTTGGGTGCTTGCCCCTGTAAGATCACACAACTTTTTTGTCTGACTGGTACTAGATCAACAAAATATCTTCTGACTTTGGGGATCACAGAGGGGAATAATTTCTTTTCCTTTACACTGTGTATTATTCAGTGTAACACAGCTTGAAAAATGGTGGTGAGACCCCTTGTAATCATTTGTGTATTTATCCAGTTCTTTGTTGAGAGGTGGATGACAGCACCTATTGCTTATTATTTAACATTTATTTCATTGTGCTACAAAGAGATAACAGAATCCCCAAGTACAAGTCCACAAATTTTAACTAGGATAGAGCTTGAAATAAGTTTGTTTATAAAACAGATTAAGAAACACTGATAAAAAGTTCAACATGAGCTGCAAATGTGCACTTGCAGCCCAGAAATCCATCCATATCCTGGGCCGCATCAAAAGAAGTGTGGCCAGCAGGTCAAGGGAGGTGATTCTTCCTCTCTGCTTCATGCTTGTGAGACTCCATCTGCAGTATTGTGTCCAGTTCTGGGGACCCCAATATAGGAATGACATGGAGCTGTTGGAGTGAGTCCAGAGGAAGACCAAAAAGATGATCAGAGGGCTGGAGGATCCTCCCTATAAAGACAGGCTGTGAGAGTTGGGGTGGTTCAGTGTGGAGAAGGCTCCAGGGAAACCTAGCAGCCTTCCAGTACCTGAAGAGAGCCTGCAGGAAAGCTGTGTGGGACTTCTTACAAGGACATGTAAAGAGAGAACAAGGGGCAATAGGTTAAATTGGAAGAGGGGAGATTTAGGTTACATATGAGGAAGAAATTCTTCACAATGAGGGTAATGAGATTCCCTCCTTCCAGGGAGGCTGTGGTGCTCCCTTCCTGGACGTGTTCAAGACCAGGTTGGATGGGGCTTTGAGCAACCTGGTCTTGTGGAAGGTGCCCCTGCTCATGCAGGTGGATTGGTACTAGATGATCTTTAAGGTCCCTTCTAACCCAAACCATTCTATGATTCTATGATAAGAGAATATTCAGAAAAAATATAATTTAATGAATATGATTACTTTTCTCCTGATTTACTACTCTTAAAACAACTGTTCCAGAAACACAGGCATGCCATGTTTATTTTATTATTTCTTCTGCACCTGCAGAGGAATAGTTATTCTTTGAGTTATCTAAGGGTAAGTTATCTTATCCTTACTCAAGTGTCTCTCTGACTAGTCATTGAAAACATATCTATTCTTAACCTTACACCAAAATAAGCCAGTACAGTGCAGAGATAATTTTGTTGAAAAATTCCAAGCTAAGCCTTACCATGCAATTTAACTAATCACAAGATTAACTTACCAATTAGTAATCTTCAATTTTCTTAGATTGCCACAACTTTGGATAATGAGTATTGATTCACAGGAGCATGATTACTTAAAGATAACTTGTATCAGTGTTCAGATTTTTTTGATCTAACTCCTAAAGATTCCAAAATTTTTTGGATTCTCTTAGAGTTTGAATATTTCATTAACAATATAGTTAAGATGGTTATGGCAGCTAGCTGAGCTAGCTACAGCTTTTGACTCATTGGTTTGCTCCCTTTTCTTTCAGATAGACACAAAATCTTCTTTGTCTTTCATTAGAACACAAACTAAGACTATTTTTAAAACAGAGAAGACTTAGATATGCTAGCATGGGTTCTATATAATGTAGTAAAACACTAAAATATCACTTTTTGACCAACAGGGTACTTGCAGGGCTGTAGTATATTATTTTTTCCTTGTTCAAAAGCTTTTGATGGTGTCCTGGATTCAGATTAACACTGTGAAGTCACTTCTTGGTCCTTATGAAAACAGCCTTGTTTCTTTTACTTCTGAAGTTTGGATCTGGTTCTTTTTTTCCACATCTTGTGAGTCTACTGATCTACTCAGACTGCACTATTACAAAACATAACCCACCACAGGTATGTATGGCACCAAACAGTAACCGATATATGCAAACAGTTTTACCTGTCTCAGTGACAAGTGATAAGACATGGATGAAACTTACAGTGCAAAGTATTAGAATACAAGAAACACACTGCAGGAATATAATTAATTGGATAATGAGATCTGTACTTTATGTGACATACATTTATATACAGGAAAGTAGGAGGGAGTATAGAACTCCATATTCTCCTGAGTACTTAGGCTGATGGTCAGACCAGTATTTCTTGGGTCCAGTAATTTCTGAGGAAAAATGAGGGCAACTTAAGCAACCAGAGATACAAGTGGAATAAAAGAATATCATCAAAGTACACAAATATATAAAGTAACAATTGTATGAAAGTTGCAGATGCACCTGTGGAGCCTATTGGAAGAGTTTTGACTCTCTAGTAACAACACCTGAAGCCTTATGTCTGAAATAGCAGTTCGCAATACAAATAATCCAGTTCTGTTAGGTCAAACGGAGGCCATCTATTAAGAATTACAATTAAAGCATATAATATTGTATTTAAAAACAACAAACAAACAAAAAACCAGAACAACAAAAAATAATAAAAAACAACAAACAACAAACAAAAAACCCACCCCAAACAAACAAAAAGAAACCCTAAAAAAAAAATGAAAAACCAAAATTATGTTTGACTCATCCAGGACAAAGATGAGCCTTGCATTTTTAATGCATTTGTTTGTTTTTAGTACTAGTTTGTCTGACTTTAAGGTAGATCTTTAGCTATACTTTTAAGAGAATATAAGGATGTTCCTCTTGAAGACAATGAAGGATATTCAGTGAGATATCAAAGGCATGTTGCAGGTTTATTAATGCCAGAAATGTAATTTAAAACAATGGTCTAGAACATGATAACTGTCACGTTACTGATCCTATCTAGAGAACTACAGTGAAAGGAAAAGAGCTTGATATATGTTTCCTGTTGATCTTGTAAATGTAATAGCAGCAGAAGCCATTGATTGTTTGCAGCTGTGCATTTCTATGCCAAAAATACACTACCTGAAATATAGTACCTTTCAGAGCGGATCAAGCTATTGTTGTGCCTTCTTTATTCTAGAAATTCACCATAATTTTCAGATTCTGTATGTAGCTGTTCTGAGACATCTGGACACAATTTTCAGTCCTAAAAAAATGTTAATATTTTTAATTATCCATCTCAATATTCCTGTGCACAAACACCAATGTGTTACTATTTAATGTACCTTCAATTTCTGTCAGTTTTCTCCTGACAATTATAATGTACCTTTTGTAGGTCAGTAGAAGGTGAGAAAACATACACTGAAAATTTGTATTGTTGTATCATGATGCTATCACTAATGAAGCTCATTGTGGTGCGTTGACCTTGATTGGACACCAGATGCCCACCAAAGCTCTTCCTCAGCTAGACAGAGAAGAGAAAATATTTTGAAAGTCTTGTGGGTTGATGTAAGGACAGGGAGAGATCAGTCACTATTTATCATCATGGGCAAAAGAAACTCAACTTGGGGAAAAATTAATTTGACTTTTTGCCACTCAAAACAGAGTAGGATAATGAGAAAATAAAAGCTAAATCTTAAAATACCTTTTCTCCACCCGTCTCTTCCTTCTGGGCTCATTTTTACTCTCAAATTCTCTACCTTCTCCAGACGACCAGTTCAGGGGAATGAAAATGAAGGTTGCATTCATCACAGATTTCTGCCTCTCTTTCCTCCTCAGGGGGAGGACTCCTCACACTTTTTGTCTGCTCCAGCATGGGGTCCCTCCCACTAGGGACAGTTATCCATGAACTTCACAGTTCCTTCCTATGGGCTACAATTCTTCACAAACTACTCCAGTACAGGTACCTTCCACTGGGTGCAGTCCTTCACGAACAGACTGGTCCAATGTGGGTCACTCACAGGGTCACACATCCTGCCTGCAAGCTTGCTCCAGCGTGGGTTTCTCTTTCCACAGGCTCACAGGTCCTGCTAAGAGCCTTCTCCAGCCTGAACTTCCCATGGGGTCATAGCCTCCTTCAAGCATCCACCAGCATGGGCTGCACGTGGATATTTGTTTCACTGTGGACCTCCTGGAGTGCATGGAGCTCTCCCTGGGGACAGATGAGGAGCCAACAGAGAGCTTATGGGTTAAGATTAAGGGAAAGAAAGGCCAAGGTGACATCATGGTGGGGGTTTGTTACAGGTCACCTGAGCAGGAAGATAATATAGATGAGGCACTGTATAGACAAATAGGAGCAGCCTCACATTCACAAGCCATGGTCCTCATGGGAGACTTTAACAATCCTGACATCTGTTGGAAGAACAACTCTGCTAAATGCAAACAATCCAGGAGGTTCCTAGAGTGCAAGGATGATAACTTCCTTTTCCAAGTAATCGAGGAACCAACAAGGAGAGGTGCCAGCAGAAAAAGTCTTCATACAGATGGAAAACAAACTGAAAAGGGCAAGGAAAGGGACAGGGAAACATATTTATAAAATTAAAATTCAAATTGAAGAGTAAGTACCATAAACGTTCCTGTTTCCAGTATTTATTTTCCTCTTGAAACACAGATTAGAGGATGATACCTGAGGACTTAAACTCATAAGTGCATGGGGGTTTATGCTTACATGCATATGTGAATTTTTCAATTTATAAGGGAGTTTCATTAAGATTTCTAGACAAAACAGCTGTATTCTCTATAAATGTATAGAAAGATATAAGTTCAACCATTTATAAGCAAGTATCAGAGCTTGCCCTTAGGCTTTAACATAAGCCTCACAAGTGTTCATCTAATCTTGTTCTTTGGTATGCAAACCCTGGAAACTGGGTTCGGTTGCCTTGGGAAATTTCCTTTGCACTAAGTATACTCTGTATATTTTTCTTTAAAAAGGGAATTCATAAAAGCAAATTACAATAATGTATCACTCCCTAGCTTTTTTAAAGTTTGACAGCTAGCAATGGTTAAGTCTTTCAGTCAGTGCTAACATCTAACATCTCTAAGTCTTCAAACAGTACAACAATATTTAGGAGCTTGTAATAGGTGGTTTCTACATATAGGAATGCAATTCCAGAAGTTGTTTACAGCAATATGCAGTGTTATGTATTCCTCCTGACAAATAATGAAATTCAGCTAGAATGTGCATTATGTGTCTGGACTTGGTGCTGCTATTGAGATACACTTCAACTCACCAGTACCTTCTTAGTCACCAAAACATTTAGACATCTGCTTAATTAGCTCAACAGGGATTTAGTAAGATTTAGCAGAGATTTCAATATTCTTTTAATTTAAAGCTTCAGAATTACTTGTGTAGAGACAAGCAATAGTGAAGCCAAATGGTTTTTTTATTAATTGTATGCCAAATACAATCAATCTTGGAGCAACCAATTAGTCAAACTGCATCGCACAATGATCTTAATATTCTGTATTGTCTTATGATCTATATACAGGAGGATAATGATATAGTGTTGTGTTGTATATATATATATCAGCATCACTTGAACAAGTGAAATTATTATCTAAAATACATATAAATGAGGTACAGGTAATAATTTCTTTACTTCTTAAAATCACGTGTTTAATTCTATGACAATAATGTCGAATAAATAAAATATAAGGAAATAGTTAAATTACATTAAGCGACTTGCCACAAATTTTAAAAATGTAAATTTGTTGATCTCATAGAGCAGTAGCTGCTTACAACTGAACACCAAGTAATCTGTGAAGTCTGAGTTACTCCAATTTGAAATGGCAAAACTGTTTGATTTTATCACAGTGAAACAAAACTTTTTTCATCATTTCGATTTTTCAGGTTTGCCATATGTTTCCCAGCTCTCCCTGTAACCCAAAACAGAAAGCCTTCAAATGTATGCATGAAACCTGTGCCGGTATAATCACCTGGGGGTTTAAAAATAACTGCATGTTCTTCTAATCACTGGCTTTACAGAGAATGGAAGCAAACAAAGATACCCTTCATTTCATATCTACTGACAAGTTCCCCAGTAATTTCTTTTCTATTCGATTATACTCTTTTTGTTTTTCTCTTCAGCAAAGTTGTCACTCTCTTTCTTCTGCCATGCCAAAATCTGCCTGCAAATACTGGTTTGGTAACTAATATCCTACTGCCCTGAGGCTTCTTCCAATTTCTCCGCAGCTTAGCTCAGCCCTGTCAATCAGTGAGATGTTGCCTATCTTGTGTGTTAGTAACACCATAGCGTTCAGGCTAGAGTGAGGATAATAAGGATGAGAATATCATGACAGACAGAAACACCCAAATGCTCCAGCACCCACTATTGTCTGTGACACAGTTCTGAGCAAGACTTTCTTGGTGTTTTCATTAATATAGCGAAGATACCATAAAGCGGTACCAAAGTATCCTTTAACAATAAAACAGGGGTTTGAATCACAGGAACAGATCAGATGTAAAACCACTGGTTGTTATGGCCATAGACATGGTTGCAACAGGACTAGGGAACCAATGGCCAATAGATGTATTGGTTTGAAAGCACTGCCTGGAAATATTTTAGAACCTGGTGAGAACAGGATAGAGGATAGAGAACAGGTAGCCCACAGAATGTGGTTAGCACACAGCTGATTAGGCTAGGGTATGCTTAGAATTGTTTATGTAATTACAGAAGAAAATATATTAAAAAAAAATACTATCAGTTTTAAGGTTACAAGATTCCATGATAAATAGCTTGGCATGACATTTCCTACTGATATCTGAAAAGCTGCAGTTTGATTAGTTTTATCAGACAAATAAGGCAGAGTCATGTTTAAAATGTATTCCCACCAATCTATTCAGCTAAAGCTATCGAGGTGTTACACATTTTTTATTATATTTACATGTTTTTATTAGTTTGTTGATTGGCCAGGGATCTGTATCGCAGCTAGAAAGGCAAGGGAAAAAGCACAAAGGCAGATGAAATTATTCTAGTTTTGTCTATTGTCTGAATAATTCAGTTTGAATTAATTTAGCACTTACTTGAATCTCTATTCTCATTTTTTAATGGTTTTTATTTTTTGTCCTTTTATTTTGTGGGCTATACTCCTAGGTGATATAAAATAGAGGTGAATTAATTTTCGCGATGCTTCTATTTACCCTATCTAAGAATTAGCTTTTGTTGCTAATGCTCTACCTGAAAGTTTCTCTAGTAAAAAATGGGGGTATTGCTATACTTCTGTGTATAATGAAATTTCAACTTTTTGTGTTATCCTTAAAATGTCAAATCAATTTTCTTACAGAACAGCAGAAGTAGTTGTTAGAAAGGAGTATAAAAATATCTACATATGCATATGAATATACCTTTAAACTGCAGTAAACAGTTATTTGATTTGCATATCATAGGGAATACTTCAGCAGGAACCACTCAAACAAATGGAGGATGACTTCACAAAAAGAAGTGTGAGTACAGCAGTGAACCAGCTTAAACTGGCTTTGGTGCCCAATGACTCCATGCAACACATAGTGTCTCCCTTCCTTAGCGACCTCCATAATAGATGGAGCCCAAAGTCATGAACTAAATTAACTCCATGGGTATTTTATGGACATTTTATAGACATTTTACAAGAGTGGTCCATAAGCCGAAGGAATGTTGACTCTGTATTTATCAAAGAATGGGAAGGGAAGAGCTATTTAATGAGGATGTATTGTGTATTGTGGGACTTGGGCATGACATAAATTGTATGGTAATAAGAGTGGAGATTATACTGGTTTTGGCTGAGACTTCAAAGTAGCTTGCATGTTTCTATATTTTGGATTTGTGACCAAATATTCTTGTTAACACACTGATGTTTTAGTTGTTGCTGACCAGTGTTTATGAAGTGTCAAGCAAGTCATTTTCTGTTTCTGAAAGTGCTCCTCCAGGGAGTAGGCTGAGGGTGGGCAAGAAGTTTGGAGTGGACACAGCTGGGGCAGCTGACCCCAACTGACCAAAAGAATATCCCATACAATATAAAGTAGTACTCAGAAATAAAAGCTTGGGGAAGGAGGAAGTGTAGACATTCAGGGTTATAATGTTTGTCTTCCCAAGTAACTGTGATTAAGTGCTATTTTCAAATAACTCCTTGTTTGGTTTGGGTTTTTTTGCTTGCATTTTTCTTTACCTATTAAATTATCTTTATCTCAACCAACAAGTTTTCTCCCTTCTACCCTTGCCATAAATGGGACAGGATGGCAGACAAGACATATATGCACAGATCAAGATTTATTGCATATAACACTGGGGTCTTAACACCTTAAAGCAGAAGGCACAAGTACAGTCAAATTGTAGGGAAATTGGGAGATAAGACAGAAGTTGAAATTTTAATACAAAAGGTATCTTAATGAAATTTACTACTTGTAGTTAGATCAAACAGTAAAGGTTAACTGTTTAAATGCTAGCAACTTACTTCTCAAGTTTTATACTAGGCCTAGAATATTAATTATCAATCTTAAAGGATTCTATAATCTTAAAACTTAACGATGAAAATTATTTAATGTTAAGTTCATGAATAAAGAAAATAAAAGACTTAATATCTCTCACCCTTGCCTGGCTGCAGCTGGGTATTCCTGCATAGATCACAATTCTGGAGGATTAGGGTTTCTGGCAGGCATCCCCCCTAGAGAGGAGAAGGTCCAGCACACCTCCTGAGAAAGTGTACGGGAAGTCACCTCAATCAAAGATGGGACCAGGCTTTTATAGAATAAAGTGGATTGACTGCTGGTTTTTAACTATTTAGCCATATCTCCAACATCTTTCATTGGAGAATAAAAGGCAAACAGTAGAAAAACCACAAAGGCACTGTTGTCATAATGCAAACTTCTTTGTTTATCTGTTTGTCCTTACTTTGTCTCCATTCCAGGCCTAGCTGTGGCTAGGCTGGCCTCCACGTTCTTCAACACTGGAGAGCAGCTGGTGTTATGAAAGTCAACTTGGCCTCTGTTGTACCTTTCAAGGTTGTTATCAGCTCAGAGTTTGCTAGGCTTTTCCCTTTCTCATGGAATATTTCCACTAGGGCCTGGGCCTGCAAAACTGAGAGAAAAAAAGCAGCTGAATCATAGAGGGAAACTGAGGCAGGCATATTGAGAGATGGAGTGTCCTGCTACAACCCTCCTAATTCTATCCCCATCCCACTGTGGGGGAGTTAGTGAGCAGCTGTGCAGGGCTGAGCTGCCTACCAGTGTTAACACAGAACAAAATTTTATAAGCTATTTATATGGGAAAACAACAACTTGAAACACTTACTAAATATTGAGAACTATAAAGGAAATATGGAACTGACAAGGGACAGGACTTAGTTAACTACATTGGTCAGATCCTCAAGTTTTAAAGAATCCTTTCACATGTCATTTGCAAAAATGTTTCTAGTTTTCTAGGAGTTTTCTTTTGTTTGCATTATGTACATAATAATTCTTCATTATGATTAAAATGCACCAAGAGTCAAAATAGTACTGCAAAATGTAACAACCACTGAAATCCAGCATAATTCCAAATTATGCATAAATTAAGGAAAGCCACCTGCTTTTATACCTGTAAAACTGACAGTTGATTAGATAACTTTCTGTTTTGCTGAGCTGGGTACTAATTGTTTATTTATTTATTTTAAATAAAATTGTCTACATTTTATATGAGAGATTCAATAGCACAGTTTGAATTAAGAGCCTGTAGAGAGCAGTTTATAGTGAATTGAGGCAAACAGCACAGATGCTTACAGACGGTACATAGTGTTGACAGAACTCATCTCAAAGCAACACAGCAAAATAACTAGAGGTTATCATGCAGAAAAAGCCAGAAATATGGAATCCAGCAAGAAATATGACGCAGAAGATTTCACTGCTCAGAGGCTGCAAGCTGAGAACTTCTTATGGTTAGAGACATTATAGACAATTTGACCTTGCCTCTAGCCCTAGAATTTTCACATTTCACATATGCTATTCTCTACTCTTAACATCCAGCTTCAGTAGTGCTCACTGATCAGCTGCTGTGCCTGTGTGTCTTCTTGCAGTACATTTTTCTTAAAATATGTGATTATGTAGCACTTGCTGATAAACAACTTGAGCATTTTATTCACAGATGGCGCTTTCTTACTGCCACAGTTTATCATTACTCTAAAAATTTCACCGTTTTTCATTTTGCTCCAAAGATACCAATACAAAGCAAGTTTTGAGAAACTATGTTTTAGTTAATAATAATTTTTACCAGGCCAACAGATAGCAATTAATTAATAGAATTCTTCACGAACACATTATCTTTTCAGGGAAGAGGGAGGATTGTTCCATGGTCATATACATGTTCCTAGACATCGGGGACAAAACAGAGAATAGCTGAACTTAGAACCAGTGCTATCTGGGCACTAGAGTAATGCTTGGTCTGCTAAAGCACTTCCCTCCTTTTTATTGTTGATTTTATGGAAGCTAGTCTCTTTTAAAAGCCTGGGTCCAATTCTCACATTTTGCCACTTCTGACTGTGTAGTCAGCATCCGTTTTGAACTAAAGTGTCAATTTATCTTTTTTCGTAAACATTGAAGGGAGTGGAATTACTTGCTGAAATTTCAGTTACATTTGGATACATTTATTCCATCAAATAAGGCCAAATTTCTGACAGTATTTAGGCACCCATATTCCTTTATAGGAGAGGGTGTTACACACCTAAGCATCTTTATAGTCCTACTTCAAAATTAAATAGAAGAATAAAAGAATGAACTCAAAAGATATGAAAGACAGTTATTGGAACATCGGTTAGATCTCCAAGGTATAATTGTGACACATGCCACATGTCACCTTCAGTGACTGTCACATCAGTACTGAAAGGGAGATGGCCACATGTAAGCCAGAAGAAAACATTCTTGAGCAGTAATAAATGCATACTTGTATTTTATCCAATTTGAGAAACACTTTATACACTATCTGTGGGAGAATTCATAAAGTATATTTCATATTTGTAAATTCAGTGTACTATTATATTAGATTACGTTACCAAAGTTATCAAAGAAGATCTGCTTGTAAAGAGGCAAAATAATAGCACCTGTAGTAGGATCATACTTCAAACAACCCTTAAGGAATTAAAAAAAAAAAAAAAAAAAAAAGTTTATCAATATTTAGACAACTTCTAGACATTTTCCAAACTGATAACAGAATCGTGGAAATATATAATCATTCTGTTTAGAAAGAAACCTTTAAGATCACCAAGTCCAACCATTAATATAACTCTACCAAGTCCAGAGTTAAACAATGTCTCTAAGCACCATATCTACCTCCAGAGATGGTGATTCAACCATTTCATTGGGTAGCCTATTCCAGTGTTTAAATATCCTTCAGTGAAGAAGTTTCTTCTAATATCTAATCTAAAAATTGCTCAGTACAACTTGGTTTATTTCCTCTCATCCTATTCCTAGTTGCTTGGGAGAAGAGACCAACACCCACCTCAGTACAACCTCCTTTCAGGTAGGTGTAGGGAGTGATAAGTTCTCCCCTCAGCCTCCTTTTCTCCAGGTTAAACAGCAGTTCCCTCAGACGGTCCTCATAAGGCTGTCCTCTAGAACTTTCACCAGCTTTGTTAATCTTCTCTCGACACATTCCAGCATCTCAATGTCTTTCTTGTTGTGAGGGATCCAAAACTGAACACAGTATTCAAGGCACAGCCTCCCCAGTGCCAAGGACAGGGGGAAAATTACTTCTCTGGTCTTGTTGGTCACACTATTTCTGATACAAGCCAGAATGCCATTGAACTTCTTGGCCTCCTGGCTCACTGCTGGCTCATATTCACCAGCTGTTGATCAGCAACCCCAGGTCTGTTTCCTCTGGGCAGCTCTTCAGACAATCTTCTCCAAGCCTGTAGCATTACATAGGGTTGTTTTTAGCCCAGTTGCAGGACCTGACACTTGGCCTTTGTGAACCTCATTCATTTGGCCTCAGCCCATTGATCCAGGTCCTGCTGTAGACCCTTCTTACATTCAAGCAGATCAACACTCCCTCACAACTTAGTGCCATCTGCAGACTTTCTGAGGGTCCACAAATCCCCTCATCCAGGACATTGATAAAGATATTGAAGAGAACCAGCCTCAAAACTGAGCTCTGGGGAACACCACTTGTGAGCAGCAGCCAGCTGTTTGTAACTCCATTCACCACAACTCTTCGGGCCTGGCCAGCCAGCCCGTTTTTTACCCAGCAAAGTGAACACTAGTCTAACTATGCATAGTTAGTTTGTCCAGGAGAATATTGTGGGAAACAGTGTCAAAGCCTTTACTTCGGTCCAGATAGACAATGTGTACAGCCTTTCCCTCATCCACTTAATGGGTCGCCTTTTCATAGAAGGGCATTAGGTTCATCAAGCAGGACCTTCCTTTCATGAACCCATGTTGACTAGGCTTTATTTCCTGGTTGTCCTGCATAAAATAATTCCTTAATAAATCAAATGTACTAAGGAAGCAGGGAGAGTGGTTTTTTATACCTGAAATAACAAGGGAATCAATTTTGACCCAGTAGTAACTGGGTGAATACAAGAGCTAAGTGCCACCAGTTCCAAAGGCAGAAATGACATTGTAAAGTCCTCTTTCCACACTCGCAACTAGATTATATGTCCTAAAAATTATAACTAAATATATTTAGGAAAGAATAACCAAAGTTATTAAAGAAATATTTTTCTTCTACTTCCTTTGAACAAGGCATTGCAGTGCTGTGTAAATATACTTCAAAAGTATTTAGAGCTTTTTAAATGTTTAAACATATCTAAACATATCTAATTTCAGCCTCTTGGAACCAACTTCTATGTTCTTGTCAACAGTTAAAAGTTCTTTTTTACCAAATACTTTATTTCTATAACTGTATGTGCAGCAATCTTCTCTCAGACTGCCCCTAGACAGAGGTAGCTGATCTTCATAAGCCTCATTTATCTGTTGTGTTTGACAGATCTGAACTATAGTGTTTTCAATACATTAAGTACAATATATGATTTTTTCAAAATTATTTGACATAGAAGTTATTTTTATTGTGGAATGATTTTCCACAAGAAAATTTGTATTCTACATAAAGAATATTAGTTTCTCTATATTTGTCTTCTGAAAATATTCAGAAAATGAATATGACTATTTTTCAGGGCTATCATCTGAAGGTAATCACCTAAAAACTACTCCAGATCCCTGCTGTGAAAGACTGATTGAAACTTGATTTGTGTCAGTTCAAACAGTACCACCAGCTTTGCTTGTGTTCAGTGTACTCCTTACATACTTTTATTCAAATCAATAAACCAGGAGTATTTAATGATTTCAAAGTACATATAGTCCTGAGTCTGACACTATTTAGTTGTTTAACTTTAAGCAGGTCAGTCACCCATTGAGTCTGCTGAAATAATTATTGTATTTATAAACACATAATTGCACAAGTATTACAACAGCAATTTATGTATCTATATATGCATGTATTTCATTTATATTAAGCAACAAAAAGTGAAAGAGAAATTGAATAATATTGGTGCTCAGATTATCTTTTCCTCCATTTTACCAGCTGGACGATTAGGGACAAACAGGTATAGACACATAATGCATAACTACTGGTTACATGGTTGGTGTCATCGTGAGGGTTTTTACTTTTATGACAATGGGACCTTTTATGAGGACTATAGCCTGCTAGGGAGGGATGGAATCCACCTGTCTAAAAGAGGCAGGGGAATCTTCAGCAGTGGACTGGACAACTTGGTAAGGTGTGCTTTAAACTGAAGGACTCAGAGGATGGGATCCAAAATGGCAATGCTCATGTCACTACGACCAACTGAGGAATAGGCCAGGCCAACCAAAGCAGCAAAAAATGTTCCTTATCTGCCTCCCTTGATGTGAATAAAAAAAACAGCCACCTGAAGTGTATGTATACAATCTGAGGAAAAAAAACCACAAACATACAAAACAAACCAACAAACAAAACCACAACAAAAAATAAACAAAAAAACAACCAAGCAAGCAAAAAAAAACACACACACACAAAACCGAGCCAAAACAAAAAAAACAGGAGGAACTGGATCTCTGTGTTTAGTCAGAAACTTATGACATCATAGGAATAACTGAAATATGGTGGCACAACTCACATGACTGGAGGATGTGATGCATGGTTATAGGCTGTTTCAGAAAAACAGACAAGGAAGAAGAGGTGGAGGAGTCACACTCTATATTAAGGAGATCCTTGAATGCACAGAAATCAACTACAGTGATTGTGGAAGCCCTAACAAATGCCTCTGTGTGAAAATCAGAGGGGTCATCTCCAAGAGGAATCTTACAGTAGGCATCTGCTACCCACCCCCAAACCAAGACAATAGGGCCAATGAAGCAATACTTGGGTCAATTCAGCAAGCTTCAGGTCATCAAAACCTGGTTCTTATGGGTGACCTTACCCAGAAATTTGCAGGAAGAACAATACAAGTCATCCATCAAGTTCCAGGAATGAATAGAGGACTACTTCCTCACATGAATGTTTGATGTGCCAACCAGGAAAGGGGCACTTACTAACCAAGAAAACCTGCTTTGTAGTATATCATCTAGTGACAGCCATGGCTTCAGTGATCACAACTGTGGAGTTTGGGATCCTACTGAGCATGTTGGAATTTAGTAGCAAGTCATAGGTTTTGGGTTTCAGAAGAGCACACTTCAGCTTGCTCAGGGCTCAGTTGGAAGGGATTATGTGGGATAATTCCATGGGGGACAAAGGAGCTAGAGAGTGACGGAATTTTCTCAAAAACACTCTCCTAGAAACACAAAAAAAAGTTCATCCCTTCAAAGACAAGGGAATTAGGCAGAGCAAGAGACCTTCATGGCTTAACAGCAAGCTTCTGGGTCTGCTAAAAATCAAAAGGGAAATGTACCAGAGATGGAAAAGTGGATTAACATTCCACTGGGAATTACAAGGACATTACCAGGGCATGCAGAGATTCATTTAGAAAAGCAAAAGCTCAACTTGCATTGAAATTGGCCAGAGATGTCAAAAAATGCAAGAAAGAGTGCTTCAGATACATAAAAAATAAGTAGAAAAAGAAGAAAAAGAAGAATACTGGCCCTCTTTTAAACAGGAAAGGTGAATTAGTCACCAACAGTTCCAAAAAGGCAGATGTTCTCAACACTTCCTTCACCTCTTTACCAGCACTGTTGGACATCAGGCTGTGGAAAAATAAAAATAAAAATCCATGTTGATGCAAACATTGACCCATTGTCAGTAGAGTTGGTATGTGAATTATTACAGGAGCTTGATGCATGCAAATTGATAGGCCCAGATGCCATCCACTTGAGGTTGTTAGAAGAACTGACTGATGTGCAAGGTCACTCTCCATAATCTCTTACGAGTCATGGAGATTGGAGTAAATCCCAGAAGACTGGGAGAAGGCTAATGTCACTTCCATCCACAAGTAAGGACCAAGAGAGGACTGGCATAATAATAGATCAATCAGCCTTACTTCAATCCCTGGGAATGTTAGGAAAGAAATCCTCCTGGGGACTGTCACAACTCACGTTAAGCATGTGATTTGGAAAAGCCAACACAGATTCACCAGTAGCAAATCATGCTTGACAAACCTGATCACCTTTTTTGACAAAGTAACCTTCTCAGTTTATGTGGGGTGAGCTGTGGACATTGTCTACCTGGACTTCTCCAAGTACTTGAATACAGTCCCCCACAGCCTACTCTGAGAAAAACTGCAGCATTGCAGTATAAACTAGTGGCCTAGTTGATGGGCGGAAAGCTGGCTGACAGGCTGCACTCGGAGGGTGGCGGTAAATAGTTCTTTTTCGAACTGACAACCAGCCACAAGTGGGGTACCCCAGGGATTGATATTGGGCCCAATGCTGCTTAATATCTTCATAAAGGATTTGGATGATGGGATCATGTGCACCCTGCTAAAGTCTGCAGATGACGCCAAGCTGAGTGTGGAAGAAGATACTCTAGAAAGTAGGTGCAACTTCCAGGAAGATCTGGAAAGATCTGGAAAGGCTGGAAGAGTGGGCTAACAAGAACCTTATGAAGTTCAGCAAGGACAAGTGTAGGGTCTCACATCTAGGAAAATATACTCCAGGAGTGCAGCATAGACTAGGATACATCTGGCTGGAGATTATCTCTGTGGAGCAGGACCTGGAGGTCTCGGTGGACAATAAGCTCAATAGAAGTGAACAGTATGCTGTAGTGGCATAGAAAGCCAACAGTATGTTGGGTTGCATCAACAAGGGCATCACCAGCCAAGATAAAGAAGTCATCATAATCAAAAGAAGCATGGCCAGCAGGTCAAGGGAGGGGATTCTAGCTCTTGTGAGACCCTGTCTGGAGTATTGTGTCCAGTTCTGGAGCTCCCAACAGAAGAAGGACATGGAGCTGTTGGAAGGGGTCCACAGGAGGGTCATGAAATTATCAGAGGGCTAGAGAACCTCTCTTATGAAGACAGGCTGAGACGTTTGGGCTTGTTCAACCTGGAAAAGAGAAGGCTCTAGGAAGATCTCATAGCAGCCTTCCAGTACCTTAAGGGAGTCTGCAGGAGAGATGGAGAGAGACTTTTTACATGGGCATGTAGCAATATGACAAGGGCTAGTGGCCTTAAACTGGAGAAGAGTAGATTTAAGTTGGACATTAGGAAGAAATTCTTCATTGTGGGGCTGGTGAGACAGTGGAACAGGTTGCCCAAGGAGATTGTGGATGCCCACTCCCTGGAAGTGTTCAAGGCCAGTTTGAATGGGCCTTTGAGCAACATGCGTCTAGTGGGAGGTGTCTCTGCCCATATAGGGGGGGTTGGTACTAGATGATCTTTAAGGTCCTTTCAACCCAAACCATTCTATGATTCTATTCAGCACTTGTGAGGCAACACCTGGAATACTTTATTCTGTTCTGGTCCTTGCTATACAAAAAAATATGGACAGGCTGGAGAGGGTCCAGAGAAGGGCCTCAAAGATGATCAAAGGACTGGGAAGCCTGCTGTATGTGGAAAGGCTGAGAGAACTGGGTTACTTCAGCTAGGATGAAAGAAGGCTTAGGGGAGATGTTATTGTCATGTTCCAGTATTTTAAGAGTGGCTACAAAAAATACCAAGACTCACTTTTTGAAAGAAGTTACATGGAAAATATGAGGAGTAATTGTACAAGTCACTCCTGGGGAGATCACGATTGGACACCAGAAGAAAATTTTTCACTATGAGAACAATCAAATATTGGAACAGTCTCACCAGGGAAGTGGCAGATTCCCTAAAACTGGACACTTTTAAGACTCAGCTTGAGAGGGTGCTTGGCCATCTCATCTAAATTGTGTTACTACCTAAAAATTATGATCCTCAGTGTTCCTTCCAAACTGCCATTCTATGGTTCTATCATTCTATATCAGCAATAGCTGATATTTCACTGATATTAAAGTGATCAATTGCACAAGACCACCATAATAGTCCTTACCACATGTAACAAATTTTAAGAAAGTTTTTGTAGAAAAGGGTAAACAAAAGTAAGTAGTTAGTGAGTTACTGCTTTATTAGCCTGATGGTATTCTGTCATGTTATTTTGAAAAATCTGGATTATTTTGTTTACTAGAATGTATGTGTGTTCCTAAAGAATAAACAAAATATGTAGTGTTTCAACTTCTACACATTTTTATTGTAAAGAGCAGCAGTTTTTTGATACTTTAACAATAAACTCTTAAGGAATATTTATTATTAATGGCCCTTTTAAATATACCAAATAAGTGATGTGTTTTAATTATTATCCTAGTTAATGCATGTCCATTCAGTCTGTGCAGTAGAACTATCCTCAGAGACTTCAGGTATTGATTTATTCATGTCCCCCCTGGACATAGTAGTTTACAAGTCCTGCTTATTTTGATGCAGCTAGTAAGAACTGATTTGATGATAGCATAGTTTGTGGTGGTCCAAATGAAACTAAGTAATTTGTTAGACAGCCTTTGTTGAGTAAAAAAACATCTCAGCAATAACACCTAGGTTTCCATAATGAAATATAACCTTCAACCAATTTTTTTTTTTCAATATCTAATTGTCCTGTAATTATTTGGTAGGTATCATACAGTACTTAATGAATACTTTGTTCTATTTTTTTTTTGCACCTCATTAATATTAAAATTCTTTCACTAACAACTTATCTGATTTAAACATTCCCATCATAACTATTTTTTAGTTTTCAGCCTAAACTTAACCACTTTATTTAAAAAATCAAGTAACTCAAAAGCTTTCCAGGACAGACTGCAGGGTAAGCATCATAGGGGTAAAGGAAAAACAAGCTAAAAAACATATTTCCCCATACATTTTTTCATAATCATTTAAGAACAGCCAGAGTGGAGGAGGCCAGAGATCCACACTAACAAATTCCTATTTAAAACGTAAAGACATAGCTCTTTCTCAGACTCCAACAATTTACAGGAGCATTTGGACTCAGACAAGATGTTTTGGATATTTCTTTTATTAATCTGTCTAATTCTTTCCGTAAAGCACTGTAAGTTTTCGCCATACCAAATAATCTTCAACAAAGAAACTCACAGTTTAATTATATGTTACATGAAAAATCATTTTTTAAACTTGTTTTTAGTTTGTTTACTTACTCATTTCCAGTGTGGACAATGTTTAAAATCTTCAGCCATCCTTTATGTCTTGTCTGAACTTTTTCCTATTCTTCTATATCCTTTTCAAGATATCAGGATCAGGACTACACACAATATTCAACACACAGACACAAGAGGGACTTACAAAGTGATAAAAGCAGATTTGCTACCTATGCTCTTTCTGATACTCTACAGGAATATGTACAGGAACACTGCATTTAGCACAGATTCCTGAAGCACTCTGTAAGTGTCAACATCAGAGGCAAAAATCAATGGCCAGGTCTTCCCTTACCTCCCCTTACTTTCTCTTCCCTTTCCTCCTTTTTCCTCCCCTTCACTGTCTTTTATCTTCCCTTTCCTCTCCCTTTTCTTTTTCCATTCAAAGACAAATCTCTTGTCCTTTACTTGCTTAGCTTCTTCAATGACATTTGGTGAGAGCAATATTTAATGTCTGCAATGAAAATGGGCTATAGCAACACTAGATCTTTTTTACCTGTATGATTGTCTAAGAGAAATGTAGTAATGTCATAAGCTATGATTACCTTGTAGAACAGCTGTGGTTATTTTTCCTCTATATATCATATTTATGCAGCCATCTACTTATTTTATCTTCTGTTATACTTTGTTATACTAATTAATCAGCTAAAGCTCTCCACTGTTCAGGTTTGCATTTCCCAGATCTTTCTAGGAACAATTATTCTAACACTCGTATTCTCTAACTTTCAGACATGTGGAGGCAAGTTTTCTTTAAGCAAAATGTTACCTACCACAATTAGTAGAATAGCTATTTAGTCATTGAGTTACTTGAGTTTTGTTTGTTTGTTTATTGGTTTTGGGAGGAGGGGGGTTCTGGGTTGTTTATTTGCTTTTGGTTTTGTTGTTGTTTGTTTGATTTTTTTGTTTTGTTGGGTTTTTTTCCTCACAGGGTATCTCCATAGGGCTAGAGCAGAATCTGCAGTCTCGAGGAACTTCTAATTACTCCACTGCATCTGCTCCCTCACTTAATACTCTCCCAGGATAACTAACCTGTTGCTGGTTGCAGAACTCTTAGCATAGGACACAGTATGAATTATGAACCATTGGCCATTATGGACCATCTAAAACATTAGACTACTGAAACCAAACAGTTGAAAGCTTCAGTTAGCTGCATTCTGGTTAACTGCATGGAAATAAAAGCAAATGAAACAAACAAACCAAAAAATCTCACAACAAAACCCCAAGGCAAACCAAAACAAAGCAGCAGCTACAATCTCTCTGTACTCCCTTTAAATCCATTATCTTCAGAAATCTTGAAAAAATTAGAAACTAACAAAAATAGAAATCTGAATGGCAACTGATCTCCCTGAGACAGAGCTTTAAATGTTTGTATTCAGAAAAGTGAAGTAAAGAGATGAATTTAATTCTATTTTTCAAAGTGCAGTGGAAAATAAAATTATGGACATTTTAGTTTATTTTGGATTTAGAAGAATTGCCAAAATTTCTGGGTAGTTCAGTCATAAGAGTATTCTTATTACTGACTTACTCAGTCAGTATTCTTATTACTGAATTTGAATGTAGGTGGACAGGATTGGGGCTTGTTATGCTGAAATTAAACAAAAAAGGACTGCAGGATTTTTAATGTAGAGGACAAAATTAGTAGTGATTATGGAATTGGGAACTCTCTTTCTCTTGGCAATATCAGTGGCACCCCTTGCTCATTCTAACACCTACAGCCATGTTTGCAGTATGCAGGAAGGTATGTCTGGGTTTGTGGTTTTTTTCCCCAGAAATAGATTATTAGCAGTTAGTTAGACATTTCATGTTGTTCATGTGCTGTGTCATGGCAAAATTTTAATACCTGTTAAATGGAAGAGGTATATAGTACAAGAACATGTTTTCAAATAGCAAAGACTGTGCAGGACATAAATGTGTCACCCAGTCAAAAAGATTCCTAGTCTGAATTGCTGCTTTAAGAAGTCTGTTCTTTGATACATATTTGTTCCATTTGAATTCAGAACCACTGTATTTTAATTTGTTCTATCACATAGAGATAATCTTAGATTTTACTGCTGGAACATAGGATTCTACAGTATTGTATTTACCCAAAATAATTTTTGAATGCTTTATTACCTGAGAAATCACGGATGTTTCATTTAAAAGGGTTTCTGCTTCGATGACTTAAAATCTGGATTTTGAACAGGATTTACCAGAAATATATTCTTTTACATGTTCTGTTTTGAAATCCAGTTTGAATACAAAAGTGAAATATGTCTTGACATTGTATCAAGTCTACACCAAGTATACTGAATTAAATATGATCTTTGGAGTATGAAGAGAGTTCATCTGTGCAATTTGCAGGTGTACAGCCCAATTTGAAATGTCCCAGATGTGGCATGTGTTTATTTATTTATTTTAAATAATTTCCAGCTAGATTAATATAGTGAAGTCTTACAAATTTTTTCTGTTCCAACGAACTCCACTGCTCCCTCTCCTTCAGAAATGACTTTATAACTTGTGTAGGCACCACTTTGGACCGATAGGAAGCTGCCACTTGCTGCTGTGCTCTGCATCTTTTCTGCTACTCTGATGGCAACAGGTAAGGCTATGGTAGGATCTGCTCCTTCAGATAAGGGAATGCAGTGAAGGAGGTTGGGAAACAGATGACTTTCAGATGGGGAGCTGTGGCATGAGGTATAAATATGGAATGAGAATGGGTTTGAGGAAGTGAAATTGTGCAAAAATGCCTAAGAAAGTAGCTAATATCCTTGCAGAAGAACCTGGATCATGTAATAACAAAATGAGTACGATACCATAGAATCTAAAATGGTATTTGAATGCACTTCTCTATGTTCGGAGGGGGAATATATCACTTCATTTTACTTTATTTTAGCATACCTGACAGCCATTAACTTTATCACTTGTATTTTTGTTGCCTTAAGACAACTAGGATTTATTTTACAGTCTCAGAATTCCACACTTCTAATGTGTTTCAAAATGATCAGATTTTTCTTTTCTTATTTCTATTTAATGAGTCTAAACCAAAACAGGTGTTGGGTTTTTTCTCTTCAATCTTATTTTTATTTTTTCTTTTAAATGAAAAAGTAAAAATACAACTTATTTTTCTCTAAATAATAAGAATATTTTTATTCTTTGAAATAATTTTAGAAATACTCAGCATTTTGTATCATGTATTTGTTTATAAAAATCAATATTGGCTTCTGACATTAAGTTCAGTATATTGGAGAATGTTGTGCTAAATTCTTATATGTAGATTATTTGGTAGTGCTTTATATGCTACCATTATTTTTTATTGCATAAATTTGTTTTAATGGGTATTTCCAGTGTTATTTTTATGGATATTGCAATTTTTACTTTTTACATTACCTTAGCGACTATTGATCATAGTTAGCAAAAGTTTGTTGAACATTGTGGTTGGTAGGTGTTTTGTTTAGACATTTAAACTGTTCCTAGCTGTGTACTTTTGACAACTCTCATTCAATAGAGCATTCAAGAGTATTTTAAGTTCCATCAATGTTAGAGAAGTTATCAGGACCTATTTGAATTCCTTAAAAATATTAACCAGCTGAAACAATCACCCACAATCTCTTATTGTGTCATCTTATATATGTGTACAAATGGCATAGCGCTACTTGGTTTGAGTCTAAGCCGGAAGATGCTCTTCACTTGTATCTTCAGGCTCTCTGATAAAATTGTATTTCTGCTGTTGTGTCTACAGCCTCTTTCCTATATGCTGTAAGAAAGTCATACGAGAGGACTATTTAAAGCATCCTGATAGAGGCAAGTGCTCCCATAATATACTGTAGCCACAGTATAATGCAGTATGTGGGATCCAAATCCACCCAATGCAGTGGTTCATGGAGGCTTCAAGTCCACCATTTTCCAAAATCACAGGCACAGCAATTATAAGTCACAGAATCATCAAGATTGAAAAAGGACCTCTGAGATCATAAAGTCCAACTATCAACAAAAAAAACCCAAACACAACAACAGCCAGACACATGCCACCAAAAAACACCCATAAAAAACCTCTACAACCTCAGCCACTAAAGTATGCCCTGGAGTGCCACATCTACATGTTTCTTGAATAACTCCAAGAATGGTGACTCATCCACCTCCCTGGGCAGGCTGTCCCAGTGCCTGATCACTCTTTCAGTAGAGAAATTCTTCCTAATATCCAATCTGGACCTCCTCTGCCGCAACTTCAGGCCATTTCCTCTAGTCCCGTCACTATTTACTTGGGTGAAGAGGCCAACACCTACCTTCCTACAACCTCCTTTCAGGTAGTTGTAGAGGTCAATGAGGTCTCCCCTCAGTCTCCTCCAAACTAAACATCCCCAGTTCCCTCAGCCGTTCCTCATATTAGTTGCTCTCTAGACCCTTCACCAGCTGCGTAGCTCTCCTCTGGACATGCTCCAGCACCCCAATGTCCTTCATGGTTGAGTACATAGCAATGTAATAGCCCCATCTAAAAGGCCTAAAAAGACTACATATATATATATAGCAATGTTGCATTTGAAAAAAATATTTTCCTTACCTGAAACTGGAAGTCGGCCTTGGCCTTCTCACTGCAGGAGATCTAGCAAAGTGCTTGGAGAGTTGGAAGCAGTAAAACGAGAACACAGAATGGCAGCAACTTCCCTTCGCGGTCTCTAGACAGCCACAGGGACACTTTTCTCTCTTCCCTAATGTGACAGGAGTCCTGGTCCCTTGGCTCCAGTCAAGCACATGAAGCCTATGAGAGCTGGTAAGCTAAGAAAAGAGAATAGGAGGAGGAAAGAACATTTGGAACTGGGCCTCAAGTGCTTGCAACTGACAGTCTTCCAAGACACAGCTGATATTTTCTTTTTTGTTCAGGGTCTTATTGAAGTGTGCCCAGTTTGCTAAGTTTGAGTGCAAGAAGTATCTGCATCATTATCAGTAAATACACAAGATCTGAAATATGCATATGAGCAACCACAATACTGACATATTGGGTTTCTGATTTCCAGATGAGAAAAAGGCCTCAAGTAATTCTTATGCAAAACATAACCCCCGTCTTTGTGATACAATGGGAATCTGCAGTGGCAGTTCATATTGCCAGAGGTTATTTGTGGTTTTATCCTAGTTCAGTATTCAGTTAAAACTATGATAAGAGACAAATCCTATCTTTTTATCAGACTATAGTCTCCAATATATTATCTTTAAGTTTTTACAGGTTTCAAGACTACACATAATAGAAGATTTTATAGAAAGTAATTTTCAAAAATGTTTTAAGTATCTTTTTAAAAGTCAGGTAGTTTGCTCCATACATATTTATGAAAGCTTTACACTACAAGGAGCTAAAAATCATTCTATGATTTTTCTCTATTATTCTGTACAATACATAGTTTAAATATGAAAGTAGACTCCTTGAGTTTAAGGAAGTTATTCCTAGCCAGGCTGTAAGATGAATGTTTAGCCACCTTTTGTGGCAAGAAATATTGGGGAAATGCGTAGAAAAAACAATAAATATATTTTTTAAAAGTTTGGTGATCCTGAGTAGAATTCAATTTAAGTTTTTCGTGGTAAAACCATTATTTGTTCAATGCATAAAATCTTTATTGTTATTTTTTCACAAAATAAAGTTTTCCAAATACAAACCTGATACATCAAAGCTGCCTACATGTCAAGATTTAAAAAATTTCATTGTTGTCTACTTAGCTAAATAAAGCTAAATAATGAAAAAAGTTGGGACTTCTTTTCAAATGGTAAAGCAACACAACTTGAAAATAGTACTATAATGATTAAAAGGAATCCGTTTTGTCTTTTATTATTTAGTGACAATAATAATAATAATAATAATAATAATAATAATAATAATAATAATAATAATAATAATAATAATGTACCATATCGACTACACATATTCACAAGCTTAGGCTTACATGTTGTAATCTGCGAATCTGAGTGTTCTCTGAGAATAGCATTTGAAGAAATACAAAACAATTTTGCATACTCAAGTTTCATTATGCAGTTTAAAGCTGTGCTTCATAACTTGTACAAAGACTATGCACTGAAATTTTGTTTGAACATAGAAAAAAACCTAATTTCTGAAGACTATTTACACTGATATAATTTGACAATTCTGTACTGTTCTTCGGCTCTCAACAATTTTTTTTTTCATATTAGATACTCTCTCCTTGCAAAAACTAGCTTCTCTAGAAATACATTTACCTCTACAGCTATTAATAGCTATAGTCTATAGCTATTAATCTGTTGGGGTTTTTTTCCTGAGAATATATGTTGTATAGGTGTTTTCTGTCTTATTAGTCTGGAATGCATATGCATAAAAGATTATATATAACAAATGTTTGTCAGTGAAAGGCATTATGTTTTTCTTCAGCACATTCAATGTGATTGCACAGGTTAGCACTAAGGTTAAATGTGGCCAATCATTTTCCCCTGTAACAAAGAAACTCCAGATTCTGTAGTGGTGAGGAATGTCAACTAGTATTACAAGTGAGATCAGTTTCAAAATCTTGCAATATCGTAATATATCATCAAACTTGTGTAAAAATTAAAACCATCAGCATTAGTTTAAATTGTTTGTGAAAAAATTTGCAAGTTGGATAGATACACTGGAGAAGAGTAGACCTACATAGACCTACATGTCAGTCTTCTGCCAGCATTGTTGTTTACATCAGAAGTATGCAGTGAGAGCAGCTCATACTAAAAAAAAGGTTTAACAACTGTATTGATGTTGCTTGCCTTACTTATTTGAACTCATAATGCAATATGAATTTGCACACATGCTTATTCATATAGTAATGCAAGTCCACAGTCAAGTTTTGCTATTAGAACTGTGCCCACTCAGTTAACTCCTCATTGTCATAGTATGATAGACAGTCAGTACAAAAAAAACCACCTCTCATACTTTTTCACCCACAGTAGATCATTAGCGGTACCTTTTTTCCATAATATTTCAGTTCCAAATACCATTCCCTGGCTTGAAAGGTCTTTAATTTGGGGGCTTGTTTTGTTTAACCAGAAGTCTTTTTATTATAACATTAAAAATTAATTATTTAGCAACAAAAAATGTGGAACTTCTCTTCAATTCCTAGTGGGACATTGGTTTCTCTGAATTGCAATTCTAGTTGCAAATGGATGAAGTTCATATTTTCCTCAAGATAGATTTCTGCTATCTTAAATGGAATTTCTTTTCAGCTCAGAGCCTAACTCGAAAGACAAACTGCATTTGCACACTCTAGTCCTTGTTTTTGTCAGTGCGTTTTTTATATATAAGTTGAAAATTATCTTAACCTCTCACATTTTATGAAGCAGGACTAAGCAGAGTTATTTTCTAGATAGATCCAAAATACTTTTAAAAAAATCCAAATTTTTTTAATTTATTTTTTTTCTCATAAAGAGAAATCACTTCAGAAGAAATAAAGGAGTATCAGTTGGGAATTACTGTCTTGTGTTGAAATGACAGTGCTTTTGTTCAAAATTTTTTTGGATTCTTCAGAGTGCCATGGAAAAATGCTCTTATGTGAATAGTCAGAAAATGGAAGGAGAATGAACAAAATCAATAGTTAGAAAACAAGATCTTATAAAAGCCCTACTGTATATAAATTAATTAATATTGTCTTCTAACATGTATAGCTAAAGAGCTGGCTAATATTTACTTAGATAGCTGGCTAATAATAATATTATAATAATAACAACTTCTTAATTGTGATGCATGATTACATTGACATTTTACCTATCTTCCTGATCATAAAAAAGTATGTTAAAAAGTCCTGATCATTGTGAAACATGAACAATAACTGGCTTCCAGCTAAAACTCTCCTTGTTGTTGTTTGGGGTTTTTTTGGTAATAGCTTTTCATTTAAAACACTTTCCTTTTTAATGGTCAGTTTGATTCCAGGAGATTAACACAGAGATTTGTCTTTAAATTACTTTTCTGTAGATGACACCAAGAGTAGAAAGGGAATGTTGAGTAGATCAAAATTCCTCAACCATTCATAAACTGAAGTTGTCATTTTTCTTTTCACCACACTGATCCTTCCGGTTCCCTGGTGGAGCTTCACTAAAGTCTCTTGAGGTTAGTAAAGGGCTGCATGCTGCCAACAACTATTCTCAGACACTGCATCTCTGTCCTCCTTCCCTTTCTGCATCAACAAATTCAGAAAAAGGCAAGTGAACAACACAATCGTGGTCACCCTTTACCTTTTAATTTTTATTTCAGACTTCAAAGACTATTTGTCACAACCTTTACAGACTCAAGACGAAAAGCAAACTGGGAATCTAAAGTTAAAAGCACATCCTTCTAAGTGACATGGTTCAGGAATTACCATCTGCGATCCCAAGTGATCTTGCTTTGCAGTTATGTCTTTCAGCTATTTGTACACAATATGCAGCTGCCTGTCATCTGACAATTGTGCCAGCTAAGATGACACTTCCAAGCAAATGTTTCCTGTGTCATTCTTTGCAGCATAAACTGAACTTTATAGAGATCAGCAGCCTTCCATGAGATCTCTTGATCTTTCCTCAGGCTCTGTTGTGAGTGTAACACTCTTTAAAATGTCCCATGGAAACAAGCTGCCTGATGTTTTCTGCAGTATGTCAGAAATGTGAGATTTGAATCACTGAGACAGCAAATTTAGGACAGACTATTCCATATGTACCACCAAAGGAAATGAGCTCGAGAATTGTTATAAAATCTTCAAAAAAAAGTATGAACAGAAACAACAAAGCCTTCCCAATCATAAAAGGTTATAATATATTCCATATATACTGCAGCAATGTCCCTTACCGAGGAAAATTAGGGTATTTTTTTTTAATTTTAATTTTTTTTTTCCTGTTTTGTTCTCTGCTCCGTAAAAATACCACCTGCCAAGTTACAGAGTATATACAGATCTACAATAAATTCAGTATCTTCTTTAATTTTGTTAGCAGATGCTGAGTTATTCTGGAATTAACGGATTCTTTCTGGCTTCTTGTAGCAATTAAGTGTGTAGCAGTTCTCGGAAGTGTAGAAGGATCTAATTTTTCATTTGCATAATTGTTTGTTCTAAGTAGACAGGAGTTTAAAAACACATCTTACAAAAAGCAGTGCAACAGAAATGAAAGAGTAATAAATAAGTAAGTAGCTGTACAGCTGAAGAGAGACTGGTTAGGGCTATTTATGTACTACCTAAAACTGAAATGAAATCAGAGAATTTAGAAGATGAAGTTTTTATGAGTTTAAATTAGACTTATCTCCAAGTTACTCACATGCAGTCTCTAATTGGAGAAGCAATGGCAAGGAAGCAGAGAGAATTCTGTGCATCTCAAAAGGAAAACCTAGAAATTCTTTAGAAGATCAAAACATATCTCCTCATGCCTCAAAGTAATTCAGTCCTTTTTCAGCAACACCTTCTTCACCAACAACTTCTTCATTCACTAACTCCATTGCGCTATGAATTCCTACAGTGTTCCCATTGGCTAGAGAGACACAGATTATTGCCTTTTCATAATGATATCTGTTTCTTCTGGGGAAACAAAAAAAAACCACAAAAAAAACAACCAAACAAACAAAACCCACAACAAACAAACAAAAAACCAAACAAACCACAAAATAAAACAAACAAACAAACAAACCCACCAAATAAAAAAAGTTCTAGAAGTCCTTTTACTACCATTCAGACTTTAAGCTCCACATAAAAATAAGAGTTCCTGAAAATTCAATAAATTAATTAATAAAAAATAGAAATAAGGCTTATAAAACCACCCACTTTCTATTTGATCTATCCAGACATAGCACTACTTTTGATAAACTGAGTAAAACTGTACCAGTCCTGGTTAGCAGAACAATGTATTGCTTCCTACTGCTCCAAAATAGCCTCAAATTTACTTGAACTAGGCATTTTCAGTTTTGCCACAGGACAGAGATAACTCCCCATAGTAAAGATTAATCATAACAGATATAATAGACTGTTGGAGAATCTGAACTGCACTAAAAAGCACACTGCCAGTTTATCCCATGGGATCTGCTGATCCTAAGTCCTTTCACATATTCAGAAATTGTTGGTACATAATGTAAACAGTCTTCATGCTAGCTCAATACGCAAAATTTGACACAGGAGCCAACCAGAACTAAGATGAATGTACCATGTGGGTCACTTAAAGCTATTGTTCCCAACTTTATTTTAGATTTCTCTTAACTAAAGAACCAAGTGAATCCTTTCTGAAGGGAGCACATAATAATAAAAGTGCCTTGTGCATAAACACCCCCCTGCTTTACATTTCCAAAGTATTGTTAAATACCAGGCACATTTTACTACTGACATAAATGCAATTATTCGTTTTCAAAGTGAACACTAAAAATATAGGTCTTCTGTTCATATTTCTTTGATACTCTGTCTCTAGCAAGCCACTTAACATCCCAAAACCAAAGTTCCAAATGTGCCAGAGTATTTTTTTATGAAGCATCAAATAAAATATCCCACTGACTCCAGCTTTAATTGCATCCTATCGATTGCAATGTATGCTTTGGAGAGTCCTTCCAGATATTTTACTGTCCTTCCTAAATTAGCCATCATCTTAATGCTACACAGCTAAGACAGTTAAAACTATATCTTGTCCTCTACAGTAATTGAAACAATATCATGGTGGTGCTAAGTTCCATTTCTCACTGGTATCTTGCTCTAGCATCCTCTTGTGCTCTCTAATTTTCATCCACAATCTCTAGTCTGGATATACTATTTTAGCTATTGGAAGTCCTTTGACTAGCTAATATGATGATGATAAGTACAGTCGATACGGAAGTTGAAAATTCATACAAACTTATTCTAAAACTTCTTTTGTTTATTTTTGTGGGGTTTTTTATTTTACTTTTCTTTTACAAGCCCACCAGCTCTTATACTGCAATACAAATCATTATTTTTTACTACTATAGCGTATCTAATTTTAGATTGCAAACTGCTTGCAGCAGGTGTCTTGTCTTTTATGCATTGTGCAAACTGCGTAGTGAACATTGTATTATCTGAACAACAACGCAGGGCTGGGTCATACCCTTAAGTCATATGCACAGACAGACTTATGTACAGAGATTGCCTTGTAGCCCAGTTTGAGAGAAAGGGATGTGTCAGCTGGTTCCTCAGTGGTGCCCTATAACAAAGAAACCCTACCTGATATCACAGAAGAATTAGCTGTAGTGTTAAAGTGGCTAGATGAAAAAAGAAGTTTAAAAGGGCACATCATCTATTTAACAGCCAGATGCAGATTATCAATAAATTCTACTCCAAGGGGAAGCCTTGAGTAAAATTCATTAGGCCACAAAATTATAACTTACAACAATTATTATTATTTATTTTCTAAGGGTAACAATAAAAGGAAGAAATTATGTTTAGTATGTTCAGCTATCTATTTGAGTCAGTGGACTCACTCCAAATTTATGTTGATGTAAATGAGTGCATAAATTGCACTAATTCATTCTCCTGAGTTTCTATAAAAGGTATCATTAAAGGCTTTTGGCTTTATGGCCATGGATTATTTGATCTGCCCAAGATTTCTTCAATGCTATTTCTTGCATAATCCAAGTAGAACAGGTACTCGATCATTTCATATAAAACACAAAGGCAACAGAAATAAAAAGAGCTCTAGTCACTGTACACAGCAGTAACCTGCAAGCCTCACAAAAATGTCTGTCAGTGTAAAAATAGAAAGACATAAACCAATTATTTAATGATAGACTTTTTTCAAATTACATCTTGAAGTCTTGAGCAGAAACAGAAGATTTAAATGCTTTTCTTCTTTCAACAGTCACCTTGTGTTTCAAACTTCAAAAAGCAGGACTCAAACCTGCCACTTTCATTAATCTTCGTTACATAGCTTCTGGACAGAACTGTGTCTCACGATCTTAGTAATCAAGCTGCTTTTCAGCATCATAAAGTTAATTTATATTAATTTCATTCTGTCTTATCTTCAATTCAGTGACCTTTCCATCCACTATCTACCACTAGGCTAGAGCAAAGCATTTTTAGCATTTTGATGTTTTATCAATTATTTAGAGGTTCTGCTTTAGTTTTAGATACCCACAGGCCCTCTAAGTGCTGAAAAGTATTTAGAATATTAGCACAATTTGACATAACCAAGGAATACTCTCTTCAACTACTTGAAGGGCGGTTGCAGTCAGGTGGAGGCTGGGCCCTTCTCCCAGGCAGCTAACGACAAGACAAGAGGGCACAGCCTGAAGCTGCCCCAAGGGAGATTTAGGTTGGATATTAGGAAGCACTTCCTCATGGAGAGCATGATTAGACATTGGTAATGGACTTCCCAGGAAAGTGGTGGTGGCACCATCCCTGGATGTGTTCAAGGAGAGGCTGAATGTGGCACTTAGTGCCATAGTCTAGCTGATGTGGTGGTGTTGGTCATAGGCTGGACTTGATCTTAAAGGTCTTTTCCAGCCTTGGTGATTCAGTGATTCTGTGAATAGTTATTTAATGTATCTTGTACAAATCAACCTGTGAAAGTATAAATAGTAAATCTCAAATCATCTTTGAAATTATGCACTTTTGAATACACAACTTACGACATTTTCTGAAATTATACTCAAGTGCAATGTTGAACTGCAGTGTTCAAAGCTTTCAGATTATAACTTCTAAAATGTCAGGTATTTATGAGAAAAATAAAGAAAAAGAAAAAGAAAGGTAGAGAAGTATCGAAAAACATTTTATTATACTATGCTATCAACATTTTATAGTAGTGCATTTTCATCTTACATTCAAAAGACAAAGTTTTCATAAATGGAAGGTTTTCACTGAATTAAAATTAAAAGGGAAAATGTGTTTTACTGACTGCTTTTATTTTATGCTTCCAAGTTATTCTCTCATTGTTCAATCTAATGCATTTGTTAGTTAAAACTTTTATTAAAAGAGCCTTACTCTAAATTGTTGGATTTTTAATAAACTTGTGCTATAAAAATAGACATTAACTTTCATCCTTGATGAGTCAGAATGAAAAATTAGTATGTCTTCTGTTGTCATGAATTATTCTTTAAACACAGTGGTTTTATTAAGTATTGTATGACAATGTTGTCATACATGTCATGATAGAAAAGGTCTATTTATCTTTATTGATATTTTACCAAGTTACAGCAGATATCCTGAAAATCAATCTTTTTAGTTCAGAAACTACACAGTATGTGATGGCCATGAATTAATCAAATTATAAATGATGAGAAACAGCATATAGAGTAAGGTCAGTTACAATTCAGATACTGCAACTCCAAATATTTTGTCAGCTGTGAACTAAAATAGTCCATTGCAGTATAGTTTCTCTTCCCTGTTAAGAAGCAGACAAATTCACACTGTTCCCTTATATCTGTGTGTTTGTCCTTCTAGACAAAAAAAAAATAATATAAAAATATCACTACTGCTTTGTGTTTCTAAATTTGAGGTTCTAACAATCTCCTACAGTGAATTACATCCCCACACACCTGAAGGTCCATTTTTGTGGACATAGTATAGTACAGGGACCTTAGTAAAGGTAAAACTCAGACTATGGCACATTATTCAAAGATTAAGCAAGGTAACACAACACTAAAGTAATTATGGTGACTAAAACAAATTAAGGATCAATAAATATCCCTCTGCATGGCAGTTTACAGTAGCATGCTTTCCAGATATGCCATGCACTCCTGTTTTATGAGTTGCACTAAGTTGTTCAGAAGATCTTGCCTCAAGGACTTTATATGTACTTACAGTCACTATATGCATTGTGGAATATCCAGCAGAGCCTTATACCAGCACTTTTTATTTTTTATGCCAATGCCTACTAGCGATTAAAGGGCGTTTGCCTCTCCTGTTTTAACAGGCACTGTTAGAAGCCAGAGGGCTCACTGTTAAACAACTACAGATTTCCTCTCTGTCTTTGAAATTGTTAATATAGCATCACATTCCCATTTTAAATCTTAGACAGTACTATTTTTTCTTTTTTTTTCTTTTTTTTTTTCTTTGTAAAGCTTTCATTCTGCTCATTTGTGAACATTTACTTTCTTTACCATATGTCTTTTAAATATTTGTCTGTATTTATTAACATACTTTATTAAAAATACTAAATGATTGAAAAAGAAGAGACACTTTTAATGGATATACAAAATTACACTTTACAACATTTTAGCACTGCATTGCGTCCCTTGAAGTAGTAAAAGTTGGATGCAAACTGTAGCTCTCAGGACAGCAAAATGCTTCTGTTTTTCCTGTGCAGTGAGAGAACACTTTCTTTTCTTTGGTTATCATATTATCTGCTGCTTTCTTATACACAGACAGTGACTGCCCTACATAGCTTTCAGCAGTGATAACTGTCAGCATGGTGATAAAGGTAGGGAACACACACTGTAGAGGTATAGTGGGAGTAGACATACAGCATAGCCCCATGAGCAAGAAAACTCAAAGGTAATGCAAGGAAGGGACTTCTGCCATTTGTTGTGACTAAACTTGTCATCTTAAGTTTACCATACCATCGAATCACAATCCTTCCAACTCTCAAAGTTTTCCCATTATGAGGGTGATTTGAAAGCTTTTTGTTGCTCAGAGGGAAGTGTACTCTGTAGAGGAAGGAAAAAAACCAACATGACTCATGATGCTTGACTTCCTCCAGGAACAATAGGAATAAAATAGGAATAAAAAGATGAGATTTTAATCAATACAAACAAAAATCGGAGAAGAAACAATGCTCTCAAATATATCAGGACCACAGTTTAGTCCTACAAAAGTAATTTCTGAGGAGTGCATCTTGTTTCATTTATTATAAAACTTAAGGATCACAAAATAACAGAATAATTCTGGTTAGAAAAGACCTTTAAGGTCATCAGGTCCAACCATGAAGTTAATTCTACCAAGTCCAGTGCTTGAACCGTTTTCCTAAGCATCGCATCTACATGTCTTTTAAACACCTCCACGGTTGGTGATTCAACCACCTTCCTGGGCAATCTGTGCCAGTGTTTAATTACTCTTGCAGTGAAGAAATTTTTTCTAATATCTAATCTAAACCTCCCCTGGCACAACTTGGGACCATTTCCTCTTATCCTGTTCCTTGCTACTAGGGAGAAGAGTCCAACATCCAAGTCACTACAACCTCCTTTCAGGTAGTTGTAGAGAGCAACAAGGTCTCCCCTCAGCCTCCTTTTCACCAGGCTAAACAATTCATTCCCTCAGACATTCCTCATGAGGCATATTCTCCAGATGCTTCACCAGTTTTGTTGCTCTTCTATGGACTTGCTCCAGCACCTCATGTCTCTCTTGTAATGAGGGGCCCAAAACTGAACACTGGATTCAGGGTGCAGCCTCAACCAGTGCTGAGTACAGGGAGGACAGTCACTTCACTAGCCCTGCTGGCCACACTTGTTGTTGTGACGGAAGAGCAGGACTTGGCCATGTTCAGCCTCCTACAATTGGCCTCAGCCCACTGATTGGCCTGTTCAGGTCCCACTGTAGAGCCTTCCTACCCTCAAATATATGAGATATGAGAAGAAGAAAATAGTAGTATTTAGGGGATGATGTAATGACAAAATAAATACCGGTTAGGATACTAATGGAAGTCTGAAAAATAGTCTCATTTGAAAACAAAAAGTATTATTCTTAGTGTCTATGAAGTACAATAACCTACTGAATTTGTAGAACATTGTACCTGGATGTCACCCAGAAAGTTCAGTTCTTCTGTTTGAAGTATAGATGTAGTAAAAGCAGATTGTTACTAATGGAACCTTACATTTAGTGAAATATTTTTTCATAGGCATGAAGATTAATTAGAACCTTTGGAATGCATTAAAAATCCAGGAAGAAGAAGCATTGAATTACACACATAGAATTTTTGAAGCATTACTGCTAGATCAGCTGCCAAATTGCAGCACTGCAAATGAGAGCACAAGTATTTTTAAGTCTTTCTCAGTCACAGAACTCCAATACACATATTTTTCTGAAAGACGATCATAAAATGTAGTTGAAGCAGTGTTTCATGTCTAAAGTCTCTATGCAGCGTATGCATATAATCAGTAGGACATAATAAAGTCTTTTAAGAGTCCCATAAATTTCTTCTAGCAACAAATTACTGGTTTGAAAGTTTTATTTAATTTTCTGAGGGCTGGTCTACAGATTCTAAGAACTTTACATTTCTTGGGCGTAGGTAAGTTATAAACATAGAGCTAAAGGCAGAATTGGAGCCATTTGACATCATATTAAGAAAATGTTAGCTGACTTTAGCATTTATATGTTAAATTTATAAATAATACTAGCATGTGTTATATCCATATTTTGTACATCTCATATAAAATAATATTTACAGATGTTTTCTAAGTGATTCATAGAATCATAAGGTTTGTAAGAGGGTGAGAATGACCTCTCTTGACTTACTAGCCACACTCTTCCTTATGCACCCCAGGAAGCCCTTATTTTGGCTTTTTTGCTAGATAACTTAGACTACATCTTTACTACCTCAGTTAGTTGTGCCAAACACATTGTAGTTTCCTGCACTCACTTCAATAAAGCAGATGTACAAACAATACTCCAGAGTCTTGAGGCATTTCAACAACACAAACCTATCTTCGATTTGTCTGCTTCCCGTTTGCTTCCTGAAAGATTTACCCAGTAGATCCATTCAGCATTCATGTTGCAATCATTACACGGAGATGGCTGTTTTTTCTACAGGTTTGGACTAGAGAGGAATACAGTATAGCCCGTTTATGGAATGGGGTCAGGTAATCCAAAATAGTTTGACTTGAAATTATAGACTTCTCTCTTACAGTACCACATATGTAGAATTAAAACATCTAGATCTGTGTGTAACAAAATGATTAATTTCTCCCTGTCATTACAAATGCAGTATCCCTTCCTTCCTGCCCATCACAGGATAGTAGCTGTCAGAGAATGTGTTTTTTCATGTTGTGGGCTTGGACATAACTGACAGAAGCAGTCATTTCTTTTCATGAAGGTTACCTGCTCGCTTCTGGTACCATTCCACAGTTATAGACATTCTAAAATTGTTGCTCCAAGTCTATTTATTTCACTTACACATTGTTCATTTAGATCTATCTTTCAATTATTATAGGAATAATACATCTAATATTCTACTTCTGCAAGGCTCTACCTGACTTCACAAATAGCTGTTCTCCATACAGAAAAAGTAAGTGCTACAGCAGTGATATTCAGAAAGGCAGGAAATAGTATATCACTTTCACTAAAAAATATATATTTTTTTTTTTTTAACTCAACCAAAACCTCCTGGAACTGCATCTAAGTTATAGATAAATTCCTAATACTTACTAGCTTTTGGTAACCTGTGTGGGGGTACACAGCCACGTCCTGCTTGTCCTTCGGAGTACTGTGGAGGCAGGCAACACAAAGTCTTCAGGTATATAAGGATCCAGATAGTAATTTCACCTAATAGCTCACAGACCCAACTGCTTCTTTTTCCATAATCCAGATGTATCTGCTTTCAAAACTAGTGTTTCCTTGTCCTGTCCTCAAGGCCAAATTATCTCTACACTTCAGACCTTGGTACAAGCAAGTCAAGACGAACTTTTTACCAGTCTTAAAAATCCAGCAGTGTAAAGACTTAAGTTGATGGGATCCTTGGAACAGATGGTGCTGAGTCCCACCGCTCCCAATATATTTGTTAAGGTTAGCTCAAGTCCAGAAACAGTACACATTACATTGTTGTCCCTGGGAGTCAGGTCTGAATCAGAAAACTGTGAGCAGGTGAAGAGCTCCAAGCAGAACTAACGACCAGTCTATATCAAATTTTCATCATCAGTATAACTCCTTAATTTCACAGAGATGGAAACCACATCAATTAATTTATATGCCACAGAGACAAAATAGGAAACTTGGGATCCTGTTAATATAACAGCATAGAATTGAATCATAGAATCATAAGGGTTGGAAGAAACATTCGAAGATCATCAAGTCCAATCCCCCTGCCAAAGCAGGGCAGGCCACACAGGAATGTGCCTGGGTCTTGGATCTTGAAAGTCTCCAGAGAAAGACTCCACAACCTCTCTGGGCAGCCTGTTCCAGTGCTCCTTCATCCTTCATCAGATTTTCCTCATGTTGAGGTGGAACTTCCTGTGTTGTAGCTTGGTGCTGTTTCCCCTTGTCCTGTCACGGGAGACTGGCCCATTCTTGACATCCATCCTTCAGGTATTTATAGACATTTATAAGGTTCCCTCTCAGTCTTCTCAAGACTAAACAGTCCCAGGTCTCTTAGCCTTTCCTTGTATGACAGATGTTCCAGCCCCTTAATCATCCTTGTAGCCCTCCATTGAATTCTTTACAGCATATCCCTATTCACCAGGACCCCAAGGTCCTTCTCCATGGGGCTGCTTCCTAGCAGGTCAACCCCTAAAGTATGTTGATGCATGTTTTTTTTCTCCCCAGGTGCAGGACTCTACACTTAATTCTTGTTGAACCTCATTAAGTTCATCTTTGCCCAGCTCTCCAGTCTGTCTAGATCTTGCTGAATGGCTGCACAGCCCTCAGGTGTATCAGACAATCCTCCCAGTTTTGTATCATCAGCAAACTTGCCAAGGATACATGCTATCCCCTTATCCAGGTCACTGATGTAGATTTTGAACTAGACTGGGCCCAGTACTGACCCCTGGGGAACACCACTAGTCACAGGTCTCTAAAGGGACTCTGCACCATTGATCACAACCCTCTGGGCTCTATTGTGTAGCCAGTTCTTGATCCATCTCACCATCTGCTGTTCTAACTCACACTTCCTGAACTTCTCCACAAGGATGTTATGAGAGAAAGTGCTAAAGTAAAGGAAGACAACATCCACTGCTCTCCCTGCATCTATCCATTCTGTCACATCATCACAAAAGGCTATCAGATTAGTCAGACATTAATTCCTGTTGGTGAATCCATGCTGGCTACTCCTGATAACCTTTCTTCCATGTGTTTAGAGGTGACCTCTAGAATAAGCTGCTTCATCATCTTTCCAGGGATGGAGGCGAGGCTGACCAGTCTGTAATTACCTGGGTCCTGCTTCTTGCCCTTCTTGAAGGCTGAAGTGACACTAGCTTTCCTCCAGTCCTCAAGCACCTCTGCCATTTTCCAGGACTTGTCAAAGATGATGAGAGTGGTCTAGCAATGACTTCTGCCAGCTCCCTCAGCACATATGGGTTCATCCTATTGGGGCCCATGGGTTTGTAGATGTCCACTTTTCTTAACTGATTTAATCCAGTCTTCTTCAATCAAGGTAAAGTCTTCATCTCTCCTGACTTCTTCTGTGGCATATATACGTCCTTGCCATTTATGCCTGATAAACTGAATACTTTTTCTCACTCAGTAGACCATGGACTAAAAGGTCAATGAGACAACATCAAAACTTTAATTGTCTTGGTTTGTTATCCCCTTAACTTTTATTTACCAGAAACGTACCTATTTACAAGTTTAAACAGCAAGCAGAAGATCAGCAAAATAAAAATATACTGTAATAGCCTTTGTCACTCAGTTGGTTTATTACATATTCATTATATATTTATTTTAATTATACAAATAAGTAATAAGGTTTAAGGACATGCTCTGCATATTGTTGTTAGTTTTTCCCTTTATCTTCCAAGCAGATGATACTCCAAAATAAGCTGGAGAATAGTTTTCTGTCTTGGACTTTGAAATAGGCAAATTCTTAAGAATGTTCTGTGACATATACAGCTCTCTGAGAAGTAAATATTGAGCCTGGCCTAAGATTTATGACAGAAGATAAAAGAATTATGGAAAGGACAATTGTGTCTATGTTCATGTATATCTCTGGTATGTGCAAGTAGAGGTATCATATGCATATAAGAAATTTCTCTTAGGGTTTGTTGGTTTTTTGTTGTGTTGTTTGTTTTTTTTTAAAGTTTTTCAGTCTGCTTCTGCTAACATAATACATACTTTATGTAGCTATATGTTTACATATGCAAACCAATATCCATATCTCAATAAATATAAAGTCATACACATCCGGGAACTAAGTGGGATGCTTTAAACATCTAAGACATGAAAATATATATCTTTTTGAATGCATACTCAGATGAGAGTTTAAAATTCTATTTGAACTGTTGAGAACAATATTCTTTCAACAAGATCTTAGCATTATTTATCTGTAAGAATTTGCTATCCATTGAATTATAGGGACAGTAAAACTACGGGAATGCACAAAACAATTCAGAACCCCCAATTCAGCCATGCAACATTAGGCTGAGGTAATTGGATCTCATATTGTTTGGTTATGAGATCAGAAGAGACGTATGAGACAAGAAGAGACATAAAGAGACTACAGGAAATGGAGCTCATATCTAGTTAATGTACTTCTGCTTCACAGCTGCATGCAAAACTCTGTTCTAGCATGTAATGTACAAGAAAGCTGGGGAGGTACTTTTTACAAGGCCATGTAGTAATAGGAAGAAGGGTAACAGTTTTAAGATGAAATTGGCTAGATTTAGCTTAGACATTAGGAAGAAATTCCTTACTGTAGAGGTGGTGAGACACTGGCACAGGTTGCCCAGGGAAGATCCTCCCTGGAAGTGTTCAAGGGCAGATGGGGTGGGGCTTTGAGCAACCTAGTCTAGTGGGAGGTGTCCCTGTCTATAGCAGGGCAGTTGGAACTGGATGATCTTTAAGGTCCTTTCCAACCCAAACCATCCTATGATTCTATGATTCTGCGATTCTGAGGAATAGTCATACAATCTTCTGGTATAGCCATAACATGTAAGCCCTGTGAACTGTCAGTACATGGTTAACATGGGACTCTGCAGTTACAGACAGGTTGCAACTCTGACTTTTTCCTCCACATATACAGGAATATTTGTGATTTCCATTCCTAAGAAAAAATACTTTTAATTTAACTGGATCTCTTGTTTGATTCTAGATTACACTTCTTGCAATCAAATTATTTTTTCTTTGAGAAGTCATTTGAATCCTGAATTTAAGCTTTCATCCTTTAGAAATTTTAGAATTTGGGGCATTTTCTCATTATGAATCACAAAGAAGAACACAAAAGGCAAATTTATACTTATTTTTAAGTTTTGAGAAAAACTTGTTTCAGAGAAGACAGGGTGTATATTCTGTATCATCTGTAGGCCAGTAACCTAGATCTGTCCAACTAGCTTCGGGAACTGGGACGATGCCTGCTTTCTGGGAAGAGATCCAGAAAACCAGATAGTCAGCCAACAAATGGTCTGACCAGACAACCATGCAGCCCAGGTTACTCATGGAGCTGCAGCATCCCTGTATTCTACCAATTGTACTATAAGTTTGCAAGAGCTCACAGGCACTTGGGCAGCCCACACCCAAACAGGTGGGATTTCACAGAGCCAGGGAACCACGTGTCAGTCATTTGACTGGTATGTGATCTGACAGAAAAACAGGCATCCATGTAAGCCTTCCAACCTACCCATCTGCTTTGTTTTTGATAAGTTTCTGTAAAGTCAACAAAGCTGCAAGGAAAGCATTTGATTTCATTAGATTAACAATTTTCAGGTCAATTTATTAATTCAAAAGTTTTGCTTAGTTCTGAATTTTTACATTTCAGCAAGGTAGAGGATGAACTTTTGTATCATTTCAGTGGCATCTCATTTAAGTCTTACAGCACAGATGATAAATTTGAGCATGCTGGAGTGCAGCCAGAAAGCACTACACTCCAGAAATTCTCTCCCAGCATAATGACTCTTAGGGATGTTTCCATATTGGTATAAAATATAGTAGTAAAAAAATCATAAATGACCTATAACTCTTTGATAGCCCCACAAATAGGAGAATAAAGGTAATTAAAAAACATACTGTTGCAGTGACAGGATCAGGGGATCAAAAAAGTTCCCAGACATCAGCATGTACTTAAAAGTAATACAGGGCAATAATTAAAATATGCAAAAGCAGAACACAAAGTAGAAATATAATTTTGTAAAAGCACTTTAAATTACCTTTTAATATACATTGGTAAAAAGATGCATCAAGTACTTTATTTTCCTATTTATTTTTTTCCCATAAAGTTTACAATATAATCAAGAGACAAATAGTTCCTGCAGTTATTTGGATTGCTGCTTCTAATTTTGACACATCTGGGGCATGTAATTATTCACAAAGGTTGTTTTCCACACAAGACGAGGACAGTGACCAGAAAGCAGCACTTAGGCTGTGAATACACTATGACAACTTAATCAGTGAGAAACCTCAGTGTCAAGAACCAACTTATTTCTATGTTGACAAAGACTGACGTCTCATCAGTTGCTTCTAAAACTGACTAAACGAACAAATAGGTCAGTGTCCTGGTGCTGCACAAAAGGACTATAAACATTCAAATACACTAGTTGTAAAGATTGAGACAGTGTCATCTTGAGAGGCTATTTTATAATTAGCTTGAGTAACAGTTGACATGCATTTATGATTTATGTCTGCCAAAACTAGCCTCTGTCCTTCTTAATTTGCAACTTTCAAAAAATGACAATCTTTATTTCTTTCTCAGTAAGTTTCAGAAGTCAGGATAACAGAAGGGATTTAGCTGATGTTCAGTCTTCTATACTAAATACAGGCAGAGAAATCCCACACTGAAATCCTAAAAAAACCTCCACGATCTTGTCGCCCAGTTATGAAATATTTGCAGTGAATTACATCAGGGCATACCTGAAATATCTGTATAATACTAAACAGCTTAACTTTCAGACTCCATTGTGATCCACAAATTGGATGCTTACTCATCTCTCTTGCATGTTGGGCTCAGTCTAATAAAGATGCTTTGTGCTACAGGTAATACATAAAGTAGAATGAGCTCAATGCTTACTGGTGGGTATAAGGATACAATTTCATTATTATCTTGAGCTAATCATTACTAGGCATACTTATTTGTATCTATGCCATGGGATTGCAGAGGTGTAGTGTTACGGAGGAAGACAGCACCACCTTCATGGCAAGCATTTGTTTTACACCAGTTTATGAAAAATGTAAAACACATGATGGTGCTCCTAAGAGAATTGTGCCCATATCTTTAGTGTGACCTAATCATCAGGCCATGTGGCACAGTATGAGGGTAGATTCTGAATCTATTACTACATAAACATGCTAAAATACAAAGTCTAACTAGACAACAATGGATGGAGACATTTAGAAGTGAAAGGTTTCCAAGTCAGTTTCCATTGACAGTTAAATGACTTTTTGAAGAAATCTTTCAAAATTAAATTATCTACAATGACTCTTAGATGGCTTGAATCAGATAACTTTGTTGATACACATGGACTGTGCTGCTATGCTCTGATTTCTGTACACTTTTGATGTTCTGTGATTTTACATTTATTTTTAAAATTATTTTATTTTCTGTCTTGGAAAACAGGTCATAGATTTTATCCCCATTTTAGATATACTTCAGTTTTACCATTTGAATGAGAGACGTTCTGGTGAGGAGCAGTGCTCAGGTAGAAGATGAGTTTTGTTTCAGAAGCCATTATCTATACTTTCATGAAACAGGTCTTAATTCAGCTTATGCAAGTGCTCAGACAAAACTATTGCCATAATCAGATACGTCACAGATAAACGAAAGAAATACAGCTCTGTTTTCTCCTCTCTACAAGGACCCCACTGCAGATGTATCTTTTGCATTCTCTGTGGATTGCTTCTAAGTGGATTTATCTCCAGGGAAAGGTAGTACAGGAAGACTAATATTGTACTGCTCAAGCTCACTTGACTTGTAAAATTGAACTGTTTCTTGCATTGTGAAAAACATGCCCAGAACCTATTCTGTTTGCATGTTCAATAATCCTAAATATCTGTTTCCACAGCTTATTGAAAATATGGCAACATTATTTAAGAAATACAAACAAGAAAAATGTGTAATATGAAAAAAATATCTGTTTCGTGATATGTGGTTGTTATTTACTAACAGCATCTACCCGTGTGCTGAAAGTCTTTGGTTCCTCAAGCCTGACTGCAGCAGATGCTGAAAGAAATATATGGGCAGTGTAAGATTCTGGGGCAGCTCTTTGATTCATGTGTACTTGGCACAAACCTCTATCTAGCATATTGCTTGTTGCATTAGATGCATCCCTCCATAGTTTCCTGATAAATTATCTTCCCCCAGCTCCTTGTGCCATCCATTCTGCATACAACTATATAATTACCTGTTCAGTACTTTTTGGTCTTTCAACCACAGTTCTGTAATAAAGGTTACACTTTCAATTAGACGAAGTCAACTCTCTGTGCCGTACTGGGGAAGGGGGAAAAAGGGATACTTTGTAGCTGCTTTTCAAGACCAAAAATATGAATATTGATAGACATTTGGATTACATACTCAGCTAGTGCTAACTTGCAGTTGTATGTACTAAAATTAGGAGCTGTCATATCTCTCTGAGAGATCTAACCAGTTTATTTATGGTGGAAGGAAAAACAAACAAACAAACCCATAAAATAAACAACAAAAAAACTCACCACTGAACTCAAACCTAAGATTTCCTCTAAAAAACATAGCCATGATATCAAATCCTTTAATCTCAGCATAATTATTTATGTGTTTTTTTGTCATGAATTGGAAGCTCCAAATGATTTCACTCTCTATTCATTTTGCTAACAAACTTAACAAAATAGATTACAAGGTTGGTAGACTTTATTCAGCAGTATCTAAAATTGATATTCCAATAATGTAAAATAAATACATATTCCACTAAAAAAGGGCATGAATATTAATCTGGTTCACCCTTGTGTTGAAAGGACATGATCATGAAAGCAGTGTCTACAACAATTCTAATATTACTTTTGTACATGTAATAAATTAATAATTTCAAAAACCACAAAAGTATAGCTCTGTGTACAAAATGAATGTGTTGCTGGCATAAAGATGGCTCATGTTAACTAAAATGTTAGGTTTCAGATTAACAAATAAGTCATATTTGTGTGAACAGATGTAGTATATGTTATCTTACACATTGGTATTTGTTTAAATTGGCATGACTGGGTGGAAGAGGACTGTAGATAAATAGCAAGACTGAGGAAAAAAAATAATTTATTTTTTTACCTATGTATTTAAAGTTAAATAACTTCAGAAGTAATTTTAGTTACAATGTCATTGACGTCTCATGACTTTACATTGATTTATAAAAATTAACTGACAAATTAATTAGGACCTGTGCTTACTATTTCAACTCCCTTTATTCACAAAACTAGAATCAGAACAAGTTTAGTACTTTGTAATAAGACATTTATAATTATCATCTTGACAATTTTGTATGCTATGTTAATTAATTTCCACTTCTGAAATATGATATCCACTTTTTATTTAAATTATCAGTTCTTTTGTTTTGTAAAATTAGAATTGTCAAAAGCAGAAAAATTACAATCATAGAGTATTAAAGAATTTAAAACCCCATTACTAAGACTAAATACTTTAAGTCTGTTCTAGGTGGCAGAAACAACGGTTTCACTAAAGTCACTTGTCAGGGCTTCAGATTGGGAATTAGACTCAAAGCTTCATCTGGTATGATGTGATTAACAGGATCTTCAAATTTACATTACTTGTGAAGAATTACATTGCTGAGAATGTGATCTGCAATGGCCAGCATGACCATCTAGGTCTGCATATTACTAATATTGTCAAGGAAATAATGTATTCCTTTCTTTATCATAGTTCATGAATTCGTTCTTAGTTAGGATTCACTTACATGTAGTTATGCAACTAGGCTAAACCCACAAAAGCCCAAAAGCAGACTTAGTTGAATGAGGTGTAATGGTGAGTAACATGAGCCTCCCAGTCTTTAAGTGACATTGAAAACCCTCTTATCAGCTGTCAGGTACTGAATTTGATAGGTACTTCATTGTTTAACTGGAATTTTTCCAGGATACGTCTATTTCCTAAAGAGTTCCATCTCAGTTTTGATCAGGTAAATGCCTCAGCATCCAAGCCTGACTTGGATCTAGAAATCAGGTCACAAGGGTAATCTGGACGTCTTTATGTCAGTGCAGGAAACAAGCACATAATCAGACTCGCTGATGCTCAGGTGAAGAAACCACCTGCTTCTTCTGAATTAACATAAGGTAATTTGCGTAAGGGAGCCTCATACATATTCACAAATACTGTTTTCCAGTTAGATAGAACATTTCCAAAGTGACAAAAAAGGGCTTAAATACTTGAATATGTAAAGAAAATTCAAGATGAAGTGTTCATCATGTTGTGTGTGTGTGTTATATAGTCAATGGATCTTCCATTGCTGCAGGTTCACATCTGCCCCACTCCCACTGTGATCCTTCACAGGCTGCAGTCATGCTTCTGATAACTTCCTACAATTAAATGACTGGCTTGGCAGATGAGGGGAATACAGAGAATATTGATCTTCTTTGACTTCAGTAAGGTTTTCAACATTGCCCTAAGATCCTCATAAACAAGCAGTTGAACAGCAGATTCAACACTGATGCAACAGTGGGTGTAAATATGCAATATGGTTTCACCTATTTAGGAAACTAAATGGTGTGCTGGAAGGAAGAATAAGAAGAAAAAAGCCACAATGAAATAGGAGAAAGAAAAGTAAAATAATTCCAAGAAGAATTAAGAATAAAGTGTTTTCATGTTAAGTCAATTCAGATTCCTCATACTATCTTAAGAGTGAAAAAGACTTTGGAAGACTAATCCATTCTTGACAGACATATGTCTCATCTGCTTAAAAAAACCTTCAGTGACAAAAGATCAACAGGTTTCTTTGGCAAGCTTTCCAGTTATTCATTGCCTTCCGCCTCCAAAAGTGGTTTGTTATATCTCTTTTACTAGACAATGAATCTTCTTTTCTTGGCATCTTGAAGCTCACTACTTCTTTTCTGATACAGAGGGCATATTATCCCCTTCTTTGAAAACGTCTTTTATTTTCTTGAAATCTATTATCACATCCTCTCTAAATCTTCTCCTTTTTTTCTGCCTTTCCTAGGAGGTCATATCTTCAAGACCTTCAGTGAGTTTTTCTACTCTGGCTGGTACTCTCACCAATTGGTACCTACTCATTATAAAGCCTAGTAGAGAAAAAAAAAATCACATAGTATGCAAGTCTATTCATGAATGCTGAATTGACTAAAAGGATCACTTCAGGCATCTTGTAGTCCACAATAAATGTTTTATCATAATATCCACTTTTTATTATTTATTTATTTTAACTATAGTACAGTGTTGGACTCATATTTAACTTGGGATATTCTGCAACTTGGAGACATGTAGAACTTTTACCTAGACAGTTGTTCCCTGATTTATGTGTGTACAAACTATTATTTCTGCCTGAGTATCTTGTAGTTGTCCTTATTGAATCATATCCTATTATTTCAAATCTACCTCCAGTTTCTCAATATTGGTTTTAAACCTATTCTTGTCCTCCAAAACACTTGCATTCTCTCCTGAGCTTGGTATCATATGTAAATATTCTCTATTCCAGCATGCAGGCTATTCACACAGATGCTCCAGCATGGCATCTTCAGAATACTGAAGCAGTCCTCTCAAGAGCAGTATATGTAACAGGAAAGGAAAACTAAAGAAATATGGCAGGCAAAGCAAATGTATCAGTGGGGAAAAAAAATAAAAATAATAGCAGAATAAGAATCAAAGCAAGCCTGTCTGTGGACTGTGCCACAGGCAGAATTACATTTGGATAGTTCTGTCATTAAACAAGATGATCCCTAGTAAAAATCAATTATTTTTTTGGTTGGTAGTTTTCATAACTAGTACATCTGTAAATTTACCTTTGGGCATCTACAAGCAAAACAACTTCTTCCTTTTCCTGAAGCTTTTAGATTATCTATGTATATATAGACTATTGTTAGAGAAAAACAAGTTTTCCAAAATTCTGTATAAATAAAAGGGAAAGTTGAGTGACTGGCATAGTAATCTTTATTCCTCTTTATCTAGTGTGACAGATCATCTGATTCTGCTTCTCTTTTCCTAGTTTTAACCTCCAAAATGAATAGATACCAAGATTGTGTCCTCTAGCTATGACCATAGCAACAGAAGAAATATGGCAGTGTTACTACTTGGATGATTTTCATTCCACTTTTTTTGCTTTCCCAATTTCAGGATATTAGTATAGTTGAAGCAGAGGATGACTGTAATGTCAATGAGTTAAAGACAGTATAAATACAAATATGCTATGCTATAGTCAAGCCACAGCACTCAAAACTTGCTCTTCCATCTCCACAGCGTAGGATGTAAAACAATTAGTCCCTCCAGCTGAAGAATCAGTAATACCAAAGTCATCAGGTAAATTTCTTTTTATTCTCCAAAAACAATCCTGAATTACTTAGTTTATACTAAAATTACATTGTGATAGTATCAGTATCAGGTATGGCCACAAGGTGTGTGAAAAATGTGAACCGATGCTTTTAACAGCATGCAACGTGCTTAGTGCAGCCACTTCACATGGGCTTCTGCTTTTTTTATATAGTGCATTTTTAATGGAATGTTTTAATAACAATCACCTACCAGATTAACGAGTTATCAGTCACCACATTTTCTTTCTCTATATATTTTACTGTCATGTAACAGCTCTAATCTAAATCCTGTATATTAAGCTACCTATGAGCTAATTTATTCTCTGGCCTTAGTAGCACAATATTCAAGAAAACTTGAGATTACTGTGTTTCTTTCCATGGTGCATTGTACTTTTCTGAATTATAAACATACACAAAAATAATAACCTGCCTCTTCCCCCTCAAAAAATAGGATATGAAACCAGCAAAATAGCATAGTATGATGTTGGGCACAATGCAGTAAGTGTCATGCATAAAGACATTTATGCCACTACAGTGATGAAAACAAACAAATTATAATCTTTGTGGCAGATAGAAAGGATGACATCCTCCTGTTAATGCAGCTGAAATAACATAGTGTATACTGCATCTATGTAGATTATGAAAGATTCTTGCTAGAAAATATGTCTTTTATGTATTGTCATTTAAGTTAGATAAAATTAATTAATCAGGGTAAAATTCTCACTTTTAATTGTAAACCACAGATAGGCAACTGTTTGAGATTAAGTTTTCATATGTATTTATGAGTTACTCCCCTTTTTTCTACTAAATATTCTAAAAATAATGTATTTCTAATGTACACATTTTACCTACTTCACAGTGTATTTAATATATTAAAAGCTAATTAATAGAATTTTAACTCTGGTAGAACAATTCTTACACACAGGTAATTACAAGTAATGCACATGGGATTAAAATTCTAGTCATACTGATGGTAATAAAGACTGTATAAAATACATAGCTGATGTAATCCATTTGTTAAGGCTACTTAAAAAATGACAGCATTTTCACTTGAAAGGATAGAAAATTAACAACTCTTGTTCAGAGCTTTCCCTGATGCATGTCTGTATGTAGAATTATTTATGTGCCAACATGCATGTGGGCAAGGGTGTGTGTATATGCACCCATGTCAGCTTGGTTAAAGCAAAATCATACCTGCACCTCCCTACAGAGAGAAAGTACAGAATAACCTAGATCACAATTTTGCTGCCTTTCTATGAGACAAAGATTTGCTATTTGTACACGTAATCTTGTTTACTTGTTGAGTTGAAGCTTTGTGTTTAAAAAACAGGATATCCAAAACACAGAAAAGGTCAAAAGTAAATAAAATATTAACTCATTGTGGTTATAGCCCACTTCATTTTTGTATCTGAACTCCCAACTTCACTGAAAAAAAAAAGTAATATGTCAGGAAATATTTTTTTTAAGCTTGTGGGATCTGAGTTTTTTAAGCTTTCAGCCCTAAAAATGGTGATGAAAATGGTGATGTGCACTTCAAGAGTAAGATTCTGAGAATGTCATTGATTTACTAAAGATTACATTAATTAGATGCAATTTTTAAATACATTTGTCCCATAATTTAGGACTTAGTTATCTAATTTTCCTTAGTCACTCTTTACTGAGTTACAATGGGACTTTTTCTAGAATGCATGTGTAAGATTTAAATAGCTTTAAATGTCCTGAATTACTTTGAAAGCTAATGCACCTTTGATAATCTGTGCCATATTATCTCAGTTCAGTAGTCAAGGCAAACCAAAACCCAGAGATCATAATTGCTCTTTGTTAGTCCCTTCCACCCTCTCAGAGAAGATAAAAATGGAAATGAGAAGTTGGCCCAGGTGAACCTCATGAAGTTCAACAAGGCCAAGTGTAGGGTCCTGCACCTGGGCTGAGGTAACCCAAGATATGAATACAGGCTGGGGGAGGTCACGCTTGAGAGCAGCCCTGTGGAAAAGGACCTGGGGGTACTAGTGGATCAAAAGCTGGACACGAGCCACCGATGTGCAGCTGCAGCCCTGAAGACCAGCTCCATCCTGGGCTGTATCAAAAGAAGTGTGACCAGCAGATGGAGAGAGGTGATTCTGCCCCTCTACTCTGCCCTAATGAGACCTCACCTGGAATACTGCGTCCAGCTCTGGAGCCCCCAACACAAGAAAAATGTAGACCTATTGGAATGTGTCCAAAGAAGGGCCACAAAAATGATCCAAGGGCTGGAGCACCTCTTTTACGAGGACAGACTGAGGGAGTTGGGGTTGTTCAGCCTGAAGAAGAGAAGGCTCCAGGGGGACCTCATAGTGGCTTTCCAGTACCTAAAGGGGGCCTACAGGAAAGCTGGGGAGGATCTTTTTAAAGGAGCTTACAGTGACGAGGACGAGGGGTAATGGTTTTAAGCTGAAACAGGAGAGATTCAGGTTAGAGATCAGGTGTAAATTCTTCAGTGTAAGGATGGTGAGACACTGGAACAGGCTGCCCAGAGATGTTGTGGGGGCTCCATCCCTGGAGGTGTTCAAGGGCAGGTTGGATAGAACTCTGAGCAGCCTGTTCTAGTGGAAGGTGTCCCTGGCCATGCAGGGGAGTTGGAACTCAATATTTAAGGTCCCTTCTGACTCCAAAAATTCTGTGAAATTCTGACATTTCACTGTCCTTTATTTGTTTCTGATTTCTCATTGATATTTTAATTCTACTGATCAGCTTCTTTTTCTCATAATACCTTATTACTCTTCTTTTGATGTCCTTTGTATTCTTCTTCATAAGTCCACTTAATCTTGAATAATTAATAAAATAATCATAGGTCTCTAGACACTGGTTTTGGCATGTAGTCATCCTGTTAGCCGTCAGCTTACAAAATGTAATGCTTCTATGAGGGTAATTTCAAAAAGTCACACAATTATTTTGTTCACTTCCACAGAGCAAAAATCACAATGTGCTAATACTTTCCTATGGTGGATTTTGTATTTTGGCAATAGATCACAAGCTTTTCAAAATTTGGCAAAGTAAAGGAAAGTCACCAGATGGAGTCCTCAGGTAACATACTGAAATCAATGTAGGTTATTAACACAGAAGTGTTTGGGTAGGCTGTTTATTAATCTCAACCTTCAAAAGTAGACTGACAGAGACTTGCCAGATTTTGAAGTTCACAGAAAAAGAGATCTTGGTAACTGATGAAATTATTTCACATATATACCTAGATTTATTTTAAAGAATCTTTTGAAGGTTTATCTACCATGTGTCATTCTATTCCTCTGTCTTCCCAGCCAAACAGATAGAGTTCAGCCCACCCATTTAAAAGGAGCGTAGGCTGAATAATTATATACTCCAATTGTTCTCCATCTGCTGCTTGCTTGATCTACAAATGCCTTTTCTTGTACCAGGAAGCAAACAGCAGAAACTCAGCTGTTCATAATTTCCATCTGGGAAATTGCAAGTTGCTGTGTTCCAGTATGTAGAAGAAGGTATATATATTTCTGCATATAGTTAACTATAGATGAAAATGTGTAGGGGAAATCATTAAAAAAAATACAAATGATCTTTTTTTCCACTGGACTAATGTTAAAAGGTAAGAAGAAAAAAAAAATCAAACAGCAGATAAGCTGCCTATGACACCTTCTTCTAATCTAGACCTCTTCAAGTTAGAACACGTGCTGCACCCTTGGAAGTGCAGGTGATAGCAATATCCATATGGTGCTGGGAAACATTTCTTAGGGTCAGGTTCATATTTCTTCTAGATTCATGTGCTTCTAAGCCTTTTACATGAGGGAAATTGAAACCATAGAGTAGCTCCCACATTTTAAGAGCTAGCCTTACAAGAACACAAAAGATTGTTGTGTTTAAGGCTTGGAACCAAGCGATGCAAATCTAATACCTTTCAAATGTATATTTGGCGTGAAAAAATGTGTACCAATGGAAAAAAATGTGTTTGGCTATTTGTTTCTTTTGTTGTCAAAACATGCAATGACAAAACTTTCCAAATGGGAAATTCTACTTTTTTTTCTTTAAAAAAAGTATTATAATTTGATTTTTATTATAGAAAAAGGCTAACAGTTCTAGTTGAACTACTTCTTTTATTTGAATTAAAAGAAAATAAAGAGGTGTGTTTAGTAGCAACATTAATTTTTTTCTAAATACACAGACTCCTTCTAAAAGTAATTATTTTTAGCAACTACAATGTAATCTCCTTCAAAAAAGCAAATCTATCTTGAAATCTGCATTTTAAAATTTTAACATGATGCAATTTGAAAGATTTAAGTGACTGTAGGGCACACTAGAGCAAAATCTTCTATGTTTAAAAGTATAGTGCACAAATTGCAAAATGCAACAATTGATTCCACATAAACCACAAGTATTAAAATACTAAAATAGAAAAATAGGAGGATTAATATCTCTCACTATATTTAATTTGATTTAATTTCAATCAGTACCCATATACAGCCATGGGTATCACCTGTTTGCAATACATCCTTATAAATGAGGGACACTTTTATAGCATGGAGGCGAGAGGTACGTGCATTACCACTTCATGATTGACTGCAGTCATGGGGCAGAATGTAGCAGGATGCTCCATCTCTTAATATGCCTGCCTCAGTTTCCCTTTATGATTCAACTGCTTTTGTTTCTCAACTTTGCAGTGGAAAGATTCCCATGAGAAAGGAAAGGGTCTAGCAAACTCTGAGCTGGTAACAACTTTGAATGGTACAAACAGAGGCCAAGCTGATGTTCATAACACCAGTTGTGCCCCGGTGTTGAAGAACTCAGAGCCCAGTCCAGCCACAACTAGGCCTGGAAACGAGATAAAGTAAGAATGAACAGATAAACAAAAGAGTTTAATTGGTCAGAACAGAGCCTTCATGGTTTTATCTGCTGTTTCCTTTTATTCTCCAATAAGAGATGTCGGAGGTATGGCTAAATAGTTAAATGACACCAGTCAATCCACTTTATTCTAGAAAAGCCTGGTCCCATGTTTGATCGGGGGGGCCTCCCATACACTTTCCCAGAAGGTTGCTGGACCTTCTCTCCTCCAGCAGGGACACCTGCCAGAGAGACTAATTCCCCAGAAATGCGATCCACCCAGGAACACACAGCTGATGCCAGGCGAGGGTGAAAGATATTAACTCTTTCATTGTCCTGTTTAGTAAACTTAATGTTAAGTCATTTTCATCATTAAGTTTAAGACTGTAGAATCCTTTAAGACTGATAATTAATGTTCTAGGCCTAGTATAAAACTTGATAATAAGTAAGGTGCTAGCATTTTAATGGTTAAGTGTTATGGTTTTATCTAACCATAAGTAGTAAAATTCACTGTTAAGATAACTTTTGCATTCAAACTTCAGTTTCTGTTCCCAACTCCCAATTCCCTACGCTTTGACTGTACTTGAGCCTTCTATTTTAAAGAATTAAGACCTCAACATTATATGCAGTAAATCTTGATCTGTGCATATACATCTCATCTGCCGTCCCAATCCATCTGTGACGTTGCGTTGTCACGATTAAGGGTGTTCTGACACTCCTTTTGTAAAACCTTTACATTCAGAGGACTAGAATAATAGGGCATTAAAAATTCTTTCTGAGCTGAAAATACACGTATGGTACTTGGGCTGTAATAGCAATGCTGATGTTGTGTGAGGCTCTTGTAGTGTGACTACTCATATTAATTTCTCCAGCATTCAATTCTAATTATCTCAGTGCTAAACTTGTAAAATGACATTGATAGTTTAGGCCTAGCCAGTACAAAGATCCATGTGGCTGCTCGCTCTCTCCTCCTCCCCCACCCTGTCTCCACTGCAGCAGGATGAGGAAATAAAAATATATCCACAACCTTGTGGGTTGAGGCAAGGACAGGTAGGGTTCACTCACCAGTTATGGTCACAGGCAAAACAGACTCAATTTGAGAAAAAACTCTTAAAAACACCTTCCCTTGCTCCCTCCCTTCTTTCCAGGCTTAAATTATTTAGCTCACAATTTCTCTACCTTCTCCCTGCCAGTGCTGGGGGATAGGGAATAATGGGTGTCGTGGTCAGTTTATCACACACTGTTTTTTGCCACTCCTTCCTTGCCAGGAGAGGACTCCTCACAGGTTTTCCCTGCTCCAGCATAGAGTTCCTCCCATGGGAGCCAGTCCTCCATAAATTCCTCCAACATAAATCCCTCCCACAAGGTGCAGTCCTTCAGGAACTGGCTGCTCCAGCATGGGCTTACCACAGAGTCATGGCCTGCTTTGGGCACAGTCACCTTCCCTGGCATGGGGTCCTGCACAGCTGCAGCTCCACATCTGCTCCACCATCATCCTTTGTGGTCTGCAGATCCACAGGGGTTCCATTGTGGTCCTCCACAGGCTGCTCTACCACTCTCCTCATTCTACCCAGGAGCACCTCCTCCCCCTCATTCTTCAATTACCTTGGTATCTGCATAAGTATTTCTCTCAGTTCCCTCTCTTCTTTTCCCAGCAGTTTTGGGTTTTTTAAGTTTCTTTTTCCCCTTCTTAAATGTTATTGCTGAGGCATTATCACCATTGCTGATGGGCGCAGCCTTGGCCAGAGGTGGGTCCAACCTGGAGCCATGGGAGCTTCCAGCAGCTTCTCACAGGAGCCATCCCTGTAGACCCTCCCCCACTACCAAAGGTGCCATACCCAGGTCCCATACACATGGGTACCATAACACAACTTTGTAGTTAGCCAAGTTAATGACTAGGTGACGCTGCAGAAAGGAAAAGGTAACTTCTCTATTTCAAGGTACAGAGAAGGTGCTATTTTTAAAATGCCTATGGTATAAGTAACACTATTAAAGATGTTATTTATTTGTCTGGATTTTTATGAGAAACTGCTTTTAATATCAGCATGGTATAACAAGTATTTTTTTAAAATGTGCCTTTTTTTTTTTTTTTTTTTAAATTAGGCATGGATTTGGCCTACATGGAATTTTTGTAGTAGACAGCCTCAGAAGGAATAACTTGAAAAAGCAGCTTCATTGTAGAAATCTTGCTTTCAGAAGTTTCTGTAGAAGTTTTTCTGCCCTCAAATATTTTCAGTTTGAGCACCACACAGCTGTTTTGTCTGTGGTTTTCTCATAAATATGTTATTTTCTAGTCTTTGAAGTTGTGTGTAGAGTTCTCAAAGAAATCTAAATTTGCTTCAAGTGAAAACAGGAAAAAGCAAGTTTGATTAAGATGTTCATAAGAGGCATTGATACATGGTAAAGGTGTTCTAAAGATGGTAATTAAAGTGTTTTTATTAAACTTGTTCTCTGTTCAGTGTCTTTCAGCTTGTTGAGAGAAATTATTGCTACAGGTGTTTTCATTTTAAGAATGAAGCAAAATGATGAGGGATTAGAGAACAAAATCCTTGTGGGAATATATCTCTTAGTTACTGTATTGATGTTACTGCTGTCTGTTGTGTGATGCACTAGATGTAAATTTACTGGCTGCCTCTTTTTTAGCAAAATACAGAACTAATCACTATGACAGACAGTCTTAAATGTATAATACCTTCCTTTCTGTCTTTTTAGACTGATGTGTAGAGAGTAAAATCCCTACTGAACATTCCCAAATGGAAATCTGTAATAAGTACTTCAGTCATTGTAATATGTGAAACAGTCCTTCACACATGGCAAGTGTTAGGGAACAAAATACGGTATAAATAGATTTTATGCGACTTACGTCCTACTGTACAAGAATCAACACTAGAACAACCACTAAATGAAACATAACACATAATGTTGATAGACATCCGTTCTTACCCATTTGGGACCAAAAGTCACTGCTTCAATAGATACAATGAACGGGTTACAAAATCTATCTATTGAGAAAGTATCTTGGATGAAATTCAGTAATCTTTCAAGGTTTCAAAAATAATATAATAATTTTAAAAATCCACTACCAGCAAAACAGATGTGCTGGGAATATGAAGCACAGAGCATGCAAAGCTCCAGTTCAACAAGGTTTAGATCTCTCAGCAGCTCATGACTGAATCTCAGTGTCCAGCGGCTGTGTAGTCATGGGTAGCCATGATTACTGATTCTACTTCAGCTCTCGAAGAGACATTAAGTTCCCTTTGTATACAGAACTGCCTTAACAATTAACAAAAAAGCCCAGCTTCTTCTGTGAATGAAATAGGTTGGCAGAAACAAGTTTTGTTTCTCCAGTGAATGAAATAGGTTGGCACAGACAAATTCTGTTTCTCCATTTGTGCTTAAGCAAGTACCATGCAATTATTTGAATCCTATGTTGTTTATTGAAACTGTCACTTTCTTTTAATGTTCAACACATCTAGCTGAATGACAACTCAGTTCCAGCCTTTGCAAAGGTGTTGCTAAGAAAAAATTGGCTCTCGGTATGTTCTATACTCTGAATATTGGTCAAGCTGTGGATTTCAAAAAAGGTAGCTTTGAAATTAATTAATGTGGACTTAATAATTAAAACAGCAGTATCAGCACCCAGTAATTTCTGCTACATTAGTCAGTTCACAGAGTTTATTTAGTTTATCTGAAATAATTAATTCTCCTTTCAGCACAGTCATTTATTTTCAAGGTAACTGCTGTTTTGAACTATTCAGCCAACCTAGTGAAAAGAATTCAGTATGGTATTAGAGAATTATATTATCCTTCTCTTTTTATCTTAAAAGCTGCTAAATGTGTATGGTGGTTGTAATGGCAAAATGTGACTGTTTTACTAATATAATGACATTTCCTAAGGTACATTTATGTGGTTATGAGCAGTATATTCCATCTTGTATGGCAGAAGTTGTTAAAACTAGCACATTAAAAGGTTTGCTTGTTACGCTCAGCAAAAAATAATGGTGCTAATTTCTTTGTAACTCCATACTTCTAAAACCATATTCTGAATTACACCAGACCTTCACTTATTTTAACTGGAAAGAATGCAAACAGAGCAAGAGTGAGATCTTGGCCCTCCTTCAGGTCCAGGTGCTGTAGGACAGTCAGAGCTATGAAGCACTGAGCACAATCTGAGAAAACATTTAGACTATTTCTACCAGCTAAACATGCTTCTACAGGTCTCCCACCATTGCAGACATTAAAAATATTACCAGTAAGCTCAGAAAAATAGGGTATCTAAATCTGCAGTTGTTATGCTAAGCAAGAAAAGGATATATTTGAGTTGGTATTATGATAAGATAGGAAAATTTAAAAGGCATTAATGGACTAAAGATTAAAAGCATGTTAAAGTCTCTGTGCAGAAAGTTTTCACTGAAATCTCCATGAATAGTTTTTGAAAGTTTCAATTACAGAAAAGTCTGAAACAAAAAACTTGTCATACTAATTCACCAAAACCCATACCGTTAACCAATCATTTGTGGTTGATCCTCTGAAAGAGGAGAAAATTTAAAGGAAGAATTTATTTTCTTAGTTTACTAAAACAGATTGTTCTGGTTGCCAAATGGAGACCCAAATACAAAGTCTCAGAAGAGGAAGAGCATAGAAAGGAAAATTACTCAGAAAGACAATTAGAATGAACAGTCACACCCTGGAAATAAAATGTTGGTCTTCTAGATCCTTATGTAGACATCTATTAACAAGTTCAAATTACTCTCAGTATTACTAATATAATGATAGATCTTTCAAAGCAACAGTGAGAAGCTAACAAAATTTTTGACAGCCAGAACTATAGTATCTTCACCTGTTTATTATACTAATATTTCTGGTAAGCAAATAATGTATCTTACTGTAATATTAAAATATATATATATATAAAAAACAACAACAAAACCAGAAAACTACTAAAAAACATAAATATTTTACATGTAATGTCCTAAATACACTCTAGATTGCAGAAAAGTAAAAATGTATTCCTTCTACATAACTGTCAACATTTTTATGTGAAAAGGGTTTTCTTTACAAAAAACACTCTAATCATTTTTTTATAAGAAATGTTAATTACATTCCTTTTAACTGATTTTTTTTTTTTTTTTTTTTTAACTCTACAACAGGTAAAATTAATTTGTGAGCTTGTCCTTGATGAAGCACAGAAGTGTTTCCATCTGGAACTGATTATTTTTAATCTTCTGTTTTACAGAGAGAAAGTAATCCAAAAGACAACAGTAAATAATTGTGTTTCTACTTTGTTTTAATTCTGTATTATAAATGTTACAGAAAAATATAGATAAATAGCAGAAGATAGCTCATGTTGACCAAATAAGTATTTCTTTATAGGAATAATACTTTCCTTCTTGAGCCAGGATAATTTTTAGTAGATTGAAGGTTTTAAAACATTCTTAAAGAGTGAATGTGTTTCTTTGTTCTGGTTTGAAAGGACCAGGATAAAAATTGCCTGTGGCCATACTGACCTAAGACTGCCTGGGGCCCCACCAGCAACTGCCTGCCTGTGGATGTGGCAGATACAATGGAGGTGATCAGCTGTGCCTGTGAGGAGGAAAGGATGGGTTAGGTGACCCAAAAGAAACAATCACAGTTTTCCTTCCCATGGTGCTCAGAATAAAATGGCTCCTACAAGAGACCATCTGTTGTCAGTGTTGGGGCCTGTGTGTCTGTCATTGCTCCTTCTGCTTCTTGCCTCCTCAACAGAGGACATTGTTAATTGAAGTGAGTTGCCTTCTACTGCCTTCCTAAGTAGGATTGGCTTGGCTGGTTCAAGGCTCTTACAGACAGTCACTGGGACTCTGGACTTAGGCACCCCCATCTGTTGCTGAGTCCAGAGTGAGATTTTTCTGGCCAGGAAGTAATTACTAACTGATGAGTATGGGTTCCATATTTATATACTTGTATATATATTTGTAATTCACCATGATTATTACTACTTCATTAAATATATTCTACTTTTTTTCCAACCTGAAAGTCTTCCTCCCATATTCCCCTTTTTATCTTCCCCTCGGAGGGTAGTGGGGGAATAATAGACAGCACCTGTAACATGGTTATTGGCTAGAACTGTGACACTCTTGCAAAGTATTTTTTTTCATTATATTTACAATTAATTATACATTATAACCTTAAAGGAAGGACAGGGTAACCTAATTAATGCTAGAGAGTGCCTGTTTTATTCTTCTGTTTTGTGGGGGCTTTTAAGGATCTATATCAAGAATATATAATTCGTATAATTGGCCTTGTACAGTAGTGAGGAAAAATATTTTAGTTCCACACCGCTGATAGAAAAGACCGGTTAGGTCACCAAGGTCACAACCTGTTGAATTACTATCATTGTGTGCCTTATTTTTAATTCCTGACAAGCTTATCCACAAAACACCATTTACCATGAAATACCCTATCCGTATGAGTGGGAGATCTGAACATAATTCCCAGGACAGCCAGAAAAGTAAGGTGTTGAGCAACATTTCAGTGTTCAGGAAAAAAAGGAAAGAAAAACAAAACAAACAAACAAAAAAACAACACCACAACAGACAAGAGAATCATAGAGACAGGGAAATGAGGAACTGATTTCCACTGAAGTATAAGGTTATTATATAGAATAATCATAAATATGTCCTTATACTCATCTTTGCTCAACCTACTCCTCAGTAACTGCTTTTGTTAGACTAGGAAAACACTGCATTCTTAGCTTCTTTTTGTTCTCTTCATTTCCAGAATTATTCAAGTTGGGAGGTATTGGTACTTTGGCATAGAAGTGATAATTTCAACTTTAGATCACCTAATTATTCCCACAAGAAATTGGTCTTAGTGGAGGTCATGGAGTGCATTGAGTTCTGTGTATCCAAACCAATACTCAGTGAAGTATTATAGTTAACATTTCCATACTTCAGACTTTAAATGATCCTAAGTGATCATAGTCATAGTGTTTAAGTGTTCCTACAGAGATATACAGCTCTGGTAATTCAGCAGCTGTAAAATAATGTGCTGGGATATGGGTCATTACTGCCTCAGAGAACAAAGGGGAAAGCAAACATCAGAGATTGTATTCACATAGTGTTAGGACAGTTTCAAGTCAGTAGTCCAAGCTACCTGTTAATCCCATCTAGTTAATGTTAGACAGAAAAGTTCCTCAGGGACACCCATGTCACCACAGAATTCCCTAGAAGACATATACCTGTTTGAGTCAGATGCAACACGCCTAACCCATTTCAAACTGCAGATAATTAGCACAGTGAGGATCTGTTCTAAATATTACCACAGGCTTGAGTTTCCTACACAGGTATTCCCCAAGGGACACTTGGTTGTGAGTTTCCTATGTAAAACATAGCAAGGGGTGTATTTGAATTTGAGCTCTCACCCATGCCCAAGATTTGTGTTGCATAGCCTGAGTGCTACTACCAGCACAAGTGTCTTATGACACTTCCTATCCTTTTCTGACAACAGATGTTTAATAGCTTCAGGACACTATTACAAGAGGACATTATGGTTGACAGGGATTTGAACATGACCAGCCAACTAATTACTAAATACCTGGTTTGGTGTGTATCCTAATTCAGAAAAGTAGCATTACATTCAGCATTCAACACATCTTTACAGATTCAGTTGTCTTGAACCTCCGTAAGACCCATTAAAATATCATACAATATCATATTGCAGCAAGTTCTATACTTTTTTTAAAAATATATATATCAGTAGTACAGAACAGGGCAAAGTGTTGCCCTTATATATATCTTCATATTTCTTAGAGATATCTGCATGAAGTGTAGACACTAGTTTTCTGGTTAACAACTATTTAAATACCTGCATGCTAAAATTCATAGAATCATAGAATGCCAGAGTGGAAGGGAACTCAATGATCATCTGGTCCAAACTGTCATACATGCAAAGTAGACATAAAATTATTTTTGTAGAGTCAATAATTTCTTCCGTGTTTCTGTAGATTGTATGGATATTTTGCATAATTTTGCAAAATTCTAAACCACAGTGGCTTTTGGAAGGTTTTTTTGCCTTAGTGCTATAAACCCCTGAAAAATTGAAATTTTTAATGGAAATGCTTTCAGAGCTTCACCTACAGCACCTCTGTGACATTGTTATGTAAGAACTAGATAAATATGGCATCTCCCTGCACTGTAGACTGTGAAATGCAGAATTCCCGGAGAGGAGTTTCAATTAGATTACTATCAGGTGTTGGAGAATGTTCATTGATGATGTGAGGGTTGCTATTCACAGACTCTTTCAGGAGATGACCTCATCACTCCAGAATTTTAAAATCATAGAATCATAGAACTATTCAGGTTGGAAAAGACCCTTGGGTTCACTGAGTCCAACCATCATCCCTACTCTACAAAGTTCTGCCCTAAACCATATCCACCAACACCACATTCAAATGAACCTTAAACACATCCAGGGATGGTGACTCAACCACCTCCCTGGGCAGCCTATTCCAGTGTCTAACCACTCTTTCTGTGAAAATTTTTTTCCTAATGTCCAATCTAAACCTACCTTGTTGCAGCTTGAAGCCATTCCCTCTTGTTCTGTCAGTAATTACCTGTGAAAAGAGACCCGCACCAACCTCTCTGCAAGCCATTGAAGTGCATTAGATTTCTTAGGGAAGAGGTGATATATGAAACAAAGTGGATGAATACTTTCCACTGAAGATAGATGCAACTTTCACAGTGTCATCTTTTTTCACATTAAGACATTTCGCTAAATTATTAAGGCTAAAGTCTTCCTCTTAAGTCATGATAAAGGGAGGGACTTTACAATATTTACACCAAGATCTCTTCCTAAATTTTTCAGGAAAGAACATCAAGCAAACATTAAAAGCGTTTTTTTACAGTTTCACTTTTATATGTTATAATCATTTCTCCACTGCAATAAAACCCAAAGCTCTTATGGGGATACTGAAATTTTTTATCTAGGCAACATGAGACAGTACAAAAACTAAGATAGTTTCTTCACCATCACCACATGCACAAGCAGGAGAAATAATCAGAGGACCATATATAAGCCTGACTGAATTATTAAATTTTTTTCATTGTCTGAGATAAAATAATACTTTGTACATAGGCTTTTACACTATTGCTATCGAAACCTTCACGGACAGAACCATGGAAAGGGTTCAAGTGAATCTGTGATATTTAAATTTAAACAGAGAAGAGGTATTCACAAGGTCACTCATAGAATCACAGAATCCTAAGGGTTGGAAGGGACCTCGAAAGATCATCTAGTCCAACCCTTCTGCCAGAGCACGATCACCTAGAGTACATCACACAGGAACACATCCAGGCGGGTTTTGAATGTCTCCAGTGAAGGAGACTCCACCTCTGTGGGCAGCCTGTTCCAGTGCTCTGTCATTCTCACAGTAAAGAAGTTTTTTCTTACACTTAAGTGGAACTTCTTATGTTCCAGTTTGCACCCATTGCCCCTTGTCCTATCACTGGACACCACTGTCTCCATCCTCTTGACACTCGCCCTTTACATATTTGTAAACATTGATCAAGTAGCCCCTCAGTCTCCTCTTCTGCAAGCTAAAGAGACCCAGCGCCCTCAGCCTTTCCTCATAAGGGAGATGTTCCACTCCCTTCATCATCTTTGTGGCTCTGCACCGGACTCTTTCAAGCAGTTCCCTGTCCTTCTTGAACTGTCATAATACTCCAGATGTGGCCTCACCAAGGCAGAATAGAGGAGGAGGAGAACCTCTCTTGACCTACTAACCACACCCTTTCTAATACACCCCAGGATGCCATTGGCCTTCTTGGCCACAAGGGCACATTGCTGGCTCATGGTCATCCTCCTGTCCACCAGGACCCTCAGGTCCCTTTCTCCTACACTGCTCTCCAGCAGATCAGCTCCCAGCCTGTACTGGTACATGGCGTTGTTCTTCCCCAGATGCAAGACTCCACACTTGCCCTTGTTGAACTTCATCAAGCTTCTCGCCGCCCAACTCTCCAGCCTGTAACACTCACAGTGTTTCAGTCAAGGATGTAGCTAACACCATTCCCAAAGCATGTCGAGTTATAACTAGATTATGGAAAGAAAAGAAAAAAGGGAAAAGTGGATTCAGATAGGTAATACAACCTTCTTGATATTTCAGTGTCCTATACAAAATGGAATTGTGCTTTCTTATGGGCAAAGATTTACTTCATCTGCATTATGAAGGTGAAAAAATGGGTATTGTGTCATTGGCAGTGTGAATTACAGAAAGAGGAGTAAGGTTTGGAAGTCTAAGTGGAGGGTTTTGAAACTGTCAATAAGGAATGAGGAAGGTGGGAAGGGTCAGTGGAAATCTGTAGACTTAGAAGAAGAGAAGCAGGATGCAGTGATGCAAATATAAGGGAACAGGAGAAGTAAGTTCAATCTTTTTATGGATGATGATGAAAAAAGAAGTGTTGGGTATGAACAGGGATTTGAGGACATGTGGATCTGGGAAGGAATGACACCACATCCTTATCTCCTTAACTGAGGACCAAAGACCCTGCTCATCAGCAACTGCTTTCTCCAAAAGTATTCCCTTTGACCCATCTTGCACAATTGTGTCCGTATTTCCTAACCACTGCAGTAGCTCCTTCTCAAGCTGCTGCTATATCACCAGGAAGAGGGCTTGCCTAATGTCTGCTGTGGTTACAATGATAGAATGAACTGGGAGAAAAAAATGCTTTGATGTCAGGCCAAAAATACAGAAGCAAGTGGTTGATCCTCCTAGTGCTGTCAGAGCATATATCCCTCCTCACCAAACAGAAGTCTCTGCTCTCCCTCTCAGAGATGGTAGAGAATTATGCCAATGGCACAGGAAAAAGGGCTTTTCAGTAAGTGCATGCTGATCACAGAGATAATCTTCAAGCTTCATTGAAATGGACAAAGCCAGCAGTATGCCTTGGTTAGGAATATCCCTGAAACCTGCAGAAAGTGTCCTCTTCATCAGTATTGAGCAGGAAGGTAGGGAGCAGTTTTGGAACCCAGTACCACAGCAGTTGACAAGATGTGAGCAGGCATTACGAAAAATAAAATGCTAGGTCAAAAAATCACATTTTCTCAAAAGAAAAGAAAAAAGGTCAAACTACCATGTAAATTTATGGTGTCAACTAGAGAAATATTTAAACAGGCCAAATAAAGAACTTGTCTGTACAAGATCACATCCAAGTATCATATTTAATTGCTCTTTGTTATGACTTTTTCAATTTTATTTCTTTTTCTGAACGTGTTTTTATTTTTACATCGTGGATCCCTATTATATTTTCCCTTTTCCCTACTGCCTTTTCCCCAGCAATGTGTTTCACAGCCTTAGAAGTCTAGTGTATTTTATATTTCTTTGTACATATCTGTGATGTGTAGTTTTAATAAATATACTTTTATTATGTAATAGTTTATGTACTTTTCATATCTGTATCTACTTACATTTTTATAGTTATGGAGAGGAACAGGCAAATATGAGGTCACCAAATTTGCATACTATATTCAAACTGTAAGCATGTATTAGCTTTATATAGTGGCATATTATGCTTTTGTTTAATTCCTTGTTGAAATATTTTTTCATTACCTGTTTTCCATAGGAGTAAAAAGAAAATTAATTTTTAAAAGGCAATAAATTGTGCCATAATTTCTAGGTCGACTGCATGTATTCCGCATACATGTCAGGATTCTGCAAACATTCTATGTCAATTTCTGCCTCTTGAGTGGGCACCAAGGTCTTCTCCTTCTGGAGTGTATATTTCTGCTTAAGTCTCTGAAATTTATAATTATTTTAGCAATCCTGTACCTGTTAGTACACCTATTTAGTGAATTAGGTAGCTCTAATAAGAAAAAGTTAATTTTGAACAAAAATGAACATATAAAGCCTCCTAGAGAAATAAAAAAGTGTAAAACTGAACTTTCTTAAAAGTCAATCTCAACCAATCAAAGAATCATCACAGTTGGAAAAGGCCTCTAACATCACTGAGTCCAGCTGTCCATCTGGGGCAGGGTGGAAAAAGAAAAAAGAAAAAGGAAATTCCACCAAACCAACAACCACTACACACCCCATTAAAAAACCCCTACAACGTTAGCCACTAGAGCATGCCTTGAAATTCCTCATCTACATGTTTCTTGAATACCTCCAACCACCTCCCAGGGCAGCATGTTTCAATGCCTACTGCTCTTTTGGTAAAGAAATTCTTCCTAATATCTAGTCTAAACGTCCCCTTGCACAGCTTCAGGCCATTTCCTCTAGTCTTATCATTATTTACTTGGGAGAATAGGCCAACAATCACCTCACTACAACCTCCTTTTAGGTAGTTGTAGGGAGCAATGAGGTGTCCCCTCACCCTCCTGTTCTCCAAACTAAAAACCACCAGTTCCCTCAGGCTCTCCTCATAGGACTTTTTCTCTAGACCCTTCACCAGCTTGGTAGCTCTTCTCTCAACATGTTCCAACAACTCAAAATATCCTCAACTCAAATCAGTACATGTAGGACTAAAACATTTTCTTGTTTTGGTCAGAGCTCTACATAATTTCTTGAACTGAGTGTTATCTGCCCTGTCCATAAGTCACCACTGCCTCTAAATGCAGTTTCAGGTACTTTGTGTTACCAGTCTTCCTGAACATTATAAAGGCTAAAACGTTATTCCCAGCAGCTGTAAAAGATCAAAGAAATTGACGACTTTATTAATCCAGACTTGGGAACTCATGTCAATTACCTCTTCTAGGCCTTTCTTTCTGAAAATATTCCTTGTCTGAATCATTTAGGCAGGAATACAGTAGGAAGCAAATAAATAAAAAGACATCTATCATAAGGAACAATTATGCTATAGTCTCTGAATATTGCATACTTCTTTGCTCTAGGCCTCATTTAGCATGGGAGATATGCTCTAGTACAGCTTCAACACACTAAAAAATAAGGTCAACACAACATTCAGCAACCATTGCTACTCTAATAGAAAAATTTGGAAGCAAGGATTGAAAAAAGGAGGATATAGTTATTCTTATTAAATACCATATCGTATTTGTACTTGCTCTGAAATTGGGACATCCATCCTCAATAGCCTTCTTAACATGAACAGGTTAATTTATTACATGCTTCTGAGAAACCTATGCTGACAAAAAGTAAGGAATTCTACACTGTCCATTCAATTTATAAAACTTTCAAATAAAAAAAAAAAACCTATCATTTTTATTTTCTGACTAGAAATACAAAAAGAAATATGATTCCCACAGAAATGCAAACATAGATATCAGTATATATGATATACTTGGCAAATCAACATATTCCTCTTTTTCTATCTACACGTTTATAGTTTTATAGTCTTATTCTAATTATTTCAACTACCAAAAAAAAAAAAACCAGACACAACAAAACCACTTACCTTTCTGATTCTGAATAAGAATATTGAACAAGCTGTATGACCACAATTTCTGGGAGTACTGCTATTACATTGTCCCGAATGGAACGAGATAGCAGATAAGACATATATGCACAGATCAAGATTTATTGCATGTAACACTGGGGTCTTAACTACTTACAGTAAAAGGCACACAGTCAAATTGTAGGGAAACTGGAAGATTGGAACAGAAGTTGAAGTTAGAATGCAAAAGGTATCTTAACATTTGCTACTTTTAGTTAGATCAAACAATAAAGATTAACTGCTTAAATGCTAGCAACTTACTTATCAAGTTTTATACTAGGCCTAGAACATTAATTATCAATTTTAAAGGATTCTATATCTTAAAAATTAATGATGAAAATTACTTAACGTTAAGTTTGCTAATAAAAACAATAAAGGAGTTAATAACTCTTACCTTTGCTTGTTCACAGCTGGGTGTCCCTGGGTGGGTCTTAATTCTTGAGAATTAATCTCTCTGGCAGGCACCCCCACTGGAAAGGTGAAGGTCCAGCACACCTCCTGAGAAAGTGTACAGGAAGTCTCCCTGATCAAAGATGGGACCAGGCTTTTATAGAATAAAGTGGATTGACTGCTATCCTTTAACTATTTAACCATACATAAAAAATCTCTCACTGAAGAATAAAAGGAAAGCAGTAGATAAAACAATGAAGGCCCTGTTCTCACCAAGCAAATTTTTTTTGTTTATGTGTTCATTCTTACTCTATCTTCATTTCGGGCCTAGTTGTGTCTAGGCTGGGCTCCATGTTCTCCAACACCACAGCACAGCTGGTGTTATGAATATCAACTTGGCTCTGTGTTTGTACCTTTCAAGGTTGTTACCGGCTCAGAGTTTGCTAAGCTTTTCCCTTTCTCATGGGAGTATTTCCACTAGAGGCCTGGGCCTGTAAAACTGAGAGACAAAAGCAGTTGAACTATAGAGGGAAACTCTGGCAGGCATATTGAGAGATGGAGCATCCTCCTACATATGTAGAAAAAGATACTGTTCCAAGAACTTATAAAAATTGTTATATTGTTCTGTTTCCTAGACACTATTAAATGCATTCACTATCAAGACACTGGGTGAGACATCTGGTAGAACCATTCTTAGAGTTTCAAAGGAAATACTTTTAATCTATCTAAAAGTATTTATTAATGGATTACTGCTAGTGCTTGAAGGATAGCATTCATAGAAACAATGATGTGGGTTTTTTCTTTTATTTTGTTTGTTGTTGTTGTTGTTTGTTTTTGCATGTCTAACTTGACAGCTTCGCTAAATTGTTTATGATTAAACTATGTAGAAATTGCAGGTATAATCTATTCAGTGGGCATTATTTTATTACTCTGCTTCTACTGTAACTGTTCTATTTCAGGTATCTTTCTCCATCAGAAACAACTCAAACTGAAATTTTGTCTAAATGGATTCTGTCAGGATTTCTTCCACCTTTTAGTTTAATCTTTACCCAGTCCAATCACAGTAATCTCATTTCCCCAGAAACATCAATAAAGATTTTTGGCTTGTCTGTATTAGTTGCTTTGATGGCGCCACATCACAGTTTAACAAGCATTTTTCTCTTTTAACTATTGATGTGATGCACTTTGAATTTGTAATCAGTGTTTTTATATTTACAAATTTGCAGTTAGTTATCAGTTGTTGGTTATGAGGAGCATCTGTCCTGCCTATATTTGGCATAGTTGTTATTGGAATAATGTTTGCTAACCAAGGAAGACAGGGAAGATTACAGCAGAGCAATTCTGAGACCATACTAGCTGTCAAACTGAGTTATAAACCGCTTTTCAGTATCATTGATCTTTTTATGAAACCTCCATCACTCAGAAGAATCACTAGGGAATGCAACTAAACTTTATATATATATATATATATATATATATATATTCTTGTTCCCCTAACTTCTTTTTCCTTTAACTTACACACAGTAGAAAAGTAACTACTTGCTGCATTTCTACAAGCATTCATAAAAAAGGCAAGTTCATCTAGTATGAAGGTTCAGAACATAACAAATTGGTAGGTCATAAGTTTTTTGTTAGCTACAAGCATATTCCAGTCTACATATAGCTTACTGATTGCTCATTGTATTTTTCTATGAGAAAATTTCCTTGTGGCCAGCATAGGTTCCTCTAAAATTGGATCAGAAGTAAAAACAATTTATTAGAAATATATGTCATGCTTTTATCTAATTGTCCATTAATTAACGCATTGGTACGTTTCCAAAATTTCACAAGTATCTGCTTGTATACACGGTTTTATAAAATCCTTCTGCTGTTTATTTAACTTAAAAAAATATGCAGACACCAATGACAGTATCCACAAACAAGCAGTAGCAATAAACAAAAGAAGTCTTGGGGCAATCATTCATTAAAAAACAAACAAAACCAAAAGACAACAACAACAACAACAAAAACAACAAACAACTAAACCTAAAACAAGCTAAACTGCAGGACAGTTAGAAATAATCCTGAGCAGCATTCATTTCCTGTAAATTTAAGAACTCTTATTTCTTTCTCTATACATTTATGGTACCCATAGTCATCCGAGACACCTTCAAGGAGCTGGTAGAAACTAAACATTACCAGCTGAAAATCTGGTTTCTGTGTCTGAGGAACAGAAGAGGTACACTAACGGTATCTTGAATGGCAAGAGACGCCTAGTTTGGTCAGTTGAACTCAGCACTAGCTACCTTAAATTTCCAAATATGCACAAAGTGTCTATAGAAGTGTCTCACTGTAGAAGGTCTTCTATCTATTATACTTCCACAAACTTCACAAAACATGCCACAATGACTTTTTAATTAAGTATACTCAATTTTGTCTGATTAGGTGATTAATTAAACCAAGTACAAAGTAAAGGAAGGAAAGTAAGTAATGGGACTATGTCATGCAAGTACACTAAGAAGAAATGAAGCACTAGTTACATCAGCACTGCCAAAAGAAATTAAGGACATAAGAAAAGGTCCAGGCCACAAAGTATAAATGATAACTATGCCTTATGATGTCACAGCCAGCTAGTCAATCTGAGATTGATCACTTCAGTGGTGACTGATTTGACCGGACTGTAACAGAGATTATGATAAAGGGATTGTGCCTGTACTGCACCTTTAAGTGAAGGTGAGGATACCCTACACCAATCAGCTTTAAGATAAGAGATTATAAACACCGGTAAAAACCTAGTGAACAATGAATACGCTAAATTTGTTGATTTACAATGTAAAAATGTATGACTGTTCCAATGTTTTATGGCCTAGTTTTGTGGGAATGCCCCCTAGGACCCCCTTCTGTGCAGAACTGCTAGTAAATTACTAATACCTTGACTGTGTTATTGCCTTGCACACCAGGTAGGCAAACCCCATTTTGGCAGTACCAAAAATAATTTCAGACATAGCCACTCGACTCTCTCACTCTAGCTAGCTTACTACAGCTTAGCACAAACTTAAGTATGGATACCACCTGCTTTGTTTATCACATTCATCTACAGGTAGGCTGGAAAGGTAAAGAGTGAATAGACTGGTGTGAGGCTTCACTTTCTATAGCTAAACCAATGATGAAAAAAATGTGAACAGCACTATATATTAGAGATACAGGCTGCCATTTCTAATCCTAAACTATATAATTACACATTTATGCCTAAATAAAACAGAAAAAACTTTTGCCAAGTGGTATGATTCAGATCACATAACCAAATTGTGCTGTCCTTCTGTTTGCCCCTTACAGTGAGTTGCCACATTTACTTTCTTACTATTAACAAACAGCACCTGAAAGGCACACTGCTAGGAACTGTGCCTAAGTATTTTCTGTAAAAGTGCTAAGTGAAACAACCAACTTGTTCCCAGAAGTTCAGTAATGATTGAGCTAATGCTTTGAGCCTTCTTTATGTAGTCACCTTAATTACTTGTCTCAGTTACATACTAGTAAGCCCAGTTATAGTTGGTAACTCAGCTGTAGAAATATGAATAAATTTTCTCTGAGATTGTGTAAGGTCTCTGGGGCAGAGCTTTGGTAACAGATAAGTAGCCACAGGTACGGCTCCTGTAGAAGCTGCAAGAAGCTCCACCAGCTCCAAAGATAGACCCACCTCTGGCCAAGTCCAAGCCTATCAGCGATGGTGGATGCATCTCTGTGATTAACATATCTAAGCAGGGGAAAAGGAATCTGCTAAAAGACCTGCAGGGGAAAGAAGAGAGGGAGGTAAGAGAGAAATGCCTGTGAAGATATGTTGGAGTAGGGGAAAACTGTGAGGAGTTCTACCCCAGAGGAAGAAGGAGCAGCAGAAAACAATGTGTGATGAACTGACCACAAGGCCCATTCCCTATCCCCCTGTGTTGCTAGGATAGAGGAGGTAGAGGAATCAGGAACAAATTAATTTGGGCTAGGAAAGAAAGGAGGGAATGGAGAAAGATGTTTTTAAGTTCTGGTTTTATTTCTCTTTGCCCCATTTTGATTTGATCAGTGATAAATTAAATTGATTATCTCCCCAAGTCAGGTCTGTTTTGCCTGTGACAATATTTGGTGAGTGAACCTTCCCTGTCCTTGTCTAGACCCATGAGCCTTTTGTGACTCAAAAACAAAGTTTAAACTGGTGGTCATAATGACTGTCCTGCATTTAACACTGTTGAAACAGTAATGCCTTCTAAAACTCAAGTATCTGCAGTAAGCAAAAGTCTGTGGTCAAGCAGAGTACCTTTGAGTATGACCTAAATGGGATAAGAGCATCTCTAAGATTTTCTAAGTTTATTTGTACGTGCATGAATAGAAATGCTAGCAGAGAAGCAACAGAGAGAAATAATCATGGATAAGCTCAGAAGCAAGGTAGTAGCAGCAGAATCAGGGAGGGGAGGGAGAGAGGAGGGGGGGAAATTTTTGTCAACTATATGTGTACCAGTAGAAAAGGTGTAGGAAAGAAAGTAAAGTCCCTTATTTGAGTTATCTTTTGTTCATTGATAAAAAACTTCATACGTCTTTTGTAAAACACCCAAAACCTCATCAGCAGCTCCTGATTCAATTTTGTCAATTACTTCTCCTAGTAGAAAAAAAAGTACTGGATCCTGAACTTTGATTAGTTGCTTAGATTAAATATTGTTATATTTTAGACTTGTGGTGGGTTGAGCCTGGCTGGATGCCAGCTGCCCACCAAAGCTGCTCTATCAGTGTTCTCCTCAGCTGGATAAGGGGAGAAAAAACATGATGAAAGGCTGTGAAAAGCTAACCTCCTGGTGATGTCTCAACATTCCTGGAATGCAAGCTTGTGGTGTTAGAAATGGAAATTACTTTTGGTGCAAAACAATGTCTTGTCTCCTTGACATGGAAATTAGCCAGAAGGTGCTAAAATCACAAAGGAATGGCACAGCTCAGCACCCATTCCTCTCTTCTAAGCTGAATGCCTGCAGCCCAAGATTTAAGGAAGACTTGTGGGGAGGAAGTCACCATGTGAGACTCCCCCTGAAGACCACCCTGGATACACTTTGCACATGTACATGGAGGAGGGGCTGAGGTCAAGAACTGTAACTATAAAAAGCTGTAGCGCTATCAATACAGCAATTCCCCACCCGATGATGTCACTGGACCATGGTGGTAACTATCCTATCACTTGCTATTCTCCATATTTTTGCTTTCTCCCCAATTTCTTGTCTTTTTCTTTCTGTCCTATCCCCTCTAGCGATTTTGAACTTTTGTTGTGCAACTCCAATAAAGTTTGGTGTGTATGTGACATCTGACCTTGTTTGTGTCTTAATTTCATCATTTGGGATCACCTTTAGATCTTCTCGGCAGAATCCCTCAGGACAAAGGGGTGTACCTGCTGTACAACTTATACTAGGGGATGGAAAGCTGAACCCAGCCACACCTATGCTCCACACGAGAGTGAGGGAGCTTAGAAAGCAAGGGGGTTCTGCCTGATGTTCTATAAGCTGTACACCAGCCCTAGTGATTGTCTTTTAGCACCCCATATTGTACTTGGTCTCTGTGAGATCCCACAAGAATCTCCACATCTCTGGCTTATCCTGTTGTGACAAAGGCTCATGGGTCAACACGAGGACAAGATCACTTGCCAATTACTGTCACAGGCAAAACAAACTTGACTTGGGGAAAATTAATTTAACTTATTGCCAATTAAAAATAGAGTAATTAGAAATAAAACCAAAATTTGAAAACACCTCTTCCCTACTTCCTCCCTCTCCCAGACTCAGTTTCACGCTCAATTTTATCTACCTCCTCCATCTCCAGTGGTGCAGAGAGATAGGGAATAGGGGTTGTGGTCAGTTCATCACACATTGTCTTTGCCACTCCTTCTTCACACTCTTCCCCTGCTCCATCATGGGGTCTCTCCCACAGGAGACTGTCCTTCACAAACTTCTCCAAATAGGGTCTTTCCCATGTGTTGCAGTTCTCAGAGCAATTCAGCATTCAATCTTTCCATGGGGTGCAGTCCTTCAGGAAGAGATTGCTCCAGCATAGGTCCTCTATAGGCTCAGAAGTCCTGCCAAAAAACCTGTTCCTCTGTGAGGTCTTCTCCACGATGTCACAGCTTCCTTTGGGCACATCCATCTGCCTCAGCATGGGATCCTCCACGGGCTGCAGGGTGGATGTCCACTCCAACATTAACCTCTAAGGAGAGCCTGCCTCACCATGGTCTTCACCCCAGGCTGTAGGGGAATGTCTGCTCCAACACCTGAAACACCCCTCTTCTTCACTGACCTTGGTTTCACAGTGTTGTTTCTCTCATATATTCTAATACCTCTCTTCCAGCTGTTGCTATGCAGCAGTTTTTTTTCCCCTTCTTAACTATGTTATCACAGAGGCACTAACACTGTCCCTGGTTAGCTTGGCCATGGCCAGCGGTAGGTCCATCTTGGAGCCAGCTGGCATTGGCTCTATGAGACATTAGTGAAGCTTCTAGCAGCTTTCCACAGAAGCCACCGCTGTAGCCTCCCCAGTACCAAAACCTTGCCCTGCAAACAAAATACAGGTTTTCATTTTCCTTTCTTAACTAGTAGATAATGTAAATATTTTTGTATGCATTTTTCAGAACTATTTCATTATTGGATGGATGAAATCATTAAATGTTACTTCAGTGAAGGATATCCAGAGGTTTAAAATTTCATTTATTTATTTTTAATTGCAACAACTAGAATTACTTTTTGGGAGTTATATGTGTTTGTGTTAACTAAATATTACTAAACATACCTGTTACAAGCTACAGAAGCCACCTCTGCGGCCTCCCACTACCAAAACCTTGCCATGCAAACCCAATACAAGACTGCTTCTAAAGCACTTTTTTTAAGAAAAAGCCACTATTGTTCAGCTGTGAAAGCAGGCAGCTTAATAATTTGAATTTTCTTAAAAACAAAATTATTACTGTAGACTGTTTGCTATATTTGAGTTACTTTGATTGGGAAACAAATGGTAATCAGAAGTCTTATATTAGTAGTGAAGGATCTTGAAAAGATCATATTGTCTCTCTCACTGAGCATGTCAGCAGCAAAATTATTCTGCCCAAGGCACAGGACACAAATATATACAACACTATTTCTGTTACGATCTCTCTACTGTCCTGAAGGACTGTCATGTTTCTTATATCAATTTCTTTATATGTTGCTTTTTGTAGCAAGTCTTTGTGCCCTTGTAGACACTCAGCCTGTTCACCTACGTTCACAGCTTTGGGCTTTCAAGACTGGAGGGACACCAAGGACAATAATTCTTTGTGAAGCACTAGTGCTGTGCTAAGAATAAAGACAAACTCCCTTATTTTCTCAGAAGACTGAGTCTACCTGTGCAATAGGATTAGACAATGAAAATAAATTTATTATTTCTTTGACTTACTCTCAGTAAAATTCAAAACATCTGAATTACCTATTAGTATTCTCATACTTATTTATTTACTCTCATCTTGTGTTTATTGTGCTTCATACAAAAGCCTATCACTCATATTCTCTAAGGAACAGGGAATGAAGTTTACCCTTGGTAAATATTAGCACTAACAGAAAATACAGCTAGATTATTATTACTAGCAATCATTTATATAAAATAGTAGGATGTGCTATGCTTTACAAAGAAAGAAACATTCTGAGCTGCCAAAGTTACTTAACCTAAACATAAGACAAAGCAAAAGTGCTGCAAACCAAAGCACCAAAGCACAGGATAAGTCTCATGAAAATTGAGGAGTACTAATTTTCACAAATCAGTGAGAAAAATCTTGTAATATATTCACCATATAGATTAAATAAGGTTCAATTCCAGTTGTACAGATGCAGTGTGCACAATTGGTTATTGATACCTCCAGTTTTACTTGTTGACCTCAACTGATCACATCTAATTTTAGATATCACAGAATCACAGAATCCTAAGGGTTGGAAGGGACCTCGAAAGATCATCTAGTCCAACCCTTCTTCCAGAGCAGGATCACCTAGAGTACATCACACAGGAACACATCCAGGCGGGTTTTGAATGTCTCCAGTGAAGGAGACTCCACAACATCCCTGGGAAGCCTGTTCCAGTGCTCTGTCACTCTCACAGTAAAGAAGTTCTTCCTGATATTCACATGGAACCTCCTATGCTCCAGTTTGCATCCATTGCCCCTTGTCCTGTCACTGGTCATCACTGAAAAAAGCCTGGCTCCAACCTCCTGACACTCACCCTTTACATATTTGTAAACATTGATCAAGTAGCCCCTCAGTCTCCTCTTCTGCAAGCTAAAGAGACCCAGCGCCCTCAGCCTTTCCTCATAAGGGAGATGTGCCACTCCCTTCATCATCTTTGTGGCTCTGCGCTGGACTCTTTCAAGCAGTTCCCTGTCCTTCTTGAACTGTGGGGCCCAGAACTGGACACAATACTCCAGATGTGGCCTCACCAAGGCAGAACAGAGGGGGAGGAGAACCACTCTTGACCTACTAACCACACCCTTTCTAATACACCCCAGGATGCCATTGGCCTTCTTGGCCACAAGGGCACATTGCTGACTCATGGTCATCCTCCTGTCCACCAGGACCCCCAGGTCCCTTTCTCCTACACTGCTCTCCAGCAGGTCAGCCCCTAACCTGTACCATGGTGTTCTTCTTCCCCAAATGCAAAACTCTACACTTGCCCTTGTTGAATCTCATTAAGTTTCTCCCTGCCCAACTCTCCAGCTTGTCAAGGTCTCGCTGAATGGCAGCACAGCCTTCCGGTGTGTCAGCCACTCCTTCCAGTTTAGTGTCATCAGCAAACTTGCTGAGGGTACATTTTGTACCCTCATCCAGGTCATCGATGAAGATATTGAACAACACCGGTCCCAGTACCAACCCCTGAGGGACTCCACTAGTCACAGACCTCCAACTAGATTCTGTCCCATTGACTACAACTCTCTGACTTCTTCCCTTCAACCAGTTTATGATCCACGTCACTACCTGATCACCAAGCCCATACTTTATCAGCTTATCTACAAGGATGCTGTGGGAGACAGTGTCAAATGCTTTACTGAAATTGAAGAAGTATTAGTGAAATCACCCTATCTGGTCTATTAAAATAGATATACATTTTCAGAGATCAATCAAATCTCAAAACACTGTATAAACAAGCAATTTTGTTTAGAGGAAAAACCTCAGCTAATCCTGAAAATATGTTTTTAATAGATTTTCTATTTTCTTCTAATATTTATATGTTTACACATATGTATTGGTAAGCACATTAAATACTTTGTTCTGTATGGCAAAATGAACTATTAACTTGATCCATCTTGCTAGCAAGAAGACTGCTATGGAGCAATCTAGACTGCAAGTTCTTGTAGAAATTTTCTGTCTATTACCACTTTGTCAATAACTCTGAAATTAACTCTGACTTAATTTAGCCAGAGCCCTCTAGACACTGTGCAGCAGTACAATTGCTACATACATTCTTCCTGGTTTCCTCCTCTACAACATTGTTTCCATTTGTAAATTAATTGTTCCAATGAAATACTGATGAAAGATTCAACCTGTTCTTGGTAATAGGGTGGAAGTTTACCCTCATCCTAAAAATAAATTATTTCTGACCTGTTTTCTTCCTGAGCTATGTGACTAATATGTTGTTACTGCTTATGTGTACCAGAAGAACGTTTTTAAAAATGTGATACAAGTAAGTTTACAGAATTTCAGGATGAATTTCAGGTGAATTTCACATTCACCATACAGTTCATGAGGCTACTTTTATTAGCCAATAAAATCTTAACACATTTTTAAAGGGGTTTGCAACTCCAAGCCCAAAATTATAAATAAATAAATAAATAATTAAATAATACTTAGAGCCATCTGTGCATTAGATTTATTATAGCGAATAGCACTGAAAGTACATACTCAGAGTTGGCTCTCTCATAGGGGTCTTTATGGACACAAGATCAGATAAGAATAGTTCTGGACTTTATTATATATGTTTTTAATATACACAATAAGTGATTAGTCGGAGAATTTCAAAAGACTTATGCATCTCTGGGGAGTACTAAGATTTTCTACCTAGCATTCAGCTTGGTCTCCAGAAAATTGATTCTTTTTCTGCTTTTTACAAATTGAAGTGTTTAAAGGTTGTTTGTATTTCTTTCCTCTAGTCCTCTCACACACAAACACACTACAGACACTTCCACACAGCCACAGGTTTCCTGCTGTTAGTAATCAAGGGCAAAGTTTAGAAAATGCAGGCACCTAGTGCCACTATAATGTCCAAGACATCCACAGAAGCTGATAAATACAATGCAACTAGAGGTGAACTCAGTTCCATGGGACATCTAAAATGACATGAGAAACCCGCACAATAGTAAATGAAACTAACATATCCAATGTGAAGCTCAATGGCTCTAAATTCCATTGAATACTTTGACTTTGGGATCTATTCAGTTACCTAAATTTACTTATCTGATACCGTTTGAAATGTCCTAGGGTAATTAAGACATCCAAGCAGCCACCAAAAAATATAGAGGGCTTACAGGAGTTAAGATCTAGAGTATTTCAAAGGGCACTAGATGCTATCAGGGAAGTAAAGTGTGTCCTGAGAAAAGCACCCGAGATTATGTGCTGATTTTGGCTGGGACAGAGTTAATTTTCTTCATAGTAGTTAGTACAGTGCTGTGGTTTGGATTTGTGCTCAAAACAGTGTTGATAATACAGAGATACTTGTGTTATTGCTGAGCAGTGCTTACAGAGTCAAGGTCTTTTCTGCTTCTCACAGAGAGGAGGCTGCAGGTGCATAAGAAGCTGGGAGGGAACACAGCTGTGACTGCTGACCCCAGCTGACCAAAGTGATATTCCACACCATATGACATCATGCTCAGCATATAAAGCCAGGGAAAGAAGGTGAGTGGGGCAGGGGATGGGCATTCAGAGTGATGGCATTTGTCTTCATGAGGAACCTTTATGCACAATGGAGCCTTTCTTTCCTAGACATGGCTGAACACCTGCCTGAATTAACTCTTTGTTTGCTTTGCTTGTGTGCATGGTTTTGGCTTCGCCTATTAAACTCTCCTTATCTCAACCCATGAGTTTCCTTGCTTTTACCCTTCCAGTTCTCCCCCTCATCCCACCTGAGGGGAGTGAGCGAACTGGCTGTGTGATGCCTAGCTGCCAGCTGGAGTTAAACCACAATAGATGGTAATCCACAGAAATCCTAATGGCACTTACCAGATTCACAGTGCTCTGTCTGGAGCTGTTTTAACCAGTGAGTCCATGATTCATTTGATCTTGATGCTTTTTTAAAAGCAAATACTTGAAACTTTTGGCCTGATTCTCCTGTAAATAATGATCCCTTTGAACTAGTCTGTAGCCTATGAAAGATCCATAATCAATTCTCAAACTGCCTGGCAGAAAATTCCTTGGCAACTGTCCACTGAGTCCATAATGTTATTCAACCACCTTCTGGCAAAGTGCCCACCAGAAAGCTTCATAGTATAGAGATGCCCGTTACCAACAGTAACGATGCATGTTTGTGGAAATTTTACCAGTTGCACACGTATAATATATGCCAGCACACTTAAAACTCTGAACTAATACCAATATAATTCTCCATTTCACCATTTTTACACCAAACTTAACATTGCTTTTTAGTTTACCTAAAGCTGTTTCCTAGGCAACTCAGGAAATTCCTATTCTGTGGCTTAGATGTTATTTAAGAAAGAAATTCTGTGGAGTCCTCTTTGTAGAGCAAGATAAAGACAAAATTAATCAATTTTTAAGTATATTTTTTTGAACTGAGACATTTTGCCACAAAGCCTGGTGAGAATAATGTTTTGAAAACCCTGCTTTTGTATCTGACTTCATGGGGAAAAAGAACATACCAGATACTTCCTGTTCCAGCAGCTATGGCTTTGGCAACTCATTTGGCATTGGCATTCCTTTTGGCATTGGCAACTCATTTTAAGAATTAAAGACTTCCTGAATGCTCAGAAGTCATGGAAATTGCTACTCTTATTTAAGCCTGAAATAATGCCTTTTTACATTACTTTCAAATAATAACTAATAATATTGTTTTAAATTACCAACTTTCTAAATTTAGATGCGGATATAAAATATATTTTCTAAGTGTATGTTATTTTGACTGTAAGATGACATAGTTACTATTACAGGTATTTGTTTTTATTAAAAATAAAATGATCAAGATATGTAATAAGAATTATCTACTTACTGTAACTTCATATTATAGTAACTTCTTCAGAATGAAATTACACTGATGAGGGATATATGAAAGATTTACATGACCTAGCTGAGTGTAGTACTAAAGAATTCCATTCTAGGCTTATATTTGTGTGTTATCCTTGTTAAAAAGAAATAAATACACAGAACCCAAGACGGTTGCCTAAACAGAAGCTTGAAGTGTCATCTAAGTTCCTCTGAGATATCCAGGCTATAAGAAACCAGCAAATATAACACAGAATCCATAGGAGACCTACGAAGAAGCAGGTAGTGACTACTGGGGGTACTGTTGGCCATTCCAAAAGGGTAATATGTTAGGGCAAAGGAAATGAACCCTTCTTCTCTCCTTCTTGCCCCATTTGTGTCATGTCCTTTCATTTGAAGAACTGGAGGAAGAAATATAACTGTCAGCTGAACTGAAGGATTTATGCTTTAGATATGTTTAGACAGAATCTGATCTTTCACTTGCTTATGTCAAATAGTCTTTTATTTCTATTTTTCCATTGTACTGTGAGAATGTTGTGAATATCACTTTTTATCTGGATTCAAATAAAAGGAGTCTTTGTGAATATTTACATCAGAAAAGAACTATGCACTGCATTAGATTTCAAACCCAGAACAATGTGATTTGACTTATTGTAGGGTAAAGATGAACAGTAAGCTTTTGAGCTGTCAGAATGCAGGAGATCAGCATAGTTTGAGGCTGTGGAAAGTAAATAAGGAAATTTTGTCAGAAATATTAAAACTATCTGGTAAGCAAGAATTCTGTTTCACATACATATAATGTCAAGAGATGGAAAACTATTTTCATTTTTCACCAGCATAAAACTGAAAACAATCATAAAACAAACAATCCCTCTGAGAGCACAGGCATATAGGGCATTTGCTTGACTTTAGGAAGAACAAAACTTAATTCTTGCTTTAAATAACTTAGTATAGATATTAACATTTTTCTAATTCTGGAGATGATTAACTGAGCCACTAAGCCTGTGGCTATTCTATGGAGTGGCCTTCCAGAATTAGTAATTTTACCATGAAGCCTCTAAAGTTTTATCGTAACGAGTATTTTCCATGAAAACTTTTTACTTCCATAAAGAAGCATATATATCTTGGCAAAAAAAAAAAAAAAAAGAAAAAAAAATCTTAATAAGCTGAAGTGGAAAAAAGGTTAGAAGAAAGGTGAAAGAAATCTCTGGTAGCAGTTATCAGCAAGCAAGAAGAAAAGAGTAGATGAACATGAAAAACAATTCCTGAGTGATACTTCTGTACATTTTGCTACAGTGTGACTTTTGATGTAATACACCTGTACTATTCCTACTGGATAATTGCAGAAGAATGACATCCACTGTGACTCAGCTAAGAAACATAAGTTATTACAGTTCTACTAGACGAGGCTAGGAATCCAATCCCTCCTTCCCCTGGCCAAAGGAATGGAAGATTTTCCTATGATGTTCTTATCAGATGGCGTCCGATGAGAATGCTTCCTCTGTGTAAGAACTGTGTTTAGGATTCTACAGACAGTGAATCCATTATGGAGCTTAGATATTATTTTATGGAAATGAAAAGTTGGCTGTTGCTGAGCATGGAGATCACAGCACCCTGCTACATACATTTAATAAGTACCACAAGATAAAATCTCATAACTGAGTTGGGTGGCAATGTTCTGGGAAAACAGAAATTTTTTTTTGTTCTGGACATCAAAAAAAAAAGGTAATTTCTAAGCTCTGACCTTTCCTATATTTGTATATACAACGAACATTAAACAGAGGAAGGAGGAAGCCAAAACTGACTGTGAAAAGAAACTTGCATTGCTGCATTCTCTTTCTCTGTACAGAATCTGTCTATGCTAGACAGTACTAAAGCTGTGTCAAAAACAAACATGCACACACAACTTGACATGGCTTATTAGTTTTGGATTTTCAAAATTCAGTGCACTATTTCCTGCTCTTTTTCCTATTCTGCAGTTTGGATTGGGGTTTTCTTCTTATTTTTTATGGGCACTAGATATACAAGTAAAAACTTATTTATGCACATGTCGCATACATGCATATAAATCATAGAATGGTTTGAGATGGAAGGGACATTAAAGATCACCTAGTTCCAACCCCCCTTTATGGGCAGGGACACCTCCAGTAGATCAAGTTGCTCAGAGCCCACCCAACCTGGTTTTGAACACTTCCAGGGATGGGGCTTTTACAACTACCCTGGGCAACCTGTTCCAGTGTGTCACCACCCACACACTAAGAATTTCCTTCTAATGTCTAACCTAAATCTGTCCTCTTCCAGTTTTAAGCCATTATCTCTTGTCATCTCACTACAAGCCCTTGTAAAAAGTCCCTCCACAGCTTTCCTGTACACCCGCTTCAGGCACTGGAAGACTGCTATGAGGTCTCCCAGAGCCTTCTCTCCTCCAGGATGAACAGCTCCAACTCTCTCAGACTATCCTCGAAGGAGATGTGCTCCAGCCCTTGGATCATCTTTGTGTCCCTTTTCCTCTGGCTGTTTTTGTTCCATTCTCCACCCCTTGTATTTGTGCTTGGGTTTGCCCCAACCCAGGTACAGGACCTTGCCTGGCTGAACTTCATACAGTTTGCACAAGCCCACTTCTCAAGCCTCTCAAGGTCTGTCTGGATGACGACCCTTCCCTCCAGTGTGTTGACCTCACCACACACTTTGGTGTTGTCAGCAAACTTCTTGAGGGTGCACTCAATGCCACTGTCCATGTCACAGACAAATATGTTAAACAGCATTGGTTCAAGTACCAACCCTTGGGGATCACTCATCACAGGTTTCCATAACTGTGCATTTTTATACTTTGGGAACACAATTATTTTCTGTAGTGTCTTTATGTAGACTAGAATTGGTAGTATCTGTTAAGCATTACAGGAATGCCAATGTTTTAACTAGGCTGAAGCAGACTCCCTTGTCTTTAATTCAACCAACCCTTTTGCTCAGGAAAGCTCCTTGAATCATTTTAACTATCAACACTAACTAAATCAGCTGAAACAGTACTAGTGTTAACAGTACAGGATTTCTAGACTATTACGAAGTATTTGTAAATCAGATAAAACCAGAAAACTGATGCAAAGCTAGAGATAAAAATGATCATGTATAAGCACCAGTAAGATATACTTCCAGTTTTGTCAAATTACAAAAAATGTACAGCTCAGATAATTTTTCAACTTATTAGAGCATTTCATAATAATATTTTTATTAATAAATACAGCAAATTCAAATTCAATGTTTTGTCCTTATTACGCTTTCATTTTTTTTCTGCCACATACCAGCTATTAGCAAACGGAGACAGGTAACTGAAAAGAATAACAAATGGATATTAAGAATGATAACTATTCTTATAACTTCTATTCTGCTCAGCTAACCTTGATGCTTTTGTCAGAAGAAACTTGAATTGAGCTCACAGATTGACATTGCTAGTTTTTTTGCTCTATAAAACCTAATCAGCTATCTTTGAACTGCTGACTGGAGTTTCCTCATTTTCACCTATTTATGCAAAAGCAGGAAGAATTTGAAATTCTGAAACCTTTGAAATCAACAAGATAAGGGTTCTAGCCTTCCAGGTACTGTATAATGAGCCTCTAATGAAATTAAACTAAAAATTTGTGCGTATGTAACACTCACTCTTGTGCTTCAAGGACAGAAGGTATACGAAGTAGTTTTGTCTTTGCGTAATACATTATAAAAGTACAACCTGGGAAGGTATCTGAAAGAAGGAAAGAGAACAGAAAGCAGTAAAAAAAGTAAATAAATTAAATATAATTAGGTCTACACATTTACTCAAAAATAGTACTGTTCTTGTGTCTAAAAATAAAATTAAATGCTGTTTTGAAAAAAATGCAGTCAGTCTTTCATAGAATCATAGTATGGTTAAGGTTGGAAGGGACCTTAAATATCATCAGGTTCCAACCTCCCTGCTATGAGCAGGGACACCTCCCACTAGACCAGGCTGCCCAAAGCCTGCTCCAACCTGCACCAGTCCCAATACTGACCCCCAAGGAACACCACTCGTCACTTGCCTCCACTTGGACACTGAACCATTAACCACAACTCTCTGGGTGTGACCATCCAGCCAATTACTTATCCACCAAATGGTCCATCTGTCAAATCCATGTGTTGTCAGTTTGGAGACCAGGATTTTGCGGGGGACAGTGTCAAATGCGTTGCACAAATCCAGGTAGATGAAGTCAGTTGCTCTGCCATTATCCACCATCTCTGTAGCCTTGTCATAGAAGGCCACCAAATTGGTCAGGCATGATTTGCACTTAGGGAAGCCACTATCTTGAGCAGATGCCTGAAAAGGCTGAAATCTGCCCTCCTGAAGTCAAGGATAGTAAGCTTACTACCCTTGTGAGCCCTCCTTGCTGCCCTAAGGATCTTGAACTGCATCATTTCATGGTTGATAGAACCAAGGCTGCCCTTGAGCATAGCATCTATCACCAGCCCTTCCTTGTTGGTGAGAACAAGGCCAGCATTGCACCTCTCCTTATTGGTTCCTCAATTAGTTGGAAAAGGAAGTTGTCATCCACACACCTTAGGAGCTTCCTGGATTGTTTGCACTTTGCGGAGTTTCCCTCCAACAGATATCCACATGGTTGAAGGACTCCATGAGTACCATGGCCACACACCCACCTCATCTTCCCTGACTGACCTTCCTAAAGAGTTTATAACCCTCCATTCTGACCCTTCAATTGTAGAAGCCATCTCACCAGGTCTCTGTGATGCCAATAAGATCATAGCCCTGCAGGCATGCACACATCTCTAACTCCTCCTGTTTATTCCCCATGCTGCAGGTATTTACATAGAGGCATTTAAGCTGGGCTCCAGTGAAGGTAACTGACTAGCTGGAGGGGCTGAGATTTCATTATGTTGCATTCCAGGTGCTTTCCTGCTGACCTGCACACCTTCTATAGGCTCTGGGCATCTATTGCTGGTGCTGCCATCACATTGATAGGCATGGGTTCCCTCCCTCCAGACACATCAGTTTAAAGCCCTCTTCACCAGTTTGGATAGGTCCAAGGATGCTCTTCACCTTTTCCAACAGGTGGATCCCATCAGTCCCCAGCAGACCAGGTTTGTCAAAGCTGGTCCCATGATCCAGATATCTAAACCCCTGGCTGTAGCACCTGTCACGTAGCCAGTTGTTGATCTGCTGGATCCAACTGGCCCTGTCTATCCCTTTCCCTCTGAACGCCAGGATTGATGAAAATACTGCCTGTGCTCCAGGGTTCTTAACTGCTGCTCCCAGAGCCCAGTTTTCCTTTTCAATATTCTTAACACTGCTGGTGGCTGCAGCAGTGGTACCCATATGAAACACCAGGAGTGGGTAATAGTTGGGTGTAGGAGGCTAGGGAGCCTCTTTGCCTCTCAGATGAGAATCGCCTACTACTATCACCCATCACTTTTTCTTAGTTGCACTAGTTGTAATAATTGGAACAGATCGAGCTGCCTTATGCTGCTCCAACAGAGCCAATTATTTTCCTCTTCTATTGTTTGCAGAGAAGTGAACTGGTTCTTCAAGGGCACCTCGGGCTTTGAGGGAGGTCCCTTCCTCTTGCTTGTTCTTCTTCCTATTAGCTTCCACTCCCCCACTTTCCATGTGCACTGGGGGAGGGAGTATTTGGCCAACTGGGCACAGGCTGCATGTCCTCTGCAGTGAGTGCATGGATCACACCATTCAGCTCATTCTCTGCCTCCCTGATACTCTGCAGTCATCTCACTGTGTCCTGCAGCTCAGCTATCTGCTGCAGGACGTCATTCACCTGCTCACAGCTTTTGCAGGCAGGCTTCCCCCTTACCTCAGGCACAAGAGAACAGTCCAGGCAGCTTCCACAGACTGGGGTCTGCACAGCAGCATCGCACCTCCATTTGGGTGGGACACACTAGCCACTCCCAAGGTGGAGAGTGCAGATCCCACAGCTGAAGCTGCCGCCCTAACCTTCCTCCTCATTGTACCTTTCTACTTCCTGCACCTTCCCTGCTCGCCCTGCCTGGGCAAGCTGCCTGAGCAAACTGCTGAGCCACACCCTTCTGATGTGCTATGTCCCGTTTGCCTGCTCAGTTTGCTGCTCTCCTTGTTGCACACCCGGAGGCCGCTTTTGTGAGAGTGGGGGTGGGCTCCACCCACGCCTTCTCTACAGCCCTCTGATGAGCTGCCCCTCCCCCGGCACTGTCCAGGCTTGCACCCGGCTCCGGAAAACTAAGGAAAAAAACACCTTTTTGCCAATTTTGTCCCCCAGTGTGGGTGAGCCTGCACTGGTGCTGTTTCCCTCAGTGATTATCTCAAGGCACTGAAATAAAATTCTCATTTCTGTTTAATACTAGGAAAAAAACAAAAACCTAAAATGAGACACAGAGAAGGTGAAGTTACTGAATGTGTTCTTTGCTTCAGTCTTCACTGCTAAAGCTGTGCCTCAGGAATCCCAGACCCTGGAGGCAAGAGGAAAGGTCTGGAGGGAGGAAGACTTTCCTTCAATACAGGAGGACCAGATTAGAGACCACTTTGCCAAACTGGACATCAATACTCAATTCAGTCTTGTTCAACTTATTCATCAATGACCTGGACGAGGGGACAGAGTGTATTTCAGAAAGTTTGCTGATGATACCAAACTGGGAGGGGTGGTTGACACTCCAGAGGGCTGTGCTGCCATCCAGCATGACCTGGACAGGCTGGAGAGTTGGACAGAGAAGAATGTAATGAGGTTCAACAAGGGCAAGTGTAGGGTCCTGCACCTGGGGAGAAGGAACCCCATGCATCAATATAGGTTAGGGGTGGACCTGTTGGAAAGCAGTTCCGAGGAGAAGAATCTGAGTGCCATGGTAGACAGTAAATTATCCATGAGCCAGCAATGAGCCCTTGCCACCAAGAGCACCAATGGAATCCTGGGGTGCATAGGGAAGAGTCTGGCCAGTAGGTGGTGAGAGGTCATTTTCCGCCTCTACTCTGCCCTGGTGCGGCCACATCTGGAGTATTGCATCCAGTTCTGGGGTCCCCAGTCCAAGAGAGACAGGGAACTACTAGAGACAGTCCAGTGGAGGGCAACAAAGATGACTGGGGGATTGCAGCATCTCCCTAATTAGGAAAGGCTGAGAGAACTGCGACTCTTTAGCCTGGAGAAGAGAAGGCTGAGGAGAGACCTTATTAATGCCCGTAAGTATCTGAAGGGTGGGTGAAAGGAGGATGGAGCCAGACTCTTTGCAGTAGTTCCCAGTGACAGGATGAGGGGCAACAGGCACAAGCTGGAACACAGGAACTTCCATTTAAATATGAGGAAAAACTCCTTTATGGTGAGGGTCACAGAGCACTGGAACAGGCTGCCCAGGGAGGTTGTGGAGTCTCCTTCTCTGGAGATATTCAAGACCTGTCTGGATGCAGTCCTGAGTAATGTGCTTTTGGCAATCCTGCTTTAGCAGAGGAGTTGAATTAGATGATCTCTGGAGGTCCCTTCCAACTCTGACAATTCAGGGGTTATCTGATTCTGTGATTCCATATTCATATAATATAGAATGCCTGTATAGCAATTATCAATGAGATTTTGCCAAGCAACAGGTTCTGAAGAACTGCTTTATTGTTTAAATATTGTGACAAATTCTGGTAGATAATGCTAAATTTTAAAAATCAATTTTCAAATTATTTTGTATACTAAGAAATACATTTACTTGTAAATTCTAACAAAATTCTATCCATCCTCAAAATCTCAAGCAGTAACAAGTGGTTGCAAGCTGTAATTTTGGGAAATAAACAAAGTGCGTCAGACATAACAAGTACATTCCTGCTTTAAAAACAAAACTGGCCCTCATCATGAAGCCGTTATTAATGCCTTTCTGTTCCCTTTGCTTCCTTTGTTTAATTGACTGGGAATGGGCACAGGAGAGGAGTAGGAGAGAACAAAAAGCAACTATGTAGTCTATTTGCATTTTAAAATAATTGTATTTATTACTACATCTAGATATTACATATTCTTACTGGATGTATTATTATTACTATTATTATTACATCTAGATTTCACATGATGTACTTCATAGAACCAGGTATTCTACATTCTAAACTAATCCTGCTAAGGAAATAAGAACATCCATACTGCATGTGTAAACTTCTGGTCAACCCAAACTTTACTTCTGATATGTCCAGGTTTAATGGTCAGTGTGAACCACAAACCAGAGGGTAGAACTGCTCTCTCTTACCCCCCCCTCCACCCTCTGAAGGGAAGATAAATGGGAAATAAGGAAGAGAGTCTTAAGGGCTGGAAATTGAAACTGGAACAAATTTACTGTAACACAGAAAAGAGTAAAGTGTGGGGGGAAGAACAGATATATAAACTTTATACACATTGTCACCGTTTGACTCAGTTTGACAACAATGCTCTCGATCCTCTCCCTCTCCCACCCAGGTAGGGAAGGAGAGAGAGAAAAAAAGAGAGAGAGACTTGGCTAGATTGAAAACTGAACCGTGCAGCTTTAATTAGAATACTAATGTGTGATATGAGAGGATATATATATATATATGTGATTATACAAAGGTGTGGGTAGAAGCCTCTCGCCTCCCCCCACCCCAGCAACTCCCACAGCACTCCCCTCAGACGAGACAATTTCGAGGAATCCCGAAGCTGCTCCTGGAGAAAGGCAGAGTTACGAGGGTCAGGAGGGCTTGAGGTCAACGGGTCGACGATGATGGGCAGATGGTGTTTTCCCAGACGCCGGCCACGAACGGAAGAGAGAGAGAGAGAGAGAGAGAGAGAGAGAGAGAGAGAAGAAGGAAGGGAGACGGAGAGGCGAAGCAAAGCAGAGAGAGAGCGAAGCAGGAAGGAAGGAAGTTTTCTTCTGTCATCTCCGACCTTCCCCCGAGCCTACGTAGATACATGGGATGGAATATTTCTGGCCAGTTTTGCTGTTCGTCTAACCCGGCTTCCCACGGGGGGGCCACAGATCCCCCCACGGTGTCTGAGCCGGCAGAACAAAGGCACAGCCTTGAGGGCCCAGCAGTTATAAAAGCATTCCAGTATCTTATCAACCTAGCAGAACATGCAGTTGCTAGTTGAAGAAAGCTCACTGAAAAGAAAAAAAAAGGAACCAGCAAAAGAAAAACTGGCTTTATCCTGGCTCAAACCAGGACACACATATACAGAAAACTGATCTTGATGATTGCAGGAATGGGTGGATGACAGTCCCTTCCAGCAAGGCTGCTTCAGGAGGGGGATCCATGGCTCCCCACAGCAGCCAATGGACTTGAATTCTGGAAAGCACGTAGCAAGCTGAAGAATCTCCAAGCAGCAGCAGTAGCAGCAAGGAAAGAAGGCTAAGGAGTATGGCAGGAAGTGGGAGGGAATACTGACCCCTCTCTGTTCCAACCCTCCTGGGTCCCTCAGGGTCCTAAAGACCCTCTCTCTAGTTCCTCTTATAGGTGTCAAAAACCTGCTGGGGCCACTTAAGCCACAACAAGATAATATCCAGTGAAGGGTACTTAGAGAAAAAGAAAGAACCAACATATAGAATTATGTTTCCTTGGAATGTTCCCCTTTTTGGTGAGAGAAAAAAAAAAAAAAAAAGTTTAAATTGGGGTTTTTTGTGTTTTTTTTTTGTTTTTTTTGTTTGTGTTTTTGTTTTTTTTTTCTAATTGATATCTTTTAAATAGCTTATTTTCATGTCTTTCTTACACTCTCCATTCTCCTTTTTCAGTTACATGCAAAAGTATATGGGTGGTAAATTGACCCAACATAGGCATGTAATTTTATTCAGAGTTAAGTTCTTTCCAATTATACTTAAACATCCCACTCCCACTCCCACAAGCCTTCACCCTTTCTTTTCATCAGTTAACTGTCATCTAAAAGAAGTATAATTAACAGAAAGATATGAAGACAATGCACATCAGAGAGTAAAATACTTGAGCAAAATTAGAAATTGTGCCATATCTGATGTTTAGCCCATGTACATAGATATGGTGTTGCAGGCTTAGCTATATTGTAGAATGATAAACTTACTTTATTTCATAACTTTGAGGTGGGGAAGATAAGGAAAAAATCATTGCTGTAGTCCTCTAGGGATGCCTCAGGCTAGATAAATTGCTTTAAGACTGACAGAGACATTCACAACTACAGAGACCAAAATGGAAATACTGCCATTTAATGCCCCCTTCCTGCCCTTAAATAATAAAAGGAATGAAATAGTAGTGTATATATATCCTGACTCAGAATAGGTGTCAGGCACAAATAATGGGTTGTTACCTTTATAAAGAAAGACTCATAACAGAGATACGACAGCTGTTATCTTAGATAATGCATCTTATAATGAGAAAGGAAAAACAAATTCTTGATAATTTTTGCAGAATTGCTTGAAAAAAGAAGACCTTTCAATTTACCACGAGGCGTCACCAAAGTCTTTCCACAGAAAGATTCCATAGCATGCAGAAAACATACAACCTGAGTAGCATATTTTGTTTATTATGAAGGCACTTTCTGTGCAAAGTAAGGGTGTTTGATGTTTAACTGATCTAGAAAGCCAGATTTCTTAAAGGAACCAGTAGCACTGTGTTTGTACTCTGAATAACATGGATTAATTTAGTCACTGGAAAGGTGTTTTTGATGCGCATAATCTGCACTTTATGTTTCAATTAGCAAGACTCTATGACAAATACACACTGTAATAGCTTCTGTACAACTGTACAGAACAGGAATATGTCACCATTTGCTTTATTTAGTAAGTTGAAGACACAATGATGAAATGAAAGGCTTTTGAAAACTGAGGAGTTTTAAAAGCCAGACAAGGTTTTTGATTTGGACTAAATAACAGAGCAAGACTAGCTAATGAAAGAATAAAAAGTGTATTCCTCTGTGCTATGTGCCTGCTTTAGTGCATCTCTGTTATCTAACTGAAGCAGTTATATGCCAGCTTAGGCGTTCTTACCATAACATTATGTTCTAATACACTATTTTGTTTGCCTACTTCCACATAATACTGACATTGGATAAGAACAGACAAGTAAAAATTCCTCTCACTTCTCTACTCTTATTCAGAAATTATACCAATAAGCTTCATTTTACATTATATTGTTAGCAAATTGTTTTGTAAAACCAGCATATTAAGTAGAAGCTTTTACCTCAACATTTAGGAAGATCACAACAAATAAAGCGTACTGGAATAAGATATTTAGGCATTTATTTAAAATGTGTAATTGTATTCGTTCAACTTCAGATGCTAATTCTCCATTCATTTGAGTAGTAGTTGCAGTGATTGTCTGTAAATGAAGATGTACTTAAATAACTTAGCAGCATATTCTAGGAATTTTTGTTTAAAACAAAACAAAACAAAACAAAAAAATCCTGGCCTGTTTTAGATGTTTTTTTTTGCTTTAAAATAGAAATGAGATACTCTACAAACCTGAAAATGCTCCAACCTCTTTACTTCTTCAGAATAGCAACCTTTTGTTTTATCTATGCACATAGAAGTATCTGTGACTTTATCTGTCTGTCCAGAAAAAAAAAAAAAGCGCACATCTAGCATATCTGCCTTAGGTACCAAGAAGTTCTTCTTGCACATCCCATTTAAAATTTTTGGGTTTTTTTCTTGCATGATTTATTTAGTTTTCTTTTGTTTTGAATTGGGAGCTTTAGGAAAAAAATAAAATTAATTTTATAATTTTACACCTGTGGAGAAGAAAGTTATTTTGCTATCTTCCTTATTTTTCCTTTCTTTTGGGTTGGTAATCTTTCACCCATGACTTAAGTGAAACCTTCCTCTTAACCTTTAAAGTTACAGAGGAACTATTATATCTGAGCAACTACAGCCTCTTGGGAATGAAGTAGATTCTTAGTTTCTCATTATCTCTTTATTTTCCTAGCTTGACTGATTTTGCCCATGCATGCATGGTAGTAGGAAATGAGAAAGATCTTTCAGAGACTGTTCAGCCCTTCATTCAATATACAACAACCTTCAGCGCAGAGCAGCACTGACTTAAACAGGACTGAATATTATTTACATATAGTACTTATGATTCTTTAAAACATTTTCTTAAAGTGTCTCTACTGTTTTTGCATCTGTCTAAGACAGGATTTCTCCTGAATAATGATTTTCATCATACAGCAAGCCTTTCACACCACTTAATGCATGAAAAATAAAAATCATAGACTCATACAATCATTTTGCTTCGAAAAAATCTCTAATTTCATTGAGGCTAACTGTTAATCTAGCACTGCGAAGACCAGCACTAAACTGTTTCCCTAAGGATCACATCTACAGGTGTATCTCTTAAATACCTCCAGGGATGGTGATTCAGCCACCACTCTGGGCAGTCTGTTCCAGTGCCTGACCACTCTTTCAGTATAGAAATTGTTCCTAATATCCAATCTAAACCTGGCAATACCTGAGTCCTTTTCCTCTCATGCTATTGCTAGTTACATGGGAGAAGAGACCAACCTCACCTCACTACAACCTCTTTCAGATAGCAACAAGTTCTCCCTTCAGCCTTCTCTTCTCCAGACTAAACAATCCCAGTTCCTCACACAGCTTGCACTCTCAGCCTTTTACTGGCTTTGTTGCCCTTTGGACTCACTCCAGCATCCCAAGGTCTTTCTTGTAGTGAGGGGTCCAAAGCTCAACACAGTATGCGAGGTGAGGCCTCACCAGTGCCGAGTACAGGGGGACAATCTCTTCCCTAGTCTGCTGGCCACACTATTCCTGATACAAGCCAGCATGCTGTTGGTCTTCTTGGCTACCTGGGCAAACTGCTGGTTTATGTTCAGTTGGGTGCCAGCCAGTATCCCCACGTTCTTTTGCTCTGCACAGTTTTCCAGCCACTCTTCCCAAACTCTAGCATTACATGGGGTTGTTGTGACCCAAGTGCAGGGCCCAGCACTTGGCCTTGTTGAACCTCATGCGATTCTCCTTGGCCTATTGATCCAGCCTGTCCAGATTCCTCTGTAGAGCCTTTCTACCCTCAAGCAGATCAACATTCCCACCCAGTTTGGTGTCATCTGCAATCTTACTGAAGGTGCACTCAGTTCCTTCATCCAGATCATTGATAAAGACATTAAACAGAACTGGCCCCCACCACAGAGCCTTGGGAAACACCATTTGTGACTAGCCACTGACTGGATTTAACTCCATGTCTAAATAGATAGTGAGAGTCTGAAAACACTTCGTTGGAATCAGATATTTGAAACCTGAATAAGCATCCTTGGGAAAAGTGTCATTTTAACCTTGGCTGTGTCTTGAGGGTAGCTTTGGGGGCGGTCCTCCTTATATGTGGTCAACTGACCTAGTAAACTCATTGGAAATCTGAGATGCTTCTAAACTTTGTTGTCAAGAGCTGATCGGTTATTTTATGCTCTTGGAAAAATGGAAGATAATGACCGTATTCCTGAGAAACAAAAACTGGATGTAAGAATAACCAAAGTATTTTTTTTCTGTCATCTTCAAGCAGAAGGATATTAATATGTGGAAGAAATAGACTATTTAGGCTGTTTTCAAGGTGGTTCTGTACATCATCATCACAAAGAACAAGAGGCAGCTGCTTCTCATAGATTAATTAAAATGGGATTTTTTAAAATTAATTATTTGTTTGTTTTAAATATTTAAAAAGTCAACACTAAGAGTCAACAGTTTATAACTGGAATCTAATATTCCCAAACATCAGAGAGTCAGATAAAACTCTGCCCACTGCATCTACTAAAGAAAAATTAATTCACTCATTTTGGATCAACAGTAAAAGTGGAGACTACGAAGGCAATCCACTCAAAGAAATAAATGGTCCAAAGCCAACACTGACATCCCAGTACACATCTTACCTGGCAGAATTTTTTCTTTTGCGTTGAACACATAAACTCTGTTTTCAAACTTTTCTTCTTTTTAGACTTTCTAATAAAAAATTACAATATCAATGCAGCATTAAAAAAAAATAAATAAAGATTTTAAAGTCAAGATACAATTATGTGTCTTAAATAACTTTTTTTCTTCTATCCAAACTTTGCATTTTTGCCTTTTTGTCTCTCAGCATTCAGCTCAGATCCTCTTTGCGCATGTTCTCTCGTAACCTCTTTGGGTGTCCACAATAATATTCTTGTTGCCTCTTGAACATGCTACTATGTTCTCCACATGTGTGTATTTCAGGACCTGTTTCTCTGATGTACTGGGGAAGAGTCCTCACAGAGCCCTCAGCTGGACCCTTTTTTTATTTTCTTGAATTTTTACCTTTTCATTCTTGTAGAGATTTTGAGAGGCATTCATAATGTGAAATAGTTCTTAACTTTTAGATCTCTGTGTGATTTTCCTCCCCTTTTGCTCCTTTTACCTTACCTGAGGCAACTATTGTACAAAAGATCATACAGGTGTGGAAAAGTAAATGCAAGGATGGTTTCCTGAGAAGGAAAATACCTCATTGTCTGGCATTTAAAGACTAAAGTCATGTGTAAATTTTCAGATTTGTAGATTTCACTGATGGTTGTGTCTATAATGCCTGGTGCAATTTACACTGCAGAGGCAGAGCAATATGCATTTATCTCAGGACATAGTATATAGATAATTAAGAAAGTACTTTTGTACTATAGAAATTCTGTGTAATTATTGGAATGAGGAGAAATAAAGAAGTTTTGCTGTGATAAGAATTGAGTAATATTGTATGATATTTAAGGCTGGAAGGACTTTGGGAGGTCTCTGACTGAAAAAAGTGTCAGATGTGAGATTGGATTAGTAATTCAGGACTTTACATCTAGTCTGGGTGCTCAGTTGCAGTCCTGAACTATTTTTACAACCCCTTTCATCAAACAGAAAGTAATTTACAATTGAATATAGTTAAATTATATTTTCACTAAATGAAATTACTGAAAGATATAATTTATAAAGTTTAATATTAGAATTACAAAATAGCCCTACAATAGACCCGGACATAACTTGGTATAGCAGCCTTTTGTATCTCAGCTGTACAACTTTAGAAACACTTTCTCATCTATATATTTTTTTTTTTCAGCACAGATGCTTGTATGTGGACAAGGTTCTACCTGACACAGCAATGGAGATGATGTTTTTGATAAGTGGCTGGCTTGTTCCAGTCCCCTTGTATTTTAAAGTTTGATGCTTAAGTACTCCTGCATGTTATTTTCTTTCCCTCTGAGTTGTCAGTGAAGTTGAGAAATAAGTCCATCCAAACCAAAACCCATTTACTGCATCAATAATAGGCAGGGCTTTGTCTGAAAACAGGCAAAATATGTAATCTATTGTATTAGAGTGTTGCAGAATGGCTTGAGCAGCAGGGCCATGGGCCCCTGCTATCTCCTCGAGAGGCCTTGAGAGTGTAGCACAAACAGCAGCTGTACAAGCAATCTCTTTTTTTAGCCTAACACAAGTATAAACAATCTCTGTTAGCTTAAACTAACTCAAGGACAAGGTAGAGAAGTAGAATGATAGAAAACAAGGAAGAACCCTGGAACTCAGATGTGTGTTGTTGTCCAGTAAAATCACTGCAAGTAGTTGCCGTCCAGTGAAATCACTACAAGTAGTTACTATCCAATGAATTCACTATGCGTGGTTACTATCCAATGAATTCACTACATGTAGGTTTGGAAAAGGGTATAAAAGTAACACTGTGTATTCAATAAATCGAAGCTTGCTTTATCAATCACATTGATTCTGGACTGCTTGCTTCCCTCGCCGCCGGCATTAGAGAAATGTCTTTTCTTTCTCTGACACTTTTATACATTTTTCTGATCAAAAATCCTAGAGTCTACAAAAATGCTATGAAAGGTTCAGATCAGAAACTAGATCAGACTGCTTTCTCCTATGGTGTTAAATTAATGAGTATGTTAGTTGATGCTCTACTCTAAAACTACAACAAATCAAAACTCATCCTATGGATTTCAACATAGTGCAAATAAAGCAAAAATTATATACTGCAAAGAAGTCTAGAAGCCAACCACTATTTCTGTGACTATTGCAGCGTAATGTGCAAGATTTTGCTGACATCTGCATTGAAACCAAGTGTAACGTCTCTCCTCACAAACAGGCACAGGATAATATAAACCTTAATAAGTTTAGACTTCTGCTATGTGGTTACACGTATGAACTAATAATTCAGACTCTCTTAAGAACTCAAGAAGAGAAATAGGAATGTTGAGGATGTACTTGACTTATCTTAAACTTCTACATCAATAGTGGAAAAAATGCTGTCTGGAAAAAGATTTTAATCCAGACTTATGACAAAACAAGAGCAGTGCCTATATTTGGGATCCATTCACACACACACAAACCCCTCCATCCAAGCCCAACAAAATCCTAATGAAGACCAGCACGTTACAATTACTGGGGGGTTTTGTGGTATTTTAAAGATGATTACTGCTTTTTATGTAACTATCATTTGAAAGTAAATGTTTTTTTAATATTCATGCTGTATTTTTCTATTACATTTTCATTAATGTTAAAGAATTCTGCTGGCAGATTCACGAATACAAAGGCTAACACGTTATTAAAATTCTCATGCTTTTTAGTATACAAATGTAGAAATCAACTGTAAACTAAATATGAATATATGGAAGGTGACTCAAAATTTGAATCTGGTAATTGTCACACCAGATTTTCAGTGATTCCACTCATTCCCAAGTTCAAACAGTTAGGCATTAGGTCTTTTAAAGGTGAAGTAATTAAATTATTTCAGTTTCCAGTTCATACATAAGCCTGTCAGATAAAGAGGAACATTCTTAGAAATCTGTAGAAGCTCATTCACATGCCTCAAGTCTCTGAGGAGAAGGCTGAGGTACTGAATGCCTTCCTTGCCTCAGTCTTTAGTAGTAGAACCAGTTGCTTGCCATGTACACACTCCCCTGAGCTGGAAGACGGGGAGATGGGGAGCAGTTTGAAGCCCCCATAATGCAAGAGGAGATGGTTAGCGACCCGCTGCACCGCTTGGACATACACAAATCTATGGGGCCAGATAGGATACACCCAAGAGTATTAAGGGAGCTGGCAGAAGTGCTCACCAAGCCCCTTTCAATCATTTACCAGCAGTCCTGGCTGACCGGGAAGGTCTCAGTAGACTGGAGATTAGCAAATGACACCCCCATCTACAAAAAGGGCTGGAAGAAGGACCTGAGGAACTAGAGGCCCATCAGCCTGACCTTGCTGCTGGGCAAGGTTATGGAGCAGATCATCCTGAGTGCTGTTATGCAGCCTGTGAAGGACAACCAGGAGATCAGGCCCAGTTCATGCATGGGTTCACAAAAGGAAGGTCCTTTCTGTCAAACCTAATCTCCTTCTATGACAAGGTGTCCACTTAGTGGATGAGGGAAAGGCTGTGGATGTTGTTTTCCTGGATCTTAGTAAAGCATTCAGCAGTGTTTCCTACAGCACTGTCCTGGAGAAACTGGCTATATATGGCCTGTCCTGGTGTTCACTTCCCTAGGTAAAAATCTGGTTGGCCGGCTGGGCCCAAAGAGTTGTGATGAATGCACTCAAAACAGTTGGCAGCCAGCCACAAGTGGTGTACCCCAGGGCTCTGTGGTGGGGTTCAGTTCTGTTAAATATCTTTATCATTTATCTGCATGAGGGGATAGAATGCACTGTCAGTATGTTTGCAGACAACACTAAGTTGGGAGGGAGTGTCAATCTGCTTGAGGGTAGAAAGGCTCTACAGTGGGACCTGGACAGGCTGAACATTCCTTAAAGGTATTATTACCCAAATAAATTTGAATCACACTCCATGGAAAAGGTATTGTTTCGAACAGATGAAATCTAAATACAAAATTTCTTTCCCACATGAGATCCAGTGACTGTGCGCTGGAAGGTAGAAAAACGTTCTTCACTTTCTCTTGTTTTTACTCTCAATAATGTTTTCGTCAACATGACTCATATTTCCAAACATTCTTAATGATATGTTACAGTGTTAAAATTAATTAGTTTTTAAAAATTACACTTTTATGTAAACCTTGATGCTGCTCAGAACTTAGCTGGAATATCATTCAGTGTACCTTCCACTTCATGTTATCTAACTTAAAGCTCCTGAAAAGAAGAAGCTTAGGCTGAAAAACAGACTGCATTTCCAGGGCACAAGTGATCCCAACCAAAGTTTTATAATGGGATGTGTCTGTCTTCCTAGAGAGATTCTTTACATCTATTTCTAGGGGCCATAGGCACCTAGTTTACGATAGCTGCTTATCTTTCAGGTACCTGATGTTAGAATGAATAAAGCTGATAAGTGACCTGTTTTGAACAACATTACATTTAAGCTGTTATATCTTCAAATCATGTCACTGTCTACTTACTTGTGACTGCTTACAACACAAGTTACTCCTTTATCAAAGTGAGTGACCATGCTATTTCAGAAAAGCAGCAGTCTGCCTTACACTGGATACAAGTTTAGGTGGGTTCCCACCAGATTAATTGTCTATGCGTGTTTATACTGGTTTGTTTGTTTTGTTTTTTTTTTTAATGAGTTCTCATTCATAAATCACAGGCCTGCTGTTTTTCACAGTAGGATGCAATATTACCTGAATAGCTATTACCAGGCTGGCACCTGCCCTCACCACTTTACATCTTACAAAGTAATTTTAAATACAGTTACTTTCATTTATTTTTTAAGTAGTTCAGATGCAGAAATGATATGCAGATGACTAGAAAGGTCTTCAGAATACTCAACTCAGATCTAATAAAAAAAGGTTAAAAAAGGAACTGCTCGGCAAACTCAAATGGAAAAGGAAAATCTATAGATCATGGAAGGAGGGGCTGGTTACTTGGGAGGAATATAGGACTGTTGTCAGAGAATGTAGGGAGGCAACTAGGAAAGCTAAGGCTTCCTTGGAACTTAACCTTGCAAGTCGGGTTAAGGACAATAGAAAGGGCTTTTTCAAATACATAGCCAACAAAACTAATACCAGAGGCAATATAGGCCCACTGCTGAATGAGGCGGGTGCCCTGGTGACAGAGGATTTAAAGAAGGCAGAGGTGCTGAATGCCTTCTTTGCCTCTGTTTTTACTCCTGCAGGCTTTCCCCATGAGCCCCAGTTTCATATAGCCCCAGTAGAAGTCAAAATAAAGGAGGAGTTTGCCCAGGTAGATGAGGATTGAGTTAGGGATCAGTTGCGTAATCTGGACATCCATAAATCGATGGGTCCGGATGAAATGCATCCAAGGGTGCTGAGGGAGCGGGCGGAGGTCATTGCTAGTCCACTCTCCATCATCTTCGGTAAGTCATGGGTAACTGGAGAGGTGCCTGAGGACTGGAGGATAGCAAATGTCACTCCAGTCTACAAGAAGGGCAAGAAGGAGGACCCGGGTAACTATAGACTGGTCAGCCTCACCTCCATCACTGGAAAGGTGATGGAACAACTTGTCCTTGGCACTATCTCTAGACATATCAAGGAGATGGGGGTCATCAAGAGCAGTCAACATGGTTTTACCAAGGGTAAGTCATGTTTGACTAACCTCATAGCCTTCTGTGAGGAAATTACTAGGTGGATAGATGATGGTAGAGCGGTGGATGTGGTCTATCTTGATTTCAGTAAAGGATTTGACACCGTCTCCCACAGCATCCTTGTAGATAAGTTGATCAAGTATGGGTTTGATGATCAGGCAGTGAGGTGGATCAAGAACTGGTTGAAAGGAAGAAGTCAGAGAGTTGTAGTCAATGGGGCAAAATCTAGTTGGAGGCCTGTGACTAGTGGAGTCCCTCAGGGGTCAGTACTGGGACCGGTGTTGTTCAACATCTTCATCAACAACCTGGATGAGGGTACAAAATGTACCCTCAGCAAGTTTGCTGATGACACCAAGCTGGGAGGAGTGGCTGACACACCAGAAGGCTGTGCTCCCATTCAGAGAGACTTAGACAGGCTGGAGAGTTGGGCGGGGAAAAACCTGATGAAGTTTAACAAGGGCAAGTGTAGAGTTTTGCATTTGGGGAAGAAAAATGTCATGCACCAGTACAGGTTGGGGGCTGACCTGCTGGAGAGCAGTGTAGGTGAAAGGGATCTGGGGGTCCTGGTAGACAGGAGGATGACCATGAGCCAGCAATGTGCCCTTGTGGCTAAGAAGGCCAATGGCATCCTGGGGTGTATTAGAAAGGGTGTGGTTAGTCGGTCAAGAGAGGTTCTCCTCCCCCTCTATTCTGCATTGGTGAGGCCGCATCTGGAGTATTGTGTCCAGTTCTGGGCCCCTCAGTTCAAGAAGGACACGGAACTGCTTGAAAGAGTCCAGCGCAGAGCCACAAAGATGATGAAGGGAGTGGAACATCTCCCTTATGAGGAAAGGCTGAGGGAGCTGGGTCTGTTTAGTTTGGAGAAAAGGAGACTGAGGGGTGACCTCATCAATATTTACAAATACGTAAAGGGTGAGTGTCAAGAAGATGGAGTTAAGCTTTTTTCAGTGATGACCAGTGATAGGACAAGGAGTAATGGATACAAATTGGAGCACAGGAGGTTTAAGGTCAATATCAGAAAAAAAATTTTTACTGTGAGAGTGACAGAGCACTGGAACAGGCTGCCCAGAGAAGTTGTGGAGTCTCCTTCTCTGGAGACATTCAAAACCCACCTGGACGCCTTCCTGTGTGATGTACTCTAGGTGACCCTGCTCTGGTGGGGGGGTTGGACTAGATGATCTTTTGAGGTCCCTTCCAACCCCTATGATTCTATGATTCTATGATTCTATGAATAATATTATGTAAGCCAAGAAACTATATATACATAAAACTCCTTGCAAATAGTAAAAAATCCTATACCCCAATAAATAATCAGTACATCAGAACAGGAAATTTTAACAGATAAATTATTCAAAAAGTTCACTAATATAAGTTGTAGGAGAAGAGCAAGTGTGTGACTATCTGAAGGACCTGAAGGTGCACATATCTATGGGACCTGACAGGATTCATCCATGGCTCCTGAAGGAACTGGCTAATGAAGTTACAATGCCTCTGTCTATCCCATTTGAAAAGTCTCGGCAGTCTGGAGATACCCCACTGACTGGAGAAGGAGAAACATAACTCCCATTTTCAAGAAGGGAAAAAAGAAAGACCCAGGAATCTATGCACTAGTCAGTCTCATCTCTCACAAGATCATGGAGCAGATCCTCCTGAAGGCTCTGCTAAGGCACATGGAAAACAAAGGGGTGATTGGTGACAGCCAACACAGCTTCACCAAGGGCAAATCCTACCTGAATAATTTGGTGGCCTTCTACAATGGGGTCACGGCATCATTTGACAAGGCAAAGCAGCAGATGTCATCTACCTGGACACGTGCAACGCTCTTCAAACTGTCCTGCACAACATCTTGGTATCAAAACTGGAACAGTACAGATTCAACTGGTGGACCACTCATTGGATAAGGAACTGACTGGATGGTTGCACTTAAAGAATGGTAATCAATGGCTTGACGTCCAGATGGAGACCAGTAACGTGATGTTCCCTAAGGGTTGGTACTTGGACCGATGCTATTTAACACCTTTGTTGGCCACTTTGACAGTGGTATTGAGTGCACCCTCAGCAAGTTTGCTGACAACACCAAAGTGTGTGGTGAGGTGGACACACTGGAGGGAAGGGATGCCATTCAGAGGGACCTTAACAGGCTTGAGAAGTGGGCTCATGCCAACCACATGAAGTTTAACAAGGTCAAGTGCAAGGTCCTGCACTTGGGTAGAGACAATCCCAAGCACAAGTACAGGTTGAGTGGAGAATGGATTGAAAACAGTCTCAACATCACTCAGGGAGTGATGGTGGACAAGAAGCTTCAAGGTGTGCTTCCAACCCAGAAAGCCAACTGTGTCCTGGCCTGCATCAAAAAAAGCGTGGCCAGCAGGTCAAGGTGAATCTCCCCCTCTACTCAGCACTTAGACACTGAAACAGGTTGCCCAGAGATGTTATGGATGCCGCCTCCCTGGAAGCATTCAAGAGCAGGTTGGATGGGGCTCTGAGCAACCTGATCAAGTGGGAGGTGTCCCTGCCTATGCAGGGGGGTCGGAACTAGATGATCTTTAAGGTCACTTCCAATGCAAACCATTGAATGATTCTATGACTCTGGGACATGTGAGTTTCATTCTCCTGACATGTGAGATTCATTCTCATAACCCAGGCAGATCAGTTCAGACAATGTTTGGATCTCTCCCTGACTGAGCACCAAGGTTTCCATACAAGAAATGTCACAGGGAGGATGGAGGAAGCTGCACAATTTGTGTTGCTGAACAGTCAGTTTACAGCATCTTGACAGCATAGGACACCCACTTTAAAGAAATGCATAACTAGACTGGTTATAAAGGCTTATGTGGTCTGATAATAACCCATATATTCCATTTTCCACACAAATATTAACTGATACTGTGTTATTGTTATATAAATCCTTGAAAATAAACAAGTTTTTGAGAAATCATGTGCATAACACAGTATGAATTCGAAAAGGAAAAATCTTCAACTACTTACAGCCCATTTTCATAAATATGTAAATACTTTAAATTGCTCAGTTTTACAGTGGAATCATCTCAATCAGTAGAGTTTTGTTTAACTTCATAGTGAATAAGAAATTGCAGAAGGACTTTATTATTATTTCATGTAATATATATAACAACTGCACTAACTCATTTACCACTGTTATTTTCATTCAGTTTAGAAGGAAAATAGTTTGACCTACAATACAGATTCTCTTGGTATTTTGTCAAATTTATTTTATGCCAGCAGCAGTCACTGATTTTAATTGAATGGAAACAACAGCTCTCATCCTCTGTGTCACATTGCTGGATTTTGTATCATTGAATTTCAATCTGGTTTCACTGGGACCTGACGAGTGTGGCTTATACCAACCTCTGAGTCTCCTTGCTATACTCCTTTCCAGGGTAGCATTGTTTGCCTTTTGTCTGGTCTCTGATTAAATTGACACCATTTTACCTTTTGTGACTCCTGTGTCATTTTCTGTTGACAGCATCTAGTAATGGTAACAGACCAGTGTCCTTGTGGAAGGGGCAGAAACCATTGATTGGCTGGGTGTATTAATGCAGACTCTTTAAAAGTCATGCAGACGTGACTTTGTGCTAACTGGCAGCTGAATGGGGGCTAGTGAGAGATGCTATTACACACAGATAACAGTCAGCACCCTCTATTCACTTGCAATGTCACTTTGTACCATTTGAGGAACTGTTGGCAGTGAAATTTGTTAAAGCAATTCTTCCCTTTCCCTATACACATCCTGGACTGAAGCTATTTAAGGCAGAAGAGTGGAAATAGTCTTTTGATTAGACTGATGCTGGTAGTATGCTCATATAATTTCCAGGGAGCTGAAACATTTAATACAAATCCATGTGCACTTCACAACTAAAATGTCTTTAGGACAACAAGATAGGCCCTGCTGACATGAGAGGTTAAGTGTTTACCATGGATAGGGAATTTATAATTGTCTTTTCAGAAATTAATGATTAAAAGTGGTTGCAAGAAGCACCTGGCTATATAAGTCCCATCTATAAAACACAAGGGAGATGTAATAATTATGTCAAATCCTTTCACTATGATCCTTTTAAGTAGGATAGAAAAAGGAAAATACCAAAGCCTTAAAGTTGTGAACTTCACAAAACATCTGCATTTTTAAATAAAGTGTCAGAGAAGTGCAGAAGGGTCTTTGTGTGAGCTTGTTCAGCCCCACCTCTGTTCAGTAACACAATCAGACTAGTTTTTGCATATTTTTGAGGTTTACATATGTTTAGTGTTTTTTCTAGATTAAGGAATTTTCTAAGAGTTAAAATAGAAATGATAGTGAAAACTGTCTTCCTTCTGCTCAGTTTATGTTTCCGTGAATGGTATCAACTAATCAATGAAAGCTGAATTTTTGTCAGCATTCTGAAAACGTAACTGTGCTCATATTTTCCTCAGAAACTAAGAATTTTATCCTGATTCGAAGTCACCCTGTGAACAAATTGAAATGCTGATGGCAGATCATTTCTCACAAAAATTTATACTGTTTAGTAGGTAATACTAGCTCATGCACAATGCCACCACTGGCTTCCACACTATAGCTATCTCACATTCAGTCACCTTTAAGCACTACTGGGATAAATTCAGCCTGTCTGCATCCACCCGTTTAAACATTCCCTAATTATTTCAAGATATTTTAGCAGCCAAAGGGAAGTGCAAATCCCCACTAATTCTCATAGTACAAGTAGGACCCACATATATAAAAGCAGGACCTACAAATAAGTACTGTCATATGATTAAGCCAGAAGACAGTATGTGTTTTATATTATTTTGAGGATAATTAAAATGCCACCTGCTGTGATATGTACTATTCCATAAACTCAGTAAAAGGATATTTACTTTATTGAGTGCATTTCTTCACAACAGTTATTGTTTTGCTCAGCTGTGGTACAATGCTGCCTGCTTGGGTTATTATTCACTACCTATGGTTTTTAAAAAATATTTCCCATTATGAACAATGTGGCTAGATTCCAAATATTTTTAGATTTATTTATTTATTGTTTTTAAATAGAAAACATAAGAGAGGTTCTACATGTAGTAGAGAAGAACAACAACCAAATAAACCAAACAAACCAAAAACAAAAAAAAAGGCATTTTGCCTTTTTTCAGAAAAATATGTGGCAGTATACTGCAATTCTGCATACATGATCACAGACTATTACTATACCATTACTAGAAAACTAGCAGAACTGCTCTTCAGCTCATATGCAGCATCTCAATAGTGGGGATTCTCAAGCACTAATTCAGTGGTGTGTATTTTATCTCCACGTATGTGCCAAAAGTTAAGTATCCAGAGAATCATTTTAAGTAAACTACATCATTAAATATGTTTTTGCCTGCTGACATTTTTTGCTACTGTATTTGGAATACCCTGTTAGATATCTAAAACCAGATTTCCCTGCAGTAATAAGGACATTGTAACATTTTTGGATGTTTGGGTGACATAGATGAAATAGCATCTGGTCACAATCATAAGTGATATGTATCTGTCAAACTAGCTCTCGCTGGATATTTTTGTTCCTGCATCTCCAATTCTGAGAGAATGGTGATGTCTATGACACTCAGAGCTTGCAGTAATTAAACTCTCGGTCCATCTGTGTGGAAGATTCAATAATATTTTGAAGACTATAATGTTTTCAGTACTTGTACATCTTTATTTTTGCTTGTTAAGGGGCACATTATCCTGTGTAGCTTTCAATAACAGACTGTAAGGAAGTTTTCTTCAGAATATTTTGGTGAAGCAGAAGGCAGCAACTACGTACAGTATTTAAAGGCTAAATTAATTTTCTCCTTTGCAAGACCTACGTGCAGGCAGCAAATGCTTCTTTTGTAAGAGTCATGGACAGTACTAGAACATAAAGTAGGGCAGAAAGCTATTTCCTTTTTCCTTTCTTCTCTAGCATAAAATACTCTATAGCTGTCAAGTGTGTAGGCAGTGAAACTACACTAAGGCTAGAGGCCAAAGAGTTGTAAAGACAGAAGACATAGGAAAAAAATTACTGATTCAGTAGACAGCCGCATTTCACTTTTTGTATGAGAAAACATGTCAAGAGAGCTGTATTGCTGATTTCAACACTTGTAGTAAAAGGTATTTTGAAGTCATGTGCTCATGAGTTGGAAGATATATATAAAGCCCTCAGAATGATGGAAAACACTTGAGAAACTCATATAGGACTGTATGTATTCAAAACAACTTTCAATGAACCCTTAAAGGAAAAAAAAAAATCAGGACTTGGAAACTACTGCAAATATAGTACTAGAAAGTAGTGCTGACTAGGAAATGGCAGTCCATTTCCCTAGAAACTTTTACAGTCTCAGTAAAAGTTTAATTCCATGTTGGGAAAAAAACCAACTAAACAAACAAAAACCACCAACACCCCTTGCCAAAACACTCAAAACACAAAAAACTACAGTTTCCTGTCAGAAAATAAAGTGCAAAGACTTTTAGTATCAATATTGAATACTATCAATATATGATGTTCCCTGTCTACATAATTGAGTTCAGCCCCTTGCACTATCTCATTCAATTATAATTTCACCATCCCAGGTCAATTTGAGTCAAGGGGAGTACACATGTACACATCATTATTGTCTAGTGTCTTGAAAAGTGGGACTTTCTTGGTTTTGGTTGAAACCATCAGCTTTATGTAAAGTATTATTGCTTAAAAAATCTATTTCATCACATACATTCTACATTTTTTCATTCATAAAAGAGTAATCAAACATGACGTAATCTGTTGCTTTTCTTGAAGCAAAATAGATTTTAAAAATAGTATCAAGTTTGACATTTTTTTTTAATAATCAGAAATGGCTGAAAAACATGAGAGCTCTTTTGAGAAGCAAAGAAGTAATGGGAAGGGTTTAAAAAAAAAATCACAAATCTATTTTATCAGTTCCAAATAACTCTGTCAATAAGGCGATGCATTCCTGAATACAGGTGTTTGTAATTCATTATTTGATAGTCATCACAGTTGTGAATTTATTGGAGACCTATGAGGATTTTGCCTACCTCACTAACCCATCTGTCCTCACTTCTTCTGTGTGCTCAGTGTCACTCCAAACTTTGGCTGCTGCTTAATGTCAGAGCTGCTTTTGAGTTCTTTACAAGCAGCAGTTCTGCACCGTAGCTAGTGTCAAATTTGTCTGCCACCAACTTCTGCAGCCTTGTGTAGCTGGTCACTTCCACTATATGATTCAATAAGGGAAGGAGGAAGTAATGGAAAATAAAATTATTATCTGAAGACTGGAACCTATAACAATCACTAATTTGTCATTCCACATTTTCTTACTTTACAAAAGACCACGCAGTTAAAGAGAAATCAGAATTTATAATGCAATATGCAGAACCAATTACAATCTGGAAATTATGTACCTAATATTTAAATACATAATCAAAGATATGGGTGTTTGGTTTTCTTAAATTAAATTTTCATAACTAGTCCACAGGAAGACTTGTCTACATCAGTTCACAACAACTAATTTAAACTTTTTTGTTTCATCACTTTTTCTTTTCAGATTTTAGGAAAGTGCATTCCACTGAGATATCACTAGTTATTCTGCACTACATTTGACTAGGTTTTTAATACTGTTTGTAAAGTCTAGATAATTTTAACAGTTTTTCAGGTATGTTGTATTGCAGCAAATTGGTAGTTTTATTAAATGTAAGCTAAAAGAAATCAACAGGTAAAAAACAGTTTCAGTTTGGTCTACAGGTTATTTGGGGTTTATTGAACTAAATTAAATTATTAATCCAGATTTTGTTTATTTCATTAAAATACATCACAACACAAGAAATGGGAGGGTTGAGTTAAAAAAAAACAAACACAGACAAAAAAGGAATAAAGTTATACAAAATCAAGTTTAAGCTTCCTATGGGTATTCACAGAAATATAAGCTGACACATTATGAAAGGCCATTGTGCTTCATAAAATTGTAAGTTTAGAAGAGATCCCAAAATATATTCTATCAAGTAGATGTAGTAACTACTGACACACTGGTCTGCCTTTCAGTTAAAGAGGCTCCTAAATCTCTGGAATTATCCATTCCTTAACATTCCTTAGCATGTAAAGTATACAATTTTTAGTACTGTCCAGTTTTCCTTGGAGCAATTAAATTTCACTACTCCTTGGCCTATGCTGTTTGGAATAAATTCTGGTGTTCTCTCTTACACATGATTTTTTAAGCAGATGAAGCTGCTTACTGTGTTCACTCCCCAGACTTCCTTCTCTTTTTTTAAACTTCATATGCTAAATTATTCATGGTTTCTTCATTCTGTCCTTTAAATCAAATATTTTGTGTTTAATTCTTTTAACACTGATCAAAGTAGAGAGACTTTTTAATACTTCCAGGTTATACTTCCTGGCTACATCTGTCTGTTATGCTCTCATTTTTTTATCACCTTACCCAATTTGATTAAGACTTTACTAAAATCGAGATATATGTTACCCTTGTTGCTCCTTTGATTACAATTTCTCCGTCATTTTATAAATAGAAACTGGTTGAGTTCTAATAGATCTATATTGGCTGTAATTAATCTTGTTTTCTTACAGGTGTCTCCAAATCTGTATTTCAGTATTTTCCTGGGTGTCAAAGTTGAGATGACAGGTATGTAATTCCCTACTTTTCTCTTTCTGAAGATGAGACCAAAGCTGCTTTCCTCCAGATTTTTGACAGAAGATTGCCTATTTTCAAAAAGACTCCCTGAGTTCTCAAAATAAATTTCTGATAGTTCTCAGATTCCATCAGCTTATTTAAATAGTGTGGGTTGAAACTCATAAGTCCTGACACTGTAAACCTGTAATTTGTTGAAGTTCTCTCTAACCTCTTCTTCTGTATTCAAGGATGAGATCTGATCCTGTGCTGATGTCGTTGACTAACTGCATTAACTACTTGCTAATAGATTATCTTTTTGCTAAAACAAATAGAAGACCCCACAACTTTACAGCCATATCTCTGCTACTAAATAAAATATGGCATGGAACACCTATTGCTCATATTGATAATTATTTACACAGCATTTTGCACTGGTTTGGCTCACTACATTTCATACTGCGTGAGTGTCCTGGTTTGAGAGTAGCAGAATAAGTATTGCCTACAGCTATACTGACCTGAGACCACCTAGGACCTCCCAGCTGCTGCTGGTTTGTGGATGTGGCAATTGCCGTGAGGAGAGCAGGTATGCCTGGGGGGATGAGAGAGAGTGGGTCAGATGACCCACGTGGACCAGTCACAGTATTTCTTCCTGTGGTGCTCAGTATAATATGGCTCCTCAAAGAGCCCTCTTCTGTTTGGTGTACTGGGGTTTCCTTGCTTGTCATCTCTGCTGCTGCTCCTGCATCCTGTTTTCTTATCAGAGAAGAACATCATTCTCTTAGACAGGTCACCTTCTCCTGCCTCCCTGAGTAGGACCAGTGCAGTTGCTGCAAGGCTTTTGCAGACTGAGACCCTGGACTTGGGCATCCCTATCTGCTGCTGAGTCCAGTTTGGGTTATTTCTAGTTGGGAAGCAATATACAACAGAGGATTGTGGGTTTCATATTTACATGTTTGTACATATTTGTAATTCACCATCATAATTATTATTACTATTCGTTACACCTATCCTACATTTTTTCAACATTAAACTCTCTCTCCCTTATTCCCTTTTTTATATTCCCATGAGAGGATAGTGGGGGGATAACAGAGAGCACCTTGACACCCAGATATTGGCTAAAACTGTGACACTGAGGTGATGTGAAGGCACAGTTCAGTAACTTGAACAAGCCTCTATTAGATTTGTTTCCCTCAGCTTTCTACAGTTCCCCCAAACTACTGCAGTAAGCTTTACAGTGACCGTCCCCTACATACCATCATATAATACACTATAGCTAACAGTGAGTATCTTCAGGATATATCTATACATTCAGCTCTGAGTAGGACCAGGCTTGGGCATGGGAACACAGTTCTCTGTGCTCACAACCAACTTGAGAATACCCTGGAAGCTTTTTGGCACATTCCAGCTGGTGCTTGCAATCTCTGAGCACAGTGTGGGAGTTATAACTTTGCTGGGGCCATGCCCAGTAGACATTTTGCCTACATCCACAGTTTTGAAAGTTCAGTTTGCAAGCTACATGTTAACTATATTGTGTTAGTTGACATCAGTGCCAGCCATGTTTACTTTGCTGATGTAGATACAGCCTCGCTTTTGCACTGCAACAGTGTCTTCATATTATATCAGATCCAGAGCTAAGTATATTACTTACGTGTCCAGCTTGTTAGAGATAACCAGAGAAGAGTTACTAGCTCATTTTACTTGGCAGATAGTATTTTGTTTAATTTCTTCATCTTTGTTCTCTGTTTCCACCCTTATTTTTAGATCAATAAGACAGCTTCCATTTTGTCAGAGTTCAATGAAAATCATGCAATGTAGCCAGGTTTATCACTCATAACATCTAAAAAGTTCTTCTGCAGGGTGAAAAAGCTTCTGAGAAGTACTTCATACACATTCCTGTTTGTCTTGAAGTTGGCCTTCCTGTTTCACAGAATCACAGAACCATTCTGTCTGGAAAAATACCTTTAAGATCATTGAGTGCAACCATAGCCTAACTCTACCAGGTTCAGTGCTTAAATCATGTTCTTCAGCACCACATCTACAGGTCTTTAAACAACTCCAGAGATGGTGATCCAACCACCACCCTGGGCAGCCTATTCCAGTGTTTAATTAGCCTTTCAGTAAAGAAGTTTCTTCCAATACCTAATCTAAACCTCCCCTGGCACAACTTGAGGCAGTTTCCTCTTGTCCTATCACTCGTTACTCAGGAGAAGAGACCAACCCCTTCTCACTACAAGCTCCTTTCAGGTAATTGTAGAGAGCAATAACATTTCCTCTCAGCTTCCTCTTCTCCAGGTTAACAACCCCAGTTCCCTCAGACATTCCTCATGAGACTTGTGCTCTTGACCCTTCACCAGCTTCATTGCTCTTCTCTGGACATGCTCCAGCATGTCAGTCTCCTTCTTGTAGTGGCGGGTGCAAAACTGAACACAGTATTCGAGGTGTGGTCTCACCAGTGCTGGGTACTGGGAGACAGTCATTTACCTAGTCCTGCTGCCCACACTATTTTTGATACAAGCCAGGATGCTGTTGGCCTTGGCCACCAGGGCACACAGCTAGCTGTCAGCCAGCACCCCTAGGTCCTTTTCCTCTGGGCAGCTTTCCAGCACTCTTCCCCAAGCCTGTAATATTGCATGGAGTTGCTGTGGCCCAAGTGTAGGACCCGGCACTTGTTTTTTTTCAGTCTTTTACAATTGGCCTTGGCCCATCAATTCAGCCTGTTCAGGTCCCACTGTAGAGCCTTTCTACCCTCAAGCAGATTGACACTCCCTCCCAACTTAGTGTTGTCTGCAAACATACTGACAGTGCATTCTATCCCCTCATGCAGATAAATGATAAAGATATTTAACAGAACTGAACCCCACCACAGAGCCCTGGGGTACACCACTTGTGGCTGGCTGCCAACTGTTTTGAGTGCATTCATCACAACTCTTTGGGCCCAGCCGGCCAACCAGATTTTTACCTAGGGAAGTGAACACCAGGACAGGCCATATATAGCCAGTTTCTCCAGGACAGTGCTGTAGGAAACACTGCTGAATGCTTTACTAAGATCCAGGAAAACAACATCCACAGCCTTTCCCTCATCCACTAAGTGGACACCTTGTCATAGAAGGAGATTAGGTTTGACAGAAAGGACCTTCCTTTTGTGAACCCATGCATGAACTGGGCCTGATCTCCTGGTTGTCCTTCACAGGCTGCATAACAGCACTCAGGATGATCTGCTCCATAACCTTGCCCAGCAGCAAGGTCAGACTGATGGGCCTCTAGTTCCTCAGGTCCTTCTTCCAGCCCTTTTTGTAGATGGGGGTGTCATTTGCTAATCTCCAGTCTACTGAGACCTCCCCGGTCAGCCAGGACTGCTGGTAAATGATTGAAAGGGGCTTGGTGAGCACTTCTGCCAGCTCCCTTAATACTCTTGGGTGTATCCTATCTGGCCCCATAGATTTGTTTATGTCCAAGCGGTGCAGCGGGTCGCTAACCATCTCCTCTTGCATTATGGGGGCTTCAAACTGCTCCCCATCTCCCCGTCTTCCAGCTCAGGGGAGTGTGTACATGGCAAGCAACTGGTTCTACTACTAAAGACTGAGGCAAGGAAGGCATTCAGTACCTCAGCCTTCTCCTCAGAGACTTGAGGCATGTGAATGAGCTTCTACAGATTTCTAAGAATGTTCCTCTTTATCTGACAGGCTTATGTATGAACTGGAAACTGAAATAATTTAATTACTTCACCTTTAAAAGACCTAATGCCTAACTGTTTGAACTTGGGAATGAGTGGAATCACTGAAAATCTGAGGCAAGAAAGGCATTCAGTACCTCAGCCTTCTCCTCATCCCTGATCACTATATTTCTCCCTGTATACAACAAAAAACAGAGGTTCTCCTCTAGTCCTCCTTTTCTTGTTAATATTTTTATGGAAGCATTTCTTGTTATCTTTGACAGCTACAATTTTTAATACAAGCTGGGCTTAACCTTCTAATTCTCTCCCTGCATAGCTTCACGATATCCTTGTGGTCTTCCTGTGTGGCCTGCCCCTTTTTCCAAAGGCCATAATCTCTCCATTTTTCCCTGGGTAGCAGCCAGATCTCTGTGTTCAGCCATGCTGGTGGTCTTCTTTGACAGCTCAGATTTTGGCACAGAGCAATTGCCTGCGCTTGCAACTTTAAGACTTCCTACTTGAGTAATGTCCAGCTTTCCTGAACACCTTTGACATTTATGACTGCCTCCCAAGGGACTCTTTCTGCCACTTTCTGAAACAAATGAAAGTTTTCTGCCTGAATCCAAGGTGGCAGTTCTGATGGCCCTTCTCCTTACTTCTCCAAGAATAGAGAACTCTATAATTTTGGTTTGATTATATTGCATTTCTTCTTTCCGGTTCCGAAGACTATGAATTTAGTCTGCCTAACTAGGTCCCAATTCAATATTCCCAATCAGTTCTTTTCTATTAATTAGAATAAAATCTATTAATTAGAATCACATCCTCAAGATGTTTTCTGTGCCTTCTGTACAACTACATTTTTATTAATACCTTCCAAGAATTTGTGGATCATTATGGCCAGGGGATTCATCTCATCCAGCTGTTGAAATCAACAATGCAAACTAAGAGATCTCTGTCATTCAAAGTTTCAATTATAGTCAGTAGATAAAAAGATGCTCTTGGAGTACACAATTCATCTGCTGCATATCAAGTGAGGACTGCTGTTGCTCACAAATCAAGTAAAAAAATTGAGGGAATAATTTCATTTGAGGAAATGGCTTTGGTCCACTTACCAAATTGGTTTAAAAAGAAATACTGCTGCTTTCACACAGAAATTGTGAAATTACTTTTCACTAAATAAATAAATGCAGATTGCTTATTGGAAAACATGAAACAGTTTAGGATTTTCATCCTAATGCCCAATTTCCTTGTAAATGTTATTGGAGAGAGACACTGATCACAGTTAACTTTGTTTAAATTTATACATTCACCTAAAATTTTAAAATATACTATGACGGCTTTTGTTCTGCTGGTTCACTTCTATGTTACACCTGAAACTTAAAAACATTCTAATAGTATAATTTCTGGAAATCGTTTAGTGGGTTTGTAAGTAGATTAATATTACTGTTGTTCTAAAAGTCTACATTGGAAAAGACTACTTCATTTTCATGTGAGAAAATGCCAACTGTGAAAGCAAGCAACAGCAGCAATTATACAAGGGTGATTTTACTTTTATTTTTATCAGTTTTTCAATGAGTTTACCATGCACAGCACCCTCTGTGAGTGTATGCACATGCACAGGATGTTTTAAGGGATGCTCAAATTCTGCTTCTAAAATAGCATGGGAATAATGATTTTCATTTGCTTATTCTTTTATTCTCCTGATACACCCATTAAAAGCTCTTCAAACAATGAAGAAATACACTATACGTTGGGATTAGAAATTCTAGAATGGTATGGAAACAATATGCTTCTGCTTTTTATTAAATGAAGACTTATGTAGCCTGCAGTTGGGGAAAGCTTATTTTAATAGGATCAATTTTGTGTATTCAGTAACAGATTTTCATCCCATGGCAGTTAATCTGCACTCCTCAGCCTTTCCAGATTTACTGTGTATATTTTGTCTACTAGAAAATGTTACCCCAGTTACCACACCACTGCAAGAGATATTCTTCTGAAATAATAAGTTTTAGTAGTTAAATATCACTCCAGTATTTCAATTTCCACAGTAATGTGGCATAAATGCTAGCATTTTTATAGGTTGGCATTTTTAATGATAGGCTAAATTGTGCACTGCTATCTAGATTGGTGGGAAAGAAATAACAATAAACATTGCTATTTTTTGCCTGTAACATTACCAGGTTACTAGCAGAAAAGAGTAGGCCACTAGCAACATACAGGCAGACATCTCCATGGCATCAAAGAAATAATTATAAAAGAAAAAATTTTAAAGGGACAATGATAAATAAGGCTTAACGGAATCATTTTCAAATGTTTTAAAGCTCACCAGCCAATATTTATTTCTAACTAAAATAAAAATAACTCTATAAACACAAGAGTTCAGTAATAGACCTGGATCAGAAAAAGTCAAGATAGGATTGCTTGGCTAAAGACTAGTTGCAGAAATCACTGAATGAGATCATATGATCTATGTTGTATGAGAGGTTAGACTAAATGACAGTAAAATTTTCTGAATCTACAAAAAAAGGTGTTGTTGTCTTCTACACAATACAACTGTAGCTTCCTAGAAAGATTTTTTTATTCCACACACAGAAAGATTTTCTCTTCAGACTTTAAGAAAGCAATGACACTTTTTTTTTCTTGTATCTTCTAACTTTGGGTAGAGCATTACTTTGAAGTGTAAAAAGGGCAGTGTGTGAACTCATGTACTGGACTACCCATTGGGCACCTGGCTTCACCATTATAGTGGGGTGACCTTGGCTGCCAGACACCCACACAGCTGCTCTCTCACTCTCTACCTTCTCAACACCACAGAGGGAGAAAATAAGATAAAAATACTTAGAGGCTGAGATAAAGAAAGGAAGATCACTTGCCACCTACTGTAATAGGTAAAACAAACTCAACTCAGGGAATATTAATTTACTGTTAATTTATAACAGAGTAGGATGGTGGGAAACAAAGATGAAAACACCTTATCCCACACAGTCCTTTATTCTTGAATCCTCTACTTCCCCTCCTGAGTGACACAGGGTAGACGGGGAAGGAGGGGTTGTCCATAACAGATTTTCTCTTCTGTCCCTTCCTCATCAAACTTCTGGCCTGCTCCAGCATGGGGCTTTCTGATGGGCTGCACTGTCATTACAGACATATTAATGTGCTGCAGCATGGGGTCCTCCGTGGGTGACAGAGTGGATATGTGCTCCACTTTGGTCCTTCATGGGTTGCAAAGGAATTTTAACTCGGCTGCCTGAAGCAACTACTCTCCCTCTCCCCCATCACCTTCTTCTCTCACCTTGGTGTCTGCAGGTTTGTTTTTCACTCCTCACTGCCTTTGTAGAATTTCTAATATTTTTTAATATGGTATCCCACCTTGTCTGAGGGGCTAAGCCATGCCCTGGGGTGGGTCAGTTGGAGACAACTGAAAGTGGCTGTTTCCAGCATGGAGCAACCTCAGCCTGTCCTCACAGGGGCACCCCTGCTGTTCTCTCTGACAGCACCTAAACACCTAAGCCCAGTACAGTCATTAACATCTTCCCTGACTGTTTATGACCATTCTAAATATGATTTTTTTTTTTTTTTTTTCCTAGAATGATCTGACTCTAATGAGAGATGAGAGTGGGGATATGAACAGAACTCAGAAAACAAACATCATTCCTTGGTCTTATTTTTTTTTAGATGTGTTGTCATATATCACACTTGCAGTGTCATGGCTTGCTTCTTTTTGTTCTTATGGCCCATAATATGGTGTGATACAGATCACTAGCATGCATTCTGTAGTCTTTGTACACCATCCTTGCATTTAAAGAAACTGAGTAAATGGAAATAAAGGCTTGTGATGGACTGCCAAACACAGGAATATAGTGCCTCACTTCATCCTGAAGCACTGTCATAATTTGAAATGCAAATCAATATAAACAGATAATAATGCTTGTATCTCAGAAATCTGTTCAAAGTAAAGATGCGCCATTAAATAAGTTTCATGCATTTTATTTCTTAGACACCAATGTCTACAAGTTTTGCAGTTTGAAGAGAGCGGGACATGGCTGGACGTGCAGCAAAATTAATTGTAATGTGCTTCTCTGTATAGGGAAAAAAAGTCCAAAGCTAAACAAATTAAGCTAAATTAATCTAGAGACTAGATCTTCCCAGCACAATAGCAGGTTTGCTTTCTGTTATCAAATTAGTCTGAAACTTTTCAGATATTTAGTTTTGTGGGTTTTTTTCTTTTCTTTCAGTCCTTTTTTTGTGGATTTTTTTCCTTTTTCTGTTTTTTATAAGTTGAATCCTGTAAATAGCATTGCCATAATTTTGTAGCAAGTACTTAATCTGTTCAAGAATTAATTTTGAGGTGAATGTCTCCCTGTGGAACACAACTCAATTATGCATCAGTTTTACTTGTAATTCCTATAAACTGCTTTATTTTTTACTTGAAGCAATTGAGTTTCTGTTTCAATATACCTGCAAGTTAGAAATACACTTTTCTTCTTTTGCCTATGTACATAATTTATACACCTGTGTATTTTTTAAAACTGCATATTTTCATTGTATATTGGGATTTGGAGCATGCTAGACTCCAGCATGAACCAATGGATGTAGCGATCCCATTAGAAGATTCTATACTGACAGCCAGTGGAATTATATTTGAACTCCAAGTTGCTCATATGGCTAAAGCACTACCACAGAGGAACTTTTCATCAGACCATAAAAACCTTCAAGATGCCAGCTGGATCATTGGCCTAGAGAATGTACCAACACAACTAGTGTAAAATAAATACTTCAACATTTGATTGTTGATATTTGAAACATATCATTTGCTGCCTTAAAATCAAAACAGAATAAGCTTCTTCATCACTCACGTGGAAACACTCTGTAGCTTGGTTGTTACAGGAGTCACTTGCACAATGCTGGGATTTTTTTTCCTGAGTTTTGTGGAGTTCATATCCATGTTTTTTTCAGATTCAAAACCAGAATTTATACCACATGTTCCTCTCATCTAGGAAAGGGTTACAGTCAATAGTTTATGTTGCTTTATGACCTGGCTTCTCCAATGCTACTGTTAACATTTTATAAAATACTTGGATCACTTTTATTTTTTTTAAGATGCTTTTTCCCCATAGGAATGAAAAGAAAACTGCTACTGCAGAGTTATAGTATGGCTTTGTTGTTTGCTTTTTCCATTATATCAATGGGCTGTGCCACCATTACTATAATCTTAAGAAATTTGCCCGTCCCACAGTTCTTTGCCTTTCCTTCTTTTTTCTTTCAAGCCTCTGAAAGTCAGACTGAAGCTTGAAGCACTTTGAACAGTACTATAGTTATTGATCTAATGCTTGGCCAGTGAATTTACACTGCATAGTGAATTGAAGCCAACTGCCACAATGTCCTTAAGGCAGTAAAATCCCAGGAGTAAAAATGAACTCTGTTCTCTCATTAGGCTGAGCTTGTTGTCTAATGGGGAAACGACATCTATATATAACTATTTTAGGAAACCTAATAAGATACTCACTATAAAAGAAGTAGTTCTGAAAGTATGAACATATCTGAACTCAAAGTACTTATCACAAACTGATTCCTATTATCTGGGTGAAACTGGTATTTCTTTCAGTGCTTCTCTCTTTATTATTTTCCCCTCATGGAATTTCTACTTTTCTTGGATCATAAATCCATATGATTGCACAGATCATCTGGGTGCCTTGGCAAGTCTGATACTGCAAAAATTGGGTTAGCTGGCTTTACTTAGGCTGTTATGAAATGTATTTGAAGTCTACAGAAGTCTTTTAGGAGATAGCTGCGAGCAGTTCCAATATCATAAGCTTACAATCAGTTACTCAGTTAAAGGTTATTTTTAAAGGTCCTTTGGATTCCCTTTTTCTTGATAGACTTTTTCATATTTTTCATATTTCAGCTTGCCAGTAGCTCACACTGAAATATGATGGTTTGAAAATGCAGTCCCTGAACTCAGGTATCAGATTAATACTCTGAGTTTGAAAGCCAAACATGACATTTTCCTAGATAACAGAATAAGGGTCCTACATTATTGGAGAAACCTGTCACAGTGCCCTCTGTTAAACAGGAGTTTGGAAACATGTTTTTATTGATATGTTCAAATTATAGATATTAAAGCACCTATTTTTCGTTTACAGTTGTAAACAGTTCTACTTACCGTTTATAAAAATTAATAGAATTAACTACTGAAACTAAGCAAAAATAAATCATAACCCTCATACAGATCTGTATATGACTCTATCAAAATATAGAGGACCTAGTTATCTAAATCAGAGGATTGTGAGACCACCTTACTATTTTTCCAGCATACTAAAGAACATCCTATTGACTTCAGTTAATTAACATTCAGTACTTCTAAGAAGTTATTCATTCCTCTTTCTGACAAGTTGCCCCAGCGATGGGCCTCATAGAAGCACAGTATTAATATTTCTTGATAACAATAAAATATTTAGGATATAACCACAGGAGAAAAATACAAAGGCAGAAAACGAAGCAATTTATTAAAATATCTAAAGAGCAGGGGTTTTATAAAGCTTACAACTATGTCTTCTAGGCTACTTGTTATTTTACTATGCCTTGAAATGTTAGCTATTGATCCCATATTCTAGGGAGACAGACTGAATTGTCCTTCCATCTGAATTTTAGCTCAAGAGTTTCAGATTAATTTATATAGAGAAAGAATTTTGAGATCATCATTAAATCATCAATATATTTTATTTCTTTAAACTGGAGATTTATTTCTCATGGATATCTGTATTGCACTTTATGCTAATACTACAGATGGTATTTATGCATGTGTGGTTTTTTTATATGCCCACTAGACTTTACACAAGTGCTTGTCTTGTAGTAGCTGGACTTCAGTGGATTAGATTCCTCAAACTTGAAGTCATCAAAAGACCAAATCAATTTTTAAGTATGATTGCTAAGTTACACTCATGTTTACAGGTTACTGAGACTTTATATACCAAGTTATGTTATAATATTCTTCAGGGGAAATGATAGGATTAATGTAGGACAAGCTAACAGCTTGTAGGCAGAAACACAAATTCCCTTTACTTGAATTGGCAGGTAACAGTACAAGCCAAAACAAATTTAAACCGGATGCTACCTTGTAAAATGTATTTGAACCCTCAGCAAATTTAGAACAAACTTAATTTTTCTCCTTGAGGAAAAGGAAACGGGGAGTGAGGGGTGCGGAGGAATGCGACAAGAAACATTCTTCAAACCAAAACATCCTAAATAAGATACTGGGACAAGAGTGAGAAGGGCATGAGATGCTAGAGAGACTATGCCAGCTCTTTGAACTACATGCTTGTGTAATATCAGAAATCTGAGATACAGAAGATGTTCAAATCCCTCAAAAATTACTTAATGTAAGCTTACACAGTGATAATTAACAGTACAAACTATAATTCACAGACCATAATCTTCACTACAAGAATACTGCTCTGAATACAGGAATGACACTCTGAAAAGTTCACCTCTGTAATAATTTTTTTTCTGAATTCCATTAGCTCTTAACTTTGACCTTCACTCAGTTTTCTGAACAGTCAATTAAAATTAAATCTACCCTTAAATATATCTTTAAAGTGTAACTCCAAACAGCCTTAGAGATGTTAATTTGGGAACATAATATCAGATGTTCACACACATACACACACACACATATATAAAAAGCAACCAGCTAAGCTGTACTTCCTTCTCCTTTTCAACTCTGTCTAAACACCCTTGCTTCAAAAAGTAAAACTTACATTTTAAATCATCTTTTCTTTCAGAATTATTGAATATCTTGTCATTCCTTCATTGTGATATACCTACAAGATTAATGAACTGTCATGGTTCTTTTTTGTGTCACCCGTTGCCTCCATTGTTGGGTTTTTTTTTGATGTATTATTTAAACATGGTACCTGAAAACCTGATTTTTTTCTAGAAGAAATTCTTATTGTCATCTTTCATATTAAAAAAAATGTATTAGAAAGTCAAAGCTATTTCATCTTAATTCCTAACCACGAAAATGGGACACTATTTTACTGTTAGTAAACTGGAAGGCAACAGCTATATGAAGCAATGTGCTTGATGAACATGGATTATGAAAATTTCAAAATGAGAGTATATAATTTAAAGTTCTGATTTACATATGCTGTTTGAATATTACATTATTGTATTGCAACCTTCAGTTGCCATAAAGATTATTCCCAGCTCTAATGAGATGGCAATAAATCTAAAGATACACTTTAAGACTGATATACATAAGAACCAATTTTTTTTTTTTTTCTTTGCTCCACATACATGAGAAAATTGAAGTGGGAAAAATTCTAGAGTTAGGCAAAGTTATAATTGAAATCAAGAAGCACTACACAGATAAAAAGATAAAAGTGGCAACAACCTTTGAATTAAGTGAGAGGACAAGTTCTCCAGAATGTTGCTTGTAGGTGACTAAATTTAATTTCAGCTCTGCTAATTACCTGAATTATTTTGTGATTCCGCAGGTACATACAGCTACCTAAAATTTATCTATTTAATTTATTTATTTAATGTTCTTGTAAATTTGTTGCAAATCAATCACATGTGAGTTATGAGTGGCAGGATAACAATATTCATTAATATAATGTACAAATTCAGAAGTAGGTATTTTGTATCTCTGTTTGATATGTTCCTTGATTTCCATTAGTGGCCCCCTGAAGGCACACACATTCAAGTTATGAACTTTAAACAATATTTATCTTTAAAGAAAATACTCTCCCAGTGTACCCAACCCATCCTCTTAGCTGTTCTCATAGAAGAGTTTGGGATCATCTTTAGCAAAAATGCAAAGGCAGAGACACTTGTATGTGTAGCACATGTTGCACCTGGCAACTCTGTTAGGGGGATCATTTCAGAAAAGCCTTGGAATTTTTGCCATTTTTGTGCATCGAGAACCAGGCGAAAAAATGATTTGTTTCTTCTTGCTCTGAAGTTTTATGTGAAAAAGAGTGGTTGCTTAAATACTTAAATATTGTAGATTTTTAAATGAGTTGGTTGATAAGCCTAATTTTCATTTTTTCTTGCCTTATACTGGTAAGCATAAACCACAATTTATTCTGTATTATGTAAGGCTTCATTATGTATCAATTAATAGTTTTAAAAAATCAATATTGTGTTTACTTGGGTCGTTCTGTTTCTAATTAGTCTTTTTTTCTCCTCCCTTTTCTTTCCTGTATACTTTATTATTCTACATGGAGGCGGAATTTCAATTCACACACATTAGGCAGGATTTAGTTCAGCTGCCTACTCACGTAATACTAGTATCATTTTCAGTGCTGGGAGTTTTCTTGCCTGTCCTTCAGTTTCTCTTTCAGATCTATACAGATGTCCTGAAAGCGTTGTGGCCTAAGTACCATACCTGTGAGATGGCTTGTGTACTCTAGGGCAAGTATAATTGCAGTAGATGCCTACATTTAAGTCAACTCATTAAATTTATGGTCAATGCAGTTACTGAGACTTGAACAATTTGCTTAAATGTGTTCGTCTCATGCCATTTACAAATCCTCCAGCTGCCACTCCAGGAAGATATAGGTCTACTTTATGTATCATTTGTCACTTCTGTGTGGATGTCTCGGATATCCTAGCATATCTCAAATGGCACAAGGAGCCTATATTTAGGGAATTGAATTAAGCCTATACAGGCTAGAAAGTTGTTCAGCTGACTGCATTTACATGTCTCCTAAAGGCTGAACTGAGTAATTCCTTAGATTTCCTCAGTTCCCCTTTAATAAAGACTCAATTCATTTTTTGAAAATCAAACACAGTCCATTTGAAGCGCTTCTTCGTGTCCTGTTAGATCTCGAGTGGCAATACAGGACTACATGTCTCCCCTGCAGGTCTTTTGTTATTTTTGCTAGCTCCACACAGACACCTTGGACATCATTCAAGATCTCATCTGACAGTGAACACCTGGATGTGGCAGGTAAATACAGTTCCAGTTCTCCACAGAGTTCTCCACAGACTATAATGACAACATAGGCAGCTCACTTGTCAACACGTGCACATAGACTACTACTGTTGCTCATTTCATGTGCTTACATGTAAGTGATTGAGTGTCATAAGAAACTTACTCTGGTCCACTTTTATTGGTGCCAAAGGGTACATATCCTTCTGAAAATTTCATGTCATAACTTTTAACTCAACGGGAGATCCCGACTATTCCAGGATATCTCAAATACCTGTACTTAGGGGGAAAAAAACCCAGTCCCATCTGATTATACAGATGATAAAAAACTGAAGAGATCTGTTGGTATCCTAAAAACTAAGGCTGCTAATCAAATGAACCTCAAAAAGTTGAAGATATTGTGAGCAGGAACCTTGTGAAGTTCAAGAAAGACAAATGCAAAATCCTGTACCTGGGATAGAGTAACCTGAAACAATAAAAACTAGGCACCGTCTTGCTAGAAAGCAACTTTATGCTTCCTGGTGGACAGTTAGTTGAACATGAGGAAAGGGTGCTCTTGCAGTAAAGAAAAAAGTGGCAGGTGTTACTAAGAGTCTAGCCAGCAAGTCAACAGAAGTGATAATTTTTCTTTATTTGGCACTTTTGAGAACACATCTAGGGTAGTGAATCCAATGACAGAGACACAACGACCATTACGGGCATGAAGCATAACATATTAGGATAGAAAAAAAGGCTAGCAGGGATCCAAGTGGTGTCTTTGGTTGCTTGAAAAAACATTTACAGGGAAAATGGAATCACAATCTTCATAATTGTACAGCAAAAGGACAAGAATCAGTGGACAAACTTGCAATAACTTAGATGTTAGGAAAAGGTTTTTCACCATGAGAGCAATTAAAGTCTGGAACAGATTTCTCAGAATTTCTGAGGAGTCTCTGTTCTTGCAGATATCCAAAACTCAACTGGAAAAGATCATGATGAACATGGTCTAACCTCAAAGTCAAATCTAGCTAAGAAGGAATTTAGATCAGATTACCTTCACAGGCCCCTAACAACTTCAATTATTAAAATACTCCCTAATTCTTGAATCCCATAGTGTAAATCCATTCCTGAAAAGGAATTTTTTTAGTGTGGACCATTATTCCTTTCCATGGTGCTGGTGGAAGAAAATTGATCAAACTTATCTTCTCACTGGAAGCTTAGAAACAGCAAAGGTACTCAACACAGCTTTTTTTTGTTATTTATTCAGAGAGAGGATATCCTACCTCAAAACCAGTCCATTGTTCAGGAAAGAACACGAAAGAAGGATGGGAGGACTGGGTTTTGGTCAGTTCTGAGAGAGCTGAGAGAGCTGGCTGATGTTGCTGAGCCACTCTCCATAATTTTTGAAAAATCATGGAGAACGGGAGAGGTGCCTTAGGACTGGAAGAAAGCCATTGTTACTCCAGTCTTCAAAAAGGGTGAGAAGGAAGACCCAGGCAACTACAGACCAGCCAGCCTCACCTCCATCCCTGGAAAGGTGATGGAGCAGCTCATTCTGGAGGCCATCTCTAACCACATGAAAGAAAATAAGGTTATCAGTAGCCAACATGGATTTATGAAGGAGAAATCTTGCTTGATTAATCTGATATCCTATGAAGGCATGACCAAAGGGTAAATGAAAGGAGAGCAGTGGAGGTCATATACCTTAACTTCAGTAAGGCTTTTGATACTGTCTCCCATAACATCCTCATAGGAAAACTCAAGAAATGTGGGATAGATGATTGGACTGTGAAGTGAAATGAAAACTGGCTGAACAAAAGAGTTCAGAGGGTTGTGTCAGTGGTACAGGGTCAAATTGGAGGCCTGTGGCCAGTGGTGTTGCCCAGGGAGCAGTCCTGGGTCCAGTTTTGCTCAATATCTTAATCTACCACCTGGATGAAGGGTTACAGCATACCCTCAGGAAATTTGCTGATGATACATAACTGGGAGGGGTGGCTGATATACCAGAGGCTGTGCTGCTATCCAATGAGATCTAGACAGTCAAGAGATCTGGGCCAAGTTGACCCTCATGAAGTTCAATAAGAACAAGTGTTGAATCTTGCATCTGGGGAAGAATAACACCAGGCACCAGTACATATTACGGGTTGTCCTGCTGGAAATCAGCTCCATGAAGAAAGACCTCAGGGTCCTAGTGGACAGTAAGTTATCCATGGGACAGCAATATGCCCTTGTGGCCAAGAGGGCCAGTGGTATCCTGGGATGTGTTAAGAACTGTGGCCAGCAGGTCTAGGGAGGTTCTCCTCCCCCTCTACTCTTCCCTGGTGAGACCACACCTGGAATAACTGCATCTAGTTTTGGGCTCCCCAGTACAAGAGAGTCAGGAATTAAGTCAGTCCAATAGAGAGCTACAAGGCTGATTAAGGGACTTGAACATCTCTCCTATTAAGAAAGGCTGTGAGAACTGGGACTGTTTAGTCTTGAGAAAAGAAGGCTCAGTGGAGATCTTATTAAAGTTTCTAAACATGTGAGGGATGGGTATCAAGAGGAAAGGGCCAGTCTGTTTTTAGTGCCTCCCAGTAATAGGAAAATAGGACATTATTAGAAGTATTAAAAGTATTAGAAGTATTAGAAGAGGTGTGGTTAGTAGGTCAAGAAAGGTACTCCTCCCCCTCTACTCTGCCCTGGTGAGGCTGCATCTGGAGTACTGTGTCTAGTACTCCAGTTCAAGAAGGAAAGAGAACTGCTAGAAATAAGTCCAGAGCAGAGCCACAAAGATGATTAAGGGAGTGGAACATCTCCCTTATGAGGAAAGGCTGAGGGAGCTGGGTCTCTTTAGCTTGGAGAAGAAGACTGAGGGGTGACCACGTTAATGTCTACAAATATGTAAAGGGCTAGTCTCAGGAGGACGGAGCCAGGTTATTCTCAGTGATGTCGAATGATAGGACAAGGAGCAACTGGTACAAGCTGGAGCATAGGAGGTTCCACATAAACATTAACTGTTTTTCACTGTGAGAGTAACAGAACAGTGGAACAGGCTGCCCAGAGAGGTTGTGGAGTCTCCTTCTCTGGAGACTTTCAAAACCCTCCTGGATGTGTTCCTGTGTGACCTGCCCTAGCTGGTCCTGCCCTGGCAAGGGGATTGGACTACATGATCTCTAGAAGTCCCTAACATTCCATGATTGTATGATTTTTTTGTTTGTGGTTTGTTGGTTTTTTTGTTTCATTTGTTTGTTTTTATTTTGGAAGACATTTAAAGAATAATGCAGTCATCAGACATAGCCAACATGGGTTCACAAAAGGACAGTCCTGTTTAACTGATTTGATACCCTTCAATGATAAGGTCACCTCCTCAATGGATGATGGGAAGACTGAATATAAATTTTCTGGATTTTAGTAAGGCTTTTGATACTGTCCCTCACAGGATCCTTGTGTACAAATTGTCTAACTGTGAGATAAGTGGGTTTATATTGCATGTGGTGAACAACTATTTGAAGGGCAAATCTCAAAGGTTTGCAGTGAATGGAGCCATATCTGACTGGTGACTGGTACCAGCAGTGTTCTTCAGGGTTCGATTCTAGGGCCAGTCCCATTCAATACGTTTACCAAGAAACTGGATGCAGTACTTGAATGCACCATTAGCAAATTTGCTGATAACAAAAAAGAAGCCTTGAAGAGGGATACAAATAGATTAGAGCATTGGACCATGATTAATGGGATGACATTTTACAAGCTGAAATGCCTGATTCTGTACTTAGGATGGAGTAATGGCAGGCTCACTTATAAGTTAGGAGAGGAGTGGCTGGAGCTGCTCCGCAGAAAGGGTTTTTGGGGTGCTCATTGACAACAGGCTCAACATGAGACAACAGTGTGCCCTGGCAGCCAAGAGGGAAAATTGCATCCTGGGGCCATCAAACACAGCATAACCATCTAGTCAAAAGAGGTGACTGCCCTGCTGTATCAGTGTTGGTACAGCCTCTCGCTGAGTGCTGTGTGTGCTTCTGGGCCCCACAATTTTAGGAGGATGTGAAGGCTTCTTAGAGAGGTGGTTGATGCCCCAAGCCTGTCAGTGCTTAAGAACCATGTGGACTATATCTTTAATAATATACCTTAACTTTTGGTCAGCACTGAAGTAGTCAGGCGGTTGAACTAGATGGTTAGTGTAGATCCCTTCCAACTGAAATCTCTCTCTTCCCTTCCCCTCCCTTCCCTTCCCTTCTTCAACAATCCTATACATGTGATCAGGTGTATTAGAAAAGCTGCACTCTTTTATGTTTTCTGTAAGGTTAGATTACCTAAAACAAGCCTTTTGTAAGTGTAAAGTGTTATCATCCTTGCAAAGTTCAAGATGTTAATCACAAGAAGGAATATTAGTTAACTTTATATTGTTTGCTACTCAAAGCAGTACTAAGTCATCTAGGAAGAAGTATGTTAGATTCCTATAGATTGTACATATTTGAAAGTAATTTGAAAAACAGTGATGCTTTTTAGCTGAGTTACTAGAAAGCTGGAGGGCATCTACGATGACTCAGTCCAAGCTTTTCCTGTGTGAGCTGTTGTGAGAGCAATAAGATGTTTAAAAAGAAAATTATGCAAGTTCTTGATATTGTGGAGCTGCGGCCCAATGTTTTTCAGAGATATAGGGTAGTACAACATCATCAAGATGGGTGATTTTAGCAATGCTTTATGACATATGACTGAGTTTTTACCAGAAGATGTCAACCCATACAGTTAAAACTAATCAATTTTGAGCTATGGTGGGCAGTAGCCATTTAGGTTTTTAACCTGAAGTTCTCATAGTTTAAAGTAGAAAAAAACACTAGTTAAGTATTTGCCCTCCTGATTCTAAAGCTTACTTTCCAGTTTGAAGTACTGGAGCCCAAGTACCTTAACATTCACATTTGCTGTAAGCGTATCATTAGATTTTAATGTTTGATCTGTGAAGCAAGTAATTCTTAGGGCAGAAAAAGTAGGGAGGTAAGTGATATTGAGTATTTTATTATGAGCAGTAACATTAGCCAAAAGTGCTCAAAGCATGAAATAGCTTAGGAGAATAAGAAATAGCTCTAAGAACAATTGCTCACATTTATGAGTTCACACTTCACTGTCTAGGCATTTTCTCTAATACTTGCTCAGAATGTATCTTAACACAAATTCCAGACAGTGAAATCATCAATGGGATATTTTTATACAACAAATAAAGAGGTGTGCATTTTTGTGAAGCCAAACTATTTATTTATTCAGGATTATCTGAAGTATTTGTTCAATTTTTGTTTATTTTCCCTAGCAGTGAAAATACCATGTGTATAGTCAACTGGCTCTTTTCATTCACTTCATTTTTTTTCTGAACTTTATAGTCAGTCATGGCTGACCTTCTAGTACCACAAAAACTTCCTTAGACCTGATAGCTTTTTAAAATTGTTAAACATAACAGTTCCAGTAGTTCTTTAACTTCATCTCCTTCATAAATATGTGAGAGTCTTTATTTTCTGGATGGATTTGGAGTTTAACTGAAGCTTACATACTGCCTTATTATAACTAAAATAATTGTGTGTTCCATGCAGATTTAGACAACTTTCAATGATTTGTAAATATAAATGGTAAGCTTCAGAATAAATGACTGAGTTTCCCAAATCTTTTTGGAATACACAGAAGATATACAAAGGAAATGCCGTGTCCTTAGAGCAGGTGACACAAGGACATGAGATGAGTCAAAGACATAATGAAATTCAGTTCTCAATTTCAGATGTCTGAACACAGGCATCTGTAGCTATTTCAAACGCCCTATCATATTATGTCACAACTTTCTCTCCAGTTATGTGTGCCACATTTTACCATTAAACTGTGTCAGAGACTGGTGACTTGCAAGGGTATGTGGAAGTAAAACAGCCCTTGTTGTGTCTCAAACAACTCAGGGTGGAGCTCTGGATTAGGCAAGTGAGAATGGTGTAAGCAGGACGTCAAGTTATCCCCCTTTCCCGTTCCTTCTCCCACCCGCTTCTCCCCACCCCGGCTTGCCTCCCTAGGCAAATTTCAGGAGCTGCCCTGTGCATGTGCCGAACACCAGGGCTCACCTTTGGACCCTTAGAAGAAGCTCAACCACCACCCCATTCCAGACCTCTCTGGAGTGTCAGACTTCGCAGCCAGACCCCAGAACCTTCCAGGATGAGGAACAGTGCAAGTGCAAAACTCAACTGCATGTTGCCACCCATAGCGCAGTCCCTGGGGGACAGACTGTTATAAAAGGGGTGAAAGTGCATCACACCAGTCTCGACCCAGCACCTGCAGACCAGGATCCAAGGTAGAGGCTTGTAGAGCAGGACGACACCCTGGAAAGACCTTGCTTGAATGGAAGGGTGGTGATATATCTGTCCTATCATCTCCATCTGTCTTTCCATCTTCCCTTTCTTTCTCCTTTTCCCCTAGGAGCAGAAGGGTTACAGGCCCCTAGCCATTTCCCCAGTTTGCTGCATTCACCGGTTAGAGCAGTTGTTACTGTGAGTTCAAGACTTCAGATTTTCCCGCCATTAGCGGTTAAGTATCAAGCTCTCAATAAAGCATTGTTCCGTGGTTCCTCTAGGCTATTTGCTGTGGCTTTTCTCATCACACACTGCTGCCAAAGTGGGGTGGGCAGAGTGGGGGTATCCCCATGGAGACTAGGAAGGGGCAGTGAAGCCTGTAAGTAAATTCAGGCTGGAGCAAGAAGAGCCAAATCTATGTAAATCTTCAGTAAACCGAATGCAAAAAGAATAATACACCAGCTTGGTGTCCATTTCAAATTTACTTTGGAAAGAAATCATAAAGGAGGTGATCTTCTTAGAAAAAATAAATTTTTTTACAAACATTTAAACAAAGATATTTGGCATATGAGGAAGCTATTCCTAATAGGAGGTAGATCAGAAAAGTTGTAAAATAGCTAGACACTTCTTTACTCATGGAATAAAACTCATGACTTAGGCAGATGAAGGATTCTGTAAATCCATGTACCAGATAATACGATTTTTACACATGTACTGAATTTGCAGCTTTATTCTTTGAAGTATTTCCTTTACTATGTAATTTCTCAAGAAATGCCTAAAATAGCACAATAATTGTCAATGTCAGAGTGAACGTGAATGGCACAGTGAAGCCAGTGTACCTGGCTGTATTGAGAAGCAAAAAGGTTCTCTTTTTTTTTTTTTCCCCCCTGCAGTCAACAGTTTTATCCTCTATCTCCAACCCAGAATTTTAATCATTCATCAGTACAACAGTTTACTTGCAAAGTGAAGTTACTTAAAGTGGCATGAAGCCTAATCCAAGCACATTTTACATATACAATATTTAATTTCAAGAACAAAAATAAACATGAAAATAAATGTAACTGCCAGACATTTTGTATGTTTCTCAGTTTTCCTAAACTTCTTAAAGATTTATCTTACAGGCATACACACTAAATTTGGAATATGAAATTGCATTAAAAAAATGTTTTCAGTAACTTCAATTTTGCTTTAAAAATAGAATTTCCTTTTTATTATTAAAATACCTCAGAAATATCAAAGAAATATTGAAAAATTGACACAGCTACAGGCTTCCAAAAATCTTTGGGGGCAGTTCTCTAAATGTTTTGCTTCCATTTTAGTAGTTTATTTAGGTATATTAAGCTAAAATACTAAAACTAAATAAGACAAGCATTTGACACTTTGCTGAGGAAGTAATCACCCCTTTGATGCTGAAAAGCTGCCAGGCATAAAGGAGGCCCTATGTTTATTAATCATACTTCTGACAGCTGAAGAATGAAAATGCTCCTTGAAAATACCAGAGCTATTTTAAGTAACGTTAATAGTCCATGATCTGGTAAAGCAGACATTAATTGACAGCCAATGATCCTGCCTCACATCTTCTCAACACTGCTGTCCTGTAAGAAGTAAGGGAACCAATGTGGACTTCATCTTGTCTACAAGCAGATCGATGTATCTCTTGCTTAATATTAGGATCTTCACAGAACTCCACAAAATGCTGAAATGCTTAAATGTACAATTGTTCTTTTCCCGAAGTCACAAAAGATCAATTAAGACTTTGAAGAGAGAGGACAAGAAAAGATAAGATTAGGATGTAAATCTTTTGGGAACATAATATTTCATTGAAGAAATACATAAACCCAAACAAACCCATTTAGCTGTTGCCTATACAGATCAGAGACAAACCTACTCAGGAAAATAAAAACACTGGGCAAGTAGTGTGTTTTTGTTTGATTTTGGTTTTGTTTGAGGTTTTTTGGGGGGTTATCTGGGATTTTGTCACAGTTTAATGCTGAGCCAGCAATTAAACAAATGGCACATTGCTCTCTATAAACTCCTCTCTTCCCCTGTAGGGAAAGGAAAGGGAATAAGTGAGAGAGAGTTATGGGTTGAAAACTACACAGCTTTAATGAAACAGTAGTGATGAGAAGGAAAATAATCAAATATGTACAAATGTGTACAAATATATACAAAACTGCTATCATCCCTGCCCCCCAAATAATGTTCATGTCACCAGCAAAGCTGCAGGGATAGGCCCTGGCCAAGTCCCAGACTCAAATCCTGGAGTCAGCAGCAGACAGGAGTGGATGCAGGAACACATGGATTCAGGAATGTGTGGATTGAGATCAAAGGCATATGGATGGGCAGAATCATCCCAGGATGCCAGCCATGGATGATGAAAACTTGACCCTTGTGATCCCTCAAATATATACTGAGCATGATGCATATGGGATTGGATGTTTTTCTTGGTCACTTTTGGTCACCTGTCCAGTCCACTCTTCCCCAAAAGAAGGTAGCAGGAGTGACCCCTTTACTCCCTTTGGTTCTGGAGCATAAGATTTTTTTTTTCAGGACCAAGCAGTGGCCTTGGCTCTGCATACCATTATCCAGCAATAACTATAAACATGTAGCATTACCAGTCCTAGAAGCAGACACTGACTGAAAAGCATGCTGTTAATTTAAGCAACTGCAGCTGCTTAGAAGAGACTTAACTGAGAAGTAAAATCCCTAGAAAGAAAATCGGTTCTATCCTGGCTCAAACCAGGTAAGATTTTTTTGTTTGTTGAGTTTGATGTGTTAGTTGTGTTTTGTTGTTATTGCTTTTAATAACAAAGCAAATTATGGACATTAGCGTCTAAGTTTTCATAGAAGTCCTGCCTGTTTCTTTCACTGTATAGTGTATGTGTGTATGGATTAGAGATGAGTCAGCTGTGTCCTTAGTTAAAATGCTGCGTGGACCAGGGCACAAGTCCAAACTAATAAATTCTTAGTATAGCTTTGGCCCAGGTAAAGCAGTGTTCTCTTGTAAAAACCTCAGGTTTTCCTGAAACTTAGCACAAGAAATTACTGTTGCTAAGATGTTTGTTCCTACCTATTTCAATAAACCCCACCTATTTTGGAGAGGAAGAAATTACAGCTGTATGTATGTATGGACAAAATTCTTTCCTTTTTTTTTTTTTTTTTTTTTTTGGCCTCAGGGCCAAGGAACAATGCCATTCTTAGGATAAATGCAGGTCTCATCCCTCCAAAACCATAAGACATCAAATTTCTTTGAAGCCTATTTAAATTCTAATGCTTAATCTTTTGCAGAAATATGTCTGTCAGCATATGGGTAGGATGTGTTTTCACTTCACTATGCAGTTAGCAGAGAACTGATTCTGCTGGATAACTCATTCTGGTAGAGAAACTTAAGAGTTGTTTTTTTACATTGTTTCATATAATTTATTATTGTATGCACTATTCCTATACAAAATGTAACTTGCAATTATGAATACAGTGTTATAGCTGCTTTCAAAAATAAAAGCCTGTCTCAGAAAAATAATAATTAAAAAATGGCTTCTGAATAATATAACAAGTAATGATATATGGAGAATTTTCAGTTTAGAATAATGTTGAAAAGTGCAGATGTGTAACAAGAGAGTCTTATTCAAAATTGTCTGCTGGGCCAAATTTTCAAGCTCTGTATAACGTATCTCTCCAGACAATTGCAGACAAAATGTACATTCAATAAGAATTGAATATATATTCAATGTTATACCAAATCACTCAGTTTGGAGTCATATGTAGTTACCTACTGTTCCTTAAGCTAAACTCTAGGCCTAAAATTAAATGTCAAGCTGTCCCCCTCATTGTATCTAGATTTGGCAAGTCAAAAATACTTCCAGCTTCACTTTCCCTTTCCCCACTCCTGTTCTTCAGTGTTCATCCAGCAGACTAGACTCCATCTGCACTCCATATGTTTGATTTTCTCAAGGTTGCTAGATACACTGAGGCTAAATGGAGCTATGGCACCCAGAGATAGCCAATCTAGATTATTAGTATCTTGAGGCATGCTGTTGCACAGCTCAGAAAATATGGACATGACCTGTGAATGTCTATGATTAGACAGAACATCAGCTCTCTCGGAACTTGGCAGCTCATTCTTTTTTCTGACAGGCTGTAAGTAACAGAGAAATATACCCTTAAGTAACATCTGGACAGTTCTCATTCATACCAAATTTATAGCTAGAAGGAGTGTTTTACCTAAGTGGAATAGAATGTATCTACATGTGTTTGAGCTTTCAAAAAACAATTTGCATGAGATTTGTTTGCAAAGCTTTTTTTTTTTCAACAAAATCAGCTCAAAGAGTCCACCAATCTATTATGTTTATACTGCTTTCTACACAATTTATCACAAAAAATGAGTAATAGGAAGAATAATGTAATCATTATATGATTAAATTTTTATTTATCTTAACTACAGTAGAGTTAATTCTCCTTTACCTGCACCATCTGCAGTTTGCAGAACTAAGTTTGCTAAAATTTGTGGTGAACAAGTATCATGTAGTCTGCTGTTATGCTCAGAAAGCATTTTCTAGGTACTTAAAAATAGTTTTTCATTTTCTTTGCCCTTTTTATTTTTTTTTTTTAATTCTTTGGCACATAGTCACACTGACTATGCAGGTTACAAGTTAAAATTTGATAGATTCAATAGCTCATCTTAGCACCAACAGAATATCAGACAGTTAAGTATCATATAAAAGAGGAAAATGTAAAGAAATTATCATGTCTGTATTTTCATGAGGGTAGCATTGTTTGATGTCTGGATAATAAAAGTCACTTTATAATGTAATCTACACATCTTCGAATATTCATACAAAGCTAACAATTGCTGAAATACTCAACATCTCACCAGGACCTTAAACAGTCTCATTATTGTTGTATGCATTTCCTGCTTTGCATCTATGTTAGTATTAAACTAAAAATACTTCAGAAGTATTTTGCAAGGATGCATTCCTTTTAAATATTAATTTCCTTTTTATATCCTTTAGCAATCACAGTACCTTCTAAAACAAGTAGAAGAAATAATCTGTGATAAAGTTTGAACATTTTCTGATATGAGGGCCTCCTCTATTCTGCCTAAATAAAAAAGTTTTATTTTTATTCCGCAGAGCTTTTATAGCATTCCCAAGAAAGTAATTGCAGTTCCCTCACTCCCAGATCAAATTAACTTGAGCAGGCATAATTTAATTAGCATTATTTATTGTACATGCAATGCACAATAAATTAGTACCTCAATAAATAAGCATATCGAACATCTAATCATCTGTTATGAACTGAATTAAGAAAGAATTTGTGTTATATATTTGGGCTTAAGCGTGGATATAGTACTTTGACTTTAAGTGGCTCCTTTCCTTTCTGCTTTAACAGTCATTAGACATGTCTCTAAAGAGAATTTTTTATTATTTTTTTTTTGCATCCCTCCATTTCCATCATATGCACATAGTTTGGAGTTTTATACTGTACATTTGTTTACTTTACAGCTGAAGACTATCTCTAATAAGCTTAACTGAAATCCCAAAGTCTGACCTCCTTTAAAACTAAAGAAAAGCATAGATTCACATCTGAAAAAAACCCATACTTTAAATTTCCAAACAGTTATAGAAAAAAGGCTCATGTTCTTAACATATTCCCCTTGAGAGACAAGAGAAAGGCAACCTGGAAGACTGAATAACATTGGCATGGATTAATAACAGATATTTTCTCTTCCCTTGTTTTTGAAGTTCAGCTATGAATTGTTAATATCAACACAAAAAAACTCATTAGTTTATCCCTAAAATGCATTGTTTGCATCAATGAGGCAAATGAACAATCCATGGGGAACAGCAGAGCACAAGTAGATATCTGGCAAGATACACAAATATTTCCACCTATAGCAAAGAGTCTCCTTATATTTTTCTATTCAGTGTGTATGTGTGTGTCCTTACGAACATGTACAACTGTACCTGTTTTTATGCACACTATGAGTCTGGTATGTGCATGTGGTGTGTGGGAGACAAGCAAAGTATCCTAGCAATTGATTTGTTCTCAGGTAATTTGTTTACTACATGTTACTCAACCTTTTTTTAAACTCTTCCTTTTTAATCTGTTGTGTGTAGATTTACAGATGAAATTAAAGTATTACTCTAATCATGCCAGCAAATGACAAGTGTATGCTTCCTGTTGGTGTATTTAATTCTTTATTAGATGTTCATTTCACACATAAAAGAGAAATCAAAAGTACTTTTCACAGTATTTCTCTGTACGCAGTTCTGTCATATGAAAGAACTCAAACGTCTAAGAAAATGCATGAAACACAGTCACATCCTGCTTTGTTACCTCCCTCACATTCTGGTTATATCCATGAGGGTTTGTTTTGTTTGGTTGTTTTTTTTATGTTTGGGTTTTTGTTGTGGTGGTGGTTTTGGTTTTTATGTGTTGGGATTTTTGCCACTTTTGCAGTTTCCAAGTCATGTCATGTACTATTTATCTTTATTTATCTTTAATACTACAGCTTATCAAGCTTGTTTCTATGCTAATATTCTTGAAACAAGATGGCCACTTTGTATATTCCATTTAATCACTTTAATTCTGTTATTCATATACTAGAGAACCACTGTTTCATAGAACATTCAGTGTCTTGACAATCTCTATAAAAAGAAGAGAAAAAAGAAATTATTTCACTTACTTTTATCTGAAAAATACATTTAAAAAACCCTATGAATGGAAAATAACAATATTTTTTAAAAAAAATAAAAAACCACACCAGGAAGTCAAGTTACAGAACAAATACAATGACGTTGATGACTTAAATTACTATGCTGAAACAAAAACATGCCTGTCATTCTTTTAAAATATATATGAAGGAGAAAAATGATTGTAGTGGTATTTCATACATCATTGTAAGGGACTTTATTTTTGACAGGCGATCTGAAAAAAATTGTTTTCTTGCATGAAAGCAGAAATACATCTTAAAAAACTACATTGATCAGGTCTCTGAAAATCATTCTCAAGGGCAAATAACTCTACTTTTTTGTTTTCAGAATTTTTATTTTTTTTTTTTCAAAAATGCTATCCCTGAAAATTGATTGGATTTGTCTGTTAGAATGTAGACTTACTCAGCATGCACAATTTAGCTTATAAAATTGTTTCAGACATTGTAGAAGTCTGAAAACTGGAATTCAAGTATATGCTTTGATTCTGTCAGCCAGAATGGATTGGATCATACAAAAATGCAGAGTATGGAAAGGGGCAAGAACTGTGATAAGAGAAGTTTCAGTTACTGAGTTTTACAGTAATTTATGCTACTTCCTGCCTGTAGGCAGCCTAATAACCCAGTAAGAGATGAAGCATTCGAAACAAAAGGTCAATGGACAAAATTCAGGCTACTCTATGTAATTCCCAGCATTCTTTCTTAAACCATACATCAAATAATCAGCTCTGCTACCCTTCAGAAACAGTTCCAACTTATAAAATGTGAGAGGAGCATTTCTAACTTACACTCAGTCATAATTACCTCTGTTTGCACTGGTGAAGAAATGAATGAAAAATATGTTAGAAAAATGAAGCATTGAAATCAAGACTGTTCAGCATGCAATCATCCTTGCCATGTTCAAAAGAAATAGAATCATCATAGAATCCTTCAAAAACAGTTCCAACTTTCAAAACTTGAAAGGAGTGATAACTAAGCTTCCTTGTGTATTTCTAGTGAGCCCAAAATCCTGGCATGAACTGAAAACAGAGTTTTAAATACAGACAAAAATATGGACCATATTTTCTAGTTAAATCCTACACTGCAGAACAGTGATGAGGTGACAAACCACATAGTAATAGCTTTAGGAGACAGTACAAGAAATCTAATTTGCATTGACCTGCAGAAATACAAAGTTTCAGATATTTAAAAATAAAGGTTCTATATTTTCAAATCAGTTGTTCAGTGCTCTAGCAGAAGGTCTATGCTACTTTTGTACATTCAGAAATAAGAAATACAGAAAACAAAAATTGAATAATGTATTGATTTTACTCTCCATTTAAACAAAAAATCAGATTAGTAAATTTATGTAATAGAAAATATTTTATTTCAGGATCTCGGTTATCTCAAACTTTTGAAAAGTTAGAACACAAACTTTTTGAACTGATTTAGGGAGTGATTACATAAGCAGGTAATGACTGGTGATTGAAGGGTAGCATATGAGAGGCTGCTCTTGAAAGATGAGACAGCCTTAGTTGACTGCCACAACTGTTTGTGCTGAATAAAACTGAGTTTATTGTAAAGAAGAAAGGGCAGAAGAAAGAAGGGAAGGATAGCACGTGAGGAGGATATGCTCAAATATACACTTCAGCAGTTGATCTGAGACAACACAACATACAGTGGGGTTCATTTTAAAACCATGTCAATGAGAGTTACTAGAGAAAGCAGGTAACTTGCAAAACACACAAACATTTAACTTGATAATTATCCGGTCCTTTAGCACAAGTAACTTAAGTCAGGAGAACACACCAGTCACATGTAGTTTCCTTAATCTTTATCAAATACTAACCAACATTGACTCATCAGGGCAGGGAGAGGGAGGATAGAGGTAGGATGAGAGCAGGCAATCCAAATTCAAGGTACCAATACTTGTGTTCCAATAAAACACTTTTCCAATTAAATACCCTTTCCCAATGAAAGCCTCTTTTGGGGATTTGTGCAAACTGGTCTAGTAGAAGGTGTCCCTGCCCATGGCAGGGAGTCTGGAACTATGTGATCTTTAAGGTCCCTTCCAACTCAAACCATTCTATGGTTATTGTCTTTCTTTCCAACACGGCAAGAATGATGTTTCCACACCAAGCTGTCTTCATTTCAACCCTTCAATTTTAACACATTTTTCATTAATTTCTTCACCAGTGCAAACAGAAGTGGTTATTACTTACTTGCCTTAAGTTAAAAATTAAGAAGTAAAACCTCAAGTTTTTCTGTAAAGCTGACATAAAACCTTTTTGGTTGTCTAAGAAAGAAGGTAAAAAGATTGTGGCCTCCAGGCAATGTATTGCTTACTAAAGGCTCACAGAGCCTCCTGTCACCCATTGCATTCATTCATTATTGTTTTGTCTCTTAACTTTATGCCTTTGGGATTTTCATAGGCCTTTGAACCTGATCTCTAAGATTGTTCACATTTTAGCTTGTGTACACTAATAAACTACTTCTATGATACTTACAGATAGGCAAAAAACTTTTCTTGCATTGGCTAGTAAGGGTGTCGAATTACCAGCCTAAACCAAGCAAAAGGCAATGCTAATTAAAAGGGCAGGATGCATTCCAGTTGTTCTAATCAAAGAGAGTTTAATCCCTTCATAAGCTGACTGGCTTTGTTGGAGGAAATTCTCAACAACCTTGTTACTTTTGATAACTGTAAGCCACTGACTCATGGCCTCTTGACAGCTAGCTGAGCATGTAATAACATTTCTCTGTATTTGGGGACTGGCTTAGCTGGCTTTAGAATAGATTATTGTGGATGTTAAAGTGAAATGTTAGTCTTTCTTTAAAGCTCTGTGTTTCCTGGTAATTAAGGTTATAAAAAGGGCACTGAACACAATGCAGCTTCAAGGTCGCCAAACACAGATTCAAAAGTCTTCAGTTTGTGTAAATATGGTATTAAGTACAGGTTATTCTGCAGTGCTAATGACTGAAAGATGGTTCTTCTATTACCAGTACATGACAAATCCACTGAGAGCAATTTTTAAGTGCACACAAGTGCCTTTCACTTCAATTAGAAGACACAGTAAATTGTAAATACTTCAAGACAGAAAAGTTGGAAATACATTGAAAGAAAAAAAGAAAAAATTACAAAAATCTCAGGTAAGCAGAACACTGCTGGACAGAGCACAATCAAATGACATTGCACAACTACATCTGCAGAAGTGGAGGTTACTCAGTGTAACAAGAACCTTAGCAAAATCTGAGCTTTTGGCAGAGCAAGTTTAGTTGGAGTGTAAAAAGTACTATTTAATTTTAACTTCTAGGGCAGTGATGCTTATTCGTAGTTTATATTTTCCAATCTGTGCATTCCACTGTGAATATAAAAGCTTGAGCAAAGGAGTCTTCTGTATCTTAAGTTCCAAGCAAGTAAGAATACAACAAGAACTACATAGCCTGAGAATGCAAAACACTTAATAAACATAGGTTAAAAAATAAAAAAAAAAAAAAGAGACTGGCATTTTTGGTGAAAAATGATGGTCAGATGAAAAAGCTTAAATGATATCTAAAGGCAGCCGTTAGGAATGACCACACTGAAATATCTGTGTGCACCTACATTTATTAGAAGAGTATAGATTTGTTTTTTACAAAGCCAGCATAAGAAATCCTTTACTGCTTTGTGCCCTGATCCGGAAATTGATGCTACCTCTCAGGTCTGCTCATTCAATTGTCTGTTTGACAGTATTCAAAGAGAAATGCATAAAATTACTTAAAAGAAAACAGCTCCAAACATACACACCCCAACAGATCTTATAAACGCAATGTGAAATGCAGTGGGTATCAAATAAACCAAGAAAGGATTAGATTTGCTAGAATGGAAAAGTTTTTCATTACAAAGAGAACAGTCAATCAGTGGAGCTTTATGCCCCAAGAAACTGTGAGAATGTTCAAGACCCAACTGCTTTAAGTCCTGAAGAACCTGATCTTCCCTGTAGCTGATCCTGCTTTGCTATGATAGCCCAGAATAGTAGAATCATAGAATGATTTAGGTTGGAAGTGATGTCACCGTTTGACTCAGGTCTGACAACAATGCTCTCAATCCCCTCCCCCCCACACCCAGGCAGGGAAGGAGAGAGAGAAAAAGAGAGAGACTTGGCTGGATTGAAAACTAAACTACACAGCTTTAATTAAAACACTAATGAATCACACAAGAAAATATATACAATTATATACAGATATATTCAGATATGGGCAAAAGCCTCTCGCCTCCCCCCACCCCCAGCAACTCCCACAGCACTCCCCTGAACTGGGAAGAGTCCCGAGAAATCCCGGAGCCGCTGCTGGAGAAAGCAGAGAGTTCTGAGGGTCAGGAGAGCTCGAGCCTAAGGGTCGACGGTGATGGATGAGCAGAGTCCTCCCCGGACGCCGGCCATGGACGGAAGAAGAAGTGAAGAAGAAGGAGGAAGCTGTCTTCTAAGATCTCTGTCCTTCCTTTGAGCTTACGTAGATATATGGAATGGAATATCTTTGGCCAATTTTGCTGTCTGTCTAACTCAGCCTCCCACGGGGGGGTCAGAGGTCTCCCCATAGTGTCTGAGCCGGCGGAGTGAAGGTGTAACCTTGAAACCTCAGTAGTTAGAAAAACATTCCACTGTTTTATCAGCCTAGCAGAACACACAGTTGCTAGTTAAAAGAAAGCTTACTGAAGGAAAAAAAAATCAGTGAAAAGAAAAATTGGCTTAATCCTGGCTCAAACCAGGACAAGTGACCTTGAAGATCATCTAGCTCCAACCCACTGCCATGAGCAGGGATACCTCCCCCTAGACCAGGTTGCTCGATGCCTCATCCAATCTGTCCTTGAACACTTTCAGGTAGGCAGGATCCACAACTTCTCTTGGCAACTTGTACCACTGTCTCACCACCCTCACAGTAAAAAATTCCTTCCTAATATCTAATCTAAACCTATCCTCTTTCAGCTTGAAACCATCCTCCCTCATCATCCCCTTTTAAAAGTTCCTCTCCAGCTCTCCTGCAGGCCCCTTCAAGTACTGGAAGGCTGCTATGAGGTCTTCTTGGAGCCTTCTCCAGGCTGAACAACCCTAACTCTCTCAGCCTATCTTAGTAGGAGAGTTGCTTCAGCCCTCTGGGCATCTTTTTGGCCCTCCTCTGGACTCATTCCAACAGCTCCATATCCTTCTTATGTTTGGAACTCCAAAACTGGACACAGCACACCAGGAATCTTACTGAGACTCCACTTGAATATTTACTCATAGTGGAAATGCTCCTATAAGAACATAAGCATTTTTAAACCTTTTGGTAATTTCTACAAACACTGCCTAATTATGAAGTTTTTAACAAAGCACATTAACTCCAGCAAAATTCAGACAACTCGCTCTGTTCCTGTTTCTTACCTTTGAGTTTAAAGAGAGAGAGAGAGAGAACATTCTAGTAAAGTATTAAGCAAATGGATACTTAAAAGGTAACGTATGAAAATATATCTTCATCCATCAGTTTTTATGCATCAAGGATTTCCCATTGCTTAGAATAAAGCAGCACTTTTTTGTATGGAGAACAAGTCAGCAGAATGTGTTTTTTTACGTCAGCTGAAGTTAACATACATTCCCAGTTATTTGTCCTCTATGCAGCTCTAATAATAGTTGCGCATTTCTAAGCTGTCTCAGTTTAGATTACATTTCCCATTTTGCACTGAAACAAAAACATTCCAGTTTGAATTATTCACAGCGGGATATCAATGGACCAAGCTTGTACAATTTGAAAATGCAATGTCAGGTAGTATCCAAAACCAGACATATCTTCTATGATAGCAAGACCCAAGCCCTCAACTGCTATAAACTAGCATTTCATAACTGGCTTTGTTAGAGGAAAAATCAGTTTACACTGATAATTTGCTTGTAATTCTGTGAAATCTATTTACACAGGCTTTTATTTATGTAGCTGTTTTTTGTATTTATTTTGATATTCTATTAGAAGGATAACCATTAAATTAAATTTACTAATAAAATCAACACTTTGCAAGATAATAGAATATTCACTCTAAGGAGTTAATGAAGAATTAAATTATTCACTTTGTACCTAATAGTTGTCTACAGAATCTTCATAATTTATATTTATGACCCAGGTATTCATTAGTCAGTTAATAATTTATTTATTTTCCCCCCCATGGGAAATTCATCAAGAAAAAAAGAGACAAGCAGGGCAATACTAATCAAATGTTTCAACAGATTTAAGTTTTCCTAAAGGCTAGTGCAGAATAATTATTAATTATTTTTACCACTATAGCTCTGTGAGTTTGCACAAAGAAGATCAGAAAATCAGAAAAAGAGGCGAGAAGTAAAAAAGACATTTTGGTAATTTATGCTTAGAATCTTATGAAAGCTTTTAGGCCTATACCTATGCCATTCTCTTTCCTTTGCCATTACTTGACTGAAGCTAATGCACACCTTCTGGTTTAATCACTATTACCGAAGATAATGATCTTACTATCAGACGAGAATATAAACATTATATAAACTTACTGTGTGAGATAATATAATAATATTTTACACCTTCTCTAGCCAACTGTATTTGTACTGTCAGTTCTCTAGAGAAAAAATAGTGTGGCATCAAGCACAAGCATGAAGAGTGCTGCATTTCTCATGCATATTAAATTTGAACTCTGGGCTTTGACACAGCAACTTGCTGATTACACACCATTATGTCAGTCGTGACAGTCTGTCAGTTCAGCTGAACTAATTAAGCAAGTTTAATATCATTACATAAGCATATATGTATGAACATATTTGTAAATATTTATATGAGACTCAGCTCTAATTAATTATTCTTTTTAAAGCCAATCACCCAAAGGGTTGTGACTCCTGAGAAATTAATAAGCAAAGGATGCATCATAGAAAACACCATTCCTGTAGAGTGAAACAACAAGGAGCTTCTGGTTTGAACTCAATACCAAAGAGCTCAGTTCCTCCTATCTGAAGGAGGCAACCTCAATATCTCTTAAGAAGTGGCATTTAACACCACTTCACAGCTGGCCCTTCTCAGCTAAGTGCAGAGTCCAGCTGTTGGAACAAACCTCTTCTTTATCATTGCTGCAGGGTAATAGAAAACTGCATGGTTTCACAGGTAAGGGAAGTGCTTGTTTCTTTCCAGGAAACAAGGAAAGAAGTGCATTCTGTCAGTAGAGCTTCACATTCACCTAGGAAATAGCAGTTTATAGCTATCAGGCATTCCAATTATTTTCTCAGATATACTTTATTTCTGTTACTGTAACATCCCTCTGTACAATATGATGGTTCTTCTTTGACCCTGTATGTTTCACTGTTTCAAGGAACCATATAAGATATGTCTAAGGTCTAGCAGTCCATCAGTGAACACAATATATTTGCAGTATGTGATTTTTTAAATTTTTGTAACTTGTTATTGGAAATGAGAAATATATTTCCATATTTATACACCTTTGTTTCAAATAGTTGTTTTGTTGTTTTTTTCTGAAGAGCCCTTCTTTTAAAGTCTGTACTTAATTTTTTATATATATTTTGGCTATGTCCAGAAGTCAAGGAGACTGATTTTTCTGAAAACTAGTAACTTTAGATACCTTATCCATTTTCTGAGAGAATAATGTTTCTCTGTTACCCTGCTAGCCATCCACCCTAAACCCTTCTCTTTACTTCTCACCTCTTGTATCCTTTTTTCTCCTTACTTATATCTTCCACATTCTTCTACTTAAATTATTTTAAATGCTAACCAATTCCAATGAGTAGTTTTCATCCTGGTATTTCCTTCTGACTGTTAACTGCATGGGATACCCAGTATATTAGCTTAAAACAGATCTGTTTTCCTTTCTCTGTGAAAACTCTCTTTGATTCCTCAGATAGGAGGGGAAATTATTGCCAATTACTCTGTTGTGCAGTAACAAAGCATAGAGTAACTCCATTTTGTATGACAGCCTAATCCAATAGGTGCATGCTAAATGCAGCATTCTCAAAACGCTTCACAGATTGAACCCTTTAGGGAGCATAGACATTTCTTCAGTTAATTTCTGGAAACCAGCAGGGTTTAGGCATATGGCTGCTCAGAATGGGGCAGGTTTTGGCATGTGAAGATGTACAGTTCTAGGAATTTGTATTTGTGGAATTTAGCCATGCCCTGAAATTTAGGTTGCAGTCATCTGCGTATGTATTTTAGGGGAAGAAAGGAGAAAAAAATGGACAATATTTCTAAACTAAAAGATTAATTCTTACATCCCTCACTAAAAATAATATAACAGCGAAATAGTAAGTATAATATCTCAAAAAAAAGGTGAACTGTGTAGCATTCAGAATTTATTTTTATAGTCGTACCAATCCTGCTGAAATCAGAAAACTTTAGAAATACCATGTTATTAGAGTGGGAACTTCCTTTTATATGATTTACAGATAGATTTCTCAAGCAAAATATCTGTATATATACAGCACAAGAATAAAAATTCTGTGAGCTTTCTGGCACAACCTATAGCTATTACAGCCTGCTACCTGTGGTCTCTTTATAGTGAAGAAAGTGGGAAGCTATACTTCCTTACAAAGTAGTATAAATGAAAATGTAGTTATTAACATAAAGCGGGAATGATACCCTTGAGTGAAGAAGAGGCAATCAGTAACAAAGGATAGTAATAATATAACAATCATGTTATCATCAAATGATGACTGCTTGATTGTGATGGATTAAACAATTGCAACATTTTATTACTTCATGTCCCTCCTGCAGTAACATTACAGCAGCAATCATGTCATTTTTTTCCTGTAATTTGGCACCTGCTGACTTAAAGTCATTTATAGGATGTTGTTAAAGTTGGTTTCCTAATGCAGGTGCTAAGTTACCATTAACACAGTTAATGACCACAAGGAATATGAAATTGGATCAATTAAAAGAGGGGATAGCCCTCCCACAGTTTCTAATCACATGTGGATGACCACTAATGAATTGGAGCTCTCTTGGGCATCTATTCTGAAAATCAAATATTCTAGACAGTTAATCAATTGAGATAGATATCAATTGAGCTCGTGCTCTGCTGGATTCCATTGCATCACTGCCACTTAGAGAGAAAGAGGCCAAGTGAAAAAGGGTTAGAGGTGAAAGTAAGTTTTAAGGGGGTTCTCTGCAGTAGTATATAGTAAATCATTATCCTTAGCATCATTCTAAGAGGAGGTGTTTTTAGACTTTATTTGTGCTGAAATTTTCCATGCAGAAATAGCAACAAAAGTTCACAAGCAAACAAGATCTATTCCATTGCTCCCAGATCTTGGACACAAATACTGTCCTGAAATAGCTGTGGGCTAAACATCTTTTCTGGCACAAACATAGTAAACATTCTTTTTTGGTCTGAAATATCTACTACCCCATACTGCCAGATGTACACGAGTTTACTAATGCCAGGACTACAGCAAAGATTTTCTTTTTTCCAGGCTTAATCATATGTCACAAAAAGGAATATGTTTTGAATTAAGGAAAATAAGATGAAAAATATTAAAGTTCTGTAACTCCCCAAAGCCCTCTTAGATTAAAAATATTTTAGAATCATAGGATCATTTAGGTTGGAAAAGACCTCTAAGATCATCGAGTCCAACCATCAACCCAACACCACCATGCCAGCCAAACCATGTCCTGAAGTGCCAGGTCTACATGTTTTTTGAACACCTCCAGTGATGATGACTCTATTTCCTGGCGCTGCTTGTTCCAATGTTTGACTGCTCTTTCAGTAAATAATTTTTTCTATTATCCACTCTAAACCTCCCATGGCACAACTTGAGGTCATTACCCTTCATCCTATTGCCAGTTACTTGGGAGAAGAGACCAACACCTGCCTCACTACAACTTCCTTTCAGATAGCTGTAGGAAGCAATAAGGTCTTCCCTCAACCTCCTCTTCTTCAGACTAAACAATCCAGATTCCTTCAGCCCATCCTCCTAAGACTTGCACTTTAGACCCTTCAACAGTTTTGTTGCCCTTTTTTGGACACACTTAAGCACCTTAATATTTTTCTTGTGCTGAGGGGTCCAAAACTGAACACAGTATTCAAGGTGCAGCCTCACCAGTGCTGAGTTCAGGGGGGACAATCCCTTCCCTAGTCCTGCTGCCCACACTATTTCTGATGTAGGCCAGGATGCCATTGGCCTTTTTGGCCACCTGAGCACACTGCTAGCTCAGGTTAAGCTGGCTCTCAGCCAGCCCCCCGGGGTCCTTTTCTGCCATGAAACTTGAACTGCCTCTAATAGTGAATCCTAATTCACTAGAGCTGCCAAGTTGTGCTTTTAAGATTTGCTATTTGTTTGTTTTATCCACTGGCCTGAAATAAGTGTTTTACTAGTTGTCTCTGCAAAATCATACTGTTTTGAAAGTAGATATTTTAGCCATGTTACATGCATGGACAACTAGAAAGCAGTGACTGCTAGTGCTGCATATGTGACCTATCTGAAATCTCACTGGGTTATACCAGTTTCCACAAGGGGCTACGGCTCCAGCCTAATTCAGTTTATTTTTCCTATCAGTATATATGAAATACCAACCAAAAACTCTGAAAAAGAAAAGATGGTGGATTAACTGGCTATGCAGAGGCAATATATCCTGACCATTACACATGAAAAGCCTTCCAATCTCTGTGGAGATTTGCCTCTGCAAATCCCTGTTCTTGGAAGATTGACTAGCACTGAAAATTACTTGGTGAAGGGAAACTCAAGAGTACATAAATAAGTTATCCCAAAAAGAACATATGACTTTGCTTCTCAGCCAAGAGGGCACTACTCAGCAAAAAGAGGGAATATAGCTCCAGATGGTAGCTTTTCAAATTTGAAAGATAAAGATATTTCTCAAATATCTTGCAGGAGTTTTCTACTGTCTAACAGAATGGATCTTCAGACTTTCAGCTCTGCTGCTTCTGCTTGATCCAGGATACAATTAATCTGAAATAATTTAACTTATTAAATAAATAAAAAATATCCCTTTGACTCATCCCACATCCTATAAATAACTGAAGTTCTTGAAGAACAGTAAATAAATGCAAGGCATTCTTGCCTCATTACCTAGGGTAATGAATATGTGAAAATTGTTTTTCTGAGTTGTCTTTCTAAGAATAAGATAACACTTAGATCTAGAAGAGGCATTACAGGAATTAATTACTCTTATTTCCTCAATAACTGAGGTCAAGTATTGGAATTAGCAGTTCGTGCATTGTCAAGCTTGCTTTCTGATATTTGTGATATTGAAGGCAATACATACATATTTAGCACCAAAATTTAACTTTTTTTTTTTTTTGCATATGTTTTACTCGGCCATCAGAGCAGTAAAAGTAATCTTTTATTAGAATGTTCATGTTTCTCACCTTCAATACATAGTTTATGCCGTCTCTGTTTAATAAACTACAAACATAAAAGCAAGAAGGGTAATCTGCTTATCTTTGTAACATGTACAGACATTTCTCTGAAAAAGAGTATTTATATTCCCTTGGATAAGATAGCTGATGCTCTCAGACTCTAGGCCATTGTGAGTCACGAGGGAACATTGCTGCTCAAGTGTCACAAGGCGTTCACTGTTTTTTTCAACATATCTAACCTACCTAACATCTTTCATGTGAGAGAACTTACCAAATACCAGCTAGATAGGCATCTTATCTCCCTAAGGTCAATTATAAAGAGAGTTTGTTATACTGGCATGGTACAATATTCATAATTTGTCTTCTGTTTCCCTGTCTCTGGTTTCCTAGGTAAAGATTAGCATTTGTTTGCTTTAAATTTTTTTCATCTAACTTTGTTTTTAAATAGGAAGTAATTCACAGTCACTTTAGTAACATTTTTCTTGTACTCTTTCTAGTATTTGCTTAGCCTAATTAGTGTTCACAGGTAATGCCACAGGCATTGGTGAATGTGAGCTGAAATAACCTGCAGAACTTCCTGCAGCCCAGTCTTGTCAATGTCTGGTTAAATCCAGGTCTGTGTGTGGAAATCACTACTGAAAGGTCATTGTTGCCCTTTATTTCAGTGTATTCATCCTTTCTAATCTCCTGGTCTGACAAGATCCTCCTGAAATCATACCCAGATACAGGATATGAGAAAGACAGACAGAGAGAAATTAGAAAAATAGTCCATTTAAAGCAGAGTTATTGAATAGTGGAGGAGAAGTTATTTGATAAGAGCAATAAATATTCAACTGATGCCAGTTCCTCCGTGCTCTCCTTAACTCCATTTATAGAAGTGAGCAATATGCATAAAACAAACATGCTGAAAGTAGAAATGGTATAATCTAAATATCTCCTTCCACAATGTTTGAAGGTCAGTGATGAGATACTAAAAAAGAAATGCCTAAAAGGGTCAAACTAAAAACTTCTCATTCGAAACTACAATCTCAAAATTACTATACTGAGGTATAGGTGTTTTTCCCTTAAGAAATTAAACAGCATGTAAAAGCATGCCATCTTAAAATATTATAAATACCAAAACACAGTTACAGAGAACAAATGAAATTTAAGGAGGAGTCTAAACTTCCATTATGCTATACTTTAGAATATGTATTGTATTGTCTTTCTTTATTATTTATATTGACAAGTAATAGTTTGTTTCTTCAAAGCTATCCTCCAATTCCTGGAAACAAAGTGACAGTGATATCTATAACAGGTGAAAACAAAATACACATTGGAAGTAATAAGCAACCATAGCACTTATAATGGGAATTTGGCATAATTTAGACATCACAGGCTAAACTTTTTAGCTCCTGAGCATCTTTCCCCTTCATTCAAAGTCACCCCATCTATATTAGTACTTTCCTCTTAACACTGATACTCACCTCTCTGTTAAAGCTGCACCTCTCTCTCTACATATATATATCAGGTTTATTCTTACGAGTGTTAATAGATCAAAGTCTTATATAATTCAAAACCTATAAATTGCACAGCAAGAGGTATCAAATGGAGATATTTTCAATGCCTTTTATAGTCATAGGGTAGGACATTTTTGAAGCAGCAGCATTTAATATAGATCATATTATCCTTCAGAGAGAGGCTATATTACCTTTGAGATTATTAGACCAAAATAATTCAGCATCAGGCTTTTGAGTAGCAATCAGAAGTATAAATTCTTACCCATAATTTAATAGAAAAGGTGTGTGGGGGGGTTTATTTGTGGGATTTTGGGGATTTGGGGCAGAGGAGTAGGTTGGCTTTTGGTTGGTAATATTATCTGAGGGGTTTTTGAGAGAGAGGATTCCAGATTATCAATGGCAGGACACAGTCCTTTTGGCAAGAGCTTAGGGACAAATATGCTTCTGCCTCTGTTTACTTTCTTGAATGTTTTTGCTAGACCCCATTTCAAGGTATCTGGCTGTGCTGGTGTTCTGCATAGGTGTTTAGGCACTTAAATCAAAATTGTTCTTCGCACTACAGAATAAAGTTAGATAATTTAGAAATCAGTTTTCACAATCCTCACATACTTTATTAGATCAAGTAATTGATAGAAGACATACTCATTTAGTTCTATTTATTAGTCAGTAGTATAAATAAGAGAGCAATTTTGATTATAAATATCTGTCTAACTACTAGGACAATTTCCATGTAAAAAATGCTGTAGTTTGTCATAGTAGTCATACTGAATTTCTTTTAAATATCTTTAAAGGACCATCATCAGTAGTCTGTGAGAGGAGAACAAGAAAAGATGTGGATTTTTTTGAAGTTACACATAAGTTTTATCCTCCGGTTTAATTTGTAGCAGACAACATACAATAATATATACTGGGCTGAAAATTAAAAAGATCAGGACAAATTGGGTGACATAGGAGGAAAAATTTTCAGTGTTTTAGATGTATGTGGATTCTCTGCTCTGGAATCTGGATATTCACCAGCAGAAATGTTAAACTTGTGAAGTAACTGCTAGATAAATCCTTGCGTTTTACCGGCAACATTCGTAAAGCAGTCCATAGCTGTAAGAAATTATATATTGCAAGAAATGTACTTTACTTTGAGACATAAAACATACTTTCTGGAATTTCAGTCTTATTGAATGTGAGAAGTTCTGTCCTATATTCCTAGACAAGACACCCTACATATGTTAATGTAATCCTATTAACTGAAGCATCTGCCTGGCACAATTATTTAAAGTTACAAATCAGAGCCATACAGAATTCCCCACTGTGCACTGTTGAATGGGAAGTATGCCGAGGAATACCTAAATGACCTTAGGACACAAGGAAAGGGGTTTAGCTTGTGCCAGGGGAGGTTTAGGCTGGATATTATGAAAAATTTCTTTACTGTAAAAGTGTTGATGCATTGGAATGGGCTGACCAGGGAGACTTGCCATCCCTGGAGGTGTTCAAGAAGTGTTTAGATGTGGCACTTCAGGATATAGTTTAGTGATTGCGGAAGTTGGATTAAGGTTGGACTCAAGGATCTTGAAGGTCTTTTCCAACCTTAATGATTCTATGGAAGGAAGAATTTATTTTTAATTTTTTTAAGCATAAAGTATTACAATAGGTACAGGTAATGCTGTTAAATTTTGTTCTTTCAAGGTTACAATATAAATTCATCATTGTACCAAGCAACTAAAAACATCCCAATCTATTTTGTCACAAGATAGATAGGAAAGCCAACTGGAAAAAAAACTATTTTCTTTTCTAAATGCATTTTAGTTTGTTACCTCATTTCACAGAAATCTACAATCAAGCATGAAACAAAGACATTTTTCTGTTTCATCTTTTGCTGCACTGTAAGAAATCTAGAAAGCTCTAGCTGGTTTGGTTTTTTGGCTCCACTTTCTTCTTTCCTAAGTTTTCTTTTCTTATGTTTCACACCCTTGTTATGACATGCCAGACAGTAGTTGCTGAGGCATCAACAAAGTAGAATGTTAATTCCACTTTCCTTTCTTGAGGAGAAATTCAGAAAAAAAGAAGAATTTTTTTTTTTAAAGCCAAAAAAGGATACAAATTTAGAACTGCCAGATTACAGAAGATTTTTGGTGTGTACTCATTTATAGAATTTGTGACCAGAAAGGATCACTGCCTTAATCTGTTCTTACATCTTGTACAACCAAGGCCCATTGTAATTTCATCTGAAAATTCCTTCATCAAGTTAACTGCTTTGTTAATGAGACAGAGAATTTTCGGTGAAAACTTGGTTTTCTTAGATTAAAGACTTCATGAGAGAGAATCCTACATATCCAAGGGTAGATTTTTCTATTGGTTATAAACCACAACTACTAAACAACTGCCCTTTAGGTCTATTCTAAATTTATGTAGCTTTATTTCTGGCTCACTGTATCACAGGAACCTTTTCCTCATCACACAGAAATATGCGTATCTTAGAAATACTTTTTTCATGTTAGATACTAAAAGAGTGTAAAAGGTCTGTCTTGTAAGGCTTAAATAAATTTATCATCTTCAGTCTTTAGCTCCAAATCAGTTTCCTAAATCTCAATAGTTTTTCATCTGTTGCTTAAAAAAATTAATTAAAAAATATAATTTATTATTTAGATCCTAGAATTATGCAAAGTATTAAAAGCAATAATGTTACACAGCCAGCACTTCTCAGTCATTCATAACTGCAGAGTTAGGTAAATCATTGGTTTTGCCATTAATTTCCATAGTTTTTTTGTCAAATTTTCTCTTCAGGTACAGGGATATGCCACTTGCATTTCCATTTCTACACCATAATAAAACTAACCTTCAATAACTGGCAAGCATACTAAAATAAACTGCAGAAATTATATAGAATAAAACTCCAGCATTAACAGAAAAAGAAAATCAGTAATGAATTAGTAATAATTTTTTTAAATGAAAAATAAATAAATATAAAAGCAGTTTCTGCAAGCTGTTTGAAATAATAGTTTTACTGTAGAGAATACATATAACTTCATTGCTTACACAGCGCTATGTGTCCGCTTATCCATATATAAATATACACACACACACATAAAAAAATATATATAATTTACCTGAAAAACTTTGGATGTTATGAAACCTTAAACTATCATTTAACATGCAGTATGTTAATACATTTCAAAACTTGCTGAGGCAAACATATTCCAAAAATTCATTGAATCATTCAATTTCCAGATGTATTTCCTCTATGTATCACTATATTCCTAGTGTCATGCTGCCAAACTCTGAAAGGCTGTGTTAGAATTAAACACAACAACTCAGACTTTCACACAGGATGGAGAGCTTATCTAACTTGACAGTGCTCTAGAAATAATAATTCTGACTTGTCAAAGATGGTACATGCCAGGATCTTTACATTATTTAGAAATGAAGGAAGGTAAAGGAAAAAAAAAAAAAAAAAGGGAAAAAAATTTAAAAGAGAAATATTTAAAAAATCCTATGGTCAAATTTGAACTGTGGCAAAGGAGAGAGACATAAGTGAAAAGAGAAACAAAAAAGGCACGTAATCTCATGATATACATAATTTATGACTCACAGTTTAGCTTTAACCCTTAGCCACATCTAGAATACTATTCAAATTGAAAGAGTAAATGATAAAAAAAGATGATATATGGCAGGAACATTTATCAGTGAGAGGTACTTTATCATCTGTTGTAGCTGCCTTTGCAGAAGCAACGCATAGTTGACTATGGGCACATAAAAGTTTTTTCAAATATGAAAAAGCTTGGCCTATTAAATTGTTTATAATGTATCCAGTAAAAAATGTTTTGTGAATTTTAAAACAAATGTTCCCTTTTCATGCCAGGAGTAACCCCTATTCTAACACTTTCATAAAATTAAGAAGAAATTAGAAATAGAAATAGAAATAGAAATAGAAATAGAAATAGAAATAGAAATAGAAATAGAAATAGAAATAGAAATAGAAATAGAAATAGAAATAGAAATAGAAATAGAAATAGAAATAGAAATAGAAAACCAAACCCAACCAACACAAACAAAAAAAACAACCAAACAAAAATACCAACCAACCAACCAAACAAACAAAAAACACTTCAAAAATAATTTTGCTAATGATATTATTTTCTTCCAAATATTTCTATTCTGACCAATCCTCTTCTTTTTCTAAGTATATAGGGTTTGTTGTTTTTTTTTACAAACTGGTGGTCTCAGCTGTACCAGAGACACTGATTCTCACTCTTTCATGGGAGGCAGCTTACTTGAAAGCAGTTCTCTTGCAAGGTCCAGTTTGTTCTTCCAACAGTGAAATGTTTAACATGCCAGGTGTGTGTGTAATCATATGGACTATAGGCCATTGTGCTTTATGAAGTACTTCAGACTGTTTGAGGTTTTTTTTTTTTAGTTTTATGTACTCAACTAAGTAATCTAGATGGTAAACAACTTTTTAATTTAGCTGATTTTAGCTAACCAAAATGTTCCCTGTTCAGACTTGTGATTCTCTGTACCAATTTTATTCAAGTAATGACAGTTTCACAGACTCCTGTCTTGTGCTTTTGTAATTTATCTACATAAATTTAAACTGTATAAAACATTTAGACATATAGATTGATTCAGATGCCTTTTGAGACACAGTAGGGTAGCCAAAGAGCCATCTAGGACTACTTATTATATTTGACACAGGACATGCAAGAGAGCTGCATACTTCTGAATCATCAACTGAAGGCACACAAAAATACCTTAGGATTTCTCAAATTATGGTGGACAATTACAGTAAAGCAACTGAACGGAACCTCTAGTATCTGCATTCAGGTGAAAATGCTCTTTAAGCTTTGATGGCTGTATTGGCTGACTGTAATGGCAGGTTAGACACATATGTTGTATAAGGGCCCCTACACTAGAGATGCCTATATTTGTAAATCTGAAGTAGTCTCCCAGTCTAGGTGGAAAACTGTTGGAATATATACTCTGTTTCAATATTTTACTTTCTTTTAGTTTCACTGACTGCTTCTCAACAGAAGGCTTTTTCATAGGCCACCTTCTTGTCCAGCAATTCAACCACTTCTTTCTTAGAAGATCTAAATGTTATGCAGACACTCTATCGCAACTCCTACAATCTCACTCTCACTGTTCTCCGCATTGGGAGACTGATTGGTTCCCACTGTGGCTTCTGGTTTGCCTTTGTGTAGGCCCTAGAATAATAAGTTGGAAAGAGGCCAAAGAAAGGTCTGGGAAGAATAACTATCCCTGATATAATTCAGTGTGATTTGTATCCAGTCTAACACAGTGTTAATGCAGATCAAAGTAAACCAGTTCAAAGACCACAAAAAGAGTAGGAAGAAAGGGCAGATGAGGCAACAGATTTCAAAACCACAAGACAGAAGAAATAAGGATTAATACCAAGGCAGGCATTACAAGACCCCTGACTGGACAAATGAAACTGGTTTTGTGTGAAAACTAGCAGCCTATTAAGGATAAAAATCCTATAGATGAGAATGGAGAATAAAACTTAAGAAGGAAAGCCTTGACTTATGGAACACACAAGGCAATCAAAAGTAACCTTTGCTTATTGGTAATAGGTGATAAGTACAGTTAATGCAGTCCTGCATTAGTTGGTTGGTGGCATGGTGTGTTATTCTGCATCTGCTTGAGGGTCTCATAAGCTGCAATAGCCATTTCCCCTCAGTGTCATTATGCCATTTCTCAGCTCCTTATAAGCACTGACTGGTGATCCCACTGGGTGTTCATTGCTTGACTAGTCCCTGTAGTAGATGGTGAATGTAATGAACGTAATGAAAGTAGATGGTAGGAACAATTTAATTGCAATAATAACAAGGTCATTCTCAAAGAATAAATAATCTCTGCAAGCAAGCGTAGATCACTGCTGCATCTCCAAACAATGCTCAGTGACCCAACAGCTGGAACATGCTGGGAATAGTGTTGAGTACAGGAGACTTGCAACTAAGGTGAAGCATGTGTTACACCAAAACCAAGATTGCTTTTGTTGGAATTGAAGGTAAGGTGAACAGTGGTTCACACCAGTGTCTTTCTGGATATGTATGGGCACAATTGAAATGCATGGTGGCAGTCTGTTATGTTGGGGTTTTTGTTTGTTTTGTTCGTTGTTTTGTTGAGGTTTTTTTGTAATATTCTTTCCATAAAATATTTTAACAGTAGTTTGCAAAAATCCTGAACAAGTGCATTACAATTTGAAAACAGTTTCAGATATAAAAATATTCTTTTGAAGGTGCCTACTGTATGACAGGCAGACCTAGAGATGAAGATTGTCTTTAAAAACCTCATCTGAAATTAAATTTATTTTCAAGAAGGTTATCCCTCAGAAATGTTAGCTTGGGAATTTTCAGATCTGAAATGGTTCATCAAGACTTAGCAGTGTATCCCCTTAAATAAAATAAGATTTGGCTAGATCAGCAGAGTCAAACTAATACTAGCAAATTTAACTCCTATTTCCATTTATAACTTGCTTATCAGGGGCTCCTAGTTTTACAAGTTTGTATAACGCCTTTGCATACATAAAAACTACCTAGTTTCTGTGAACATCTACAATGTGTGTCATAAATTTTGGTGCTAAATTTACAGCAAAGATGAAACAAATTCTGGATATTTTTTAGAAACTAAAACCATTCAATAATTATTCTTTTTGTATGATAATCCATGGCAAATTCCAATAATTCTGCAAGATCTGTGAAGTTCTCTCTCTAGATTGCATTCAGATCTTGCTTACTTTGAGGCTTCCTTTTAAAGCTGTTGTTTTTTTTTTTTTTATATTGCTGGGAAAAAAACCCAACATAACCCATTAGTTATCTGGCCTGACCGGAATGGATGAAATATCACACACTGGAGGAAAGGAAAAATAGACATAGGTCAAAACTGACATTACAGAGTAGACAAGGCTGAGAAATGCCTGTAATTTAAATGAGTAGAGAATAGACATAAATACACTTTTCATCCACTCTGAGATAAAAGACATTTTGCAACTCACAGTTCTTGGAAATAAAATGTTCTTGCTACTGCATAGCTGTAGGGTCTGAATGGTGGTGTTCTTTATAATTCCACTCCATTCCAAATGAGTCTTGTTTTGGGAGTCTTAAGTTTTCTATGTTTACCAAGGATGCATTGTTAAAATAGAAGCAGAGTAGTTAAATTGTTCCTCACTCTCTTGACACAGTCTGAGTCTGAGTAACACCACCGCTAATCAGGGGGAGCCCTCATTAATCCTCCTTATATTTTAATACTTCTATGCAGAGACACTGTATAGGACACAGACAGCGGTTTCTTTCACATTGTCAGTGATCCATCAATATGTCTAATGATATTTTCAGTTTCATAGGACTGATCTGGTCTTCAGCTGATGATCCAGAATTATTTGAGTTTTTCATAGGCTCGTGACAGAATTTAAATGGAACTTCCTGTGTTCCAGCTCAAGCCTATTGCCCCTCATCCTGTCACTGGGAACTACTGAAAAGAGTCTGGCTCAAATCCTCCAATCATCTTTTTTGCCCTCTACTGGACTCTCTCCAGTAGCTCCCTGTCTCTCTTGAACCGGGGACCCCAGAACTGGATGCAGCATTCCAGATGTGGCCTCACCAGGGCAGAGCAGAGGCAGAGAATGACCTCTCTCAACCTGCTGGCCACACTCTTCCTTATGCAACCCAGGATTCCATTGGCCTTCTTGGTGACAAAGGCACATTGCTGGCTCATGGATAATTTACTATCTAACTGGATCCCCAGATCCTTCTCCTCAGAACTGCTGTTCAACAGGTCCATCCCTAACCTATATTGGTACATGACATTCTTCCTCCCCAGATGGAGTACCCTACACTTGCCCTTGTTGAACCTCATTAGGTTCCTCTTTGCCCAGCTCTCCAGCATGTCCAGGACATCCTGGATGACAGAGAAGTCAAGGTAGGTAACATCTACTGCTCTCCCTACACCTAGCCAGCCAGTTACAATGTCATAGAAGGCAATCAGATTGGTCCAGCATGATTTCCCCTTGGTAAATCCATGCTGACATCTCCCAGTGACTTTCTTTGCCTGTAGTTCCCTAGGTGCTCCTTCTTGCCCTTTTTGAAGACTGGAGTGACACTGGCCAGTCCTCAGGCTCCTCTGCTGTTCTCCATGACCTTTCAGAGATGGTGGAGAGTGGCCTAGCAATAACATCTGCCATCATTCTCAGAACTTGTGGATGCATACCATCAGGGCCCATGGATTTATGGATGTCCAGTTTGACTAAGTCACCTCTAACCTGGTCCTCCTCTACCAAGGCAAAGTCTTCTCTCCTGTTACTCTCTCATACCCTATATCCAGTTCTGTGTTGAGGTTTTAGATACCTTAAAGATTTTAAATTGGCACCCAAATCACTGCTTTTGCTCTAAGCTCAAAGTCCTTTGGGTTATGAACATTTACTTTCCCCCCCCTGCCCCCGTGTTATTCAGCACAGATACAGACAGAGGTTTTACGGTATAACTTTGATTTCTAGACTTTATGGTAATACCAGAACAAATTACTATGATTGATAGGAAGAAAATTATAATAAGTTGTAATAACAGTAACAAACATTATAGAGATACTAGGAAGAAAAGGAATGTGCTGGTATAAGTGATGTGATTTGTCTGCATATATATGAAATAAGATAGCACTATAGTCGAAGTGCAATGCTTGCAATAGCAATATCAGATATATATAGTCATCAGATATTACAGTAAAGTTTTGTGCATTGAAGTGTGATCTGACTCAAACTATTTGCCATTGCTCTATAATCTAAATCAAAATCACTACATTAAGCACAGAGAATTCCCATGACTATAGACAGACTTATTCTGAAATAAGACAGCATTGCAGGACCCACCCTGGTATTCCAGTTCCATTGGTCTTGTCATTACTTTCAATCTTTGTTATATGCAGGAGAAGCACTGGATAAAAAAGGCAAAACTTAAGAAAAATAATTTTAGGAAACAGGTTTTTTTGTTGTTTTGTTTTGTTTTCTTCCAGCTGAATGGAAGAGGGAAGGCTCCAAGGTCACATTATCTATCATCACTTTCACCCAAGCCTGTAGTGACAGAACAAGGGACAGCGGGTTTAAACTGAAAGGGTAGCTTTAGATTGGATGTAGGACATCATTTGTGATATAGAAGATGAGACACTGGAAAAAGGCCACCCAGAGAAATTCTAAATGTCATCCCTGGAACTATTCGCAGTCAGGTTGGATGTGGCTTTGAGCAACCAAAGTTGCTCAGAGTTTGGGCATCCAAACTTCTTAAAAGAGAAGGTGGCCTGCAACTCTGGGCTCCTTTCTAAAAGGGTGTCCTAGCAACTAAGTGTTTCTGCAAAAATCACCAGTTATACAGAGATTGAAATTGCTTCAATAGGTAAGATTCATCTCAGCTGTCTGAATAGAATTTGCAAGGTTATGTGTTGTGATTTTTTAAATTGAACAGTCTTTGGTTAAAGCAATTTAAGACTATACTAAGTATTCTCCAAAGTTCAAATTTAAGCCTGCATGGAAAGTTTTGACAGTCACTTAGGGCATATCAGGTGCCTGTGAAGTCTAGGTAGCATTTACAGATTGCAGTCTGGACTTCAGGTTTACACATGAAATTTCAGGCTCTCTAAATTATCATAAAATACTGTCATAGTGGTATGCATTCATCTGAGTCCTAGCATAGAATCATAGAATCATAGAATCATTTTGGTTGGAAAAGACCTTTAAGATCATTAAGTCCAACTGTTAACCTAGCACTGACAAGTCCACCCTGTCACAGTATCTATCAGTTTAAGCAACTCCTCCTTCAGAAACTTTGGCTGTAGACCACAGAGCTACTATGAATGTCCAGACACATGCCCCAAACTGTAATTAATACAGAATGCAGAAATTTGATCCTGTAATTATGTTTATCATGTCCCCAGAAGAGGGAGCCATGAGAAGTACACTGCTCAGAATTTGGTCCTCTCAGAAGTGTGGCCAAAAGTGGTGGTGTCCAGATTTTCCAAAATACCTTTTCAACAAAAGGGAAGGTGCCTCTTTCTACAAAGAGGCACCTAATCTTTAACTGTTGCAATACTTGTGTCAACTCTGTTTTCCTACTTTGTTTCTAAATCTTTCAAGAACCTGGGCCATCAGGATTAGTTGGATTGTGTTGGGATCTAGATCCAAACTGCAATAAACAGAAAATATTCAATGATTGAGAAAAAAGGAAATTTTCCAAGGAAACTTTAAGTGAGACATTGAAAAACAATTTTGGCATATAATCATATTTTAAAGAACCTTGCTTGTACATTGTATATACTGACAAATATTTTCATGTAGGTTTCAGAAAGCCCTAGAACCTTCTGTACCTTTGGTAAATAATTGAGTTACATAGTTTCCAATTATTTAGATACATAACAATTTTTCACTAAGGTGATATCTCAACTGATTTTTATTCCTCCCTCTTTTATTTTGTTTTCCCTGAAGACCTTCAAATACATTTGTTTGTTATGAATTCCCACTATATCCCCACCTGAATGCCTCAGGGCTCTTGGTTGTAAGTTTGAAAGAATTAAAACCTGATGTAGCAAAGCAGTCCCTTCTACCTCGCAGAAGCAAATGGTGAGCTTGGACTTAAATTAGAAAGAAGTGATGTATTCGATAAATCAATCTCTCTCTAGCAGAAAAGACCAGAATTTAATAACTTGACTTTGAGCATGGACCAGAAATTGTTTGGCAGTAGTTGTCTATGGCTGACAAAGTATTATGTAAGCAGTATTAGAATCACAGAATCATAGAACTACTTAGGTTGGAAAGGACCTTAAAGATCATCAAGTTCCAATCACCCTGCCATGAGCAAGGAACCCTACCACTAGATCAGGTTGCACAAAACCTCATCCAGCCTGGCCTTAAAAACCTCCAGGCATGGGGCATCAACAAGCTCCCTGGGCAACCAATTCCAGTTCTTCACCACCCTTATAGTGAGGAATTTCTTCCTAATATATAACCTAAATGTCCCCTCTCTCAGTTTAAAACCATTACCTCTTGTCCTATCACTATCTTCTCTGATGAAAAGCCCCTGCCCAGCTTTCCAGTAGGCCCCCTTCAAGTACTGGAAGGCCGCTATAAGGTCTCCCCGGAGCCTTCTCTTCTCCAGGCTGAACAGCCCCAACTCTCTCAGCCTGTCTTCATAGCAGAGGTGCTCCAGGCCTTTGATCATCTTGGTTGCCCTTCTCTGGACCCTCTCCAACAGCTCCATGTCTTTCCTGTGCTGAGGGCACCAGAACTGTACATAGCATTCCAGATGGGGTCTGACCAGAGCAGAGTAGAGGGGCAGAATCACCTCCCTGGCCCTGCTGGCCACACTTCTTTTGATGCAGCCCAGGATGCAGTTGGCTCTCTGGGCTGCCAGCGCACACTGGCAGCTCATGTCGAACTTCTCATCTACTACCACCCCCAAGTCTTTCTCCCCAGGACTGCTCTCCAGCCATTCTTCCCCCAGCCTGTATTTGTGCCTGGGGTTGTGGCGACACAGATACAGGACCGTGCACTTGACCTTGTTGAACTTCATGAGGTTGGCACCAGCCTACCTCTCCAGCCTGTCAAGGTCCCTCTGCATGGTGTCCCTTCTCTCTTGGTTGTCAACCACACCGCACAGCTTGGTATCATCAGTGAATTTGCTGAGGATACACTCAATCCCACTGTCCATGCCTCCAACAAAGATGTTAAACAGCACTGGTCCCAATACTGACCCCTGAGGGACACCACTCGGCACCTGCCTCCATTTGGACACTGAGCCATTGACCACAACTCTCCGGGTGCGGCCATCCAGCCAATTTCTTATCCACTGAGTGGTCCATCTGTAAAATCCATGCCTTGTCAGTTTGAAAACCAGGATGTCATGCAGGACAGTGTCAAAGGCCTTGCACAAATCCAGGTACATGACATCAGTTACTCTGCCACCATCCACCATCTTTGTAGCCTTGTTGTAGAATGCCACCAGATTGGTCAGGCATGACTTGCCCTTAGTGAAGCCATGTTGGCTGTCACCAATCACATCTTTATTTTCCATGTGCTTTGGCAGAATTTCCAGGAGGATCTGCTCCATGACCTTGTGTGAGGGACCAGCGCTCCCGACCTACTTTGGGAAATGGTATCAAAACCCTGTTGTAACCCCTGCTCATATGCATCCCAAAAGGCCTGCCTGGAAGGATGGACACTGCAGTAATGGCCTGCATACAGCCTCGAGCCTGCATGGATGAGATAATGACAACGATTGAGATAAAGACAGTGATCGAGGGGCAGAGGGGGCGTAAGTCCACTCCAGCTGCTCACACATGTATGGCTCAATTACACGTACTTGTTGTGAAGTCAAGATTCTAGGCCTATAAAATAGGGGCTGCAATGGTGGGCTTTGGGAGTTTCATCTACACTGACTATGGACACTGACCTTCCCCCTTTGGGTGGACCAATGACGCTGAATCCAGGACCCGTGATTTTCCTGTCCTCTTTATCTCTCTCTCTTTCTCCCCCGCCTTCCTCTCACCTTTTTCTTCTCATCCCCTTTTTCCTTACTTAATATATATATGTGGGTGGTTTTGTTTAGGTTGCTCAGTATTAACTTCTACTAGTGTAATAAATGCGTTACTTGTTATAAACAGACCTTGTGTGTCACTGCACCTTAATCTCATCAAGGGGTATTGGACGGTCGAGCTTTTACTCGGACCGTCATACATTTACTCTCTCTGGGAAAAGACCGAGTCTGAGAGAAGGATTTTGGGCCCAGCCGCACCTGGCTCCTCTCTGAAGGAAGTCTAGAAAGCAAGGGGTTTCAGTCCTAATCTCCCTGGGCTGCCCAGTCTGAGTTGTGACACATATAGGACTGGATCCAGCCACACCTGGGCTTCTCTATTGCAGCAGGAGCTTAGAAAGCAAGGGGGGCCAGTTCTAACCTTCTTGGGTTATTAAATGCGGGCTGTGTCACATTGCCAGGCACAGAGGTGAGACTGACCGGCCTGTAGTTCCCTGGGTCTTCCTTTTTCCTCTTTTTAAAAATAGGGGCTATGGTCCCTTTTTTTCCAATCAGCGGGAACCTTACCAGACTGCCATGACCTCTCAAATATGATGGACAGAGCCTTAGCAACTGCATCCAGCAGCTCCCTTAGGATCCGTGGGTGAACCCCATCAGGTGCCACAGATCTATGCACCTTCAGGTTCTTTAGATGGTCATGAACCTGCTCTACACCTACCGTGGGGGGTAATTCATTCTCCCAGGCCCTGATTTCATCTTCTGTGGCCTTCTTGTTGAGGTTGGAGCACTTGCCAGAGAAGACTGAAGCAAAGAAGTCATTGAGGACCTCAGCCTTCTCAATATTCTGTGTTGCTACCTTGCCCATTTCCTTCAGGAGAGGGCCTGCACTCTCCTTGGATGTCCTTTTCTCCCCAACATACCTAAAGAATTTTTTCTTATTGTTCTTAACGTTCCTGGCAAGATTTAACTCTAGCAGGGATTTAGCTCTCCTCACTTGATCCCTAGCTGCTTGGACAACCTCTCTGTAATCCTCCCAGGATACCTGCCCTAGCTTCCACCCCATGTAAGCTTCCTTCTTAAGTTTGAGCTTTTCTAGGAGCTGCTTACTCATCCATCCTGGCCTCTTGGAGTTTCTGCTTGACTTCCTCTTACTTGTGATGCATCAGTCTTGGGCCCGGAGAAGGTGATCCTTAAATATCAGCCATCTTTCATGGGCCACTCTACCCTCCAGGATGCTGTCCCAAGACACTCTCTTGAGCAGATCCCTGAAGAGGCTGAAATCTGCCCTTTCTGAAGTCAAGGGTAGTAAGCTTGCTGTGAGCCCTCCTTGCTGCCCCAAGGATCTTAATATCTGCCATTTCATGATCATTACAACCCAGGCTGCCCTTGTGCTTAACATCCCTCACCAGCGCTTCCTCATCGGTGAGGACAAGATCCATCATATTGTTATCTCAGTCTGTGTATTTGCCTTATCTAATTCAAGGTCATTAGAACCTAGATCTAGTTTCTATTAGATTAATAAAATGAAATCAAATAAAATATACACCCTTGTTGGAAATTATCTAGCAAATGAGTCCCTTCAAAATCTACTGTCAGGAGAAATATTTCACTCCAAGGCATAACTAAATAAACACTTGTTAACAGACTGCAGTACTTCATGCAGTACTAATGCTAGCATTTTAACATTCACTGGTACAGCCCTAAATAGTGTTCTGAGAATTGAGATCAAATCGATGTAAAAAAAAAAAAAAAGGGGGAGGGATGGACTTGAACTCTGTAGCACAACTGATTTGATTAATTGCACCCTCAGAGTTCTGGTTTAGATATATTTTAAACTACATATGTGATCACATATGCCACCACATAGGGTTATTAAATCTGAGTAGGTGTATCACTATATCTGACCTTGGTATAAAACTTGAAATAAATTTCACTGCTTTAGCAGCTATTGTGTTATGACCATCTACCTACACAATGCAAAACTCACAAACACTTCTTTTCATGTGTTATTTTAACAGGAATGTGTATTTGCACCTTGATTAAATTGTTCCATTTCTTCATATTACTACAGCATTTTCACAATTTTCTTTAGATTTCTTCCTCTCCTCTCCCAGTAGATCTTTGAATTTTAACTACACTGGCTTTTTTTTTTTTCCCCCTCCCCTGAGGACTGGGGAAGTGAGAGTTTCCATTTTTTGTATTATTTGCTTTAGATTATTTTCCATGTTATCAAAACATATGGTGCACTATTTATATATTTCATTATTATCTATCATTACTGCCCTTTAACATAATCTTAATATTTCATATTTTTATCCTCATAAGTAGGTTTTAAATGTAATTCAATGTAATTTTAGTTATACTGGTTTCCTAAATGATAATATAGAGATTATTACTACTTGTATAAGTATATATTCAGTGGTGGTGAAAGATTAAATGTTTATAGAATACTTCTTAAAAGTAAAATCATTAAATAAAATAATATCACAATACTGCACACAGCTCCTCAGAAAAAATCTGATAGCCATCCTAGCACAAAACAAACAAATAAACAAAACAAAACAAAAAAAATCATATACCCATGATCAGAACTCAGGAAAAGTAACTAAACCGTGTGACAAGAATCAGATTTTTAAATAATTTACTATATTGCAACCCAGATAATGCTACCACAGAGGCATGCAGCTGTCCAGGTGTCTGAAGGCAGGAAAAACCACAGCCTGTCTCCAATACTTGATTATTGCACTAACTATAAATGTATGAAGTGTGACCAAGTAGAGGACCTGCTCTGCATGGTGGCTGAGCTAAGAGATGAAGTTGAGAGGCTAAGAAGCATCAGAGACTCTGAGGATTAAATAGATTGGAGAGGTCACACTCTAACATCCTTCAGGCAGGTACACCAGGAGACGCAAGAAAAAAAAGTCATCTGCCCTGCTGCCACCAGGCTAGCAAAAGCAAACAAGAAGATGAGGGAAGGTGGAAGCAGGCTCCTGCTAAGGGTTGTAGGCATCCCCCTTCCCTTCATACATCATCCCCTCAGATAAGTCTACACAACAGGTATGAGGCTCTGGAGGTTGAGGGACAAACTAATGACAACACAGACAATAGACCATCTGGGATGGAGGAGAGGCCCAAGGTGAGTCAGCCTACTTGTATGACAACATCTCCTGTTAAGAAATAGAGTAGTTGTCATTGGTTACTCCCATCTCAGAGGAACAGAGAGCTCTATTTGTCTACCAGACCCAACACACAGGGAGGTATGCTGCCTCCCTGGGGCCCAGGTAAGAGACCTTACAAAGAAGGTCTATAGCCAGGTACACTTCTCTGACTACTACCCACTACTGGTATTTCAGGTGGGTAGCAAGGAAATTGCTACAAAAAGTCTAAGGGGAATCAAGAATGGACTGTTCAGAAGGTAAGGAACTGTCTGGATGGTCGAATCCAGAAGATACTGATCAATGGCTCTGAGTCCAGATGGACTACAGTGACAAGTGGTGTACCTCAGGAGTCTGTACTGGGACTAGTGTTGTTAAATATCCTCATTAGTTATATCAACAGTGGCATCGAGAGCACCATCAGCAGTTTTGCTGATGACACCAAGCTGGGTGGTGCAGTCAGTATGCCAGAGGGACAGGATACCATCCACAGGGACCTGGACAAGCTGGAGCAGTGGGCCCACGTGAACCTCATGAGGTTCAACAAGGCCAAGTGCAGGGTCCTGCACCCTGGCCAAGGTAACCTGCAATATGAATACAGGCTGGAAGAGGACACACTTGAGAGCAGCCCTGTGAAAAAAGACCTGGGAGTACTAGTGGACCAAGAGCTGGACACCAGCCATCAATGTGCAATTGCAGCTCAGAGGGCCAACAACATCCTGGGCTGTATCAAAAGAAATGTGGCCAGGAGATGGAGAGAGGTGATTCTGCCCCTCTACTCTGCCCTGGTGAGACCTCACCTGGAGTACTGTTTCCAGCTTTGATGCCACCAACACCAGAAAGATGTGGACCTGTAGGAGGGCCATGAAAATTATCTGAGGGCTGGAGCACCTCTTTTATGAAGACAGGCTGAGGGATTTGGGGTTATTTAGTCTGAAGAAGGGAAGGCTCTGGGAGGACCTCATAGCAGCCTTCCAGTACCTGAAGGGCACCTACAGGAAAGCTGGGGAGGGTCTTTTTACAAGGGCTTGTAGTGAGAGGACAAGGGACAATGGTTTTAAACTGAAACAGATTTAGGTTAGAGATCAAGAGGAAATTCTTTAATGTGAGAGTAGTGAGACACTGGAACAGGCTGTCCAGAGATGTTGTGAAGCTCTATCCCTGGAAGCATTCAAAGCCAGGTTAGATGGGGCTCTGTGCATCCTGATCTGGTGGGAGATGTCCCTGTCTATGCAGGGGTGTTGGAACTCAATCTTTAAGATCCCTTCCAAATCTAACCATTCTATGATTCACTTTAAGATTCATTGCATATATTACATAAAGTTGCATAAGGAGGCATATATTTAATAAAGACCTGATAATAGGAATAACAGTCCATGAGTGAGAGACATCTGACTGAAAATTGTCTCAGACCAAACTGACATGATACTTGTGATCTGGGGAAAATACCTGGAAATTATTGCAGAATTTATTAACTTTAAATGAGTTAATATGTCTGTTCTCATCACTGGTGCTCTAATTTAGGGTTCACTCCACCCCCCACATGCTGGTGAATGACCACACTTCAAAAATAGTTAGGTTTTCATGTCCTTGTGTCTGAAAGGCTGTATTTTCTCCTATGAAGTTATTGTTTATGTCTGGTAGAAGGGCCATTATACCTGATTATAATTAGGAAAATAGAACAGGCCACTTGCAACAGCTTACATGTTGAATGGAATCTCTGCTTAAAGGTGTATGAGAGCAGTGATCTGAGAAGTACATTAAAAGCTAGATTAATTCCACCCATGTAAGCACTGAACTAGGAAACTGAACTTACTGAAGCTCACTTTAAAGCAAGTAGGTGACGACTGGTTTCCTTTCAAGAGACAAGGCAGAACTCAGTTAGCAATTTTTACTCTCTGGACATCTTTAGCTGGATGTCTTTAGGCTGAGCACTAGCATGACACTTATTCCTATGTCACATGAGACACTAGAGTCCCAAACCAAATTAGGGCTAGACTCAAAACTGTGTATTAGTTAACCTCTGAAGTAAGGCACTAACTGAATATAATTAAGTGGGATGAATCTGGGACCTGGCTAATTTAAGCCTGCCCATACAGTTTAGCATCTAGTTGACTTATGCTTTCTGAGGAGCAGGTTTTTTTACCTAAGCAGTTATTTTTCAATACATACAGGATCTGATGAGAAAATCTTCATTACAAAAAAGAAAATGGGAAAACTGAAGGGAAAAAAAAACTTTCAATGCAAGTGTGAAAATGTTTCCATATTTGTTCTGATGCAGAACACTCAGCAACGAATTCCAGTCTCACAAAAAAAGAATAATAAAAAAAAATTCCCAAGCAAGAAAAAAGCAAGCATCTTGGACTTTAAGAGTAGTTTAGCACTATTTGAAATACCCTAGAGTATTCCTTTTTGCCTCCAATTACTTCTGTAGAAGCTTCTGGGTATCCCAGAATGTCCTGTGCTGCATATTGCAAATCCTGTGCAGATGTCCCAGATATTCATAAGTGTATACACTTATTCTAGATTACTACAGTTCAGCAGTTAATGGAACCTCTCATTTTAGATGACTGTTTCCTTCTTTTAGCATAAACATCTAGGCACCTTTCATTCCTGTGACTTTTAAATGTTATTAAAAACCACTTAGCTGACATGGAAATTTTGTACCTTTAAATTTTGTTTTCTTTAAAATTGAGCTTACAGATTATGATCTAACGGCACCAAATGTAGTGGCATTAAGATTCAGCCAAAAGAATGGGATCTTTAACTACCAAGTTTTTGCCAAGAACAGGTTAATTCTTTCTTGCTTCTGCAACAAACCAAAAAATGCAGAAATCCGAAGGAACATAAGACAAACATTTCCTGAAAGTCACCTGATTTATTAAACAAATTTCTTTATTCATTTATCCAATTCTTCAGAAAATTTTCATTGCCAGAGGAATAGAAAATTGGTACTTTACAATGATAGTATTCCACCATTCCCACATTTCCCTCAAAATGCAATTTTCCGTAAAAAAAAGATGCAGTAATTAAGTAAAGGAAATAACTGGGGAAGTGGCTCTTTGACCACTATGATGGTAGAGAAAAGTCTTTTGCAAGGTCAGTTGCATACAGTCAAGATAGTACATCAAATTCCATGACTGATCTGTGGCTGCCCTGTAATGGTTTTGCTGTTTTCAGAACAGCTCATCTTGTGAAAGATGACTTGCAGCCTTACTCATCAGGAGTCTGCAGAGCTAGTTCAATGAAGGTGAAATTATGTATATTGCAGTCGGGCAACCTTTTTAATATTGCTGCCAAGAAGACAGAAAAACCTGAAAATGCTGTCAGTCTTTCAGAACAATAGTAACAGCAACAAGAAAATCAACATCTGTTGTTATATTTTTGCTTTGTGTCTTCTAATCGATCCAGCAAATCTTTGCCAAGCATTTGCACAGTGTGCCATAGAAATGTCACTTGAGGGTGAAAAAGAGTGTCACTTTATAAGTAAATGCCATTTTGCAAGTAAATACCATTGAAAGAAAAATGACACTAAGAAAAGAAGTTAAATGGCTAAATGGCTGATGATACAAACAAGAAGCAGAGCATGTAATGAAGATTCCACTTAATTTGTACCCCATCTGTCTGATGTCTTGATAATAGTAGGTGGTAAAGGAAGTGATAGTTGTGGGTTTCCAAATCATCTCAACACTGCAGCTCTACCATTCAAAAAGAACCTGCAGCAAGCAGTGTTTCCACATTAGCCAATCACAGAAATTGAAATGCCTCTCCTCTTCAATTCCTTCTTTTGTTTTCATTAAGTCTCAGGTTCTGGAAAGTTGTCGAGTAATCCCTATCTCTGTTGTCCTACCCTTGCCTCTCCTGTTTCTCCCCTCACCTCTGGATCTTCTGTGTGCTCACTTCTCTACCCTAAGCACTGAGATCCAGCTGATACTTTATACAGCTGCATTACCTTTGAACATTTTAACATCTCTGCTGTGCCACCTTTCCCATCTCCAACACAGAACCCTGACTGCTTCTATATTTATTTTATGTATGCACTCTCAAACAGGTGAAGATAGAAATTTATTTACACTTACCAGCAAATTAATCATAAAGCTTGATAAGTCTTGGCAAAACAGAATTAATAACTTGTTGTTCTGGTTTGAGCCAGGACAGAACCAATTTTCTTTTAGTGATTTTAATTTTCAGTTAAGTCTCTTGTAAGTAGCTGTGGCTGCTGAAATTAACGACATGTTTTTCAGTCTTTGTCTGCTTCTAGGACTGATAATATTCAATGTTTATAGTTACTGCTGGAAAATGGTATGCAGAGCCAAGGCCACTGCTTGGTTCTGAAAACACGCTCGAAAACCAGAAGGGAATAAAGGGGTCACACCTGTGTCCCTTCTTTGGGGTGGAGTGGACCAGAAAGGTGACCAAAAGTGACCAAGCAAAATATTCCATTCCATATGCATCATACTTGGTATAAATATGAGCGATCACAAGGCTCAAGCTCTTTTCATCCATGGCTGGCATCTTGTGAGGATTCTTCCTGTCCATCTGCCTTTGATCTTGATCCATGCCTTTCTGACTCCATACATTCCTGCATTCAGCTCACATCTGCCGCTGACTCCATGGGGTTGAGTATTGGACTTTTACAGAGCCTGCCCTGCAGAATTGGTGGTGACATGAGCAGGGGGAGAAGGGGGACATGACAGTGGATTTGTATGTATTTGTACATATTTCATGATTTTCCTTTTCATCACTACTGTTTAATTAAAGCTGTGTTTACAGTTTCTGGCCTGTAAGTCTCTCTCCTTTCTCTTCTTCCTGACTCCCACTTAAACCTTTTCTGCCTTCAGCTGTCACCTCTGTTCTGTGTCACAATCCTGACGTGAAACTTTCTCATCCCCGGAAGTGTTGTAATTCAAGCTCCTCCTCTTCCCAAACCCTGGTATGATTGGGGCAGAGAAAATTTCTCATTTCTCACAGAAAGGAATGATTTCTTTCAAAAGGCCTTTCTGTTCCAAACTCCTTTTTCTCCTTGTATAAATGTCAAAAGCAGAAAGTGGAAAAAGTGTCCCTGCTTTCTGCAGCAGTTTTCATTAGCTCTTCTTGTTTTTAGTGTCAAGAAAACAAGGCAGTTTATTATGGTCTGTTTTTTTTCTCCACAGTCATTTTGCAGGTTATATTAATAATATACTCACCTAGGAAATTTTGCTTTCTATAAATTTTATTTCCAGAATCTGCCATTTGGCTTACTTTAAAGAGTATGCACATGATAAAATACCTGTTTGCACAACAGGAAACCATATAATTGGCAAATGAGAAGGAAAGGCCAAGAAAACTGTAGGTTTCTATGTAAACCATGTCAAAACAAAACATACTTGGTATTTAGTGCTGCTAGTGATGTTCCCAAATTACACATCTCTTTTGATTTACACTCCAGAAGACCCGGCAGCAGGTGGAAAAGACAGCGAGACATGCAGAAGAGGAGTATTGCCCCTTACAAATCTATGTAGGATCCACTAAAAAACCTGACTGCTGACAATCACACATTGTTTGTAAGTAAACTACTGAAAGAAATAAGTGCATTGCTGTTTATGCACCTAGCAATGCCAATATATTTCTGATACAGATGATAGGTAATCTGAAGAACAAATCAGTCCAGCTGTAATTTCTCTTATTCTCTCTGTTACAAGAGGATTTTTACTGTTTTCCCAATAATTCTGTAAACTTGTGTGATAAGTCTTCAAAGCCTTCAGAAAGAGGAAGCTAAGATGGGACATTTTTTTTTAAGTATTATTTATTAAGCACATTTAAAAATTACTTTTAAAACATTTACTGATTGTCAGATAGTTTTGTATTTTGATTCATCCAGATCCTAATTACGTGTATCAGTTCAGTCTTTATCTATAACACATAAGAGTGTTATCCTCCACTACTGATGATGATAATGGGATTCTTGGTTATCCACCACCAGTATGACTTGAATACTTCTGCTATTGCTGCAAGCAAATTACTTGGTCCCTAAGAGATAATGGACTTCCTCTTCATTTCTGATAGAGACTTCTAGCAAAGAAATAATTTCCTCCTGGTTTCAGGAATGGTTCCATCCTGGTTTCATTACAAGATCCGAAGTGTTGATTATATTTTGAATAGATGCTGACTTTATTAGTAGTTTTCAGATTTGGACTTTTAACTCAGCCATCCCCTTCAATTAAAGGAAAATTTTATTGAAGATTTTTTTGTTGTTTGTTTGTTTTGTTTATTTGTTTGTTTAAATCACATGTGAATGCACAATATGCAATAATATCCACCTTAATTCCATCATATACATCTTCAAACATAGAGCAGGGGATAACTTATATAAAGTTTATTTTAGTTTGAGTTGTAAAATTGGAAATTACAGTGTAAAATATTTTAACTGCTTGGCATTGTTTGCCTTAAAGCTTCCTTTTGCAGTGAGCAGGTTGTACTAAACCTAAACTGTTATCAGGAAAACAGAATAGATGTTTAGAAAAGAAGTAGTCAGCATATGTACTGAGAATGCGTGAGAAATAAGAGTGTATTAACAAAGCCTGTGGAGAAAACTTGACCCTAACTCTTTTATGTTATAGTTGAGGTCCTCAAAGCACAATAAGAAATTACTTTTACCACCACACTATGTAACCTTTGTTTATTGCCAAATTGGGAACATCCCCTGTTATCAATTCAAATTACAGTATACTAGTATGTAACACAGAAAACTATTCTTGTTTACAACTTTAGCCCTAAGTTCACGTACCATTTGAAGTATGTGCCATTATGTCAGTTTAAGACTGAGATCTATCCATATGGCTTTATCTGCCTATGCAGGCAAAAGATGTTTATTGAAGAATAGTAGTGCATAAAATTAAAAAGATGCAAAAAAAAATATGGACTAAAAGACCATATCAGTGTCCTCTTCTGACAGTAATACAACAATAAAGTAACACTGTAAGAAAACAAATTTAATACCAGCATTTATGATCATTAATTTCTTAATCAGAAAAAAATATAATTCAATATGGAAAAACGACTTGAACGATCTTTATCATTGTTAATAGAATTTTAAAAGCTATAATTTTAGCATTTTGATCTACAAAATCAATCTTATGAGAGCGTTTTCACAGAGATTTTATGTGCTTCTAGTTTCTACTCCGACCAGAAATAACACCTCTACACAAATAAAAACAACAAACAAACAAACAAAACTTTATTTTTTTTCTCACAACTTTAAAAGGAAGTGCACACACTTCTTAGTGTGGATAACTTTGGATACCCTTTATAGGTGGAGAAGTCAACATATGCTATTTGTCATTGAGGTTTTCTTTTCACTGTGTTTTAATGTAAAATTTGCATTTTGTAAACTGTGCTACCACAGTTGTCCCAGTCCAACACCTGACTTGGGCAGATCCGAGGTGATCCCAAGAGTGAACTTAAGACACAAAGAAGGTTAAAGGTCCAAAAGCTTTATTGAGTAACAAGGAGAGAGACAGAGTGACAGAATAGGAGGAAAAGATAAATGTAGAAATGTCACAAGAATTTGGGATAGAATTTGAGATGATAGATACTGTGGCGCCCTGAGGGTCCACAGACATCAGGTCTTTGGTTGTGGGTGGCCACACTGGGGTCATGTGGTATGGCTTTTTTGTAGAGATTTTAGCGAGCTGGTTCCTCATAGTGTCCCCAGCGCAACGGCACGTACCACTCATCCACGGAGTCCTACATGTGTGAGTTTGGTTCATGCAATTCAGGCCTTGCCTTTCATGCAGCTGTTGCATGTGTGCAAGGTGCATGCTCCCAACAGGTTGCTATCTTCGGGCTGGAACTCCATGGTCCTATGGTTGGTCTCACCATTAGTCCTGCTGTGCTACCTTAGGCAGCAGCAATTACTGTCTCTCCAATCTTATGCCAGTGTTGCTGTGCTATCTTGGGCAGCAGCTTTTCCTATGGCTTCAGTCTTATGCCAGTGAGCTGCCTCATTGTGCTTCTGCAAGCAAACTTTGATTTGGTTCATGGTTCAGTGTCTCACAACAGTGCAATAAACTCTGTAACTTTATTCAAACTTTGCTCAGAGACACAATAGCATTGGAAAGCTCATTTTACACACTAACCTCAGAGGAAACCAATAAAGTTCATATAGTTGTCTCTTTAGTTGATGTATTGAATATCTGAGGCTCTATGAAAACAAAACAAAACAAAACAACCAACACCCAGCAACAAACACAAAATAATGCAGCAGTGTAAAACCGCTGATGAAAATAAGCCAAAGCCAGCATCTGAAGTGAAGCTAATTGGCCCAGGTGGAGTGTTTCAGATGAGACTGATCAAGCTGTGTCAAAATCTTAGTAGATTGTTGCAGAACTCATCTTGACCTTTGGACATATCTGAGTACAATAAGCATTAATTTGTACAGAATTTCAATTGACTAATCACTACATTTTTCCTCAGTGACTGTTTTATGTTGTTAATTGAATTGATTCTTCAGCAGCAGTTCTATAACTATGTGGGGAAAATTATCCTGGTAAGCAAATAATTCAGCTGTTCCAGTAAAACTTCCACATTGTCTCAAAAATTCATTTTATAGCACTGTAATTTATGTGTGCGTGTATATGCATGTGTGTGTGCGCATGTGCTTCTGTACACATCTAAAAGGCTGGATTAAATCCCTGTAATGAATATATAGCATTCTACAGAGGGATGGAAGTTTAGAGATGGAGTTTAATTAGACTTTTTTTTTTTTTTTTTCTGACAAGTTCTATTTCTAGCCAGTAATTCTGTAGAAAGGGATGAATACTTCACAGAATATTTTTGTCACTTTATCCGTACAGGTTGTGCAGAAAATAATAATCCTAAATATGCTTGTAGGTGCAAAAGCATTTGCAACAGTTAAGCCAGCCTTTAAAGGACCCTCACCACACAAACAATTGAAAAATAGGTTATTTATAAGATTTTAGTGGTGGTTATGACTTAGCTCTGGTAGGCAGTTAAGCCTCATACAGCTGCTCACTCAGTTTCCCACAGTGGCATGGGGAAGAGAATTGGAAGGGCAAAAGCAAAAAAAATTCAAGTGAAAACGTAAAGTTGCCTTAATAAGTGAAGCAAAACCACTCATACAAGCAAAGCAAAGCAAGGATCTAATTCACTACTTCCCATCAGCAGGCAGGTGTTTAGCCATCTCCAGGAAAGTAGGGCTCCATCACTTGTACCCATTACTTTGGGAAACAAACACAATCACTCTATACATTCCCCCTTGCTCTTTCTTCACCCGCCTTTTATTGTTGAGCATGACATCAAATGCTATGGGATATCACTTAGGGTGAATTGTCCCAGTTGTGATCCCAGCTTTTTGCCCACCCCCAGCCTACTCGCTGATGGGTTAGTGTGAGAATTAGAAAAGGCCTTGATACTCAGTGACCACTGCTCAGCAACAGCGAAGACGTGCGTTTATGAACCCTATTTTCATCCAAGATCCAAATCATAGTCCCATACAAGTTACTATGCAAAAAATTAAATTAATAATATTGTCCACCCTGGATAAAAACCAGTAGGGGAGGCAAGTACAGTTTTATATACATATTTTTACTATGCCTTTGTTTTTCTGTACTACTATAATTCAAATTAATCTGTGTTCAGACAGGGTATGTTGTTTTTTTTAATATTCACCTGGATGAAGATCACCTATATCTGAGTTCTTGTACCAGGGGAGTGATCTTCATTTCTAAATGATACCTATATTACTGCAATCTTGCTATTATTACTCCAGCCCCTGGGAGATTATAGGTCATACCCCACTGCTTTCTGTTCTATAATGCTTCATTTATTTTTCTACATTGCTACAGAGCACATCTGTCTTCAGAAGACAGCTGGGAACCTTATTCACAACTCTAAGTCTTCTCTTGAGAATCCATCTCTGATCAACTTGCAGCAGTGAGTATATTCTCCAAATTATTTAGTAAAATACGCTCTGCCACTGGAAAGCTCTCCTCTGTGCTCCAGACACACCAGAAATCCTCTGCTTTGTGTCACCCAGTTGGCAGAATGCTCAGTCAACATAAAGGAATCTACAACTATCATTGAAAAAGCAAGGGCTTTATTGGTGATATCATCTATTTTATTGCAAAGAACATTCCTATTCTAATTCTGCCATGTAACTTTGTAAGCATTTATTCATTTAAAAGATTCCCTTTAAAAGGTTTACTTGTCTTTAGTTACAGTATATAGTCTCTTTATGAATTAAGACATTTATACCTTCACTACTTATTTCACTAATACCAGATAAAAGATTTGCTGTTCCTGTGTTTGTACAGAGCTTGTAATTTTCTATTATGACATAATATGACATATTGCTTCTGTGGCACATTTTGATAATGTCAACTAAAAATACAGAACACTAGAATTTTTAGCTAGAGATTTTTTTCTCTTTCAACTGAAAGGCATAAAATTATTTGTGAGAAAAGATATTGAATAGGGCTTAGCTGACATCTACAAACAATAAGATAAAACTACAAAAAGATATATGTCTTCGATGTGCAGCATAGGACTTACCTGTTGGTTACAGTGTTTGCATGATGATGTTGTATTATCCTGTCATCATGATAATCAAAAGCTAGGCTGTGTGTACAAAATAAACCAATCAGAAAAAAAAAATAAAATAGTTTTACCACATTAATAATTCACTAAAAGCAGTATATTCAACAGACTATCTTTTAGATCAGTGTATCTGTAAAGAGAATAAAGTATCTTCGTACAAAACAAAAACAGGCATAATAGTACAAAGAAGATTCTTTAGCAAAACCTAATTGAGGATAAACCTGTCATAGTAAAGTGTGTTCTGGGCAATAAGGTTATGTATAAAACCTTTCTGTGATTAATCTAGAAGTTTAAGCTAAAGAAGTACCATATAATTGCTTATTATTATGAGCTTCTTACAAAATCTTAAGGGAGAATATAATTTGCACAAACATATGCTCCTTAGATTGCTAAATATTTCTTAGGGGAAAATGGTTAGAACATTAATGAATAATAACAAGAGGTAATTTCATTACATTTAATGCAGACATGAGGATTTGTTTCTGTATCACAAATGTTAATGTTAATTGCGACAATATATGAGAAGAAGTGATTTAGAAATAATTTTTGTCTCATTTGTTTTAACACCTAGTCTACCTGGCAAAAAAATATATTGTGAATCATTAGCTTGATTTCTCTCTTTCTAGGATTTTATAAAAATTCACATGTATAAAGGAAAATAAATGTCTTATAAAGTTAATATGATTGAATGTTACATAGTTTTTCTATTAAACCTAAGTTAATAAAATGTATGATGTTAAGTTTAAAATTTTGCATCATTTAATAAAATGTAAAAAGAGATGGAAAGTAGCATTTCTTGAAGTTACAAGAATAAGAAATACAGCTGTAAAACATGTGTAACTAGGAAAGATGCCTTCTACAAAAGATGCCTTCTACTACCTGATTGTATTTCCCACTTTTTTCCAGTTAGTAGAACTGAAAAAAATGTATTTGACAGCAATCTTTTGAAGCAAATCATGTCAGACTGCATCATCAACATGTGTTTCTATATTGTTTTATAGTAAATGGCAAACTTCTATAAACCATTTGATAACTGATACATGGGATAGTTTGATTATTTTAATGTGTCAGCAGTTTTAACATTATCATATCATTCAGATTAAGTTTACCTAGCAGGACAAGACAGTCATAGCAAGAAAACTTTCTACATCAATTGTCAATCCTTTTTCAAAATTTATTGCTAAGCAATAGCAAGCACCACATCCTATTTAAAAGATTAATTCTTTTTCATACATTTAAAAGGCATTGCCAGCACAAATACACTTCTAATCAGTTAGAGACTGGGTTGACTTAGTCTAGTTTTGACATTTCTTTTATGGCTGAATAATTTGTTTTCACCAGAGTAAGAACAGACCAGACTTGCAAAGGAATTGGTAGGATATACAAGAAAAGTAGGTTTTAACTTCTTTTAAAATGTAGATACTTTGGAAGGTTGCCTTAAACCTTCTTGGTTAGAATTCTCCCTTGGGATGTCAAACAGATGAAAGACCTCACTGTACCTAAATGCAGGTGTCTTCCACTGGTCTGTTTAGAACAATATGCTCTCTGTGACATTTACAAGTGGAAGTGTTACAGGCAGTTTTTGTTATTGTTGCTGTTATTATTATTATTGGAGGGTGATGTTCTAGAATGAACTTGGTTCCTCTGCAGTTTTGAGAAGGTACTCCATCTTGTATGTATTAATAGTTCCCAGAAGGCTTTTCACTTGTTCAACTTTTTCTTATTGAAATGCATGTTAATATACTCCTGAAAATCCTCACTGTTCTGGTGCTCTAATATTAAGACAGATAAATTGGTGAGAGATAAAAAAATAATTTTGTTTTATAAATTGTGCAAGAGCCTACAAGAGCTTCAGGCAATAAATGTTCCTGTACGAACGTGAGTGCCAAAATGATGACCATATTTTGTTTAATTAGATATAGTTGCCAAATCCTTTTTCTTTACTTATTTAAACTGTTTTCTAAATCATGAAATTCAACACACTTTTCCATATAATAAACTTAAGTTTCAGGAAACTTGTAACCTTAAATTTAGTGATAACCCCTCTCAGTTACTTCGGGACTACATCCTCATCAGCTAGGTGATTACTTCCTCCTGTGTTGTGGTCACCTTCACCTCCTGGTTTGCCTTAACAAAACATCCCTCCTTCTCTTGCTGTTACTTGAAAATAAGTTCCAGTCTGTGTTCTGATTACTATTTCAATGTATTGTATTAAGTATTAATTATTTAACTTATTAAATTAAGTGTTTAGGATTATGTTGTAGATACCCCTTTTTCTAAAATACATGTATTGTGCTATTTTTAAAGTACTAATGAGAGATGCTTACCAAATTCAGACTCTATGTGTTACAACTGTAGATAGAGTTATAAGGTGAGAAATGTCTCGATCACAATCAATTAATTTTTTTAAAAACCAAGTAGGTAAAGTATATATAAACAGCAGTATCTCATTTTGCAGTCAGAGAAATAAAGCATAAGCCCATTAAATTATTTGAGCAGTGTCTACCATGAAGAGAATCCAAGGATCTCAAAGATCAGAGCACTTCAACTGTAGGACTATCCATCTCTTAGAAAGGTATTTGTGTATATAAGAATTATAGATTAATTTTTTTTCAGACCATTTGTAGCTGTGATTAAAATGCTTTTTTTTACCAGTCATCTCATACCTGCACCAAACATATTGACACTATCCAATGCCAATAGATGGGTTCACTTAATGTAATAACATCTCTTTGTAAATATTAGTAATTTTTCAAAGCTTTTTATTTTTCTTTTCAATCTGACAAATATTTTAACTCATATTTTTTAAGACATACAGAATGATCATCATTTAGGAAAAATACTCCAGAAATATCATGACTCTAAATTCCATACTACAAAGCAACAAATCTTCATGTATAAAATTGTACCTCAAATAAGTAATTAAGTTGGGCGTTAGCAAGACACTACATCTCTTGAATAGCAAAACATGATTACAGCTTGCAGCAAATGTAAAGAAAAAGTTAGTAGGCACTTGTTTCCTAAGAGACAATTGCCTTTCAATGCTCATTAATTAGCAGACTTTTACTTTCTTCCATTAACATGACTCAGTAAAGATTTTAAAGATTCTGTAGTCTTTTAATACTTTTCAGCAAGATCATAAAACAGATCTAAAGCTTCAGAGTAAGGACTAAATTAGGTGTCTGGGCTGTGATACATATATTACAAGAGGTGGATTTGTATACTGCTATAGACCTGTGTAAGGAACACAACAAGTCTGGTAATTGTTTTTAAGAAATAGTCCAGTCTCACTTTCCTTCACGCTCATTTATGTTTCCTTGTACTATTCTGCATGGTAGACTGAAAACAGTAACTAGTGATGACACTGTCTACACCATTTAAGACTTCATGTACATCAAATACATTTTAGAATTGTATATTTGTCACCACCCTTTTAAATCAATGACTTACAGGTAGATTATACTGCCACAATAATATTTTATTTGTTTCAGAATATTATGAAGCAACCCTTCTTAGAATTTACTCTGTCTTTGGTATTTAGCACCTACTGCTCCTCACTTCACTATTTACAGTATTGTTTACTATTGTCTTATTCCATACATCCAGTTTCTTTGTGTACCGGTTGTTTCTGTATACAACAACATGGTTTTTAAAATGCAGTAAAAGAAGTGTACTGGTGGATTGCGGACATTTGACTTCATTGTTTCAATGATTCACCATTTTTGCCCTAGTCACTGGCTGAAATTCAGTCTGGGTCAGGCAAAAACTATTCCATGTTGGGCTGTTAACACTGTGGTTTAGAAATGCAGTTTTTTGCTAAATTCTAAATCTTTCTGTTTTGTCTCAATTCTACAGTATGTATCTGAGATTTTCCAATTAATACAAGGGAGGCTGAAATAGGTTGAAATCCAATCATTCGTAAGCACAATCTTTTTAACCTAACTTGCCTTCCTTATCTCTTCAGGTTTCATTTCCTTCTCATTGGATGGTGTACCTATTTTATTATCATTTTAATACTTCTATGTATAATCTAGCTAATTTCCTGAAGATGTCAACTCATTTTTTCTGTGTATTTCCTTTTTCCTAATTTGTAAGAAACCATAAAACCTGAAAAATTTTTTTTTTCTTGGAATATTTTCTGCTAGAAGAGCATACCTTAAGGAGTAATAGGTGATTATTTGGCATACAGATAACTTTCCTTAACAAAATTGCCTCTAGAACAGATCTAAGAAATCACGTTTTTCTAGATTTTCTGAGAAAATACTTAGCTTTTAGATTAGATTCAAATATGTATTCGTATTTCTTCAAGACACTGATATTTGGTCACTACTGTGCTGAATCTTCATGCTATCACTTACTGCCCAGAAAGTATGTCTTAGAGTTAATAATGGATTTCATTTTAGTGAAGGGAGACTATTTCTCATGAGAGTGCTTCCTAGCTTGTGAACAGAGCAGAGCTGAAAACCCACAGAAGCTCACAAATGCAAATCCCTTGAACAGTGTCAAAATAAAAAGGAGGTTCATGGGTAATGTTTATTTTATAGATTAGTTGTCTTTTTTTTTTTTTTTTCCCCCTCTGTGGATAATAATGCTTGCAAATAGCAAAGCCAGGGTTACAAAAAAAAAAATTTTGTTAAAAAGCAGTATTTTGATGAAAATGGAAAGCCAGTTATGATATGATGCAAGACAGGCACACAAAAACCTGATTCAGTTCAAGTATTCTTTGGCACCAATACATCAGAAAACTACAGCCATTTCTATACCTTTGATTAGTACCTAAGCACTCATGCCCCTTTTCTTTCCAGCTCTGAGAAAAGAGCTCAGTTTCCTATGAGAATGCCAGCTTGTAACCTTTCCAGACATGGCAAACGAAGCACAGCTCAACATGGATTAAAGAAAGTAAGAACAGACTATAAAGAAAAGAGACTATGCCTATAATTCTCCAGCTATCTTCTTTTATTCTGACCTCTCTCTATTTTCAATCACCTTAAAATGGTGAGGAAAAAAAAAAAAAAAAGGGCCAAATTCTGCTTAGATATTATATATATATATATCTCTACCTCACCGAGGCAGAACTCAGGCTCAAATTTCTTACAGTAGACTATTCACACTTAATGTAGGATGTCTTCCTTTCTCCTCACGTCTTATTTCTCAAATATAGTCAAAATCATTTTATTAAGAAGTGTCTTCACATGAATGCCCTGACTCTGGCACTTTGCCCCTATCTAATTCTGTTATTTTCATTGTGCATTTCTAACTTCTGTGTACATGGTTTCTTCTCATCTGTTCCTTCACTTTCTAGATTTATTTGTTTGTCCTTGTGTTTTTTTCCATCTATCCTAGAAGTCTGCAGTAAAGTTGTCGAAGTTCCCCTTTGCAGAATCCCAAGTGTCTAAATATCCCTGCTACTTAGTTGTTAATTTTAATTAACAATGTTTAAGCTGCCCTAGGACTGAAAAAGTTGCTTAGGTCATGCTTAGGTCCACAAGCATTTATATTATGTTGCCCTCTGTTAACTCTAACATGCAATTAAAATGCAGTGTGTATTTAAAATAAACGAAGTTCAAACAATTTTTAACAGTATATGTTTAAAAAACAGACTAAGGTGGAACTTGTAAAAGCAAAAGTTCCTTTCACATAGCTCTTACAGAATCACTAATTGCTCTGTGAAAATGTAAGAAATAACATTGTACATTCTATGAAACTAATGTTTATGCAATATTCTGTAATTATTTTTTAAGCATTTAATTTATATGTATGTATAAAATTTTCTGCTGCAAATAAAATTTCTTGCCACCTAGAGAAGGCTAGGTGAGGAAGACTGAGAAGACTTCTGAGATTTCGGGTACAGTCATTTCAAATATGCATTTATTCTGTCAGCAGACACCACCAATTGTTGTAACTGATGTTTCATCCATTATACTTGATTTCTCTGGCAAGAGATAATTAGCTATACTCTACTTCTGGATTATTACTTCTGTCTTCTGAGGAATCTCATCTTATACTGAGCAAACTGTCATGAGTAATGAGAGTGAAAGCTACATCACTAAACCTAAAAGTGTATTGTCCCTTGTCTTTGAAAAAGAAGGAAGGAGATTTTTATGCATTGCTGGTCTCAGTTCTGTTTTATCTCTTCCTTGAGAGAGAATGTTAACACTACCTAGAAAATTAAAAACTGAAGATAGGGCTATATAAAGCTCATCTTATATCTGAAGAAGAATCTGAAATAAAAGGAGTGATGTAATTTTAAAAATCCTCAATATGCTCAGACGAAGTTTGTTATTTAATCATGCATGAAGATTTTTTGCCTCTGAAATGGCATGTTATGAAGTTATAATCATATTAGGTGACTCACTTTAATGCAATTACCTTAGGATATTGCATTATATTTCCGAGAATATATTTTTACTAAGTGCTGCCTATTGAGTTTTGTCACATTATCTCATAGACAGAGATAAGATATTTTATTGTCTGTTTTATGTGAGATGATTAAAGTACAGAAACAGGTGCCTTCACCATGTGCTGTGTATTACCTATACTGCACAGCATTCCCTGAATCACTGCACATCTTACACACAGGACAAAAAAGGTGGAATGCTCTCCTTCATTTTTTCTGCACTAGCAAACAACAGGAATATATTTGTGTTCAACGAAGTTTTCACAGAGGTTGGTGCCACTAAGCAAGCAGCAAATGAAGCCAACCCAATGGCGATTGTTAGGATCTCACTTTGTTGAGTTCTTGTTGAGATGTGGCACATGACTTTTTCTTGGAACTGCTTGCAAGCTGGAAGATTCCGGTGTGAAGCCAGCAAGAAAGAGATTTATTACTGAAAATATGTGCCATTGGAAACTCCTCTTGACTTTCACTTAATTCCTTGACAATATTTCTTCATTTTTATGCACTCCAGTACCTGAGAAGCTACAGGTTTTCTGTGAGGGAGTTTGTGTGTGAAATACAGCTATTGGGATTCCACCTAATAATGTAAGTCCTAGGTATACTTAGTGCAGTTTCCACCTACATAAGGGTTTCAAAGAAAACAGGAAAAATAATTTTCTGACTGCTTCTTAATAATTGATCAACTTTGGCTAAAAGCTTTGCTTTACTACAGAAGTATAGGTGTGCCCAGAGGATGATTCATGCAGGACTAAACTCTTAAATTAAGGTGACTATTGCCAAGACCCTGACCCAACCAGCTGTTCACTGTGGGTTGGATGACCAGGAGCAGTGCAGCCAGGGTCACCAGGTATAGCCCTACTCCTGGCCATCAGACGTTTCTGGGGCCAGAGACAACTCAGGACTGGGCTGGGATGTGGGCTCACAGCCTGGCTTGGCTCAGTGGGACACAGGGCTGGGCAGGAGACTGGTCCTGTTACAGTGTCACTAGGGAAGAGGCGGCTGGCCCCAGGGGCCTGAAATGGGGTCCTGGGCCATGGACAGTTTGGGGTGACCCGCAAGGGGGTTGGCAGGAGCAGTGAGACCTGTGAGCACCCTCAGGGCACTGATACTGTTATGGACCCAGGACTATCTTGTCAAAATTTACAAAGTTTCGATATTCAGGTTGGCAAACGTTATTAAGTAAATCAACACTCACACATTGACAAAATTACCTAACTAAAAATGCAAACTAGCAAAATAAGGCTGATGTAAATGAAGTAGCAAGACACTTGGTGGTGAGCCAAGTGATGATGGAGAAAAACTGGAACTCGGCTGCTTCACTCCTTCTTTAAGCCCCAAGCAGACATGTTGTCATTGCTCACAAGTGCCAAATGGACAGGTAGCCAGAAAAGTTATTTAGTGCAACCTACAAGATGAATGTATATAATGAGGAGAGTGTATATATAATAACGTGTCAAGGTAAAGAAATTGCAATGTCTAAGACTCACTCAAATGCTTCTCCCACATGCAATAAATCTGCATGCCTGCCTTCTTTCTTCTGTGTCTTCACATGTTTTCCTCACATATCCAACCTCCAAACACCTTTAAACATACTATGCCAAAATAAAGACCCTAAGCATATGGTACATGCAAGCTAGACTACTGAAGTACTAGCGTACACTAGAGATTACAGTGAAACAGCAAAGTATTTGGTGAATATCTGAGATTTTATTATCTCAAAATTTCCTGTGTTCACAATGTTTGGATTTTTTGTTTGGAACTATTGTCCCATTTAATGATTAAAAAATAAAATTTTTATTTCAGTGGAAAGAAGAATTAAGAAGCACTCAGATGCTACAGCTGAGATACTTAATAATGTATGAGTGTTTTGTAGTCTAATGTTTCTAATTTGACTCTTGTAATGGCTTCAGGCTTTGCATTCTTTTGTCTTCATGTCTTATAAAATGGAGAACATCCTTTGTTGAGTACTTTCTTTGCCGAACGATGCTGTCATATGGTACTCACTACAAGTCTGCTGTCTCTTGTTAGTGATCCTTCAAGGGCAGGGGGGGCGGGAAAGACTTCTTATTCAGTATTTTTTTAAATTTCTCATTATCATATATTTCTCATTCTTTGGATTCCAGACAAATAAACAAAAATACATGACAAGCTGCAAAATAGCCTCAGACTTGTTTCTGACTAGAGATTAAAAGCAATACCCAGATCACAAACAGAGCTTTTGTTTCTGTTTTTCTTTCCTTTTTTCTTTTTCTTTTATTTTTTTTTTTTTAAGTTGTTTTTAATGGTGTATGCTTTTCTTTCTTGGAGTTTTCCTTCCTAATTTGGAAACAACTGTACATATCAAGGCCCATTCCATATTATCTTGGGACTCATGAACTGGTGTATGATAGTTTTAGAGGTAACCAGCAGTGTCAATTACTACAGTGTCCAGTGAAGCATGCAGGTTACAGCTCAGCAAGCTGAGCCACTGAATACTGAGCAAGTTTAACAGTAAAGACTCTTTTTGTAGCCGTTGAAAATTCTTCTTTCATTTCTTGTTCATAAATTTTCAAGAAGTGGCAAACAAGATTTTTAGTAGTGCATTTCTCACTGACATTAAAGGGAATCACATGGCTCAAACTCATTGCATAGTTAGAAGCATAGCTGATGTTGGAAGGCATTTCAAATAGTTAAGCAACATTCAGACCACACACACAACAATTTCATATGGTTAAAAAAAATCAATATTAAAATTTTAGATAAGATAGAGACAATAAGCAACAGATATGCTAAGAGATAGTAGAAATTTTTAGAAATGCATTTTCATTCAGTGAAACATACTATTCCACTGACTTCAGAGCCATGAGAAATTACAGGAACCGAGCCATAGATTTATGTGTCTGGACACACTTGTTATTCACTAAAATCATAGATTTGTAATTGTTTCTTTGTTTTATTTCATAGATATATTTCTTAACAGTTTAAATTTAAGTTTATTATAATAATAAACACTTGTATAACTGACTTTAGTATTAATGTCTCATTCTTTATTTTTAGTGAGCTCAGGATCATTTTTTATCAAAATAGACAATGCTAACAAGCATTTCAATATCTGAATATCCAGTAGTGTGACTGGAACATGTACAATGTATTTATAACTTTCCAAGTACATGCATTTAAAATTTTTATCCACCCAATTAAAATTATATCCATTCTTATTTTTATGCTTCTTTTGGAGCTATTGTGTATTCTTTTGCCTTTTTTATATATTACTCCCATTTTACGTACTGAACTTAAGAGACATGAAATGTTACCAATTATTCTTTAATGTTTTTTTCAGAATATAAACATTTGCAGGGAATAAAACTGTGTGTAAAGATGTAGGTTAACTAGCAAAAATACAGCATACCTCAAAGATATTTTAAAGACATATTAAAACTCTATATTCAGGCAAGTATTTCAACTCCTTCTGATCATATCTGCACTTTCCTGAATTGGTGAATCTTAAGAGCCTAAAAGTCAAGATTTGCCAGACTTGACTTCACGTGTAACTGTATCATCTTCTTAGGCAGGTTGAGCTCAGACTAAGTTTATGCTACCTTCAGATTCTGTCTGTCCTTTTACCAGGAAATGTCAAGGTCTTCCTAGGAAGGATTTAGATTGTCTGCATCTCCCAGCATCAGCTATGTTATGCTGTCACAAGGACCGTTGGAACAGGCAGGCTACCAAATCAGAAAGGGAGCAGTGGGACATATCTAAAATATGTGGGGGTGTCACCATTTGACTCAGGTCTGACAACAATGCTCTCAATCCCCTCCCCATCCCACCCAGGTAGGGAAGGAGAGAGAGAAAAAGAGAGAGACTTGGTTGGATTGAAAACTAAACTACACAGCTTTAATTAAACATTAATGATATAAGAAAATATATACAATTATATAAAGATATGTTCAGGTATGGGCAAAAGCCTCTCGCCTCCCCCCACTCCCAGCAACTCCCACAGCATGCCCCTCAGCTGGAGCAGTCCTAAGGAATCCCGGAGCTGCTGCTGGAGAAAGAGGAGAGTTACGAGGGTCAGGAGAGCTCGAGCTTAAGGGCTGACGGTGATGGATGGACGGAGTCCTCTCCGGACGGCGACCATGGACAGAAGAGAAGGGAAGAAGAAGAAGGAAGGAATTTGTCTTCTGTGATCTCTGACCTTCATCTGAGCTTATGTAGATACATGGAATGGAATATCTCTGGCCAATTTTGCTGTCTGTCTAACTCAGCCTCCTATGGGGGGCTCATAGATCTCCCCGTAGTGTCTGAGCCAGCAGAGTGAAGGTGCGACCTTGAACACCCAGCAGTTAGAAAAACATTCCACTGTCTTACCAGCTTTAGAAGAACACACTGCTGCTAGTTAAAAGAAAGCTTACTGAAGGAAAAAAAATCAGTAAAAAAGGAAAATTGGCTTCGTCCTGGCTCAAACCAGGACAGGGGGGAATCTGAAATAATATAATTAAAGCAATTATGAATTAGTTGGTCAAATGTAAATGTCTACTTTAGAGTAAGATACACTGTTCTGTGAAGTCGGCTGGCTGTACTGATGAGCTAAAGTCAATCAGGCCAGGACAAGCTCAGACAAGTGCTGAGACCCTGCAGTAAAGTCAGTGCAAAGTCTATGGCCTTCTGCTAATGGCAAAATCGTATTTATTTGGATGCATTACTATTTATGTCCTAAACTACAAAAAGCATTTAATCTGTGGTCTGAGCAGTGGCCAAGTCAGCAGGAGCATTTGAATTATGCATTACTCTTTAAACTATGTACTATTAATCCAAGTTATTTTGAAAACAGGATGAATGCTGGAGACTTCAAATGTTGGGTGGCAATCTGTTCATTTAGTGACTTGATAGTGGGCATAAAACCTGATGCATCCATCACCAGAATCCAACACTGATGACCCTTGTTGTGATTTTTAACATTTTATCCATAACTCAATTATTTTCCTTTTCTTCTCATATACTTGACATGCCTAAGACGGCATCTTTACAGGATGTTTCATAATGGCAATATTATTTTTAATTAATATTTATTTGGCTTCTCTTTATTCTGAGGATATATACATAGAACAGATTGATATGAATCAGTAGTTCTTATGCTTAAAAATATTATTTGTTATGTATCTATTTGAGCTTTGTTTTCAGAGTATTGCCCAGTAACATGCATTCCTTCTTGCTTTTGAAATTTATTATTCACTCGTTTTGTTACAAATCCAATGCCCATCCTTCCAGATAAAAAGTCATATTAAACATACCATAACACTCAATGTGTCACTTAATCCAGCTGGAGAATGAATCCTACAGAGAGCAACATTCAGCTCTTCCAGCATAACAATTTCAGACTTTAAATAGGCCAGATTCTACTAATATTCTGGTCCATTTTTAAATTCTCATCATGTGATCGCTGAGAAAAAGAATTAGAAATCCTTTAAACAAAGGGGTGGCAGGTACATGCTATTGATATATTTGAAAAGAAAATTAGTACTTCTTAAAGTTTTTGTTCATTATTCTGTCAATAGGAAATGAATGAGCTGAAGAGGTCTCTGATTGTCTGTTGCCTTAACAAAACAAAATGGCAAAACTCACCTGCTACATCCTGTCATGTTGGAGTTTTTCAGTTCTTTGCATCCTTCTCTTTTGTGGTAGGCTGACCCTGGCTGAATGCCAGCTGCCCACCAAAAGTCGCTCTGTCACTTCCCTCCTCAAACATACTGGGGAAAGAAAATATAATGAAAGGCTTGCAGGTCAAGATAAAGGCAGGAAGATCATTCACCAATAACCATCAAGGGCCAAATAGACCAAATCTGAGGAAAATTGATTTATTAGCAATCAAACCAGAGAAGGGTAGTGACATATAAAAACTGAATCTTAAAATACCTTCCCCCTCACTTCTCCTTCCTTCCTGCACTTTAACTTCACTTCTGATTTCTTTATCTCCTCCCCCCAGAGGCATAGAGGGATGGGGAAAAGAGGTTGTGGTCACATGTTGCTTCCACCACTCCTTCCTTCTCATGAGGAGGACTCCTCTCACTCTTCCTCTGTTGCAGGTTGGAGTCCTTCCTATGGGAGGCAGTCCTCCTTGAACTTTACCAACATGGGGGCTTCCCAGAGGCTGCAGTTCTTCATAAACCATTCCAACATGGGTCCCTTTCATGGGGTGCAGTCCTTCAGGAACAGGCTGCTCCACTGTTGGCACCCCACTGAGTCAGAAGTCCTGCCAGAAAATCTGCTCCAGAGCAGACTTCCCATGGAATCATAACCTCCTTTGGGAGCATCCATCTGTTCTGGCATAGAGTCCTCCACAGGATGCAGGTGGATATCTGCTCCACCGTGAACATCCATGGGCTGCAGGGGAACAGCCTGCTTCACCATGGTCTTCACCATAGGCTGTAGGCTGGCACCTGGAGCATCTCCTCCCTCTCCTTCTTCTCTCACCTTGGTTTTGGCAGAGTTGTTTCTCTCACCTATTCTCACTCCTCTCTTCTGGATGCTGTTACACAGCAGGTTTTTTTTCCCCTTCTTGACTATATTATCACAGAGATTCCACCACCATCACTGGTTGGATCTGCCATGGCCAGCAGTGGGACTATCTTGGAGCCAGCTGGCATTGGTTCTATCAAATAAAGGGAAGCTTCTAACAGCTTCCCACAGAAGCCACCCCTGTAGCCTCCCTTTTACCAAAACCTTGGCATGCAAGCACAATACAGCTTTTCACTGACTTTTCTTAACTGATAGATAATGTAAATGTTTATATATATATTTTTCAGAACTATTTGGTTATTGGAGAAATGTAATAATTTCTTACTTCAGTGGGGGATATCTACAGGTTTACAGATATATATATATTTTAAGTACCACACCTAGAATTAATTTTCAGGGGTTGTAATATATGTATTTAGGATTACTAAATATTCTTGTTCCAAGTTTTCCTGTGGTTGCATCTTACATTTTTACTTTTAATTCAGATTTAATGTAGTTTTCAGTTATGTATTTAACTTCTTGACAGAATAACGGTACAGATTTTCACCATGAGAAGGTAGAGTAAGAGACAAAAAATACCTTCATACTATATACTATATACTTATATAGCTATACAATGTACATAGAGAGAGGAAGACGGAGAGAAAGGGAGTGACAACTGCAGAACCTACATCAAGTAGGTTGCACAAGCTTTTTTCAACAGAATTCACTAATTTCAGACCACACCTGCATAGCTGCCTTTTCCCCCACATTTTCTTTTGAATAAGTTGTAGTAATGACATATTTATTTTCTAACAAGAGGTATTTTTAATAATCTTCGAAGAATACTTAGATCGTCATAAAACTGTATGTTCTAGGTAACACCTTAATTTATTAAGAAACAAGAAAGCAGCTGGTTAGCGTGAATGACATTTTCTGTTATGCACCAGATTTTTAAGCCCTCAAGTATTTATTTGGAGGTTGTACTTAGAGATGTCGTTATTGTTACAAATCAAAGATCTTCATAGGGGTAGAAAATATTCAATGTCTCAGTTTCCTGTAAATTGCTTTATAAACTTCCCTAACAATACATCTTCTCCTTTGACTTTCTGTTCACAGAAAGACTGCCATCCTGATAATGAGCACAGATTAATTAAAGTAATGAATTAAGACTGACTTTTGGTAACAGCTGTGAAAATCTAAATTGTGCTGAGAATAGTAAAATATACACAAACAGGAGACTCAGGGTGTTACTGATCTTAATTAGTAAGGCACTCTTTTTGTTTAGCCTCCTTAAAATACTCTGAAAGCTTAAAGGTCATTTAGTTCCAACCCTTCTGCATGGGCAGGGACACCTCCCACTAGATCAGGTTGCTCAAGGACCCATCCAATCTGGCCTTGAAGACTTCCAGGGAGGAGGCATCCACAATCTCCCTGGGAAACCTGTTCCAGTGTCTCACCACCTTCACAGTAAAGAATTCCTTCCTAATGTCTAACCTAGATCTACCCTCTTCCAGCTTAAAACCATTACCCCTTATGCTATCACTCCATGCCCTTGCAAAAAGTACCTTCCCAGCTTTCCTGTAGACCTCCTTCAGATACTGGCAGGCTACTATGTGGTCTCTTTAGAGCCTTCACTTTTCCAGGCTCAACAACCCCAATTTTATCAGCCTGTCTTCATAGGAGAGGTGATCCAGCCCTCTCATCATCTTCATGGCCCTCCTCTGGACTCACTCCAAGAGCTCTATGTCCTTCCTCTTTTGGGGCCTCCAGAACTGGACACAGTACTCCAGATGGGATTTAATCTGTTAATAAAATATTTTTAAGTTGGGGATTTCAAGAAAGCTACTGTTTTCTTTCATTTCCTATTTTATTTCAGACAATACTGCCAGATGAGTCTTTACTGAGAACTGATAATTCCTTTCGGTAGTGTCAAAGATACACTTTCATTCCATTATAGTAGTGATAGATGACCACAACTGGCATTCTCCTGCAATTTTGTTAATATTTGCCTTTGTGGTATAGGCTCCACAACAAAAAAAATTAAGCAAATTCAGAATGTGGGCATCTCATTATATATAAATCACCATGTTCTCCTCCCAGAAATGCTGCTCTCTGTGATGACTCCGGAAGCAGTCATCCCATATCAGTCACCTTCAAAACTGGTCTCTGTTGATCTCTAATGCCTTAGATACCTTATAGCCTATGTCTGTTCTCATAATGTTGACTTGCATGTTTTCTGTAGCAGTTGCCAACTTGACAACAGTAGGGAAGTTAAAAAAATTGTGGTACAGCTTTTCCTCAACAACAGGACTAAAGCTTTATCTGACCAGAATAAAATAAGCCTAAATTTGATACCTTTTTAATTAAAATATAAACTTATCCAAAGATCATTGAGGATGGCAGAGAGAAATGGAAGATGAATTAAAAGAGACGACAAGAAAAAGATGTGGTTTAAGACACAGTACATAACAACATATTCTAGCTCTAACTGACTTAAGTGAGAAAAAATTGGATCACTGGCTAGTTGCTAGAGCAGTTCCTATTTCCTTAGTGATACTTAAATGCTTCAGTGGTATATGCTATTATAAGAACTAGAAACTAGCAAGCTAGCTAGAAATTAATATAACATATATGATCTGACTTCAGTGGTGGCAGGATTAGATCTTGAGTCTGTAGGTGTCTAGAATTTTTTAAGAGCTGGCTGTTTAAAAATTATGTTATAATTTATGTTAATTGTTTTTTTATACTATTTTGTTCTTTAAAGACGATTGTGAATAAGGTTAGCACATATAAATTCAGTCTTAAGGGTCAGTTCATGGTCATTTTGCAGAAAGCAAGCAAAATAACTTTTATACTTTTTATTCAAAAGTGAAGGCAGCATTAGAGTCAAGCTATTGGGAGTGAAATCTAGTGCACCTAATTTGGCAGAGAGGCAATCAAAGCCACCTAAAGTGTCTAAGCTTTAAATAAAGCTAATCTAGAGATACAGGAGTTATGTAAACCTGCAAAATGAAATCCAGGACCTCTTAATCAGCTGCTTACCTCTTTTTATTACACGTATATTAAGGCTTGGCCATCAGAGGATGAAATAGTCTATATCTAGTATTTTTTATGTGCGTTAGTCCTTCATATGAATACAATGGCAGATAAACCTAGACACATGTCCCAGTGCAGCTTGGCTTACAAGGGCTGATTCCCACTTTTGTATAACAATGTAGTGGCTATGTCACTAACTTAAAATGAGGAAAAAGATAACCCTGAAATACAGAAGATCTATTCAATTGATATTTAATTATGTTTTTGATGTGCCATACTTCAAATAAAATCAATGAGAGATATTTGCTACAGAGGACTCAGTGGAGTGCTGAACGGCTAACACACCCAGTTGAGGCTGAATACTTTTCCCAGTAAATGACTCTAAAGAGTGGAATATTTAAGCACTCACATATTCCTAAAGACAGTGAATACTGAAAAATAACTTGTCTAGATACACTGCATGTAAACTACATCTGACACAAATTTGTTCTGAAGACGTTACCGGAGTTATGTTCATCTGCTAATAAAGGCGAAGCATCACTACATAAAAATGTACGCTGAAATTACGATATACCTCAATGCTTGATGTCTGCAAATTGCTTATAAACCAAAAGCCACCTATTTTTATTTGCTCTATTCATAGTTTATAAAAAATAATGAAGTTCAAGCACTGATAATCCACAGTACTCAACCAGTTTTAGCTTAATTGTGCAAATTTTTGCTCCTGTCAGCAAGCACTTCCAGAAGCATGGCTAAAGCTCCGGTCAGGGGATATCAACTGAAAGGGACCACTTTCAAGAGGGAGTATTAGTACAACTAGGTGTACTAATGGCTCAATTAGTACAACACAGTCTTCCAAAATGATCTCTGTAGACTTTGCATGCAGCATATAATTAGCTTCATACCATAAAAATACTACTCTGTGAAACTGCAACAGTATCCTCATATCATTATAAAAATTTTACATGAAAAAAAACATGCACAAAATAGTGTCTTAGGGATTTCTAGGCTTCTTCTGGGATTTAAGTGAGACCCAAACTGTACAGAATTAGTGCTAATGCATCCAGTTTGTCTTAGCTCTGTGACAACATGCTCTAGGAATTATTGATGAAAGCTAGTCATTTACACATGAGCTCTTGGTCCCTGATTCTCTCTTATTTTGAAGTATAGACATAATCTTTTTCTCTGGACTTGGTCAGGAGTTAGATTCAGCAGTATGCATTACTGTTCTACATTTAATTTAAGTATGCTTGTCACATTGTCCCACAGAATTCTATATGCAGAGAGGCTTTATGATGAGGGTAGCTCATTACTTCTCCAGACAGGAAAGTGTTCGTCATTCAATGGATAGTGATTTCCTAATTGATTCAAGTTTAAGATACAACAGTTAGTCTACTGAAGGGATCTTAAAATTTTCATAGTGGTTACACAATCTGAAGTGATATCAAAGGTACTGAGGAAGATATTGATAGAACATCAAAAAAGGGATGCAGTACAGAAGGAAGGCAAATTTACCAGAAGTTTGTAATTGCAATCCAGGGAAATTAGCATAATGGATTTGGGTAAGCATCCACAATCCATCAGTTGTGTACAGGGAAGGAAAGAGAAATATCTGGAATTGGATCTTACTTTGAGAGAATTATATATAAAAATGTACCTTCTTTTTTTTTTTTTTTTTTCTTTTTCATATCACATCTACCACTTGGCTGTACATCATATATTTTGGATTTTCAACATATCTTGAGATAAGAATGACAGATGAATGTTCCATTATTCCAGAGTATTGGATATGGTAACTTACAATTGGAATCAGCCTAAACTACACATGCATCGCATAGAATTTCCATACTTTTTTGAAGACAGTATCCAGATAGTAGGATACTTTTTCTCAATTTAAGCTGTATGTATTTGGAGCTGGTGGAATTTAAATCATTATCCTGGGATGCATCAAAAGAAGCTTGGCCAGCTGGTCAAAGGAGGTGATTCTCCTGCTCTATTCTGCTCTTGTGAGACCCCACCTGGAGTATTGTGTCCAGTTCTGGAGCCTCAACTTGAAAAGGACATAGAGCTCCTTGACTGAGTCCAGAGGAGGGCAAAAAAAATGCTCAGACAACTGGACCACCTCTTCTATGAAGATAGACTGAGGAAGTTGGGGTTGTTCAGCCTGGAGAAGAGGAGGCTCCAAGGTGACCTTATAGCAGCTTTCAAGTACCTGAAGGGGGCCTATAAGAAAGCTGGGACAGGACTTTTTGCATGGTCATGTAGGAAGAGGACAAGGGACAACGGTTTAAAACTTGAAGAGGGGAGATTTAGATTGGATATTGGGAGGAAATTCTTTACTATGAGGGTGGTAAGGCACTGGAACAGGTTCTCCAGGGAGCTGGTGGAAGCCCCATCCCTGGCAGTATTCAAGGCCAGGTTGGATGGGGGTCTAAGTAACCTGAGCTAGTGGGAGGTGTCCCTGCCCACACAGGGGGGTTGGATGTAGGTGATCCTTAAGGACCCCTCCAACCCTAACCTTTCTTTGATTGATTTAAATCCCTCAGGGGAGGGACTTTTTAGCAGGGTGTTTAGTGATAGGACAAGGGGTAATGGTTTTTAATTGGAAGAGGGGAGATTAAGGTTAGATGTTAGGAAGAAATCCTTTACTGTTATGGTGAGGCACTGGGACAGGTTTCCCAGGGAGGTTGTGGATGCCCCCTCCCTGGAGGTGTTCAAGGCCAGGTTGGACAGGGCTTTGTGCAACCTGATCTAGTGGAAGGTGTCCCTGCCCTTGCAGGGGGGTTGAAACTAAATGATCTTCCAGGTGCCTTCTAACCCAAACCATTCTATGATTCTGATTAATTATGCCAGTGTCTGATGGCAAAGGTTTTATTAAAGCCAGGGAGCGTGCATGGCATCTGACAGTTACCTGTATGGGTATGGTACACAGCAACTTGGTAATGAAGGTTTTAGAAACTGACTGGTCCATATAGTACTTCAGTGATGGCATTAAGGATGTCAATATCAACCAAAGAAAAAACACAAGCATCTTAAAAGCTTTTCAACTTAACCTTAGAACATGATGCATAGTCCAATGAAAATATGTGCAGGTTAATTTCAACATTAATAAAATAGTCATTGTTAATTTACATACTTCTCATAATTAATTGTTTTATGCATGCACTATTCTGGCAATGTAGCATTGATTTCATTAGGTTCCATGTACAAAACACATTATTCTTAGTCTGCATTGACATTTTACAGAGAAACTGCTCCAAAGGAACTGTTATTATGGATTACATCAATGTCTATTGCATTTGATTCACCAAAGTCATCCAAATCCGCAGTATTCATCTCAAATTGCATTCAAATATTTTGCGTTTGAGATATTTACTCCAGTGGCATACAAGGCTAAGCTGGATACTGTGAGTGTACGTACATGATGGTGCTGGAAATATGTCATAAATTGCCAAGATTGAGTTTCAATTATAAGAATACAGCTGACACGCAAAATAGTTTTGCAAGGAGGATTTGTGATACGTAGCCAGAAATGAAGCTACATATCATAAAGCATGTTCTGGCACTTGTATATATCTAGTATGTACAAAAAACTCCAGTATAACAATGTTTTCTGTTGTGTCTTTTTTCTGTCTCTACCCCACACGCTATCTATTTTTACTTTCACTTTTATTGCATTGTAATAACTTCACTAGTTTAATCTTCTAAGTCTCCAAATTGTAATTGTCTTCATGCTTGGGAATTCATATGCTGTCTGGAATAGGCACGCGTAGCCCCTAATTTAGAAATCTTGGAACCACATGGTAGTAACTGAGGCATCCTCCTCATTGCCATTGACTTAAGAAAAGCTAAGCTAAGGGTTATGATTTATTACTTTCTTTTCTTGCACCCACCTCTTTTAATAGTGTGATTGAAAATTCTGATGATAGAAGAAAAGTCTAGCCTCATAACTATAAATTTGAGGGTAAGTCTGCATCTTCATCCTTCTCAATATGGAGATCTGTAATGATCAACTGTTGTAGTGTGAATTAAAACCCTTTCTTTGAAATCAAACCTGTACAGAGATTTGCCATGTGCCTTGTACCTTTGTCATGCTTGTAAGGCTGTAACAGAACACAAAGCATGCTTCAGAAATGGTTTTTCAATTAATTTGAAGGAGATCAAGGCTTTATAAAGCCAGTTGCCGAAGACATAATCACAGATATTCAGCTTAAAAAAAATATATATTAGATTTTTAAAACACTTCTCTAGTAAACTATTTTTACATTGCAAGTCATAGAAATTTCAGAATGATAAGACAGATGGTATCACTGATTTAAGTAGTTATCATAATACCTGATTTGGAGAATAAAAGGTTTGTTGAAAGTGGCTAAGGGTCAATTTTATTTTTTTTTCCACAGAGAAGTAAGCACCAGCTTGGCAACCATTTACAGCATCCCTGTGTTAGTTTTCTCATCTCCATTATATCAACAGCAAAATGAAATAAGAAAAATCTTGAAAATAAAACATCTTTGCTTCCAGACTGCAATAAACTAATCTTCTCAGAGAAGGAAAGAAAAAGGAAGTAAGTCTGTGGTCAGTCTTCGAAGTCCAGTGGCTTGTAGAATGATATCTGATTTGTATTAAGAAGCTCACATGCATTTGATTTTACAGTGTCAGCTCCCTAAACTGTGAACAAATATGCTTATAAACAAGATTTTTTGCTCGCTCACTATATCATGCAATACTTGGGGATTTTTTCCCATTTGGACTTAGTCTAACATATATTTCATTTCTTCCATTAAGATTGCTATAGTCCTTCCCCTCATGCATGTTTGTTTATTTTATTTAATGGGATAATTTGTTTTGGAAAGATAATAAATTTATCCTTGCAGCTCAACTACTCTTGTAACTAAAGAAAGAAAGAAAAACAAAAACAGGGGAAAAAGGTAACCCTGATAGCATTCACTTTTTTTTTTTTAATTTCTGTAGGCACTGTAGAGTTGGATTACTGGTTTTCCTGAATATGTTAAAAGAGAACAGTTACCATTAAGAATGACTTTCTGCTTGTCTTAGATTCCTGGGATTGTGCAAATAAGGTCCCAATCAGCTGAATTTTCCTGCTCTAAGTACAGTTTTGACAAGATAATGAGCCAACAATCTATTCAGAATTATCTGTAGTTTTAGCACAGGTCTTTAAAAGACTATAGAATTGACATGCCACCTTACATGTATTATAAAAACCACAGAGATTCTCACATAGGAAATCAATGGCCATTACATTTAAGTAGGTACATAGCAGAATTATCTACATACTGCATTTTCACAAGCAGATGTTTTCCTGTACTTATATGGCTGTCAACTTGGATATAAGAGAGAGTAAATAACAAACATCACAATAAGATACAAAACTAAAATGCCCAACAACCACATTAAAATCACAGAAGTTTACAACAAAAAACATTTGCACTTTTTAACTCCTGTGTATAATTCCCACATACTACTGTGTCATGGTTTAGGCTCAGCCAGCAACAAAGAACCATGAGAAATGAAACTATGGGAATGAGAGTTGTGGTCAGTTCGTCACAAGTTGTCTCTGCCACTCCTTCCCCTTCATGGAGAGGACTCCTCACACTCTTCCCATGCTGCAGCATGGGGTCCCTCCCATGGGAGAGGGAATTCCTCCCAACACGGGTCCCTCCCACAAAGTGCACTCCTTCAGAACGAGACTGCTGCAGCACGGGCTTCCCACAGAGTCATGGCATTCTTTGATTTCAGCCACCTTCCCTGGCATGGGTTCTTCCACAGTTGCTGGTCCACATGTGCTCCACTGTGGTCCTTCACAGGCTGCTTCACTGTTACCGTCTCTGAGCTGCAGGGGGAAGCCTGCCAGCTCCCCATGAGCTGCAGGAGAATCTCTGCTCAGGTGCACCTCCTCCCTCTCATTCCTTGCTAACCTGGGTATCTGCATTGGTATTGCACTCATCTCCCCCTCTCCTCTCCCCTGCAGGTTTTTTACGAGTTTTCTGTTCTCCTTCTTGAATATGTTAATTGTAGAGGTGTTACCACCACCACTGATGGCCTTGGCCTTGGCCAGAGGTGGGTCTAACTTGGAGCTGGGAGAACTTCCAGCAGCTTCTTACACAACCCAGCCCAGTGGACCCTCCCTTGCTACCCAGCCACACAGACTCAACACATACCAACATTTACTAACTGAGCTCTGGGATCTGAGTAATTAATGTCCTAATTGTATCACTATCTGCTATTATTAGCAAAGTTGAATCCCAGTTCACTGAAATCTGTCAAATCACAAAGAAGAATTACTACATAAAAAGAATCATATTCTACTGTTAATTTACCCCTTTCAAAGATCACACTGCAAATTCCAGCATCATTAAAGATCTTAGACTCTTAGATACTTGCATAAATTGCCAACCTAATTTTGAGAATGGAAATAAGATGCTCTTGGGAGGAAAAAAAAAATAAAAAATAGTAGTTTTCTTTAAAACATAAAAAAAGCCTAGAATCACTTAGCTAGAAATATAAGAATATTGTTAACTGTCAAGTAACATAAAAAAATTGTTCTAAATATTGTATTAAAAATTAGTAATATATGTATATAATATACATATAATCTTTTCTGCTACTAATGCTTTTCCAGTGCTTTTCACAAGTGTAGGTTTTTAAAGGATAGTGAAACTCAAAACTCAGATAAGGTTCATTAACTCATTGGCTATCAGGCCAGAGAGGATCATTAGAATATCTAGTTTAACCTTCTATACAATATAACATTCCATGCAGTTACTCTTGATTTGAACCTCATTACTTTTTTTTCTACAGCGTAGTTTTCAGAAGTTAGTCTTGAAGATTGTGGTTACAGATCATATCTAAGACTGGTAAGTTCTTATTAGAGGCTGTACTTTTGAATGGCTGTTGAAACACCCATCTCAGTAATTGAAAATCTTTGAAGCTTTTTGCCTATTTATGTAATAGATCAATGTTAGAGAAATCACCAGTTCATACTAAGGAACCTGGAAGAGATTGCAGAGCACTGCAGTAACTGTCCTTAGATAACATAAAATTACTGTATTTCTACATACACTACTAAGAAACTCACTGCTTAAAAACACGTTTCTGCAGCACAATATTTTTATTGCAGTGCATTGAGTAGTTATATCAATATTTCAGTTGACCAAGATAATATACCTGTTGTTTTAACACATGGATTTTAAATGTGCATTTTAAGTATTTTGATGAATCCTAGTCACATAAATAAGTTCTGATATATTTAACAAGTCACAACAGTGTTTTAAGAACAAACACAAGACTTTCTTTAAATTGAGGTCACAAAAGGTTATCTTTTTAGAATTCCAGTTTTTGAAGAAAATACATTGAAGAACCCAACAACAATCTGTAAGCCAGGCATAAAAGAGTTAGTTTCATTTCATTTTTGAGCTGGATAGCTTAATTTTTAAAAGGAGAGAACTGAAATAAAAATGCAAAGAACAATACTTGAAACATACAAAATAAAATCCTAGTTTGACTTTTTTAATCTAAACTCCATAGATTTATTGTTTGAGATTAAGTCCAAAGCTGACTGAAGTCTCTCTTCATCTTCTCTTTTCACAAAGGTAAAAATCAAAGTGTCAAGACTATAAAAAAATTTAATCCAGGATGTTGTTAGCTCTGGAACCAGATAAATTCTTTTTAAGTTTCTAGATGCGGTGGTTAAGGTGTTGTGATAAAAGCTTCCAAAATCTTCAAACATCTAAACTATTTGTAATCTGGTCTTGAGCTCAAGCTCTCATTTAAGTAAAAATTGGATCCTAACTTCCTGTTATTGACCTATCTCTTGACATGGTTTGATTTAGCTTGGTTAGGTGTTGTAACCACATTTGTTTAAAATGTCCACAGCTTTTTTAAAATAAAAGACCCATTAAAAGCTCAACATATTCTATTTGAGCAAAATTTGTATAGCATAATGTGGAGAGTTCCATTAATGACTTCTTGCTAATCATCTCTAGAGGAAGCAGGTGAAAGTGGAAGTTTTTCACTATCCTATTTTGCATGCTGCTGTCAGCACTCTCTGATAATTAATACGCTAGTTCAATGTGGCTTCTTCTAGCTCTCCTGGACAACAAGGACTCTTTTTCAAAATCCTTTTTCTAGAAAATAGGTAAGTTTTTTATAACTATAAAATTAAGATTCCCATGACACACTGGAACAGATACTGAGATACAGAAAAATAATTCAGAAAACTGATGGTGGAGAAAGTCCTCTTTGTACTTTAGATTACATATAATTCTCAGAAGATTTGCTGTCTAAAGAGTATTTGAACTCTGTTTTGCTGGTTCTTTTCTAGAGTGTATCATCAGTAATATTTTTCATTAATAAAATTACTATTGAATAAAAACGGAGGTTTTAGTCTTATTAAATGCTTAAAGAACACTGATTTGTTCAGTAGAGTGAACTTTTTACAATTACTGTATTTAGTTGAATAGACCTGAAACAATGGATAAGCTTTTTGTTCTCAGATCATGGTGACTTTTTAAGTTTAAGCTTAATAATGAGTAACAGAAGAATTGAGTCAGATAAGAATATGTGACTTCAGAAATCCATGTTCATCTTCTAAGTCAAAGGAAAAGAGGTAAGTCTGATTCAAGGAAAAAAGTACAGTTCCTAAAGCTGAGATTGTTACAACGTGCTCCCCGTCTGCCACAAAGCAGGATCACAAATGTGAGACAATATTCCATTCCTGTCACTGTTGAGGAAGGCACTAAAGAAGTAATTTCTGATTTAAAACAAAAGGGTATTATTGTGCCCTGTCATTCACCATTTAACTCCCCGATTTGGCCTGTAAAACACCAAAATAGTAAATGGAGAATGACAGTTGATTACAGAAAATCGAATGCCAATACAGATGCACTCACAGCTGCTGTACCTAACATTGCTGATCTGGTGCTAGAAATCCAGGAAGCAGCACACCCAGTGCTGGCCTCCCAGGATATAAAGGATATGTTCTTCCAAATCCCTGTCACTATCCGGTATTCAGATACATGGCACTTTTTTATTAAAGGTGATCCCAAATGGTGAAATTAAGACACAAACGAGGTCAGATGTCACATGCACAACAAACTTTTATTAGAGTAACACAGCAAAGTCCCTAGAGCAGATAGGACAGGGAGGAAAACAGAGACAGAAAAGAAAGGAGAAAGCAGAAATACAGAGGACAGCAAGCGAGAGCATAGTTACCACCACGGTCCAGCGATGTCGTCGGTGGGGAAGTGGTTCCTGGTGGGGAAGTGTTTCAAATGCACCCATAGTGTCCCAGATATTTATACAGTCCTTGCCCACTGCACCCCCACTTTTCTCCCTGAATAAGGGAGAAAATCCTGCTGTCTTCTCTGTGCTCCTCCGAGATAGCAGGGGGGTAGGTATGGCTCCAGGGCTATGTCCTGCAGATAGTCTTTGTTTGGCTAAGTGTTAAGACCAGCCATTTCAAAGAGGAGGTTGAGACAACTGGCACCACAGGATTAGTTTATTGCAGTGGAGGTTTGGTCCTAGGAAGTGGCTTGAGACCGGCACTCTGTCTTGTCCTGCTAAGTTGGTGGTTTTCATGAGATATCATATCAAGGCCTGGTTATCACTGAATACTCTGTTCCCAGCACCAGCTGTAGATCTCCTTTTTCTCCAAGCTCAGCATGTCCCATATTAAACTCGCCCATTCTCAAGTACACATTGCAGGAAGGGAAGCAAAACAGTTGAATGGGTTGCTGAGACATCTCTTTAGTCCATCAACAAATGTTCAACTCTCAGATGCCACAAGACAGACAACAGATATCCTGAGTGCCAAAGTCCATCACTTATCTCTTGAATTGTTCAAGGCAAGCACTGTACATTCTGAATGCCACAATCCCTATTGATCCTGAGGACCAAAAATATTTTGCCTTCACTTGGGATGGGGTACAGTACACTTTCACAAGGTTGCCCCAGGGTTATAAACATTCACCCACAGTGGCCCACCACACACTTGCGTGTGAGCTGGAAAACATTCCAGAAATCAAGAATAACACCAACGTCAAAGTCTATCAGTACATAGATGATGTTCTGATAGGGGGCCAGAGTGAGGGGGAGGTAAAGGCAGTTTATGATGCCATAATTAAGCATTTAACAGGCATGTAAATAGAAATCCCTGAAGAGAAAAGGCAACCCCCATTCCAAGAGGCAAAATTTCTGGGAATAAGGTGGAAGGGGGGAACATAGAATATTCCTTCCGATACTTTGTCTCACCTGGGAGAGACAAAGGTACCCACCAATAAGAAAGAGCTACAAGAAATATTAGGCACCTTTCAGTATTGGAGAAAGCATATCCCAGATTTATCCCTCATAGCATGTCTTCTTTTTGATCTGTTGAAGAAAACTCGTAACTGGGAATGGGATCAGTCTCATGATGAGGCCCTCAAACTATTATTATTGGAGGCACAGACATACCAAACTCTGGGGCCTCTTCACCCAGAGGATCCAATAATAATAGAGTGGGGGTTTTCAGCCAGTGCCTTATCATATCATTTTTGGCAACAGGGACCTAATGGGAGTACTCGACCAACTGGCTTTTACTCTCAGTCATTAAAGGATTCAGAAAAACAATATTCTGTTCTGGAAAAGGGATTGCTAACAGTGTGCACAGCACTAATAGAAATCAGCAAGATTATTAAAAGACAAAAGGTAATTCTTCAAGGCCCTTTTAAGGTAGTTAACCAAGTACTATCTGGAAAGGCCCCTTCAGAAGGAATATCCCAAAAAGGTACAATCAGAAAATGGTATCGTCAAATTGAGTACTATTCTGGACTGTTCCAACTTGAAGAAGGCCCAGATAAACAATTTAAAATTCAGAAACAAATTGAGTCTACAAATGAAAAAGATTTAGTAATGAAAGTTCCCAATCCTATCAAAGAAGCCTTGGAATATAAAAGTGAAATGGTTAATGCTTGGTTTACAGATGCTTTGTCCCGAAGAGAAGGAAAAACTTGGTTGTTCAAATCTGCTGCAGTTAAACCTTCCACAGGCGAACAAATAAGAAACCAAGATAAGGGTAGTGCCCAGGTGGGAGAATTGGATGCTGTTCTCAATGTATTTGTAAAAGAAAAAGCCTCCAAGGACGCTGTGTACATTTACACATATTCCTTTGTGGTGTTTAAAGGCTGTATGGAATGGATTACTTTCTGGGAAAGTAATAACTGGGAAATTAACAGGGTGCCCATCTGGCATAAAGAGAAACGGCAACAGATACTGAAAATTGCCTAAGAGAATCCTAATTTTCATGTAGGATGGATACCTTCTCACCAAACTGCTTTAAAGGATGAAGCTAGTAAGTGGAATAACTATGTTGATGAGCTAGCTAGAATTGATGTGATGGAAATCCAATCAGCTATCACAGAAGGAGAAAATCAGGAATGGAAAAGATTGCTTGAATGGCTCCACTCTAAAAGAGATCATTCAGGAATCTTTGATTTATACAAAGAGGCATAAGCCCGTGGGTGGCCTGTCACCTGTGAGCAGGGCAAAAGAGACATCTCTTCATGCGATCCTTGCAAAATCAGACTTGGGAACATCCCCTAACAACTGATACTCTGCATATCAGGGAAGGAAAACCCTTGTGGTCCACATGGCAAGTGGGCTACATCGGTTCCTTCTGAAGATCAGGAAACAAACAACGCATCATTGTGATTGTGGAAGTGGTGTCAAGATTGACCTGTGCTGAAGCAGTTTCTAAGGCAAATGGTGAAAACACAGTTTGCTTCTTAGAAAAGGTATTTGGGATTCTACCTAAAGCCACAAACATTCCATCTGACAATGAAACTCACTTCACCTCACCTCTTGTACAAAAATGGGCTAAAGGGGAAGGTATCAAATGGACATTTCCTGTCCCATACTATCCACAAGCTAATGGGATAGTAGAACATAATAAAGGATTAATTAAGTCTCATTCGCCCACAGGATTCCAGATGGGATGAGAGGTTGAGATATGCAGTCATTACTATAAACAACAGGTGGGGGATGAACGGGTGCCACAGCCTGAATGTTTTTTTTTCCCTGAGTTACCTACTCAAGATCACAGAGAAAATAAAAGGTCTTTTAAATTATCTAAAACTCCTCTCCATCCTGGACAAATTGTTCTGGCAAATTTGCCAAATATTGGTAAGGTCAAGCTTACCTTACGAACACCGGTGAATTCAAATACATGGGTTGCATCTGATTTAAACGACGAACAACGTAAAATCACTACTAAATGGATAATTCATGTTGAGTAAATCAGTGTTTCATTGGTTGGGGTTTGTGTGTGTGTGTGTTTGTATTTCTGTGTACTTATGTCTAATGATGTTAGTTAATATACTGCAGGTCTGACAACTCTAAGAGCCAGAGACATCTGGGTGACAGTACCAGGCCTGATCAACCTACTACTGGACTCCAGAGGAGTTACTTTGTGACCGCAATGAGACTGATCACCCCATGGCCTAAACAAGGTGCTCTATAACATTGTCTCCTTCTATACTTGCCTTTGAGTTGTTTGCAATATATTGTATTGAATGGGAATAATTAAGAACATTGTTACAGAACTCGCTGAAGTGACAAGAACTCAGTTCAAATTTGGAAATTTCCTAAATGGCCTGCTTTCTTTTTTTTTTTTTTTTGACAGAATTGAAAACTGGGTTTATGTTATAATAACTGCAATTATTGTATTCCTAATCTTGTATCTGTGTGTAGCTAGCATATGTCCTTCGTGGAAGAACTGTGCTTGAATAAGATGACTTCGCCAAAGACTCCCACTAGAACAAGTACATCAAGATCCAAGGGTAAATGATAATGAAAATGCTCTCATCCAGGTTTAAGAATAGCAATCAAGAAGTCTAATAATTGTTAGAAGTAGTGAGAGTTTCATATGTTAGTAAGAGTTTAATTTAGATTAAATTATTTGTAAATGTGGATGTTTTCAAAGTTTTACTAATGCTGTGTATTACTTATTTGTTAAAAATAGTAATCATTAGTAGTCATGAAACTTTTAAGTTAGATTGATAGACATATCATTGTATATACTGTTTGGGAATTGTTTCCTTGTTTCTACATGTATTCCAACTAACACCCAAGGAGGGGAAGGATCAAATGAGGAGCAGAAGGATTTGGGCAGGAATCCAGATGTAATATATATTAATGCACATTAAAATTTCACTTTACAACCTGCTGCCTTAAAAGCCAGGGGGTGAGATTTGGGAAACTGTTCTTTTCTTCCTCACATAAGTCTAAACAAACTGCCTTTTAAGCCAATGAGGGCCTTCTGCTGATTATTCCCAGCTAATGGACTAAAACAAACTTGGTACTCAAGGACAACTGAAACCAAAACAACAGTTGAGTTGAAGCTGGGTTTTGGCTCTCCTAATTTTCTCCCTGCACTGCTTTACTACATCTCTGTATTACTCATGAGAGGCTTGTCCTCTCCTCCAGAGGCCATAAACTCTTCTTCCTGAGCTCCAGCCAAACCTTTCTATTCAGCCAGGCTGGTCTCCTTTCCCAATGGCTCGTCTTTCAGCACATGGAGACAGCCTGCTCCTGGATTTTTAAGACATACTCCTTGAAGTATGTTCAGCCTTCCTGGACTCCTTTACCCTTCATGACATACTCCCAAGGGATTTTTTCAATCAATCTGTTGAACAGATCAAAGTCTGCCCTCTGGAAGTCCAAGCTGTCAGTTTTACTGAACCCCCTGTTTACTTCTCCAAGAACTGAAAACTGTAAGTTCATTGTCGTTATGCCCTAGACTTCCTCCAGTTGTTACTTCACCCACAAGTCCTTCTCTGTTCATGAGCAGCAAGTCCAGAAGGGCACCCTCCCTGTAGTCTCCCTTACCAGCTGCATCAGGAAGTTATCTTCCATGCACTCCAAGAACCTCTGGGACTCTGCTGTACTGTATTTCCAGCAGACATCTGGGAAGTTGAAGTCCCCCATTAGAACTAGGGGTAGTGATTGTGAAACCTCTCCCAGCTGGTTATAGAATATTTCATCTACCTCCTCATCATGGTTGGGTGGTCTATAACAGACTCCAACCACCATAATCTGTGTGACCTGGGAAAAATGGAGGTAGGCCTTGTGTTACTTAATGGTTTTAAGAAGGAAAAAGAGAAAGAGACAGAGCAGGAGAAGAAAAGCTAAAGCGAGAATGGAAAATCAGCAGTCCTGGGTCCAGCATTGGGCCTGCCAACAGGAGACAGTTGGCATCAGTGGAGCTCTCAAAATCCACCACCACACCTCCTCCTTTTATAGACCTGTTTTCCTTACACAATCGTTTCGCAATGATGAATAAGTGTGGTTGAGACATCTCACAACTGAGCAACTGGAGTGGACCACAACCCTCTCTACTCCTCCATTGATGTCTCTGTCCTTGTCTCCATGTGCAGGCAGTTATGCAGGCGTTGGAGCACTTACAATGGTGTTTCAACCCCACCTCCCACAATAGGCCCTGAGGACTGGTCCCTCGTACCAGGATATAATTTCATTTGTAAATGTACTTAAACTGCCAGTGATTTAAACAACTATGTCTTTCAAAAATTTGCTAATGAAGGTAGGTTTAATTGATTAAATCTTGATCTGGAGAACTGTCTGGTCAGACATTTATTTATTTATTTTGTAGTTCTATTTTGTACTCCTGTGTGATGTACTCTAGGTGACCCTGCTCTGGCAGGGGGGTTGGAATCCGACCCCTAGGATTCTATGATTCTATGATATTTGGAGAAAAGTAGCTATAAACTGAATTACTGACCAAAAATCTGGCAGAAATTAAAAACATGAGTTTTTATTTTCTTCATATAAAAGGTACTTTCAGGCCTACTTCACACTAATGCAGAACTTGAAGATTTATTTGGAAGCCCTGGGTAAAAAGAAATATGAATGAGATCTTCAATCAAGTATTTTAAGTGCTACTGGAAAATACCAAAGGATTAACCTCCACAGCTGCAATATACTATCTCATATATAAGAATATTATGGTGTCCTCTGTCATGTGGATCTATGGCGCATTGCTCTCTTGTTGAAAATGTTACGGAAACACAAAAATTTCCTATTTGAAGCAAAACATCTTTTTCTCAAAGGGAAAACTGAAATCATCCTGCAGAGATCTCCATGAGGCAGTTCCAGACTTTCTATAGAAGACAGTAGCTCTAAAGAAATGTAACTGCAACATCACTCTTCTCAATATATATAATACTTTATCAGATAAACAGTCACTGCAGTTCCTCAGAAAGTAGCGGCCAAATAATTCAATCTGAGACATTACATTAGTCATAGAAAGCATGAGACTTAAATGTGCTAAAAATTAATGCTAATAGCCACAACGTAACATGTAAAACAGTGTGGTTATAAAAGATGGTGGTGTGCTTAGAAATGCTATTAATTATAATTTAATATATCAGTATTGTTAAAGATATTACAAATACTCGTATATTAAGGATGATACTATTTTTCAAGATAAGGCCTTTCCACAATAAGCCTTTATGTTGGGATCTAGTACACACACACACACAAAATAACAAATGAAAGCATTGAAACACCTACATATCTTAAGAGAGACTTCAATTTAAAGGTAAACTTCCAAAATCTAAACCATCAAATGTATTTTTTCATGAAGTTTAACAGTTCAATATCGAAATTATAAAAACTGCAAATATATAAGCACTTCCTTAGCATTTATTAAAGACTACTGTATCAGAGGATCACTTTTTATTTCAGGTGGATTTCTAGGATGCTGATTCTTACCAAATCATAATGCAGCTTGTGTAACTTGTGTACAGATTTTCGTGTACGTCCAACTGTCTGTCTGTGTGTCTAACTACAACACAGCCTTAACCCAAAAGTCTGTTTTCTATTTGATAGAATGGTAGGAGTTTCAAAGATAATAAAGGAAAAAAATGTTCTTCAGGAGAGAGGAGATACTGGAAGTACTCTATAATGACAAGCTATGGAAAGGCTACATGTTTAGCTAAATTCCTACTCATTCAACACAAATCATCATGGGATGAGGAGACAAAAGAGGAGAGTGAAAGAAGAAAAGGACAATGGGAAGAGGGAGCTGAAAGGAAAGAAGGAGAAAGAGAAGGTTTGAAGTGAGGAAGAGTAAGAGGGGAAGGTGGAAAGAGAGCAAGGAAGGAGAGAGAGAGGGGAAGAGAAAGAGAGGAAAGGGAAAGAGAGAGAAGGAAGAAGAGAAGGAAACCTGATTGTAGCTCAGCAAAAATTATGTTCACTATAATCAGCTGAAGGCCATAGACGTTGTATTTATGTGTCCCTTCTGGGTGTCAAGGATACTCTGAGCTTTTATTTTGGTAGTCACTGCATTGAATACACAGTAGTGTTTAGATAGAAAAATGAAGATGGCAACAAGCAGACCACAGCACTGAGGAAGTGACACTGCCCTCACCATCAACCCCAGCCACCAGGAGTGATCTCCTTACAGCTGCAACTCAGGGTGCCACTAGTCATTGTGAAACCTATCATCTCTACTTGAAGTGGGGCTCTGTCAACCTTTAGGACTCAGAGAGACACAGGACAGGTGAGCTAAACACCAGATAAAAAGGGTAGATAAAAGCTAGTTTTCTTGTACAACAAATTTAAGAGCATTACTACCTGAATCTGAGAACCATTTCCTTAACTTTAGTTGCAAGATTTTGAATGTAGCATTATAAATTTATCAGTCTGCTGAAATGCTTTGATCAGTGCTCTAGATGCATAGGGCACTTCTTTTTGATAGTAACGGGGCTCATGAATCTATTTGTTAAAACAGTACTACAAAGGAAATAATTTTAAAAGACAATGTTCCATTCAGTGCTTTATCAATACAGTATATTCATTATTTTCTGAAACAATATTTTTTCTATACGTCAGAATAGAAATATTACCTCAAAATCAATTTCTAAATATACAGCATTTCTGGGGAACAAAAAAGGAAAAAAAAAAAAGGAAAAAAAAAGGAAAAAGGGGGGGAAATGGAGGGGGGAAAAGTAAATATCTGTATAGATTAAAAATAACATTAAAAAAATACCAGGCACATATTTAACTCTATTTAAATTGATCAATTTAATGTACTCTCTGGGGAAAAAACAAACAAACAAAAAACCAAACCAAACAAACAAACATACAAGCCACAATGGTTTCTTTTGCCTTTTTTTTTTTTTCTCCCTTCCTCTCATTTCTCATCCTTCTGTTGAGGTTACCTTTTCCAGCTGCATCTTTCCATTTCTATGACCATCCAGTTATACTATCAATCCCAAGTAACAATTATTAAATGGGCTGCACTTCCAGCTGACACTTCCTGACTGGCAGCAGTTCCCTGCCAGAGCTTTTGGCTTTTTGTTATTGTTGTTTCTATTAATATTAATACAATTTTGGTTTTTGTGGTATAGTGGGTAGTGTCTTTCTTTATACAGTGATTCTTCAGGCCTTTCTTAGTGCTGCATCATCCCATTTTCTGAAAAGGTTTTAATTCACAATTTAATTCTATGGAGGAAATAGACTGATGTGATTTCAAGCAAAGGACAGGCAGACTACGCTTATGCCTAAAACTATATCCAGCTTTAAAAAAATAATCTGCCATTAAAAATCCTAGATTGTAAACTGGAACACAGAATTACTAAAATATTGGTTGATAAGTGACAAATTTATGCTGTTCATTGATCACAAACCACTCTCATCACAATGTAGGATGGAGGACACGATCAAAGAATTATTAAGTGATGTGTTTCCCTTCAATCAGATGCTTTTAACTATCAGGTAGCATACATACAAAAAATCTGACTTCTAAACTCAGTTGTTTTGATTCCAACTTCCTTCAGGAGAGTTGAGAGGAAGAAGGCCCAACTAATGGCAGATATTCCTCCACAGCCTCCCTACCTATGAAATCAAGCAGAGACAGGCATCGACAGGCTTAACTATGCTGGATTTGCTACCTAAATAAGATGAGCATGAATGATGAAAGATGAGCATCATTGCCATGGAACAGCAAGACATAACTGTATCTGCTGAAAGTGACACAGAAAGAACTGCTACAGCTTTTATACTGAGGAAAGTCTGAAAGCTGAGAAATATATTTGCAGATACAACGGACTTTTTCTTCCAATAAACTATTCTTAGTCCTTCCTTGTCTCCAAACTGGTAAGATATGTATTCGACAGATGGACCACTCAGTGGATAAGTAATAGCCTGAATGCCCACACTCAGAGAGTTGTGGTCAATGGCTCAGTGTTGAAGTGGAGACAAGTGATGAGTGGTCGGTATTGGAACCAGTTCTGTTCAACATCTTTGTTAGTGACATGTACAGTGGGACTGAGTGCACCCTCAGCAAATTTGCTAATGTTACTAAGCTGTGTGGAGTAATTGACACACTAGAGGGAAGGGACACCATGCAGAAGGACCTTGACAGGCTTGAGTCGTGGGCCAACAGCAACCTCATGAAGTTCACCACAGCCATTTTCAAGGTCCTGCACCTGGGTCAGTGCAACCCTGGGCACAAATACAGGCTAGGGGGAGAATGGATAGAGAGCAGCTCTGAGGAGAAGGACTTGGGGGTGGTAGTAGACAAGAAGCTCACCATGAGCCACCACTGTGCACTTACAGCCCAGAAACCAAATCATGTCCTGGGCTGCAACAAAAAAAGGCATAGACATCAGGTTGAGAGAGGTGATTCCGCACCTTTAGTCTGCTCTGGTGAGACCACACCTGGAGTACTGTCTTCAGTTTTGGTGCCCTTAGCAAAGGAAAGACAGAGACCTGTTGGAGAGAATCCAGAGAAGGGCCACAAAGATGATCAAAGGGCTGGGGCCCCTCTGCTATGAAAACAGGCTGAGAGAATTGGGGCTATTTCAGCCTGGAGAAGAGAAAACTCCAGGGAGACTTTATAGCAGCCTTCCAGTACCTAAAGGGCACCTACAGGAAAGCTGGGGAGGGGCTTTTCACTGGAGAGGGTAGTGATAGGACAAGGGATAATGGTTTTAAACTGAAAGAGGATAGATTTAGACTAGATATCAGGAGCAATTTTCCCATACAACAGGAAATGAAAGGTTTAGTTTAGTTTAGTTTCAGGGCTAGTTTAGTTTTAAGGCTACAAGGATTATTAAGGGACTGAAACACCTATTTTATGAGCAAAGGCTCAGAGACGTGGGGCTGTTTAGTCTGGAGAAGACTGAGAGGGGATCTTATTAATGTTTACAGATGTCTGAAGGGTGGATATCAAGAATAGTGGGCCAGTCTCTCAGTGGTGCTCTATAATAGGATGAGGGGAAATGGCACCAAGCTACAACACAGGAAGTTCCACCTCAACATGAGGAAAAACTTCTCTACTGTAAGGGCAATGGAGCACCAGAACAGGCTGCTCAGAAAGGTTGTGGAGTCTCCTTCTCTGGAGACTTTCAAGACCTGTCTGGATGCGTTTCTTGGTGACCTGCCCTAGATGATCCTGCTCTGGCAGGGGGGTTGGACTTGATGATCTCCAGAGGTCCCTTCCAACCCCTACCATTCTATGATTCTAGGATTCATTTACATTCTTTCTATTTATTACTGGTACTGTCTTCTTCTTGGTATAGAATCCTAAATCCACTCATTTTTCTTGCAGAAGATTTCCTTAAAACTTTCATTTATATAAAAAGAAATAAAAATCACTTTTGAACCAATATCTTGTACTTCATTATCTGTCACGGTTTCCTTTTGTTTCCTCCTTTGCTTGGATTTTTTTTTTCCCCAAGGTTTTTTCATTATGCCTGAAGCATGTCCTTGTTTCCAATGTCTGCTATGTAGCTCTAATGTCCCTCAGCACAGTAGGACAGGCCCAGGAGTCTGAAGCTGTATTTACTGCATGAACAACAACTTAATTAAGTGGTGCTTTAGAAATATTATCAGTGCTTTGTTGCTACTATTGCACTTGGGCATGTATCGCATTGTTCCGACAAACGTGTTGGGAGAATTGCTTTGTACTTTGTCTTGTTTCTGGAACACTACTGGCTAAGGACCCTGGAACAAATTGTTTCTATTGCACAACTGGGGATAACACTCTCAGTTTCAAAACATGAACACAAAAAAAAAAACAGAGTAAGAAGCAAAGTTCTTTCAAGGCACTTCACAATCTGAATCAGAAATAGACCTACTTCATTTTCCATTGTATCTCATATACCTCCCATTGGATATTTTATTTCCTTTTTCCCTCTACTTTAATGATACAGAAAATAAAATATAAAAATCCCTTCTTCCACTTCTCTTTATAAGCACAGCTAGGAAAGGTGGGAAAATAGAGAAGAAAGTACTTTATTATGTATTCTCTGAAAGCTGGACCAGCATTTTCTGTTCCATTCAATTATCTTGCACTCAGTGTGGTATATTCACTCACATCAGTAAGTGAAACCAGTTGGGCTTGATTCTCCATCAGTTTTCAGCAAGTGAAATTTTTTATACCTTTGTGAAATAACTGCAAGGTGAATGTGAACCAATAAAAAAAAGACATTTTCACAATTACTGTCCTTAGATAATGTAAACAGACCACAGTACTAGAAGGATCAAAGTGGCAAAGCCCTAGTGAACAAAGCTTGTTCTCAGAGATTATTAAATTCTATAAGACCATAATGCTATAATAATTATACAGGGAAAAATGTGGAAATTGGAAACAAGGATGAACCAAAAATATGGGATATCTAGCACTGTAAAGCCACAACTGCTTACAGTGAAGACAGCACTAAAAGGTTTCACAAAGTAGAGTTTAAACTGTGTTGTTACCTTCAGAACTACATTTTTGCAGCTTGTTATCTCATCATATATAATTAAATAAAGTATTTGAAAAATCTAATTAAAATTTATGGTCTAAAGTCTCCTCATGTATTTGCTGGTTCTTTACATTTTATTGTTCCTGTCAAAATACTAGCTTCCTCGAATCACAGGATAGTTGGGGTTGGAAGGGTCCTTTAGAGATCATCTAGTCCATTCCCTCTGCCATAAGCAGGGACAATTTTCACTGGATCAGGTTTCTCAAAACCCAGTCCAAGTTGATCTTGAGCACTTCTCATGACAGGGCATCCACAATATCTCTAGGCAACCTGTTCCAGTGTCTCAGCACCCTCACAGTAAGCAATTTCATCCTTATATCAAATCTAAATCTACCCTCTTTCAGTTTAACACTACTGCCACTTATTCTGTCACTACAGGCTTTGGTAGAAAGTCTCTCTGTAACTTTCCTATAAGGCCCTACATGTTCCTCTCCTCTCCTCCTGTCTCCACATAAGCATCCCTTTGATTTCTGGCTACTGGCTTCTTATAAATATGAGATAGCCCTGTTATATTCCTCTGAATAGCACTTACTTGGGTAAATGTATCTGGAAGGACCTTTTGCTCCTTTAAGAATGTCTGCGTAATAACCTTTTAAATGCAAAATGTGCTAATAAGTACAGAGCCAGAAACAAGAACATACAGAGGACAAACTTAACTGACAACTGGTGGGACAGGCCATAGGAGAATGAAATCTAATCAGTCACATGAATTAGTATGGAGTATTTGTGATTCTGAAATCACAAATTTCATTTAGATTGTCTGATCAAGAACATTATCAAATTGTTTGCTAGCGAAAATGGGTAAACCATAAACAAAATGTACAGACACAAGCCTAGAAGATATACATAACGGAAATTAAGACAAGAATCAAACCTGGCTTGTCACAATAACTGGTGGGCTATCAAGAAATTTTAGGCAAAGTAAAATTTTGCAGCTGATAAGGATGCAAACCAGAAGCTCTGGGATACTGGGGGTAGTGATGTGTGGATCAGTGAGACTGAGCCAGCTGGTGCAAGGGAGGGGGATAAGGGAGGAAAAGAAGGTTTGAAGGAACCTGGATAAAAATTTTCTATAGCCATACTGACCTGAGACGTTCTGAGACCCCAAAAGCAGCCTGCTGATGTGACAATTACCATGAGGGGGGAGGAAGGTGAGTAGCAGCTGTGCATATGGGGAGTAGAGGGTGGGTCAGATGACCCAAGTGGACCAATCACAGTGTTTCTGCCCATGTGCTCAGTATAAAATGGCTCCTAGAAGAGCCTTCATTTGGTGTGTTAGCTGGATTGGAGTTGTATCTCTTTGTCATCTCTCCCTCTGCTGATGCATCTGCATCTTGTTTTCTTGCTGAAGAACAATACTGTTCATCAAGACAGGTCAACTTCTCCTGCTTTCCCAAGTAGGACTAGCTTGGCTGCTTCAAGGCTGTTATGGACTGTCACCATGATCCTGAATTCAAGCATCCTCATCTGCTTCTGGGTCTAGTCTGGGACTCCTCTGTTTGGGAAGTAATTACCAACTGAGGAGTGCATGTTCTGTATTTCCATATTTGTATGTGCTTGTATGTAATTCATCATCAATACTCGCCATCAGGAGCCAGTAAAACCTGACTGAATTCTGGCACTAGCACTTCTTTCTGTAAGGGCACTATGACCAAATAAGTACAGGTCCAAAACCTTCTTGGAAATTAAAACTGTTCTTTCTGTCAAAATGCTGGGTTTAGCGATACAAATTTTAGACAAAAAACACCAACACATTTCTAAGACAAAAGACGCTCTGGTTTTCATAGTGATTAGAGTCATATTTATATGTTTTACTCATGCAAAAATTACAAGCGAGCCATAGTGCAGTAATCCGATCCCAGGGTTTTTTTTTTCCTTCTCTAACCATGTTTTCATCTGCAAGCTAAAGAGTTAGACTCCTCTTTGCTCAGTTTTCTCCCCTATTTCTTCCAACTGGTGCTTCAACCTCAACATAAGAAAGAAATGTTTGCTCAAGATTGTTAGTGACCTTGCATTTAGGACAAGTACCTGAGGAACAAGATGTGCAATTAGCTTCAATGTAAAGCTGTTAAGGAGGGCCCCAAGTCTTCCCCACATTGTGAGAAACTGCTAAGATCATTACAAAAAGTAGTACACTGGAGAGTAACAACAAGATGACTGTTTTTTCCTCTCTATGGATTCTACCTTTCTTCCCATCATGATGATCTGCACTCTATAAAGATGGCATTATTTCTGCTGACTGTCAAAAATTATTAGAGGAGATTGCTGTACACATAATATTTAGATGGTGAAAATCTGAGGGGTGATGACAAGAATCTAACCCTGAAGTTCTGAGTCTTTAGTCGTTAAAGATAACTGCTCTGCGTTTCAGTAAGTAGAATTTTCTATATGTCATGGCTCCCTAGGGTCTAAAAAGACTAAAAACTTCGTATAATCACACTATTTTTCAAATGTCTCAAGGTAAATGTACAACATTCCTATTACTCCAGATAATTTTAAATCTTTCTCAGGTAGCATTTTTGTTACCAAGCATGTTATCAGACAAAAAATTAATCACTGAAAAATATATATTTTTATTATGTCTTGAAGATCACCATATCACACTGAATTTTCAATGCATAATAAATACATTGCATCCATTCTTTGATAAAAGCCTTTATTACTTGGGGTATAACATTTGTATTTAAAATTAACTAGCACTAGCCTGTCTTTCAAATTGGCCCTTAACAGGTGGACCGTGTTTAGGGAACTTGGGGCCCATGCAAATTATATTTCCTTAGTGGTTTGTGCAATTGTTTCCATGAGAAGCTTGAATATTCTGCAGCCTGTCTATTGCCATAGTAGCAATACAACCATAGCTATAACAGCAGAATCCATATGTGCAGACATGGTATAGTAAAAAGGACTTTTTTCTGTTAGCAAATTTTCAGTTTGCCCATGTAATATTAGATAAACTAGCAAGATATCTGGTTTTAACAGCTCAGACATTTTGCTCCAAAATGCCTATACTAGCACAACTGGACATTGCAGATCTGAATTTACTATTTAGATTATGTACAGATATTTTATACCAAAATAATTATGTAAAATACTCAAATATTTAAGCCATGAAATGCTAAGTGATGCTATTTTTTCCTTTCCCTCATTAGGTCTTTTGATTGTAGAAACATCCGCAATGTCCTTAAAAATAGATTCATGCTTTTAATGACTTGGATATACTTCATGTCACTTACACCATCTACACTTTGAAAGCCTCTGTCTGAGCTGGTATCCTTGGAATCCTCTTGTACTTAATGAAGGGAAATAGTCTTGCATATGCTGAAATGTCTTTTACTGGGTTCAGATCTCTACATTAAATCTGAACTTTAGCAGCACCTATTTCTCTTCCTTGACTCTGATGGGACACTAAATCAGATAGAGCCACTTATACTTCTATTTTTTTCATAAGAAGTACATCCCTTGTAACAAACATTGTGTCTCCCTCTTCTGTATTCAAAATGTGAGCTCTGTAGAGAGAGGACAATTTTCTCAATATGTGTTTGTATCATGCAAAAAAAAGTAAAGCCTTGCTCCATGGCAAATGTTTTTAGGCACAATAATACAGTGATAAACAGTGCTAATACTAAAATGAATAGCTGTGGTAAAGTGTTCTCTTCTGTAAGACATACTAGGATGCAGGATCCAGGAAAAATAAGTCTACATAAATTATGAACACAAGCTGTCTGTAATCCTTATTGAGATGAATGGATATGGTTGTTATATGAATTTATAGAAATGGATAAATTACATATTATTAAAAAAGCATAGAGCAATTTTCTTGGTCATGAGGCTGAAAAGAACTTATTAGGATTTTCTATCAAAGATACTATTTCTGTAACACTGTTTCAGTATTTTTATAAGATAATATATTCTATGTCAACAAGCCTATGGGGCATTTCCGTGGATAAATGGGTTCTGAAAAGAAATGCTATTTTGAAAGCTGTATCATTGCTTTTTCTTTCAGACTTCACAGAATCACAGAATATTAGGGGTTGGAAGGGACCTCCGAAGATCGAGTCCAATACCCCTGCCAAAGCAGAACCAAAGAAACCCACATAACTAGGGCAGATCAATTCAGAAAGGCATCCAGACAGGTCTTGAAAGTCTCCAGAGAAGGAGACTCCACAATCTCTCTGGGGAGCCTGTTCCAGTGCTCTGTAACCCTCACAGTAAAGAAGTTCTTCCTCATGTGGGGTGGAACTTCCTGTGCTTGAGTTTGAGTCCATTGCCCCTCGTCCTATCACAGGCCACAAGTGAAAAGAGCTTGTCCCTGCCTTATTGATACCCAGCCCTCGTACATTTATAGATATTAATTAGATCCCCCTGCAGCCTTCTCCTCTCTAGAATGAAAAGCCCCAGGTCTCTTAGCCTTTCCTTGTAAGGCAGGTGTTCCGGTCCCTTAATCATCCTCATAGCCTCTCAAGTAGATCCCTGTCCCTCTTGAACTGGGGACCCCAGAACTGGACACAGTGCTCCAAGTGAGGTCTCACCAGGGCCAATTAGAGGGGGAGGAGTACCTCCCTCAGTCTGCTGGAGACACTCCTCTTAATGCACCCCAAGATGCCATTGGCCTTCTTGGCCACAAAGGCACATTGTTGTCCCATGGATAATTTGTTGTCTACCAGGACTCTAAGGTCCTTCTCCACAGCGCTGCTCTCTAGCAGATCACCTCCAACCCTGTACTGGTGCATTTTGTTGTTCCTTCCCAGATGCAGGACTCTACACTTGCTCTTGTTGATTCTTATTAGGTTCCTCTTTGCCCAGCTCTCCAGCCTGTCTAAATCTCACTGAATAGCTGCACAGCCTTCAGGTGAATCAGCCAATCCTCTCAGCTTCCTCTCAGCAAGCAAACTTGCTGAGAAGACACTCTGTCCCATCATCAAGGTAATTGATAAAGGTGTTGAACAGGACTGGATGCAGCATTGATCCCTGGGGGACTCCACTAGTTACAGGTCTCCAGCGGGACTCTGCACCATTGACCACCACTCTTTGGGCTCTGTTGTGTAGCCAGTTCTTAATCCATTGCACTATCCATTCTTTTATATTCTGAGCTCACTCACAAGGATGTTATGGAAGACTGTGCCAAAAGCCTTGCTAAGGTCAAGGTAGACTACAACCACTGGTCTCCCTACATCTACTCATTCAGTCACAGCATCACAGAAGGCTATCAGATTAGTCAAGCATGATTTCCCCTTGGTAAATCCATACTGACTACTCCTGATAACTTTCTTATCTTCCATGTCCTTAGAAATGACCTCCAAAATGAGCCACTCCATCATTTTTCCAGGAATGGAGGTGAGGCTGACTGCTCTGTAATTTCCTGAATCTTCTGTCTTGTCCTTTTTGAAGACTGGAGTGACATTTGCCCTCCTCCAGTCCTCAGGCACCTGTCCTGTTTGCAATGATCTTTTGAAAATGAGGGAGAGTGGTTTCATAATTTTGGTTTTATATTTGGACAAAAGCATGAAAATAATTCTATCAAACTGGACAATTATTTTCTGTTAAGCAATTCTAGGTAAATATTTTCCTGGGTTTTTTGTGACTTAAGTGGTCATGCCAGAGCCTTGTGCTTCTCTGAAGCACAAAAGCAGAAACTTTTTTAGCTGACTATGTTTTATTTCACACTATATAAACAAAATACACCCTTTTCATTATTAAGTACTTATTCTATTAATTTCACAGTTATTATCATAACAATACTTTGAAATATTGCTGTATCAGAGCCTAAATATTATTATTGTATTAAAAATATTAAGTTGCTTCCAAATATTAATAGTAATTTTGCAAAGGTAATACTTTTTATTTCTCTTTCTACCTTGAAATATTATTCTAATCTTTTTACCCATATAGTAATTAAAATTTACTGGAAGATGTAACCTCTATTAATTGTGCTGTTAACCTTACCAGGAAGCTAACTTATCCTTTGTATAGCTCCTGATTTGTGAACCCTGCATATTTTTCATCTCTTACACATAATGAAGTGCTAATAGTACTAGGTATTTTGAAGCATTAGTTGTTACAAGACACTGCAGCAATTACAAAAAAAATGTCTGTTGGGTTTTTCCCCCTCTTTTTTTTTTTTTTTCTTTCTTCTTTTTTTTCTTCTTTTAAGTTGTCTGGACAGATCTCATGAATGTATTCAAACATACACCAGGGGAAGTTTGCAGAGCTTTTATGGTGTGCTTTAAGCAGCTACACATTTTTGGTTTTGAGAGAGCTTTGCCCTGGAGGACAAATCCTTTAGAGATAAGAAGAAAGGGAACACAAGGACTCAAAAAAAGAAGTTTTGCAAATGCGGAGAATGATTAGTACAAAGGAAGGAGGAGGAGACATCTGTTGATTAAATGATTTTTAGAGATAATTAAGTGCATTCATGCAGAAATAACAAACATTACACATCATTTGCAGGCACACATGGCTTTCTTGAAAACAAGAGAGAATTAAACAGAGTCTACAAAATTATCAGCAGCTTGGGGCCAGTCAAAACTGTGTCACTGGGATGACCTTCCAAATTTTGTACAAGCCTTTATGAAGCAGTAGTAGCAATCAGGTGCTGAGTGCTGAATTAAGAGAGTCTAAATACAGACATAGGAAGCTGAAATGTGCCAATCCTTTTCAAAAGTATTGTTCAACTTTTCCTTTGTCAAGTAAAGAATTAATATTCCCCATTAATACTACATAATTCCATTTATTTCTGTTATTCTCATCTCAAAAAACTTGATGTCTGTTTTCCAAAAAAGGATAGAAAAGCTGAGAATCTTCTGATACTTTATCTTATATGGCAGATGTAGGAAGAATTCAAGGACGAGATGCACTCCAGTTTAAAGGAGTGATGTTCTGTGAACTACACAGTCCCAGGGTACTCTCTAAACTGGTCTTCTAAGCAGGCCAAAGTCTGCCCTCCGGAAGTCCAAGGTAGCAGTTTGGCTAACCCTCTTCTTTATTTCTCCAGGAATTCAAAACTGTCACTTCATTATCTCTATGACCAAGATGGACTCAAACCATCACATCACCCACAAATCCTTCTTTGCCTGCAAGCAGCAGGTCCAGTGGGGCACCTTCCCTAGTTGACTCCCTCATCATCTGTGTCAGGATGTTACCTTCCACACACTCCAGGAACTCAGAGGGCACTTATAATAGAACTGAGAGGTGAGAGGAATCAAAATAAAAACAATAAAATAATTTATACATGTAGCTAAAATTTAATCTCTAAGCCTGTACGGTTTCTGTATCCAATGCTAGCTTGCGATTAGATGGTATGCAGTGAAACATTGTTGTATTTTTACTAGAATATCAGCTGTGGACTTGTTTGACTGAGGTAGACATACAAAATGGGCCTGTTTGACCCTACGTAAGTCATTACTGACCTTTTTCCTGCCTGGCACTTCATGAGAGAATGTGGCGGGTTGACCTCAGCTGGCTGTCCGGTGCCAAAGAAGCTGCTCCATCACTCCCTCTCCACCAAGAGGACAGGGATTGAAAATATGACAAAAAGCTCATGGGTTGACATAAGAACAAAAATAAATCACCCACCAGTTACCATTGTGAGAAAACCAGACTTGACCTTGGAAAATTAATTTAATTGATTGCTAATTAAACAGAATAGGATAATGACACATGAAAACAAATCTTAAAACTCCTTCCCCCCACTCCTCCCTTCTTAACAAGCTCAACTTCAATCTCAGTCCACAGAATCATCATGGTTGGAAAGGACCTCTAAGATCACCGAGTCCAACAGTCAACACACAAAACCAAAAACCACAAAAACAAACAAACAAACCAAAATCCCACACAACCGTGGCCACTAGAGCATGTCCAGAAGCACCAAATATACATGTCTTTTAAATACCTCCAAAGATGGTGACTCAACCACTTTCTTGGGCAGGCTGTTCCAGTTCCTGACCACTCCTTCAGTATAGAAATTCTTCCTAATATCCAATCTAAACCTCTCCTGCTGCAACTTCATGCTGTTTCCTCTGGTCCTATTGTTATTTACCTGGGAGAAGACGCCAACACTGACCTTCCTACAACCTCCTTTCAGGTAGTTGTAGGGGGCAATGAGGTCTCCCCTCAGCCTCCTCTTTTCTTCAGATTAAACATCCCCAGTTCCGTCAGATGCTCCTCGTATGACTTGTTCTCTAGACCCTTCACCAGCTTGGTTGCTCTCCTCTGGACATGCTTCAGCACCTCAATGTCTTTTTTATAGTGAGGGGCCCAAAACTGAACAAAGTATTTGAGGTCCAGCCTCACTAGTGCCAAGTACAGGGGCACAATCACTTCCCTACTCCTGCTGGCCACACTATTCCTGATACAAGCCATGATGGCCTTGGCCACCTGGGCACACTGCTGGCTCATGTCCTTCTGGCTGTCAACCAGCATCCCCAGGTCCTTTTCCGCTGGGCAGCTCTCCAGTCACTCTTCCCGATGCCTGTACCGTTGCATGGGGCTCTTGTGAACGAAATGCAGGACCTGGCACTTGGCATTATTGAACCTTATATAATTGCCCTCAGCCCATCAATCCAGCCTGTTCATGTCCCTCTGTAGAGCCTTCTTAGCCTCAGGCAGATCAACTATCACCCAATTTGGTGTCATCTGTATCTTACTGAGGGTGCACTCAATCCCCTCATCCAGATCATTGATATTGAACAAAACTGGCCCCAAAACTGAGTGCTGAGGGACACCACTGGTGACCATCTGCCAATTAGATTTGACTCAATTTACCACAACTCTTCCAATTACTGGTCATGAAACAAGATTATTTGGCTGTCATTTCTATAGAGAAGTAGAAGCGTAAAATATTAGTGACATTTTTCTCTGAAGCAATTCCTTTTTTTTTCAACCAGTTCTAGTGTTCAAATGTAGATAAAGTTAATGGAATACACCTGAAGCCCAAAAGAAGCAAAAAGAACAGACACATAAGGCAAAACAAATTTAGGCAAAATTAACATATTACATTATGCTAGCCATCACTATAACTATAACATTCACCCAGAAATTGGAGAACATATCTTCTTCTACCTGACAGGGATTTGAATGCAGGTTGCATTCTCCTGGTAGAAAGGTTAAGATCCTTACTAATACCTTTTTGAAGCTGGAAGTGGGATCTAAATAGTGCATAGTCTTCTGCTGACTATAAGCACATCAGTCTATTTACCCACCTGCAAGAAAGTTTCTAAAACTGATGCAATTATTTTCTTGTTAATCATACACATTGTAGTTGTGTTATTTCCAGAACTGAAAAGAAAAAAAGAAAATGTAAGAGCCTCCACAAAGAACAAAATAAATTTTTAATAAGAATGATGTTAAAATTTGCAGAGCAAAATCAATGGACTGGACAGTTTTGTGAAATAACATGAGAAGATCCAGAGCAGCAATGGCAATGTGCAAGAGTGTCACCAAAAGGAAAGATGACAGACTGATAAAGACAGTCCTGGAAGAGTTGCCAAAGCCTGGGAATACCAGCATAAAAGACTAAGCAGAATAGCAGAGAGACAGAATCTGGTAGATAATCGAGAACAGCAGGGGTACAGACTAACCAGATACTGCAGAAGATATAACACACAGGGAGTCCTGTGTCCAGCAGTGGATTGATAATGGCAGAAATGCTAAAAATATGTTGTATTTCTATTACTAATGCAGTTCTATGATGCTGCCATATTTGATTAAGCTGTTTCACACTGTGTCTATTTCGCATACTCCAGCTTCACATGGCAGTACACAACACCATGAAGAGAGATAATGGAACAGAATTGTTTTTTTCAAGTGGATTTTATGTCAGGTTAAAGAAAAGACATTTCTGTGTAATCTCACCTTATGAAAGCCTGTATGTTAATGTTACAAATAGGAAATACATTCAATTGCTCTAATAAAGCTGTTGCTCAAGTCAGTTTCTTTTTATCTAGGTCTTGGCCATGTATAGCTCACACTGAGTACCCTGGAACATCACCCGAGTGAAAGCCATAAAAGCAGACTCCTGTGGTGACTGAAGTCAGAGGGAAGATTTCCAACAATTCTAATGGAATTTAGATCAGGTCTTCAAGAGAGAAGACCATTAGGTATTCCACCATTTAGCTTTTATGTACACAGATATTAGCAGAAACTTCATCACAAACGAAGCACTCAGATTCATTACGCGATTCATGCAAGTATCTCTTGTCATATTATCACAAAAAAATGTAACAATTCAAGCACTTAACTCAGTAACGAAATCTCTATTTTCTCATGGTTATCCATGGCTAGAAACAAAAGCTTGATCATTAGTATCCCACAACCTAGTTAAGTGTCCTTAATAAGCTGTTTGGACTGTATTACAAGTTCACTGACTCTCAGTTGGACACAGCCCTGCAGTGTTATATAATGTGCAAATTAATGTTGTGTTCCTCCAAATATGTATTTGTAGACATTGTTTCTAAGTGTTTTAATAGTTGCTTAACTTTAAGGAGGTGTTTATCTCCCACTGACTTTGATAGAACTCAAATGAAATCTACAGTCTGAAGCAGATACTTATATGCCTCCCTGAGCAAAGTCATTAGTTAAGTGTCATTTCTAGATTATTTTTTTTATATTACATCATTTTAAACTTCTAATTTTAAATAATAAAGTAAATAGTCAATACATAATTTGGAAAAGGAATTTGGACAATTACTTGTAAATTAACCCAACAAAAATTACCAAGTTTTAGTGGAACATAAAGATTGATCCTTCTAGTTCTAAAAAGAAACCTCAGAAACACACAAAAGGAGGTTATTTGAGGCATAATAATTTTTGTTGTTGCAGATAATTAAAATTATTCTAACTCAGAACTAGAAAAAGCAATATACCTCGTAGAACTGTAAAAGCAAATGATGGCAAATAACATTTTAGAGCTTATCATGAACAGTTTGAAGAGATTTCTTTAGTTTTAGAAAGTAAAGCATAAAAATTAAAATGAAGCACGAGGCACCTGATATATTTCTCAAGCCATCTCCTTGCCTCTGTAAAATGCTAAGATAAGAGGAAAACACTCTGCTGATACAGAGATTTAATTTGAAGTAAGATGCATAAACTTTGATACTTCCTTACAGGTTTCTTAACTCTGCCACAGATCTGCATACTGTATAAACACAGTTCTGAAGGTAATTCTCACACTAAAATTAGAAAAAAGAATAGCATGCATATATAATACCTCCCTGAAGTGTTTTACTTCAGCAATAAAGCATAGCAGTGAGGTAGGAAAAAGCTTGCAGTTACCTTCCTGAGCTGTTTGCCTGAACGAGATCACATTGCAGCATTTGTTTTATTATGTAGAAGTGGATTCATTTGAATAGAAATGCATTTTTCCACACCCTGTTCTATTTATACATGAGAAACAAAACAAAATAAAAAATTCAGACACCTCAAAGAGGTGCGTAGACAGAGCTGATCTTTGGCAATATGGATTCAGAAACCGTAATGCAGTGGAAAAGCAATTCTACAATTTAAAGGATAGTATATATTCTTAACAAACCTTCATTTTTCAAAACAAAAATGAAAATAGGAAGGCAGTTATCTCACTGGTTACTGTAATGTTTCAGTCAATGTGATTTGATGTAAAGTAAAAGAGCATAGACTTGTACATTTTTATTTATTATTTTTTTTCTGGACTCATTAGCAAACTTTTAACGAGGAAGGAGCTAATAAGACAACAAGACAGTGATATACTGTTCCTTACTTTCACATTGTCATAATGAAATTACATGAAACAAGTAATTGTAATTTCTTGGAATTTCAGTTACAAAAGAAAAAATACAATGGAAGCTTTAGTCTTGCAATTTTGCCCCTGTACTGACTTTTAGAGGTGCAAACACGCATTGCTAATGAAAGTAATGCCTATCCTATCCAGAGTGTTGCAAAAGATATTTTATATTATGATATACAAAGATAGCAGTAAGGGTTGCATTTTAAATTAATTGGGCAAATATATCATGATATGCAACTACAGGAAACAAGAAGAAACAAAAGGAAATTATCTTTCAAAAATAGTGAATACTGTGCTCTTACTAAATGCCAATTCAGAATCTAACTGTTTAATTTGTTAGCAATTACATTCTGAAATATGATAGACAAGTAAAAATGCCGTATATTGCCCTTTCCTATGTATTTTGTTTCTTAGACTGCAAAGGATAGAACTACACTAAATAAGAAAAAAAATGCAGCAGTTATTTTAAGGGTCAAATTTTGTTTCAATCTACACAGTTCTCAGGGTCTAGAATCATTGTAGAGAAGAGATTTATTCCATAAGAAAGTGAGTGCAAGGTAGAACAAGACTTAGATAGTTTAAATGCATCATATGCATGTCAAGCATCATATGCAGCAATATCAAATGTGTTGGCTGATTTACTATGCCATGTTTGTCTTCAGCTGTGGTGTTTGAATTTTTTCCTATGCCATTTATGCCTTATTCAGGTTGTGTGTTATATATGGTGAGCGGTAGAATAATACTGAAATGAACATATGAATTCTATATGCATATGTACACTTATGTCTGATATATCAATATGAATACATGAAATACTGAAATAGGAACACACCAAAAATAAGCATGAGAGAAGTTTCAATATAGCTCACATTTCTAAGTCAGAAATGAAAGTTCTCAAGTAATTTGAGCTTTGCCAGTTTATTAATAGCTTAGATTCAACTATCAGCCAACATTGTGTAGATTAAGTCAAGGATTGTCTTCACAAAAGAGAGGAAGTTTGATTCTGCATTAATTTGAAATAAGACTAAGCTCCAATTAAGTTAATTATATGAGTTCAGCAAATCTCTGAAACTTTGTTTGGATTATCAAGTCAATATAATTGTTTTCTGCTGTGGATTTAAACTCTGATATATACCTGAGGGTATTGCTTTTTAGCTTTTTGTTGTTGTTTTTTCCTCTGGAGGATTCTGGCAACAATTTACTCTCTTGAAGTACAAACTTCTCTGATCAAAACCTAAAATTATAGCTGGACCCAGATAATGCGATGGCAAGTGTGCGAGCTGTTTTCAGCTCCACATAAAAATTTTAAAGCATTTTGAGGTTGTTGACTGCCAATATTCACTCTGGGTAATCTCTGGACTTAGCTAGTGGAACGTTTTAATGTCTGTAGTGGCAAAAAAACATCTTCCATTTAAGACTTTCAGAATCGAAGATACAAAATGAAACCCTTTGGTTTGGGGACAGTCAAATCAGGCATTCCTTTCTCTTGTTTTCTCTTATGTCTATCTTGCCTACCTTTCACCTTCTAATAATTTCAATATGGAGGTTTCATGTACTCCAAAGACCCCACTTTTCTTAGGCCTATAATCTTATGAAGCTCAGTTTTATTACTTTACATAGGAATACATAGAAGAATAACTTAAGTTTTAAATAATGCTCTGTTTATAGCATTAAGAGCAGATAAAATGCTTGCAAAGTTATGCAAACATTTCACAGTATAAACTTCAGTTTTAGTTTTGAATTGTTTTGGTTTTTTTCAGATCGCTACTGAATAGAAGAAATAGATCAGTGGTCAGTACTACTAAAAAGATTAAAAGCAATTTAACTCTCTATCTTAATAATTACCAGTTACAAATAGATACTTATAAATAGATTGCAGATACATTTAAAGGAAACTGACAGTAGAACTATACTTAGGTCATTCACATTAGTTTATCTTGCAACAAAAGCAAAATGTTTCTTGAAGGCAAACCACAATGAATCAAAACAACACTTTTATATAGATATTTTAAATTGTATTGCATATGAAGGGGTTAAGATTGGAAAAAAATTATGCTTACTTCATTCTGCACGTTGTAATATTTAAATGCAGCATTTAAATCAAGTTTGAACAAGATTTTGGGATATGAATTCATCAAAAGATAGACTTAAAATAATGAACTGTTTAAAAATAAAAGAAAAAAGAAAAGGTAGCAAAAAGTATATATGTAGGCACGTATAAGCTCTGTAATTTTTCATTCTATTTCCCTGGACAGTCACAGCAACATATGCTAGTTTATAAATAAGTCAGGCACAGGTGATGCCTTCTGATCTTCCACCAAATCAAAGGATCCCTGCTGAAGGGACAATAGCCACAGTGCCAAGTCATAACTGTGAAGGAAGTGACAGCATCACACAGCAGTGCTTCTGGCCCTAGCAGAGGTCAGCAAACACTATCAACATTGAGGAAGTTAGTTCAGCTTCATTTGCTTCTTGTGGTTTAAATAAATGAATGCTCAAGAGGCATGCTACAGTTAGAACTGTAACCAGTTCACCCTTTATCACATGGATTATAAGCTTTTTTCTTTACAGGAAAAAACATATAAGAGTATTTGGACATTTTTTGACATTTAACATTTGCTGTATTTTATTCTGAGTATTTTGTCTTAAGGAATACTGCTGATGGAAAAAAATGTGTAATTTTGAAAATGCAATTGTACTTTGTATATCCAGCACTCTGACAAAACAGGCTATGACTATATATTTTTATTAGGTGAATTTAATCTTCTGACGTTATCTGTGTAACTAAGTTCATATTTTGCCTTGTATAACCTAATAACTTCTTCCTCCAACAGATACATTTGCAAAATAATTAAATAATAACACTGATGTTTTTTTAAAAAGTGATCAGAAGAAAGCAGAAACAGATTCAGCATTGTTGCATTTTTTTCTTGTTCTGTTTTTTTCTCTTATAGGTTTTTAAGCTACAACTATGATTTATCTTGCTTCAGTTCAAATTATTTTTTTTTCCAGAAATCCTCATGAGCCCAGAGCTAGTATCCTATTATTGATTTTTTTGCTATCATTGGAAACTCTTATGTCTTTTCATTTAGCTTTCAGACCATGTAGTCTGCTTTCAGCATGTAGTGTTTTCTTCTTTATAGCTTCTTCTTATGACCATCAGGTCTCCAGAAAAAAAAAAAATAAAAAAAAAAAATCCCATATTTAGAATTTCTGCAATACATCTTTTTTTAAGATATCAGAGTATTTAAATGTTAGGTCAGTCTCAGAACAGGTTTTTAAGGATAATGAGTCTAAGGGTCAGATTCTCATGAGCATATTTATGTTAATAAAATCACAGTCTGCTAATAACCTACCTAGGCAATGAGGGAGTTAGAAACAGAATCCATTCCTCCCCTTTTTGACCCCTGTGAGCTAGTACTACAGCACAATTTTACCTTCCTCCCTACTCTCTATCAGCTAAACAGTCTTTACTATTTTATTCCTAGAGTCCAGATGCCCCAATACTTTTCCTGCTCCCTGCCTCTCTGAACAATGCCACATGCACCTTACGTTTGAGAGAGATGTCTTTTTTTATCAAGCAATGACAATGATTGTCTTTACACTAGTCCAAGATGATAATAGAGGAAAGTTGCGAGTATCTAAAGTGAATTTCTCTTCTCCCTTCCTTGACTTCACCAGTCAGCATCTTTTCTTTACAAGAAACAAAAATTAATATCCTATTCTTCCTATTGTTATTATTTATGCTTTACTCTGGTGTTCATTGGGCTGACATTCATTCAGATTCTTACTTATATTGTCATTGATACAGACACATCTAAGAGGATAAAGGTATGTGTCTGGGAACACTCAGGATGCTCATGTCAATTTAACTTAAAGTTTTTTCACTTACTCTCCTAGATATAAAATAGATACAACAGATACAGTTTTTTGCAGAACTAAACAAATGAAAGCTCTACAGGATGAATGATATCAAATGACAGCATAGTCCAAGACCTGCCTTTTCTCATGAAAGGAAGAAGAGGAAAGTTGTCAGTTTACTCAGTGGGAAGAAACAGTTCTAAAGCAAGATTTGTCTCATCTTAATACAGATGTCTAAATGAGGTTAGCTTACTCTTTTCATTCACAAAAAAAGCATGATCAAAATTGTTAGCTTAGATTTGGGTGCCTATCCTACGCACTTACTAATGATTAGTTAATCAACTTGTTGAATTATGCAATTTATCTTTTGGTCAGGAATATGTCTTCTGGTTAATACCCTCATCCTCCATGCATTATTTGATTTTAACTGTTTTTATAAAAACTTCTTACTAAGTGTCTAGATAAGTGTATGATTATGCTTATTGTTACACACTATGCTCTCTTTTCTGCTACTTCTAGCATAATTTCTGAAGAAACTCAGCCATCAATATTATTTATTTTTCCTCACAGCTAGAACATTAAGGGTTTAATTCAGTTGCCTAAACACAGACGACATCTACTTTTTTTTTGAGATACTCTAAGTTACCTGAGACACCCCCACAGGGACAAACAGTACGGCATAGGGTCTAAAGGAGAATCATACTCTCTGATAAGGCACTGGAAGTCAAGGTAGGCTGTGTAGGGCAACTAGCATGACAATAGTTGCTGATCTCTGGAACTGAAACGAACTCTGTCTATTAGCTCAGCTGCTCGATGGCTACGTGAATTCTGGCCTGCATTCTTTTCAGGTAAACTGCTTAGATTAGAAGTGCTGGATTTATTCTTACTTTTCTTCCTATAAATAAAAAACTTAAATATGCAATTCTACTTGACCTTCTCCATAATTTGGGTTTCTCCAAACTCATGTATGGAAGACAAATTACATTTTAAATTAAGAAATGTTAAGCAGGTGTTTATAACTCTACATACTGAAATATAAGGTGATGTATGGTCAATAAGCAGCTTAGTTCAGTGCACACATACTTCTATCCATTGTCAGTTGTAAGAATACTTCAGTTAGCATGTATATGCCATTTCAGAGTGGTTCAGGATACCTAGAGGGCATGTGTCATGTATGTAGACACATGCAGCATTCTTGGTTACCTTTGGAAGTCTCAAATTAGTGCTAGAGATCTATGTTTAGATAATTGAGTCAGGTCCCAAGATTAATTTCTTTCTAAGCTCCACTGACAATAATGAAAGCTCTGACACTTAGTCTGCATACCACAGACAGAAACTTAAATGTGGGTGTTTGGAGCGCAGGCTGTCTTTATTTCATTCTTATTTTCATTGCCAGAGTTTGTACCAGATACTATATTACTTTTACATGACCAAGGTAATGCAACAGCAACTACAAGTGGAGACAAAAATACACCGAAGACAAGAAAGACCATGAAAATAATGATCAAAAGTATATGTTGACAGTTTCCTTTCTTTACAAAGTTATGTTCAGAATCACTGCAATATAGAAAAGCTGACACTGCCCTCAATTTAACAATGAAAATTACAGTGCTGCTTCACATGAACTTAAACAGCATTTTCTTGTTGGATTTTGAATTTTTCTACTTATTACATATGAGTAAACCCCAAGCACACCAAAAACATATGTGCCAAGAGAAAATCAGACAAAGCCTGGGACTCCTTGAGCACTATTGTTCTATTTCTCACTACTCTGTGAAGACTCATAACTACTCACCTCAGTCACTGCTGCAAGGTTCTACAGCAGGAAGGGGAGAGTGAAGGAGCCCTTAACTACTGAAGGTCTGGGCATGGCACTGTAAGTAGTTTTACTGTAATTACAGTAGTTCTGCTGTAATTCTGCCATGAAAACAGGCTAAGAAAATTGGGGCTGTTCAGCCTAGAGAAGAGAAGGCTCCAGGGAGACCTTATAGCGGCCTTCCAGTACTTGAAGGGGGCCTACAGGAAAGCTGGGAAGGGGCTTTTCGTCAGAGAAGATAGTGATAGGACAAGGGGTAATGGTTTTCAACTGAGAGAGGGGAGACTTAGGTTAGATATTAGGAAGAAATTCTTCACTATAAGTGTGGTGAAGAACTGGAATGGGTTGCTCAAGGAGGCTGTTGATGCCCCATCCCTGGAGGTTTTTAAGGCCAGGTTGGATGAGATTTTGTGCAACCTGATCTAGTGGTAGGGTTCCCTGCTCATGGCAGGGGGTTTGGAACTAGATGATCTTTAAGGTCCTTTCCAACCGTAATGATTCTAAGATTCTATGATTCTACAGTACCTGCTTAACTTACACCAATCCAATATACCATTTTACCTCATTCCAAGTATGTTTCACTATTCATATAATTATTTCCCCAAACAGTACTTTTATTTTAAAGCACCACTTTTCTGCTAAATCACCTTGGACCATAGATCAGTATGGAAAACCTGTACAAATGCTGAAGTGAACAAGTCACTTCCCTCACTGTACCTCCTTCTCTCTATCCTTAAAGTGAAAAATCGACTTCCTCCTCACAATGATCCAAGACTGACTGTTAAAAGCAATATGAAATAAGTGGCTATAGTTACCATTATTAAAAGGTTGAGAAGAGTGTTTTTCCTTCTGGATGGTGAATGATGATTTCTAAGCACCCCTGTGGTGTTTTTTGGAACTGCTAAATAGTGGATGAGATTTTCAAACGTACTCAGCTCAGATCTAAGTATGTTTTCTTTGAAGTCACTGATAAAACTCCCACTGACTACTATTATTGTTCTTTAATACTTACTGCCGAAGTTGGAAGAATAAAAGTTGAATAGCAAAGGACTAGGAAAAGATCTTGGGCTTTTATATGAAATTGATATACAAAAATGCACTTTTAAATAAATGAATAAATAAATAAATAAATAAATGTAGCACCTGAAAACAAAAGAAAAACTAATTTCCTAATCTTTTAAATAAGAAGCACTGTGTATATATAGGCAAATCTATAGAAACATATGAAAACTGGAAATAAGGATATAAAACCAATGCCTAATGTTATAGTTATTGACCACACTGAAGCATTTAAAGATTATATTCAGTTTTTCACACAGTGATTTACAGTGTTATTTGAGTGAATCCCAATTTTTTATGTATCATTGTAGTATTCCTGGAAACTGGATCCATTTTATGAGTTTCCTGAAGAGAAGAATGCATTCAGATTCACATGAAAAAAAATTCTATCTGTCATTTTGGCTTTTTTATTGCCTTTTAATTCATTTAGTTTAAAGTTTAAATAGTTTAAATTACTTGCGAGTGTATAAACATATACGCACGTGTACTTGTTGTACCCAACTAGATGAATCCAGATATTTTTAGACTTACAGGAAAATTAAAAAATGACAAAAATAAAAGATAAATGAGAGAACAGTAGTAATGAGAACTACATGCTCCAAGCTGCAGCGGAGACAAAACTATTGTTACCTTATACATAGGCATTTATAAAAAGGAGAAAGTAATATGTTAACAAGAAAATAACTTAACAAAATAATTAGGATGACAATGGTAATTGTCTCTGAGTACAAAAAAACCCAGCTATGTAGTATCATGGAAAAAGAAAATTACTGAAGAAAAAACATCAGAAAATTGTGCTTGAGAATATAACACGCTTCTATTTTTACCATATTTACCACCATCCCCCACAAAGATGAACAGTGTCCTCATTACCATTTGTAATGTTCCTGTTAAGGAGAAGCAGTATTAGACATGTTAATGTGTTTGTATCTCCTTTAATTTATTATTCTCTCTCCACTTTAATGAGATCTGCTCTACAGCCCATAAAATAATTGTTATGGTAAACTGACTTTTTAAAATTAGCTACACACCAGTTGGTCCAGAAACCTATTCCTCTGGACTATTCATGCACAAAATACCTTTGTGTGAAGCTCTTTCCAAATGTCTAATGACTGGAGTAAGTCCAGAAGTTTGCCTGCAGAGTCTCTCTGCATGATTGCTATTGCGAACAGTCTTACAGTTTCTTTTCCCAATAAAGTTATGGTTAGGGTTACTGCAATGTAGAAATGCTGACACTACTTTTGGCCTAACAATGCAAAGTATAGTGCTTCTTTATATGAAATTAAAGCAGTTTCCTATATATAGTAAAAAAAAAAAAAAAAAAAAAAAAAGGGGGCCATTCCAAACTCCCCATTCTAAACTGCTAAGTCACAACTTTCTGTTGCAGAATCTTTACAATAAAACTCAGAAGAGGGGGAAAGTATCAGATTTTCTGACTTCCTCTACAGTCACATTAAGTTACTACTGTTTGCCCAACAGATCATGTGTCACACTGAGACAGTTATTCTATCCAAATTATTTCCTGCTAGGAATGTCAGTTTAGGTCACAAACCCTGTTTACTAACAGTGCTTTCTAAGCAGCCCTAGGAAAAATTATTTTCCATTCCCAGAAAATAGCACATTGGCAAAAAAATCTCCCAAAACTAAGGCAACTGAGCCATATCATATATTAGGGACCATATAAAACAGAGATACTGGAGAAAGTTTAGTGATCAAAGCATGCCTATAGGCATACTTCAACAGATACAGATACAGTATAAAACTGCACATGTGCAGTTCTGTTGTCACATCTAGAAATATGAATGTATCTCTGTGAGAGAAGTGGGACAGAAGTATAAAAGAGAGCTGGTTTTATATCCCAGTGAAGGGGATGGAACTCTCAACTGCAGCTCACGCTCTTCTTGCTCTTCATCTCTCACAATAACATCTGTAGAAGATGTTGGCTGCAATCAAACAGGGAGATAATCTTGTTGAGAAGGTCTCAACAGTCTCCCTAAATGGCTGAGCATTTTTACTTCACTGCCTGACAGCTTTACTTTCCTTTCCTTTCTCAGCAGAGAAATTTTTAGACAGGAGTTGTGACTGAAGATGTTTCAGGGAGTTGGAGTAATCTGCTAATGCTTCTGGAGCTTTGGCATTTGTGGGATTCCTAGCAGAATGGAAATAAGCATTCTTAGCATTTTTTCCCTTTTTTGGCTTCTTTTTTTTTTTTTTTGGTGGGTTTTTTGTTTGCTGGTTTGTTTGTTTCTATAATAATGCTCACAAGTACATGTTTGAATGGATTAAGTTTTAATCCTTGTTATTACCCACTCAGAAAAAAAAGCAAATGTAATACAAGCATACTGTACCTGCACTCTAAATCATACAGCTCAGATCCTGGCATGCATAAGACTGTTGCAACATTTTATGACGTGGCTTTAAAACGCAAAATGAATAAGGTTTTTCTGCATCTGGAAGCAAGGTCTCAGGCTCACCCAAGTAAGCACATTAAATGTCAGAATATAAAACTGTAGTTCTTTTCATGCTTGGGCACCTCATATTGGTCTATATGTATACACAAGTTGAACAGCAAAGGGAGAAAGAAAACATTCGATCTGTTAAACAAGGCGTTGTCCTGGCCTCAGTCTCTTTCAGCCATGTAAGACTGCACAAATGCTTTAGTTTTAACTCCATTCCTGCTGAAGAGGAAAAGACAGAATGGAGGGTGAAATGTGTTCCTGAAAGAGAACTCTTCACTCTGCACCATCAGAATTTAGGGGTGGTTGGATTGTCTGGGCTGCATTAGAGGTATTTGTCTCTGTGACACATATGTTGCTGTGTGTCTCAGCTGTCAGAACAGGCCTAGGAAAATATCTTTAGTTCTTGTTGAAACAGCTAGCACAGATAAGTACAAGAATCAACATTTCCTCACCAGTAGCAACATGACCTACAAGAAATTAAATGTTTCATACCTTTCTTGAATCTGTGAGCAGTGTGTTTTACTAACCATTTCCTGTATTGCAACATTTTTACATTAAAAATCTATAAGCACAATGCATTTCCTATCAGTCAGAGCAAGTAGTAAATGTAGTAATAAAAATTTGTCCCTTATTTGTATCATTTTCTTATGATTTTTTCACTCAAAAATAATGAAAAATTAGTTTACATCATAGCAAAAAGAAAACAGTGTTTAAATATACAGTTACAGAACTTTTATTCCTGTGAACCTTCTTCTGTCCCAAAGAGCAGAAGGTTAAAATTAGAGAAAAAGGCTTTTCACCAGTGAAAGTGCTAAAAAATGTATGGACAACTTAGAGAAAAAAGAAAAAAAAAAAGAAAGAAAAAAAAGAAAACCACACCTAAAAAAACCAACCATGACAAAATAAACAAAAAGCCATTTGGAAATACCCTCCCAAAACGATGAAAGTTAACTACCACAGCAAAAGCCCTAGAGAAATCTACACATATTCCAAAATACTCAGCAAATGATGGGAAGCATTTTAAGATCACCAGAATTGTTGGTAAACATGTAGTACTCTTACCCAGTCAGACAGAAATCACATCACTAAAGTAGAAACACCATACAATGACAGTGATCTATCACCATGTTTTTAAAAACCGCCTTAAAAATGGAACTCAAATTAGTAATTATTCTTATAATCTTCAGGCAATGAAAGAATTGGAAAACTGACTCAGTGGTATATTTGAATTTTTTTATCATTTGAATTGCCTTGAAAGTTGTTTAAGTGTATAGACTATCTGCCTTCTCTGAAAATCTCAATGTCAAAAAAATCCCTCTTTCAACCCATTCAAGAAGTATGATGAGATAATTCAAATTGTAAGTAAATATAATTTCAACTAATTTAAATTGGAGGTGCTCCTCCCCTTTCTGAGCCAAGGCACCCCTCCTCACTTAGTATAAAACTGGCTAATTCCACAACTCTGTTGCATAGTCAGTCTGCCCAAGTTTTGTTCCAGATGTGTTATCTTTTGCTCCATGGGACTGTTATAGGGGACAGAAAAAACATGCAATTCTTTGAAGGATTATGCTTCAGTATCTCTGATGAAGCAACTATTTTATTTTCCAAGGACACAATGTTTCTTGGTTTCTAGAGCAAAAATAAAATATTGAACTTGATATCTGATGTTTATATTATTGAAAAAATATGCACAATCCATCTATATTAGGTTTATTATAATATTAACAAGATAAATGGAAACAAATTAATAGGAATTTGTGCCATAGTTGGGTTAATAGTACTACAGTGACTGGAGCTTTTGAACAGTTATGCTATATTTTAACTCTAAAAACTTAATCTTTGCTCTAAAATAGAATGGTACTTAAAGAATTTTGCATAGCAGTCAGTCATAATACTACAAAGCAGTGCTTACGTCGACATACACGTCTTTAAGTGATTAAGTTCTGGCTTTTTCTTGACACAGATCAAGCACCAGAAATGTGTAAGTTAAACCTATGTAGATGACTTGTGATATTTGCAGCTAACAGTGCCATTCCCCTGCAGCACATCCTATCTGGGTTAAAAATTTCTAGCATATCCTCCAAGGATATTTTAAAAGTAGAAACAAACAACTACATACAGAGAAATTTAAAATTAATAAGGCCTTAGGGAGACTTGTTGCAATCTTAGAGGAAGGGTTTCAGTTAATTTTAAATATTTGGAAGTCCTTTCACTCATTCTGGTTTTGATCTTCGAAGGATGAATGGGAAAGGATGGGCAATGTTCTTTACAAACACTTTCATTCATTCCTAATGAGAAACAGACTCATCACTGTATAATAGCAATATTTAATGAAAAGTAGAATACAGAGGATAGAAATTAATTTTTTTGTGTAGCCACATAAGGAGAAAAAGCCTGAAAGTCAATGTGGTCACTGCTGGAGTAAGCAGTTAATGATTTGTTTTATTTTTCAAGAAGCACTTTGTTTCTTCTTTTCTTCTGTCAACTCACTTTAAAGTTTGAAGTCTGTATAATGTGAGTCAAATGTTTCTAGCAAACAAATTAATAAAGACAAATTAGCACATGTACTTCCTTCAGGGCTTTAAGGCATCATTTTTTGGACTTTCTACAAAGCATTTATCAAGGATGAGGATTAAAGGCTACTGTGCTTAAGGTGTAGTTCAGGAGATAAGGCCTAGGAGGAGGGAAAAATGATCTATTGTCAGACTGGAAAGAGGCTTATTTTGAACATTATTAGTACTAGCACTATTTGCTAGTCTGGACAAGATGGCAAACAATCTGGGGCCCACATTTGGTGAATGCATGCAGACTATTAAGACTACAGTACAGTCATAATCAAGGAATGAACTGGAAGTGATATATTACCTTTCAAAGGAACTAGCCAAATATGGAAAACAGTAGAAACCTAATTGACTCCATATACTCCTCAAGTCAACTCAATAAGATTTACTGGAAACATAACCCTCAATCTCACCTCTGTGCCCAGCAAGATCATGTAGCAGGTCCTTCTGAAGGCTCTGCTAAGGCACATGGAAAATGAGGAAGCAGTTGATGGCTACCAACATGGCTTCATCAAGGGCAAATGGTTTCTTATAAACGTGGTGGCCTTTTATGATGGGGTCACAGCATCAGTGGACAAGGGGATAACAACAGATGTCATCCACCTGGGCTTGTGCAAATTGTTCAACACTGTGCTGCACATCTGGTGTCTGAATTGGAAAGATATGGATTCAATGGATGGACCACTTGACTGATAAGGAATTGGCAGGATGGTTGCACTCAAAGAAGAGTTGTCAACGGAGACTAGTGATGAGTGGGTGGTGTTCCTCAAGGTTCTGTACTGGAAACACTGCTTTTTAACAACTTTGGTCCCTTCCAACCCAAACCATTTGATGATTCTATGAAGATACACTGAATTGTATGTTTAAATCCTCAGAAAATAATAGAAAAACTAAGAACTTCAATGGTTAGACAAAGGAGGACGAGATTCAATTAATAAAAGGTAGGTTATAGGTGAAACACATCATAAGGAATAGTTTGAGTTGAATTACTCATATATATTCCTCAGTTCTAAATTAACTGTAATCACTGAGGATAAACACCTGGGAAGCTCTCTGGAAACACATGCTCAGTTTGCAATTTAGAATGTTTTTAATTTTTTTATATTTTTTTTTCAGAAAGAAACCTGGAAATGGAATAGAAAATATTGCAAAAGAAATAGTATTATGAAAGCAGCATATGATTTAACAGTGCCATCACCTAAAACATCGGGAGGCTTTGATCATCCACAGTTATATAGATTTTAACCAGGAAAAAGAAAAAAAAAAAAGTCAAGAAGAAGAAAACACAGCTACGCAGAAGAAACTTTCCCTATGAGAAATTCAGAATCCTAGCACCGTATAGTTTGCAATAGACCCAAAGAAAAAAAGATACTCTCTATAGCAGTAAGGAAATAGTATAGCATAATTTGAAGCTTGGAGCTCTGATTTACTCTCTTCAATGAAAACTGATAAAGGAGAAATTCCATCATCCATAAATAATATTTAACCTTTCATTCCAGCAGGCTATAGAGAGGCAGGGGTAGAATTTTCACACTTTGTTCTCCCTTTCTTTTCAGGATGGTGGGTCCACTAAAAAAATTCACTGCAGAACTGAGTTTCACTGCAGAAGGAACTGCTCTTCATCCATCTGGCTGGCAGAGGGCTTGACATATCTGTGACCTTAAAGCCAGACAGTGACCATGAGATAAAGGATTTGAAACCTAGTCCAATGTGATCTTGAGCTTTTAATGGTTGCCCTTTTCTTGAAGGCAAGGGAATGGCAGGCAGGTAGCTGTTGAGATGGAATGTTTCCCTTATAAGTTTTCCCCATAGCCAAAGAAAAGGGGGAATCTGAAGTTAGCAGATGTGGTGGATTTTTTATTAGTTTGGTTGGTTGGTTGAAGAATTTTGGTTTTTTGATTATCCTGAACAAGATGAATGTAAGATTTAAGCTCTATAACCTTAGTTAAACATTTGTTACATATAAGCAGATGTTCTCTGTCAGCATCAGCCTGCTTATTTATCTACACACTCAAATTCATAGGACATTTAATTCCCTGCTGCCTGTTGTGCTCAAAGTCTGGCCCTTACATGAAGCACTTGCCAATTTATAGCAATAAATAGGAAACACAAGGGCACTGTACCTGTGCGGTACTGACACTTAACGGATATGCGAAGTAGCTAAGTGGAATGCATCCTATTTTAAACAATGGAAATCACAAACAAAATTTCCCAAACATGCCTTTAGAAGAAAACAATAGTATTGCTGCCTTCTCATACTTCTATTGTTTTGTTTTTCCTCTAAAATGTCCAAAAAAAATACAACTTTTTGTACTGCACCATAAGGTTCAGGATGCAGGCTACTCTGAGGTCAAATAGCAGCTGAGTGTTAAATGGTAGGTCACATTAAGAGTTTATAAAGCAGCACTGTTACCTAATTCGCTGAATGGTTTGAAGACATGAACTAATGACGACATATATGACTCCTAGATAAATGTCATCTGCACCATCTGTGGACCATATTGTGCATCAGATGGCAGGATAAAAATTGCAATAAGAAAGTTTCAAAGCAGAGCTATGTTCCAGGAACTGTAGCCATGATCATCATAGAACAGCTGCACTGGGTTGGTCACACATCTAAGATAGAAGATACCAGCATCCTGCAGCAGCTGGTACTCTGTGGACTTCAAGAAGCAGCATACGGCCAGGAAAGACAGATGAACCACTTCAAGGATACACTGAAATACAACATCAAGTAATAAAAATTGCTAACACAGCAGATGGGTAGGATTGGTACAACTCCGTTCAGGTTGCAGAGCCCCAGTTGAATCTAAATATACTAGCTGCCTGGTCTTGCAAACCTGTTGTCAACAACAGGGGTCTGCAGCTCAGAAGACATTACTGTTCCCTGCTGACCTCTGTGTTTGGTTTCCTTACAGACTGCAGGTGGGGGAGGCTAATACAGCTGGACTTGGTCCCCTACAGAGGCAGAATGCAAATCTGAACTTGGCAAGGTAGAGGCATTTCTGATACTTTTGATCCTGCACATCTGAGCAGAAGTCTTGCATCAGTATAGTAAAGGAGTCAGCAAAGGAAAAACAACTGTTAACAGCAACCCTTAGGCCTACATATGAAACCAATGGGAAAAAGACATCCAATAATACACTGTGTTTAGTTTGGGTTTTTTTTGTTTGTTTGTTCACGTTTCCACCCTTTACAATATTTCAGATAAACACAATGAGAGGTATTCTTGGCACTCCTGAAGGATGATGCAGCAAAAAGAATTTGGTAAGTGCCAGAGAAGGGTTTCAATCAATTCTCAGAGGTCGATAGACATACAGGGAAACCATTTGCCCCATGATTAAATACAAAAATTCAAAGAAAAACTTAATTTTATTTTTCTTTCAAAATAATGATCATAATAGGTGTAGCTCCTCAAATAAAAGTAGATGTCCTTCAGGGTTGTAGATGTCCTAGTATTCATCAGTGTCATAATGACTACTTCTTCCCCACATTCATATACACACACTAGAAAAAAATAAAATAGCTATAGTCAGCATCTGCAGATAGACATTGAGATTTAGAAAGCATCAACATCTGCAATTTAGCCTTCTCACATATATTACAATTAACATCCAAGTTCTAGATGTATTCATAATATGTTCTCACAGGCTACATACCCATTACTTCAGTTTTGCCTGAACTGAGTACCAATCAAGACTGTCTAATAAAACCTTTGAGGAGACACACAGGCTATGTTGTTACTTAGTCTGCAACCATGCATGCATGCCTATCGTGATACCTGAATATAGTGATATTTTAAGGACCTTAACAAACAGAACCTGGGTTTTGGGAAAAGTAGAGTTGACTGAAACAGAAGAGGCAGTGATTAGGTGAAGCTTGCTTACAGATAATGGTAGCCTTTAATGGAAATTTGGGGTTGAGTATAGCAACATGTGGCTAACGTGAATGGTTAGACAGGAATCTGTTGGGATCTGTGGTCAGACAGGGCAAAGTCTGGACAAAGGAACAAATGGATGCTGCTCATGGACAAGGGAGGAGAGGCAAGTTACAGTTCAGAAAGGTTAGAAAAGTGATGATTTAAGTATATCAAGTGTGCATCACCCTGATAGCTTGTTTTGTGTTGGACCAGTGTTGCATTCAAATCATCCTGCCCTCAGACTCCAGAGAAACAAGTTTTGAGGCCAGTGTCAAAGTCAAGAAATACTTCTATAAGTATTCGAAACTTGAATTACCACTACCACAGTAATTCTAGATCCTTCCAATAAGGCTGCATTACAGGGTCACCAAGCAACCTCCCAGGCTTCTAGGGAAGAGCTTCAGCTACAGTTTATACACCGCAGTATACCTGCTCCATGGGTCTGACAGCCCAAATGCAGACTGTTTATTCTTTTTTCTTTAGTTAGCTTCCTACTCTTACCCAGTTTTTGCAGGGGAGGATTATTAACAACTGCAAAAACATCCAGTACTATATCTCCTGTGTCATAGGTCATAGAATGGTTTGGGTTGGAAGGGACCTTAAAGATCATCTAGTTCCAATGCCCTGCATTGGCAGGGACACCTCCAACTAGACCAGGTTGCTCAAAACCCCATCCAAACAGGCCTTGAACATTTCCAGGGAGGGAGCACCCATAACTACCCTGGGCAGCCTCTTCCAGTGTCTCACCATCCTAACAATGAAAAATTTCTTGCTAATGTCTAGCCTAAATATATGCTCTTCCAGTTTTAAGCCATTACCCCATGTCCTAACACTACATGCCCTTGTAAAAAGTCCCTCCTTAGCATTCCTGTAATCCCTCTTCAGGTACTGGAAGGCCATTATAAGGTCTTCTCAAAGCTTTCTCCAGGCTCAACAACCCCACCTCTCTCAGCCTGTCTTCACAGGAGAGGTGCTCCAGCCCTCTCATCATCTTCATGGTCTTCCTCTGGATCCACTCCAACAGTTCTATGTCCTTCCTGTGTTGCGGTCTCCAGAACTGGACACAGTACCCCAGGTGGGGTCTCATGAGAGCAGAGTAGAGGTTGGATCTAGGTGATCCTTGAGGTCCCTTCCAACCATGGCCATTTTGTTATTTTGTGATCTTTGGGACATACTTTGTTGCGGTCTAAGGGTTATGATCTGGTAGCAATAACAGAGACATGGTGGGACAGCTCACACGACTGGAATGTGGCCATGGATGGCTATGTGCTTTTTAGGAAAGATCGGTCGGTGAAGCGAGGTGGTGGAGTTGCTCTTTATGTGAGAGAGCAACTAGAATGTATCGAGTTTTGTGCAGGGACTGATGAGGGGCAAGTTGAAAGTCTGTGGATAAGAATGAAAGGGCAGGGTGGTATGGGCGATACAGTTGTGGGGGTCTACTACAGACCTCCTGATCAAGATGAGGAAGTTGATGAGGCTTTCTACAGGCAGCTGAAAGCAGCCTCACAATTACAGTCCTTGGTCCTCATGGGAGATTTTAACTACCCCGATATCTGCTGGAAAACTTACACAGCCAGCCTTTCACAGTCTAGGAGGTTCCTCCAGTGCATTGATGATAACTTCTTAATGCAAATGGTGGACAAGCCGACTAGAAGAGGAGCGCTGCTGGATCTTGTTCTCACCAACAAGGAGGGCCTTGTTGAAGCAGTGGTGGTCAATGGCAGCCTTGGCTGCAGTGACCACGAGATGGTGGAGTTCAGGATCCTGTGTGGGAGGAACAGAATACCCAGTAGGACCAGAACCCTGGACTTCCACAGAGCAAACTTTGGCCTCCTCAATCAATTGTTAAGGGAAGTCCCATGGGACAGGGTGCTAGAAGGTAAAGGGGCTCAAGATAGCTGGTCAACATTCAAGGACCACTTCTTGCAAGCACAGGATCAGTGTGTCCCAATGGGTAGAAAATCTAGTAAGGGAGCTAGGAGACCAGCGTGGTTAAAAAAGGAACTGCTGGGCAAACTCAAATGGAAAAGGAAAATCTATAGATCATGGAAGGAGGGGCTGGTTACTTGGGAGGAATATAGGACTGTTGTCAGAGAATGTAGGGAGGCAACTAGGAAAGCTAAGGCCTCCTTGGAACTTAACCTTGCAAGTCGGGTTAAGGACAATAGAAAGGGCTTTTTCAAATACATAGCCGACAAAACTAATACCAGAGGCAATATAGGCCCACTGTTGAATGAGGTGGGTGCCCTGGTGACAGAGGATTTAAAGAAGGCAGAGGTGCTGAATGCCTTCTTTGCCTCTGTTTTTACTCCTGCAGGCTTTCCCCATGAACCCCAGTTTCATATAGCCCCAGTAGAAGTCAAGATAAAGGAGGAGTTTGCCCAGGTAGATGAGGATTGGGTTAGGGATCAGTTGCGTAATCTGGACATCCGTAAGTTGATGGGTCCGGATGAAATGCATCCAAGGGTGCTGAGGGAGCTGGCGGAGGTCATTGCTAGTCCACTCTCCATCATCTTCGGTAAGTCATGGGTAACAGGAGAGGTGCCTGAGGACTGGAGGATAGCAAATGTCACTCCAGTCTACAAGAAGGGCAAGAAGGAGGACCCGCGTAACTATAGACCGGTCAGCCTCACCTCCATCCCTGGAAAGGTGATGGAACAACTTGTCCTTGGCACTATCTCTAGACATATCAAGGAGATGGGGGTCATCAAGAGCAGTCAACATGGTTTTACCAAGGGTAAGTCATGTTTGACTAACCTCATAGCCTTCTATGAGGAAATTACTAGGTGGATAGATGATGGTAGAGCGGTGGATGTGGTCTATCTTGATTTCAGTAAAGCATTTAACACCGTCTCCCACAGCATCCTTGTAGATAAGTTGATCAAGTATGGGTTTGATGATCAGGCAGTGAGGTGGATCAAGAACTGGTTGAAAGGAAGAAGTCAGAGAGTTGTAGTCAATGGGGCAAAATCTAGTTGGAGGCCTGTGACTAGTGGAGTCCCTCAGGGGTCGGTACTGGGACCGGTGTTGTTCAACATCTTCATCAACAACCTGGATGAGGGTACAGAATGTACCCTCAGCAAGTTTGCTGATGACACCAAGCTGGGAGGAGTGGCTGACACACCAGAAGGCTGTGCTGCCATTCAGAGAGACTTAGACAGGCTGGAGACTTGGGCGGGGAAAAACCTGATGAAGTTTAACAAGGGCAAGTGTAGAGTTTTGCATCTGGGGAAGAAAAATGTCATGCACCAGTACAGGTTGGGGGCTGACCTGCTGGAGAGCAGTGTAGGTGAAAGGGATCTGGGGGTCCTGGTAGACAGGAAGATGACCATGAGCCAGCAATGTGCCCTTGTGGCTAAGAAGGCCAATGGCATCCTGGGATGTATTAGAAAGGGTGTGGTTAGTAGGTCAAGAGAGGTTCTCCTCCCCCTCTATTCTGCATTGGTGAGGCCGCATCTGGAGTATTGTGTCCAGTTCTGGGCCCCTCAGTTCAAGAAGGACAGGGAAGTGCTTGAAAGAGTCCAGCGCAGAGACACAAAGATGATGAGGGGAGTGGAACATCTCCCTTATGAGGAAAGGCTGAGGGAGCTGGGTCTCTAGTTTGAAGAAAAGGAGACTGAGGGGTGACCTCATCAGTGTTTACAAATACATAAAGGGTGAGTGTCAAGAAGATGGAGTTAAGCTTTTTTCAGTGATGACCAGTGATAGGACAAGGAGTAATGGATACAAACTGGAGCACAGGAGGTTAAAGGTGAATATCAGAAATTTTTTTTTTTACTGTGAGAGTGACAGAGCACTGGAACAGGCTGCCCAGAGAGGTTGTAGAGTCTCCTTCTCTGGAGACGTTCAAAACCCGCCTGGACGCCTTCCTGTGTGATGTACTCTAGGTGACCCTGCTCTGCAGGGGGGTTGGACTAGATGATCTTTCGAGGTCCCTTCCAACCCCTAGGATTCTATGATTCTATGATTCTATGAAAATGTTGCATTAATGGGAAATGTGGGTTGCTTGAGGGTTGAAAGTAGGACTGGTCTTTCCACCAGTGTTAGAAAGACTCAGAGAAAAGGAGGTCCTGCAGGATTAGGACCTTGTGTTTTGCTAAAATATATCACTCACCCTGGATTTCTCAGGAGTTTTTCCAGTAGAGTAGGGATAGGTAGCAACAGTGGGAGACTACACATGAATATTGATAACCATTTCTTGCAGCCAGAAGACTGAAATGCTACTAAAGTAAGACTGGGAACAAGCAGGCAAATCATATCAAAACAAAAATGTGCTTATTCTACACATCAGCAGCAATTAAATTAAAGATGGCAAAGAAATACATTTAAGATCTGAGAAGGTCTCTGAGGTAAACCTTTTACTCTTTTTTTTTTTGCATTCTTCAGTTACATTCTCAAGGGAGAAGAATGCTCTGGATTGAAGAAGATGCATCAACCCACACTCCTATGATCATTCTAGCTTTTTGATAGTGATGCTAGAGGGGTCAGTTGCCCTCAGTTGTAGCAGTGGAGATGCTGAGAGATCCCTTAGTAGTGGGAGCGTAAAGAGGTCCCTTTGGCACAGGCACGTTCATGTTCAAGGCTGGGCTAGAAGAAGTCAGAGAAGGTCCTCCCACATGTGACACATTGCTGCCTACACTACAGCCCTCTGTACTGTGTAGGTAGGTAGGAGCTCATGTAAAAATAGCCTAGGCTTACGATTTGGGAATTAACATAACACCACTAGGTAATGCTAAAGAAAGTTGCAGGTAGTTCTTGCTGCCAGTGTTACCTGTGCTTGTTCCTAGATGGGGCAAAAAAGCAAGCTAAGGACACTCTTAGTTCATTGTGCTCAGCTTGATCTTAAGGGTATGAGTTGGCTGGAAGGCAAACATGATTTAGTTCTCATCATCCTCGACTCATTTGGAAGAGAAGATGTCCCCATTTGCTTGTAATTCAGACTCAGATGTTCTGCTTTGAGAATAAGAATCATGATTTTAGGCAATAAACATATTGATAAAGCCAGCATTTGTCTACATCCATGGGCAGTTTGTTGGATACAGACATACGAGTAAGTTATGACCATGTGCAAAGCCTACTCTGCAAGCACTAAACCAATATTCAGTCTGGTGGATGACCCCATTGCAGTCTATGGCTTCCTCATGAGGGAAAGAGATGGGACAGGTACTGATCTTTTCACTTTTGTGACCAATGACAGGGCTTGGGGAAATGGCAGGAAGCTGAATCAGGGGAGGTTTAGGTTGGATATCAGGAAAAGGTTTTCACCCAGAGGGAGGCTGAGCACTGGAACAAGCTCCCCAGGGAAGTGGTCACAGCACCAAGCCTGCCTGACTTCGAGAAGCATTTGGATGATGCTCTCAGGCACATGGTGTGATTCTAGGGGTGCCCTCCACAGGGACAGGGGTTGGACTCAATGACCCCGATGGATCCCTTCCAACTCAGCATATTCTGATTCTATGATTCAACCCTGGATTTTAGTGCCAATTGGAAGAGGTAGTGCTGCTGTACAGTTGGGTGCTATGGGGTAGATCTGCAACGACATGCTATAATTTAGGCAGTTTGCATTGTTCTGTGTTAAGATCGTTGCTCTCCTTTACTCCTTTATGCAAAGTAATTGTCTGTTACACAGCAGGATTACTTGGGGGTATATGAGTTTAAGGATTTTATGATGTCTTTGATTGCCATATCCTTTCATCCTCATTTGGTGTAATGGCCACTGACGTGAAAAATGCTGCTTGAGCCAATCCATCTCCAACTGAAATCAAAGGTGTTTTTAATACAGGGAACTTTGCTGAATATAGACACATTCAAGGAAACAAGGAAAAAGGAAAAAGAAAGAAAAAAGAAAAAAGAAAAAAGAAAAAAAAAGAAAAGGAAAGAAGAAAAAGGAAAAAAGAAGAAAGGAAGAAGTGCAGTTTCACAAAATTTTATATATTTCTTTCTAGACAGAACTGCCAGCTCTTTAGTTTTGGCAAAATACCAGTTCTAAAACCTCACGATCCAATCAGTTGCTGCATATCACACAAAGAAAATTAGGTGGCAAATGAAAGAGAAGGGCAATTAATTCAGGATACCCCTCTGTGTGCATGGCCTATTGTCATGTTTATTCTAGCATAATCACAAAGCCATAAACATTCAAAATACAAAAACACTGTTGCAAATGGCAGCTTAGGTATTCAATAGATTCAGAAGCCACCAGTCCATAGTAAAGACAGCCAGAATGTTGGAAAACAGTCAGGAAATAATATTTTGGAAGCTGCATTGAGTGAAAAAATGCATTTTCATTCTTGTTTCTGTTTGTTTTCATTTTTTTTAATGTTTCTTTTTGTTGGCAGTTGGTTGATTTATGTCTCAAATACCCAAAAGCATCAATGGGTGTTAAACAGAATTTCTGTAATTTTGGAAATGTACAGACTGAGACCTCATTAAATCAGTAGTATCCCTTTTGAAATCATCCATGTCTACTCCCAGTGCTAATGTAGTTGAATTAGTAATTATGCAATTGTTCAGGACCAAAGAATTACAGAGTCTGTGACTGCAAGCTTATTATAAACAGTAATCATGCATTTGATATTCTAAAAATGCAGAGAAACTAAATTTCTTTGTATTTTCCATACAAGAACCATACATTAACTGAATGCACATTTGTGTAGAATTATTGCTTGTAGGTTTATTGAGTTTAGCCTTTAGCATGGTTATTGAACCATAGTAGGGCACCAAAAAACCCCACAGTATTAGCAATATATTTCAATGCAGTTACATGTTTTACAAAGAAATAACACTCAAAAATATTTTCTTTCCACAAAGTTTGTTGTCTTTGTTTGTTTGTATGCCTTTGTTTATACCAAAGGCTGCAAGTAATTGCTTCAGTCTCTCTTTCACTGTTGTTCTGCCTATAGATTTTCATGTTTTCAATATTAGTAATGGGCTATTTGACATGGCAAAGTATCCAGCGACAGCTGTCAGCAGCCAGTTTGGAATAGGTTCTGCACTCTGATTCTCCGTAAAGCAGAGAGCTAATGTGTTTGAACTTGGGAATAAATGGTCTCTTTCTGGAGATCTTCAAACATAGGTGTTTACAATTTAGAGAACCTGAAGTTTCTTAAAAGGTTGCTCCACTATGCACCTATAATTAAGGATCCAGAGACCTACCTAGGATTGTCTTCCCCCCAAAATCCATATATCCAGATGCTCCTCAAGTTTCAAATAATTTTTGGAATGAGGTTTAGAGCCACCATGAGGCATAACCGTTCATGACTCTGTTAGGTGTGATTCCTGAAGAAGGAAACAAGCAGTGTACTGCTGAATCAATCAGAATCAGCAAGCAGGCAGTTCTGGCTGAATGAATAGACCTTTATAAATTTAGCTTTCACACCACAGTACAGGTTTTTTTGTGTGAAGAAAACAATCGTCTTTATGTGGCTGCATCCCTTTCTTTTCTGTTTTCCTCTTGGGTGCTTAACACCACGTGGTGGACCGTAATTATGCATGATCTTTATCAATAATGTAGAAGCAACTTCCTATTGAAGGCAGCTTAAGTGTCCTAGGAGTACAAGATCACACAGTAAAAGCACAGGCCTATGCCATTCCCTGTAGTAAATAATACCCCTGAAAAAAATTCTATAAACATTTTCCAAACACTGTAAACAGAATTTAAACTTTCTCTCCTCCAAACGAAAACAAACTATAAACTCACATTAAAAAAAATACGTAGTATATATAAACCTGAAAAAAACCTTTATTTAAAGAACTTCCTTACCCAGTACTAAGGAGGATAACATCTTTGTGTGGTGATTAAATAGTGAGTTGCAACAGAAAAAAAACTAAGTGACTAATTTTTCTATTAATTTTATATTGGATTTTTTGGTTTATGTTTTAAGTTCTTTAATTTCACATTGAATTAATTTAACTATCAGATAAAAAAGCAAACATCTTCATAACTGAGAGCTTCCTGCAGTATGTTGTATATGAAAAGAACTATACTCATTGCTTCATGGTGTTATACCTGCAGCTTTATCAGCTGTGCTCTTTCACAGTGAGGTGAGAGGTAAAAGTGAATTGTGTATTAGGAGTGTAATCCTTTCTGTACTGTGTTTTTTGTTTTGTTTTGTTTTTTTTCTATGCAAATTTATAACAGATTATTTCTTACTCAGGCCCATGCATTATTTGTAAGTTATCCATAGCTAATGATTTAATAAGCATTTGATATTAAAAACTCATTAGTCAAACTCAGCGTTCAGTTACTGCAATCATGTAGTATTGTTTCTGGTCTCTACATGGCAAGCAGAAGAGTAATGTAACAAATAACTTTAGCATTTCTTAGAAGAAATGTGAGTACCAAATGGAAGAAAAACAGTGGAAGAATGGTACAGCCTTGCCATAATCCTGAGTAATCCTTTTTCTCAAGAAAATAGTGTTGGATGTGCAGTGTGTACACAAACCAATTCAGATAGTAGCATCATTTCCTACAGTCTTACAGATATATGAGGACCTAGAACACATTTTTAAGGACTCTCATAATAATCTTCCTCATCACATTTAAATTTAGTCTTTTAATTGCTGCTGTAGTTTACTTCTTCCCCAACACACGTCATACATACAGCCTTCTGTTACCCTCCCTTTCCCGTATTTCTGCTTCATTCTCTCTCCTGTTCTCCACTGTGAAAGCAATGAGGTCAACAACCTTATTTGCTGTTAGCACCCATGTGACAAGATGTCAAAAATGTCCACGTCGCTGCAGGACCACACAGATCTCACTTTCAATTCCCTACCTAGAAAATAAATAGGAAAAAAAATCTCTATGTATTTTAGTAAGGAAGAGGTACAGGCAAATATAACTCAGCAACAGATTCAGTTTCATGTTGAAATCTTTGAGGAGTACAGTGATGCGAGAAAAAGCAAATTGTAGGAAGGAGCCTTAGGAAATGGCTGGTGGAAAGAGTGCCCATCTGGCATTCCCTAAAAAGTAACAAAGGGACTTAAAAGAACTTTCCAATTTAAGACAGAACCCTCAGCTGTCTCAAATTCAGTCTACCATTTCATGGCAGTGCAGCACTTACCTCCCTAGAAAACATCCAAGATAATAAGGTGGGGGAATGGGGAGGGAAGGGAACAATCTTTTTATGGAATATTGCAGTGAGTGAAAAGAAAGCAGAAGGTGAGATTACTTTCAACAAATACACATTTAAATGCTAGTGAAATGCTGGCTTTTTAAAATAATCAAGAAAATGTCCATCGAATTTGATATAACTAAGGGTTACCAAAAAAACATTCCCAGTTTTATCAACAATAAATTTTTGAGCTTCTTAGAGGCACACATTCAAGTTGACCTCTACAAAACAAAGATGGAAGCTGACTGTGAAACATGAAAGAAACACTTCACTGTACAAGATTTCTGACTCAGTTTCTGTTAAATCAGCTGTCCTAAATATTTGCCTCGGAGTGGAGAGCCTCTGAGGCTTAACAGATCTTTACCTGAGAAATTAAGACTGTAGCTTCGCTTAGGATAGCTACAGTGAGCAAACCCTGAGTACTGTATTACACATTTATTTTACAACAAATTTAAGTACAGATGTCATGGTAATTTCATTTGTGAATAAAGGCAAAAAGACATTTAAAAGCTATTGGGGCACTCAGAGTTACATGAAGGAATATTATCTAAGCTTTCATTGAAATTTGGACCATGTGCAAGGAGATAGCAAACACATAAAACCACACATTTTTAAAACTCAGATCACTAATAAATATTGTTATAGGTATATATTTAGGCAAGAAAAAAACCAGTTATAATTCCCGTACAGTACTTACCCATTTTAACATTTTCACATGGTTGTACAAACAGGATTATAACAACCAAAAGAAAGCACTTTATTTAACGAATAAATAATCAAAAGCATTGGTGAAGGTAGTCTTAAGAATATGCTGCTTCATACAAGTTAAAGTACATCAAACAACAAAATCCATAGTCCCAAAATTCCATTAAATAATACTGAGTAATTATGTGATTGATAATATTTAAGTATATATATATAATCTCTATATATGTGTGTATATAATAATATAATTATGAGTAATTAAGGTATCTATTTACATGCCATGCAATATTAGAATGTGTTGCAATACCTAGGCACAACAGGTGGACTTTAGAATGGCTGTGGTAAAAAAAAATAAACACAACGTATTTCTGAAAATGAGGGACATTTTCTTTCAGTTCTTCCTTTTCATAATATACAATGAGTACTTGAGAACCTTTCTGGTAGTTAAAGACATACTTTTTTATTGTACAATTAGGTAGCAGTATAAACTTAAAGCTGTAGTTAGAGCCATGAGATGCTACAGTTAGATAAAGCATTCTTGCTTCAAACCTTAGCATATGGCATGTATGTCTGTGATATTCTTCCCATTGTGGACCCAGTCCTGTGAAATGCTGAGCTTCTCCTACAGGAGGATGCTTACTGCTGTGTTCTAAAGAAATTAACTGCCCTCAGTGTCACAAAAAAGCTGCAGTTTTTGGCCGGATGAGGATACACATAAGCACCTAAAGTTATGTTACTGTCCAGTGAAGTGATGTGTCTAAATCAGTATTTTTTAAAGTGCTTTTAAATAAGCATTTGTTAGTATTAAGTTTATAAATACATTTCATTGTTTTTAAAACCTGGAAATATTTTCCTTTTCTCAACCATTTGCTAGTCCACTGCATACTAAAGGACTTGCTATTTCTGTCACTAATTATGGGACTAGTCCTGGTATTTTGCTTGTAAGAAGTTCAATAAAGCCTGAAGGATTCGAATCTGGCCCTCTATGTTACAATGCTCAATTGGTTGAAAACAAAGTATAAAATGGGTTTTCAATAGCTAAAAGCAGTTTATAATATAAGCAGCTGTGTTATTTAAGGTCTCATATTTCAGAAAAGCCAATCTGGAGAAAATAATTTCACCCAATAATGTGTGAAAAAGAATATCTTATAATTTTACAAGGAAGCATCTACCAGACTTGTTGTTTTGTTTTGTTTTGTAAGAGGAAAATGGAAAGGTTGTTTAAGATTATGATACAATTAATTTGATGGCTATGTCCACTAAGGTGATCTGCAGCACAAGTTAACAAAATGAATATCGAGTTAGTGTTTAACTGTGCATTATATACTGAGCTGATCCACATTTCTGCGTGATACTCTATGATGTTTTCTGTATACTAAAATGCCTTGCTCTGCCCTAGATTTGGTTTCCAATTTGAAGTTTTTCATCACAGCAGCAAGGTCTGCAAGAACATAAATTAAATGAAATTGAGACTTTGAAACACAGTTCTGCTAGAGAACTGAATCAAACAGGAAAGAACTGAGCATTCAGAGATGATGTCAGGAGTACTAAGTTGCTCTCGCTGTCTGAATTGGCATGTGTGAGTACACATACTGTGGAGAACTCTCACTGCTTATTTACTTCACGGCAAGGATACATGCCATAAGAAAGTTTTATCAGCTGCATCAGGTAAATATTTTGTGGGCAAGGGAAATCAGCCATCACAGACGACTTGTTCTTCTGTCTGAACTAGATAAGACACCGCTGCTGTGCTCTCATGCCAACAGGAATACTTTCGTACCTTGTCATGAGTCCCATGGATCCCCTGACATCATCTATCGCCATGTCCCGTGATTCTCACTGTGTCCTTCTCTTGTTAAAGCTACTAGTGCATCCCTCTATTCAAAACACTCCAACATTAAAATTCTGACCAATGTTGTGATCCTCTTCTCCCTCTTTCTTTGTTATCTCATGTCAGCTGCAACAGCCTTTATTACTCCTGTTCTTTCCTCTTTGACAGATATGCATGTCCTGCTTTTATGCCATTTACGCATCCAAAGCTTCCTGATTTTCTCCATTACAGTTTAGCTTACTCCATGCTCAAGGCTTTAAGATTATTTCTGATCACTATTCCTATTAATAATTTGCTAAAAGTTAATAATCACATAAGTAAGTAATGTTAATATAATTTCCCCCATAACTATTTATTAACATTTATGTATATTTCTGCTTCCTCCTCAATTCTGCTTCATGTATTTCTTTGTCTGCCGTCAGACAGATTCTTGGGAAAGAGGTCCTGACTGCTCTATCTTTAGTAGGAGTTGGCACAGTATAGGATTAAGTAGGACTAAATAACTGTATCCGTGCATGATTTCCACTTTTTATTTGGACAAAGGGTTTTGGCCAGTGACAGTAAAAATAAAGGACTGTTGCAGAAACCTTTGGTTTATCTTTTCAGCAGTGCTTCAAATGTGTGCATTAATCAGTCAATAAATAAGTCCAATCTTCCTAGCTGAATTAAAAAAGCTACAACTGGCATAAGAGATGCATCCATATCATGCCAGGTTACTAATATTTTAAAGTAATATTTAGCCTCAATATTCAGCTGCCTTCTCATTTTGTGCAGTAGGATTAAAAAAAAAATCTAAAAAAAGTCCCTTGTTTGACATGTCATTGAATTCCTGTCAAGATTAAACTTTTTTTTCTTGTTGTTTTTTTTTTTTTTCTCTAATTAATTTGCGAGTTATTTTTTTCTTTATTGTTGTGGATGAATGAGCACTTACTGAATACATGTTTAGGGCCAAGTTCAGTTTTCATGGAACACTCCGGAAAACACTCCTTTGGTTTAAATCGGATTAAGATACAGCTCCTCTCCCTTTCCTCCTCCTCTCCTTCTCTTCCTCTCCTCCTCTCCACCTTCTCTTCCTCTCCTCCTCCCCTCTTCTCCTCCTCCTGTCTATTGCAGGTTGGAACATAATACAGCTCTCTTTCTGTAGCAATAGTCACATCCTCTATTTTCTGACTGTGATAGAATTTTTTAAGTATGTTCTGTCTAAAAAGGCACTTACAATTTTAAATAGTTGGTATTATTTGGGTTTCCAAGTAATTATTTCTCATTTTAATACAGAACTCAGGGAACCTCTGCTTTAGAACTCAGTATGTTAAAAAAGAGGTTACTTTTGTTGATAAGTCTTTTCAATGTTTTGGGGTTTTTTCCCTTTTTTTTTTTTTTTTTTCTTACTGTGATGCAACAAAAGTGATTATATAAACCACACAAATTTTCCTTGTAAAAAAGTATTTACCATATTACCATACTTTTTTCTACTCTCAAAAGAAAAGACTGAAGTGTGGTAAGTGCTGACTTTTCTATATGCTACCACTGTACAGTTACAAGGATTCATGCAAGGATGCTTATTACATGTGTTTAAGTATGCCTTACGAATCTGAGCTAGATTCTGTCACCTTTGTGCTGGGTAAGTAACACTTTACCCAATTCAAATAACTCATTTTTAATTAGTTCCTACTTACCCCAGGAATGACAGAATATGGCCCTCAGGATTTATCATTTGTTGTATAATCCATTCTTACACATATCTATATGAACCAAATGGACCATGATACGTTTAGAAAAATAACTGGAAATTCAGCATGAAACAAAGAAATAAACTAACCAATAACAAAAGAAAGAACGAAAGATAAATTAACAGGAATAAAGTCCCTTAGGCATCTGCCCAAGAACTAACACAACACAATCGGGAATTCAGAACATTTATTGCAAGAGCTGAATAACTAAATAACGTTGAACTGGCAAAGCAATAACAAGGATATCTGGTTAGATACTTATTCTGTCAAAGTCATCAAACACCCCTCACAAACTGACATAAGTACTGCAATAAGCAATGCACCCCTAGCCCATTTTAATGCCTTTTATACTGTGAAGGGGAAAAAAAAAAAAAAAAAAAGTTAAAAGAAGTGAACTGCTATATACAGAAGAATAAAGAAAAAAACCAAACAACCAACCTTGTATTTTTGGCAAGAACAAAATCACCTTCAGATTAGCTAAATTTGTTACTTTAAGACTGGTGTTTCACTGTTGCATAAGTAACTTACCTTCTTCTGTAAGGACTATTTTTAATTTTTTTTAATTTTTTTCTTTTTTTTCTTTTTTTTTTTTTTGCATGCTATTTATTTGTGTAAATCATCTGTCATGCCTTAACAAAAAACATCTAAAAATGTCTGGATTCGGATTTGCTTTGCGTGCAACTTAGATCTTATTAACATTAGGTTAAACTCTGCTGGTTTGACTGAGGTGACATGATACTGGTACCTGCCAGGCATTGACCAACTATGATAACAAACAGTTAAACAGCAATAATTAAGAGATTTAACCCTTTAGTTCCCCCAACTAGCCTACCAGGAGAATGCTCTGTTACATCATGAAGGCACAACACATTAAATATTCTGTGGCTATGGTCTAAAAACACTTGTGTTACTACAACATTAACGCAGATGGAGATCAACACAAATGCTGCTTCAGCAATACAAACTGTCTTAGGTATAGACACACACCTGCCCAATTGGAAAAAAATTTGCTTCTGTAGAATTTCCTCCGTATATTCCAGCTAAGATCAGTGCCAGCTATCACTTATTAAATGACAGACTGCAGCTAATTTGATCAAGGATTCCAAGTGAACAACTTTCCCTTCCATTCACCACCACAAATTTAGTCTTTTGTTTTGCAGTTTTCCTGTTTTATGGAACATAATGGCAATTCTAAAAAAAAATGCTAAATTTTTAAGCCCTTACACAAGTCCTTTCATTTCTTAATATTAAATAAATAAATAACAATAAAAGGAAGAAGAAATTCTATCTGAATGCTGGTATCATTTGCTACTACACAGATATATATATATATTTTTTTCTTTCTACAACCAACCGTCCCTCCCACCCCATTACTCCTTTTTTCACTTTCAACACAAGTGTTTTGATTTGCTTGGAACATTGTGTGTCAGACAGACTACTAACACAGAAACACCATCACTGAAAATAAAAGCAAAAAAACAGAAAGCAAATGAAAGAAAGTAAAAAGCAACTGTGAAACACAGAAATATGCTTCAGTATCTTTTCAAGTGAACGTTATAAGTACACAAAAATTGTAAGTAATAACTGTTTCTATTTACAAGTATTTGAACACTGATTGACTTATAAGTGTCCACTAACATTGTTAATAGCACAATAGGTTTAATGTTTACAGTTTTAGTTTTGTTTGCAATATGATCTCAAGTATTACGGTCCCAGCCTAGATCAATGAAAACAAAAGCACAATTTTCTAACTGGATATGCTTTTTAATCATTGCAATCCACTGAGCTTTCTTGCTCTCTCACTCTCCAAATGCATCTTCTGTTGTTCATAGCAGCAGTCCAGGGTCAAAAAACAAAACAAAACCAAAAACAAGATATCTGCAATCTGGAGAGATCTCTGCAGATTTTTATCATGTCTGTTTAACAAAATCACACAACTAGTAAAAACACTCTTTCATGTTGCAGGACATCACACCTTCCACGGTGCTCATATAAGGATATGCATAATCTTTGCTAGGTGAAGCATAGTTCTAGAAGTCTACCCAGTACATAAAGCTCTGACACACACACAGTATAAGCAAGTCTAAGTAGGCTAAAGTCATTGGTCCAAAGTAACCATTTCTTATAGCTGATGTTCCTTTGGACTCTCAACAGCTCCTGAGGCCTGTTTATAAGACTTCAAGTTGGCCAGAGGAATGTCAGTCATGTGGTTGCCAGTGTTGAAGTGGCCCTCACTGGAACAGTACTGCTTTCGGTCACTGAACTGGTTTCTGTTGCTGTCTTCTTTCCAGGTCCTGGTCAATGTGTGCCCATTAACTAGTTTGTCCTTCTTAACCCATTCTTTCTGAGATGCAAAGGTGGAGAGAGGAGACTTTGGCTGTTGGTATGGGCCCAAGCTGGGAGGCATCCAACAGTTGTCTGAGTGACCCAAAACCAGGCATTCTTGAGTACACATCTCTGTGGCTTCAGCTAATCCTCGTGGCCCAAGAGGCCCATCTGTAGAAGAAAAACAAAGAAGAAAGAGGGAAAAAAAAATAATAAAAAAAAATATAGTATTAGATTGTGATATTTGGTATTAAACTTTTCTCATATACCTCATTAGAAAATATAAAGATTCTGCAACAAGATATTATGCTGGTTAATCCTATATACATTTTCATTCTGCTAGAGTAGTTGCTTTGTAGGGTGTATACTCTGTATATGCTACCTATGTAGTTTCTGAAAGTGGAAATACAATTCAATTAGCCCTAAGTTATCAGTCTCAGATCCTACAATGAATAAACTTCACTCATTTTTTCAGTCACATTAAGAAAAAAGAGCTAGGTAGGTAAAAATATCAGCAGAAGTAAACATATTCCCTGCAGAGATCTCTCTCACTGCAGATCTCTGCAGTGAGAATTGATACTGCTTGTAAAGGCCTTCCATTTGCATGTATTTTCTCCTGCTTTCAACTCACTTTACTGTTACAGAGCCTGGGTGAACTAATAGCCTACTGCAAATTGAGAAACATCTAAACTATTCAAAAACGGGCTTGCCCGAAGGAACGCTCTGCATGCAGGATTATTCTACTGTCTACTATTATACAAACATGGATTATTGCATAGTTCTAGACATCTACCCAGTGAAAAAACCTCTGATGCACACTGCCAACAAGTATGAGAGAAGTTACACTTTGCTGAATTTAATATGAAGCCATGAAACACTTCAAAACCCTGCAACAGGAAAGAGAGTAAAATCTGTAATTCTTCTGACCATTACACACATCTCAGATAGCTGCTATGCAACCATAAAAATCAAGGGGTAAATAAAAAAGAAAGTTTATGTGAATCTTGTGCTTGATAGGGAACTGTTCTCATAATTCCTTTTAAGTCAGGAATACGTGACCACAGGAAACAGAAATTACATCTGGCAAAGTACTATGCATATTAAATATCCACATCACAGTATCACTCACTCACTCACTCTGGTTGGAAAAGACCTTCAAAATCATCGAGTCCAACCACTACCCTATCCCTGCCACATCCATGACTAAACCCTGTCCCGTGGCATTTTTCAGATTTTTCACATTTATTTTTCACATACTACTGAGGACACAGATGGCCAACTGCAGGCATCTTGCAATCAAGCAGACCGGTCAGGCCATTCATGTCTTCAGCAGCACTAAATTCCTCTCCATCTTAACTGCATTTCTAAATTTCAAACTTTGCTTATCTGATCAGACTGGATGTATGAAGAAGACCAGGCCAGGAAAAAGGCAGAAAAATCACTTTGTGTATCTTCGTTGGATATTTCTCAATAGCTGAGATATGCTTTGTTGTCATTCTTTGCTAACTATAACTATATTGAAATTTTGAGCTAGACTGTTGAGATGCCTCTTCATTTCGGAGTATATCAACAGGCTTGTACCGTAGACATTTGAAGAGTTAAGGAGACATTTTTCCTTGATTAAACAGTTCAGTGACAGGAAGGAAATTATAGATCGATTTTTGAGACAGAACCTTAGCAGATAGGCATGAATAGTGAAGTTATGAGGCATCTTAAAAAGCATTACTAATCAGAAGGAACATGTCACTTGTGTATCAGCCAAAAAAGTGTATCTCTATAATATTATAATTAAGACTCACAATGATAAGTGAGGACACCCAAACAAAGAGTTGTGTTACAATGCCAAAGAATATTTCATTCTCTTGTACTCCATGCATATACAATAAATTACCTGTAGTAACAGGCCTTTTTCTGAAATTTTCCTAATTAATTTTATGGAAACTGCTACTCTTTCCCAGTTGCTTGGTTTGTTGTTTGTTTCAGGGGTTTCTTTCTTTCTTTCTTTCTTTCTTTCTTTCTTTCTTTCTTTCTTTCTTTCTTTCTTTCTTTCTTTCTTTCTTTCTTTCTTTCTTTCTTTCTTTCTTTCTTTCTTTCTTTCTACTGGAATATAACAATTTGTGGTAGATTTTCAAAATTTCTCAAGTCACTGCTTTTACACACACATTTAGAAATTCAATAAGGTATATTTCTATATGTTAAAATGTAATTAGTTAATCTTATCTGTGAGTAGCTTCTCTTTTTGAATATCTAGCGAATACACAGGTTGCTGTTGAAGCAACAGAATACAGTAAAACATAATAAAAGCTGCTTATGGATTTCACATATGAGAAAGTGTCCTATTGTTAACAACCACAATATGAAAAATGTATATAATAAATGCTTGTTTTCATTTAGGCAAATACAAGCTGAAATAATTAAGCCAGAACCATTAGGAAAAGAAAAGGGGGAAAAAAAGGAATTGGAGTTTAGTAGGAGCTTAGCAAAGATTTAACTGAGAACCAAGAACCTTGATTCTAAAATGAGAACTGTGATCACTCCTTGGAAAAGAGGGATTCTTTTTTCTATAAAACTCCTCTTTGAATCCTCCAGCATGAAGTTATAATGAAACTGAGGCAGGTACTTAGTGCAACAAATAGCAATAATAAGCAAAGGAAGCACTCACAGCAAATAGTTAACATTTCCAAAGGTTAATCCATAGGTCAGAAGCTTATTTTATTCACAATTTTTTTTCTGACAACAGAAATTTAATTTTAATTAGTTTTTTTTTTCCCATTTTCAGAGGAAAAATAGAGAAGTGACAGAACTTTTTGCAACATGCCTACTCTCACAGTACAGTGCTATCTTGCTGACCATGGAGGAAAGTTTTGGTAGCAATTAAAACTTCCAAACACAAAGAAAACCCTTCACCACAGAATGACACATTTCAAGAAATACAGTGCATGCACTCTGTGCTTCCAATCTACAGTGGAATAAAAGGTTAATAGGAGAGCTTTCAGTACCATAGTTCTGAAGGGGATAAGTTACTTTTTCTGCTTAAATAAATTTCAAAAGATAGGATATTTATTTCAATTTAAAATTTAAATGAGTAGTAAGCTGGTTTTACTTAGGACTAAATATGGAAGTGGCTCTATAAGCTAAATGTCAAAATCTCTGGAAGATTTACTTCATGTGTTTTGCTTTCTTTAGGAAGAGTTATAGGCAGTTAATGCTGTTAAACTCGGAAGGGATTTTAAGCATCCTTTGCTTTAGCCATCTTTAAGTTGATAAACTTTCTGAAGAGCACTGGAATATTTAGGTATCTGTTACTATGAAAAGCAGACGGGAATGGGGTAACAACATTGAGATGATTGTTCAGACAAGCAGCTCCTCAGATTTTTTGGTTTTTTACTGGTTTAACAAAATACCACTGTCCCACTTACATAGACTTCAAAAATTAATTACTGTGTGCAAGTCCTACTCTAGTCAGCTTTTCCTATGCAGAGATTTTAAAAAAAAGCAGTCTCAGGACAATTATAATTTTTATATGAATGTAGGTTACACCAAGTTACAGTTGCAGACGGAGTGAGGCCCTCTCCTTTTAGAGGGCTGAGAATCACAGGGGAATAACTGTAGGACACTTAGCTGTATTACTGCTTTAATAGTTGTGAGGTATGGTGTAACTTTGCACACACCTCTACACATGTTGGTATGTAAAAAAATCTATGAACAAAATGCATGTTTTGAATCAGAGAACAGGTTTGGACTCCTACTGAAGTGCGTGGGGCATATTTTCCAAGTACTCTGACCCACGCTTTCCAATCTGTAAAATACAGGGATATTTACTTGCCTTATTAAAATATTGTGAGGGTTAAGTTTATAAAGTGCCTTGCATTCATCCAATGCATAATCAATATATATAATTAGCATTCATTTAATATATAATTAATTGTTATTTTAATCACTTTCGGTTTAAGCCATCATAAGAAAAAAAGAAATCCAGTAAGTTGAGTTTTTTAGAAATGCAGATTGTGAAGAATATATTTTGCTGTTCAGCTACTACAAGGAATGACCATGCTTACTGACTCAGGAAAAAGTCAGTCTCATTCATAATGTGTGTGGTGCCTGTCCCACCTAATCTCCAGTTAAGACCCTTAGTTAAGACCCTTTTTGTAAGTACTATTGCTAATAATGCAATAAACGTCCTACTGTAAAACACAGGAAAAAGATGAAAAACTGATTTGGGAAAAATGGATCTCACCTACAAAAAGAAAAGAGAGATAAGTTTTTCAACAATGTGTTTTTTTCAGGTTCTGTTTTGTGTAATTATGTACTCAAGTATAGAAAGTTTATTATTTTCTAAGAGTCCTTATTATTCAGGTTGTTATTAAGTACCATAAATTGAAACTATCATGAGCAGATGATGTAAGAGAGATCTTCTAGGGGTAGCTTGCACTGGAGAGTTCTCTGCTTTGTACAGAGAAAGCATAATACTGCCTTAATGGTAATTATCTTTCTCCTTCACCACTGCTGAGCAATAGCTTTCACCCAGTTTTCTATAGTTGTTTTGTTACCACATAGAATGACACCACTTAAAAACCTGTTCCTGCTGCTTTAGTTTTATAGTTGTATTAATTTGTTTCCTTTCTCTTCATAAAAATATCACTGAAATTTCTGTATCAAGTTCTTCCACACTGAAGTACTTTACTGATATGTGGGAGTTTTTTCAAAGTATTTGTTCTCAGAACAAACTGTAATACATGGGACTGGTTATCAGTCTTGGCTGCTTCAATATATAATGACACAAGTGCTGATAAAATGGCAAAAGCCATCTGTCTCTGGAGTTAAATGTTTTGAAAGCAAACACAAAAGTGCATAACAAACACTCTCTTAAATTGTCTTTGTAAATATATCAGATCTTACCCAAAAATGCTTTTTTGTTGTTATTTTATTCTGTTAATAGCTGTCAAGCAGACGCATGACTTGCCTGCTCAAAAGCAGACAGGTGTAAGAAGGAAAATAATGTATGCCACTCAAGAGCTGGTCATAACCTAATGCTGGAATTTCTGTGGGGTCTCTTATCTCTTTTTATTAGACCCAGAAGCAAAACTGCTATTTCATTGATTAACTAACTGCTGCAATTAGCAACTAGCTTCTGCTGTGTTGACCAGCTGCTTTTCAACCTGCTTCTTTAAAACTCTCTTAACACAAGGAATCTCCTTCTTCAGTTCTGAGAGTTAAGAACATAAAATAAGTTCCATTCAGTGAGGCTTTTTGGTCTCAGAAAAAACTACTGGGTGCTCTTTGCCTGAGGGCATTAAGAATAGCAGATTTGAACATGGCCATACTTTTGTTTCAGACAATCAAAGTTATTTAACTTTTCATACTGCATCTTAGAAATAAAACAACAGGAACAAAATTTTCAGCTCTATTTAACCTCAAATACAGAAAGCTTTTTTAAGTTTTCATGGACTATTTTACTAAATAACCTTTTCTGAGACCACATGTTTTTCCACATACATTGGAATTGAAATGACATTATTACATTTCATCGAGGTTTTGCAGCTACTGCACATAATACATATAAAAACTAGAAGAGTTTATAATGAAAAAGATTATTTTGACTTTTTTTTTTTTTAAGTCTTAAGTATCAGACAAATAAATGAGAAAAACTGTTGTTTATTTCTAGTCTGTTAAAAAAAGAAATCTCAGACTACAAAGACCCAGGCATGCTGTGCTGGATGTGTTTTCTTGGTATTATTAATTAACAGCAAGATTGTTCAGCGACTACTTAAACTATACTTTTAGTGGCTTATTGCATGGTCATTCCACCTGGCACAGTTAGTACTGAAAAAATCACATTCTTTCCCCAAATTCCCTTGTTAGGAGTCCTTGGACTCCTAACATTGCTGCTATCAGTTTTGGTAGATTTATGACCACCGCTTTTTAACCTGCTATTTTTCTCTCCTCTTCCTGGAGTAGCATCCTGTGCACTCAGGTACAGACAAGACACCCCTCCTAGTGCCTGTTCCTTCTCTTGGCCCAAACTTCTTTTTCATCACTACTGAACTAAATAGTACTGTAATGTTAGCTTAAATTTGCATTACCTAGCAGAAATATGCTGCCAGAATCCTTAATCAGCACAATAACATGAGGCAGAGGAAGACAGGGAATGGAGGGGGAGGGGTGTTGGCAGGGAGGGAGAAAGAGGCAGGGTGTAAGGGTGTGTGGGAGGTAGAACACAGAAATGCAGCAACTAAAGTATTTTCTGATAAAACAGGAAAGCCTGGTAGAGTAAGATTTTCTACACAATTCTGTGAAGTACTTAAGTGATCAAGATGGGTTCCACAGAAACCTACTTCTACACAAAATTGTCTCAGTCTTCCATTGACAGAGATTGTTTCATACTTAAATCTTTCCAAAGTTAAGAATGTCATTGTTCCCTTCCTTTGACATCTTGAGTATCTAAATCTGTTTGGCATTTTAAGAGTTCAACTAACATAGTTGAACTATTCTAGCCCAAATTCTAGCCCTCAGCTGTTCACAGAAGATAGTAAGCAAACCATTTCCTAATCAACTGAATCCATGTTATGGGACTGCTGAGCTTGTGAGATACTAGAGGTCAAGTTTGCTTAGTGTTGTCTAGTCTTTATGAATAGACAGATGAATTACAACAGTCTTTAAATCACAAGGGCATGATCTATGTATGAAGATGCTACAGGAGGCATTCCAAAGCAGTCATGATCTGCAGTGGTGCTGAGCTGCCCATGGCATGGCTCAAACCTGGATGATTCAGTGTTCTTCACTGGTCATAAAAATCCAGCTTTGCTATTTACCATGCACTGTACATTGCCTATGTTCAGATATCTATGTCACTTGTTTTGTTGGTTTTTTTCAGAGTTTAACTGGGTGAAACTTTATACATTTTAGTAAAAAAAGTAGTTGCACTAGACAACCTAGTGTTTTCTTCTGGTTTGAAAAGTCTATGTATCAGCAAATATTAACATAAAACTGTATTGTGTATAAACTTACATTGACAAATGTTGCAAATTGTAGTACCCTTTAGAAATACAGTAGATACAAAATAATACCTAGGATTGCGTTCTGCTTTAAATTCTGTCATTAAAAAACAAACAAACAAACAAACAAACCCTCACAAACTACTGCAATTTGTATTCTCAGCTTAAGTGTCACGTTGTGGATGCAGACAGTCACCTTCCAGGGAGAGCAAGAGAAAAGAAGTGCAAACAGGATTTGGCAAAACCCCCTTTTGTTAACAAATAAATAAAGATTAAATGTTTTACACATCTCTCATACAGATTTCGTTCTTTAGATACAGAAGAAAAGTCAACATTTGCAAATGGTGATAGTCCAAACACAGTAATACATGGGAAGCCAGAACAGCAGATTCTCTCCCTGAGAGGATATTGTTATTTAGACAGACTTCATGGCATACAAAGAGCAGACAGCATATCTTTATAAATCTGCATCCAACTTCAGCACGGCATGGAACTCATCCATCTTCTTGTACACTGAAGCTACTCACATGAAGAACGCTATCTCATCTAATCTTATTTTCTCAAAATTAGCATTTTTTCCTGCCATACATTTAATTTTAGCAGGACAATCTAACAAATCAAAATTCCACAGAGGATTCAAATGAACCTTCTAAATTTCATTGGCTCACTTAATGAGACCAAAGCACAGCCAGTGTTCACGTATTTGGAATAATATTCATTTTCAGCATGCATCTTTTTTTGTTATGTAGCTCTTCATTTTGCTGCCTAAAAAAGTCTTTATTCCCAAAAGGTGATGATGGATGATGATAATAAAGTATTTATAAAGCATCCCATGGTCACAATCATTTACTATCTTTTTTTTCTCTCACACCTAAATACTTATGGTAGTTGATCAAAGTATTTAATTTAATTGAATTACAGGCAATCTGCTGAGACAGCAACACTTTTGACATGGTCACATTTTTTGATCTATTAATATGCCCCAAACATGAACCTGCTGTCAGTCAAAACCAACTTAAGTCTCAATTTGGAAGATTTGGTCAACTGTTTATCATAAAATCAAATATTGTTCAGTAATTTCTAAAAAGTGCATGTGAGAAAAGTTAGGAATCAATGTAAAAAAAAAAAAAAAGTGTTATTCAAAATAAGATTGACAGAGTCTTTTGAAGCTGAGTTGAACAATATTTTTTTCTACACTAAACAGTTTTGTAAACTTTTTATGCTGCTGCTGTAAGCCTCACCATTAACTCATGTACAGCAGAAAAAAATAAAACCAGTCAACTTGAATTTAATTTTATTTTTATTTTTTAAAGTCTAAATTAAAAGAGTTGTTTTTACTGATCGCTCTCTAACTTACAGTAAAAACCCAGTCTTCTGACTTGTGATTAATACAGATCATGCCTTGAGGGCAGGCACGATACCTTGTGATTTTTCTGAAGTAAGGATATTGGCTTTACTAATCCATAACTGAATAAAGTGCAGTTCATCATCTTACACATACATACGATAATCTGTGCTATCTGTACAAATATGCATTAAATGTATTTGCATATATATCACATATATATATACATATTCTTATAGATGTATTTTATATATCTGTGTAAGACTTGTATCTTCATTTCACAAGAGAATGAAATTAAGAGTGATATATATTGAAAAAAAATCACTCACAAAATTAGTAACTTAATTGCTGTGCTCAGGTTGGGTATGAAGTCATCTTAGCCTCCTTGTGTTATCAATGGAGAGAGAGGCATTTGCAGGAAGTGATTCAGCTCTCTGAAGACCTGACTCACTTTCTGGAGGTGTGAGTTTCTCTGTCCGTTGATAAAAAGGAAATCCAGGATGGCTATTGTATCTACCTCTACGTATTTAAAATGCATGTGATGAGGCTAGGTCTTTGTTGCTATTTCAGATGATGTTAGATTAATTCACTCTGATCTCTTGAAAATTCACTTGAATCAAGTTTTTCCATTATAAGCAAAATGGTTCCAGAAGCCAGTGAATAAACCAGCACACAGCTACACTATCCAAAATACCCAAATGGCAGTGCACCTTGAGCATACTCATCCAGGAAGATAATTTGAAACCTGGAAGAGTCTTACTGGAGGGACCCTATAGCCAATTTATCATTCAGAAAATTAATACTTTAAAATTATTCTAGTTCGTCACACTTTGAAATATGTGGAAAACTCTCAAATGCTGCTATTTACAAGAGGGAGAGAGAGAGATGACTGCGATTGTTGAGGCTTCCTGAAGTCTTAAAAGTAGGACAGACCAGACAGTTAGAAGCCTGGAAAACAGAAAACTGGGAAAAAAGAAAAAAAAATAGTTAACAATATAAAAGGTATGGGCTAGACTGAGAAATAAGAAATTTATTGCACCACAAATCTATTTGAATTCTAAATTAGGTAAAAACTTTCTATTCAAACAAGGACTCATACAGCTTTATTTACTCTATTTATCTCCAGGATATTCTCAGCCCATACATAGGGTTAATTAAACCCAAACTATCTATTAAGTTTCAGTAGTTTTTTAGCTTATATCATTCAGTAATTCTCCCCAAGTATCTCCAATTCTCTTGTAGTCCCCAAGTATTGCAAATTTTCCTGTAGTCTTGAAATATAACTAACCTGGTTATGGAGCAGACCACCTCGCATGCCATTACACAGCATGTACAGGGCAACCAGGTGATTGAGCCCAGTCAACATGGGTTTATGAAAGGCAGGCCTTGCTTGACTAACCTTAGGGACACGGTTTAGTAGTGGGTTGTGTAGTGCAAGGTTAATAGTTGGTCTTGGTGATTTGGTCTCCAACCAAAATGATTCTATGATTCTATACTATTTGGCCATTAGTTTAATATATACTTCATAGCTTAAGAACAAGAGTTTATTCATTTTTATAGAAGGTACTGTGTTATAATAAAAAGCAACTTTTTCTTTCAAAGAAAACCATATATTTTATAGTTGCATGAAACATTGGTTTTCAAGCAAGTTTTGGAAATATTAATAGATGGAGTGTCCAACAGAACTTGATGAAAAAGACTGGAAAACTACAGAGTATCCAAAACATAAGTTTACTACTCTTATTTACCACAGAAATGTATAAAGAAGAAACCAGGATAGAACAGCAGGAAGAGTTGTTTTCTTATTTAATCACTGATCTGGTTTGGTGGGGTTTTTGGTAGCAGGAACAGCCCCAGGAAGGAAGCTGAGAAGCTCCTCCTGATCCAAAACCAGCCAAGGAGCCATTAGAGGGACAACAGGTGCTCCCCAACAATTAACATATGAAAGAACTGATATAAAACCTGAGCAGAGGAGCACTTAAAGAAGAGCTGTGCTGGAGATGGAGAGCAATGCTGGTGGTTGGTGAGGAAGAAGGGGAAGAAGGTGCCCTAGCAGAAGTTCCCCTGCAACCCCTGGCGAGATGGCAGGTTGTCCCCCTGAACTCATGGAGGAACATGGTGGAACATTCTCTGAAAGTACCAGGAGGGTTGAACTTGGCCACTGGACTTAGACTTTGTGGCCAGTGGACTTGGGTTTGCTGGCAGTGGACTCTGGTTATGCAGCTTTGGAAGGCTCTGGTGCCAGGGGAGGTTCCCAAAGCAGCCCGTGACTCTGTGGGAAGCCCAGGCTGGAGCAACTTGCTCCGGATCTTGTGGGAAGGACTCACGAAGGAGAGGTTCGTGGAGGACTCTCTCCCATGAGAGGGACCCCATGGGGAAGCAGGGAAGGACAGTAAGGAATCCTTCCTGAGGAGGAAAGACAGGCAAGAACCACCAGCCTGTGAACTGACTCTAAACCCCATCCCCTGTCCCCCTGTGCCGCTGGGGGGAAGGAGGGAGAGAAACCAGGAACAAAGTGATTTGGGCCCGGGAAGAAAGGAGGGGTGGGGTAACACATGCAAGCCCTGCTCTTTGTGTTATGTGTGTCCTGTGTGTGTTTGATTAGTGTGAAATCACATTATTATTTTTTCCCCAAGTTGAGTCTGTTTTGCCCGGGACCTTAATCAGTGAAAAACTCTCCTTGTCCTTTTGTCTCAACCCAGGAGCTTTGTCCTCCTCATTTCAGAGTGTGTGTGTGTGTGAGAGAGTTGAGTGAGCAGCCATGTGGCTGTTACTTTGTTGTCGTGTTGGGCCGAAACCATGACAATCACAAATAGTAGCATTCTTAATTAAAACTATGGAAAAGCTTGTTTTGCCATAAGTATAGAGCTTACTTCACTGTCCTACAACCTTTCCAGACTTCCAGGAATTTGGTCCCAGATCTCAGTATATTCTTTATTCCTGTAGGCTTCACTTTTTCTCAGCTTAAACAAACCACAGTTTTATGAGGCACTCTTGGCTGAGGCTGTCATTTTGTTTCTCTACAAAAGTAACAAGTCTGGGTTTTAATCTTTGGAAAAATAGTTCCAAGTTATTAACTTTGTGACCTTTAGCAAATTTATAACATAAAGCTTCCAGCAGTAACAATCAGTGTAGGTTCATTTCAAATTCTATCACTTAGCTGTATTTTTAAACATTCAGGCCTATTTCCTAAGTAGTATTTTCTTAGCACTAGATTAAACTCTGTACAGTGGCATGTGCCAAAGTAAACATTTTTCCCATGATTTTTTGATAAAAAGAAGAAAAAGCAATTACTTTAAGGAATACATGAAAAACAAGGAAAAAAAAAACCAACAATATAAAAAAGCAAAATCTTATACTCCAGACAGCAATTCTTGTAAAACACAAATGCAGAAATATACCACGGTGTTTAAAAATTGAATGATAATTAAGAAATATAATTAAGACTACTTTTGCACAGAAATATTAAATTCATTCCATAATCAGGTTAAATTCAGCTGTCTAAACAAACATTAAATTTAAGACAAAATGCATATTTTTATGAAGCCCTAATACTAGTTTATGTCTCTTGTCACTTTCATGTTTTTCTATTTTCCTTCAGTACAATTCAGACCAAAATCAAATTTAGGTTAAACTGAACTTGTTGCAAATTTGTGGCAGATGCCTTATGTGTAAGTGCTATTATGTAAATAAGCAGCTTAACTGAAAATACTTTTTGAAGTAGATTTCTCTTTGCAGAATTAGGACCTAAATCTGGGAACTCTTTCTCCTAACTTAAGCTACATGAATCTGAATAAGTGAAGTATATAACAGGAGAAAGTGCTTAAATTAGGTGCCTAGTAAGTTTGATTATATTGTTTATTTTGTCTTCCATTCTACAAAAAAAAAATACGTTTGATAAATTTCACAGGACACAGATGTCAGATATGCCATTAAACTAATCCAGAGGCGAAAGAACCATTTCCTAATTCTGCTTGTGTAACAGCAACTCATTTAGTTCATTTTGTAGAATTCAGTTCAGTGCCAGCTGAGTTGTCAGAACTGCAGGCATATTACACAGAGAATACTAGGAAGTGCTTTTCTTCATTATATCTGAGCTACAACCATGCTTCAGTTCCTTCATTTTCTTTAAAAGCTATGTTCATTTACATCATTTTTTCAGAAGAGATATCCGTAAGTCTCTTAATGAGCTTATGTGGGGTTTACAATAAAATTCCCATTAAACAAATGTTCCTGAGTGAAAACACTTACATTTTATCAAACCATGCTTGAAAATTAATCTGTCCTGTATTTAGTCATTATATTCAATATACTGAAAATTAATATGGAAGCAATGTCTCTATACACTATTTCCCAAACAATTTTGCTTAGTTACATAGTCCTATTGTAATCTTTGGCAAAAGCAGTACTTCCAGGCTTTCAAATCTTACCTAGAAGACCGAAGAAAAAAATCTTTGTGATTCTAAAGAGGAAATATTTTACCTAAATAGTGAATCCACATTTAATGCAGTTTATTTTGTCTTCTTTCTATTTAACGAAAAATCTCAGCAAGTCACGCCTTCCACACCCCTTAACAATTTTTTTTATTATTTTTTTTTAGTGTATATTATTTTTTCATACAAGAGATACTAGAAAGTAGGCCACTTTAGGTTGCATCCAAATCTAAGTACACAGTAAAAAGATTTTCTGAGTTGGTGCACAAAGTGCATGTATAGTATATCTCCACTACCACATTTAGAGGAATCTCCTGCATGGTATCTCCACGTGCTTGAACTTTTTTAAGCAAACAAGTATTAACAAATATTGATAATTTTTAAATGGATTAAAATTGATTGAGAGAGATGCTGAAGGAAGAATTGTTATTATGAGCAGAGATAATGAACACTTACACATGTAACAGGCACTTTACATTCACATTTATGATACTTCACAGCTTGTTTTCCCAAGTAATAAAAAAAAAATAAAATTGGAAGTTTTGGAAATTCAGTTTGTTTGTAAAGCAACTTATGAACCAAGAGAACACCAAGAGAAACTGTTACTTTGCTGTTCTTATACCACTGGTTTTGTACAATTCAAAAAAACAAGATTTGCTTGTTGCTTACCTCCTTAGAATTAATTTCATGGTTATAAAATGTGGGTAGAAACTTGCATTTCTTGCCCAATCACATAAGAATCTGACAATTCCTGTATCATGACAGTTGCAAATACTTGGCATTTCACTGAACATTTTTTTTGCTCCAATATGAGACTTAAAGGTAAACAGTACTGGTTTTATTTTCCATCTTGTAGCAATAATGAAAATTTTAAAAAATTAAAACCCAATGTTTAATATAATTTTGGTCACACACACTTAACAAGGTATATTAGACGCGTATCACATTCAACCTTCTGAAAATAACAGGAAGTATAAACAGCTTCGTGCTTACTGAACTCATAGAAATGAAAAACTATGAAGCAACTAAGATCAACAGCCTGAAATTACATACTTTTATTTTTTAATTAAAAAAAACAACAACAAAAGCAGCTGATTTATCAGATTATAAGCTAATGAAGAATCCCAGTTGCTGGACTTAGTTCACTGAACATGGACACTCTACGTTCCTGACAAGAACTGCAGTGCAGATGTTAATTATTAGTTATATAATGCCTTGTCAAAACACCTAAGAATTATTGTTCTGTTAATAACTTTGTCCTGTGCTTGGGTTCAGTGACTGATTCCAGCTGAAGAATGCTGAAAAGGATCACTGACACTTGGTTAGGACATCTAGTCTTTCCCCGCAAACCCCAGCTAGTAATGCCTGGCTTTGTGCCAACAGCTTAATTTTAGAAGAGGAACTATTATGAAATTGCAGTTACAAGGGAATTAACAGTCACATTTAAAAAGATTTTTACCCTTGTATCAAGTGAGTTAATTTATTTAATGGTAACTTCAGAGGCAGCAAGTCATTTAGAAACAATGCCAAACACTTCAGAGCACAATGACCTACCTGAGATGCCAGAGTACTTTACTGGTAGACAAACAAAAGTATTCCAGGCCAATTTATTTAGTGGGATAACAGAGATAGGCAGCTGTTTTTCCTCACGTACCTCTTCTCCTTCAAAATAGGTTGGAGTTTTGCTACTGCCTTGGCTGTAAAAGAGTCTTTTGTCTGTATAGAGAACCAAACGAATTTTACCATCAAGCCTGCTTTAAGAAAGCATGGGCTGAAAGAAACAGATCAATTCTCTTGTTAACTGCAAGTCATTCGTTCAGTATTTAGCTTCCCTATATACCATGCCAATTCCTCCTTCACAAGTTCTTCAGGTCAAGACTTTACTTTTCCCAAGTTTTCTATATATGGTTCTGCTTAGTCTCTTTTTGACGTGTTTTCTACTCAGGTCTCATCAGTATTCCTGTTTGTTTCTCCAAAAAACTACTTCCTCCCACCATCTTCTCACTGCTTCAATGATAAATTCTTCTCTTACACATTTATATTACCTAATTTAGTTACCAGATTTCACTTAAAATTAGTGAGGGGCTTCTTTTTGTACTTCATTTACATAGAAAACTTAAGGTTAGTTAAATACAGAGTCATAAGTAAGTAGGATTCATTCCACCCTAGGGTTCAGCTCTAGAGACAGTCATTTGAACTGATTATAGAAAGAGAAGGTTTTATCTTGCATATTTGCAACTTCAAAGATCAAGGAGATAAAGTGCTATAGAGGATCCAAATATAGAATGGAGATTCAGATTCAGATTAAAAAAAATCAGGTATCTGTAACATATATATCTACATGGGAACCACAGATATGTGTATTTTCTAATCTCTAATTTTAATTAACAGAGATCCTTTCAATTCTATTAGTCCAGTTGATATAATACAGTAATTCACCACACCAGAAGCAGAAGTGAATCTGAACTGCTCTCTATATTAAACTTACTGTTTTGACTAGATCTCCATCAACCTTAAGAAGTAAAGGCACCTAATTCTTGCATACACAACTTCATTGTAGATAGTTAAATTTAGCATTTGAATCTGGAGCTATGTCATACCTTTGGCTTTGCCATAACACTTCATCTCTTTGATCTCTTGATGTGTGCACACAGATTAGGAAACTTTCCTTTACACAATTAATTATTTCTTTAAAACTAACTGCTATATCAAACCACTGACTTTTTTACTTTAAAAAGTAAGCCTACGGAAGTAATTAATTTTCCTGAGCTTTGTTACCTGTGAGTGGGTTCCATCTGGCCAGAACAGAGCCCCCACTCTAGCAGGGCTTTCAGGTAGTCTCAAAATACATGCTGAAGAGTTTCAGCAACATTTCTCTAGAGATTTTTTTTTTCATTTTTTTTTTTTTTTTCTGCATGGTGACACAAAAATAGAATGGAATTTCATAGAAATACCAGGGACAGCATTCACTTTCACAGCACGGAAGATCTCTATCACCACAGCAGGATGAATTTCTGCAGTATTAAGAGACCAAAGCTGTAGCTGTAGGACACAGGGCCCGCCAACAAAGCTGAGAAACAGTCAACAGCCGAAAATTCCACTAATGCTAATGGCCTTGCTGAGTGCAAAGTGAGATGACAAACCCTTCAAAATAGTTTGAAAAGATGGATTACATCGTAAATTGCATTTGGTCCCCCATTCCAGCCTTAAGTGCTAGCAGTATTCCTGATTAAAATGGAAAGTGTTGTTCCCTGCTGTGGGGAGAAAAATAGCATGGAAAGCAGAAAACACCTGGCAGACACCTTGAATATGAAACTTTTTATTAAGCACTGCATTTTTTTTTTTTTCTGTTAATTAATCTGTTTCCAACTTCTCAGTAGTCTGACTTTCAAAGGAACTTGAAGCTCTGTCAGTTGCTGTACCTGCATTGTCAAAGAACATGGGAATGACAGAAACATCTTGGTAATTTGTTCACTGCTGGCTTGCAAATTCCATTCACAGTGCTCTTTTTCCAGATGGCAGTAATATTAAAAACATTATTTGCCCTAACAGTTATGCATTGACAGTTTATTCTCTGGGCCTATGTTCATTTACTAAGTAAACCTTCATGGTCCTACTATTTTTCAGCTAAGAAATGGAGGTAGTAAGATCTCCTTGTTGACAAGGCTGATTAAGTAAGACTGCAACTCGTGTCTGCACAAATGCCCACCTCAGCATAGCCTGCAGCAGTCACAGCACCAACTAAAAATACTTCTTTAAACTTCATGCTAACTCTCTTGCACAGCACCTGAGGTTTCCTGTCCATACTTAATGGGCTTTTGTCTGATACTTGCTGTCTGCTGAAGACAAATGGGCACAACTGATCAGAGGAAAAATCCAAATTCAACACCAACCAATTTTATAAATATGTGAAGCATGAGATGAGTGCTATCTGACTGGGATGTCATAAATGTATAGATGAACTTAGGGGAGAAAAAGAGCAAGCCTAAGTTACCACAAATCTGTAAGAACTGATCTGAAGGAATTAAACAGAATTAAAAAGGAAAATATAACACTGTGACAACTGAAAAATGGGAGGATTTGCCACATCTATTTAAAGAATGGTAGATAATGTGAGATTATCATATTAAATTACTTCATTTTTAGAAGAAAAGGAAACTAAATAAATCTCTGTACTTCAGTAAAGCATGTGATGAAGTGTCATACAGGAAAATATTTTAGTTTTTCTAGAATATATACTAATAGAACCTGTAGGTTGATTTAACAAGTGACTAGATAGTGCTAAAAAGAGAAGTATGGGGCTGCAGAGAGGTTCCACATAATTCAGTATTAGAACTAATCCTGAACAGTATTTTCAGTAAAGACCTTGATGCAAAGGGCTGCTCCTGACACAAAACTGGGAAGTACCATCAGTAAAGACCAAGTTATCTTAACAAAAGAACTAAAGAAAGAAAGACCGGACTCTTTCTCATTAGTGAAGACTAGGAGATTTTAGCTTATTTCATTTAGGAGAATGAAACCAGAGAGAAAAAAAAGGAGCAAGGGTAAACAAACAGAGATTTGAAATTACTTTGTAATTTAAGATACAGTGTTGTCATGAGAATAAATCTGATGATATAGTGTCTATGATAACAGACTACTGGAGTCTTTCCTAACACTTAGATTCTTATATTAGCAAAAATTCCACAAGAAAAACAGTGGCCTTTTTTTTATTGTGCATATTAGCAGAAGCTTACACTCTTACATTTCGTTTTTTAATGTCTGACTACAGTCATGGCAGCTGATGTACAACAGAAGTTTGCACTGTAATAAAATATTAAGACACTACAGTTGCAAGGTACTGTTTCTAATAGATTATAGGTAAAAGGATTTCTAATATATTCCAGAGAGAATATGCACCATTAAGGATAAGAAATCTTAGCAAAAGGGTAGGTTATTTTCAGTATGAATGTTGTCCACCATTCACATACTTTTGAAAAATTTTGTTTAGTAAAAGAAGGTACTAGAAGTAGGAATGACCTGATGAAATACTGGCATTTGTAATTGAAGAATACCTTTCAGCTAATCATCTAGATTCTTTAAATAGCCTGTTTTACAACATGATTCCTCTGAACTCTTTTAGGTTTTCCTTTACGATGAAATGAATTGTGCCCTGAAAGTGTCTGCTTGTCTCTGATGACTACTAAATTACCCAAAGTGCCTAGATAAGATGTATACATGGGATCCTTAGCTTCTACAGCTGAAGCAACAGAAGACAGATATTTCAAAATATCTACGGAATCAAAGACAATGTGTGTGACCTTAGCTATGTCATTTAATTCCGCTGTGTCTTTACTGATCACCTATAAAATGGGGATAACAGAATTTCCATACCGTACAGGACAACGCAGTGGCTTGCAGATTACATGCCTCTCTAAAACCATGGCAATGGATGCCCTATAAGTACTTAAGCCTCTTCTGGACTGTGAAATGAGGAAACCAAGAAGAACAGACAGTAAAACCCACAAACCAATTTCTTTTCAGAGAGGGCCATTTGACATCTCCCTGAAGCAAAGTGTCATTGAAGAATGGAGATCGTGTAAAGCATGCTATAATTAATCATAACAATAACAGTGATGTTTTCGAAGGAGGGAATATCCTTCCCTCCTGAATAACAGAATTCACACAGGATATGTATTTCTCTTTTGTCACAAGCTGTTCCATTTGTCTAGTGACTCAAGTAAATAATTGCTGCAACAACAAAAGAATACTCTGTGTTCACTGCCCACTGTTACATGATATATCCTTTTAAATTTTCTTTGTCCTCTTTTAAGACAGCTATCAGGGCCATGTTTGCTAGCATTCTAATCTTTAGTGAAAAATTCATTGCAACACATTTCTAGTGTTTTACTGTGACTCTTGTGGTATGTGCTTGTTTTATATATGCAAAGGCTGATTTTCTTCTCATTTACATGAATACCATTTGACTTGAGATGAATGATTCCTAATTTACTCTAGAACCACTGGAAGAATCATCCTCATATTTCAGCCAGAGCTTACAAATCTTCAGGAGGAAAGGGCCTTTTTATTGTAAGGCTAAATTGGCATTCATTCAGAATTCCCCGGGAGAAAGGGTTTTTCAACCACATTGATTTAGAAAAACATAGAGGCTTTATTTATTTAAAATCAAGGGTATAAATATTTTAACAGCAGCAGCCGCCATAAAGAGAAGGCAAGCATTCAGAGTTGCTGCAAATAAACAAATCTCCTGTTAGCTCGTCTAGAGCTAATGGCCGATGATAGAATGTGGAGAATGCAGAGAAATGGGTACAAAAAAGTACTTGTCAATAATAAGAACAACAGCACTGTATTTACAATCCAATGTTTAAAGCCAAAATAGACATTCTTTTCTTTGTTTGATCTCAGGAAAAATTATCTGCAGCTCACAGGCCTGAATTTGACTCTTCTTATGTCACTCAAAAGAAGTACCGAGATAATTGTGCTAGAGATGACAGACTAGTAACCCTCTAGCAAGCCAGATCTAGGGGGGGATGTCATATTTTTTGTGTCTGGGCTGAAAGCACTCTTCCTACTTAGAAATGCTCTCCTTTGTTCTCCCTTAGTGCCTGAAATGCATTCTCAAGAGATATGAAAAGTTGAAATTCATCTCATAGAAAAAAGGTCTCTTCAATTTCCATAGGAACAAAGAATCACAAAATGAATGTAAATCTCCTATTTATTTTTTTCTTCTCGAGGTAGAACAGCTCACAAAAGTCATCAAACAGATCCCCAGCTATATCAACAGTTAGAGCACCACTGAAGTTAGATGTATCCCCCAGCATCTGTCTCTCACAGAGACATATAAGAATAATTCAACACTACTCAATCGCAGCCATATAAAAAACTATGACAGAAGATCAGATTATTTGTAACTATACATTTGCAGTATTACATATTGCTAACCAGACAACTGTCGGGTCAGGAAAGAAAAACTGATGACTCAATGAGCTGTTGTATCTTAATAGAAATATTGTCTTTCTCTCAAAGCATTTATGCAGAATTTTGCTTGTTATAAACTATCACCCTAAATAAAATATAGCAAATAGAGGATCTTCTAGATTAAAGAGACAGAGAAATTTGGGAGACCAAGCTCAAATATCTAGACATGTCAAAATCATATTATTCAATCCATATCCTGAAAGATCAAAAGCTCTGAATCTTGAAAGGTAGCAACTTTACCAGTTGAAAGGCATCCAGAACTACCTTGCTCCAGTTGGGCAATTCTCTTAACTAAAAACAAAAGTTATATGAGATCAAACATATTCTTAGAACAGGTAAAATACATTATTAGAAACATGGATAAGTACATATTTTTTAAAAAAAGAGCTTCCATCAGAAAGACTTTTAAAACTATCAGTGCAATGGCCTTCCCAGTCTAATTTTCAGTGACCAATCTAAGAAAATGCCTTTAGTAACAGCTTTCATTTACAACTGCAAATATCATTCATATCTGTATTGGCAAGATCATAGAATCATAGAATCATAGAATCTTAGGGGTTGGAAGGGACCTCGAAAGATCATCTAGTCCAACCCCCCCTGCTAGAGCAGGGTCACCCAGAGCACATCACACAAGAACGCATCCAGGTGGGTTTTGAATGTCTCCAGTGAAGGAGACTCCACAACCTCCCTGGGCAGCCTGTTCCAGTGCTCTGTCACTCTCACAGTAAAAAATTTTTTTCGGATATTCACCTTGAACCTCCTATGCTCCAATTTCCACCCATTACCCCTTGTCCTATCACTGGTCATCACTGAGAAAAGCCTAACTCCATCTCCCTGACACTCACCCCTTACGTATTTGTAAACATTAATGAGGTCACCCCTCAGTCTCCTTTTCTCCAAGCTAAAGAGACCCAGCTCCCTCAGCCTCTCCTCATAAGGGAGATGTTCTACTCCCTTAATCATCTTTGTAGCTCTGCGCTGGACTCTCTCAAGCAGATCCCTGTCCTTCTTGAACTGAGGGGCCCAGAACTGGACACAATACTCCAGATGCGGCCTCACCAATGCAGAATAAAGAGGTAGGAGAACCTCTCTTGACCTACTAACCACACCCTTTCTAATGCACCCCAGGATGCCGTTGGCCTTCTTGGCCACAAGGGCACATTGCTGGCTCATGGTCATCCTCCTGTCTACCAGGATTCCCAGGTCCCTTTCTCCTACACTGCTCTCCAGCAGATCAGCCCCCAACCTGTACTGGTGCATGGTGTTTTTCTTCCCCAAATGCAGAACTCTACACTTGCCCTTGTTGAACTTCATCATGTTTCTCCCCGCCCAACTCTCCAGCCTGTCTAAGTCCCTCTGAATGGCAGCACAGCCTTCTGGTGTGTCAGCCACTCCTCCCAGCTTAGTGTCATCAGCAAACTTGCTGAGGGTACATTCTATACCCTCATCCAGGTCGTTGATGAAGATGTTGAACAACACCGGTCCCAGTACCGACCCCTGAGGGACTCCACTGGTCACACACCTCCAACCAGATTCTGCCCCATTGACTACAACTCTCTGACTCCTTCCTTTCAACCAGTTCTTGATCCATCTCACTACCTGATCACCAAAGATCAAGATCTTAATAGCATACACTTTCTACTTTTAAAATAATGTCTATGCTATTTGCATATTTATCAGGAGACTAGGGAGCCTGTGTTCTCCTCTGCTCAACCCATACGTCTTCATCACTTGCTTCCTCTCAGAAACTCTCATTCCCCACAAAATTTTCAGAACACACTTGTCCTTAAGTTCCCCTTCTGTTGACCTTATCTATTGACCACAAAAAAAAATAATAGGAGCAAATAGTAAATGGCAATTCCACTCACAACCCAACACCAGTTAGAAGAGGACCTGTGCAAGCACAGCTGTGTCCATGTGCAACTTGCATGTGGCCCTGAGACCAGCAGCTTGCACAGGAGTTCCAGGCAAGGGCTACTCTGCCAGAGTGTGGTTTTGACAAAGAGAGAACTACAGTTACTCTCTTGATGGTGGATTATCATATGGCTTTGTTTGCTTCTCATTTAGGTCTGCTTAGGTTTTGGAAAATGAGTAGAAAATGAAACAGATGTCTTGAAGACTTTTAAATAAAAGTGAGGTTTTTTTTTTAAAAAAAAAGAAAAAAAGACATTTGAGCTGTTACTGCAGAACAGTTACACCTTGCCTTGTAAGCAATTTACTACTTAGGCAGTGATTAAGTGCTTGTTCAAGAAGCCAGCGACAAGCATTAATGACTGTTAATTTTTTCCCCTCTCAAGTGTCCTATTCTTGGGTCACTGAGAAAGGAGCAAAGGGAAAAGTGACTTTTGTCCAGTCTACACAACCAAGATTTTATTGATATTAGCAGTGATAAAAGCTTTTAATAGCTGGTTTACAGCAGAGAAGATGAACGGAATGTAAGACAAAAGACATAATAAACCTTACAGCCAATTCTTAGTTCTGGTAAAGCTACTCTGTGAACATGGTCACAGACCATCTGAGATAAAAGCAATAAAAGTGTCTTTCAGCTCTGATACTGGGGATACTCTTTTTTAGGCATAGCCACTCTGGAATCCTATCACAGCTCACACATCATTCCCAAACTCTAGACATATAGACCCTGTTAGCTGGATCAAGTCATTATTCTTTTCATCTTTACAGTCAAAAGATTTTGGTTTTCCCCCCACTTTTTCTTAATGCAACAGTGGGACAGATTCTAAAATATTAATATTCCTTGTTAATCCCTTTGTATATGTCTACAGAATTACTACTTAGAATTTTATTCTGATTTACAGAGAATTTACTGAACCCAATATCTTCAAAACTCTGGACAAAATAATATAATAAAACCCAGCATATTAATAACAATACATACATTCTCAAATGCTCTACTAGTCTACCAATAGCTATTAATTCTTCATTTTTAAAACACAGAAATAACTAAAATCTCTTACTCTAAATGAATGAAATAAAACAGGGAACCTGATGTATTTTGAAATTCTCTCTTTAGGAAGTCTGGAAGCATGGAACATAAAACCATACTGAACATTAAATTAAAGTGCATTTCTTACTGTTTTTCAACAGGCTTTATTTCTGGGTAAGTAGTACATTAACTAGAAATGTTGTATGATTTTTACTTCATTAAAAGAATGGGTATGATATGGATATTCTCATTACAATCCAAATTCCTTAAAAGAAACAGTATCTGAAAATAAAAGGTACATAAAAAATGTTTTATTAGGCTAATTTCCATACCATAGACCCAGTCATCACTGGGAGATTAAAAATACAACATATTATTTCCAAATCAGCAAATGCAAGATACTACAGCACACTCTTCAGAGCATACGTCTTTATGTGTTATTATTAAAAAAAATAGATTGTAGCTAAATGTATGAAAATATGCCAAATATGTCACTCAAATCATTCATTAATGGTAAGCTGATTAACACAACCTCCTTTATTTTAGAATGAAATTCAAAGCCTGTTATGGCAAAACAATTTAGGCTTACAGGATTGCATCGAACACTGTTATGCTTGACCATGCTAATGTAACTGGTTTTATTTCAGAAGCACTGAGGAGGGAAGTATGAAATAATTAGTAATTATATAAATATTAAGGCCACACAACTGGCTCTATTACTGTTTTGCAATGGCAGCATCTGCAAATTCAGCCTGTAATAAACACTAATGCATCCAGAGACCAGAGTGCTGACACATGAATGGGATGCTTTGTCAGACTTGCATAAAAATGTAGATGAACTGCAGGGAAAGAAAACCAAAGAATTCAAAGGGTTTCTTGATTGCCTTCTTTAAAATGCCAAGAACTTAAGCTGGCCTTTCTTATCTTCCTCTACATGCATGTGACACTTTAGGAGGTCTTTCTTATTGTACTATAATTCGGTAATTGTTCCAGCTCTGTGCACCATGCCATCCTTCCAAAGGGCAGCATGAGATATATAATTCTGGTAATGAACAGCTGCATAATTTAAGGGTTGAACTAGCAGGGCACTGTTCCTTATTTGTGTTTTCTTAGCACTTGCCAAGGTATTCTAAGCTTATTTAGGAATACAATCCTTGATCTGCCTTATTTCTCATAGATGATATATGTTGAGACTTGGTCATGTTCCATAAAGAAGATTTTATCAACTGAAGTACCAGAGCAAGGTTTCCTCTCATTTTACTTCAAAGGGCAGCAGTATAGAACTATAATGAGGTAATTTTTTTTTTTTTCCGCAGCCATGAACATTCTATGTTCTATCATGCAAACTTGTTCAAACCCTGTGCTGTTCCCTTTCCAAAGCATAATAGACTTAATCACAGAGCTATCAAAGGCATTTCCACACAACATTTCTCTCACCAAGGCTAATCTTCCAAATGTTAAAAAGGTCCAGGCAGCTAGGCCCTTCAAGATGAAAGCTGCATGCTGATTAATCAGCTGCTTTTTTGTTCTGTTCTGGCAAGTGTTCCCTATTTGTAAATAAAAGGTTTACTCTGGATTTCCTGTAAACTAAGGAGCATAAGGCTGCTTTGGACCAGACTCATAAAGCAACAAAGCCTTCTGCTGTTGCATCCGCAGGGGTAGTTTGTTTGTTCTATCTCAAATATACTTTCAGGTGTCCTGGAGAGAATGAGCTAATCTAACACAAACACCATTCCAACATGAGAAAATCATGTGGCAACCTCAAAGTTGCCTGCTTATTAATTATGTTATTTGACTTCCAGCGGCACTTTAATTGTTGCTTTCTTGAGGAGATCCGTCTCCAATTTGTGGCATTGCAGAAGCTCAGGTTTTAACACAAGCCCCTCACAGAAACATTCTCATGTTAAAGACAAATACATTTATTTATGTCATAGAGTGGTGGCTCTCTATTCAGATGGTAAATAGGTAGTGTGAAAGAGATGTGACAGACCCAAGAAGACTAGAAATTGTCTGCAAACTGGCAGCCACTGTAGTTCAGTGACAGCCTGAATTACTTTCAGGCAGTTTGGCACGTCTCCATTTGTCACACTTAAAAGCTTGAGCCAAAGATATCCAATTAATACAGAACACAGTATTTCTCCCTCCTTGAAGCTGGAACAGAAATGCAAATGTTTAGGATGCACATTGTGCATTGTGTCACCTATGCATTGCAAAGAAATGTAAAACAGTTATAAGCAAAGCAAAACTTAACTCACACCACACTCTCTTGGCCACCGATCACCTCAGGTTATTCTCTATGCTGTGAATACCACCACTATACTATTTATTCCAGACAATGACTTCTCATGTAGACTAACCAGTCTGTTCACATCTTTCTTTTAGGCCCGCTTTAAGTATTAAAAGGCCATTATAAGGTCTCCCAGGAGCCTTCTCTTCTCCAGGCTGAACAACCCCAACTGTCTCAGCCTGTCTTCACAGGAGAGGTGCTCATTTTTATGGCCCTCCTCTGGACCCACTCAACAAGGTCCATGTACTCCTGTACCGATGACTCCAGAACTGAATGAAGTAGTCGAGGTGGGATCTCATTACAGCAGAGTAGATGGGAAGAATCACCTCCCTCTGCTGGCCATGCTTCTTTTGATGCAGCCCAGGACATGGCTGGCTTTCTGGGCTACAAGTGCACACTGCTAGCTCATGTTGAGCTTCTCATCCACCAGAACCCCTAAGTCCTTTTCCTCAGGGCTGCTCTCAATCCCTTCATCCCCTAGACTGTATTGATGAATGATCTTGCATTTGGCCTTCTTGAACCTCATTATGTTCACGTAGGCCCAATTCTTGAGCTTGTCAAGGCCCCTCTGGGTGACAACCCATCCCTCAGTTGTGTCAACTGCACCGCACAGCTTGGTGTCATCTATAGCTTGCTACGGGTGCACTTGATCCTACTATGTTACTGATGAAGATATTAAACAGTCCTGGTCCCAGTGAAGACCCCTGTGGGACACCACCTGTCACCCATCTTCATCTGGACATCAGACTATTGGCCACTACCTTCAGGATGCGACTGTCCAACCAATTCCTCATTCACCAAAGTGCCCACCTATCAAATCCATCTCCAATTTAGAGAGAACAATGTTTTGGGGAACTGCATCAAGCGCCTTGCAGAAGTCCAGATAGAAGATCCCCTTGATCTTGTTTTTTTTTCTGGTAGCTGTTCCTGTTTTTGCCTCAGGAAGAGCAGATCATGGTTCCATCAGTCTATTCCTTCCTCAGAAGCCCTGGTGCTCCTTAACCTTTCTAATTTCTCTCCCCTTTTGTTTCCCTGCTGCATGGAAACCTGCTGGGTGCCAAGATCTGCCAGTCCACTGCAGATCTGGCCAGCTCCAGGGTAACTCATCTCAGTACTATATAAAGCCATCTATCAGTAAACAGCAATAACAGCTGTGCTATTTGCTATGACCCAATGCCAGTTTATATAATACTTGATTTGAATTATTGGTGGTGTTGTCATGAGTATTAGGTTTATATAGCTCTTGTATAGAAATAATTTATTTTGAATCACAGGACTTATTTGGAGAATTTCTACTGTTCAAATTAGGTATGTAAAAGACACATGGAAGTCTACACTCCTTGCAATCTATAATCAAAAGGTTTGAGATACTTGAACTTTTCAGAGTAACTGATGATAGAGATCTTCTGTTATTCATCTTATGCTATTAATCCATTTGGAAACCTTCAAAAATTCAGTGAGGAAATAATGATTAAAGAATCAGAATTGCACTTTCCCTGCTCTCTATCTGAAGAAAGTTGCAGTTGCTGCCTTTTTTTTGTTTGTTTTGTCACCCTTGAAGCATCTGAGAAAAAATGTTTTAAAGAAAAATCTTGTCAGATACCTATGTGAGTTACTGCACATTCCAAATCAAAACCTCATATTGACCTCAAACTGGTAAGTGCTCCACTAATATTATTTCAAATTTAGTAGTGTAATTAATATCAGAATTCCTGGCTTTAATTGGCAATTAACAACTTCTGTCAATGTTCTTTCTGCTTAATGCCATGGTATTTTGATGGCAAAGTCCAGTAATAAATATGACAAATGAAATGTTTACTAGGCAATATATTTCAGAACAAAATTTAAAACTAACTGCTGCAGTATATTTAATTTTTCACATATTTTCATGCTGAAACTTTAATATATAATATCCTCTGGTATACCTTCACCTCTTAGCATTCATGATAAATCAGAAAAAGAAATCAGATGATTGTTCTGGTTTGGTGGGATTTTTGGTAGCAGGGGAAGGGCCACAGGAGTGGCTCTGGTAAGAAGCTGAGAAGCTCCCCCTGCTTCCCAAACTGGCCAAGGAGCCATTAGAGGGACAACAGGTGCTCCTCAACAATTAACATACGAAAGAACTGATGTAAAACCTGAGCAGAGAGGCACTTGAGAGAGGAGAGCTGTGCTGGAGGAGGAGAGTGGTGCTGGTGGAGGGGAGCACTGCTGGTGGCTGATAAGGAAGAAGAGGAAAAAGGTGCCCAAGCAGAAGTTTCCCTGCAACCTATGGTGAGATGGCAGGCTGTTCCCCTGAAATCATGGAGGAACGTGGTGGAACATTCCCTGAAGGAGTCAGGAGGGGTGAAACTGGCCACTGGACCTGGATTTTGTGGCCAGAGGATTTGCTGCCTGTGGGCTCTGACTGCACAGATCTGGAAGACCCCGGCACCGGTGGAGTTTTGTTCCTGAAGCAGCCTGTGACTCTGTGGAAAGCTCACGCTGGAGCAGCTCCGGACCCCATGGGAAGGACTCATGAAGGAGAAGTTCATGGAGGACTCTCTCCCATGAGAGGAACCCTGTGTGGAAGCAGGGAAGGACTGTAAGGAATCCTTCTTCCTGAGGAGGATGGCGTGGCAAGAACCACCAGCCTGTGAACAACCTCATCCCCTGTCCCCCTGTGCTGCTGGGGGGAAGGAGGGAGAGAAACCAGGAACAAAGTAATTTGGGCCCAGGAAGAAGGGAGGGGTGGGGGTAACATATGCAAGCCCTGCTCTTTGTGTTGTCTGTGTCCTGTGTATGTTTGATTAGTGTGAAATTAAATTATTTTTCCCCAAGTTCAGTCTGTTTTGCTCGTGACCTTAATTGGTAAAAAATGCTCCTTGTACTTCGTCTCGACCCATGAGCTTTGTCCTCCTCATCCCCGAGTGTGAGTATGTGTGGGGGGGGGGGAGTTGAATGAGCGGCCATGGCACTGTTCCTTTGTTGTCGTGTTGTGCCCAAACCATGACATTAATGGTGAGCCAGCCAGGAGAGAGACAAGAAACCATGACAATGATCAATATTAAGTAAGAAGGAATGCTGTTGAGAGGTAATTTCTTAAAGACATTAATTCATTATAAGGAAAAAAAATTTTCAAAATTCAGATGCAGCTTTTGAACTATGTGGTAAGCATAAGTAGTTGAACAAATGCTGCTAAAACTATTTCACAACTTAAAACAATGTCAGAATATCGACCAAAACCCAGCATTTTCAGGTTTAAAAAAATTTCAAAACCCCAAAGTTTTGTTGAAGAAGTGTAAATTTTGAGATAAATGGATACAGAATAAAGTATTTCTACTCTTCCTTACTTAACATGCTAAGCTCAGGAGATTAAATCAAATAGCAGAATTATAAAAGTTATGCAGAGAAAAAAGTATGAAAGAAAGTGTTTCTAAATAAACTGACTGGAAAGAGCATATGACAAATACAACTTAAGAGTAAAAATTAATTTTTTCAGAGGATAGTATCTACTGCAGATCAAATTCTTCGTAACTGGGGATTCACTGAAATTCTGTTTATGAAAAAATATAAATTATAATAGCATATATTTTAAGTCTGGGTTTTTTTGTTGGTTTAGTCCCAAGGTTGACTAGTGGAGGAACAGTTTCAAACAGTAGTTTGCTTTCTACATTGCTGACATATACATGCATTTTGTTATTCAAAATATTGTATTAATTACCCTGTAGAAGTCACTTAATATTCTTTACATGAGAGAAAGTATTATGATTGAAAATAGGTGTGGTTTCTTCTCTAGTAATACATAAATTTCTAACAAAGTTTCTTTTAGATTTGGGATTATTTTGTCCCTCATATTTACATAACCCAGTCAAACAGCCCAGAAGCCTAATCCACTAGAGGTGATGACTCAGTTATTTCAGTGGCTCATGATCAGTAAATTAAAAAAGCCAGTGCCTGACTGAGGTTGTGCCTGGGATAGTTTGCTCCTGGAATAAGCTCTCCCAGGCAAGGCAGAGGGGAGAACACAGGGCAGGGATTGCTCCCAGCAGGAAGACTGCATGCAGCCATGCTGCTCTGGAGACTGAACAACTGCACTGGCTCACAGAGATGCAAGCTAACCAGTTGGTCTCATTGCCTTGACACAGTCCCAGGCACATTTATTGTACAGGGAGTCTCTGTAGCAAAAACCAATAAAATACATCAAAGACTTTGTTGTAATTTGTGCAATTTTTTGCTAATTAAAAAATAAATGTAATTTTGGTTGACTGGAATGATATATATGAACAAACCATTAAAAAACATTGTTAATAAAAATAAACTTGGACTAAGGGCAAGCAATTTCCCCTCTCCCTCCCCACGCCCCCCCCTGCCCCCTGCCTTCCCCACTGAGCCTTTGGTCTGTATTTGAAAATGGTAAATTTCCTACATCAAATGTTACTGCCACAAATAAATCCTGGCCTGTGTTACATTTTATCTGGTGCTTGGAATTACTGTTTACATTTCACTTTTCTGTCACGACTTTTCCAGAAACACTTGATTTTTATATTTTTTAAAGGGAGGGGAAAAAAGTGAATTGCATTAGAATAAAAAGTCTGAGGCAACTTTCAAAATAAAAGATCGTAATGAACTATGCTGTCATAAAAACCTAGTGGAACTGAAAAGTGAAACCAGAAGATGATTCATTACACTTGTCTGCTCACAGATGATTGTTTGAAAGGTTACTCAGAAGAAAAATGTCCTCCAAATCAAAAAGGTGTGTCTAGTAAAGAAATTTATGCATGTAGAGCAAAACATTCCTACACTTATTACTTACATTAAGAAAATAAGTTTTACACTGTGCAAATATTCAGCCTTCACTGTTAAAACACGCTGTCTTTCCAGTGGAAAAAAAAAAATATCCACATGTAAATTTTTTATTGGCTTCCATTACACGCACATACACAAATAATCAGGCTCTGTTGTAAAGAATTTTTTACTTAAGACAACAGAATTTTTCCAGATAAATCTACTCAATAGCACTGTTAACACTGATTATGGCATGAATTTACAATCGACAAAACAGTCTCGAGTAATCAGCCATGCTTAATGCTTCCTCTTTTCTTGTATGCTTTGCAATCCATACTCCCTTATATCCATTCTTTGCTGTAATTGCTGTTCCACCATGTTTTCGGTGAAAAATAATTCCATTAAAAGATGCAGCATGCTCCCTCAGTTCAATAATATTTTCTTCAGAAAAAACAGTGTTTTTACACATGCTGAGGATTAGCAACGTTATATGAAATTAACTGAATCTAATGGGAGAATCTATATCAAGGTTTTGCTCCTCCATCCTCACTGTTTGTGAAATACGAGGAATTTTAAGCTAATGTAAAGTCTATAAATAATTGAAAGAATTTCCTCAATTAGTTGTTCCTGCATGAGAATGTGCTGTAGGGTATGTTCTGAATTCATAACTGAAAAATAAACTCCACAAAGGATTTATATGAACAAATTGTACAGTGTCTCAAAACCAGAAATATTCAGCATGAGATTTTTATTTTAAATACTGTATTTATGATTCTGTTGTCCTAAATATGTCACATCAACAGTTATGTGTTTATTTTATGCACTGCAACACTAAATATCTCCTCAGCTGAAGTCATCATGGTTGCATACCAGAACACGAGCCAAATGGCTGTTTAATGATAACAGAAATATTTTACTGAATGTTTTGTATAATAATACAAGGACAAGCAATTTAGACAATGACTTCTTTCTAGGATATCTATACTTGGCTGTGATATTAGTGGAATTCTCCTGAAGCTGGAGGTTTAGTAAGCAGGGGAATTCCTGTTAATGACAACAATAAAAATACATACTCTGAACACTGATTTAAGAAGTCTAAAGAGCTTTTAATTTTCATTATTATATTTCTCAGAAGGCAAATTAATATACTTCAATGCAGTAAAGAAAATGAAAAAAATCTAGATAATAAGCATCTTAGTTCTTTTGGGCAAAACATCTATCTATAACTGCTAAACATTTGCTGTTGGTAGCTGGTAATCATCCTTAACTGAAGTCCAAAATTTTTGCAAGGATAAAATTAAAACTATAATAAGAACTGGAACTCTAACTTGAACTCAAACTAGAACTAGAAGAAGAACGGGAAAAAAAAAATAATCCTCCTTTACTGAAAATCACATAAAGCACAAAGAGATGTATAAATGCAGTGGCTTGATCATAATTCTTACAAGTGTGTATGGATAAACATTTCTTTCGAAACATGTATACTTCCATATAGCGTTAGTGAAAGATACTTAAAGAGAAAAACAAAACTAAGTATTGACAAGCTATAAAAATACTTGAAAGCACTGACAGCTCTTTGCTGAACTCCACTGAACTTCACAGCTCCCAAGTCCTTTCTACTTCAACTTCAATCTTTCTCATTTGATAACACTGCCTTATAAAATTGTCTCATACTATTTTTCCTTCAGCATCTTTCAGTTCTGGAGCAGAACTTAAGATTTGCACCACTCTCTGAACATGTAGTGATCTATTAAAAGGTAATAGTGCTCAAGTAATTTTTTCCCATTGAACTATGCATTTACAGTGTAATCATGACTGAGGACACAGCCCTGATCAATAAGAAGGTGCATAGTTGCTGTAAAACAGCTCCACTCACCGGGGTTAAGTAATCCACCATTTAAAGACTTGAAAAAACAACCAATTAAACACTGGATAACGTCAAATACTATTGATCGTAGATTCAAGTGAAATTCTTTCGTTGCTTTTCCTTCTTTTGATATTGCTTGTAATGCAAGTATTATTTCCTTTAAAATACCCTTTTTTTTTCTTTTTTTTCTTTTTTTTTCAGAAGCTGCACTTACATAGCAATAGGATATGAATGATCTCACAGAACAACCTAATGATGCATTGACTTAAAGATCAATACTGCTACGAAACCTTGGAGACAGAAAAATATAGAGGAAAACATATTTTTCAAAATCCACTAATGGTCTAACTTCTACAGCTTTTAAACAGCAGGGTTTGACAACCCCATGAACCATTCTAAGAAATGTAAGATAACTATATTTTGGTAATTGGGGAATACTAGCAAAAGCTAATTTCAGGCCTCTTCCATGGACAGTGAAGAGGGAGTCTAAAATAGTAAGGAGTAAGAGTAAGGTGCTCTTAATGAATATCTTTCTGTGTCTTGAATATACTAATGCTCTGCTACACTCTAGTCTTATTATTCCAATATACAAAAAGTCTGGGATATCAACGACATGTTAAATATGCTATTCATTGCTCTTTTGTGCTTTGTTCTTTTGCTGCTGTAAAATCTTCAGTAGCTTTCACAGTTTGGAAAGGCAAAACATTAAGTACTACAAAATGACTCAGATGCAAAACTGTTTGCAGTAAAAGCCACATTTATCATTTTTCTAATCCTTTTGTTCTTGTCCAAGTTCACATAAGAGGCAAATCTTTATCAATCATTTTTTTAATACACTCTTCCAGTACATCTTGCCTGCAACATAGTTAAGATCTTTTGTCTTCCCTTTCAGGAACATTGTAATATCACCAATATGTGGCTCTTATTTTAGACCCATTAAAAAAAAAAAAAACAAAAAAAACAAAAACAAACCAAAAAAAACAACTGAAAAATATTCCTTCCAGTTGGTAAGGAGATCACCTCCAAGCTTTTTTCTTGTAAGACTCTTTCTCTCTGAGCACAAAGTCCCTTTGATCAAGTTTCACAGTGGCCAGATATGCCTTACGTCAAGTTTCTGAACAGGAGACTTCAGCACAGAGAAGGCAACAGGAAACCTTGATTTCTTCGCCTTTCTGCAGTTCTGTGCGGGAAACCTACCTTTGAAGCTCCAAACTGGTAGGGACTAAATGTATACTACAGCAAACTTTGGGGTTCTCTGATTCAAAATAAGAAAGAGAGCTCTGTCAATCTGTTGTCTGGAGGGTTATTTTTTTCGTTCAAGCAGCTGACTGTAATGCAGTAGCTATTTCAAGCTCTCTATAAGCTGCTATCAATGAACATAGATAATGAGAGAGGTTACCAGTATTACTTATTTTATACTTCTACAATACATTGATTTATTATATTTGGTAAAGAACTATTGATCTGGGTTGCACATTTTCCTCTTCCAAACACATTTAACAGGTCTTTTCTCCAGCTTTCTAATTCTAGTTTTATTTGCCTTAAAATCATTAACAAATTCTTGCTTTCTACTGCATTTTTAGGCTGCCATTAAATTAGTCTCAGTCTCATATGCATTCTCACCTATCCACAGGTAGAATGATATGTTGGTGTATTTTTATCTGTCTCCAGAAAGCTATGAACAGAGACATGGAAATATCATGTTTGGAGAAATGTCACCTGGCACACACCAGTCACTAGGTGGCTGAATATTATAAAGAGAAACAATTGGCTAAAGAGAATATCCACTTATTACAATCCAGCATTGCATCTGACTTTCACTTTTAAGAGTGAAACAAAATATTTGTCTTAGTTAATGGCTTTGATGGTGTTTAATGTTTTCTCGCTAGTTTTGCCTCATTAACGTAATCTCACTGACAATGTTTTACTTCTGACTTTGTTTTTTTTTCCCCAACACACAGCAAAAGAAGAATAAGAAACATTACATCCTGCTTTGCTTTTATTAAACAAGGCACTGGTACTTTTAATGGGACTACATAATGGGACTACATAAACCACCACAGACAATCCCTTTATACAATACCTTTAAAATTTACTTTAAGCTCAATATAAAGTGGAACAATAATAGCTGCCCAAATATGCTGGTGTTCTTTAATGTCATCTGTTCCTAAGACATACACATCCTACCTGCCTATGTATTCATGCCAGACTTCTCCATAGGTCAAACAGAAACACAAGTGAGAAACCAATTACCGGAGCTAGCATGAACAAAGCATAAATTTTATAACTGAGGTGCTAGGTCTAATTGAAAATTTTCCACAAAACAGTGGATTTTCCCAACAGATAATAGAACTTTTAATGATGAAACTGTCTGCCACTTCTAAAAGGAAAGAAAGGTTACTGCAGATGAAAATCCAGTTAGGAAGGTCAAACTACAGAAAGGAGCATTAGGAATCTGCATTGCAGATCTTTTGCTCTAGTACATATTTCTGCATTAAAATACTTGATCTTTGGCTAGAAAATACTCTGTTTGGAATTTGTGCTCCAAAAAAGATTAGATTTATTATTTCAGCCACCTCTTTTCACACAATTCTAAGGTGTGTCATTTGAACGGAGTGTAACACTTGATTATCTTATTTACCATTTTTCCCCTGCTTAGCAGGAAAGAACATAGGGGAGGAAAATGAAACTAGGATCAACAATCTTTGCATGTCATCAAAACTTTATGGTACTGGGTTTGTGTGGCAAGCTTTTGGTAGTGGAGAGGGTGCAGGGAGCAGCTTGTGTGAGAAGCTGTTAAAAGTTTCCCGTGTCAAACAGAGTAAATACCACCTGGCTCCAAGACAGATCCACCACTGACCATGGCTGAGCCTATCAGTGATGGTGGTAGTGTCTCTATAATAACAGATTTCAGAAGGGGGAGGGAAAGCTGCAATTCCAGCCAGGAGAGAGGAGTGAGAATATGCGAAAGAAACAACTGTAAAGACACCAAGGTCATTGAAGAAGTTGAGGAGAAGCTTATTCAGATGCTGGAGCACAGATTGCCCTGCAGCCTGTGCTTAAGATCATGGTGAAGCAGGCTGTCTCCCTGAAGCCCATGGAGGTTAATGGTGGAGCAGATATACACCTGTAGCCTGTGGAGGACCCCATGCTAGAGCAGGTGGATGCCCAAAGGAAGCTGTGACCCCAGGGGAAGGTCATGCTGGAGTAGAGTCCTAGCAGGACCCATGGACCTGCGAAGAGGAGCCCATGCTGGAGCAGGTTTGCTGGCAGGACTTGTTATCCTGTGAGGGACCCATGCTGTAGCAGTCTATCCCTGAAGAACTACACCTCGTGGAAGGGACCCATGCTGGAGCAGTTTGCGAGGAACTGTGACCTGTGGAAGGAAGCCTTGAGGAGGAAGGAGCAGCAGAGACAATGTGTAATGAACTGACCGCAACTCCCATTACTCATCTCCCTACATCGTTGCAGGGGAAGGAGGTAGAAAATACTGGCACTGACATTAAGCCCAGGAAGAAGGTAGGGGTGGGAGGAAGGTGTTTTAAGTTTTGGTTGTATTTCTCATTATTCTACTCTAATTTAATTGGTAATAAATTAATTTTTCCCCAAGTTGAGTCAGTTTTGCCCACGATAGTAACTGGCGAGTGATCTCACCCTGTCCTTACCTCGACCCACAAGCCTTTCAATATATTTTTCTCCCCTCTGCAGCTGAGGATGGGAGTGATAGAGCAGGTTTGCTGGGCAGCTGGCATCCAGCCAGGGTCAATCGACCACATATTGTCTTATGATAGAGGTTTTACAGCAGTTTTACAGCAAGTGACACTGAACAGCATCATACATGAACAATTCTGCTTAAGTCCTACTCTCTCTGTTACCTTCTTCCCATGCTTGCTTCAAGGCCAAGACAATGGCAGTGGCATAGTCCATTAAAGATGATTAATGAAGGATGATTTGCAAGAAACAGGTTATCAAGTAGAAAGTCAAATGAGTAGGTACTCCAGCTAAATCTGATGTGATGAGACACATGCAATACATTCCACAGGTATAAAATTAGATTGCATTTATTGTGCATCACCTCAACTGTGCTTGGCCCACAAATTCAGTTCTACTGTAACTACTTTAGATGTTCCAAAACTCTGAGAACCTGTCAAACACCTACTCTTTTTTGTTGTTTTTTTTTTCCCCTTTTGAAGAAAGGGTCCTGTGTGGACACCCAAGATTATACTGTAGCACTTGCATCCACAAGTTAGCTTTGAAAACACTTGGCATGAAATTAAACACATTTTTTGATCTCAGTAAAACTACCAACTATGTCTAAAATAAAATATAGCACATGTGCAAATCCTTCATAATTATTACTAATGTTAATGAATATATAAGTGCGTGTACTCTAGCTTATAGAACTACTTTCTTTTGAATATTCTGGATCTATGGTATTAGTTTCTTGAATCTAATGCAGTTCTTTTACTTTATAAGAGGACATTTCCCTACACTCATCAAAACATTTCCTAATTGTTGTGCAAATTTTAATGAGTTAATAAAAATAAAACAAACAAACCAAAGAAGCCCTGGCAAATTTATTCTGTAAATTCCCCCAAAGAAAAATCCCCTTATCACATGTTCTAAGTACGTTGGCTATAGCCTCTCCTCTAAATTATCAGAGGCTTTAAGAAACTGACCCATTCTGTAGGATATAATGGACAAAAGAAAGAGAAAAGTATGACCTTGATAGTTATTACTGCTTGAAATACCACAGTCATTTAACAAAGTTGTTAAAAAAAAAAAACCTTCTAACCTGTAAAGCTTTAATTAGATTGAATTTCCACAATAAAGTGTTAAAAAAAAGTTCTAATAGTTGCAATTTCAATACACTTTTTACATAATTATCATTAGTATTATAGCACCTACTGTGGATCTGTGGATTGTTGTTTATGGAGATTAGGAAGATCATAATTTAAGACATGTAATTATTCCTGCTAGAGACATAATTTAGTATCAGTTAATTTTTCAGAAAGACTGTCCTTATCTTTCTGCCAATGACAACAGGCTAGCCTTTCCATCAGATATTTCATTCTATCCCAAAGCACTTCCCCCCCCACCTTTTAACTATGTCCTTTGGAAGAATGCATGCAAAAGAAATTTTGTTCCTTTGCTACAGTGTGTAGTCCAATGCCAATTCTGAAGTCCTCAGTGATCCCAAATGGGCTTTGTCAAGGGAATCAGACACATCAGTGGCAAACTTAATTCTGAGAGAACGCTGGCTAGAGTTATAGGACACTAAGCACAAGAAAGTAAATGGAAGATGCAAAGACTGCACAACAGCAATCCTTTAACAAAACTGTAATCTGCAACAATTTATAGCAGCACAGAATTTGGTTCACTGATTCAATCCAAGATAAAAAAACCTAACATATCTCTGAAGAAATGTTTCTCCTTGGCTTAGCTCATCAGGCACATTGTATTATCCACTGCTGTAAACAAAGAAAAACTGCCTGTGCTCTATGTACAATCCTGAAACTCCATTTGATTTCTGCAATTTCATGGTTCATGTACTAGCTGAAAGAAAATTTCTCCCAAGAAGACTACACACATGAAGCACTGCCAATCTCAAACATTTAAAATCTTGAGTCCACGATCAAAATTCATGCTAGCTTACAAAACCAAAAAAACCTAAACAAACAAACAAACCCAACAAAAACTAATACCCTAAACAAACAACCTCGCCCCCCCAAATAAAAACAAACCAACAACAAAACCCACCAAAAAACCCCTCACAACACAAAACCCAACCAACCAACAAGATCATATTTGATTGGTTAGGTATGCCTTTTGCATTCTTTCTGTTATAAACATAACTTTTCATTTCCAGATTTCTTTCTCAGATCACAAGTACTACACATTTATTTATTTTTATAATAAAAGATTTTATGCTCATGCATATTCCCATCATTCTGGACTTAAAAGAAAAAAAATGCTTCCAATCATATGAACACATAAACCTTAAAGGACTGGCACTGCTCTTTGCCTGTAGAAAATCCCCAGAAATAATGTGTTTACAGGGAAATTTTCAACAGCCTAAAGATTTTAAAAAATATAAATATCTGCAACATTCTACTGATTTACATACTGTGGCCTGAATTCAGATAATCTAACTTTTCTTGGCAAAGTATGCCCACAGAACAAAACAAAGAAAAATGCTGAACAGAATAACAATGAAGGTGGCCTGCAGTTCCTTCACACAATACTACTGAATTTTACATTCTCTTGCCCATACTACTGCTGATTTATGTCCTCTGTGCTATTGGACATTATGCAACTTACTAATGTTTTACATGACAGTAATTTACCATCCTCATTTGCTGGGCCCCCTACTATTACTAAGAAAATCTAACAGATTTTCTAGTAAATGGCTTTACTGTGTTATTATCCAAGTCATATTTTTTGTTTGTTGTGGTGGTGTTGTTTGGTGTTTTTTGCCTTTTTTTTTTAATATATATTTTTTAACTCGATTCAGCTGCTAAATGATGTGTAAGTGTTGTGCACTTCCAATAGTAGAACAACATGTAATCTGAGCAGAGGGATGTGCACGCTCTTTACATTTTACCTATTGGGCTATTATGTGGGAAAAAAAAACACAACTGCTTTTCATCATTTATACAAATCAAATAAATTTTAAAAAACCTGGAAATCATGCTGCTTAGCACATACATAGTTTTGCCAAGTGTGCTTTAAAGTATAATGAAACAAGATAAAGATGATATTAAACTACTGTTGTAGGAAGCTAACATAATTTAAAATGCCTACAGCTGCATTCGCATTTGTGGACTTTTAGTGAATCCATGAGTTTTCTTTTAAATGCAGTATTAACAACTTGTGTATGTGCTTGTAGGGTCAGATCCAGGAACAGAGGGTATGTGACCATTTTAATATTTCACTATGTAATGGCCAGCAGGGCAAGTAAGGCGGTTCTGCCCGTCTATTCTGCTCAATAGGCAAGAATTCAAGCACAGAATCTGTGGGCAGGTGAACTTATGGGCAGCAGCCTGACAAACTTCCAGTGGATGCTCTTGCAAACCAAATAAGGAATGGTTGCATAAAGGTTAAAGTTCATTTAAATAGACAAATCTTACTAACCCACACCATAAAATAAGCCCCTTCTTCAGAAAGCCACAAAACTATAGGACTTTAAGAAACCTCCAGAGTTTGTCTAGTCTACTTCCTTCTGCAGGTAGTATCAATTATATTTATGGCATTCCTGGCAGATGCCTGTCTCACCTGCTCTTACAGCCCACCAATGACAGAGACTTTGTAATCCACTCAGTGGAATTCTTTCAGTGTGCTTCCCTAGCTGTACTGTTGGAGTATTTTTCCTATGGTTTAATATAAATCTTCCATGCTGCATTACTGCTTTATCTTATTCACTGTCTACATGGAGAACAGACTTTGCAGCAGTCTGTTACATATTTTAAAGCACACATATCCTCATGTCATCCCTACTTCATGACAAGTCTAATTTCTACAATCTTTACAAGCAGATCATTGTTTTGAAATTTCTTCTTGATCTCTTCTGTACTCTTTCCAAATGGTCCGCATCTTTCAAGTAAGGGTTCTGCTCAGAATCAACTGAAAAAGCTTATTTCTTTCCATGGACTATTAAGGGAGCCTAGGGTTATTAGCCTCCCAAGGATAAAGTTAATCTTTGTGAAGCACTGAAGTAAATTGTATTTTGTAGTTTCTTGCTAGATGTCTGCAATGTAAGGACCATTGCTCCCAAAATAGCTCCCTGACTGTTATTGTATGGTAAATGATGTGAATGACTTGTTGCTATATTCACAATACAGATGGTCTCAAAATCCACAACTATGTGGCTTTACTGTGTGACTAGGTTCTGAAGTGTGCTACTCAGCTATTTTATTAAACTTACCATGTGGAATACTTCAATTCAACAGATGGGCATCTCTAAGTCATGTTATGAATCAGAAGGAACTCACTGGGTACAAACTATTTAAAGAAGAATTTCACAGAGAAATACTCAGGGTTTTATCTAAAAACATCTATTGATCTCATGCTGTTCTTCTGCTCATAATTATTTAATTGAGAATGTTGTGGGGTTTCTGGTTGTGTTTTTGTTTTGGTTTGTTTGTTTTGTTGTGGGCCTTTTTTCCCCATGGGTTTTTTGTTTTGGTTTGGTTTTTTAATGTGTAACTCCCTCGTGATCTAAACCAGGGTCAATTTAGGGTCTTAAGGGTTGTTTTTTTAATATCATCAGGATGCAAATTCTAAAGCTCCTCCACCTTTGGCTCTCAGGCAACATCCTGTCTCATAGGATTCCTAATGTTTATTGCCTCAGAAAAAAACTGAAAACTGAAAGCCAAAAGCAGAAGAAAATATGTTGCTGCTCACAGCTTATTATTTCCTTAATGTTGCTGCCTGTAGGTCAGTCAGTTTTGAAGGACCATGGATCTATTATCTCTACACTAAAGATTTTATGAATAGCAGCTAAGCAACACTGTACACATAGAATGGATATCATCTGTGTCCTTCCTCAGGACAGTTTGAAAGGCACTAGTACAATAAATCAAAATACTTGGACAATCCATAAAAATAGGATAGTTACAATTTTTCCACTTGTATAGCAAAGTCATCATTCATAATAGCGAAAACACACAGTATGTCCCTAAAAAAATAAAATAGTCACACCCTTAGGAGTCCTTTCTGAACTACAATAAAAATATTGCTGGCTATAAAATCAGTGAGTGGATTCTATTCTCTCAGTACAGAACCGATGAAGATGAAATGCGTTCAAAGGAAACATCCAGAAGACCCAGCACGGAAGCATATGAACTCAGAAACCCAACACGTACAATGATAAGAAGTTACTCGTATGCTACCTTTTGCCAGCTGTCTATTGCAATAGGTTACCTGTGGTGACTATCTAGCTCAAGTTGGCTAAAGGTTAATAAAGGTTAGGCACTCAATGAATTCAATATGAATCTTTCAGCTGACATCAGCAGCTATTGAATTTGGCCGTACAACAAAAAGTAATGTATGAGGGCATCCTTCAGAGCATTTTTCTTTTGTTATCTTGAAAGAAACAGCATTGAGAACAACAGAGGTAAAAATGTTCTTTTGTGTATCTCCTGGATGAAAAACGTTGTAAAGTAATATTGATAAAGTAAGAAAGCAGGAAACAGAGAGCCATATTATTTCCTCGTAGCTGGTGTTAATGGCAAGTTATAAATTCAGTAACAGACACTTCTTTTTCAGTGCTTCAACCAAGGTCATCCTATGCAAAATGGAACTCGCACTCCAGATGCTGAAACCAGGAGAGTGTTTATTAATCTCAAGATGTGGTGTTTATAAAGGGTGATTGCCTTCATGACTGCCATACAGTAGACCTCACAGATCTTTTATGCTGAGCAAATGTTGATGGCAAGAACAGGTGCATTGTCATTGTACTTGACAGTGCATATTTTTGATGTTATTTTTTAAAGTAGCAGTTTCTACGCAGAGAACTCACAAATCTCACAGAATGAGGACAAATTGAATCTTTCATAAATTTAAACCACATATTTCAAACTAAAAATCTTGGGTGATTTAAAAATACACTGAAAACAGCCTTAACTCATGTACTTTAATACTACTCAAATTTACATATGAAGAATCCAAGGTAAAACTGATTATGAATTATAGAATCTGTTACTATTGTTATTATTATAATATTGATCTCTAATTACTACTGTGCAAACATATATATTTTATTTATATTCTCAGGCAGCTTGATCTTGACACCTCAATTTTCACATCTCTTTACTTCTAACACACCCAAAAGATAAATTAATTATTTGTTACAGTTTCTGATCAGCGAGTCTTTGAGAGCAAGCTGGAGACAATTCATTCAAATGGGGTAGCGCTCCACTTTCTCAAATGCTCAGGATCTTCTACATTCCTACATTGGCTAACTGATGACATAATCTACATAATAACATGCACCCACTGTGTGTTTCTACTGAATCAATAGAACTCTCAATCTATACAAAAGAACTATCAGCTTGTAATAAGCAGGATGGAACCTGCACTATCACAAAGAGTTTCTGAACTCATGAGAAGACTTCTATGCTAATTTCATAAGTTCACTCCCAGAGTCTGCCAGTTGTTCCATGTTCTGCATTTTAACAGTAAATGTGTATAATTCAAATGAGTCTTCTACATAAATTGAAACATACTGCATAGGAATACAATGGTTTGAATGTAGTAGATTAATGAGAATTGTGAATACAATAGTTCCACATTAGAATGTGTGCTTTTCAATTTAGTTATTGAAAATATCACTTCACAATCCCAGATTTCAGAAGATATACATCTAGAAATTGAAAACAGTACTTATACACACTTTGTGGCTATGTTACTGAATGTGTCTCAGCGCTCAGACAGGATTCAAGACATGGGAATTGATAATTGTTATTCTGCCTTCCCCCCAAAAAAACCCAAACAAAACTAACCCAACAAAAAACAAACCCATATACTTATTGAAGAAAGTTGTAAATTTGGAGTAGATGTTTTAATGCATTTTATGCTGAGTTTTCAGTGAACTGTAAATTTTAATGCTTTCAAATCTAGGCTTATTTTGTAATAATGGATAGGGTAGCTCCTCTCCAGCTTCCAGAGTCCAGTCTTCTACCACTGGCTATACCCACAATAGCAAGTAGCTTGAAACAACAGGAATGGTTGGAGAAATCCCACCAGTTAGTATTAAGGCCCTTACAAAAGCTGCTGCGTGGAGGGAAGACAGTGACTTTGAATTGCATTCTATCTGGCCTCCTGAACTGAACATCCCTACCATGTGTGTTGCTTGAAGCCACCCTAAGGTCCAGCCTTTGGTTCAGATATCTTATCCCATTAGTGGTAAGAAAGCACTTGGAGTGTATCTGCCAAAGTTTAACTCTCTCTGAAAGAAGTCTACATTAAAACAGAATTGGTGCACCAAAACTGGTAGAGATCAGAACAATGCAAAAAAAAACAACCCAGGGAAAAGCAGAGGATTTGCTTTAAAATGGTACAACTGATTCAAACCAAAGTACTAATGTGGATATGTGCACTGAAGAATCTCTTATTTTTTATCTTCTCCATGCAGAAAAATATTAATTAATAATGACCTTGACAGAGGAGCAAACCACTTCTAAGCTGAAAGTCCTGTGTGTTCACCTTAAAAATGTCACACTAACTCTGAGCAGCTACTGAGCCTGACATAATTTATCAGGAAACATTATCAAGAGATATAATAAAATTGTACGTATTTGATGTAAGAGCAATATGCTGTATTTACTTTTTTTTTCCTCCCATATTTTCCACTACTGTCAATATGACACTTTTCTGAAAAATAAAGACCTCTGTCAGCTATGACAATTGATACTATTGTCAGAAAAGAACAAAAGCATCCCAAGGGTACTTCAGAAACAAAGCTTATTTTGAGATGAGCAACTAGTGGAAAACATAAACTGCAAACAAAAAATATATTCTGGATAGGTTGTTGTCATGGTTTAATGCTGGGTCGGCAATTAAATGAATGAAAGACGCTATTAACCCTCTTCTCTTCCCCTATAGGAAAAGGAGAGAGGCTTATGGGGTGGAAATTAACTACACAGCTTTAGTAACACAATAGTGGTGAAAAGGAAAATAATGAAACATGTACAAATATATACAAAGGCGATATCACTTTCTCCACCCCCCCCCCCCTGTAATGCACCACTGAGGCTGCAGGGCAGGCCCTGGAAAAGTCCTGGACTTGACTTCTGGACAGGAACTGGATGCAGGAACACAGGGATTTAGGAATGCATGGATCAAGATCAAAGGCAGATGAACAGAAAAAATCCTTCCAGGATGGGCCACAGAAAAAGAGAGCTTGACCTTCACGATCCCTCAAATTTATATCGAGTATGATGCATATGGGATGGAATACTTCTACTGGTCAATTTTGGTCACCTGTCTGGTCTGCTCCTTCTCAAAGGAGGATAACCTTTACTCCCTTCTGGTTCCAGAGCATTAGATATTTTTCAGAACCAAGCAGTGGCCTTGGCTCTGCATACCATTCTCCAGCAGTAACTATTTACATCAAGCATTATCAGTCCTACAAGCAGACACTGACTGAAAAATATGCCTTAATTTCAGCAAGTGCAGCTACTTAGAAGAGACTTGACTTGAAAGTAAAATTACAAGAAAGAAAATTCATTCTATCCTGGCTCCAATCGGGACAGTTATTCTGTTTCTTCTTTTGCTCAAGGCATTTAAAGGTGTACAAATGCAGTGCTAGATTTTGTTGAGAAAGAAAATAGATTACTACAGGCTTAATGATATGTCTTGAATCAAAACAGGTCCCATAATCTCATACTTCACAAACAAGAAGCCCAAATCTCCTCTTCTGCCCCAAATATATGACATCATCCTACCCTCACATACCCTCAGACCCACACAAAGCACTGCAAGTCATTAAATCAATATATCAATATAGTTTAAAAAAACTTGTCTGTATAGTCAGTTTCTGAACTTTCCCAATCTCTATCTTCCACATTTTGTTCTCCTAATGTCAGTGGGGGCAGTTTAGGAGAGAGAGGTTTTTTGCTCTTCTGGGTTTTTTGTTTGTTTTCTTGCTTTTTAAAATCAGATTAGTACAACTATAGCAGAATATTATATTCAAGGACATCTTAAAGTCCTAAAGGATTGGTATGGTTTAGGCATAGTGCAATAAAACAACAATTAACTGACAACAATTAACAGGAAAAATAAATTTGTAAAATTTACCCATAAGATTAAGGAAAAAAAAATAAAGTCACATCACCCAGAAATTGTTAATATATTTGGTACGGATTGCATATTTAAAATTTCAACAGTATAAGCTATAACATTATAAAACCATTATAAACTGTCATATAAACTATAGTATTCTTATATAAACTACAACATTACCTAAAAAGGTTGGACCAGAAGATCCTTGAAGTCCCTTCCAACCTGGTATTCTATGAACCCTGTCACCTTTAAGACAGGCAGCAAAGCAGATGCATTACCGAACTTCACAATTCTAATCAGATTTGCCCCTGTATAAAAGCAGAATTCAGTGGGGAAAAAGACACTAATTTCTTCCCATGGCTATAAATTGCTAGGGATTTTTATTTTATTTTTATTTTTGTTTACTACAACGTGAGAAGATCCTATTGTCATAAACATAACATAGTAAATGATCTTTATCACTGCCAAGAAACCAAAGAACATTTTTGCAGCAAAGCTAAAATATTAATTGATAGGAACATCAGCTGGACTCTTAGCAGCTCCCTACTTGTAAGAACTTTAACACAGATGGTAAAGGGAGTATGTTTAAAGCTTTTATAGAAGTAATTATGAGCTCAGTCATACAACAGACTGAAGTAAGATCTTATCTGCAGCAGGATTTTTTTTTCCTAACACTCATAACTGAAAGAATACATTTGGGTTATATGGGAAAATAATTACGAGTAGCTGCTTTCTGCCCAGCACATTAAACTGCTAAGTTTTTTGACAGCCAGAAATGAATTACTAGTGTACACTGAGACGTGAGCAGGATGGGAAGGAAAGCACAATTGCCAAATAAAGGATTGAAATGAAAGGGGAAAAAAAAAACCTGTCAGGGAAAAAAAATTACATGAAGGAAGACCAAACGGCAATATGTTGTTATAGCCTTCAAATGTGCAATTTGCAGATTGATTCCCCTGCTCTCTTTGCGTAGTAGATGTAAAGATTATGCTGAAATCTAGGAAAATTTGATTGTACATGTGTCAAAGTGAATTGAGAACTTGAGTCAAATACCCTTCTTACACCAAATTCATAATGAGAAAATAGCCCTGCAAGGCATTTCTTTGTAAATACATCCAACTAATTTGCAGCTATGTATTTTAAGAGTGTAGGCATGCCGGATGAGTCTCCCTTACTAATTCAGTTTCTTCTAGTAACATGACTGAATTTTGCAGCTTTAGTCTTCTGTGATAAGCAGGAATTTCACACATCTCTTTGTATTTCTCTCATCTCTGTGCTATCAGTGCTTTTTGGTTGTTTTTTTTTCAATTACTTTCTGTCCCTATTTCTGGCTCATGTTTGGCAAGCCCATGGCCATTCCCACAACAGAAGTCAGAACTGCTGAAAACCTTTCCCATCCCTATTCCCCAACAAGAAACATTTCTCAGATGCCACCCATAATCTGTTTGATTGACAGTTGTACCACCTCTCACCACTCCTTTTCCTCAGTCATCTTTGTTTATTTGGAGCAGTTGGCTTTCTCCCTTCAGATACTTGTCAACATTTCCGGAAGATGTTTTAACTGGCACCCTGTCAGCTGACATATCTAATGCAGGAAGGCTGACTAGCTGTGAAAGATGTGACTCCCAACACCAGCAAGACTCAAAGCCCTGGAAACCGAAACAAACCCCTTAGGAGCATATGTTATCCTACTTACAATGAAGTTTTTGTGACATCCTTTTAATTGCAGCCATATGACACTTGCTTGTAAGCCAGCAGCACTGAATATGAGTGAAAAGTCTCATGTGAAGTACTAAGCTTTGAGTTTTTAAAGGTACTTTCGAAATGGATGAGTAACTTCAGCTAGAGCACAAAAATTAATAAAACCCCCAAAGCTGTTTTCCGACTTGATTTTGACTGTGTGGTTCTATGGAGTAGGCATATAGACAAGTAATTCTTGGCAGAAATGTACATAATACTGGCCAGCAATCAGATTTTTTAAAAAGATACCATTAACAGAGTGCCTGTTTTGTGAATAACTTGGACTGGTGGGAATTAAGCATACAGGATTTGGACAGAAGTAGACAATGTGATGATTTACTTTTAATAAGTGTAACACATATGGCATTCCAAAATGCTTTGACTCTAATGCTAGCCTTAGCTGTGCACATGTATTCCTCTGGATACCTGTGAAGTTGGTCCATATTTCACCTAGATTAAGTGAGAATTTATTTATGACTAGGTAGTCAAACCTTCTTTCCTGTTTTCTTGTTTTTTAAAACATCCAACACAAGTTTCAACTGAAGCATACTACCAAAGAATGATCTTCTTATTTTCACTATCTCTGTTCCTCCCTCCACCTATTTCTAGATCCAAACACCCTTTAAGGGGCATAGATAACAACATCTTAACAGATTTATTTTGTAATACAGAATGAATCTCCAGAGCAGTTTCCATTAGCACATTTTGCTTACACTGTGTGGGGTAGTTATGAAAGACAGCTTTACGTGACAGTGTTATGAGAAATCACAGATTCAGCTGACATGCTGAGATACATAATTTCAGCAACCTGTGATTAATTTCAAAAAAAGGATCACAAACTTCTACAGTCTTAATTTTAAAAGAGCATAAATAATATCAAAGTGTCAAATGGGAAACACCAGAGGAAGCAGAGACTAAGATACAAAGAGCAAATTAAAATTAAGAGCTATATATGCTGGATTAATCTCACTAGAGCTATTTGAGATTAGCCCTGGATGGAATTTAGTTCCTGAGTCAGGAAAGTACTTAAGCATGTCTTTAAAGCTATATCCATTTAGAGAAGCACTTTAGTACATGCTTATCTTCAAGCACGTACTTTAAGAGCCATTGACTTCTGTGAAACTTACAACACAAGCTTAAAAATGTAATCACAAAATTAAAGCTCTATATTGAATAGATACGCTTGCCTGAAAAGGGGTCTTTGCCATGTACCTGCAAGTGGGTAAATTGAGAGAACTCCAGAAATGAGAGAACAGCATTGAAATGGTATTTGTAGCTCAATGCCTAAAAGCAGAATAGAAAAGAAACCAGTAGCTCCTTAAGCACATTTTATGGCATGTTCAGGTGTAAAAATTATGTCTTTAATAACTACATTTCCCAAATAGTCAGTTAGGGAGAGTCTTCCCCTATGCGTGCATGCAAGTTCCACAGATTCCCAAGTAAATATTTCCCTGTTTCTCTCAGGAAAGAATGAACATGGCAAAACTATTGTCTGCTTCTTAAAAAACCCAATAAACTGCTACATCTTTGCAGCCATCCATCTGTCAGGGATCCATAAAAGTTGCCAGCGTGAAACAATACAAAGGTTGTTAAGATTATGAAAAGAATGCCCAGTGGGTTTAAGAGCAGCAAAGGTAGGAAAGAAACTTTAACAAGCTATGACCAGGATTTTTGGTTTGGGTTGATACTAAGAACAGCAGAAGACCCTCAGACTATCCCTGGCTCATACTGGAGTTGTGTATGAGATCTGCAGAAGGCTTATGGATTTACTCTCTGCAAAGCAGACAGAAATGAACTGCCTAGACTAAAACTGTATGCCCAGAGTGGCAATGGAAATCCATGTGAAGAAATTGAATATACACCAACAGAATACCAGGTTAGCTGCAAAGACTGAACCATTTATCTTAGGAAAAAAAAATGTATTTGTAAAAATAAGACAAAGAAAAAAAGAGAATGTTTAAACTAGAGGAAAAAAAAAAAAAGAAATAAAAGTTTTTAATGAGTAAATTCCTAAAAAAAATTCTATCAATAAGTCTATATGCACATGAAAATATTTGAAAACAAAAGCAAAGAGGAAGAAAATACTTAATAAAAAAAGACAAAGAAGAACCAGTCACATTAATGGTAATGGTAGAAGTAAAAATAGAAATAAAAATAAACTTTGTTAAAATTAGACTTTTACATAGTAATGGCTTTGCTGATTGAACTGAAAAATTCAGAAGATAAAATGTGTGCAGACTTTCTAGAGAGTAGTTTTGAAATATATGGAAAAAATGATCAGGCTGCATGTCAGAAAATATATTTACAGCTCCAAATTAAAAACAAAAATTAATGCAGAAAAATGGATGTTTGGTAAGAATTTTGTATATAGCATTAAACCGCCAAACATGTACATTCTGGTCATGAGGTACTCTGTGTGGATTAATACAAGAAGCAGAATACTAAAAGCAGAAGAGTACAAGAATTTGGAATTTTAGTTATCAATCTAACCTTATGTGTATAACAATGACATCCGTTAGAGGATAGTCACTGCAGAGCAACTGTCACCTTCAATTAGCAGTTCCTTCCTTTCCAAAATTATTTTCAAAGGCAGGCAGCATCAATTTCCCCTGAAGATGCTTATTTCTTTTCATGATAGAAGGATCCTGATTAGGTTAAACTTAAGTGACATTTAGGTAGCCAGAGTTAGATGAGTTGAATTTTATAATGTTGTAGATTAAGGACCTTAGAAAACATAACTGTTTTGGAAAATTTTCCATTGCACACACATTTAGTTTATTAATTTAGGCCAGATCATAACTAAATTAGAACTAGGGCTCAACAGGAAACACTTTTTACAAGAAGGTAGATTAAAACATCTCACGTAAACCCTGGCACGTCTGGAAATGCTTTTCAGTATCATGGCTTAGAAATCTAATTTACTTGCAGAAAAGTATATTTTTACTGCAAAAATACATATATATATACTGTTCCCCTTACCAGAATGTGGTGATTAGGCTCATAACACCAACACTTCAGGCAAGCAATGCATCTTAGTGTAAGTACAGTCAAAGGTGAGCACATCTTTAGGTAGTTCTGCCTTCCTTAAACCTGAATCACTCTCTGCAGATAGTTCTTCTCTTTCAAAACAGTGAGCCACCAGTTAATAAACTTCCAGTGAGGCACCTGAGAAGGTATCAAGTAAGAGAATGAATCTAAGCCTACTTATATAAACAATCCTATCTGTAGACAATCTCTAATCAACTAAGAAGCTTCACTGAAAATAGGCTAACACCAAACTTAATTTTCCTTCTTTAAAAATGTTAGTTCTTCAGCACCTCATTCCCTGATTAGATGAGAATGCACTTTCCCACTATTGTCTTGCAAGAATTGCTACTTCAAGTATACTTTCAGTTTTGTGTTTGTTTTTTTAAGGAAGAAGCAATTTTTCATTAGAATCTCATAAAAGGCTCATTCTGCCCTTAGAAATTGATTGGTTTAAATTTTTTTTTTTTTTTTTTTTTTTCTTCCTTTTATACTATCAAATTCTAACTCTTATAGTTAGAAAGATTTTCTCAGCTCAGGCCTTATCTGCAAATCATGTCAAATCTGAAATAATCTACAGGGAAAATGAGAAACAGAACAATTTTGCTGAATTAAGCCAGAACACTGAACTACATTATCTGGTTTACACCCATTTGCTATGATTCTGTGAATGAATTATGTGCAAAAGCATCAGATTAGACATTTTCCTATTTTAACAGAAGAATTTTCTTAAAGCAGAAACAGAGTAGGAAAATCAGCCAATCCATCTGGAGCATTTAATAAAAAATATCCCCTCCTAAATTCAAATAGTGAAAAATCTGCATTATGTACTATGTGAGAGGCTTGTGATAGTTCCATTTTGCTCAAAGACATCATTTGGAACTAGTGTAGTATATTGTTAGCATTCACGAATTACCTCCACTATGTTTTACTACTACTCACATCTTTTCCTCAGAATGAAAGGATCACCAACACCCATTTTTTGTCTCCCACAGGAAAGAAAAAAAAAAACCATAATGAAAAGAAAGGTTTTACAAGCTTCTTTTAATTCTTCCTACACACAATGGAGACATGCCCTAAACCATCCCATAGATGAAAGCAGTCTTAATTTGTTTAGTTTTGAAATCAGTTAACTTTTAGCTTTCAGCCCAATAAACTGTTTAAACAACAAATTCTTAGCTATCAAATGAGGTAAATATCTCTCTGTAACATATAATGGGCAAATTCTGGCCAGCAGAAATCTGAAATATGCTATGTGCTCAGCTTTCTGGTAGAAGAGAGACCTTGGCTACTAACTTGACTACTCACACCCACGTGTGTGCTCAAACACACAAGTAATTAAAACACACAAATTGAAAAGTTTATAGACAAACTGAACGGTGGCTTGGAGAAGAAATCTATCTTAAATTAGTAAGATCTAGTAAGACTAGCAGATAGGACACCCATCATCAAATACTTTCACTCGTAATACTTCCTAGGGAACTACCAACCATATTAACTCATTTTACTGTGTTCCAAAGGTCTCCGCAAAAAAATCTGTTAACACTGATATTAATCTATCTGAAATACTGTAATGCATCACATATATTCCTAACTGTACGGCTTTTTAATCAGAATCTCCTAATTATTCTCACCCTCTTGCTCTCTTTCCCATTTCTCCCACCTAAATCTCCTCTGGTAATGAAAAGAATTTTACACAGAACACAAAAAATACACAACCTAATGAAGAAACTGTCCTCCAGTAGTTAGTCTGCTTTAGTGCTGGCATTTCCCTTGAAGGTACAGATCTATCTCTGAGTCTTAAAACACAATTTCAGAACCATGGAAAGGAACTTCCATTTTCCGCTCCTGGAGAATGTCACTGAAGATATACAAAGCATTTACAACATAACAATATTTGGCAAGAAATAATCCATAACTTTGAGTCCAAAGGCATTTTTTTACAAAATTTTGTATACACTGATTTCCACTGCTTAGGCTTTTGGGTATTTTTAAAATTACTTCTCAACACTTGCTGATTCACAAGAACTTAAAATTAAAAAAAAAATATTAAATAGTAATAAAACCTGTCTGAAACTTGTCAGAACTTTTTGCACAACTTCAAAGGGAAAAGTGATATAAAATCTATCTCCAACCTATTACTGGCAAGTTCATAAGATACACAACTACCTGCAGTGATAGATAAATTGTAACATCTATTGTTATACAGGATCAGTGAGAGCACAGTACTGGACTTAGTAGTAGACTTTTTGAAGAATTCCCCACTGAATTGTTCTCCTGACTTCTGTCTGAGTCAGTTACTGCTGCTGGCTATTCTAGGTACATTCTTATATTTTGTTTTTCTCTGTCAAATTTAAGATCACCCAGTGAAGTACTAGTCACTGCAACTAACATCCATCATGTGCTGTTTGCTTTGGCATGATGATGTTTCCTCACCATGCCCTTGTTCATCACATTCAATCACTTTATCTGGTCCTGCATTAGACAGCACTTTCGGACATAAACTATGTGTATCTGAATTTCATGGTAATAAGACTTCTGAGCACTCCTGTTTCCAATTATGTCTTTTGAATATTCATGGAAGTCTTTCTTTAAAATATCACACATAAACACATGTTCTCCATTGCTTGGCATGTATTTTTCAATTGAACAGCATTTAAAAAGTCAAATAAAACCAAAACACACCACTATGCATATCATAGGGACAGAATAAAAGAAAAAAAAAAAAAATCCCTTGGTATATATACCTGGGGATGCAGATAGCTGAAATAAACAGTAACTGGGCTTCGGAAGGGCTGTAGGTTAAATGTGGGAATTAACATTAACATGTTCATTTTTTTATGTTAAGCTTACACATTCCAACAGGTACAGTGTAATCACTACGCAAATAGTTATCACAGGACTTCACAGACCATACACATTACTTAAGGAGCATCTTACTTGGTACTGGTAAGGTGCAATGAGATGACAGAGAAAATCTCGAATCACAATTCAGAGCAAAATTTGGAAACCAGTATATGAAAATTGTACTTAGTGTTGTTCTAATGCAAATACATGGGATTAAGATGTTATTAGGGGTCTATTAATACTTGTCTGTAAAGAATTGGTTATTTCACTTGAAACACAGGAAAAAAAATCATGTCTGGAAAACAGTCTGCATTTATCCAGTATTACATTCTTTGAATTTTACATAGGATAAATTTATGTCACATGTATAGCAAAAAAAAAAAGAGCAATTGGTAGCAACAGGACATCACAGTTTTTCAGAATATTTAAATCATATAAAACTCCCTCTTTCTCCAGACACTTGCAAGTGCTTCAAAAGTTGTTTCAAAGCAATATTAATAGTTCTATGAGTAATTGCTGCTGGAGGGAGACTGAAAATGGACCTTCCTGGGAACAAAATTGTAAATGATGTTACATTTTTTCTCTCTGCATAAGCAAAAGTGGTTAGATATTAAAAATATACTTCCCAAGAAAGCTGAATTACACAGAAATATAAATACTCATTCAAAATGTGTTTCTGGGCTACATTTTTAACTCCTCTTTATAGGAATGATTATGGAAATAACTCTGCTGAAAAGCCCTAAGGAGAAAGTAGAGCACAAAACTATGTGTTTAAGTGAAAATGGATTTAAACATGAAATATTTGAATTGTTGTCATTCAGCACTTTGGCAATATAATATTTTATAAAGGCTTTCCAGATCTTTCAATAAAGGAACAATCTGTCTCTGATTCAAATAACATTGTTAGCTCATAGAGTTCAGATATAAGTACACTACGTTCCTTTCCTCTCTTATTTCTGGCACCAAGAAACAATAGAATTATACCCAGCTTTAGGATCTGACCAGTGTGCAACCTTTGTTTTTTTCCTCTACATAACAACTTTGCCAAAACTCACATAACTGTCTTCTGCTGCAATTAATCTAAATACATTCAAATAAATGAGAAAAAAAAACACAGAACTTGCACATTAATAATGAACCATGTTCTGTGGCATTTGCCCACTTTATAGTGTAATATTAAAATAAAATATAAATTCCTGCTGTGCATGTGTTTTACTGTCATAGTTTACCACATAGTTATACAACCAATGTACATCAATATTTCACTCATGTGCTGGATAGAGATGACTGATTCAAGTCCTCTTCATTAGAAATACTAGACAATAATATTCCTACGACAAAATGGTCCACAAAGCTCAAGATGGAACATACAGTGGTGAGGAGTGCTTTGTATTTAGAAAATACTTGATCCAGAAAGCTTGATTGGTATATATATAGAAAAGACTTGATGGAGAGATTGAGGAAAAAACAGAAAACTATCATGTGCTGTGCAAAATACCTGGTTTTGATAAATAACACCTCCTGCAGAATACTCTGCCAGTATCATATCAGTAGATCCATCTATCTGACCCTGCTAGTGCAAGCAGCTCAGAAAGTTGAAAATAAATGACCACAACCATAAAAGACCTCCAAAATACTGAGAAAATCACATTTCAACAAAGAAACATACAAAAAAGGACTAAAATATCTTTACTGGGACATATTTTATAAAGAAAAGACAGCAGATCAAGCATCTAAGGCTATGCTTTCAATATCCTGGGACTCTACTCTGGCCCTGAGATCACCAATATGGAAAAGCTTGTGCTGCTGCTATTAACACTTTTGCTCTCCAAAACAATCAGGTCAGGAAAAGGCACATCTGACCTGCCTACTGGGGATGGACTCTCATCTGCTCTGACTACTGGACTGTGTCCAAGAGCTGCTTGGAAAAAGTCTTATTTGGCATGGGCCAAACCATGCTAGGGACGAATTCAACAATTTGACAATGTAGACAATTTGGTTCCAGTGGCTGGAAACATTCCTTGGAGCTGTTTTTTTTTAGTATAAATACAGCTTATGTTTTCACTAGAGATTTGCTATTGATAGTCAAGCTGTGTGGAAGGTATTGCAGTGACACATTTATGAATGGCAGTATGAAGCCTTAATATAAAAGACAGATCTCTTAGGGAAGCATTGAACAGATTTTACTTCTTATGAAGCAATAGCTCTTAACAGAATACAATCTGGAAACGACAGTTGAAGACCCAACTAATATAAAATGCATGGAATATACCTTTCCAAGTTTATTAAATTCTACAGTGAAAAAGATATCATGTTTAAAATAAGATATTAACACATTTATATACAATTATTTTTATCATCATAGTTAACTTTAATTCGGAAATATGCATTTAAACAAACAATTTCTGAATCTGCGATACCAAAGGCTGTATGTTTTTAGAAACAAAAAACCCTCTAGCTTTAGAGGCAATTACTTTAAGATATAAAGGGACACACTAACAGCAGTATTACCAAACTCAGCACATATACCAATATGTCTGAGTTTACAGGCTAGTCTATGGGCTTGTCAGACATGTCTGAAGCAAAATACATTAAGTAAAAATGTTATCAAATTATTAGAAATCCTCTTAGACTTCTATTTATGAGAGAATTTATGTACCAAATAAAAAGCAATATAAAGTATAATCCAACTGTGAACACTTTTTATTTAAAAGGAACCTACTAAACTTGATGAAAAATCAAGAACAAGAATCTGCTAAAAGTAACACACAAAACATTTTAATATACCATCAGGAAGCCCTATATAAATAACAAATCCACAAAGCTAAAACAAAAGAAAGACATCTCAATTTCTTGTGGAATGGCATTATAACCGTAACAAACAAACCCCAACCGAACAAAAAGCCCTCAGAAAAACCCAAAAATTATTTGCCTTATTAACTCCAGAAAAATGGGTCCAAATCTGGAAACTCCCATTCCTCATTTTTCCCAAATGAAAACAAACTCAGCTTAAACCTGATTCCACATAAATATTTAATTCCTTTTTTGAAATATAAAGTATCTTGTTTCTTTTACATAAAGAATGTGAAAGCAACCTTTCAGTTTACAGAATAAAGTAATGAGTCTTTGGCCAAGCTATCCTCTTGTAGCTCTGTTATAGGACATGCAGAAATTCTGCTTTGACCTCTTTTAACTTCCAGAAAATAAACGGGACAGCACATGTTCAAATAAAGTGATTGCATTACCTGGGGCTTCCCCCTAAAATATGCAGCTGCTAGATGGAAAGCAGTGAAATGAGGTCATGAGAATGAACACAATGACTTCCAGAGCTAGCGATGCACTCCTGGATGTTCCCCCACTGACAAAGTACTCAAGCTGGCAATTATCTCCTTTTGATCAGATATTTTAATACCAACAGATAAAATTTGTTTTCCCTGCTACTAACCAGACCTACTCCGGACATCTACGTCATGGTGGAAAGTGGGTCCTGCTGCACAAAAGAATCAAGTAGTCTAAGTTGGAAGGGATCTCAGGAAGTCTCTATTCTTGTGGTCAACGCAGCATCACCTGTAAGATGATCAGGTTTGCTCAGGCCTTTACACAGACAAAAGAACCTCTCGGGATGGAGATCGCAGAGCCACAAAGGCAGCCTGTTACTGACCTTGATTGTTTTCATAGTGAAAAAGTTTCTCCTTCGATCCATATGTATTCATTGCCAAATATGCAGAAATAACTCTACAGCATTTGCTTAGTAAATCTAATCTCACTAGTACACATGCAAACTGTCTATCATGTAACCTGCATATGTGGTGTGACAGCACTTGCAGCCAGACAGTAGCTGTTCAGGTTACAGAGGCTCATGTCCTGAGATTTTAGGCATGAACAAATAATCCCTTGCTGAAAATAAAGAGTATTTGAAAATGCATAAATATACTCCAGTCAGTGATCCAATGTACCATTATCTGCAACTGCTAGTGCTGTTACTTTTAGTAGATACCAATGTGTCTATAAATGAAACGGAAAAGAAAAATAAAATTTGCTTCCACATAATTGGCCAGCTCTTAAAGTAATACAGCAAACATCTTTAAGGTAATGTAATGAAGATAGTAAAAAACTTGCTCTCATCTATCAAATTAGTTTAAGGACAAGAAGAGACATTTCACTTCATTAGAGGTGAACACACAGGGATGTTGAGGAAGAATCAGTTTTCTTTTTAACTTGAGCTTAAAGGAAGTTTGCAAATCTGGAAAATTACTTTTGTAAAGAGAGGCTGGCTGTTTAGTTGTAATCTTTAAGTTCTTTATAGATGACAAAAAGACCTTGTCAGCAACTGAATACTACTTTCAAGTATTTTAGCACATACTAAAACTTTTTATGATACAGCTTCTAAATTAGAGAAATTTGAACATGTACATGCTCAGGTTTCTGGCATCACTAAAAGATTACCTGACAACAAAGAACCAGTGACAATTAATTTGGTTACAAGCATAACTTTTATGTAAAAATAGCCCAGGGCAAAGCAGAAGAAAAATTAAAAAGAATTGCAAAGACACAATCATGCTCAATTAACTGACTTCAGGTCTTACTTTCAGGGAATAAAATTATTACACCCTGATTCAGTTACTTTTTTCTGGGAGGAAAAAAAAAAAAAAAAGAAGAAAAAAAGAGGAAAAAAAATGAAGAGAGACTTTTTACAGTTTCATAGGCTCTGCAGGAATGGTGAAGACTGGCAAAAAAAAAAGAAAATCGTTTAATTTTCTGAGGTATAACATGTAGTTCAAAAATACTAGATTGTGTGTTTGCATGCTTCAGAAAATTGTTAAGAAATAATTTATTATTTTATCTTAAAATCCCAGCATTTTTAATTTCTTTAAAACTTGTTGAATTTACTTAGTCCATTCCTACATCAAGAGGAAATATTCTTTTTCTTGTGTAAACAGATTTAGGCAGACTGCAGAAGCTCATTAAATATAATTTCTGCTAAGGATGAGATTTAATTGAATTTCAATTATATGCAGAGTTATATGAACTGAAGTTCAGAAAGCAACGATGTCTTGCAATGTATTAAACTGATTATATCCACTAGTTGATACTAAGTCAAAGCTAAGAATAATTGAGAGCAGTGAGAACTGTGAGAGCCGCAGAAACGTACATGCAAGAGGAAAAAAAAAATACATTAAATAGTAAGGGAAATGGTGTTTTTCTTCAGTATCCTTTAGAACAAAATTTTTCCATAATCTTCTTGTTGAAAGATGGCTATCAAGTACTTCCATATGAGGGGGACCAAAATGAAGTTTGATTGATTATAGTAGAACTTTTTAAAAGGCAGAAAGTGGTATGGTTAGGGACTATTTTAATTTTCACCACATTAGGTGTCAAATTATTACTTTCTTGTGGGTATAATTAAAGGACCTTTGTAAAGGTTCTCTAAATATCAAAAGTAGATCACTGCAAACTAAAAAATACAACTTTTTTAAAGAAGCCAGCAACTTTAATTGAGCTATATAATATTCTGACTTGTAGTATTATACATCACCATTATGCTGAATAGGGGAGGGACAGCAACAAGAGATTGAAGAAAGATAAGGAAATTTTGTTCCCTGTTTGTGCCTATTTCCCCAGCTACAGAGTTAGCACACATCCATGGTACAAAACTCTTTCCTCTGAACTTCTGACTTCAACCTCTCCCCAGCTCCAGCAAGTAGCATTGTTCAAGACATTGGTATGCCTGTTGCAGAAAACTGTATAGTTGGAAGACTGCTGTGTAAAACCATGAAATGTGCTTTCCTGTCCTTCAGATTGGCATTAGGCTCACCACTGAACTGAAGCGAAGCATGAAAAGACATCCACATTCCCCCACCTTATTCATTTCTAGGCTGAATCTAGCCTTGTAACCCAGAGATAGTGCATTACCTGTTACATAAAGTACACTGAAACAAGTAAGCTGGAAAAAACCCTGTAATATGCATTATAATATTTCCTTCACGGTCCTCAGACCATGGCCTCAGTTTCCTCTCTGACATGCCCTCAAAGAAGCTTTTGGTCTTGATGAAGGAAGGTCAATTCTGTGCTAGCCTGCTACTAGGGGAAACTAAAAACGACCTTCATATCCATGCCAAAACTTCTGGTACTGTTCACTTATGAGAAACCAACATCCTAATGCAAGGCCGGCTGTAGAAATTTATTTCTTCTCAATAGAAATGCATTATTTCTACATAAAAAGAGGTTGTTAAGCCTGGAGAAGAGAAGGCTCCAGGGAGACTTCACAGCGGCCTTCCAGTACCTGAAGGGGTGCTACAAGAAAGCTGGGGAAGGAATTTTTACTAGGGCATGTAGTGAGAGAACAAGGGGTAATGGATTAAAACTTGAAAAGGGGAGATTTAGGTTAGACATTAAGAGTAAATTCTTCACTATGAGGGTGGTGAGACCCTGGCACAGGTTGCCCAAGGAAGTTGTGGAAGCCCCATCCCTGGAAGTATTCAAAGACAAGCTGGATGCAGCTTTGAGCAACCTGATCTAGTGGGAGGTGCCCCTGCCCATACAGTGGGATTGGAACTAGATGATCTTTAAGGTCCCTTCCAACCCCAGCCATTGTAGGATTCTATGATTCTATGAAATATGACAAAATAAGCACATTTACCAGCCAGATCTTACCCAAAAAAGGCATGCTATATGCCATCTCAGAATCAACTCTTTTAGTTTGTACCGATGCAGAGGTATATATTGTACATACCCAAAGCTAGGCAAGAGGAATCCCAGCCAAAATAACCAGTAAAGACATCAGTAGGACAGTTATAGAAATCCAGTATATTGAAAAGATTTGGTCAGATTATGATTAGGTATATCCACTGATGCTTTAAAACAAAACAAGAACAAAAAACAAGAAGACCTAAAAAAAATGTCTGAAAGTTCTTACTCCTTTCACTTCTCCTTGAGAATGAATTTGTGCTACACAAACCTTTGACTAAGTGTCTTATGTGTGTTTTAAAACTGCTGAAGTTCCAAACTTCCACTTTAAAATTGCAGTAAATTAAACAACAATTCTTAAGTTGTCTCTAAGTGGCTATAATTAAATCTTCACTCCTAATGATGCTGTCCATTCCAAGGACAAATTCAATATGGTAAGAGGTGTAGGAAAGGAGAGTTATAACAAATGCTATGGTTTGGCATACAGCCATATGTAAAGGGCACAAATTAGTGCTTCCAACAGTTTCTGCAGGAGTTGCTGGAAGAGAATCAGTCTGGAGAGGATACAGATGAGACACAGGAAAACATACATCTGCCTTTTCTTATTTAGGCCTTCCATACCCCTTCAACTATTTTTAGTCTTCTTAATAAATTCTTGCTTTGTCAGAGGAAGCTTAACCAAATTCTGCTTTATATACCTTACTCTCAAGCAAGGTGTACTCACCCTAAAAGGTCAAAGGTCCTCAACATGAGAGTGTGTGTCCAAAACTAGCTATTAACACACTCCCTGAGATTTGTCAACTTTCTTGGAAGCTCTCACCCTTAACCCTTGTTAGATTAGTTGTTGTCAAGGAATCCACAAAGCCTCCTCTTGTTAACATGCCCAGGTTAAAAACTACTTATAATGGGTAGGAAAGTGAGTTTTAACTGCGTATGCATGGTATATCTGATTCTGAGATGATGTTGCCACAAACCAAAGAACCCTAAATTGGAAATTATCAGTGACAAGCTTTGCATGAAATTACTATTGATCAGATTAAGCAATAACCAGATAATTGCAAAGGGACTTTTGACAAAAGGAGTCAGTTTGACCAGGAGAATAAAGAAGCATGACCTTTCGTGGTGGGGAAAAGACACCTTGCAACAGACAAGTGGTAACAGAGCAGCAGTTCAAACCCAACATGACACTCACCGCCATCCAGACCTCCTTCTGGGCCTAATGAGATCTGCTCCCCATGAGACAGTGTAGGCAGCTGCACTCTGCTAGAGGGATGGTAATGCAAGGGTGTCACATGCTGGGATCCATGCCTCAGAGTACCTGTGTGAGACTAAAGAACCTTTCGCACCAGCAGCTGGCTGTAGGAAGCAGCATAATTACAGGTAACATATACAGCCAGCACACTTGCAATCCCACCAGGTGCGTATCAAAAGAGGAATCCACACTCATGAATGAGATGGGACATGTACATAACCACGTGGTTATGTGTGTGCGGTTGGAGTTTCCTGGGATTACTGGAGAGCAGTTAGAAATGTGTAGGAGTACACTCACATTTTGTAGGTGTGCAGTATTATGCTTTATCTATTCTATTGCTGATATTGATCCCAAATGCATAGTTCACCATTTGACCCACTAATTACGTAAAATTCAAAAACTGATAAACTACTATGATCCTGATTTGGTTTAACACAAGTAAGCTGAGTAGTTGATCCCTGCCTCATTTGTTGCATTTACAATTTAGAATAATTACAGGTCTGATAAAAATCTCTCATTAATTCCCACCTATCACCTACCTAACGTTTGCCCAACAAGGTCACACAAGACTAAGGATTTGTAAACTGGATCATCTCTTAGATCATCAATATGCAGGTTGCTGAGAATTTTGTTTAGCAGATGATTCAAAAGTTTCCCAAGAAACTGAGAGAACATCTACTGGATTGAACAAGTAATAAAACAATTCAGTTTTCATACTTAAGTATGAAATATAGTATAAAATATTTTTGCTTACATGCTTGCATGTGCACTTTGAGATAAATGTTTTTATTTCTGTTACAGTGAATCATTGCTCTCTGTCAAAGGTCGGCAATACTTGAAATACACACAATAGCAAAAGGCTTTGCTGTGGAAGCCAATTCAGTGACCTAACAGTGAGGCTCCTCAGCTTTGTTTTGAACTGATTAACTGAAGGCTTTTGAGGCAACCCAAACTTATTTTTTACCTTCCCTGTACTATGTTTATGCAAAAGTACTTCGGAATTGTGACTGTGATGGTGATGACTTCTCATCTAAATTAAACTCTATCTGATCTTATGAAGAAATTATGACTTTAAAGATAAAAATTATAGAAAAAATAATAGAATATGTTGCCATTTTATTGTGTCAAAATCTAAAAATAGTGATATTTTATCACCTAAGAAATATGTGTGCAAAAAGATTGTCTTTTTCTTCTAAAAAAACAGAAATCTCCTTCAAAACTTAGTCTTATTTACTATTGAATAAAACCATAATAAAGTTGCCTCACAGACAATTTTATACTATAATGAGTTGGTTCAAATTGTATTAGGTTATGTAGAAAAAATAAAAAAACAACAGCAATAATAAATTAATATTATGAATGTTTAAATATTTCAAAAATATCCTTTTTTTTTTTAAGTATTGTTAATTTCCTAAATTTTTTTCCCTCATAGATTATGTTAAAATCAATCTGATTTTACAAAAATGGTTTGGCTGAAATGTCAGATTGTGAATTTGGCTTCTTTCCTTTCTCAAGCAGAAGGTGAAGAAACAGGATGTAATATAAAATGAGTATTTCTTTTTTTCTCATGTACAGACATTTGCCAGTGCTTAGATGCTATGGGGAACAACAGCAATGTCATTTTGGACAATATTTGTCCTATACCTTTGCTTGTTTATCCCCCTATATCTGACATTGTGGCCATGGATTTTATTCTGAATGCAGAAGTTAGTCTACAGACTTGGCCATCACATATGTCATGCAAATTAATCTTTGTACCAGGCAGTACATGGAGCAGTAACTGATCCTTGGTACATCTTATGCCTTGCAATGTTTAGCATAATTTTTACTCCTAGATCTAGTGTCTGTCTTGCACATTAAAGTAATTCCTGTTAAGCTAGAAAGTCAGTAGATAAGCAGCTGCAAATTTGAGGGTTGCTATGTCAATGCAGCACTGGTATTTATGTATTTGAAATATTTGAAACTATTAAAGTAGTTTCAAATATATACAGAAACTTCTATAATCCTTTTTATAATGAAGCAGATGACTAGAAAGACTAGATAAATACTTTGGGGGAGGGTGAATGGAGTCACTGCAGTATAATCATAGAAAGGAGTATATCTAAAAACAGAGAAGCTGCTGCGTTATTTCAGTCCCTTTTCTGTTACTAGCTATTTTCAAACTGCATTTGACATTCTAACACTAATTGGAGTATTGACTGACCATATAAATGCTTGCCCTCATTGTTCTACTCTCACAAATTAACTAGTGAGTGCCTCCAGTTATCTAAATAAGATGCTGATTGATCGTGTGGAAATAATTAATCAATCCAGGGCTGATATGATCTCCAGCCATGTCAGAACTTTCTTTTCTCATTATGCTTACCTAGTGCAGAATTTAAATTTACAGCCTGTGGCAAAAGGTAATGTTTTTTGAGAGGTTTCTGCAAGTCAAATTACAAGGAGGAAGTCAGACTTCATTGTAATAAGACTTTAAATGAGTCCAATTACATTTTAGTTCAAACAGTCTTGTTTCAAATATTGTTCTGCCTGTCTAGCAGCATTTAATAGAAGCCAACAGCGAGTTTGGAGCACTGGGGAATAACATGCCAACCTTCCTGCTTTGAATCAGTGGAAGTAGGCGTCCTTAGTGGACAGGCGCTTAAATGCATGTAATGCAGAAACCGAAATGCTGTTACAACTGTATTTCTCCTTAGCGACAAGTAGACATAGTAAGCAATACAATGCCTTTTACTGCAGCAACTCATTTATCATGAACAAGCTTACTGTCCTTTACCCTTCACCCTCTCCACATACACACAGACATTTAAAAAAGGAAAAATATCTTAAGTGAAAAAGGAGGAGGAGCTTACACCGTTACTTTGTGCAGCAAAGTATGTGACAATCTCAGTGATCATAGGAACTCACCAGACTTGTGCAGAGCATCTTAGCTAGAAAAAGCACTGCAGAAGCAATCTTCTAAATCATCAAATCCAGACTGCTGCAGTGACGAATGGTTGCTACTTGCTAGTCTTCCCTGACATACTGTCTTGGTCCTAGCTGGCACTTCAGCACAGACGTTCTTACAAAGAACGTGAATTACCTAAATTCTCTTCTTAACATACTTGAAATGAGACAAGAGGAGAAAGCTTTTAAAAAAGTAGTCATAATCTCATGATGGTACAAGTAGGTTGAGAGCTAACACAGTTGCTCCCACAGTGTGAAGCATGCCTGTGTTCTCCCTCAGTTATACAAGAAGTCTAGATGTATGAGATCCTGACCTACAATAGCATGTTTTCCCAAGAAGTTGTGAATTTCTGCTACACCCAGAAACGCACCACCACCGATGAAAACAAAACAAAAAGCAACATTTCATTCATAATTAAGAGCAGTTCTTAAATGTGCATACTTCAGCAACATTCCTTCAAATAAGTTTGGTAGTGAATCCAGGCCCTAGAGCATTTTCTACTTCAGAGGGGGGGAAAACAAAGGCTCTGTTTCAATTGCATTTCCATCAGCATTAAGCTGATTTTTACATTGTTAGAAAAGCACAATCTACAGCTTTCCTCCAGCATAAAAAAGAAAATTTATGCTTTTACCCTTTGAATGCAGAAAACATGTATTTATAGGAAGAAGGAAAGAGCTGGATTCTGCACCTTCAGATCTATTCCTATGTGAATATATCTGCAAAGTGTTTGACATTAAAACATAATAATGACAAGGAACTGTCACACGGAGTATTTGAAAGCAACACACTTAGTTTGCAATGATCTTTAATAGCCATTAAAGATCTTCACCAAAAGGAACAGAACACAAATCTGCAGCATTGTCCAACTGGGAAAATAAATGGTCATCTTGCTTCACTCATAAATGAGCACTGTTGACAGTGAACAATTATGGAGAAATATATTACCTTATTTCCAGTGATAGACCATTATCAAATGCTACCAGATGCTCATCGCAATTGCCAGTGTCATTTTTGAAGACTCTAATGATGCTAGCTAGTTTTCTACATAACAAAAATAACAAAATAATAGGGTTTCTTCACCTCAAAGCTGCTTATCCCAGGATGCATTCCAGTTCTGCAAGCAAGTCCATTTCCATTCTGAATGCACAATTTCATCAAAATAGACCATGATTTACTAGAGGGTTTATTAACTAGTGCAGGAGATTCTCCTGGTAGCTCTCCATAGCTTAATTCCCAAGGGGAAGATAAATATCTGAAACACAACCTCACTGGTTATGCTAGAGGTATTGAGTTTATCATGAATGTATTGTTTTAATCATAGTACAGAATTTTAATCAAGTAAGTTTGCTTAAGGAGAATGAGTAAACAAAAAAAAAATCCATAAAGGTATAAAAAACATTTATATAATTATTTAAAACAAACTTATTCTTAGCACAGTATAGCTATTTTTGTGTACACACACACACACATATATATATAAAATATTGTCCTGGTTTGAGCTAGGATGAAGTCAATTTTCCTTTTACTGATTTTTTTTCCTTCAATAAGCTTTCTTTTGACTAGTAGCAGAGTGTTCTAGATAGGAACGATAACCAATGGTGGAATGTTTTTCTAACTCCTGGGTCGTCAAGGTCACACTTTTACTCTACTTGCTCAGGTACTACAGGGAGACCTATGACCCTCTCATAGGAGGCTGAGTTAGACAGACAGCAAAACTGTCTGACCAGAGATATTCCATTCCATATATCTATGTAAGCTCAGAGGAAAGTCAGAGATCACAGAAGACAACTTCCTTCCTGTTTTTTTATTCCGTTCTCTTCTGTCTATGGCTGGCATCCAGGGAGGACTCCATCCATCCATCACGGTCAACCCCCACACTCAAGCTCTCCTGACCCTCATCACTCTCCGCTTTCTCCAGCAGCTCCGGGATTTTTTGGGACTGTTCACAGCTAAGGAGAGTGCTGTGGGAGTTGCTGGGGGTGAGGGGAGGCAATAGGGTTATGTACATTTCCTGAACACATCTGTATATAATTGTATATATTTTCTTTTATCATTAGTGTTTAAATAAAGCTGTGTAGTTTAGTTTTCAATCCAGCAAAGTCTCTCTTTTTCTCTCTCTCTTTCCCTACCTGGGTGGGAGGGGGGCAGACTGAGAGCACTGTTGTCAAACTGAGTCAAACGGTGACAAATATAGACATACTCTCAATGCTACAGTCTTTAGTTATGGCTTACGTTTTAAACCAGCTAATCAGTTTTGGCCTCTGCTTGCAATTTGTATGGCATTTTAAACCAGGCTTGAGTAAAGTAAAAATATCTAGCAAATTTGAAAGCCATGCGGTGCATAGCTGTGCTAATCTAAGTGGATCAAGTCATGAATCACAAATTTGAATGACCATTTGGTATCGTAAATAATTTAAGGAATGCCATGAAATAATTTATTACAAATGGATTTTTAAAAGGGAGTCACTAAGTGCATATGAGTTCCTTGCTAGGAGGTCTCACTGCTTCAATCACTGAATTCAAATACCATTACTGAGGTCTTGCTGGGAGAGCAGCATAGGTGCTTTTGGATGGCCTGTTTGCTTCCATTTCTGTTATTACTGTGCAAGTTTCCTCGCCCTGTAGAAAATACGTGACTACTCAAAAGGTGGCTAGAAATAATGAGATGAAAAGGTCTGTAAAAGCCAGATTTGAAATTGCAACTGCACTCCATGTCAGACAATGGAACATTTTATCCACATTATCATAAAATTTCATTTACAATTGATTTACAGATCAAGACCAAATTCAAGCCTACTAACAGGGGCTTTGATAAACATGCTTCAGATTTTATCTTGACTTGCTGCACCTAAATGGAGCGTGTCCTTTTTAAATTCACAGACCCTTGTCCTGCCCTGGCACAAAACAACCCAGTGTCTACCTGCTCTTAGTAGCATCACAGTCAGATGCAGGGGAAATCCTACTTTAACTAAAGCCCTGTGTAACAGCCATTATCTTCACCACACTTTAATCAAGGCTTTGCCAGCATTTCCATTCTTGTCAAGGCGTTATTACTCATAAAGAATCACTCTGGGCTAAACATAGCACTTAGTGGTTTAGAACTGAGGAGCATATATTTATAGCATTTTAAAAAAATCTTCAAGAATTTTTAAGATCTAAGTGCACTAAAGAAAAGAGTTACGATCAGTCCAAAACTTTATCATCTTCCACAAGAGCTTACAACTTTCACCACGTATATGACTTATTTAAACTACCACTCTGGTTTATTTTAATAATTTTCCTGGATCCAGAAACTGCTCCCATCTCTCTTTCGTTATTTAAACAAGGTAAATGTTTCAAACACATCAGTGTCAACAAGAATTGTCAGTTACAGTCACATATTTCACTGCTTTCATAAGAAAAAACAACTTATTTCACAACACCTGGTACAGACATTAATATTCAGGTTGAGTGCTTCAAGTTAAGTGTTGCCTAGCAAGAAGTTTATATGTATTCTTTGATGCCAGAATTTATAAGTGTTCTGTATTTGAATGACCATGCTCACGACTTCATGAGTGGCCTACAGCAACCTATAAACAACAGAAGTAATCTGCAGAATAATTCATCATATACTGTATAGAAATGCATTTTAAGAGTCCAGCCTTGCTAACAAGATACCAGCATGCATGCAAATACTCTTGCTTCAAGTGCGATGCTATTTGCATAATTGTGAGAGCGCACAGCTAGCCAGGACAGTCAGAAAACATACTTGTTCTACTAGCTAGGAACAAGAGAGCCTTTTAAGCTTTCTAGGTGCAACTCATATTTATATTCAACAGATACTCTTTTAATCAAGAGTATTTTATTTTCTCACATAGCATCCATATCTCTTCATTCTCTTCCTTACTATATTGGGTTGCTTTGATTTGGGGCATCCAGGGAAGCAAAGAACACTGGATGTGCATGTGAGGACATACTACCACGGAAGTATGCTCGGGTGCCTCTGTTTCTATTAGGGTCATGGGATTTCCATTTTTTGCCAGGAGCTCACTGACTAGGATTATGTATGATTAATGTAATGAGGATTATGTATCTGCAATGATAGTCTGTGGTGGCCATTTGGACAGGGATTCTACAACAATAATAAAATGGAGGTTTTATATAAAATAGCTGTTTACAGATACCCTAAAGATAATGCCAATGTGATACATGGACAAATAAGACAACATAGAAATATAGAAACAGGAATTAGAGGAAAATGGGTAATCTTTTTAACAGATTCAGATGGATTTGTCTGTAGTACTTTTCTACTAAGCAGAAAATGCTAGCAACAAAAAAAAAACCCACAATATTTTTCAGATTTGAGGTATTATACAGTTCTATTCTTGCTTTCACAAACAGGTAAATAAACAGGTAAGACAACAGCCCAGAAATCCAGTATTTCATTCTCATGATTAATGTATAATATGGGCTCAGTAGGAGGGAATTAAAATTGTAAATTATAACATTAAATAAATAAGATTAATTTTCTTTACCTTAGCTAAACCATATGTGGGAAATAAATTAGAGCTAAATTAGGTCATTAGATAACATGGTGATGAAGACTAAGCAAGTATCTACAATGGAAAACTAACAGAAATACATTTCTTATTGAATATTTTAAAATTGTCTATTATTAAATAACCATAAATAAGAATTTATCATTTAAGTATTTAAATAATTAAATAATTATGTTTACCTAGAACAGACCTGTTTCACTTGCCTGATCTTTTAAATCTGTGAACTGATTGTGTCATATCTGTATTTTTTTTGTTTTAGAGAAAGCAGTAAGAGTTAAAAGAATGTTGATGAAAAAAGTAAATAAAAATGGTAATGAAACACACAGTAACAAAAAATGGTAAGTTCTTTCACTGAAGACAAAACCCATTCAATTTAGAGGATACAATAGAAAAAAATAGAATAGTTACACAATAATAGCATATTTGTAATCTATTGCAGAGGTAAAAAAGACAAATCTATTCATGCACTGAGTATATTACTTGGATGCAAACAACTGTTTGTAAATGAGCTTTAAATGACCCTTCTGCAAACTATTAACACATTATATTGTGTTAACACTATTTACTTTAAAATGTGTCATATTCTATTTATTTTGCAAAAAAACCAACAACCTAAGAAAACAAAAAAAACCCCAGAACACCTCACCTCAAACAAAAACCAGATGGTTTTTATTAAATTTAAATCTTAAAAAAAAGTTTTTAAATAAATTATTTCAAGACAAATTTATAATATATTTCCAAAATAAGGATATAGCTTAGAAGAAACTTGAGTGATTCTAAAAATAGATTAGCTGAAATAAACTGGGAAAATGATAATTTAACTAAATTACCAAAGCCAGGCTGAAACTGCAACACAAAGCAAGAGAAGATACCTTCAAGAAGCAGCATGGAATTCAAACAACTAAAGACTGGAGGAATGTAAAGATAATTTTTATATCAATCTTGAGTTATACAAAGGGCTTTCCTGCCTAAAAAAGGACTTGATCCAACTATGTAAATCTCATTCTAGGTACAGACAAATGTCTAGAAGGATTTAAAGACTTTTGACACCACGTGAGACCCTGATTCTTTCATTAACCTAAAAAACAAGTTACAACAAAAATTTAGGGAAAAAAACGAACATGGTGCAGAAATAAATGTGAGATTCTTTTTGCTTTGGCTATCATGTCTGTTCCCACTCAAAATAGAGCATTTGAGTTATTTTTTTGTCCCACAGGTATGAAATCTTGCCTTGAAAAGGTACCTCAGCTAGGCAGAGGGATCAAATTCAGGTTGCTTGGAAAATGTTAAGCCTAGCATTTCTTAACATTTGAGTGAAACATCCGTTATTGTTTACAGTTCATAGGTTTATTTATTTTAATCACTGCACATGTGAAAAATCATATGTGTGTTGTCTTCTGGGGTTCTGTGATGTTATAATCCATTTCAATAAATGTATATTTATTATTAACATTTCATAAATTATGTCAAACATATCCACTCTAAAGAGTGAATAAGTACTTGGCACATTTCAATTAATGAACCACACAGATTACTCTTTCTGTTTCTATATGAATATAAATAATTTTCAATTGGCTAGCCACTTGCCAACTGGTCAGCTAAGTTCCTTATTAGTCAAAAGTTCTACCCATCTTGCATAAAAACCCTGTACTGGACTCTAAATTTGCACAGATTCTTGTCACTCTGACACTACACACTCAGTATCTACTTAGAAACAGAGCCACTGATAACAAAATGAAATAGTAAAGAGAAATCTGTAAAAAAAAGAAGCAAATGGTTTTTTGTATATTCTCTAGTGCCTTACTGTTCAGCCAGATGAGGAACAGGTGCATGTGCTTAAGAGTTAAAGCTATTAGGGCAAGAATGAATGTTCTTCAGAATAATAATTTGCCATCTGTTGGTCTCAAACACAAAGTACTGTATATTTTATTTACAATACCTTCAACAATAATTAAATGGCTAAGAGCCCCACAGAAAAGTAGTGTTTTGTATTAGAAAGTGAACATTAAATTTTGTTTCTGTTTTCTGACATACAAATCCAACCTATTACAATGGAAAAGGTGGCCTGAGGTATAACTTTATTTCAAGATCCTTCTCTGCTTCCACTTGGTGTAGCTTTTTGCCCTTGATGGTTCAGGTGGGTCCATATTCACATCTTACCTAAGGCAGAGCTATAGAATGATCCAGCCTGTCCATCCCAGTGCAGCCAGTGCCAGCTGTCACCAGCTGGCTAAATAAAGGCCTGATTTAGACAAATCATCACTTTTCTCTTGCATATATGGTCATTGTCTTGGATCTGGATCTCTGCTTAAAAGCAATTAACTCTCCTGATTCACTGTGATCTCAGTGGGCAACCTGTACCACCTGTCCCTGTCAGTCTGTATGTTACTGACTGACACATTTTCTATTCCAGAATAAGGGACATTTACGAATTTCAATATGGATTTTGGCTAAAACTGTTTGTGGGATTTATTTATTTATTTATTGTTGTGGTTTTTGTTTTGTTTTAGTTTTATTTTTTCCTGAAGAGTAAATGAGTAAGCCTCCAGGAAAACAACCTCAGATCTCATTATTTAATCTAATTCAATTAGGTGGAAACTCCATCTATTTAGTTCCCATTTACAAAATACTGAACTTAATTAATTTTAGGGAACTTCTTTTATATGGGAAGGAATTGAATACAGAATATGCGTGGTTAAGGTGCTTACTGAAACTGCAGAGATCTGAGTCCAGTTGCCCGATTGCTAGAGACTTCCTCTGTAATCACTGGCAACTCATTTCATCTCCCTCTGTCCCAGTTCTCAGTCCTTTGCTTGTTTAGCATATCCTTTCACTTACTGACTGTATGTTGGCTTCTTTAACAGTCAAGGTTTTTCAGAACAAAAATACATATTTCTACAAAGATATGAGGATTATTCTTGTAGTTCCTGTATATACACATAGCTATGCATAGCTTGGTGTACATGTCTGTGTAGGTGTATGTGTGTGTATCTATATCCATATCTATACCTTTATCCATATATATATATATAATGATCTTTGGCTAATTCATACATATGTGTGTCTAAGAATTTATATATATGTGTGTATATACATATATATACAAATATTAGATCTATGCTAACAAAACTGAAGACCAGTAAAGATTAAGTTCTTTTCTCTAGTACAGCCCTGTGTGTGAAATCTATAGTAAAAAGTGGATACAGTAATACTATGCACTCCAGAACTGATAAATGTATTTCTTTTATTCTAAAATTACAGTAACATATCTATTACTAACTAATGCCAGATGGATGTGCAGGATACATACAGTATAAAACTATAGTGTTAAGATGTGTATATGTCTTGCTTACTACATATGGGAGACCTGCATCATCTGAGAAGAAATTTTTGCTCTGAAGATCAAAAGTGTGACATGCTTCATACTAAGTGTGCCAAAACTTTCTTTTGAGGTTAAAAACAATTCAATATTTTGAATCTTTATAAATGACTGCAGATGTTTCTGTTGTGCTTTGTACTGATAAATTGTATATGCCAATGTAATTTGATTTAACCATTAATATTAATTCTCCTAATTTAAGTATTTGAAAGTTATAATTATTTGCAATATTGTTGTTGATTGACCTGGATTCTTGATTTATTAAATCTTTTTAATAGATAGTGCATATATATCACTAATCACATTGCTATAAAGTAGAACAGCTACTGATGTTGACATGCCGTAAAAAATGGTGTTAAATTCACCTGTGCGAAAATGCTTCATTCTTAACACTTCAAATCAATATAATGTTTGTATATAATCATACAAAATGCACTTAAATATTAGAACACCAAAACTTAAAGACAATGCATTAATATCCTATCAACAAAGCAAATAATAAGAAGCTAAGTACAAACTGGCTTTGTAAAACACACATTATTGGTACGCACTTTAAAAACCTTCATGATTTTGTATCCTCAAGCTCATGCTGTTCTAATGCAGCTGTGATACAGCGGGTGATATATAGGCAGACGATTTATAGGTATTCTTTATTGCTACTATTATAAAGTGTACCTCCATCTATTCTAGACACCTGTATATCATTAACATCTAATAGATCAGAATAATAAGTGCAAATGCTTGATCTTCTTCAATACTTAATAGTCGTCAGGTTTTATGTGTGCCTCGTGAATTAAAATTCTTTTACAAGGCACACCAGGAACATCTATGCTAAGCAGATAGAAGGTCAGACCAATGACAAGGGTAAATCTGGATCTTATTGATGACCACTGTTTCTATTTCCCACACTGATTTTCTCTTTAGAAAAGTGAGTTTGCCACTTTCACTATTCACATACAAGAAAATGAACATTATTTGTTTTCAAATTCAAACATCAACAAAGATTTTAGAGTACAAGCAGAATGCAAGTATTGTCATAAAACACACATTAGCTTAACTGTTGAATTATAGGCTTTTTGAACCTGGCATTTGGAATTTTTTTTTTTTTCTTCTAACTGATAGTTTGTCCCATCTAAGAAAGAGTAAAGGAAACACAAATACATAGTGTGCTATACTATCACTTTTACAATCACTTTATATCTCAGCGCTGCACTTATTCTCTACTGTTCCAAAATTTCTACAATAGGCCTTTCATAAAGTCATTCTTACAGAACTGTGTCTGGGCCCCTCACACAAATAAATTAAAGCCAAGGCTTCCAAGGAAAAACTTCTGGCCACAATTCACATGACCTACACACACTAGTTAGAAAAAAAGACTGCCCTAGAAAGGGACAAAAAGAAACAATGTGCCTCAGAAACAGACCATCCATTCAAGTACGAGATACACAGTACAGCTATAACTGAAAAGATCATCTGTAAAGAATACTAGAGGGTAAAACCTTCCCGCTAAAGCGATGTCATACTACCAGCTAACCTTCAACACTTTCACCTCCAGTGTAAAGCATTATACACAGTACAGTATTTGTAGCACTTAGAGAACTAAGAAAGAGAAGGAAAAGAAGCAATTAGTATGCTCAGGCACAGCATAGGAAAAGAAAAAAAAACACACCACAATACCTCAAAACAACAAATAACCAAACTGCTATAGAGCTATATAAAAGCACGGTTACAGCTCACTCTCTCACTGCCTTCCCTCTCTCAGTGCTCTCCCCTGCATATTAAACATTGGGTTCAGTAAGGGACACAGCTTTCTGGATTCTAATGGAGAAGCATCCTTTCTCCATTCCAAGTACATTATATAACTCTGTAAGCGATGGAAGCCAATTCCACTGCCATGCCCTCGAGCAGCCTTCATCTAATGCAAACAGCCATGGAGAAATCTGCTGCTGCCTCACATGTGATCCCAATCTAGGAAAAACATAATTCAGGACTTTGCCACACATCACAGCCTTAACCATTTGATTATAACTTTCCGATCTTTCGAGGTCCCTTCCAACCCCTATGATTCTATGATTCTATGATTCTATGATTTCATAGAAAAAATGTTTATTTTCACTGTGGGTGTTTCAATAATCAAGGTTCAGTAACCAAGTAAGCTCCCTGCAGTCATAGCTGATCTCTTAAATGAAAGATTTAGCTTAACTCATTGCAGACAATTTTGGTAAAATCTAACAAGATTCACACTGATATTTAAAAATAAAACATAAGTTTAAAGTGCTTGCATTTATTGGCTATCAGAGCCGAAATTTACTTATCTGAGCCTGCTGACCATCTACTGCAGTCGACATGCCAACATTTTCATTCTTAATTTGCAGGACAGTAAGCAATGTTTTCTTATGCCCCGGAAAAAGAAAGAAAAAAAAACCCCAAACAAACCCCCAAACAAACAAAATAAAAACAACCCAACAAAATGATGTAACAAAACCCCAAACAAAGAATCCATTCTTCCATTAGAAAAATGCTTACAAGTATAGTGTCAGCTAGCAAGTAAAGAGTTAAAGACAAATGCAGTCGCAAGGAATGGATTCTTAAGCAGCGACTTTTCTCTCTACAAAAGGGTTGTTCAAGCACCAGCTTTTGAGTCTTACAAATCCTATGAGCTGTGGTGGCCTCCGATTCCTGGGGTGCAAATTCACTGAAGACCCATAAATTATGCATGTGTTTACTTTTTCATTGTGTATTAAAGAAAAACTAATTGACTAAAAGGGTGTGGTTTAAAAAAAAAAAAAAAAAAGTAAAAAAAAAAGTGGAAAGACCCCCAAAGGAAAAAAATTGTTCAGTGTTTCCTGGTATGAGATGACTCTACCTAATAGTAAAAATATAGTTTATCTGAGGTTGCGCAACTGTTAGCAGTAAAAATTAATGATGGGTTGGTTACTAGTAAAATAAATGCAGAAATCTTTAAAACAAGGTTAAAACTGTGGATTATTTTTTGGCACTTTCAGTTACTCTGCAGAGATTTTTTTATGCCATCTGAATGCTAAATTCATACCAGTGTTGCTTCCCAGATTAAACATCATTTTCATTAATAAATTTGAGGCTTTACCGAAGTGAAAGGGCAGGATTTCTGTCAAATAGCTTCACACATCTACACTACCGAGGTGACTGTATCTGAAGACAAATTAGAGTGCTTTATTATTTCAGAGAAACAGCAAATTTGTGGATATCATTAGTTTCATACTGAAGGAGATATGTGGACCAAATTACATGGATTGTTCCTTAGAAGTGCCTATTTATCTCCACTGACAATACAGAGAGTAACTGGAAGTGGACACCTACAGTTAGAAGAAACTCATTCCAGATCTTTTGCAGCACTGAAGATCTACAGAAAACGAAGTCAGCTCTGAACATTGAACCCACCTAACATTTTTATGGCATTAAAAACGAATTTGTTTGAGATTGCTCAACACTTTGGGCAAAACTGTTACATGTCTCAGACATGCAAGTACTAGCATATTTTACAAAATCATGTGCAGTGTTAATACCTTGCACAGTCATTTTTCTATAGCTAGCTAGGTAGAGATGTTAAAAAATTAAGTAATAAAGTAGATAATCAATAAAGAGTTGGCACTTTTACACATGCCCTCTCTTTTAAGAGAAAGGGATCTCAACCCAGCACATTCAGACAATCAGTTTTAGAATTCAACTTTAGCCTCTAATCACATGAGGTATATCAAAAGCAGTAATGAAAAAAAGCATTTTTCTTTAGTTTTTGTTCTTCCTGTAATGGAGCTGCAAGCTACTGTTTGAACATCATAGCTTTATTTCTAAATTATATTAATACCAAAACAAAACAAGGTCAAAACCATGAAAAGTATAGTCAGTTTTAACAAAAAATAATCTTCATTTTGCATTTTCCTTTGAGTCAGCTTTGACATGGCTGACACAATACATGGATAGAAGGTATAAACACCACACTGACAACCTGTTAGACAGTACCCCAAAAACCTAAAAGTTCACTACGATCTTTTTTTTTTTTTTTTTCCAAAGTCATTTGCAATTCTTTTGTTTCTTTTTAATTATTATTTGAGGTTTCTGTTTAAGTTGCTTTGGTTCAAAATAATTGAACCCTCGAGTTCCAAAATAATGGAGGTCCAGGCACACTTGGAAACTAGCCAGGTGCCACAATTTTCCCCTGAAGTGTTTGCTGAGTAGGTCAGCAACTTCACTACCGTAATACTGCTGAGTATGAAAGTACAAGCTAGTTACTGAAAAGCTATAAATCACAACTAAAATTTAGGTACTACTAAAGAGATTAAGAGAAAGAAGCATGGGATGCTTTTGTCAACTGCTGTGCAATAGGGACATTGCTTAAAAAGGAAAAATGGTTAGAGCTTTAAGGCTGTTTTCGTCTAGATAAACCCAGTACAGTAGTTTGTTTTAAGGTTTATAAAGCATCTGCTTCGTGGCTTATAAAACACAATGAAAAAGTCAGGAAACAGTATAAACAGATATTCCAGGGTTAGGTAAATACTTGAAAAGTTTCTGGAGTTGGTGAGAGAAATGTTAAATGAAAGAGAAAAAAAACACAAAACAAACAAAACAAAAACAAACAAAAAAACAACGGTGGCAAAGAAATGCTGATATAGTTCTAAACTCAGAGTTTGAGGCTATTTTTTTCAGTTCACTGAAAGGTATCTGAAATAACTGAAAACACAGTTTTATCTGGGTTTCTGTTTGTGCATTTATAGATACATGGTCTTACAGAATGTAGAAAAAAGTCAGTTAAATGCCAAAGATTGGATTCGCCTTAAGAACAGTGATGCAGCTGTTCAGTAGTGCTACAGGATTACATAGATAAGAAGAAATAAACACAGAGTATATCTGTACTGCTAAATAAATGAGACTAGGCAGCACACTGGAGCACTAGCAATCGCAACTGCAGAAGCATTTGCAGCATTTTTAATAGTGCTTGGCAGGACACAATTCCAGTGCAGCTCACAGGGAGGTTCATATCAGACACCTTTCCTAAAATTCAGCATGGATGTAACCATAGCAGTTTTGGATCCCTTTGCCTTGTGGTGCTCTCTACCAGCACAATCCTAGCAGGCTAACGTTGGTAGCCTAAAAAAGCCTTGGCATTCATTAGGACCTTGTATGCTCATACCTGAAACACAGCACACATCCTCTATTTCATGCTGTAAAAACGTTTCTTTGATGGTTTGCAACACAGCCTTCATATCACTTAAAAATATTCTGGTCTGGGTTTGAAGGAAACCCAAAGCTTGATGCTGTGTGGAGTACACAGAGGCAGTTTGCTGCAGAGGGACACAGTCCCAAATAATGCATGTATGAACCACTCTGCCACCACATTAAATGTAAATCATGCATTTGTTCACAAGTGGATATGTGATAGAAGATCCAGTTGTTCACAAGCATGAGTAAAAGTACTATTCAATTTATGACTTACTACATTTACTATGTAACTCAGTGGTAAAGTAAAAAAAACAACAAACCAACAAATAATTGGGAGTAGAAACACAACAAATTTGGAGCAACCAAACCTGAGCACTACTTAATTTTAGGTCCTTATTCAAACAAATAAATTAGGAGGCTTTCTGTTACCCCTCCTAAGCAGTGGAAAGGGCCTGACATAGAATCATATTTCCACACCCAAAATTTATGGCTGCACAGCTAAATGCCTAAACTTACGTAAAACACTTCTGAATCTTAAGAACTGAGAGCCTGGGACAGCAAGTGGGTGTGAATGTGTGAGAGAAGAAATGTAACAGAACAGCAGAGGAAGACAAAATTTATCTTTGAAATGCTGAACAATACAGTGAGGTGCTGATAGTCTGTGGAAAGAAGAAACACCCTAACAAACCTGTTAAGTGAACTACTGTGATCATTTTTTCTCAACAGGTGGCTATGAGAAAAAATGTATGTTTAAATGAGAAACTGGAAAGCAAAAGCACCAATGCCAAGTTCATTAAATAGTTTAGGAACTCTGAGATCACCAAGTCCAACCATCTACACAAAAAACCCAAACACTAACAAATACAGCCACACACACGCCACCAGGAAACACCCCCCCAAAAAAAACCAAAACAAATGAACAACAAAAAACCCAACCAACAAACAACCCTAAAAAAACAAAACAAACACCCCTACAATCTCGGGCCACTAAAGCATGCCCTAAAGTACCACACCTACATGTTTCTTTAATACCTCCAAGGATGGTGACTCAACCACCTCCCTGGGCAGGCTGTTCCAGTGCCTGACCACTCTTTCAATATAGAAATTCTTCCTAATACCCAATCTTAACCTCACCTGCCACAACTTCAGGCCATTTCTTCTGGTCCTATCATTATTTTCTTAGGAGAAGAGGCCAACACCCAACTCCCTACAACCTCCTTTCAGGTACTTGTAGAGGGCAATGAAGTCTCCCCTCAGCCTCCTCTTCTCCAAATTAAACATCCCCCATTCCCTCAGTCGCTCCTTATATGACTTGTTCTTCAGACCCTTCATCAGCTTGGTTGCTCCCATCTGGACATGCTCCAACACCTCAATGTCCTTCTTATAGTCAGGGACCCAAAGCTGAACACAGTACTCGAGGTGCGGCCTAACCAGTGCAGAGTACAGGGGCATGATCACCTCCCTACTCCTGCTGGCCACACAGTCCTGATGCAGGCCAGGATGCTGTTGGCTTTCTTGGCCACCTGGGCACACTGCTGGCTCACATTCATCTGGCTGTCAACTAGCACTCCCAGGTCCTTTTCTGCTGGGCATCTTTCCAGCCACTCCTCCTCAAGCCTGTAGTGTTGCATGGGGTTGTTGTGACCAAAATGCAGGACACAAAACTTGGCCTTATATCATACAATTGGCCTCAGTCCACAGATCCAGCCTGTCCAGGTCCCTCTGCAGTGCCTTCCTACACTCAAGCAGATCAACTTTCCCACCCAGCCTGGTGTCATCTGTACTCAATCCCCTCATCCAGATCATTGATAAAGATATTGAACAAGACTGGCCCCAAAACTGAGCCCTGAGGGACACCACTGCTGACTGGCCACCTACTAGACTTGACTCCATTTACCACAACTCTCTGGACATGGCCATCCAGCCAGTTTTTTACCCAGTGAACAGTACACTTGTCTATGCCATGATTTGCTAGCTTCTCCTGGAGAACGCTGTGGGAGATGGTGTCAAAGGCCTTTACCAAAGTCCAGGTAGACAACGTCCACAGCCTTCCCCTCATCCAAAAGGCAGGTTACATGGTCATAGAAAGAGATCAGGTTGGTCAAGCAAAACCTCTCTTTCATAAACTCATGGTGGCTGGCCCGGATGCCCTGGCTGCCCTGCTCTTTCTGTGTGAGCTCAAGATGAGCCTCTCCATGATCTGTCATGGTACCGAGGTCAGGTTGACAGGCCTGTAGCTCCTTGGATCCTACTTCCAGCCCTTCCAGCCAGTTGAGCGTCACACTGGGCAGCCTCCAGTCACCTGGGACCTCCCGTTGACCAAGACTGTTGATAAATGATGGAGGCTTAGCGAGCTCCCCCCCAGCTCTCTCTGCACTCTAGGTCCAGAAGCAGATGATTAACTACTTTCTCCTGGGTTATGGGGGGGTTGTTCTTCTCTCAGTCCTTATCTTCCAGCTCAGGAGGCTGAACACCCTGAGGGTAGCTGGTCTGACTATTAAAGATAGGGGCAAAGAAGGCATTAAGTATCTCAGCTTTTCCCTCACCCTTGGTTGCGATGCTCCCCCCCTGCATCCAGTAAGGGATGGAGATTCTCCCTGGCTCTCTTTTTATTGTTCATTTATTTATAAAAGCTTTTTTTGATGTCCCTTATGTCAGTGGTCAAGCTGAACTCCAGGTGGGCTTTTGCCTTCCTCATTTTGTCTATGACCTAATGAGATCTCTGTATTCCTCTTGAGTTGCCTGTCACTTCTTCCAAAGGTGGTAAAACCTCTGTTTTTTCCTAAGTCCCAGCAAAAGCTCCCTGTTCAGCAAGGCCAGACATCCTCCCTGCCCTCTGATCTTGTGACACATGGGGACAGCCTTCTCCTGGGCCTTTAAGATTTCCTTCTTGAAGAGTGTCCAGCCTTCTTGGACGCCTTTGCCCTTTAGGACTATCTCCCAAGGGACTCTCAACCAATGTCCTGAACAGGTCAATGTCCACCCTCCGGAAGTCCAAGGTGGAGATTTTGGTAACCTCCCTCCTTACATCACTGAAAATGGAAAACTTCACCATTTTGTAACTGCCAAGCCCAAGATGGCCTCCAACCACCACATCTCCCACTAGTCCTTCTCTGTTTGTCAACTGTAGGTCCAGTGAGACACCTCCCCTGGTAGGCTTGCTTACCAGCTGTGTCAGGAACTTATCTTACATACACTCAAGGAACCTCCTAGCCTGCCTGCTCTCTGCTATGCTATATTTCCAGCAGATGTGCAGTAGGTTGAAGTCAAAAGGTTTTCTAATAAACCTGGTCTTTTTACTTTTGCTGGAAACCTATGAGAAAGTTCAAGACCAGAAGTTTTTATCCTCAGTTGCATCTATTGCCACATTATGTCTTTTCCCTGCAATCCTGCATATAGATATGCAAGATTTTGATTTTTCAAAAAAATGTTTCTATTTTATATCCTTCTATTTTTTACCTACTTCACATGTTTTCTTTCATATTTACCTGAATATAGTCCTTTAGATACTTTTAAGAGCAAGGAAACTGAAATTAATCATTACACACCACAATTTGGCATGCTTCCACAGGAAAAGACGTAACACTATTCCACGACAGAACATTTTTAAATTATTGTTTCTACTTCTTTAAAAAAAGAATAAATTCTTGAAGTAAAAGGAGAGCCTAAGGAAATACATAAAACAACACTTCAATTTTTATCTTCACATCACTGCACAAGAAGTACCAAACTCTACTTTAGAGAACAAGAAAGTAGGAGAAGGAGAATCCTACACAACTGATAAATTCAGCTTCATGCTTTAAAACCTTTTTAAAATGAATGATTAAACAATGAAGTGCTATACAATGAGTGTGTGTTGTGGGTGTGATAAGGGGGTGTAAGTGAAGAACAACTGCAGTAAAACACAGAAAACAGGAGTAAAAACAGCTGTATGCCCATCCTTTTTCCCAATCACAGGGATTTGGTATCAAATCAAAATCATACAGTAACTTTTCTCTTGCAGTAACCACCATATGCAGAAAAACATGTATTTCAGTATACATGGGATTGGATTTTTATGTTCATCCTATTATTGCTAGAAGAGGAAACTAACTCCCACAAAGCCATGATTTAAACTTAGAGCTAGCTAACACTTGCAGTTTGAGGGGTGAGAAAAAAACTACTTAAAATTCTGTTCAGTCTTTATAAACATTATCAGAGACTTACTACAGGGTTTCTGATGAAGTAAAACGAATTATTAAGATTAATATCATATTATCATTTTCATACACTATTGAAAGCTCATAGAGTTGAACAACTTTAACCTTAAATTTCTTTGAGAATTTCAAGGAAGAGCCTTCAGGTTTGATCAGTCTTCAAATACTTCCCCACTTAACTCTTACTGACTTCAAGGGAGTTGCACAGGCATGTCTAATGGAAGATGTGGGCCCTCAATGCTAAATTTTCAGATTAAAATAGTAGTATGCACTGTTAGATAGCTACATACAAAGAATATAGCCAAGAAGACATTAGAGAATATGGCAGTGTTACTCACTGAAAATCTCTGTAAACATGTTTACAAACTTGACACACCATTGAACATGTTTTAAGAATTGGCATCCAGTTTTGGCATCTTCGTTTATACTACTTTAAAATATATTTTTAACTTCATGGCTTTATTCAATATACTATAGGCAAATAGATTTTATATTTTATTTTCACAGCCTCAATATAACAAATATATAGTTTCTTTCAGGAACCATTCAGTCCCAATTCAATTGCTATGATTGTTGCACTTCTCAAATACAGCCAGAAAGGTTTGCTCTGAATTTAAAAAGTTGAACTTTCCTCAAGTAAAACTCCATTAATCACAAGGCACAGTGAAATGTATTTCAGCTTTCCATAAAATAAGCAGAAATCTAATGAAAGTAGATGCTTGGAAGCATATAGTACATGACTGTGGTAAATCTGCTTTTATGAATATTATGAAGAGGACTAGATAAACATGAATAACAAGAAAAAAACCAACAACAACAAAACAAAACACCCTGTTATTTAAATTGCAAAACAGTTAACTCCATGTGCCAACGCTAGTAAAGGCCTTACTTACTTCATTCAGAATAGCTTATCATTAGTATCACGTAATTTCTGCATTATTAAATTCAAAGTCTACGTGGCATAATAAATAATATATGATGTGACAATAAACATCACAAACCAAAATAGTATCAACTTATCACCCAATAAGATACTAAATATTATTTTAGAAGAATAGCCTTAGAAAGTTGATAACCAGTGATAGGACAAGAAGTAATGGATGCAAACTGGAGCATAGGAGGTTCAAGGTGGATATCAGAAAAAATTTACTGTGAGAGTGACAGAGCACTGGAACAGGCTGCCCAGAGAGGTTGTGGAGTCTCCTTCACTGGAGACATTCAAAACCCGCCTGGATGCATTCCTGTGATGTACTCTAGGTGACCCTGCTCTGGCAGGGGGGTTGGACTAGACGATCTTTCGAGGTCCCTTCCAACCCTTAGGATTCTATGATTCTATAATTCTATGATTCTAAGTTAAAATTACAGATTGGTTAAGAGCTTTTCACTTAGAAATCTCAGGAAGTTTTGCATCGACTTCAATGAGAGTAGACTTGTATTCTTGTCTATGTTTAAATTAACAATTTAATTAAATTTTAAATTAAATAAGCTAAAACATGTAAAAATAGAGATAATTATTAGTATACAAATGCACTGCATCTCCCTGGATCTTGTAAATGTCACTCTTTATCTTGTAAATATTTAAAATCTTTTAAAGAATTCCTCCTTCCACTAAGCTGAGTTGATTGTGAAGGAGGTGAGGACAAGGAAAGAACAATGGAAGTGGGTATTTCTGTGCTGCCTTTAGTCAGCTGAAGGGGAAACAGGCACTTCTGTAATTAGGTCTCTCAATACATTAAAATTGACTAGAGAAGGTAACCTTGACTTACTATTTGTGACTAAAGTACTATGTATATTTACAGTTCTGTAATTATAATTTCCTTTGGTGTTTAAACCTTGTGATAAGGACAGATATAACTCTCCTGAGTTCATGGAATACTTAGTCCAGAGCTGACTTTCACCCTATTTTATTTATCTTGCAGTACAGTCTTCTCTCTTGGGGTAGAATCTCTACAATTCCCTTGAAAGGACATATAAAACTGGTGATACAAGCTGAAAGTAGAGATATATCAGTGTAGATATGACAGATTTTCTATGCTTACACTTCATGCTCTTCTCTGATTTTCCCTTTAAAAAAGAAAAAAAAAGTCATCTAGTTAAGCAGCTTAGAATGCACTGGCGTGAAAAATCCCTCAGAACTCAGTAATGAGGTGTTCATCTTCTGCACATCTGCTCACATTCCAAGTCACGATGAAGAACCTATAAAAATTCCAAGTCTGTGAGAGAGACACAAGTGTTAAAGTGCTGCTGAATCAGTATTTTCACTACGGACTTTTTATTAGTTAGGAAGCACAGCAGTTATAGTCACAATTTCCCAACTGGGATGTGGGAACGCATGAGCAACAAACAGAACCAAGGAAGCAGACCTGGCCTGTTTCCTGTAGCTTGTTACCTTCCTGCTTTGCTCAAATATCACAGAGAAGGAAAGGTGAACCTGGCCTTTTCTGATGTCAATTGAAAGTTTTGCCTTTTACTTAAAAGGTTCAGAATTACTTGTCAACTTTCTACTCTTTCTTGGTTTAACAGAATCTTTCCAGTGAGGAAGCAAAGCCTTTCTTGTTGCATCTGAAGATGGCCTTAAGCAATAACTCAAAGAGAGGAGATCCATACTACTCATTAATTTATTGGTTCTATTTATCTTACGTTAAAATATAAACCTTTAAAGTGGACATTACTTTTGACTTGCGAAGCTAGCAGGAAGTAAAAGCAGGAAGTTGCTATGAGGAAGAATAAAAAATGGCTTTCAGTGAGAAGAAAAAGAATGGAAAAGAATAATGTAGAAGAAGAAAAATCACAGAATCACAAAATGGCTAGAGTTGGAAGGGACCTTTAAAGATCACCCAGTTCCAGTCCCCATGCATGGGCAGACACCTCCCACTACAGCAGGTTGCTCAAACCCTTGTCCAGCCTGGCTTTGAACACTGCCAGGGAGGGGGCATCCATAACCTTCTCGTGTGTCTCACTACCCTCAAACTAAATAATTTCTTCATAATGTCTAATTTAAACCTACTCTTCCCCAGCTTAAATCCATTACCGCTTGTCCTACCACTACACACCCTGGTAAAAAAAAAGCCACAACAGAACAACAACAACAAAAGCAAAACAAAAAACCCCAGACCCAGTAAGTTAGTTCTCAGGACAGCATATTTTTAAAAAGGGCTATATTGAACCTAAATATAGTTTCCTTTCTAGCCTTTCCAACATTTTCGCAGAATTTGGTACAACTCTTAAAATATTTGATCTTTTCAGTAATTCTCCATGAATAGTCGTATTTATTATAAATTGTAAAAAATAAAACAGATAATATATTAAATCCTAGGCGTTATTCCTTTTCTGTTGTCTAAGCAAGCCTTCAACTGGTATCACTGACTGCTCCTTTCTCTGTTGAGGAACGTATCTCTACATCATCCTAAATTTATATCCAGATCACAGACTATGATTTAACTGACATTGATGTGTTTGTGAAACTGATATGTGTACTGCTGGGTGATGAGGCCAGGAATTAAATTCATAATGGCTAGATGCAAAGCATTTAAAAACATAAAAAAGTCAACTGATCATTAGATCAAATTTTCAACACCTGTTCCAAAATACAGCCATATGAGAAGATGCAGAACTGTTCTGCTAGTCTCAAGTTGGAAGTCAGCTTGACACTGAATTCATTCACAGTTTTCTTCTGACCTACAGTACTGCAGTGATACTGGACAGAGGAACTGATGCAGGACCTCGCCCCTTACCAGATAAGATAAACCAGAAGAACCCATCAAGCTTGGGCAGTTGGTTCCATTAAGAATGACTTGTTCTCTAGACCCTTCACCAACTTGGTTGCTCTTCTTTGGACACACTCCAACCCCTCAACATCCTTCTACTGACAGGCCTGGGCCCAAAACTAAACATGGTATTTCAGGTGCTGCCTCATCAGTGCCAAATACAGGGGGACCATCCCTTCCCTACTCCTGCTGGCCATACTATTTGTAATACAAGTCAGGATGCTGCTTGCCTTCTTGGCTACCTGGCACACTCCTGGCTCATAATTTGCCAGATGTCAACCAGCACCCCCAGGTCCTTTTCCTCTGGGCAGCTTTCCAAGCCTGTAGCTTTGCACAGGGTTGTTGTGACTGAAGTGCAGGACGGGCACCTGGCCTCGTGAAATCTCATACAACTGGTCTCTGCCCATTGATCCAGCCTACCCAGGTCTCCCAGTAGAGCCTTCCTATCCTCAGGCACATCAACACTCTCTTGCAACTTGGTGTTACCTGCAAACTTCCTGAGGGTTCACTAGATCCCCTCATCCAGATCATTAATAAAGGTATTAAACAGAACTGGCCCTGACACTGAGTCCTGGGGAACAACTCTTGTGAATGGCTGCCAGCTGCATGTAACTCAAGTCACCATGACTCTTGGGACTTGGCCATCCAACCAGTTTTTTACCCAGAGAAGTGGACACTGGTCCAGGCCATATGTAGCCAGTTTCTCCAGGAGAATGCTGTGGGAAACAGTGTTGAAGGCTTTATGAAGGTCCAGGTACATTACATCCACAGCCTTTCCCTCATCCACTAAATGGGTTCCCTGTCATAGAAGGAGGCTAGGTTGGTCAAGCAGGATATGCCTTTCATGAGCCCATGCTGACTGGGCCTAATCACCTGGTTGTCCTGCATCTCCTGCATAATGGCACTCAAGATGATCTGCTCCGTAACTTTCCCTGACAATGAGGCCAGACTGACAAGCCTGTGGTTCCCCAGATCCTCCTTCCAGACCTTCTTGTAGATGGGGGTCACATTTACCAATCTACAGTCAACTGGGACCTTCCTGGTTAGCCAGGACTGCTCGTAAATTATGGAAAGTGGCTTGGTGAGCCATTCTGCCAGTTCCTTCAGTACCCTTGGGTATATCTCATCTGGCCCCATAGATTTCTATATGTCCAAGTGGTTCAGCAGGTTGTTAACCATCTCTGGATTATGGGGACTTCAAATTGCATCCCCATTCACTTTAGGCAGGGAAGCTGCATATACTGATCATGAATCTATTGCCCAGTATATGCAATGCTGTTTCTCAAAGATAATGAGTCACACAGAGCAAACTAAAGAAATACAAGGATCAATAGAAAAATGAAACACAACCACCAGAAAATAAACCATATGAAGGGACACTAAATGACCCAGAGTCATCTACTAAACTAAAAACTCTAGGGACACAATCAATCTCTTCAAATACCTTCAGGGTAATAATATATAAAAGAAACAGGGATTTATTTAGTCTGGAAAATAGTAAGGACAGGGGACATTGGCCAAAACAAGAAACACAAAAGTGGGAGCAGTGAATAAGAAAAATATCTTAACTTTAAGATCAATTGCTTGCAGAAATAAACTCCTTAAGGGCATTTGGTCAAGGCACTATCACTGCACATGCTACAACAAAGACTAGATAAATTGTTAGTTGAAATGATGTGACATGGTTCTGCAAGGGGCTGAGTAGCCGCCCAGTCTGATGTTTTCTAGTGTTATTATTGCACAAATAAGATAATTCATACAGTTCACCTGCTCCTGAGTTTCACTTTTTCATTGTAATGCAGGTCTAAATAAGACAAAAAATTTCAAGGTCCAGCTATTTATGCTCCAAATGCCTCAAGAATTAACTGTTCTATTTTTAGCTACTAATTCAGGTACTGCTGTGACTAATTTTATACCAAATTCTTATGCTCAGGAGTTGAAATATTTATTGACACCAGCTAGACTGATGTTACTAATAAGTCCCAAAAGTAACTTTTTGTAGCATGCCTTTTTTTTATGAAGTTACTGTCTTTGGCAAAATTTCATTTTCATTTTTTCAAATGCTTTTGGGAGATGTAGGAAAGAATGACCATAGAAGTATAACCTGTTATCAAGTAATTTACTTCATTGTTTAACTAATGGAATAACTAATAATTTGTTAAATGAAACCAAGAGTAGGGAAATATGAAATCACAGAAATCCTTAGTATCTTACGTGAATTCCTTATTTAAATACAATTGCAAAGTTCCTTTGGCACTAGCAAGACCAGGATTTCATCAGCTACCAAGCATACACAGATTAAAATGATAGGATTAAATAAACAAAAAACAAATTATGTAATGCTATGAATGCTCCTAGTAACAACTAAATCTATTATACACAATGAACTATTAAACAGATTTAGCCACCATTTAAGTACTGTATCTTTTTGCAGTAAGAAAGTGCAATTTCAAACCACTTTCTTGGTTACAGTGATAGAAAATGACATGGAATAGGGATCAAATGAGCATGTCCATATGCCAAGCCATTATCACATAACAAGGGTATCACAAATGACTACACTGTAACTCTGTTGTGTTAGTGTGACAGCAAAGCTTATTTACAGGCTCCAGAGAGACAAAGTCTGAAACCAGCAGCTAGTAACTAAAAGCACAATATTGCAATTCAACTGGGCTGGCTAGGATTATTGAAGAAGACCATGTTTGAGGATTTTTTTGCAAAGATCATAGATGATAGATGAGGTTTGCTTTCTTTCTACTAAACATATGGAGCTACACTGCCTTCAAAGCAGTATTTTCTTTACCATTTTTCTCACTGTGCAGTGTCCAGAATATAGCAAGAACCAGTTTTTTTACCCTTCTCAAATATTACATTATGATCACTCCTCAACAATAACGTCATATAAGAAGTTCTTGGAACTAAGTGTCCCCAGACCTTATGCTCTAGGAGTCATTACATTAAATACTGTTTGCTAAAGGAAAACTAATTTTCTTCTTTACACTGCTTGGGTAGAGGTTGCAAACAAGTGTCCTACTCTTAAATCATGCATCAGATTTCAGTGTTTGTGTCTTTCTATGATCCAGATACTTCGTTAAAGACATAAAACATTAACCTTGTGTCATATAAGGCATTTGTTACAAACCGCTTCCTTAAATACACTTTAGAAAATATAATAAAAATAAGAATTAACAAAATCATATGGCACCTAGTTAGTGAAAGTAAGACATGTATGATGGATAGGGCAAACTTTATACTGACAATTCTGTGAAATTAAAAATAATATAATAAAGTAACGTTAGTAAGTGTTCTTGTTTCCATTCTGTGGGGGACTTGCCTTAAGATGAATGTGTACTTAGTCAATTAGGACTCGTGATTCTAGTAAGTGATTAATTTAGCGAGTGGGTTTTTTCAGGTAAAGTTTCCAGAAGAAAAACACTATTGCATACAGCAGATATTCTGAAACATGCTTTTAACAAGGAGCTCAAATTGTCTTCTAGCATCTCTTACCTACTTTGTGTTGCCTGATACTTATTCAATATGTACACAGATCTCACTACCACTGAAGAAAAACAGTACTGAAAATGCTATTCACAGTGTTCAGCAATTTGGACAGATGTACACCAAAGAGATTAGCGAGCACAAGGATACTATCCAACAGGGTATCTACTCCATCAGTTAGCACATGAAAATAATTTAAGGAACATGTTTAGGTTACTGCATGTGCATTGATTAAACACGTGAAAGACTAAAATCTCACAAAGTTATTTTAATAAGTTGCAACAAATTATTTGTTGCAGTGATTGCAAATTAAATATACAGCTTGGGTAGGAAAGAAGCATAAAGAGGCTTAAAAGAATAGGGAGAGTAGGAATGAAATAGATACAGGGGAAACAGTAACTAGGAACAAGAAGTCAAAAGTCTGTAGAGCCTTGGAACTGCCAAGAGCTTGAAATATTGGCTAGATGTTGATTTCTTTTGTCAGGTTAATAAGGAACCTCACTCCAAGTTTTTTATAGTTACTATTCCACCACTTAAAAGTCAATCACAAAGCTAGCATGATTTGTCCCTCACGCATGTTGTGTGTTTGACTTCAGAAGCACTTACCATGATTAGAGCAAATCTGCACAATTGAGTGAGGTCTACAATCCATTCTCCATAATGTAATAAAAAAAGATTCAAGCGTTCCTTTTAAAAAAACTGATCACAAAATGAGTTGGACAGCTTCGGGGTTTTTTCCATCCACTGTAAAAATCATAGAGGAATTAATAAATATTGTATTACTTCTCTACCTTTAATCACGGTGATCCAACTAGAGGCAAACAGGTAGCCATGCATTCTTTTTTTCCTGGACTAAGTAAAAAAAAAAAGTCATATTGTTGTGGGTTAACCCTGGTGGGCAGCTAAGCATCACACACCTGCTCACAAACTTCCCCCCATCCTACCCCTAACAGGATGGGGGAAAAGGAAGAATAAATGCAAAAAAACCTGGGGTCAAGATAAAAATATTGATAAGTGAAAGAAGACTGCAGGAGGAATTATTTAATAAGGGGAAGGAGAGAGAAAAAAACAAAACAAAGCAAATGATGCAGAGGAAATCACTCACTACCTCCCAATGCTAAACAGATGCCCAGCCACTTCATAAGCAAAAGGTGGGTAACCTTTCTAAAACCTACTCTCTTCCCTTTTATTGCTGAGCATTTAGTTCAGGTTATCTGCATGGTTGTGTCAACTCCTAACCTATTGTCTACTCCTCAGTCTATTCAATGGAGGAACAGAGTGAGAGGCAGAGAGGGTCTTGATACTGTGGAAACACTACCCAGCAAAAGCTAAACCATTACTGTCATGTCCTATATAGGCCTCTAGGAAGAAAATTAACTCTATTCTAGCCAGGCTGAGTACAATTAAATAATATTTAAAGTTAACAATAGGTAAATGAATTTGAAGCAGAGCGTATTATTGGGTATTTCCATTCAACACCAGCAGAGTTTCCATTTTTAAAAGGGGTTTCAAGGTTCTATTTTACAGATTTTTCATCTACCTTCAGATTAATCTACTTCCAAATAGATTAATTCAAGCTGAAGTTCAGTCCTTTTTGTGGGGTGCTGAGAGGTAGGGCGGAAGTGAAAAAACTTGCAGGCACAGAGCAACCACAGCAAGAAAAAGTTTTTAGGTTAAATTTTTACAGATTAGTAAATCACTGAAAGAACGGAAGTTTAATATTTTAGTCTTAGCAATCATGCCTGATAGCCTCCCTTTATGATGGCTTTAAACTTTATGCAGAATTATATACTTATTGTGATTATTCTCTGATGTTGTACTGCATAAATTAGATTGATAGCTGTCACATAGAAATAAAGATAAAGCACTGCATATTTTAATTAATACATTTATTAAACTAAAATTAATAAATTATGAACTATATGTCGAGTTACATGTAAAATCATAGATTAAAGGCTTAAATCATTAATATAAGGAGAATTTCAGTAATTTTTTTTTGTATTTGTAGTTTTTAAATTTTAAAATAATAGGTTAAGACAGAAGAGTATTAAGCAATGAATAAACTAAAAAACTGCAGTTTGTAATTTTATTTTATTTTTTTTATTTTAGTGGAATCCATCAAGAAACTTTCCATCAAAGCTGGCAGAGCTATCTGTCTGATATGACTGACTGATGCAAATTTCTATCATATGTAATTCCTGCACATTTTTTAGAGCATCTAAAATCAAGCCTGAGGTGCTAGGTCTCCACTGACTATATGGGAGCTTTCACACCTGTCTCAGATGTGGACAACAAATTTAAAGTATTTAGTGTTTTTTCTGTATGTATACACGCATTTAGCCGTCTCTGTTTTCTAAGAGATGTACTATTTGGATTTGTCCTTCAAATTTTTCTTCTTGGGGTCAGCTGGCAGCAGCAACATGGGATGGAGAACTGTATAGAATATTGCCATTCCTTGTTGATTTCAGGACTCCTGCTCTTTTATCATTTTATGTTTCAGAAAGATAAAATAAGGCTTGTTCCTTTAGAAAAAAAAAAATACTCCTCATTTATATTCAGAATGTTCTTTGCTATCACTTTTTACATGAAGGCATGACAGAGGAGCACAAGTAAAAATACTAATTTTTAAATTTAATGTACAACTCACAAATTTCCTAGGAATCAAAAAGCAGTCATAGTTACAATGTCAGTGATTGTGAGCATATAAGGAACAGTTACTAAGACAATGACATTCCTTTTTCTCTTACAGTTACATCAGTCCCAACTAGTCATATTATGTATTTAAATAAATATATAAATATATAAAAATACAGTTCCCCCAGCATAAGAAAGATGTGGACCTGTTGGAACTTGTCCAGAGAAGGGCCACAAAAATGATCCGAGGGCTGGAGCACCTTTCTTATGGGGACAGGCTGAGGGAGTTGGGGTTGTTCCGTCTGAAGAAGAGAAGGCTCCAGGGGGACCTCACAGTGGCCTTCTAGTACCTGAAGGAGGCCTATAGGAAAGCTGGGGAAGACTTTTTACAGGGGCTTGCAGTGAGTTGATAAGGCATAATGTTTTTAAGCTGAAAGAAGAGATATTTAAGTTAGAGATCAGGTGTAAATTCTTCAGTGTAAGGATGGTGAGACACTGGAACAGGCTGCCCAGAGATGCTGTGGGGGCTCTATCCCTGGAGGTGTTCAAGGGCAGGTTGGATGGGGCTCTGAGCAGCCTGTTCTAGTGGGAGGTGTCCCTGCCCATGCAGGGGAGTTGGAACTTGATGATCTTTAGGGTCTCTTCCAACTAAAAAAATTCTGTGATTCTGTGATTCTATGCTTATAAACTTAGAGCATTATGAAATGCAACAACTACGTAAATGACTTAGAGATATCAAGGGGAAATATAATTATAGCAATCAGAGTTAAAAATTATGTTATTGAAAAATACTAACAGCTTCAGAGCTAAATAATGTATGCATTTATCAAGGAAACTTTTTTTTTTTTAAAAAAAAAAAAGCATATGGAAGAAAAGATACAGTCGTTTAGAAGATCCAGAGGAAAAAGTTAATTTAGATTAGCTTTTCACATTTCACAGATTGAATATGACAATAGTCAGGTATTTTAAGTATCTGAGAGGTATTACTGTATTTTTTAAGGTAGTAGATTATATTATTGCATGTGCTTGCCATTTACAGAGAGAAAGTGATTAATTCTGTTTACTTTATTCTCTATTTTTGTCTTAAAGATTAAAAGAGATCAGTAGCTCAGGGTGAGCTTTCATGACCCTGGATGAATAAATAGGACAGCTAAGCACTAAATTCATAACCTTTAGATCCCTGAATTTACACATCAGTGGAACATACTTTGCCAAAGAAGGAATTAAACTAGAACTGCCTCTTAAAGAAAGGATAGAGAAATCCATTAAATTTCGGCTGGATTCCTTGTTGTTTCAGGGAATGTCAACAAATTAGCTTTTAATATTTGTGCCTCAAACAATTACAAGCTCGGTGATGTTTAGAACAGAACCTAGTGAACTGAAAATGTAAATCACAAAAGAAAAATTTGAAAGTATTTAAGGTAGAGCAATTAAAACAGAATTAAAATACATGTACAAATGCTTTAATCTCAAGACTCCTTGAGTTCAATGTCTATTTCACAAAGGGCAACTTCATCCCATTTATGGGGAGTGGGGAAATAACAAAGGAAAGACATTGGTGGAGACTTTAATTCTTTACTTTGAAAAAGCAAATGAGTGTTTAACAACTTCCTTTTGGCAACTGATTAAAAAAACCTGTCAACTACAAATGTTATTTGTTTCCTTTAAGTGGTGTCACCCAGACTGTAAATCTTGCATTAATCTTTTTCCCCCAGTTTTAAAATCAAGTCAGCTGTGTCTTCTGAATTCAAGCTGAGAACATATTTGAACATGCCTTAGAAGGCAGCATCTGCTAGTCCTACTCTTTTCCAGCACGAGGAAAGCGCCAAACTTATAAGAAGGAAATTAAACAAAATGCACCTGGTGTATGGAAGAAGTAACTTTCACTTTCTTTCATTAGCTTTAGACTTTCTGCTTTTCATTTATATTTAATGTCTTGCCTGTCTGTGTTATGACATAGAATCAAGGTTCCTTATTCACCTGCTCTGAACCAGTTGTTTCCACTTTTTTCTTTTTATTTTATTCCTCTTCAACTATAGGTTTGTTTTTGTTCTGTTGGGTTATTTTTATTATTTTATTTTTTTGGTCAATGCAGCCATTAACAGTCTTGCCTTAATGGGAAAAATCAGAAACGGAAATATATATTGTCTGACATACTATAATCTTACAATGAAACCACTTGACAAACTTCTGGATATCCCAGGCAAAATGACGAATGTCTGTCCAAACAGTTTCAACATTGCTTCATAGTAGGAGTTATTGCATCTTTTTTAAAGATACAGGACTCAAATATGGCTTAACAATTTATGAGGAAACCAGTATCTGTAGTAAGGGGAAATTAACCATTATATATAATAAAATGTTAAGCAGCAGCACATTAAAGAGACTAAAAATTAAAGGAAAATCTAGCAATATAGGCTTTTAAATTTCACCATTAAACTCTAATAGGACTATTAATGATGCACTTAGAAATCACTGAAACACCGTACTGCAGAGGACAACAGCATCAATAAAAAGGAAAAAAAAATGGTGTGTTCTTATTTACTGATAAACTATTTGGCAACATATAGTCTGCTGAGCATGGACATAAGAACATATAGCAGTACACAGGACTTTTAAAAGATTTTTATTTATAGAATGTGTTCAAGTTTATGTGTTTTTTGAAGAACAGTCAGTACCTATAAATTTGAGTATTATTTGAACCACTTGAGCTCCATTTCTCTCAAAAACAAGATTACCATAAGGTTTGTAAGTGAAACATGCATTCACACATTTCTTTCACTCCAGGTTAATTTATAAGATAACTGTATATTAGGGAGATGATAATTGTAATATTCCAAAGAGTCACACAAAAAAACAATGGAGGAAATGACATTTAAGCTATATTCAGAGTATTCCAATAACAATCAAAAAGTGTCAGTTACCCTTGAGTTTTAGCTGTGGGCTGGTAATAGAAATGTTCTAAGAGAAAGGTAATCTAATGTTTTCCAAATCGTTACTTCACTGCTGATAATGCTACAAGTTGTATAAAGAGCAACAAACAAATTCCTATGTTCTTCCATGGCAGACGTTAAAAAAAACCCCACAAAACTATCACAGTTGCAATGAACATGCTATTGAAGGACTGTGCTGGAGGTTTTATCAAAGCCAGCGATGCTCTGAACAAAGGTCTTATCATATACTTGCCTCTGTATCATATTAATTGGTTTCTTATCACATTGGCCACCTCCCCTCTCCCTAGTAGCATACAAAAGTGAGTATGTTTAAATGTTGATAATACTTTAAGTCTTATTAACAACTTTTATGAGATTAGCTTATTCCTTTTTCACTAGCACAGTAAAGCTCTCAGATCATATACTGTCAAGTACCTTTCATACTGTATTAGTTTAAATGAAATCATTAAGACAACAGACTGGCCAAAAATATGATGTAAATGTCTTATTGTTTAAGTAACTTCCTAAGAATTCAGGCTTATATTTTATTACCCTAGATCACAGAAAGCATTTATGCTGGCAATATTTTCCTCATACCATTAATATGATGACAGATGATTATGTTTCGTGTAACACTCAAATCAAAGGCAGTCTTAGCATCCTCTGTTTATAGTGTAGCCACTATAATAACTCAGGTTCCTGGAATACCCCCATTGATGTTTGATTATTGCATCAAGGAGTGATGATGTCCAGAGTCCTTTTCCTGTATTTTTACTTGGGTGCACTCTGAAGACTACCATACTAGTATGGTATCTTAATTAGAGAATATCTTGGAGCTGATCCAATCACTGACAAAGGATATAAACACAGCTTTACAGCTATGGTTTATTGATTTAGGTAAGAAAAATACTCCAAGCTGAATAAACACAAATTTGAAGTGAAACATTTCTGAAAAGAAAAAAGATGCCAAAATTCCTCACACAAACACATCTCTATTCATTAAGAAAGTTCAAGTGGAAATAGCCAAAGAGGGAGTTGTCATAACTGAATATGCATGACATATTATGTCATTCTGTAATACAAATGGTGCATAATGCAAATGGCCTCCCACTTTCCTCAAGGGAGAGTAGTGCCATTTACCTTGAGATCCAGCTGAGCACTGGGAGGGTGACAGTAACATCAGCAAAAGCAGATGGATATGAGAAAGTCTGCATGCATCAGTGCTTTTATTACTCAGAATTAGCAGTATTTTAATGAACCTGTCTATAGGTGTTAGTAGCACTGTAATTGAACTAATAATAACTTTGGTTTTATTTTAACTAGACAGTTCCAATATTGATTAAACAATCAGGGAATTCCTGATGTTTCATTAGGTGCATTTCCTTAGTCAACACAAATTTCCACAGAAAAATTATCTCTAGAATGTCTATTGCACTTAGCACGTACACCACATTTATCTAGCTAAGCTTAAGCTCAGCACAGGTACCCTCCTACCTATGCCTGTATTCATGGAATGATCTGTATTCATCTTTTGAATCTATAGACAAGACTGCTCTCTGCTATTATATGCATTAGCATGCAGGCTAGAAAAGACTCAAATGAACCCAACGGCATCTATAAGAGCTATCTCTATGGGCTGAAACGTTTCCTGAAAATTTAGGAGAGGTGGGAATGAAAGGATGGAGACAGGTTTGGGGCTTTTACTCAGCTGTCACCCTGTGACACTCCACACTGTGAAGCAGCTAGCACAGCTCAGTTAGTGCAGAAATAAACAAAGTCAGATGTCCAGTACTGGCACAGTTTACTTTCCCTTTGGTACAAGGGTAGGAAAAACAACAGCTATAATTTTCTGAAGCACAATCTGGCCTCAGCTCTCTAGTTGTGAACAGCAAGATTGGCATTTCCTTTTTCTAGAAGCAAAATTTCAATGCAGTATTTCTTCAGCAGAAGCTGTGACAGAAGTACAGTGCTGCAGATCAAACTAGTCTTGAAAACTCTGATAGTGACCCATTATCTGAAGTTTCAGTTCTGAATTTATTCCTTTTTTAGTCAACTTTATTAATAGATCTTCTCTGTAGCACTCAATACTCTGGACTGTAGATACAATAGGACAGAAAACTCTTAACAGGTAATAAAACACCTATGATCTCCTCCCTTCCAAAGTCTTAATGTTTGCACATGAATGCAAGCAGAACTATACCTCAACACATACTTTAGGCATTACTTGCATCATATTGCCCCAGATTTCCTATTTAAATAACCTTTTTAGTGCCTTTGTTTTCTCAAAGTAGATCGGTCTTGCTAATTTGGGATTTAACATTTATTTTCCTAAGAAAAATGCCTTGAAGTAGAAGATGCAACAAATACTATGTTTTTCTGTAGCAGTAACCTGGAAACCACAGAATCAGAGAATGTTTGGAGTTGGAAGGGACCTTGAAGATCATCAAGTTCCAACTCCCCTGCATGGGCAGGGACACCTCCCACTAGAACAGGCTGCTCAGAGCCCCATCCAACCTGCCCTTGAACACCTCCAGGGATGGAGCCCCCACAACATCTCTGGGCAGCCTGTTCCAGTGTCTCACCACCCTTACGCTAAAGAATTTACACCTGATCATCTAACCTTAATCTCTCCTCTTTCAGCTTAAAACCATTACCCCTTATCCTCTCACTGCAAGCCCCTGTAAAAAGCCCGTCCCCTGCTTTCCTGTAGGCCCCCTTCAGGTACTGGAAGGCCACTATGAGGTCCCCCTGGAGCCTTCTCTTCTTCAGACTGAACAACCCCAACTCCCTCAGCCTGTCCCCATAAGAAAGGACATTTTTGTCAATCAACTAAAATACAGAAGCAAAAAGTAAGTAAGTTAGTAAATAAATATATATATATTCACCAACCCCCCTGACAAAACCAAAAACCTGAAAAAAAAAACAAATAGAAGTTAAATAAGCACCTTCCCAATATGTAATAATAGACAGATTTAGAAACAGATTGAGAAGAAGGTTGTAGTTACACAATCATGAAAACTAAGAATATAACCTGTACTCTTTCTACCGTGATATGAGAATATTTGGCTTTACTGCTACAGGTGCTACTTTTAAGAAGGAAAGATAACAGATATGCAAACATATACCTAAGCCTACATAAGTATCCATTTACCTATGTATTATGTAATTAAGTACATACATTAATAAATATTTATATGCATGTATTCCACTAATATCAGTGGTTTATTTTGATACTGTCAAAGATCAGTATTATATAAATCTATCACCACTCACATATCATATCTGTAATGTAGTAATTCTTAAATTTGAAAGCAATACGAGGTCCAGAAACAATAAAAAATAACTAGCTGCATCTTTAATAGGCCTTATATAGATCCAAATGTAATGAGAAAATATAAGTAATTTTTAAGAAAGGAATTAACTGAATTGCGTAATTTCATCTTTAGAGACTTTTTCAGGAACTACCTGCATTTCATTAAGAGAAAATTAAAGGTACTATGGTTTCCCAAATTTGTAGACTGAACACTTGCATTGAGTATCACACATTGTTCAAGCTAGTGAACTTACGTACTCCAGTCATGTTCTACTGCTAATCTAACCTCTCTGTAAAGTATTAGCATCATTTTTGGTCTCCTTACAGTGTTTCTGAGGGGGCTAAGACTCCCCATCTGTTTCTATATGAATAGTCAAAACAACAGACCACAGAGACAACATGAGTACAAAGAATCTCATTTACTTTAAACAAAAAAACAATGTAGACAACAGAGCTAATCAGACTAGTTTCCTTTATAACCACTGGAGAGAAAAAAGGATGCTGTTAGCATGAAGTTTATTTGATCTCTTAGATACCTGCTTTAGGGTAAGAAGAATTACACCTAAAACTTCCTTTTTCATCTCTAGCCTGTAATCCAAATCTAGATAGGTAGCTCAGACCCAATGCTGTCTGTAAGATAAATACTTTTTGATAAATACCTTTTTGCTCTCTAAGTGTACCTACTTTAGTTTTTTGGCACATTGATTTATATAAAATGAAGAACTTAAGAGTATTCACTCCTGATAAAGAATAACAACATTCAGGATCCTGTTCCAGTGCGTGTTTAATAAAAAAGTTTGAAGGACAATCACAATGAGACTGAGAGAAAACCAACCAAAAAACCCCAACAAATTGGTTTGTTGTACTTACTCTAGAAAGCCAACTTTGAGTGTCTGCTTTGCCTCCTTTATGGCAATTTTGAAAAACAGGTATTACCGATTCTCTGAAAATATAACGGTCAGGATCAAAATTACTGTTATGAGGTAAATACGTGCCAGTTTCTTCTTGAGGAGTTTAAAAAGTTGTGGTTTACTAAAATGCAGACCATAAAACTTAAAAAATCTTGAAAGACTTAATGGAATAGAAAAATAATTTCTCATTCAAATAGGAGATCAAAAAAGATTTTAAGGAAAAAACAACACTATGAACCACAGTGAAGTCCAGTGTTATGGGTTCATCTTTGATACCTAAACAGTATATTTCTCCTCAATCTGTGTAACTCCTTGAGTGAAACATGGTAACAGAAGCAAGTCTAGGTCCTAGTTTGTCTCTTTGAGCAAGATGGAAGTCAAAGCATTGGAGCTAACTACATAAATGGGAACAGACAAATGCATTAACTGATATTTAAAGTGACTGACTGCTAAGAAACAACATTAGAAGATTTTCACTTTGACTGTGCCCTGGCTTAGCGTCAAATGCGAACACAGAGCCAAGCCAGCCACAGGTGCTGAACTGTAATTTAACTTTAACTTTCATTACACTCCTTGCCACACTGTGGCCAAAGCAGATCTGCCAAATCTTCAGCTGGAACAAAAAAAGGCTCTTAATTGGCCACCAAGGGTGAAGACAGTAAGAAAGAAGTCCTGTTTGATTTCCCACTGGGAGGCTGAGAGTCTGATATTATAAAGTACAACAAGTTCCAAAGTCCCTCCATGTTTTTGGCTTCCAACATATCCGTACTTTCTCTCATCCTCCAAATCATTAGACTAGGCAAAATATTTCCTTCTTCATTTTTTATTTATACAAAATCCAGGAAAATAACTGTTTATAGAGTCGATACTATTCCGGTCAGACACACACACACACAAAATTAAAAAAAAAAAAAAGCAAACCCAAAACCAACCCTCCTGTTAACCTGCCTTCAGCATTTTACTATACTAACAATGATCCATTACCTTTCATTCCCAGCAGCTTTCTCTCCCAGCCCGATATTAATCTTCCAATCTGTTCTACATAGAAAACTATAAGCAGTTGAATACTTAAATGAGTGTGGCCTGTGCTCTTTTAAAAGTCACGAGTGCAGTATCAGACAAAGAGAATGAGTAGTTAGTCACAAAGTCACTCAAGTCATGTGTGAAGATACTCAAGGGCAAGATTCATTCATCTAGGTTAGTCCTCTAAAAGCAAGTTTATCATCTATGTTGCCTCTATAGTTAAAGGAAATAAAAAGCCACTTTGAAATTTAGGTTAAACTCACCACTTTGTGTTATATTATGATCTGAAGGTACCTATCTCCTTTGTATACAGAAAACAGCCTGGAAGAATAGCTTGACTAAGGTAACTAATTGATAAATATCTACGTATTTCATTGTAACAGTCCAGCAGGAAATTGTCTAACTGATAATTGTGCCTAATTGTCATTCATCCACTAAAGGAGAGAGGAAATATTTACTGATATAAAGGCAAAGATACCTTTTTATTCTATATAAACCAGAACAAAATTATTACAATTATTTTACATATAGTTTGCCCATACATTGTTCCTTCATTCCAGCTCTGTGATCTTTGCTGACTTTTTGGATCCTTTCTTTTTAGCCTTTCTGGAACATGAACCACAGGGAAATTGGGACTGGGCAGTTTTAAAGTATAAGTATCATGGTTTTGGTGGTATACTGGGCAGTTTTAAAGTACAAGTATCATGATTTTGGTGGCATTGGTGTCTGGTATAAACATCAATTTGTGACTGAAATATTCTCAAGACTAGAAACACCAAATGATTTTCAATTTGCACCTGTTTTAAGTGACAGGGAATTCCTAGAAAATGGCAACCTCTCTTCCCTCTTGACAGTCTTACTATAGAAAAAGAAATGCTGTTTGTTCAAATATTTGACAGTTTGATACAGGTTTCTATGTCTTCCTCTCAAACTTCTGAAAGATATTTAGATTTTAATGTGTATTATGAAACTATTAGCTCTATACACCAAACTTACTTTAAAATAAGAGAAAAACAAAAGCATTTTTTCTAAGTTAGTGCATTTCAGAAAAAAAACAATTTACCTGTCTAAACCCTAACCTTTGTGTAGCATTCTTATTACCTTTTCCTTCCAGCGCTAGGTTTTAAACTAGCATTTGACTATCCTTGAAACAGACAGTTAATTTTCTCATGTCAGCTTTTCTTGTAGCTCCTTACCATCCAGAAAATTATCATTTATTCCTTGATGGTGCACAACTGATATTGTAATCTGCTAATACCTGATTTTTGAACATCCAGTTATACTTGTCTGATAACAAAATACTCCTGCTCTCTCTAACACACTAAGAATATTTACCTTTGCTGAACCTTTCAGCCTGTACCAGAAACTTTAACATAAGCTGTCCAAATCTCCATCCACCCTTGACTGGGAAGATTAGGAATAATTTGTTTTGATCAGAATTACTTTGTTGGCTAGCAATGGTTTCCATAGTAATCAGGTGGTAGACATTGCTGAAGCAGATTTCATCAGTTGTAAAACAGCATTAGAATTATCCTACACTTCTAATTACATCTTAGCAGGACTGACTTTTACATACTGTAGCTCAGAGGCATACAAAAAAGGCAGATTTAACTCTTGAAAAGCTTCCACGAGAAAAGAAATTGCAACATCCTCTTCCAATACCTGGGATTTTTGGAGGTGTTCTGGGGTGTCATTTTTTGTTTGTTTGCGTGTTTTCAGGCTAGAGCTGAGAATTAAGAGTATTTTTACACAAGGAACAAAACACGGTGAAGTACAGTTAAGATACACCTGCTGTGTAACACTGAGATTTTTAGTCAGTGTTTCATGTGCTAATGGGAGCAACTCAGACTGCTGCAGGTCTTAGGAATAAATCATAATTCTTCAAAAATGGTATATTTAAACATGAGGAGAGGTGATTCCAGCGGGAAGGACAAACACATTTTCCAGCTCATGCTCGTAAATATTTGTATTGCTATTATTTTTTTTTTCTGATTATTTCTGCTTGCTTCTTGAAAGAAAACATCCTTGGGAAAACCCAATACAAGATGTTTATGCCATAGTTTAGCTGGTTCCCCTGGCATAGCAGTAGCCAGTGTGTGATAAAAATGCCAAAGTAATACTTAATCCTTATTTTAGTGGCAAACTCAAGAGTTCGTTGATGTGTGTTTAGAATTTTAATTAACTTGAAAAGAAGGCAGCTGGCAATTACTAAGTATGTCTACATTTGCCATAGCACACTTTATTCAAAGAATGCTAATACATTTACAGTAAATATTTCTGGAAGCTCTAGATAGACTTAGGAATGAGAGGAAATGGAAGAAGAAAGGAATAAGCAAGAGCTTTACAGGTGAAAAAGACACGGGATAAAGCTAAATAGAGAGAAAAACTGCAGATTTTATGAGACTCTAGGATGACAGATTTAGCTTGACTTTGGCTCAAACTTTAATTTTCAGCCTACAGGCCTTGTGTACACCTCTTATATAAGATTGATTTTTTTTTTTTTTTTTTTTTTTTTTTTTTTTTTTTTTTTTTACATTAACAGCTGTAGCTCTACATCCTCAAAATCAGAGATTTATCCTTGAAACTATGAACCTCTCTGTAAGGCATGTAGTCAATAACAGGAAATGACCAAAAGGAGCGATAAAGCAAATTTCTCTTCTAGTAATGGCTGTACTAGTTACCATGAAAGGAAAGAAGACACGGAAATATTCCACATCTATAATTTTTCAAGTTTATATTACATAAAGTTTAAGACTACTAAAAGTCATGGCAGAAGTAATGGAGAAGGCCAGAACATAGTCAGAATTTTCCTAAAAATACTACTGGAAATGTAAACATAATGCTTGCTCATGGAGTACAAACGAACAGAGAGTGCACACCATGAACATCCCCTGCAGCCAGAAGATAGTTACCAGGTGATGGACAGAGTTTACAGGCACATGCCAGCAGGTGGAAGGTCCCACAGCAGGATTCCTCAACTCCCAGGCTTGTGGCATTAGGTCTGCCAGATTCTCAGTACTCTATGTTCTTGGAAGAAGCAGACAAAAATCCTTAGCTAAAGTCCTGCTTTTCAGCATTGCAGTTACAGTAAGGATTCTTGGAGCATGAAGGAAGTGCTGCTGCAGAGACAAGAATCCAAATGTGGAAATATTCCAAATATGATCTGAACCTCCATTATTATGCATCTGGAGGCTATGGGCAGTTAAAGAATCATTCTGATGACTGCAGAGAAGCAAGAATGGCTACTTCAATTTTTCAGGTCTAATTTTGCCTGAGGATAGAGTCGTTATTTATTATTATTTTTATTAGTTCGATGCCCAAGAGATTCAGCCAAATCTGAGGACCTAAATGTGCCTGATACAATATAAACATGAAATAAATAAAAAAAAAAGTGAAAAGAAAGGCTTTAGAACTAGACTTAGAATACAGTTAAAAGGAATACTATAAAAAATAGTAAGTCAAGGGAATAAACAGAAGGAAAAATTAATAAAACCAGAGTACCAACGGGTATAAAGACTAGTAAAAGGACTATGATCTTTCAGCTTCTGACAGACCATTAGTTTGTATGTGATCCAGTTCATTAACATTTCCAAATGAAATATCATTACTAACTGATGGCTATTCAACTCCTTATGATAACTGATCCTATGGTCTCAGTTCACTTCCTGTTGGACAGATATCTGCATTAAAACTGACATTCTTGTTGACAGTATCAAGAAGATCACCATGAAGAGAGCAGACACGGAGAAGACCTATAGAGTGATTTTTATTTCTTGAAGAAAACTGTATGTTTGTCTTTGAATACATGGCTTTGAGTAACTTCTCAAAATATACTCTTTGTAGCTAATCTCAGATTAACAGCAGTCCCCTCCTCAGTAGGAATGTGGTGCTTAGTAATATATCAATAAATTCATGTAAAGGACAGAATTCTGCATTTCAGTCACTTTCATTATTCAAAAATTATTTTTTAGATATGCCATTTTTGCATCAGGAAAATGGCTATTCCTGTTTTTAAAGTACTTCATAAATGCTTTTATACTTGTCATAAATTTTTCTGAAAGCAGCCCCTACTACCAAATAGTAATTACAGACAATTCTAACCATAATTCAATTCAGTAATAGTCCTAAAACAACTGTGGACAGCTGTAACTCTAGGTAACTTTCTGGATCACACCAAAGCTAGAGTAAAGCAACTTGTCTAAGGTAGACTGACAAGATTGTAAGGAGGAACACTGTACACCAGACTTTAATAAAGGATACAAAGTTTAGTAAAAATTGTCATACGCTTATTGCAGCATTTGTTTAAGAGGGAGAACACAGAGCAAGCGCAAAAGGAAATGAGTTCCAGATTTGCCTCTTAATTTGCAAATGTTGGTTAATTAACAAATTAAGTTTAATGTTGCAATGGAAAGCACAGAAGGACAAAAGTGCAACATAATTAGAATCACATTAGACTAAAAAGACTGAAGACCTGATTCTGCATTTATCAAAGGCAATAGCAAAACTCCAGTATTTTTGAATCAGGGAAGATTGAATCTCTTAAAAAACTGGCATGTTTCCAAAATATCTGAACAATGGCTAGCAGAAGCAAAAGGAAATAGATTGTTCAGATGTTGCAAACAGAACACAGCTAATAGCAGCAGAAGGAAACTCAATCATGTATTTATTAGTGTGAGACACGCTGTGCCATAAACCATACAAAATCTTCAAGAACCTCTGGACTGGAATATTTTAGAAGTGAGCAAAATCTAGATTTATACATTCTCCTATCCACTTAATAACAACTGAATTGTAATAGGAATATCCTGGGTAATTTTTTTTTAAAAAAATGTTTATATGTGAGATTTATCTAAATAAATCTGCATCTAAAACAGAGTTCCTTATACTCAGTAAAAAAAACTGGTGTTTTTAGAGTATGATCTGATTTCAGTACGAGGCAGCCATTTGTAATAAATTAGTTGAATCATAACCCAGAAAAGCCTGCTTCTTTTTGGTAACTAAAGACGTAACCTAGGTAACCAAGTAAAGTTAGGTGAGATGAATTTCACAAGATGTGGTTAACTGGGGGGAAAAAAGCGCACAGTAATTGAGTACTGGTTCCCCAGTCCTTCACAGGGTTGGCTAATCTCTATTGAAGATCCTTGAACAGGGACAGGAGACTCTTAACTAATGTAAGCCTCTGTGATACACTTACCATACCTAATAGGCTGGCACTTGAAAAGCAATCCTGCTATGTCACGATGTTCACACATAAAGTATCTGGAACCAAAGGCCTCTTTCACTCCTCTGCTCTTTGCGCAGAAGAACACATCTGCCCACAATTCAGCCTACAACAAAGCCAGTCTCAGAGCAACTGTTTGCAACGTGACAGGAAACATACTAGTCACCTTGTTAACCTTACGGACAAATTGTGCCTGATCAACCTGACTGCTTTCTGTGATCAAGAGACCTAGCTGTGTGACTGAGAGTAGAATGGTGGATATGGCATACTTTGACTTTAGCAAGCTATCTATCACAGTCTCTAATTCTATTCTTATAGCCAAATTCATAAGCTGTGGACTGGATAAGAAGACAATGAAGTGGGAGAAAAACTGGCTGGACTGTTGGTCTAAAAGAGTAGTGATCAGCAGTAAAAAAAGCCAACTGGCAATATTACTGGGGCAAATACTGTTCAATGACATTATTAGCAACCTGGACGACAGGAAGAGGACACTCTCAGCATATTTGCAGATGATACAAAATTGGGAGGAAGAGATGCTATGCTTGAGGTCAGGGCTGCTACTCAGAGGGTGAGGTTGAGAGGTGTGAGGAATGGGCTGACAGCAACATCATGAGGTTCAACAAAGCCTGCAATCCTGCATCTAGGAGGAAATAACGCCATGCAATACTTAGGCTAGACGCTGGCTGGGTAGAAAGCAGCTTGACAGAACAGTATCTGAGGGCTCTGAAGGACAAACTGAATATGACTCAGAAGCGCACTCTTACAGCAAAGATAGACAAATACAATCTGGAATGTACTAGCAGAAGTACAGTCAGCAGGTCCAGGAAAGTAAACTCACTTGTTGGAAGCTGTCAGACTACATCTCGAGTGCTGTGTCTCATTTTTGCTGGTCTTGTGACCAGCAAAGGTCATCCATCTGGTGAGGGGGATGGAGCACATGGTATGCATTAAGTGCCTGTGCGGTGTTTCCAGCTGTAGGAGGAGAGGGCTCAGGAGAGATGTCATTATTGTCTTCAGATAACTTTCGGCAGGGGACAAAGAAGATGGAGCCAGTCCTCTTGGACGTACATAATGACTGGTGTGAATGCAATGGACACAAATTATAGAATCCTAGAATGGTTTCAGTTGGAAGGGACACTAAAGAACATCCAGTTCCAGCCCTTGTGATGGGCAGGGACACCTCCCTCTAGACCAGCATGCTCAGAGCCCCGTCCAACCTGGCCTTGAAGACTTCCCTGAAGGAGGAGCATCCACAACTCCTCTGGGCAACCTGTGCCATGTCTCACCAACCTCACACTAAAATAATTTGTTGCTAATTTCTCATCTCAATCTACTATCTTTCAGCTTAAAACCATTATCCCCTGTTCTATCCCTATATTCTCTAGTAAGAAGTCCCTCCCCAGCTTTCCTGTAGGCCCGTTTCGGTTACAGGAAGGGCACTACAAGGTTTCCCCAGAGCCTTCTCTTGCCCATACTGAACAGCCCCAACTCTCTCAGCCTGTCTTCATAGCAGAGGTGCTCCAGCCCTCTCATCATCTTTGTGGCTTTCCTCTGGACTTACTCCAACAGCTCCATGTCCTGACTGTGTTTGGGGCTCCCAAAGTGGACACAATACTCCATGTGGGGTCTCAGAAGAGCTGAGTAGAGTGGGAGAATTACTTCTCTTGACCTTCTGGCCATACTTCTTTTGATGCAGCCCAGGAGACAGTTGGATTTCTGGGCTGCAAGCACACATTGCTGGCTCATGTTTATCTTCTCATCAACCAACACTCCCAAAGCCTTCTCCTCAGGGCTGCTCTCAGTCTATTCTCTACCCAGCCTGTATTTATGATTGTCCCAATGCATGTGCAGGACCTTGCACTTGGCCTTTCTGAACTTCATGCGGTTTGCCATGGGCCCATCTCTCAAGCCTGTCAAGTTCCCTCTGGATAGTGTCTCTTCCCTCCAGTGTGTCAACTGCACCACACAGCTTGATGTCATAGTGAACTTGCTGAGGGTGCACTCAATCCCACTGTCTATGTTACTGACAAAACAGAGAATGCAAGATTCTGAAGTTCATGCAGTCTCTTTCCCATGAGAATGGACACACCCCAGAGGGAATGTATGGTATCCACAGGGACATCAAGGCATTCAAAACACACACAACAGGGACATGCTTCTTAGCAACTCCTAACTGGACGTCCCTTAAGCAGGGGTCGGGTGGAGGACCTCCAGTTGTCATTTCCAGCCAATACTGTTCTGCTTCCTGTGAGTTTAGCTTGCTCTGATGAAGTACTCTCTTGCTTCTGAAGGCAGAGAAAGCCATGAGGGCTTTTGCTGTTTTCCATATGCAGCACAAGTAATACTGCAAGAAAAAAACCTAGTCAGGTCTGTCCCTGGATTAAGAGGAAGGAGTTATGCAGACAATTTAAAAATCTTAAATAAAAAAGGAAAATTTATATATGCTGGCTTTCAGCAATATAGACAAATTCATATTTCAGATAAGGGGACTTCAAAGAAATTGGTTAAGAGGCATAAATGGGACTGAAGAAAAATAAACTTGACCAAGACCTATGGAACAAATGGAGTATGGTAGTCAAAGGGAAATAAATGTTTGGACGTGGGGATATGAAAAAGATAGCTTTATTTAAGGAAGTTCCTATATGATTTTAACATAGTTGTCCATTGCAAATAAGCTAACTGGTTTCATCTAGAAATACAGTAAGTAACACTGTTAAAATAAAAATACTTTAAAAATATTGTATTACAGACTGCCACTGAAGGTCATACCTATTGTTTGGTCTATTAAACGGGTATATTTTCAGTTTCTATCATCTATCTGGATCCTGTCAGAAGACAGAAGCCTAATATAAAGAAATTAAACTATTAAGACAATCTCTTTAATGCAGTTCAGTAAGAAATGTGTTAGGGATAAACTCCAAGAGCATCTGTTCTTCTTTCTCAGTGAAACCCTGTAATTTTCGTTTATGTATAAAAAGGGACAGTAGGCACTCAAACAGGAGTACAATCTGCTTTTGTAAAAGTAAATGCATGTACAGCAAAGGAATTCCATAATTTCAAAAACTGTAACTGCTTTTTCATGCAATTAAGTAGTCAAAAGAAGCTGAAAATAGTAAGAATTGTAAAAGCAGTTTCATAATTCAATCCTTCACACAATGCAACAGTTACAGTTTTAAGATTAATATAGTTTTGTACAACTCAGAGTACAGAGCTATGCTTTCTCAAAATCAGATATTTTTTTCTTCATTAAAACTGTAATATTGAAGCATTTGCTAACAATCAGTGTAATTCACTGCCCTTTTTAATTTCTTCCACTTGTAATTTAATTAATATGTTACAATTGCTAGTGCAATGAGCATCAGAAAATAGTATGTTTTTTTCCTTCCCCTTCTTTTTTCCCCTTCTGTTTTTTTGCAAATCCCATTGGGCAGCTAAGCACCCCACAGACATTTGCTCACTTTCACTTCTGGGAAGAGGAGAGAAAGAATATAAGCAAGAAAACTTGGGTGTCTAGATTTGAAAAAGAAAAGGAAAAAAAACAAAATTACTAAGTGAAGAACAAAGGGAAGAAGAGAGACAAAAACAGAACAAAGCAAGTGATGCAGAGGCAATCACTTGCTACCTCCCAAGGGCAGACTGATGCCCAGCCACTTCCTACGAAAAAGACTGCTGACTTTCCTAAAACCTCCTCTTTTCCCTTTTATTGTTAAGCAGTGTTATATGGTATGGAGTAGCTCTGGCTCGTTCAGGCTATCTGCATGATTGTGTCAGCTCACAACCTACGGTGCAACCTCTAGCCTTTACAGTAGGAGGTCACAGTAAGAAAGAGAGAAGGCCTTGAAGCTAGCAAAGCTGGAAGATTAATGTCTTAACAGTATTTTTTGATCACAAATCTAAAGCACAGCACCATATGAGCTGCTATAAAAAACCAAACCAAAACAAACAAACAAACAAAAAACAAAAAAAAACCCACACCTCCCTCCTAGCTAGGTACACCTTCTTTCCTTATCCCTTCCCTTCTCTCACTTCCTTTAATGAAAGGCATCTCCAGCATGCTGTGGTTTGTACTCTTTTGTTCTTAGTAATATAGTGTAATATAAATAATACTATTTTACTTCTACATGCTAATTTTTATTTTTAGACCTCCTGATGGCTCTTTATGTTCTAACTATAAGCTTACAGGAACACACATTACTATGACTAGCAGACAAGATCACTGCAAAAGCACTTATCCATAGTCTACCACTCCAGTCTTTCCCAAAACTGCTACCTTACAAATATAAACCAGAGCATTTGTATTTGTATATTACCTTTGCAAAATCTCCAGCCCTCATGCGAGTATCCCTGTTACATCACTCAGAGAAAGCACATGAGGGTCACAGGCAGAGTCTTCTATTCCTGTCATGCAGTTAAGACAGATAGATCAGAGTATAATATAAATGGTTTCTTTAACCTTTATTAGAAGCTAATAAATAGCTGACCTCTGTCACCACAGACCCAGATCGCACTAGACTATTTACTTATTTTGGTCTTGCATTATCTTTGTCAGTAATTAGTATTAATTTCAAGGATGGAAAAACTTATACAAAGAGAGACCAAGCAAATAGTGCACAAAATCCAGCAGAAATAGAATGTACCTCAAATAGGAAAAGCCTAGAAATCTGATTCATATCCAGGTGCTGACAGGTTTGGCCAGGAAAGCTTGTAGCTGCCTCTAGTTCTGCTATTGTGCAGTCCCAGGGGCTACACCAGAGGCTACTTTACTTTATCTGAGCATTTCTGCATCTGTTTTACACCTGAAGCCCATTTAACCGTCTGAACTGGACGTGCACCCGAGATCCCCAAGGGACCTTGTCCAATAAGTCACCTGATACACATACACCATGACATTCAACGCAGAGGAAGCTTCTGGCTGATGTTTATTGTTTTGTCTGTTTGTTTGTTATTTAAATAGATAAAATATCAAGTAGGGTGAGAGGCACAGCAACCTGTCTTCAAGAAGGGAGGGAAGCAAAGGGAAGAAATGTGAAGGGAAAAATCAAGATGTAACTAAATAACTTAATGAGTTACCACTCAGCTGCTAACCATGGTGAATTTTAAGTTTGTGAGGCATTAGTGTATCATAAAGATGGGGAAAGTTTGTTTGTTTATACCACAGTTGCTTTGACTTTCTGTGTGAGGAAAACAAAAGCAAAATGTGTCTTCCTTAGTTTTAGCCACCTAAAAGCTGCGTATCTACTAAGCACTGCTGCCTCAGATACACTCTGTACCAAGTGGGGTATTTCCAGGGGACAATTCTTTCATTTTGAGATAGCTCAGTTTAGATTATATGACTTTCTCTTAACACTAATATCAGAAGTGGAGAAGACTTTTTTTTTTTTTTTTTTTTTTATGTGCAAAGAAAAGCTTGATTCACTACTTAGCTGAAGTGTTACAATACAGGAATGTTACCGTGTAACCTGCTTTTACTTTACCAGAGTTAAAAATACTCAAGTAAAGCTATACAATCATTAGAAGGCCATTCTTAGGATCACTACCTTAAGCAGACTTAAAAATATTTTCTTTTCCCACCTAGCCTCTTTTCTCTGCAGAAGACAAAATTCAATCTGCAAACACAGATAAGGTCATGCTATTCCTAAATGTGTTGTTCTAAAGCTTTGTCAATAGCATCTAGAAGATTCCTATATCCAGTTATTAAGCTGTTAAGAAATGGTTATACTGAATTAGTAAAAAAATACAATGAACTTAAAATATTCATGTAACACTCAAAAATATTTTCAGCAACTAACAGTCAATCATTCAATAAGATATGCTTGATAGGTTAGCAAGTATTTTCTGCAGAATGACTGAGCACAAGTAATGTTTAAAATAACTGGTATTAGAAGTAAATCAGGTAGTTATTTTTTTCTTTAAAGTACTTCATTGAAAGCATTAGTTTCTTTGTTTCAATGACTTGTTGGTTTGTTTGAATTCTCAAAGAAAGCCTTGTTTCCACATTGATCCCATTATCTTAGTGCAAGAGATAGAAAAGCAAATCAAGGAAACAGCAGGGAACTATTTTTTATTCCCCTGTCATTTTGTCAACATTGAGAAGGCTGTGAACTCATTCTAAAAGCAGTTCCAAATCCATGAGGTGTGAGTTCATTGATGGAGAATCAGTAAGTTCAAAGGATAATGCACATGTGATTTTTTTCATGTCTATCATTCTTCCTGCCATGACACGGTCTTTTAGCTCTTACACAGTGTGAGACTCTGGGCACTGACACTGCAAGATCAGCTCATGGCATTCGCATTCCAAGACACACAATGCAGATGTTTCCAATTAGTACTAGAAATGCATAAAATAACCACGACCTAGCACTTGCTGTTACACTTAGTATTTAAACTGTTTCACAAACAAAATCATCAAAATGCATGAACAATGAATCATTGTTTATGCTACATTTGATCAATGCCAAACACACTGTACATATATTATTGCAACTTTATCAAAAGGGAAGGATACATCTAACCTCTTCACAGCTGCAGTACAGGGGGTATTTGCAATGGATAGCCATTTTTACAGTCCCGCTGGTCTATGGTTACACTATGTAACACCATTACTTCAATTAGAACAGCTCTGCCTCTTTGTGACCTGGTTCCCTGAGGCTTAGCAGTCACAGGAGGTTAATCTGGTTTTCTGATTTTTTACTTACTCCAAGTTCCAGTACCTTTATTTCGATGCAAGTTTCCTAGGGGCTGTGTACTGGAGTGGATACGTGCACATCTCATCCTGTTTAGCTCAAGCATGAACACAGATCAAAATAAAAGCCCAGTTTTTACAAAGCTCAGTTACTACAGTAGCATGATGGTAGAGTCACAAAGTCTTCCAAAGTAAACACAATCTAGGAGACAGGGGCAGGGAAGCAAACCCTCCCCCCAGAAAAACAGTATGACTTGGAAACAGACATGAATTGGCCTCTGTGAGTCTCTGGGATTCTGAGACCCAGCCTATAGGTTTTCATCCAAGCATGTACAGCAAGGGACCAAATTCAAAAACCTACCACTTTACTATAATCTCAGTGAGGAATGAAACAGCTCCTGTATCTCTGGGTAAAAAAAGAGCCTGGAGCTATTTCACTAACACCTCATGAAAAAATAACACTATATGCCATTACATTACACATACAAGTATTCCCAGAACCTGACTTGTAACAAATGCGTAATAGCTTCCCCCCGCTCCCCATAAAGACTATGCAAGAATGAAAGATCCTATTAACATCATGGAACTAAACTCAAGTTTACAGGTACACATCTACTTTAAAGAAGTATATTACCTTTAATGCCATTTCAAATCCTACAAGCACACTTAAATGGCCATACAGATATCACTGGTTGGAGACATTTTTACTTCATACAAACTATAATTTAGCTGACCAGCAGAGAGAGGTGATTGTCACAGAATCATAGAATCATAGAATCCTAGAATCCTAGAGGTTGGAAGGGACCTCGAAAGATCATCTAGTCCAACCCCCCCGCCAGAGCAGGGTCACCTAGAGTACATCACACAGGAAGGCGTCCAGGTGGGTTTTGAATGTCTCCAGTGAAGGAGACTCCACAACCTCTCTGGGCAGCCTGTTCCAGTGCTCTGTCACTCTCACATTAAAAATTTTTTTTCTGATATTCACCTTAAACCTCCTATGCTCCAATTTGTATCCATTACTCCTTATCCTATCACTGGTCATCACTGAGAAAAGCTTAACTCCATCTTCTTGACACTCACCCTTTATGTATTTGTAAACATTGATGAGGCCACCCCTCAGTCTCCTTTTCTCCAAACTAGAGAGACCCAGCTCTCTCAGCCTTTCCTCATAAGGGAGATGTTCCACTCCCCTCATCATCATTGTGGCTCTGTGCTGGACTCTTTCAAGCACTTCCCTGTCCTTCTTGAACTGAGGGGCCCAGAACTGGACACAATACTCCAGATGTGGCCTCACCAATGCAGAACAGAGGGGGAGGAGAACCTCTCTTGACCTACTAACCACACCCTTTCTAATGCACCCCAAGATGCCACTGGCCTTCTTAGCCACAAGGGCACACTGCTGGCTCATGGTCATCCTCCTGTCCACCAGGACCCCCAGATCCCTCTCTCCTATACTGCTCTCCAGCAGGTAAGCCCTCAACCTGTACTGGTGCATGGCGTTTTTCTTCCCCAGATGCAAAACTCTACACTTGCCCTTGTTGAACTTCATCAGGTTTTTCCCCGCCCAAGTCTCCAGCCTGTCTAAGTCTCTCTGAATGGCAGCACAGCCTTCTGGTGTGTCAGCCACTCCTCCCAGCTTGGTGTCATCAGCAAACTTGCTGAGGGTACATTCTGTTCCCTCATCCAGGTCGTTGATGAAGATGTTGAACAACACCGGTCCCAGTACCGACCCCTGAGGGACTCCACTAGTCACAGGCCTCCAACTAGATTTTGCCCCATTGACTACAACTCTCTGACTTCTTCCTTTCAACCAGTTCTTGATCCACCTCACTGCCTGATCATCAAACCCATACTTGATCAACTTATCTACAAGGATGCTGTGGGAGACGGTGTCAAATGCTTTACTGAAATCAAGATAGACCACATCCACCGCTCTACCATCATCTATCCACCTAGTAATTTCCTCACAGAAGGCTATGAGGTTAGTCAAACATGACTTACCCTTGGTAAAACCATGTTGACTGCTCTTGATGACCCCCATCTCCTTGATATGTCTAGAGATAGTGCCAAGGACAAGTTGTTCCATCACCTTTCCAGGGATGGAGGTGAGGCTGACCGGTCTATAGTTACCCGGGTCCTCCTTCTTGCCCTTCTTGAAGACTGGAGTGACATTTGCTATCCTCCAGTCCTCAGGCACCTCTCCTGTTACCCATGACTTACCGAAGATGATGGAGAGTGGACTAGCAATGACCTCCGCCCGCTCCCTCAGCACCCTTGGATGCATTTCATCCGGACCCATCGATTTAAGGATGTCCAGATTACTCAACTGATCCCTAACCCAATCCTCATCTACCTTGGCAAACTCCTCCTTTATCTTGACGTCATCTGGGGCTATATGAAACTGGGGCTCATGGGGAAAGCCTGCAGGAGTAAAGACAGAGGCAAAGAAGGCATTCAGCACCTCTGCCTTCTTTAAATCCTCTGTCACCAGGGCACCCACCTCATTCAGCAGTGGGCCTATATTGCCTCTGGTATTAGTTTTGTAGGCTATGTATTTGAAAAAGCCCTTTCTATTATTCTTAACCCAACTTGCAAGGTTAAGTTCCAAGGAGGCCTTAGCTTTCCTAGTTGCCTCCCTACATTCTCTGACAACAGTCCTACATTCCTCCCAAGTGACCAGCCCCTCCTTCCATGATCTATAGATTTTCCTTTTCCACTTGAGTTTGCCCAGCAGTTCCTTTTTTAACCACGCTGGTCTCCTAGCTCCCTTACTAGATTTTCTAACCATTGGGACACACTGATGCTGTGCTTGCAAGAAGTGGTCCTTGAATGTTGACCAGCTATCTTGAGCCCCTTTACCTTCTAGCACTCTGTCCCATGGGACTTCCCTTAACAATTGATTGAGGAGGCCAAAGTTTGCTCTGTGGAAGTCCAGGGTTCTGGTCCTGCTGGAAATTCTGTTCCTCCCACACAGGATCCTGAACTCCACCATCTCGTGGTCACTGCAGCCAAGGCTGCCATTGACCACCACTGCTTCAACAAGGCCCTCCTTGTTGGTGAGAACAAGATCCAGCAGCGCTCCTCTTCTAGTCGGCTTGTCCACCATTTGCATTAAGAAGTTCTCGTCAATGCACTGGAGGAACCTCCTAGACTGTGAAAGGCTGGCTGTGTAAGTCTTCCAGCAGATATCCGGGTAGTTAAAATCTCCCATGAGGACCAAGGACTGTAATTGTGAGGCTGCTTTCAGCTGCCTGTAGAAAGCCTCATCAACTTCCTCATCTTGATCAGGAGGTCTGTAGTAGACCCCCACAACTGTATCGCCCATACCACCCTGCCCTTTCATTCTTATCCACAGACTTTCAACTTGCCCCTCATCAGTCCCTGCACAAAACTCAATACATTCTAGCTGCTCTCTCACATAAAGAGCAACTCCACCACCTCGCTTCACCGACCAATCTTTCCTAAAAAGCACATAGCCATTCATGACCACATTCCAGTCGTGTGAGCTGTCCCACCATGTCTCTGTTATTGCTACCAGATCATAACCCTTAGACCGCACACAGACCTCTAACTCTTCCTGTTTATTCCCCATGCTGCGTGCATTGGTGTACAGACATTTCAGGAAGCAAGCAGAGCACACTGGTGGGACCAAATCCTCCTCAGACCACCTTCCTTCAGGCCCTGGTATGTTCCTCTTGGGCTTGTCCCCAACAGACCCAGTTTTCTCCCCTTCCCCCTTCACATCCAGTTTAAAGCTCTCTCAATGAGCCCTGCTAAGTCCTGCCCCAAAAGCCTTTTCCCCCTCTGTGACAAGTGCATCTCACCTGCCACCATCAGGCCAGGTGTGTCATATAGCAGCCCATAATCAAAAAAACCAAAGCCCTGCCTTTGGCACCAGTCTTGTAGCCATTCATTCATCGGTAAACTCTTCCTTTTTACCGCTCCACCCTTTCTTACAGGAGGTATGGAGGCAAACATGACTTGCACTCCAGACCCCCTAACTAGCCGTCCCAGGGCCCTGAAGTCTCTCTTCATTGCCCTTACATTTCTTGTAATAATTTCGTCACTGTCAGCCTGGAAAATCAGCAGTGCGTAGTAATCAGAGGGATTTACAATACTAGAGAGTTTCCTTTTAACATCTCTAATGCGAGCCCCAGGGAGGCAGCAGACCTCCCTGTGGGATGGGTCTGAAGTATGTCCTTGGGTATGAAGGATGTCCCTCAAGTACCAAGGCTTCATACCTATTCTTCAAGGGCAATTCGAAGGGTGGAGGGGGTTGGGAGGGTTTTTGCTTGCCTCTCTGAGGACGGATCTCCCTCCATTCCTCCATGTCTCTAAAGTTCTCTCCTTCTGTCTGAGGACAGGAGGGGAGGGGATCCATCACTTGTTCTAGCACCTCTTCCTTCTGTCCTTGCCTCAGGGTTTGGCTCCACCAATCTATTTCGCTCTCACATTCTCTGATAGTTCTTAGTCTTTCAACCTCCTCTGTCAGTCTAACCACCTGCCTAAGGAGATCATTTATTTGCTCACACCGCACACACGCGGTGCCACTGGCTCCCTCCGGTACCAGTGCCAAGCTCAGGCATTCGCTGCAGTCAGAGACCTGCACAGCTGCGTGCCTGCTCAGAACCTCCGTCTGAGTTCCCACGTCCTTTTTCAATACGGTTTTAGGGCGTGTTGTCACCATGCTAGAGAAAGCTACCATGCGCCCTCGCGCTCTCCGCCCTCGCGCCCCTTCCTGTGACGGCCGCTGCCACTCTCCGCTCTGCGCTGCCGCGCGCTCTGAGGGAGCTGCCGAGATGGCTGCTTTTAAACCTTGCCGCCGTTCTCAGCCACGCCCCCCGCCACGTCCCCCTATACTCAGCACTGGTGAGGCCATAGCTGGAGTATTATGTCCAGTTTTGGGCACCTCAATTCAGGAGAGATACCGAGGTGCTGAAGCGAGTATAGAGGAGGGCAACAAAGCTGGTGAGGGGCCTAGAGAATCACTCCTATGAAGAACACTTGAAAGAGCTGGGAAGATGAAGCTGAGGGGAGACCTCATCAGTCTCTACAACTACCTAAAAGGTCATTGTAAAGAGACTGGTGCTGGTCTCTTCTCACAGGTAATTAGTGACAGAACAAGAGGGAATGGCTTCAAGCTGCAACAGGGTAGGTTTAGACTGGACATTAGGAAAAACATTTTCACAGCAAGAGTGGTCAGACACTGGAATAAGCTGCTCAGGGAGGTGGTTGAGTCACCATCCCTGGATGTATTTAAGGGTCATTTGGATGTAGTGTTGGTGGACATAGTTTAGGGAAGAACTTTGTAGAGTAGGGATGATGGTTGGATTCAGTGATCCCAAGGGTCTTTTCCAACCTGAATGGTTCTATGGTTCTATGGATTATCTGCAGGCATGATTTAGCTGATTATAAAATCAGCAGCAAATAAAATGGCCTATCTGGTATCTTATTAGATTTTTTTTTTAGTGGTATCTAGGGAAGATTATTTAATTCTTGACTATGATAAATGGAAAAGACAAATTCAAATGTAACTAGTAAATCTTCTATAAATTGGCCAGCATTTTTAGCACAGCCATTACAATGAGGAAAGCTACTTTTAAGTGAGTGTCACTCAAGCTGATGTGGATTTTTTTCCTCATGAGGTGATCATCTACTCATCTTCCTACACCTCTACTTTTCAGCCTTTCTCATTACTCCTCTATTTTTTTTTTCTTTAAAATTCTATTAAAAAATTAATTTTATGCACAACATACTTACGTTTTTAATAATGTTCTGCAAACCCAAGTAAATTATTAGTAGCTCAGACAAATGCATTCACTAGGCATTGTATTTGTTTCTCCTGCAAGCCCTCTAAACAAATTTTACACAATCCTTTTTCCTCAATAATAGTGAAGTAAGCTAGTCCAATTAGTGTCACTGGGTAGCACTACAATATTAATTTCCATTACCCACTCTTGCATGAGATGATATGGTGATGATACAAAATAGTATTACAGGAAAATGTGTTGTCTAGCTGAAAACCCTGTTGAATGTAATAATACTGTCAGTGAGGAAAGGTTTATTGAATAACGCTATGGTAATTGCTTGAATCAAGGGCAAGATAATTTTAATTTTAAAAAAATGATGAATTTATTTGCTATATCCTCCTCTCTCGCAGTTCACTTGTGTGAGCTTTCCTTAAAGAAAAATAAACATCTACTCCAAAATGAGACTCAGTAATATTAGAGATAGAGCAAATTAATTCTAATAGATGTGAAAATGAAGATACTTCCTTACCACTTCCATGGTATCTTAATTACCACTTACACAGAGATTTGTCACAAACGTAACACTAAGACCCTTCTGTGTAAAAAAAAAAAAAAAAAAAAAAAAAAAAAAGTTTAAAAATATTTTAAATAAATGCAGACGTTTGAAAGCTATACGTTTCTAAGAGAGTTCTAAATTCCTTATGTAATCACTGGGTTGACTAGAGAAATAATTAAAGTTGCAAGTAATTAGTGGTAGGAAAAGATATTGAAAATGCATCAATGGAATACTTTGTAAATACAAATTTGTAAGAAAAAGTATTTGGAAAAAACCCCACAAAACTACTAAGGTATTCATTCAATCCTCTTTTTCCTTCCTCTCTGTTAATGATTTTTCGTATGTTGCTACAGCTGAAAAATTAAGAACTTTTACTAATGTGAGTGGATTTATTCCTTTAGGATTCAGTGACAGAGTGCTACAATTTCTGTAGCTGTTGAAATGATTTCCTTTTCCTTGGTTAATAACAGCCTGTTTTTTGTTGTTTTTTTTTATTTCCTAGAAACAGACAAAATATTTCTGTCTCTGATTATTGGCTACAATTAATAACTTTAGCTGAAGGTCCTATTGTTTTGTAATGTAGTCCTTAGCAAAACTAAGTATACTAATAAGGACTAAGTATGCTAATAAGTCTTTTTTTGCACAGGCACTTTATGCAAGTGTTCCCAAGGTAGCAGGTACCTTCCTTCAAATATTCACCATAAACACTAGTAATGAAATAGATAGTATCAACATAATTTTATTAATTTATAATTCTTCTTTTACACAGAGTTCTTTATTTTTACAAAAGCAATTTAGACATAAGTATTTTAACAAGTTAAGGCCAACCAACAAACAAAAATGTTAATTTTTCTCAAAATAAACTCTGCCCTCTTCTACTAGAATAAGAAGTCCTGTGACTGAACCTTCATACCATGACATTACTGGTAAAATAGAACTTTGTTCTGCTACAAAAATTGAATGAATAAACACTGACTGCATGGGTCATCTGGCTTATGACTCCTATGATCTATATTCCAAGATAATAAATTTAGATCTGAGAGTGCTATTCCTTCCCCTCTGATTAATATGTGAAGTAAATATACTAGGCCTTAAGACATACCTCAATCAATACAGAAAACAAACCTCAAGCATTTTTTGTTGGAGAGAAGTAACTACCGTATGCAAAATGCCAATAAACTGCATGGGCATGCTTGTGAAAACAGGAAAAATAATCATAATTTAAAAAAATTTGTGTGTATCCTTCAATTTGATTGAGGGAACACTTACTCACTGAATGTCAGACTCCCATCCTCCCTCCCTGGTAATCTGCCAGCAGTGCCCTTGGAAGAACATGTAGGAGGATCACTTTTTGTTTAACTTCTCTGCTTAACCTTCACAGCATTTGCCTACTGTGCTGTCGATAAACAAAGGTCCTAAAGGATATGTACTGATCGAAGGATAGATAAGTGCAGTGTTAAGCAACTTCTCCTCAATCTCTATGTAATTGAAGGTGGGACTTAGTGGATTAAAAAAATATTTCTTAAGCAGAAAAATAAATGAAAAAAACCCAGAAAAAAGGTTGAGCAGAAATCAAAAATAATCAAGCAGAAGTCTTTTGTTTTCATGCAGATTTCTCCTTAGTGGACTGTAAATCTAGTTTACTTGACACCATAAAAATAAATTATTGTCATTTATCAAGCCTCCTGTAGATTTGATCCATTATTTCTTTCTGTGATAGTATCTTTCCAGAGCTTTTGACTAAGATCAGGTGAGGAGACAAGTCATTGGCTAATATTACTTACATATACAGAACAGTCATACAACGGAAAGTTACATGGGAAGAGAGGTTAAATGAATTGTTCTAAGCCTTAAAATAGTCAGTGGCAGATTTTCTAGGGGGATTCAATATTTCTTAGCCATAATTCAGAGGTTTTAAATTGTGCAAGAAATCCTTTCCAGTGGATAAAATTGTTAGCAAGGACAAAGGGCCCTGTAGCCCTTATTTTATGTAGAATGGGATTTTTGCTTCCGTAAAGACCGCAGGATCAAGATGAAACAATGACTGTTAGGGAAAATCAAAATGTTCACAAACTAAATTGTTATCCTGTTGATAAAGAAGTTATAGATTCAATTTAAATAGCCACACATAGGAAATTAGTAATTCTGAATTTTTTTATTATTGTAGAGATTGGTGAAGCAATTGATTTACTGGAAGAAAACAAGGACTTGAGTCAGAAAATCACCTCCTCACACATGGATTCACTCAAACATGGAGACCAATAATATCCTTTTTCTTCTACTTGCAGAATATTGACAAGTTTGCATTGGCTAATATCGTTAAAGAGTTCTGTTTACTTCCACAGCTATGGAAGCATGAAAATACTTTGACAGCACTTACTTGCCCTTGGTGAAATCCACTGAAGGATTCAGAAATTTGCATGTTTATAGCAAAGATTAATTTGTGCTCATCTGCCAGAGACATGGGAAGTTGAAAATACACTTTTACTCATTTAAAAATACAGTTTCTTTTTTGAGATAACAGAGTACTCAGCATAAACTTCTTGGAGCTATTCTGCTTTCTCCTAATTTAGTACAATTGTTAGAGTATACATTTTCTTACAAAATTCCTACTGGTTTTTGATGTTTGGCTTCTTAAGATGATTGTGCCATGTTTCTTTATGGCATGGAGGAAGATGAAGGAATTCTAAAATATCCACCCTTCTCTGTGGAAGTTCTTTCAGAAATACTGAGACTATGGAGAGTCTTTTTTCCCCAGTCCTGGCAATGAGTAGGCAGTACAGAATGAGCACTTCAGCTCTGAAATATCCCTACCATTCCAGTGAGACTTTACAGAAAGTCACATAAAGAAGTTTTAACCTGTTCTTGCACCATTGCTAGCTCTCTTCCTATAGATTACCACACGGAAAGTGAAACAGATTTAATGATAACTCACTCATTCAAAATTTTATGCATGGCATTACTTAGTAGTAGCAAGGTAATTAAGCTATAACAAGGAGATCATCATTGCTATTACTCTGCTTTCATGCCTCTGCAGGAGGGATGTAAGCATAAAAATAGGATTATTCATTTCACATAGATTCTGATTTATTTTTTTTTATAAAATGCAATAGAAAATATATAATCATAGAATCACTTAGGTTGTACAAGACCTTTAAGATCATCAAGTCCAACCATTAACCCTACTCTACCAAGTCCAGCACTAAGCCACATTCCTGAGTGCCAGATCTAGACAACTTTTAAACACATCCAGGGGTAGTGACTCAACTACCTCCCTGGGCAGCATGTACCAATGTCTGACAACCCTTTCAAGCAAAAAAGTTCCTCCTAATGTCTAGTCTAAAACTCCCCTGGTGCAGCTCGAGGCCATTTCCTCTTGTTCTATCAACAGTTACTTGTGAGAAGGGACCAGCCTCTACCTCTTTACAACGTCCTTTCAGGCAGTTAGTTGTAGAGGGTGATGAGGTCTCCCCTCAGCCTCCTTTTCTTGAGACTAAATAGCCCCACTTCCCTCAGCTGCTCCTCATAAGACTTGTTCTCAAGGCCCTGCACTATCTTCATTACCTTTCTTTGGACACGATCCAGCACCTCAGTGTCTTTCTTGTACTGAGGCACCCAAAACTGGACACGGTATCGGAGGTGTGGCCTCACCAATGCCGAGTGCAGAGGGACAATCACCTCCCTGGTTCTGCTTGTCAGACTATTTCTAATACAGGCCCAGCAATGCCACTGGCCTTCTTGGCCACCTGGTCACACTGGTGGCTTATATTCAGTTGCCTATCAATCAGAACCCCTAGGCCCCTTTCTGCTGGACAGTTTTCCAACCACTCTGCTCCAAGCCTGTAGCGGTGCATGGGGTTCTTGTTGCCCAAGTGCAGGACCCAGCACTTAGCCTTGTTGAACTTCATACAATTGACCATGGCCCATTGATCTAGTCTGTCCAAGTCTCTCTGTAGATCTTCCCTACTCTCAGGCAGATCAACACTCCCTCCCAACTTGGTGTTGTCTGCAAACTTACTGAGGGTGCATTCTATCTCCTCGTCATGATTGTTGATAAAGATGTAAAAAAGAAGTGGTCCCAACACTGACCCCTGAGGAACCCTGCTTGTGATCCTCCGCCAGCTGGATTTAACTCCACTCACCACCACTCTCTGGGCCCAGCTGTCCAGCCAGTGTTTTATCCAGCAGAACGTACACCCGTACAAACCATGTACAGCCACTTTTCATCAGAATCAGCGTCAAAGGCCTTACAGAAGTCCAGACAGACAACATCCACAGCCTTTCCCTCATCGGCCAGACAGGTCATCTTGTCATAGAAAGAGATCAAGTTCATCTAGCAGGACCTTCCCTTCTCATGCTGACTGTGCCTCATCACCTGGTTGTTCTGTATATGGTACATAATGGCACTCAAGATGATCTGCTCCATGACCTTCCCTGGCACCAAGATCAGACTGACAGGTCTGTAGTTCCCTGGATCCTCCTTTTCGCCTTTCTTGCAGATGGGTACCACATTAGCTACCCTCCAGTCCACTGGGACCTCCCCAGTTAGCCATGACTGATGGTAAATGATGGAAAGAGGCTTGGCAAGTGCATTCGCCAACTCCTTCAGTACTCCTCAGTACTCCTTTCCCATCTCTCCACTCTCCCTCGGGCTTCTCCATTTCTGGGAAGCCACCTGTCCGAGCCAACCTAGCTGAATTTTTTTAAAGGCACAGCATTCACTGCTGCTGCTGCCGCTCTCCTTGTACTCTTCATTTCTGTGGTTTGGCTACCATTTTGGTTTGGTTTTTTTTCAGTCTCCTGCTGAAAAGGAGGTAAGAAACAAGTGAGCAAGTATTGATCTCATTTGAATTGAAAAGCCCGTTGAACAGAATAAAAACTGCATCCACACACACAAAAAAAAAAGAAAAAAAAAAAAAAAGAAAACTTCGATTCACTCTGAAACATTATCTGAAGAATGTTCACACTGAGTAACTAGGACCCACCAGAAGTACACTTTCAATTTTTACAACAGGTGAACAGAGCAAATGTGAATCACCCCAAAACAGTGACTTGGCTTATATGTACCAGGACTGCTTAAGATCAATTTAATGAAGAACCCATGTAGTAACTACTCTCTTATGTAAATCATGCTCATTGCAGCATATTAACTTCCAAAAAGAAATGTCCAAACTACAAACAGTATCTACATAGTTTATGTTTCATTTGGTGACTTGCAACATCTACTGTCAAACCCCTGACATTTTATTTAGACTAATGCTATAGCAGAACCTGAAACTAAAGCAATACACTTCATTTACTGTAGCTAATCATAAATAAGGAGTACGAGAAGAACATCCTGAACTTCAGACCTTTTTTTTTTGCTGAAGAGTTTTCTCTGCTTTGTACTGACAAAGCTGCCAACACAAATTTAGGGTCCTGGTATATCCTGGGTAGAAGTAAATCAGTCTCCTTTAAGTGGCTGCCTATGTGGATGGGGTGACCTAGAGCAATAGATTCCATCCAGCTGAGCAACATAATAATGCACATGCTCAAAGGGCTCTGCTCCAGGGAAGGTTGTGTGTCATGTCACTAAGTACAGCTGTCAGCAAGTACATAAGTGCACAGAGGAATGGATGAAAAGGCAAATAAAATAATTAATGGTATTCTGTATGACTTGAAGACAAAATACATGGCTATTTGGTGATACCTCCATAGCTGTTCATCCTCATAGATTCTGACATTATAAAAAGCTCTGTATTTTTAAGAGGGCAAGAAAAATCCAGGGTGTGTTTGTTCAGCTATTGCTGTAGTTCGGACATCTACTCTCCTCACTATGAAAGTCAGGAATTAGCTCACTGAAACTACAAAACAGATTACCATTTACATGAATAGAACTAGCACACGGATGCATACACATGTATCTAAATACTTTAAATTAATTTAACATGTCACTATCCAGTAGTTTCAGTAACAGGTTCATGTCTCTCTTTTTCATCATAACATTATAATCCAGCATAAAATTATTTCAGATATTCAGGTATTCAGTATTGCAGCAGTTAGTACGTATCTTCCTGTTGCATTCCAATTTAAATTCACACACTTAGGGCCACACTGATATCTACAGATATTAAAAATCTGTACAAACACAGAAAAGATTTAAAAAAAAAAAAAAAAAGGCGTAAAGAGATGTTAAATATGTAACATTACATGTTTTAATTTTTTTTGTCATGTAATACAACTGCATGCTGAATTTGACTTTAAACTGTCCTGAGAGCCTCTTGGCTACAATGATATGTTACTGTTCTAAGCCTGAAAAATAATTTTGCCATTAAATTAGATATTCTAGCATTCTTAAATCAAAATAATATCTTTTTTGTTTGGGGGTTTTTTACTACACATAACATTATACATTTTTTGAGACTTAATGAAATACATACAGTAGATATTACACAAAATTTAGGAGGTTTATTTTAAAAATATCTGTAAGGGAGATTCATATCGCAAAATGACAAAACCAAAACTAGATTATATAATAAGCAAGAAAAATCTAGGTTGTCTATGAGCCTATATAAGGGAACAGCACGTAATATGGAGAAAGAGATGGGGAAATGTGAATTGGCATAGTTAGAAAAATGAATGGTATAAGCCAGTTGTAGAGATGTAGATTCTTTTTAAACTGCTAAGAACACCTGAAAAGCTTTACCTGACTGACGAGATTCTAACCCAAAGAAACAGTGCAGAAAACTAATCTACAGTTTCCCAATACAGACTGATTGGCAAGAGCAACCGTCTAAAGTAATGATTATAAGAGATGATAGCAGGCAGAGTTAGGAAAACAAGGTCAGGAGAGAGACAATTTCAATGCTGATAATTAAGATTCAGAATGAGGAATTTTCAGAGTAGATTTGTTAAAAGAAGTGCTGCTGACTTCGAAAGGAAAGCCATCATCACCCGATTCTCAACACTATTTTTCTTTCTGCACTCCAACCACAACATAAAACCCCTGGAAGCTCCTCTTATCATGTCGTCATTTTCAACCCATTTAAAACTTGTCCTATTTTCAGTGTTACCAACCTCAATATTCTGTCTGCTTGAGTGGCAGCCCTCAAGGCATGTGAGAGCAACCTCTAAATGCACTATTCTTGCATTAGGATCTACTATATTAAACAAGTTCAACCCAAAATAACACAGTAGCTACAGAGGTACAGCGATCACTTTCTCTCAATTACACTCACAGTTAGAAGACAATTATTATTACAATCTTTTAATAGTAAGTAATTCATGCTGAGGCCCATATTTTTCCATGGGCCACAGTGTGCTAACTATGCTCTATACTTAGGTGGACATTTATTGTGAAAGCATGCAGTGATCCAAACTAAATTGTATCTAAAGCTGGTGTAAATAAGAATAGTTTTGTCAACTATAAAATAATAAGGTAGATCCAAAGTAAGTCTCAGGGAAGATATGCTGATCTTCTAGTCCAGTGCTGAAGAGAGGATTTTGAAAATGCCTTCTGCTAAATCCTGGAAGCACCTACCTCATGTCAACACCACCACTTCAGACCTTCTAACTGCACCATGTGCAGAAGTAGGAGGCCCTGTCAGGGACTACTTCCTGGTGATTCAGGCTTCTCTTCCAATCTGAAATCATGGAAGTACAAGTTCAAAGCCTGCCTTAGGGTGTCAGAAATGGCAACAGACCCACCAGAACACTAAGTTGCAAATATAACTGTAGGCATTGCTGATCAGTGTTCCACAAGAAACACTTTCAGTTTTGCCATATTTTTAGTTTCTGTGAATTTCTGTCTGTGCAGTGATCCATTTTGAGGAGAAAAAGACAAAAATATTGTGAACCATTCACATCATCTTTATGGAGTAGCCTTCAGCTTTTCCAGTTTATGAAATAAGATCCTTCTTCCTGTTGGGGTTTTTTTTGTTTGTTTGTTTCCCCCCTTCCAAGAAATATTTAAATAGCTCACACAAGTACAGCAGAGAAAAAAGAAAAGAGATTGATAAAGCCTTTATTCAGAATATATGTAGCCCAGTACTTGATGCAATCTTGTAGGAAACATGCATTCAAGTTTCCTCAAACACTAAAAGGATCTAACAAAAAAATTCTCATATGGTGAATGGTAGTGAGTGAACTCTTAAAAAAAGATGCAGAACCTTGTTATTCTGTACTTTGTGTGAAGAAATTGGCTTGAATCCCAGTTTTCAGGATGTGTTCACCTGTGAATCCAGTGAGAGGGACAACACTCTTGCAAAGGTGAGGCTTAAAGGATACTCCTCTCAGTGCTCGATGCAACCCCAAGCTAAATAGGAGTCTGCAGACTCACTGTGTATGTTGCTTCTCTCTCCTCCTTCCCCAGGTAAAATTATACACTCGAGCTACTCAGTAGAAAATGCCAAGTTCACAATGAGATACCAAATAAATAAAAAAAAAAAAAGAAAAAAAAAGAAAAAAAAAAGATATCTAAAGGTCTTGTGAATCACTCTCTTTAAAAACTACTCCTTCTTTCTGGGGCATAGGGAATGCAAAAAACTTACAAAGAAGATCTAGACACTCAGGGAATAAGGATTCTCTAAATGAATAATTATATCTTCACAGAGTTAGCCATGTAACTATTAGTATTTCCCTCACTAGATTTCTGTTTTAGTGTGGTGCTGGAATACACAGGTATCTCTCTATGCTTATGATGTGTACTAAAAATTGGTATAAGTTGCTAAAAAAAAACCAAAACAAAACACCAAAAAAGTACTAGCTGCACATTCCCAATGTAATGAAGGCACTCACCTTTCCATTATTATCTTGAAAAGCTATCAAACCTAGAAAAAGAAGGATTTCTTTTCCCCTTTCCATTGGTAAGAATTATTAATTCTTAGCAGGACCAACAAATAGTAAAATTAAACAAAAAAGTAAAAATCACTTCGTATTTCTGCTACCTTATTATATGTAGATTAAAAAACAAAAATATACACCACTATTATATAATTGGGAAACAGAATTAACTGCAGTCACGTTACAACTGCACTGTGATGTTGTATTTTAAGTCAGCCAGTTGTAGAGCTTACACTCATTTAAAAAATCAGAAGTTACCATTACTTACAAACCACTTCATTGTCCACATCAATTGTTTTGTGGTTTACTGCAATGAATAAAATCCATGTGATTTCATTTAACAGTGATGTCCATAAAAAAGTCATATTCCATAGACCACAGATTTGAAAGATTGAGGTCTTTTTTGAAAGACTGAGGTCTGCCTTCCAGGCTTTTTACGGAAGAACATCCTTTTGCCATGTTTAGATTAAAAAGACTAAAAGTAATTTATTTCTGTGGTACTCAGTTCTGATTTGCACATTTATTTTAGAAAAATAGGTTATTACTTCAAGACATTTTCCTTTTATATATCCCCAGAATAAGAGTATGAAATAAATCATGCATGATAAGGTGAATTTTCCACATTTTCCACGTTACCTAATGTGAATTAAACACCAACATGGGTAAACATGGACAAAAAAGCTTGATGTAAAACATGTTACGGCAAAAAAGAAATAAACACTACAACTGTTTTTTCAAATGGACCCTTACAAGTTCTCAACAAATTCTTGGTTCTGTGGAATTACAGTCCTGGTAATAATTAGACAGGATGTGACCTACTCGGTAAAATGTAGTGGTCCAAGCTAAAGTTCTAACATGCCTGCTTCACTCATTTGATATATATCAGTACAGATGGGGGAAATTTTGCAGCACATGCCCAATTTTGCATAAATTTTGAACTCACTAGACATATTTTGTGGTCACAAATATGAATAGGTCTTCTGCAGTCTTGATATGTGTTAAATTACTGATAGAAAAGCTAGTCTGTATCAGAATGCTGTGTTGATGAGAAGTTGCAAAGGGAGTTTTGGGTGGGCTCTGATCCACAGCAGATCCAGAATGCACAACTAAGCAATGACTATAGGGAGGCCTTCCTGGGTGATTTTCCTAACTAAAAACTGAATTATTTTGAAATACAATGTAACTACATACAAAGACACGGAAGACTGATTACAAGGTTAACACAGCCATCCTCCAGGGTTATTTTTGCTAATATATAATTCCATGAAATTGGAAGAGGGACAATGTTCCAACTCTGCCTCATTAATGAGATGTGAATTAAACACTTTGACAGCTATACTTTCGAATCTGATAAAAAGTAAAAACTTATTGACACTCTGTATTCATGTTGATTGTGCTCCAGGCTCTCTCTTTCATGTTTCCTTTCCATTCTGAAGGATTTTATTTGTTTTCTTTTTAGTCTTTATTATCAAAACACTTTACTTGTACTTTGCTCCTGGGCAGAAGGACTCCTTGAAAGTAGAACCAATGATAAAGCCAAATCAGCATTAGAAATAAGGCATGATATTTTAATTATAGTATTTCAGACTGTGAGAGTATTAACTAAAACTAGACTTCTGTTGATAATTACACTGAATACTTCATTATTTAACTTTTTAAACAAAATTAATACTCAACATATTTTCCTAGAAGATAGACAAGCCTTGGCTACTCTTCTTAAAGATCAAATCAGGTCAAGGTTTTGTTATGGCTAAAACAGATGAAATCACAACATTTTATTTTCTTCCTTCCTCCCCCCCTCCTCTTTTTTTATTCTGCACTTAAAATCTCTGTGCTGATTCCCAAGCCACTGTCTGGTCATCACTTCCCACACTCATTCTTCACCAATCCACTTTCAAGAGATTTTCACAGGCACTTTCCAAAACACAGAATATAAATAAACTCACTGAATGCACACATCCAAATTAAACAGTTCTGGTGTAGAAGCTGGACTTCTTATTGGCTTAGCAGTACTCCACTATTCATTGAACTGAAGTAAATTCCTTGATGCTTGTTTTTTCTCTCATCTTCAAATGGAGTTGTCTTAGTTAAGTACTTTGTGACTAAGCCTGTCCTTCTTATAAAACATCCAGAAGAACTGTGACATCCCTTGGCAGTCTGAGCAGTAGTGTCAAGTACCGAATGATCAAGCATTCAGTGCTTAGCCATGCATGGCCATGGCCTCATGCACAGGCTGTGGCCTCAGGATTGCTACATGCTGGCTAGCACTGTGGAAAAACTTGCTTTACTACTTTCCTCTTCAAACTAAATCTCCAAATCTTCCCATCCACATTCACTTTGCATAGAGATGAAGGCTCAAATTAGCCAGCTTAACTTCAGGTAAGGACTGAAAACACACTAGGTTCCTCTAGACCTCTATGAAAACACAGAGTCCTTCCAGAGGGTAAACAAAACATCATGTGGAAATGCTTATTTCTTTATGGAGAAAAACTAGGTAATTGTGACCCTAATCTCAGTGCTCTTATGAGCACCTACATTAATGTCAGTGCTTCAGCTATCTGCCTTAAATCAGATGGATAAACCCAAGCATAAATTTGCTTTAGAAGTATGCTAAGGCTCATGTTAGAGATGCGTAGGAATAAAGCAAGAGGAAAAAAAAAAAAGATGTACATAATGCATTGTTAGGACCAAGGAAGATCTAAACTACAGAAGAGTAGGAGGCATAGAATTGCATCATATGGGAAAGTATTTAAGGAAAGTAAGTACTGGTAACAGGTTTTAGTGAAGAAATGGATTTTTAACTGAAAGGTATTTTTGTGTTTCTAAGTTTTCAGTGCTTTTTTACTGTAAAAGCAAAATAGAATTTCTGTCTTTTTAACACACCAAAGAAACAGTGACTCTTCTTACATTACAGTGGAAGTAAGTCACAGGAGAAAGACACATAAAAGCTCAAATAATGACGTAAGTTCTGAGAGCCAGCAGTATACTTGCTGTTAACTAAGGCCACTGTAATAGGTCACATTCAAATGTCCTTTGCACAAAGTGGAGATAATTTACTTTTTTAAGTACGGAGTCCTCACAAAAACTCTAAATATTGAGTAATGGATTTTTATTCTTCCTGATTTAATTTCAGCAAAACCAGATCTTATATGAGAATAAAGTAACTGAACACTCTCATATCCTCCATATTTATTCAGATTTGTTATTAAGGGTCAGATTCTGTCCTCTGATGTGCATCTTAGGAAAGATTTAGTGTCCAGAGACTTCCAAGAGCATAGTCTCTGACTCATTAATTTTGCTCTAACCCTAACTTTCTTCCCAAAGGAATTGCTGTCTCCTGACAGATTTGTAGAGAGATTTCTGTCTCCAGATGGCACACAAATGCAGTTAACCTTAAATCAGTGACAGTATCAAAGAAAAAGGTAAGACTGAACACATCAGTGTCTTTCCCTACATAGAGTGAGTTTGGAAATGGTACATTTCTCAGCTTACATTCTGTAAAGAACAAGGGAAAAAAAATCACTTTAAGCCAAGAAAGATATACAGATGTTATATTCTTCATGACAGTGTTCTACAACACTGGTCTATACACCTACGCACCACCCAATATTTCCTCTCAGGGAAGACATGGGAGAAAAACAGGTGTTTTTTTACCTAGAAACCCAGGTCTACTTATCAAGGAGTAAGAGAAGACAGCTCGGAATTTATCCCAGAACAAAGCCAGGACATGACGGGAGCATATAAGTATGTATGATCCAAGAAATGGGATTCCCTCTTGCATTGCATCTCAACTTTGAAACAGCCAAAGGGAGACAGATCTCTCCTCAGTGAGCGAATTGACGTATCTGGGTCCATGCTTCTGGTCCAGAAATTTCCTTAGGCAAACTCCATAAGCTTTCCTACAATGTACACCAAAGAAAGATAGATTCAAATCTTTCCATGCCACAGTGATAGCTGCTGAAAAAATCAGTAACACTGGCTCATGAAGATTTTTTGTGATGGATAGAAAACACATAACTGTAGGGTAAAAGAAAGTGTGCCACTCTTAAACTGCAGTTTCTTGCCACTACACGTTTATATATTGCAAATCTTTAATGTTCTGAAGTTAGCAGGAATGTAAATAAGATTTCCTGAATTCCTCCCAGACACACTGAATTTCTGATAAACAGATTGTCAAAATATTCCACAGAGCTTCCTCTATTTGATTTTTAGGTAGCTGTGAAAGCACTTCTTTTTCAACATTGTTTTCCTACTACCTGAAGGGACTGGGTTTTCTCAGTTTTCTATATTTTATAGCATTGTTAGCATCATTCCAATTAAGTTTGCTTTGATCTTGATGCAGAAGCCAGAATTCTGAAAAGTAGTAAGGATGTCTTATTTCATGTATATCAATGAATAATTCACTATGAAGTCACTCATAGCTCATGTATGAGTATACCTCAGCTTTATTTTGGGTTAAAATCATCAAGCGGTAACTTTAGAAAAACAACAGTGCTTTATTTTTTAACTCACAAAATAAATATTTTAATTTTCAAAACAAAAAAAAATTGTATATATGCATGCTTTACAAAATGTGAAAGTGAACAGAAAGATAACGAGAATAGAATAGCATCACTCCCAAAACTACAGTCCCCTACCTTGGCTGATCCATGGGCAATGACACTGTAAGAAGAAACTACAACATCATGTTATGTTTTTTCTCTTGCTTCCCACTTTAGTTTATCAATATGCAGTGAGTATGAGCTATATTAAATACAACATTCTCCCTACATAGTATAGGTTGAGTACTGCCTTACAGTCCATCAGAGAATGTAAGAAATACAGCCTGCAAAACGAAATATGGTAAGACTTTCCCTGAGTCTAGTATTCTTTCAAGTCCATCTCTAAATGGATTTTTTACATCTAGAAATCTGCAGACATCTAATAATGCTACAATCCAGAGTTACAGCAACTTAAATAGTATTTTTTATTTTCTTAGCTTCCTCATAAAAATCCCATTTGGATATGATCGGGTAGTCTAGAAAAGTATGGGAGAAAGGTTTGGGGTTTTTTCTTCTGTTTTTCAGTGTTCCTCCTGATTAAACAAAAAAACCAAAAACCAAACCTCAACCAAGCAAACAAAACAAACCTGTCCAAAGTTTTCCCTCTGGATGCATCAATAGTTTTTTATTGGAACAGCCTGGAAGTCCAATTGTCTCACTGAAGAATTAGATGGGCAACAAAGTATCAGTTCTGGGGGTTTTTTTGGTGTAGCCCCAAAGTGCTAGATTTAATCCTCAGATTATTTTAGCAGCCTGTGCTGAGAGAGGAATGACTTCAACTCTATATAACTCTTGGCTCTCAAATTGTTGAGCTAGAGTTAAGCTACTGTAACAGCTTTTTCAATATTTTCAAATGTGCACTTGAATTAAGAAGCGCAGTCAAGTTTGTAAATTTGAATTGCCTTGACTCTGAAAATGTCAGTTAAAGCTGAAGCAAAATTGTTTTGAAAACTAGTAATTTAATACAAATTGACTATATTACAAAGTAAGTATATATTTGAGTATGCAAGCCCCATACAATGTTATTCATTACACTCCCTGTGAACCTGTGAAAAATTTATATTCTATACCACCTTTCTGTAGAAAACAGTAGCAAATATATTATCACACTAAATGAGAGAAAATGTGTGTTCTAAACCCACACAAACTGATGACAAATTTTTTCTTGTTTTATTCCCACACAGCAACAGATGCATAGTATGTATGCCTCCATAGGTACTGTCATTTTCATTCTTTGTCAAGCAACAAAGATTTGCAAGGGCCCTAAACCACTTCCAAATTCCAAATTATGCTGGGTGCGTAAAGCACTCAAGATTATTTTAAAAGAAATGCATTTAAGTTGCTCTGCCTTCTTTGTAGAGTCACAGAATCATAGAATAGAATCATAGAATCACTTAGCTTGTAAAAGACCTTTAAGGTCACCAAGTCCAACCATTAGCCCTACTCTACCAAGTCCAGAACTAAGCCATATTCCCATACACAACTTTTAAACATATCCAGGGGTGGTGACTCAAGCACCTCCGTGGGCAGCATGTTCCAATGTCTGACAACCCTTTCAAGTGAAAAAAGTTCTTCCGATTGTTTAGTCTAAACCTCCCCTGGTGCAACTTGAGGCCATTTCCTCTTGTTCTATTACCAGTTACTTGTGACAAGAGACCAGTGCCTACCTCTTTACAACATCCTCTTTACGAAGTCACTGGAGAAAAAAAAAGCAAATAAACTAACACACAAACACTGTAAGGGCTTTTCAGAATTGAAGCGGGTACAGTCACTGGGAAAGCTTTTCTTTCTTCATTGTCTGGTCTTTAGCACTGATAAAATAAAACAAACAAAAAAATTCTAGATCACAGTTCCTTTGGGACTCATTGAGGATATTTTCAAAAGCTCAGCTTACCTATGTGATACCATGCACTCAGCACCTGACTCACACTGCCATCAGTATCTGCTAAATTCACTATCCACTTCTGTACAATTTTGCAAGAATGGTGTAGTATTAAGTCTGACACAAAAAAACTGCAGCACAGGCTGCTTCTTTAAAATGCTGCATTCTCTTCCATTTTAAGTAACTCAAGCAATGGGGCTTCCACCTCCTCCCTTGCAAGACTACTAGCTTTAAGCTTTACTCATATGCTATCCTCCTTTGTATTACTAATTCACATATTCTACTACGTACATTAATAATAAGCACTGCTGTAGTAATAGGTATTTAGTACTCCTTCAACTATCAAATTTTCTTGTGCTTAGGATGTAGTTATTAATGCTTTGGAGACTTTGTCATAAGTACAGTATCCAAAGTGGGTATTTTTTCACTGTAGGATGATTACATTTTTCTGGTTTTAATTTAGCCCTTCCGATACACTTCTTTGCAATGATTATTGGCTTTGCTTTGGTGGATTATTATTCATACTGACACTGCAATTGTTACCGTATTTAGCAACCTGTTTATAAATGAGCATGTGGGTGAACAGCAAAAAACAAGCCACCAAAATAATGTAATGAGGAGCAATTTGCATTCAGCAAAATTTGCACAAAGTAGCAAGATAAATAAATATTTCCCATATTATATCCAAAACTCTAGTCCTCTTTTCTAAAGAACCCAGGGCTTACTGGTTGTTTACTGGGAGCAAGCTCCAATCTCAGATATGAACATACTGTTTACTGTGGCAGCAAACAGGACTTGACAACAAATAAAGCTGCCTGGGAAATAATTCTCCCATCAAGGCTTACTTTCTAAGCTTTCAGAAACTTTCTCATACTAGAGCTGAACAAACAAAGGCTTTTCAAAGTTTCTTCAGACTATGGAAAAAGGTATGTCCACTTCAGAATGACAAACTGGTGAGAAGGGGCCAGTGGGGACTGGAGCCATGCATCCCTCCCAGGAGTCCTATGTTCAAGTTCCTTACACTAATGAGGCAAAGCAAGGACCCCAATGAGTTCCAGCTACTGAATGTTACAGAGGAGGAATTTCCTCTCTCTTTTTTTGAAAATTATTGATGGATTTGGGAAATACTTATTTTGGGACAACCAAATATTTTATTTGGGACAACCTTAACCAAATCAGTATGGTTTTGAACAAATTATGTTTTTGCTGAATTTGTGTTTTCTAAGAAAACCTTCAAACTTGAAGTACCATTTCTTACATTTCCAGCTGTGTACTAGTAAAAAACCCATCACACTTGACAGCTGACCACACTGAGCCAGATCTCAGTGGATGAACTCTTGTCCCAGCCTAGCTTATCATTACAGAAATGGTATATCTTTATTTTCTCTTCTCTCACAGGACACTCAGTGTTTGTGGTCAAGAATATTTTCCTCCATTAAATATGGCCCCCACTAATTTTCTTTTTTTTTCTTGTTTCTTTCCCCCCACTTCCTCCTTTTTTTGCTTTCTTATTACTGGTTGTTTAGCATTTTCAGCTACATAAGAAGGAAAACAAAAAAAGAGTGGTTTACTTTTCAATGGAAAAAGTTAGGCTATTATTTTCTGTTGAGAACATTTTAAAATATTTCCATATTATTTTATTAACATATTTTAACTAGTAGTATTTATTGCAGAAATTCCTAATGAAATTAAGCTGGTGCCTTAGAGCAAGCTGAGCTCTGTTGATTTATGCAGGCAAAGGGTCTGACTTCAAGAGTCCTTGCTACAACGGAGAGAACATTAAAGCCAAGAAAATACTGTCTTTAAATAAACATATATCAGTATATACCAAACACTGAAAGCCTGGAAAGCAAGCAGCATTTCACACTGATTTAGAATTTCCATTCACCACATGTCCTAAGAAAACGCCAGCAATTTAAATAATTAGATGTATAGTCACAGTCGACAATTTAATTTGTTTTAATGAGGACAGGAATATACCTGTTTTAAGCACAAAGAAACACTGTGTTTTGACAAAAGCACATTATGATGTCTCACAATGAAAGTGCTGCAATAACAACTTCAAAGAGCATAACAATGTAAAGCAAAAATATTATGAAGATCTTTTTTCTAGTGTCATTTAATTTATGAATATTACACACCAGAGGTTGCTAGGGCATGGTACTCTTCTACTTACAGGTTCACTAGAGAAGAGAAGGATCATAGCATAAAAAAGACAAAGCTTCAAATACATTCATTCAGTTATTCCTCTCCCTCGTGCTTGAATGAGTAAGTATTAATCTACTTTCAGCTATTACTTTAACCATTACAGTGATAGTATTCTTTAATTCCTTTTTGTAACAATTTTAATACTGGCAAAATGTTGAAGACTGAACAAAAATTTGTTAACTGCAGTTAGTTTCCACTAGAGCAAACTCTACCAGGATAAGGCCAAGCCAATGAAAAGTCCTGATTCTGCACATACTATCGTCTTATGCAAGCCCAGGAATTAATCATGACTGCAATTAATATGTGTTGGAGCTGCATTTGCCTAAGAAACATGAAAGGTATGTAAGATAAAGCTGAAACCAGATTGACTACCTACCAAACTGTGCTAGTATCCATCTAAGTTTACACATATCTGCATTTTCACAATTAAGAAAGGTCCTGATGGAAATTCTATTACTCTGTTAAAAAACTAAATTTCTTATAAAATGTATTCTCTATGTTCTATATCCCTGCATTCAGTAATAGAATATTATCTCTTTTTCTGATATTTTTCAAATGTTTCTGGTACTGCACAGCTAAAACAAGAAGGAATGGTACTGGGAAGGCAGGGAGTCCCCTACTCCTTCACTGGCATCTGCAGCTGGAAGAGGAAACTTACGGGCAAAGATCATCTGCTTAGTCCTTCAGATGATCAGCAGCAACCACTATTACAAAACACATGTAGAGCATCTCGACCCATTAAAATAGGGATCCTCGCAGACCTCCAAGATAGCCCAGCCAGAGCCAGGGGAATTTAGTGAGTAGCTGAGTCAGCTACTGCACTTTTTTTTTTTTTTTTTGGTGTGCATCTGAAAGCAGATTAAACACAGCATGAAGCATGATCACCTCAGTGTACTTGCACTGCTGGACACTGTCTTGAGAAATCAATCCTAAATGGCAAAACTTTGAAAAGTTTTATATAGTTTACACAGTGAGAAATCAAAAGGCATACCAAGTTGACAGAAAATAAACAATTCTATTTTGGATCATTCCCAGTCCACAAAAATTGAAATAGTATTTGGAAGCAAAATTAAGAAGAAATATGCTGACTGTGTCTTGTTGAGAATTAAATCCCTAGCAGTACTTTTTGTTGGACAGAGCAGAGCTATGCAGTCTTAAAGTAGAAATGACACCTTTCATGGCCACCTTAAAAAAATATGATTTCAAAGGACTACTTCAGAAGGGGGAAAAGGCATAGGAATTTCAAAACTGTCAGCAATAAAGTATGAAACAAGATTTAGTTAACAGCAAACAGGACTTTGGCTCTTTGTAACTCACAATGAGGCCCAAGCGCAGCACAATGTGCTGAAATATTAAGAGATTAGACGGAAAGATGGAAGCTATACTTTAGTGCATCCCATTAACACTCAAAAGGATGTCACACTTAAGGATTTCCTACTTAAAAAGATAATTGTGGATGTATGGTACACAGATCTGACCACTGCTCACCACCATATAGCCCTGTATCACTTCAACTCTTCACTTCTTGTCTCTCACATTAAATTCTGGAAGCAGACTTTTGTTTGCGTAACACCCAAAAACTTTAAACTTTATATAATCTTCAGAAGACTTTTGGTCTCATTTCACATTAAACATTTATTGTAAATTTATTCTAAGACTAAATACCACAGCTGCTTGCTTCCACCAATAAAATTGTTTCACAAGGTGTTTACTTTATTTAGCTTTTCTTTTGGTTTTGGGCTTCTTTTTCTCTCTTAAGTAATGGTGACTAGCCTTAATGAACATCCTTCCTCTTAGTGTATGTACAGTCCTAGAAATATACACTGAAGTTAAACTCCAATTGCTGAAACAGAATTCTACCAGTAAGTCCTGAATAATGCATTTTTAGACTCCTAACAATATAACCTATAATTCACTTTACAAGATGTGATAAATGACGAAATATGAACTTTCAGAATATTTGGAATGACATTCAGTATGCGTTTAACAAGCTGTCTTACACAATGTACCTTACAACATTTACCATCCTTGCAAAATAAAACCTGGATCTAGTTATTAATATCTTTATTTAAATGCAAATTTTTATTTCCCCTGGAGACTGGTAAAGCTCCAGTACTAAGCTATCAAGGAAAAAGCAAACTTTGAGTCATACATTACCCCTTCTTAGATTTGTTGGTTTGGGTTTTTTTGGTGTGTCGTTGTTTTGTGGGGTGTTTTGCGGTTGTGGGTTTTTTTTGTTTGTTTGTTTGTTTGTTTTCTGGTGGTTTTTTGTTTTGTTTTGTTTTTTCTAGTATGCTGGCAATCTGTAATTTAGCATGTTTGCCTTTAATACCATATTGTACTTTCAGTCACAGGACGCTATTCAAAGCAATTGCTTTTGCATCATGAGTCAGTATGTAGATTACAGTCTATAAACATTACGAAGGACAATAAAAATGCTTGGCTCTCCTATATAGTTTTTTCTTATCAACATATTCAGTAAGTTTTAAATGGAGAGGTAATTATATTTGGTTTATAGATGGAGAAACTGAGGCACTGAAGGAACCTGAACACTGGATTTCAATCTTTGTGAAAAGGTTATTAATTTTTCTTTCTTCATAAATTCATTACTCCAGGAGACCCCAAATGTTTAATTGAAACAAAAGTGCTATGAAGGCCCATAGCAGGTGCTGACTCACCATGGTTTCTTTTAACTATGCAGTCACCTGACTTAGAATTGGTGCAGAATAGAACAATCTGCTTTAACTATCTTGTTTCAGGGCATTTAACAACCAATTTTTTTCCATTAACAATTTTTAATATAGACATAATGAATGCAACCAGTACAGCCACTGAAATGGAGTCACAGGTGTATTTCCTTATTGTGACACTAGACTGTAATAACCACTTCTTGAATCACACATTAAGCTTTACTTTCATCACAGTATATGGCCCTCCTCCCCCCACCCTCCAAAGCCTGGAAGAAAATGAAGCAGAAGAAGTTTTGTGATTTAAATGTAGAACTAGAATAAGCCTGGTTGACAAAATGACACAAAAGAAACTTGAGATGCAGAACAGTTTCTAATAAGAACAGACAAAAAATGTCTTAAAGAGGAACACACATTTTCTAGGTATGGTCATTTGCTTCATACTGCACTGGTCAGCACTGAAATAGAGTATATGACCTGCAAAGGGTTTTGATGCTTCATTTTAGGTCTTTTCTGAAGTCAAAAAGACCTTTCTTTGTACAAATAGGTAGCTATGTTGCAAAATGTGGGTGGTTCGCAGAGATCAGGGTTAGTAAATATCTTCTAATAAGGAAGAACACCACAAAGGAGGAGAATTTGATAATCTAATTTAAGGATTATACCCACTTGATACTGAAAAAATAGTGGAAACCAGAGGAAGAGGGTGCCAACTTACCCCTACAGGTTAGGAGATATGGAAACATTCTATAAGACAATAGGGAGAATGAACAAGACAAAAGAAGCACAGATTTAGAGACCCAGGGAAAACTGCACATGTGGAGAATGTCCTCCTAAAGGAGCATCCTTTTCCCCCAAGGATTCATTACTGACTACAGAAAGAGTATCCTGCATTTACAGAAAGATGATAGGATGATTTTTTTTCTTTGTGTGGGACTCAATTGCCTTCACTTAGGAATGTCAGCAATGTGAATCAAGAGAAGCAACCATTTCTGGATGGCTCAGCTAGTCATTAAATGTGTTCCACTCTAACATGAGGGATGACATTCCAGTTAACAAGATTTTATTCAAGCTGTTTCTTCCACCAGCAGAGAGATTGCAGAAGATTATTCATTTCAAAGTACCTCTGAATTTGGAGAATGGAGACACCTTTGTCCACTGACTACAGAGAAAGCCTATAGATTAGCTGAGAACAGATGCCTGACTTACTTTACTAAAATAAATATTATCCACAGCATAAATAAAATATTATTTATGTACCTCTAGTCCCTGCACAAGAATTTATTGGTGATGGTCCATTTTAATACAAGTGCCATTTATCCATCTGAATTCACAGAAGTTCTGGGGAACCAGCTGACTCAGCCAGTCAAAGAGCATTAAACTAACAACTACCAAGAAGAGTGTAAAGGAGAAACAAATGAACCCTCATTTAGCACAAAATCAAGATGTCAGGAATAAAAATTAATCAAAGCACCAAGAAGCTTGAACAAAAATGCTTTGGTTGCCTATGTATGAATGCTAGAAGCCTAGGTAATAAAAAAGAGAAATTGGAATTGGAATTGCTCTTTTATGATCTAGCCAGTATTACTGAGACCTGGTGGGGAGATTTGCATGAGCAGAATGTTAAAACCTCTGATACACTGTATTTAGACAGGACCTAGTGAACAAAAAAGAACAAAGGTACTTAATATCAAAAATGGGGTATTACCTGCTCCTGAGTTCTCAGGTAACTCAAAAGAAAATCACTTTGCATGTTCATAGATTAACGCTCTAATAAATTAACAAACAGCATGGATAAGGTACTAGTTGGTGTCTGTAACAGACCAACAATTTAATCTAGGAAAATGAATGGCTGATCTGTAAAGCACTATTTTCCTGAGTAGGTGGAAAAACTGCATCATTATTTATTACGTCAACTTGAATGGCATATTTTGGAAGTTTGATAACCCTCACAATTTCTAAAAAAAATCAAGAAAAGAAACTGTAATGAAATAAATACTGCATCCTAAATGTTCTGTGTTTGCTACAGTTACCTCAAATAACCAAGGAATTCTAAAAATACATACAAACAAACACACATGCTGCCCTCTAAAGGTTGCTTTTTGCACAAATGGTTATGACTTAATTACACCTGACACAGTAAGTAACAGGAAGTCCAAAAAAGTGAAGATACGCATTCTCATCAACTCTGTGTATGTCACCAAACTGGAGGGGAGCAAACAATATGTTGGAGGACATGGCTATCATTCAGAAGGATTTCTACAGGATGGAAGAATGGGCTTCCAGGAATGTCAGGGGATTAAGAAACAACCACCATACACCTTCATCTGCAAAGGCTAGTACAGATGGACTGGTTTGGTAGCAGCTTTGCTGAAAAGGACCTGTAAATCCTGATGGACTGGAGGCTAAGCTTCCTTTAGCAGATACTTACTATTCTTCCTGACTATTTTACTGAAGAACTCTCAAAAACTCCAGTCAAGAATGGAACCTGAGGTTAATGTCAGAATATAGCATCTTCACCAACAAAACTAAAGCTCAAACGGATCATTTAAGTCCACAGGTGCACAAAATACATACATATTTTTCACTTAGAAATTAAGTAAAAGTAATGAATTCACACAAAAAAATAATCCATGGAACTTGGAATAGCATTTTTAAAGCCAGGTTTTAGGACATGAACATGTTTTATTACTATTTTTCTTTTCTGTTCTGAAGTACAGTGTCAAAATGATAGACTGCTAAGATTTAGAAAGCCCTGTGCCTTCAAGGAAGTAAAATGCTTTCTTTCTTAACTGACAAAGTAGGAGGAAACAGATGCAATAAAAGGAATGTAAAGCATTCCAGGTAAGTTATGTTTTGAAGACTAAATAAAATTATGTAAAGGCAATGACAAAGTTCAGTGTTATGGTGCTTAACACTAATCCATAGTTCATTCTTGCAGCTGCTAACCTTGTTTTTTTTTAACTCTTGCAGAAGGAATTTAACAAAGCATTACTAAGCTGGGCAATGAAAAGATTCATGCAGGCTTTTTTAAAAATTTTGGTTTTGGTGGGGGTTTTTTTGTGGTGCTTTTTTTTTTTATAACTGTATTTTTTACAACTGTGGGAGGCTGTGTAAGAAATTAAGTGTCAATGATTGAACTTGAAAAAAATTCGAAGCAGGAGGGAAAAGGAGGAGTACTTTGGAAGATTTGGAAATAGCTTCTTGTGTATCTAGTATAACGCATGTGATATGAATTAGTGGTTTGAAATAGAATTATTTCCTTTTTCTGAGATTAACAGAAATGGCAATTTCTATTATTAAGTATTTGGAACGTAATATTTCTTTCACTGCAATTTTTGAAACTTGATTTTAAGACTCATGTATTGTAAAGAAAATGAATTTAATTAGCAATACAAAATCAGATCTTTTTTATTAGTACATGTTCTTTTATTCTTTCTGTAGTTTCAGTCAAGATGGCTTAAATATTGTACAATATGCAATTTACTGAGCCTTCTAAGAATCCTCCAATATTAAAATTGAATTCTCGTGAAATTTTTGATTGTCAAGTTTGCAGAATATTTCTTCATTGTGCTACCAAAAAAGCAGAATACCATCTTATTCTGGATGGTCTTCATAAAAACAGTGAGTACTGGATAAAAATTAGGAATAATTTCACAGCTGCAAAAAGTTACTGAAATGCTTGGCTCCAGAGATGCATATGCTCTGACATCTGAGCTAAACAGTACCAGAGAATAATGGTAATTGTCAGTTGACCTTTTGATTAGAAGTAGTCCTATTAAATGTTATGAGATTAATCAATTGGCACTAAACAATGAGCAAAACAAGCAAACAAAATTATGTCATTAAATGACCTTTTTTAACAGTGTTGGCTTGAGAACACTATTTTTGCTTTTACCTTAGCTGTGACAGAAAAGTAAAATAAAATAATTCTCTCTAAAGGTACCAACTGCAGTAAGGACAAAATCACAATGCTTATCTAAATCCCACAACATTCTTAAAACAACTTCTGCATTTTCTTGCATAACCCTTCCTCTTCCATCATCCTTACCCCTTCTACCCCAAAAAGGGTCCATTAGTTAGCAAGGTTCAGTAGATAACATGAGTCCAGAGAACTGCGTGCTGGTCAGTGCATGAGGTCACTGCATTAGGTCGCCTTGCCTGATGAACTAGGTGTTGAATGGATTATGTACAGTGATGCATTTATAGATAAGGTAGGGGTTTCAAGTCAATAGCTGTAACTCTAAGTCTCTTCTGTTAGGGAAAATATCCTTACTTAACATTCATATATGACAATATGCACTTCATTCGGTTATTACATTAGTTATTTTTCTTACAGTATATTCAATTGCCATGGTAATGAATTTTTATGCTGACCTGAGGCTAGCTATTTTTATTACAGAGTGTTCCATTCACTCTTCCTCTGAGAGAGATCCAACCATTCAGTTTTGCTTCACAGTCCCCTAACTCTGAAGCAGAACTGCTCACCTTTCACAACAGAAGTGGCTCCCCTCTGGGTACAATAACAAAATAAATTGATGGTACAGCATATACAAACTTATTTCAGCCTTCAGAGACTTGCTTACTGCCTTTCATACTCAGAGATGCATAAACATGGTAATTCACTCTGATTTTATGAATTGTCTCCTGACTATCATTGGGGAGTGATGGTTAGGTAATGCTAAATGAAAGCATCTAAGGCAGGTTGAGAGTGACTGCAGTGTGTCACTAAAGATAGATGAGTTGGCAGGTAATGTTATACATTATCAACGGGTGCCATTCACAGACGATAGGAGCTTCATCCCGCGTGACAGTCATTGATCCGATGCAGAACTAAGATGCAACCTCTGATGACACTCCTTGAGGATAAAAGGTTATGCTTCACATTTAGTTATGAGTAATAAGGTCATGTTTTAATTAAAGTAGTATCTCAGTGGAATATTAGGGCAGTGAAAATGTACAAATTAGTATGACTTGTATAACAATTGTTGCTGGAAAACAGCCTAGTGCTGAACATAATAATGCAGAATAGCAATGCAATTACATTAATGAGGCAAATAGCCCACCTCATTAGAAGGAGCTGAACTATTCAGCCCCAAAATTAAAAGAAACAATATTTTGAGTTTTTATTTGCCACTAAAACTAGCAAAACAAGAACACTTGCATTTAGGTAAGGAATCCGTAAGGTATACAACAATATCTTGGGATACTGTAATTTCAAAACATTTTAATTTAGAAATATTTTGCACAAAACCTAATATTCCACCTAAAAATAAACATGGCATTGACTGCTTATGGAGGTTTCTGAGTGTTTCTTTCTGGACAACTCAAAGGACTGTTCACAATTGTCTGTCCTTTGTACAGTCACAACAGCATTCCTGACCAAATTTTCTGAAAATAAACCTGGTGACAGGAAAAAGCTTTTGAATAAGTATTTTTGAAATTTCTATTGTATAGTATAATAAAACACACTTGATAAATATTTGTGATGCTAATCCAGCAAAATACTTAAGCTTGTGCTTACGTAAGTCATCTAAACAACATCAATTTTAGAAACCTAATTAAGGGATGTAGGATGGGGCACAGCAACTACGCAGTCTACTCAATAGTCAATGAATAGCAGATATTTTAACTGATACTCCAAAAGGTTATTTTACTCATGCAAGTCTCAGGAATTAACTTGTCAGATAGCAAGTGCTAAAAAAGGTCAGGTGTGAAGATTTAACAGAAAACACCACTGCTACCTTGTGCACTCTGTCAGCATGGTAAACTTTACTTCTTTATTTTGACATACTGCAAAGCATGTACCACCAAGCCTGTCTTTCCTCCCACCCACAGCTGTTCTAGCTTATGGTGTCCCCAATCCAATCTAAATGTTCATTTTGCAATTACTCTTCTGTCAAATGAGAAGTGAAATGTAGGATGTATACACAGTAAGTACTTAATAGCTTAAAAATATACCTTCCGTCATGTCACCAGTTGCTTGCCAGTATTAATAAATTTTAAACAGTTTAGTGCTCAAACCAAGAGAACACATCCAGATCAGAAACCAGAGATAGTGGCTCTGCAGGAGGCTGGCTATGCAAATACCTTGAAAACACAAATTGCTCTGAAAAAGCTGAAAACACAAGATCAGATAGGAAGGTCAAGAGATTATGGAAACTAGCTGTCCACTTCCCATGGTGCACAACAGATTTTCATTTCCTTTGCTTTTCTCAACATGACTGGCCAGCCATAAAGCAAAATATAGTTACTACAGACACAGCAATGCTGGCTGCACGGCCCATAGTAAGTCTAGGCACTTACAGAAACATAAAATCTCAAGCGAACTACAGGACCAGACCAGTTACTTTGCACTTCTGAACTGTCTTTAATAAAACTGACCAAAACCGTAATAGAGTTTGTTACAAAATTGTTTATAGTTGTCTTATAGACATAATCCACAGCTTTTCAGGGCAGACACACCACTTTCTCATACTGACAAGAAGTAAGTGGTATGATGTATGAAAAAATTAAATCTACTAAATATTTATTTTGCATATATTGTTGCTGGTATCAGACTGTTAACAGCTATTCTGCACCATGAGGAACAGAGGGTAATATCATTTTTACATTAAGGTCTTTTTTTAAAATGCTACTTCATAGGAGTACCTTCCAGATTATAGGAAATATCCAGGGTAATCATGGATTTGGTAGAAGCAGGAAACAATTAGGTGTAACTGAGACAGATACACGCGTATGTGTGTGCTGATATAATGCACGCCTGTAAGATGCAGTTATCCTATGTACTTTTATTGGGTGCAAAAATAAAATTCAATTAAAGAGACTATCTAGGAATAAAACTACTCCTATTTACATATGCTTATTCTTTCTGTTTGTTTTGGTTTGTTTTGTTTGGGGTTTTTTGGGTTTTGTTTTGGTTTGTGGGGTTTTGTTTTTTAATACGTAAGATTTGCCTGTTTCATACTGGTCCATTTTTTCTTGTGCAAAAGTATAGATCAAAACAAGAATAATGGTCAGTATTCTTCAAGTGAAAACAGTGAGAATCATATCAACAGTTTTAATGGGATGAGATCAGGATTGATTTCTAAATAACATTTGCAATATTGCTTTTGAAATATGCTCTGATATTGGAGTTCCTAATTCAACATAAATGTACTGTATTCACTGGGGCTCAACTGCATTATATCTGTAAAAGTGAAAACCCTTAAGAGAACTATCATAAACTTTAAGCTAAAAAAACCTGCATACAATAGTTCACCTGTCACCTACAAACCCACAGCTTCTGAAATGGTAGAATTTTATCTGACACACACACAACTTGGATTTTATTCCCAAATACTTTATGGCAGGTGTTCGAAAAGCCTTTTAAGAAGCAATTCAGAAAGACATACAATGAAGAAATTGCAACAGATTTTGTGTTGTTGAGTACACTTACATAGCGTGTGGAAAAATAACAGATATCTGACTAGAAATTAAAAATAAATGAAGTGGCAAAGTAAAACAAGAGAAAGAAATTAAAAAGAAAAAGCCTACTAGCATATATGTTTTCATCTAAAGGCAAATGAGACTTGCATGCTGAATTTCCAGTTGCAACAGCAAAGTCCTGTTGGATGCCAATATTAGTATAAATTTCTTCATAGCAAAAAGGTTTTATAAGGTACAGAATATTGTTCAAAGCTCTTCTAAGTTTGTCTCAGTCGAAGAAAATGTGTAGAAACATACTGAGGATTGGAAGTCTAAATACTTACCGTCTTCATTAATTAATTCTAAAATTAAATTTTACCAGTGTCCCTGGAGCATGCATTTCCAGGATATATTACCAATATTTTATTATGTTCACTTCAGCGCAAATAGTGTTCACCCTTTTGTGACTGTTATTACCACATCAAGAAGCCTCTGCCCTCCTTCATCCCCCATGGCAAAAATAATATTCCATTTGTTTTCTTTATTTAGGTACTTACTCTTCAAAGAGGTAACACGGAGTATGATCTCAATACATTTAATAAAGAGGGAACTTGACTTTTTGAAGTACAAAATTGACCAACGGGATTTGGTAAGAAGTATCAAAAGGAATTATAAATCACACCAATTATAGTATTTAAAAGCCTCCCTAGATTTACTTATGTATTCACCTTCATGCTACAGTTAAAACTAACACTATCTTGAAGTTTCTTTTAAAATCTAAAAAGGGTGTTATATACCGAAGACAGCTGTCTCTAAGTTTGTTAAAATGTGATAAAATTAACACTGGCATTTCATTTCTGTTCTGTTTCCTTTTTGGTTTAATTGTTTTCCCTTACTATGAAGCATGCAGATCTATTGTATTGGCAGTCATCTACATTTGGAATCTTAATTAGGACGTCACCTTATTATTAGGGGGGGTGCCAATTGACATTCTTCTACTTCACGTATTTGTAGTCTTCTCTAAATGAGTATTTCACAGATCTATGTCAAAACCAAAAAGTATTCAAAAATAATTTTAACATCACAAGAACAATTATTGCAGGGGCTTGGTTTGGGTTGGTTTGTTTGCTTTTTTCTTCACTCAGACTTGACTGTTGATTTCAATAAAAGTTCTGTTCTTATGACTACAGAGACTCTGCTAAGTGATTAGGAACACAGCCAGCAAAGCACTTGATGTAGGTTTGGAATATGAGGAGATCCCCTGATCTCAGTAAACTACAGGAACCAACCTATTAGAATCAATTTGAAAACAAACAAACAAAAAACTAGCACATTTTACTGCTCTGCAAAGCAGTGAAAGAAGGATTAGGCTCCCTCCCCCACATATATATATATATATATATAGTTATTACTGTTTTGTTCCTTTCTATCCCAGATGATAAGAAGCAAACTAATATGAACAATTACAAATTAGCATGAGGCTCATTATTTTAAATAGTGGTTTATCCCTTTTTACTTTCTGTTCCTTACACCACAATTTCATTCCTCCTACTAATTTCTGTAGTCCAAATAGTACAGCTGTTCATCTTACTAGAAATCTTACAGGAAAAGTGAGCAAACTATCTCCTGGAAAATATTAAAGAAAACTGCACATAAGCTTACTCCCCAGCACACACACAAATATCTATATGCAAATGTATGTATACAGACAAGATACCATTTATGAAACCAAAAGAGGAGAGAAATGTGATTCTAATCTGAAATTATTCAAAGATTAATTTCTAATCAATTTTAAAATGTAGTGAGTTTTCATCGGTTTAGATGGGGATATTATTTTTTAACAACTCATAGCTCATTATTACTTAATTAAACACCAATGACAATTATTTATGCACTTTGGTGATTGTTCAAGCACACTGCAACATTGGAGCTGAACAACAAGGAGAACACATCATTATTCTGCCTAACACGTAATTATATTGGTATAACTTGTCTGTGTCAGATTTATGCCATGATATTGCACCATCAGGACTCAGTTCTGTTTCCTATTTATGTTACATCACAATTAAACACTGCAAACTCATTCAAGTTTTTAAAATTTAAGTGACGACTGGTGTCCTCCAGAGGTCTGTACTGGGACACATACTGCTTAGTATCTTCATCAGTTGCATCAAAAGCATGGCCAGCAGATCAGGACAATTCTCCCCTCTACTCTGCTCTGTTGAGACCCCCCCACCTAGAGAACTGTGTCTGGTTCTGGACAGGAAAGACACTGACTTGTTTGGAGCGGATCCAGATGAGGGCCACAAAAATGATCAGAGGAATGTTGGGGTTGTTCAGCCTGGAGAAGAGAAGGCTCTGGGGAGACCTTATAGCAGCCCTTCAATAGTTAAAAGGGGTCTATTAAGAAAGATGGGGACAAACTTTTTAGCAGGGCCTGTTGTGACAGGACAATGGTTTTAAACTGGAAGAGATTTAGACTAGATATAAGGAAGAAATATTCTACAGTGAAGGTGGTGAAACCCTGGAACTAGTTTCCGAGAGAGATGGCAGAAAACCTGCCCCTGGGAACATTCAAGGCTAGGTTGGACAGGGTTCTGAGCAACCTGATCCAGTTGAAGATATCCCTGGCTTACTGCAGGGGGTTGGACTAGATGACCTTTAAAGGCCCCTTGCAACAGAATTATTCTATGATTCTATGACTCTGATTATGTTCTTGTTCTGCATCACCTCCATTTAATTTATTGTCATTTCTCTTTTTTTGCCCACAGTGACAGGTCTCTTTCCTTCACACCAAACTCTTTCCTAGACACAGTTTGTGAATGTTCAGCATATGAAGGGAGCAGTGTAGATCAGTGCTTGGTGAGCAGGTTCCACTATACCAATTGTAACAATACTGTGGTCAACCATGTTCTGATCTGACTCTAACCCTAGAGTATGAGAGGACATAACCCAGAAAAACTTATTTGGGTTTGAGCTAAACTTAAGTATTTCTGACCACAAGTGTGGAAGTCCCAAGAGGGGATTACAAGGTCTTCAGTGCTCATATCTGGGTTGTAGGTTGAAATAGTACTGCACTGAATCATTTATAGAGAAAAAGCCATACTCAGCAAACCGAGGAAAATGTGAGGAATACATTTCTCCATTATCCTCAGGCACTGGCTCTTTGTATGATTTTACACATGCTGCTTGTTATGATGATATTGATTAGTAAGTCAACAAGCTTTCACAAGGGACTGCAGATCTCTTCACTGCTGCTCTGTAATATTAAAATGTCATTACTGAGTCACCAACATTTTGCCCTGCTGTAATGTTATTCTGTGATGATTGCCTGCCTGAGCTGAAATTTGAAACTGTCACCCACAGACTTACAGAAGTGATTCAGTTATAAGGAAAGTGAAATTAAATATTCATCGCTGGACTGCATTTCAGGTTCAAACTCACTCAGGTTCCTCAAGGCAAAATGTACTTAAGTCATAGAATACTTTTTTTTCAGTTTAAAAAATTCAGGATGTCTATTTATCAGGACTGGACAGTTAAACCATCATTTATCTGGAACTTTCGTACATAGATAATACCTTCCCTGCTTTGAAGCATGCTTTTAATTATTTTGCCTAGGTAAACTCCTTCTCCAACATGGATTACTTCTAGCATATCAAACATCTGGACTGATCCTCTCAACATGTAGCTGGTTCAGATAAAATTACCATAAATTGTGGAAGACCTTCAGTTTGGGTCATGTGAACTTCCTTACTGTAGTAAGCACTTCTGCAGGTAGCAGCCTTTGAAATTAAGGCAAATGACTTTGGGGAATAAGTGATAAATGACTGAAGTCCAGATAAATCTTCAGATGAATGTAACATCTTGAGACTCAATTCAACTTCAAATTTACAGATTCACATCAGGGTCTACTCACTGTGGAAGCACAAAGATCTGAGTAAATAAAGATAAAATATTAAATCCTCCCCTAGACATTATTTCCTCTGAATACAAAAAGTGAGAAAATTCATGGATCCAGAACATGGAAGTAAAGGATCCTTCCTCACAAATTAACTTCTTGTTTGGGGAGTTGCAGCCAAATTAATAGAAATGTCTCACGTACTTGAAACTTGGTTAATTAAAGAGCTCAATGGGACAAACACTATTTTATTTAGAGTTTTCCTGTTTTATTCTCACTATTTCTGATCTAAAACTGGGTATCTAGCATAGGTTTTGGCAATTTTTAGTGTCTTATTACTAAATTCTACTCAGAGATGTATTTTAGGATTGTCCCAAACCCATATGTAGTCACATAGGAAAAGAGTGAGCCAGATAGTTCACGTACAACATGGGCAAAGCTGTCACAAGACGTAATAAGATGCTAAATTCCAGGTAGCCTCAGACTACCCTTATTCAGGCAGTAGAATAGCAGGGAGGGACAAGAATTTGGGAAAACACTTAGTTCATGGCTGTTCCACCACAATCACTCTCAAATGACACTGAGAAACGAGTAAAATTGGCAGTATTTAGTATTTCCCTCCTTTTACTATGATCATCATGTAGTCTAAATTCTAGTGAGTAAAGACAAGTTTTATAGAATTGTTACATCAGAAAAATAAAATGTATATGACAAATAAAAGTGCAAATGCTTATATACTTATGCGTTTTTCTGAAAATTATTACCATCTCAGATGTGCAACTTCCGTATTTGTAGGAGAGCTTTCTCCTTTAAAATTCATTGGCACAGCACTTCTTTCACTCTGTGTAAGATAACTGTGTTGCAGATACTTTGTTAAAGATACTTCTGGACATATTTTGCGGGTTCCTCCTTGCTAAGGTGTAAAAGTTGGAGGCGGGATATAAAATAATTACCAGTAGAAAGACAAAAGAAGTGGAACCATATTTTTGGAAAATCCACAAAATATGAGACACACTTTCAAGGCTCAGGTTGGCACTGAATTTAAATGAGAACAGCTGGATATAGTCAATAGTTGATGCCTTTAGTGAGTACTGGTCTCTTTACCTAGAATAAAATACCAACTTTCAATTAAAAAAAAAAGTAAAAAAAAGTCAAGAACACAACAGAAAATAGACTGATTCAAGTACAAAATGTGAAATTTCAACCCTTGGCTTGGAAATTCTGACGTAAGCAATGAGAGATTTCACCTAATATTAAAGCACGGATTTCCAGTTTCTCTTGGTTGGTCAATAAGAATAAGAAAAGTACAGAAAAGTCTTTGGGACAATCTCACATATAAAGGGATTTTATTTCATTTTTTAATGAAGGAGTTAGTATGATTACATAGCATTTAATCTCCAGGTAGAATTTCAACCCAGTAAAACAGCATGATCAGCAAAACTTCTAGATTACATTCCCATTTTAAAAGGAATTTTCAGCTTCTATTAAATAACTGCTCTGCTTTGTCTTTGATCCATATCATACACAAAAGTTCTACTTCTCTAAGATTTTAAAATGCCAGACAGGCTTGTGTTCAAATCTGTGATATTCGTGATCATCCCCCTTGTATAATGCAACAGTACTTCTCTCCTTAGGCTTCGCATCTGTATTAAAAAAGGTCTTGGCCTCATGCTTTTCCTTCCAGTGCAAAGTACTGTGTAGGAAAATTACTTCTAGATTAAACTTGGCTTCTGCCTAAGCAGGTGTCAGAACCAAATTATGAAAGAACAAACTCAAACTACTAATTGCAGAAAACACGTTTCATCTCTGCTTCTCTCTGATGAACACCACAGCTAGAAATATTTAATTATTGTTTAATTATGTTTACCAGAACTATATACATGAACTATAATCTTCCAGGGATGAATTCTGGGAGAGAAATTTTAATAAATTATGTCAATGCAGAGCATGCAATACCAGAATTTATCTGTTATTAGATATTTTTTTTTTCTATTAATTTATATTCACAACATGAACAAAAAGACTGTGTTTCCTCATGGAACAAAATTTCTACTTAGAAGAAAGGGAAATTAGTTTAAGAGGATTCAAGTATCAGTGATGTGATTGAATTCTTCATCCCCAGGCACCATGATGGCTAAGGCTTTGTCCTCAAATCTTTACTACATTCTCTTAGACTGTGTGTATCCCTGAAATCCCAACAGATTTTTCATCTCCAAGGTAAAATAATAAAAGCAACATCACCAGCTATGAAATACCCATTTCTAATGCCAAACAAATTAATAGTCTCATTCTGGGCAAAAGCAAAAGGTATCTAAAGATATGTACTTGAAGGAAAGACTACTTGTTTATCATGTCACTACTTACAGTTTTTCTCCAATTGATTCAGAGAGATTCAGCACAGGACTGTAACATGCAACAAGGAAAAAAAGAAGTTACGCAAGGATTAGAATTTCATAAAATATAAAGTGACCCAGGATTTCTGAATTTCATAAATAGTCCTTCATAATGGGCATACTTTCCTCGATTTATGGAATAATCTTCTATTTTCAATCCTTTAGAAACCCCAGAAAAGATGCTGTGTTCAAACCCAGTGATGAAGAAAGCTGGGTACCTACTTTATAATATTATAAAGACACAATTTATCAATGTTTTACATGGTGAGCATATCTTTTTCATAACTACAACAACCCTAAACTAAATTGCGAAGGTGCCTGTTCCTTTACAAAAAAAACCCACACACAAAAAAAACCACAACAGGAAAAAGAAGAGAGCATTTTAATTTGAGGTTTGTATCAAGAATTCATGTAACAGACCATAAGGGTCACCCTCTCATGGTGCCTACATCCTTTCACTTAGTACAAATACAGTTGAGTATGTTCTGTCCCTTGGGCAACAGATAAATTTAAGAAGTCTAAATTAATATAGATCAAAAGAGGGTGTATAAAATATTTTACCTAATGCAACATATTTTTGTCTCAACTGTTATAAATGTGACAAAAAAGTACAGATTTCCAGCTGAGTCAGATTTGTACTGTAATTTTCTAAAATACTTAATAGAAAATTGATGAAAAATAATGCACACTCTTTTGCTTGTACAAAAATTTCACTGCTAGGATCTTTGTATTTGTATTTGAATTTACTGTAATACAAGTTACACTGTATGCATGTGTGCATCGTGGAGTCAAATTAATGTCTACGGTATTTTCCCAAAAATCAGTATCCCAGATTGTGGTTTATTAGGTTTTAACTTACAACATGAAGCTATTATTGCTCAGCACATGTAAACACCAGAACTATTACTGGCTTGGTGTATAAAAGCCACTGTGTACATGATACTCAAACATACGCACAAAAGGGTATAAGTAAAGAGAACTAGAACCCTCTCATCAGAAGAACCTCCTTTCCATTCTTCATCTTTCAAATCTCCCTCAACTCCTTTTCTTTTTCAGAAGGGTATATGCACCTCAACACTCCCTGGTGCAATAATGGTTACTTAGGGCTAAGGCATATGATCAAACAAATGAGGTTTTACAAACACAGGTGAGTCAAACCATCTTTGTGGTCAGTAAACATCTGCATGTTCTTAGACCACAGCAAATGCAGGTAAATCCATACATTTAATGCTCATTGTCAAGTTATTGCAGTGTAACTAATGCATGACTATGTATTCTGGCTGTAAGAGTAGTTTCATTCTGCATCTACCTTAACTGCACTCATTGTTCATTTGCAATGGGTTCTGCAATAAAGTACATTTACATAATCATACAGATGAGGATGAAAACCAATGTAAAGCTCTTTGCCTCAACTGCTAAGATGCTTAGCTATAGGTGCCATATATATATCAGCACTTATGAACCTAAGTATCATACGACAACAAAATATCAGTAATATATTTTGGATCCTGACAGGTGAACTACAGTGTTATATTCCTCCATAATTTAACTTGTACAATAACTATAAATACTACCCCAGTGCATGTTCCTATCTTATTTTCCCTACATGTATTTTACTTTCAGTTAATAATTTTATTTCATAAAAATACATTACTCGTTTTGTTCCCTTAGCTCTTCAAACAGTGTCACAGACTCCCCTAGTTTGAATTTGACACAAGTCAAAACAATGTTGTTTTTTTGTTTGTTCATTTTTGTTTTGTTTTGCTTTGCTTTTCCCACAGATATGTACTACTCTGAGAATTTAGAGTTTAAAAAATGAGAGATAAATTACAATGTAATTTAACTGAACACTGATAACTGGATGGGTAAAATATCTATGAAATTTAAACTATCTCTTAATATAGGACATATTTTGCTGTCAATTCAGTCTAGGCATCTTCAGTATCTTAAACTGCAGCCATACCACTTTGTAACCCAAGCAGAAAAGAGATGTACAATATTGTCAGTTTAGGCACCACATATATGACAATACGAGTAAATATGACTACTATACTATTTTTTCTTGCAGTTTCTGCATTTTGGATTTTTTTTGTGACTTTAGGGGAATTTTTATTACTTTTTTTTCTTGGTAGTGATAGATATGCAGATGGAAACAAAATTATCTAGACTAGCTTACACTCAGTGATTGTGCATGAAAATGTGTTTTTTTTTCAATATTGTTATTGCTAAAGTTTACTTTAAAATTTAAACTTCACATACTTACATAGTAATTTAAAATGCATGAATATTTTTTCTCTGTAGCCCTTTTATCTTCAATGATACCTGTTCCTGTACCTGGATGTCTTTTACATAACTTTGTTCTCCAGTAGAATTCCAACACCCTTGCTCTTTGCTTTAGACAAAAAGTGAAGCCTTTAAGCTCCAGGCATATCAATCAAAAACAACAGAGTCAGCACTAAGTCTAATAATGAAAACCATGATTTCATAAATCATCCTCCACAGGTTGGGGTAATCTTTTAAAAATTTCTTATCAGGTGCAGCTCAGGATTTCTCAGACTCTCATTCTTCTTTCTTTAATGAAAACAATAGGAAGGCTGTCAGCATACAAATGATGTGACCCTCTTTAGCTTAAAAATAACCTGAAAATGAGATTATGCCTTGCTTCGTCCTTGAAATTGTGGCAGTGAGGATTTCTACCTCTACTTCCACAAAGTTCAAAGAAAAAGTTTTTTTCATAGCTCCATAATGAAATAAAAAAATCTAATAATATGTGGACTTATTTTAGTAAGCTGTAGATTTAATTTAAAGAACTTGGTGTTATAGAAGACTTTCTCTATTGCCTGTATCCAGTATATAATAATTTGTAATTGCCTAAGTGGCTTTTGTTACTGTATGTCCTAAACCAAACCAGGAGCCCTTTACTAATGGAATCACAAAATTTTATTTCCACCACAAACTTTCTATGCATTACTTTACATTTTAGACAACACATTAATTCAGAAAAATACTTGCAAACAATAAATCAGTTGTTCTGTCTTTCAAGTCTAAAATATGAAAAAAAGATTAGTGTGGCATTCAGTCTCTATAATAAAAACCAGATTTTTCAGCCTTCAACATCTAGATCTGATGTGCCCCTCTGCATTTCAGCACTTTTACACTCACACAGCCTGATGTAACAATGACTTGCAAAATCCCATTTTTATGGTTTTGCAAGGATCTAATCTACTCACTTATGAAACAATTTCTTTTCTCCCACCAAGCTGTGTGGTGTGGTTGACACCCAACAGGGAACGGATGCCATCCAGAGGGAACCTGACAGGCTGGAGAGGTGGGCCAGCGCCAACCTCATGAAGTTCAACAAGGCCAAGTGCACGGTCCTGCACCTGGGTTGGCGCAACCCCATGCACAAATACAGGCTGGGGGAAGAATGGCTGGAGAGCAGTCCTGAGGAGAAGGACTTGGGGGTGGCAGTAGATGAGAAGTTCAACATGAGCTGCCAGTGTGCATTTGCAGCCCAGAGGGACAACTGTATCCTGGGCTGCATCAAAAGTGTGGCCAGCAGGGCCAGGGAGGTGATTCTGCCCCTCTACTCTGCTCTGGTCAGACCCCATCTGGAATACTGTGTACAGTTCTGGTGCCCTCAGCACAAGAAAGATATGGACCTATTGGAGAGGGTCCAGAGAAGCTCCATCAAGATGATCAAAGGCCTGGAGCGCCTCTGCTATGAAGACAGGTTAAGAGAGTTGGGGCTGTTCAGCCTGCAGAAGAGAAGGCTCCAGGGAGACCTTATAACAACCTTCCAGTGCTTGAAAGGGGCCTACAGGAAAGCTGGGGAGGGGCATTTCACCAGAGAAGATAGTGATAGGACAAGGGGTAACTGTTTTAAACTGAGAGGGGAGATTTAGGTTAGATATTAGGAAGAAAATTTTCACTATAAGGGTGGTGAGCAACTGGAATGGGTTGCCCAGGGAGGTTTTTGCTGCCCTATCCCTGGAGGTTTGTAAGGCCAGGTTGGTCAAGGTTTTGTGCAACCTGGTCTAGTGGTAGGGTTCCCTGCTGATGGCAGGGGGGTTGGAACTTGATGATCTTTGAGGTCCCTTCCAACCTTAATGATTCTGTAATTCTAAGATTCTATAAAAAACTAAGAAAAATCAGAGGCATGAAGACCTTTGGGAAGGGAAAAAAAAAATATATAAAAAAAAAAGGAAAACAAGTCTTTGCCAATTCCTATCTGTAGAACTGAAAGAGAAGTATCCCTCAAATAAGACAGTTTTAAAGAAGCATTGTTAGCACTGATATCTATCTTAGCTAATTGTTCCTGTACTATTCCATAAACAAAACCTGGGTCATGCCTTGCTATTGATCTACTAAAATTAGAAGAGGTTCTACATTAATATGGGCTGGGTCATGACCGCTTCTTCAGTTTCACTCTTAAGGGAAGGACAGAGATGCTTTGGATGTGTCTGCCCTCCTAGTTGAGAAGCATCCTTAAATGTAGACTCAGACACAGTGCAGAGAGCAAAACTGCAAGAACAGACCCAATCAGGTCAAAGTATGCTTTCTGAAATAACACGTAAGTGAACTGGGATCACAATGACTGAAACAGACAACACCCTTTATGACAAAACAGATATAGTACTTGATTGCAATGAGAAATACCAAGTTGTGGAGGCTGTCTTGAAAGGAGCAAGATCCTTTCTGTGATTAAAAATTTTAATTTATGATTAACATATTCTAATCTTCTTACCCTTGATTGAAGCAATATAATTAGCACAAAGATGAAGAGAGGGAAAATTCCAAGAATGGTTCACAGGCAAGAAGGGAAAATGTCTGCTGAAAGATCCTGACAACTATATTGCAAATCTGACTTAGATCAGACCTCACTCTGACCTGGTGATTTCAACTCCATAGCACCTTGCTCCAACATCCAAGAATTTACATTATTCAGCACAGCTTTGCTTCCAGCACCTGTGAAATCCACAATCTGAACTGGTCAAATGCTGTTTGGTGGGAATCCTTCTTCTAAACTCTTTGTAAAAGTCTTTTGAGTGTGTTGCCTCAGGCAGATGTTGCCATTAACTTTATAAAGAAGTTTGAGATAGTATACTGCAAAGTAAACTGTTCAGATATGGGAAGACTATATGATCTACTAGTAAAAATAATTTGATTTTCAGCATTCCATCACTTAGTAAGTGATGGGAAACTTTAGAAAAGATGCTTTGGAAGGAAGCTACTATTTAGCAAGAATTTGTCATTTTTACTTTCTTTATCAGAATTCCAGAGCATATCTGTATTAAATTGCTCTGAACTCATGGAAAATTTTATCCTCACTGAACAATCTTTGGGGGCCTGTCCCCACTAAAATAAATGTTATGATTTTATATATTTGAAGTAAGTTTTTTTCCAATACTTTCTTGATTAACAACCTATTGTGAATATCAAGAAGCACAAATAACTTCCAAAAACAAAGGAACAAACAGATTTTTAAGTTAATAAACTGCCAGTGACACAAACAAGCTCAGAAGTCTCTTTAGAAGGCCAATAATTGAATATTAAAGGGTGGTGATAACAACGAGTCTGTTTTGCCTGCAGAAGCCTTGGAGGGTCTAGGACAACTCTCTACTGCCAACTCTCTGCTGGACATCTCTGTGCCAGGACATCTCTGCACTCGGACATCTCTCCACAGATGAGCAGATGACACAGGGCTGTGCTGGTGTCCCAGTGCAGAGATGTCCTGGTGCAGAGACATCCTTCCAGAGAGATGTGCCAGTGGAGATATGTTCCAGCAGAAAGTTGGCTGTGGAGAGATGTCCCTTCTCAGCCTTGGAGGATCTTGTAATTTCCATGTCAAAAAAAACAGTGGAACATATTCAAAAACTCAGCAATTCCTATAAAACAACTGAAATATCTTATTTTAGGTTTAGTTTGGATATTAGAAAGCACTTCCTCACACAGGAGGTGATCAGACACTGGAATGGACTGTCCAGGGAAGTGGCTGAGAAGGGAAGACTGGATGTTGCACTTAAGTGCCATGGTCTAGCCGATGTGGTGGTGGTAGGTCATAGGTTGGACTTGACGATCTCAGGTCTTTTTGAGCCTCAATAATTCTATGATTCTGTAAAAACAATTAATGGAGGCTGGAAAATGCTGCCAGGTATAAACACAGAAACAACTGTGTGGTTACAACACCTTGAGAGTTTTATGGTTGCAAGGTGAACAACGCTAACTCTCTCAGCCTGTCTTTGTAGGTTTTCCAGCCCCTTGATCAGGTCTTTTTATGGCCCTGCTTTGGACCTGCTCTAACAGGTCCATGTCTTTCTTGTACTGGGGGCCTCAGAGCTGGACGCAGCACTCAAGGTGGGGTAACATGAGATTGGAGTAGAGGGGCAGAATCACCTTCCTTGACCTTCTGGCCATTCTGTATACAGCCCAGTATACAACTGGCTTTCTGGGTTGCAAGAGCACATTGATAGCTCATACTTACTTTTTCATCCACCATTACCTCCAAGTGCTTCTCCACAGGGCTGTTCTCTGTATCGATAATGGGGATTGCCCTGACCTAAGCAGAAGACCTTACACTTGGCCTTGTTGAACCCCATGAGGGTTAAATGGGCTGATTCCAGACTACCAGTTAACTCACAAGAAGAATGTCTTTCTCTCTTTCTCTCTCCTCCTCCATTTCTTCTGATCTCTAAGTTTACTGAGCATCTAGCCAAGTCTGCAGCTGACTGGCTGCTTCTATGTGAGTTACAAACCTATGAAATACGGCAGAATCATCCTTTGGGTTAGTATGAGCACATACTCCTCAAAATACACAATACAAACCAAAATCCAACTCCTCCACAGTTCTATGAAAATTAATTGGTCTATAGCACAGGCTGGCAGTAAATACTTCAGTACTGCATGCTAAAGAAACAGGAAACAATACACTTGACTCCTTAAAATTTATAAATATAGACATTTAAAATGCAAGCTGCAGGCAAAGATAAAGTCCATCACTTTCCAATACTGACTGAAAAGACAGACATCTAACCTCCTCAGACAGCTCTTCTGTCATGAAAGCTATCTGTGTGCCAAAGCACCAGAACCAACCCAAACCCAGAACAATGTGCTTAAACAACTCTACACTTAATATTTTATTTAATTATTTGTTTTTAGCTTTCCTGGTTAATCAGGGGTATCTAGTGGGTTACATAAACTTTAACTTCTTATTCCTGTATTCCGTGGGGCTAGTGCTACTAAGATGAATATAATATATGGAAAACCAAGATGATGATAAAAGAAATTAACTGATCCTTGCTAGGGCTATGAAAGTATCTTCTTAATACTGTGAGAATTTTTTACATGCCTTCCTGATGATCCTTTGAATTCCCCTGTTTTAAAATAAATTATTGTATCAACAAAGATTACTTCTCTTTTCTCTTTATCATTTATTACTAACCTAAGGAGGTATGTAATAATTCAATTTAATTTATATTTCCCTCAAGAAGTGCAACTCAATGGATAATACATGCGGAGCTTCTGTACTAATACCTAGCTGGAGACAGTGGAATACACATGGTACATAGTCGTTACAATTAAGTCAGAAGAGCTGAGAAAGAGGCATTTCTATTAGAGCTTTGTACTACTTAGGAAAGTAATGGACCCTGAGGCAAAGCTGAGGGATTTCGTTATCTGCTATGATTAAAACTATTGATAATTCCCAAAGTGGTAGGTTCAGCTTCTGTTCCACATTTTATTGCTTAAGATATTAATGAGAAAACAGAACACTGTCTATGCTATTTAGTTAATATCCAGAGGCCATATTCCATTTGCCATTTCTTAACTATTAGCCTACACTGCTATTGTTGACTTCATGTTTTATGAAATGTTCCTTGGCTTAATCCATCTACTAAGACAGTATAATATAATTACTGGTATGCCAGGTCTTTTGTGATACCAGAATAATATTTTTAGTGTGACTACTTCTACAGTTTTACCTATTCCTACTAATCAATACTGGGATATTGATCCAAGATAGAATTTGTGGTTTATATTATAATTATGCTTCCCTATATCACGTATTTATTATTTTAGAAATATCAAAATGTTGAGTACAGAAGGTAAATGCTGTCCACAGAGAAGAGTGATAGAACAGTCTGCCCTACAAACATAACACTGAAATAACGCTTGACACTGATGTCCAGTCAAGGCAGACTTTGTTAACAAAGTTATCCTTTTAAGTGGGATGAATGATGAAACAGCCCATCTAAGCAGCAACACATTAGAAGAGTAGGGATCACTGGCTCAATCAGTCACATGAAGAAGCACAGTGAGAAGCCAAGAAATCAGAGTTGAAGCATTGATTATAAAAAAAGAAGGATTAAATGAGTTTGTCAAGCTGTGGTGTCCGATGGTGAAACACAAGTCATTACAGTAACTCTACAGAGTAGCTGCTTGGGACATGAGATTTTAAAGAATATCAGACTCAAAAATTCACTTCAGATCAGTACAATCCAGAAAAATTTTTAAAAGCACACCTATTTAATAGATTAAAGTTATTACTTTGTTTCCCTAGTATTGGGAGCCTTAATGCAGTTAAATCATCACACTGAGGCCTTTCACCAATCACCTTTTCTCTATTAAACATTCTAATTTTATTTTGAGGGATGTCTTTTGTTTCTGTCCTGAGACGTCCCTTTTTATTTTAGTTTAATATTAGTCTTTGCACACCTGCAGACTGAAATAATTACCTGGGTGAAGGTGCTGTTTAACTTCTCAGTGTTCACAGGACAAGAGAAGCACCAAACATTGTGATCTCTAAAGCCTATCCAATTATTACCACTACATCTCTGGGCTGGCAAAGTTACAGAACTTTAAAATAAGAGCTTGGCATGCTTTCATATGTATTTATAATACCCGTAAACATGGCTTCATGCATTTACTCTTACAGCCAGGAGTAAAAGCATAAAACAGTAATGCTTTGGGAATACTATAGATTTGTAGAGAAAAGGATCTGGCTGGTCTGCTGGCTAAGATTTACAAAGATTTACATATGAACAATTTTGCTATCACTCAATACCAACAAAGAAAAAAAACAACCTTACCTTTGATTATTTTCAAAGGGAAAATTTTAAAATTTGAAAAAATGGTGGAAAAAAAAGGATTAAATATTTTTATAAGTGAACCCCAGATCTGCTCTTTATTTCTCAAAATTCCATACATATGTTGAAAATACCTGTTATGATTATGCTGGTTTTTACCCTTATGGAATATTCCTTTCCTTAATTTTTTATTATTTCTTGCTTTATAATAATAGGATTCACAACAGGTAAAACTTTTAATTTTTACTTGATTGCATGGTAGAACATCTGTTTTTATTTCATAGAATCAAAGAATCATAGAACTATTCAGGTTGGAAAAGACCCTTGGGATCACCGAATCCAACCATCATCCCTACTCTACAAAGTTCTTCCCTAAACTATGTCCACCAACACTACATCCAAATGACCCTTAAACACATCCAGGGATGGTGACTCAACCACCTCCCTGGGCAGCTTATTCCAGTGTCTGACCACTCTTGCTGTGAAAATGTTTTTCCTAATGTCCAGTCTAAACCTACCCTGTTGCAGCTTGAAGCCATTCCCTCTTGTTCTGTCACTAATTACCTGTGAGAAGAGACCAGCACCAACCTCTCTACAATGACCTTTCAGGTAGTTGTAGAGACTGATGAGGTCTCCCCTCAGCCTCCTCTTTCTCAAACTAAACATTCCCAGCTCCTTCAAGTGTTCTTCATAGAAGTGATTCTCTAGGCTCCTCACCAGCTTTGTTGCCCTCCTCTGTACTCGCTTCAGCACCTCGGTATCTCTCCTGAATTGAGGTGCCCAAAACTGGACACAATACTCCAAATGTGGCCTCACCAGTGCTGGGTACAGGGGGACAATCACCTCTCTACTTCTGCTGGTCACACGATTTCTAATACAAGTCAGGATGCCATTGGCTTTCTTGGCCACCTGGGCACACTGCTGGCTCATATTCAGCCACTTGTCAATTAGAAACTCCAGGTCCTTTTCTACCAGGCAGCCTTCCAGCCACACTTCCCCAAGTCTGTAGCGTTGCATGGGGTTGTTGTGGCTCAAGTGCAGGATGCAGCACTTGGCCTTGTTGAAGCCCAGACCATTAACATTAGCCCAATGACCCAATCAATCCAAGTCTCTCTGTAGAGCCTCCATATGCTCATGCAGATCAACACACCCACCTAGCCTGGTGTCATCTGCAAACTTACTGATGATACACTCTGTGTCCTTATCAAGATCATCAATAAAGATGTTAAACAGAAATGGTCCCAACACTGATCCCTGAGGAACACCACTTATGACTGGCTGCCAGCTGGATTTGACTCCACTCTTTGGGCCCAACTGTCCAGCCAGTCCTTGATCCAACAGATTGTATGCTCATCCAGGCCATGAGCAGCCAGGTATTTTTATGAGAGTTTTATGGGGAACCGTATCAAAAGCTTTTTGGAGGACCAGATAGACAAAATCCACAGCCTTTCCCTCGTCCTATAGTGGGGTCATCAGGTTATAAACGGAGATCAGGTTCGTCAGGCAGGACCTGCCTTTCATAAACCCATGCTGACTGAGCCTGATCCCCTGGTTATCCTCTACATGTCTTCTAGTAACACTCCATGACATTCCTTGGTACCAAGGTCAGACTGACACGTCTATAATTTCCCAGATCTTCCTTTCTGCCTTTCTGATAGATGGGTGTTACATTTCCTACCCTCCAGTCCATTGGGATCTCCCCAGTTAGCCAGGACTTCAGGTAAATAATGGAAAGTAGCTTGGTGATCACGTCTGCCAACTCTTTAAGCACCTTTGGATGTAACCCATCCAGTCCCATAGACTTGTGTGCATCTAAGTGGTATAGCAGGTCTCTGATCACTTCCTCTGCATCCCCTCCCTGTCTCCTACCTCATGTGGCTGGGTGTCCATGGAACAGCCAGTTTCACTGCTAAAGACTGAGGCAAAGTAGGTGTTGAGCACCTCAGCCTTTTCCTCATCCTTTGTTGCCAAGATTCTCTTTGCATCCCATAAAGGATGGAGATTTTCCCTAACCCTCCTTTTGCTGTTAATGAACTTAGAGAAACATTTTTTATTATCCCTAACAGCTGTAGCTAGTTTGAGCTCTAGCTGTGCTTTGGCTCTCCTAATTTTCACCCTGCATAGGTTCACTTCATCTTTATAGACTTCATGAGTGACTTGTCCCCTCTTCCAAAGGTCACAGACTCTCCTTTTGTTCCTAAGGTCCAGCCAAAGGTCCCTATTTAGCCAGGCTGGTCTCCTACCCTGTCTACTGTTTTTTTGGCACACGGGACAACCTTCTCCTGTGCCTTTAAAACTTCTTTCTTGAAGTGAGAATCCTCCCTAGTTCACCACCCTTCAAGCCCTGGCATGTTTTTTCTCTGACCACTGTCAGATGTTTTGGTTAAATGGCTGTAGACAGCAGCCACAGATTCCATTTGCATGTCTTTTCAAGACAGAAACACAAGCATGTTTAAGCTGCACAACTTACTCTTTCTGTTTGACAGATCACTGGCAGTCCCATTAAAATAAGATATATGCTTTTACATTAGACTGACAAGGGATTACACTAAATAAAATGTTTTTGACTGGCATGAGTTTCCCATTACTCAATTTGTCCTTTGCTGCCAGATTAGGGATATAAAGAGGAACAGAACATGAAAAGTCCCTGTCCTCAGGCTCCTTGAAATTACTTGGGAGGCCAGAAGTCCTGAAATTCATATGTATTATTAATTTAGGCTTTTCTAGTATGCTGTTTTATAATCATGACAATGCTAACATTTAAACACATTTATTTCTCAAAACTAAATACCATTCTGATTGATAATTCACTAACAACTGCTTTATATTTACATTTCTGCATGTGTAGAGAGCTACTCCTTCATGTCAGATACGGATCTAAAAGTTGCATTTTTGTCATTCAATACATTATACTATTATTTTTCTAATGTATTTTATTTCTGTGCCAAGTCAGGAGATAAAGACTGATGAACCTGGGCTGTTGCATGATACTTTGGAGTTAAAAAGGTGATACTGAACCAAGGAGACCTCTGAAATTGGTCAGTTAGCAGCTCTGCTCTCAAATGGATAATTCATGATCTGGTTTCCAACGTGACCAACATTACATCATTCAACACTTTCTGTAACCTTCAAAAAATTCAGTCTTTGTCACTCGAACTAAAAAAGAACCTCACTCAACACAGGAATAATTTTATGGGTCACCAAATAGCTTTTTTTTTTTTTTTTTTACATTAGTCAGAAGAAAGATTCCCACCTGCTCAAGCAAATATAAAATGTGTGTCCTGACGGGAAATTACTCTTGCCAACTCTTTTCTTGCTTAGTGGAAAGGACATAACAGAGTTACTAATTTCCACAATTCCAACTGATACAGCCATCAGAAAAAAACACAGAATCATAGAATCACTAAGGTTGGAAAAGACCTTCAAGATGATCAAAGTCCAACCATCAGCCCTACACACCCCATGACCACTAAACCATCTCCTGAAACACCATGTCTACCTGTTTTTTTAACTCCTCCAGGGACAGTGCCTCTACCACCTCCCTGAGCACCCTGTTCCAATGCCTCACCACTCTTTCTGTGATTAATTTTTTCCTAATATCCAATCTGAACCTCCCCTGGTGCAATTTAACCCCATTTCCTTTTGTCCTATCACTAGTCACTAGGGAGAAGAGGCCAACACTCACCTCACTACACTCTCCTTTCAATTGCAGAGGGCAATGAGGTCTCCCCTCAGCCTCCTCTTCTCCAGGCTGAGCAGCCCCAGCTCCTTCAGCCTCTCTCATAAGGCTACTTCTCTAGACCCCTAACCATCTTAGTTGCCCTCTCTGCACCTCAATGTCCTTCCTATACTATGGTAACCAAAACTGCACACAGTACTCAAGGTGTACTCAAGTAGAGGGGCAGGATCACCTACCTCCCTGGCCCTGCTGGTCACAGTTTTCCTGATGCAGGCCAGGATGGTGTTGGCCTTCTTGGCCACCTAGGCACACTGCTGGCTCATGTTCAGCCAGATGTCAACCAACGACCCCAGGTCCCTCTCTCCTGGGCAGATCTCCAGCCACTCCCCGCCAAGTCTGTAGCATTGCCAGGGGTTGTTGTGGCCAAAGTGCACAACCTGACATTTGGCCTTACTGGAACTCATGCTATTTGCCTTGGCCCATCAGTCAAGCCTGTCTAGATCCCTCTGCAGAACCTCCCTGCCCTCAAGCAGATCAACAGTTCCACCCAACTTAGTGTCATTTGCAAACTTTCTGAGGGTCCACTCTATCCAAATCATCAATAAAGATGTGAAACAGGAGCGGCCCCAGCACTGATCCCTGGGGAGCACCACTTATGACAGGCCGCCAACTGGATTTAACTCCACTGAACACAACTCTTTGGATCCAGACATCCAACCAGTTTTTTATCCAGCAAAGTGTAAGCACATCCAAGCCATAAGTGTTAAGGGGACTAATACATAAGGAGCAAACAGGATGGCATTGTTTAGCTTAGATAAGGTTTGAAATGTAAATGAGGGTGTTGTGTGAAGGGGTGATCAAACAGGAGCTTGCTGAGAAAGCAGAAATGTCATGCAAACCTCAGAAGATCAACCAGATTGGAAAAAAAGGAATGTGAGAGGTGAAAAGTGCACAGCGATGAAGACATACAGCCTTCATCCCAAAGACCCTCACCCATGACCCCAGGAGACACTGCGCAGATGCAGCAAGGAGGAGTCTGGGGTGGCAACTATGATAACGATTTCCTGGAACTACTTGTAATAACCCCTCCCTGTCCTCGGACACCTAATGTATATGGAACAGCATGGATGAATTGTATTACTTTGTGGCATATAATGAGCTTGCCAACAGCTCTAGGGTGTGCCCGTTTGTGGAGGAGCAATCCCCCGTGCACCCAGCGCTGAATAAACATGCCTTCTTTATAATCTTGTAGATTGTAAGGTCGTTATTCTGCACGTCACAAGCAGCCAGCTTGTCTAGGAGAATGCTGTGGGAAACCTTGTCAAAGGCCTTGCTAAAGTCAAGGTAGACAACATCCACAGGCCTTCCCTCATCCAGTAAGTGGGTCACTGTGTCACAGAAGACAAAGTTAGTAAAACAGGACCTACCCTTCATGAACCCATGCCCGCTGGGCCTGACCACCTGGTTGTCCTGCATGTACAGCATAATGATACTCAGAAGCTAAAATAGGCTTAACCATCTCACAGATTCTTTCACTTCATAGCTAAAAATTGTTGCTTCTTTATCAATAAAAATTCTAATTCCTGTGGTTCAGAAAAAGCACAATGCAATAATTCATAATTAAATCAATTTTTTGCACATCTTATCCCTGGTTTGAATCAGCCACTGAAACAGTTCCTCAGTTTCCATGGAGTCAGAGGTTTCTGCCTCACTGAATCAGAAGTGTGAAATAATTATGCTTTAGATCTAACAACTGAAGTGGGTTCACACTGGCTGCCCACTTGCAGACACTGAATGTCTAACTCCTTTGATCCAACTATAGTAGCTCATTAAGCAATTTTTTCTCAATAATTTTGTGTATGTAAACATTGAACAAAAGGCTAAATATTATACCAAAGAAGAACTGAATACTGCACAGCAGGGTTTGATGCTAGCAGCCAATTGCCTTCCCTGCAGTTGGAAGACAGCTTGGATAACTATTCCAAAGATTAATGAGCAATCAGTTCTAAATTAAGCCAAGACCCATGTTTAAACCTTTTTTCTTCACACCCCTTACAAGTCTGAATTTGAGTTACACTCACAAAGATAAAATGCAGTGTTTGTCTTTGCATGTTGTAGAACATTATTAGCAAAGTGAAAAATCACTTCTTTAGCATTTCCCTCACATTTTTCAGCTTTTACTTTCCTGGGCAATTTGAAAGGAAATGGACCGTGATAAGGTTTGCTGCTTCTGCACCAGGCTATGAAAAGAAGTTTCCTGTCAGTCATTTCTAGAAACTATACAGTCCCATTTTGAAACTGCAACAGAATTATTAGATCTGTGAGACTCACAAATGTCCTGTCATGCCACTTTCATATTGAGTTCAGTTTTGAACTATTGACAAAGCATTCAGGTAGTACGAAACAAATAGTACAGTGAACAATGCAAAGAAGTGTCATTGAGGGCTTTTCAGAAGCTTAGTGAATAACATGATTTGTGTCTATGCAGCTCTGTAACTCTGCACCTGTACTTCTGTATCAGTTCAGTTTCTAAATACAGTAATGATACAGAGTACTGCTAAAGTCGTGTATTAATGTGCACGTGCATACAAATATGCAACAGTAGTTACATACTGTAAGCACCAAGGTAGTTTTTAGATTAGACTAATTCTCATTTCCTAACTGTCCTCTCTTTCCCTTCCTTCTCCCCTAATTCCAGCCTAAAAAACATGAAGCAGGAATTAAAAGAGACTGAGATTGCCAAAGAGATCAGGGATGAAAAAAATGTAAGAAATCTTAAAGAACATGTTAATTTGCTGTGTAATTTCCTCTTCTCAGTGTGAATTTGCCTCACGTTGTCCATGAATAGTTCATTGAGCATGTATGTATCTACTATAAGGAATCAACAATACGTACCGCCAAATTGCACTTTCTACTTATTCTCTGCATTGTATAAAGAGCAAAACCACAGACAAACGGTTTTGCTTAGTTTAAATCTGCTAAGGTTCTAAACATGTTAAGAATAACTAAAATACAATAAATTACAGAGAAAATGGGATTAAGAACGTAATGGGGTTTGTTAAGATTCAGAAAAAAATTATCACAGCAATACTGTCTATTTTGATACTGCAAAGCAGTCACATCAGGTGCCATTCTCACATTCAGAACTGGATTTTTCATTCTTACTTTGCAGCATATCTCAAATAAGAGAGATATACTTAGTTTACAGATCTTTTTAAATAATAAATGAAACAAACAAACAAACAAAACACCACAACAACATCACATAACTCTCATAATTTTTATACCTTCTTTCATGTAAAAATGTTGAATTTTGTTTGGTTGTTTCTAAAATAGTATTATATCTAAAGGAACTTCCAACAAAAGGCATTCTATTGAAGAAAAAAACCCACCTATGAAAATTACAACATACCAGAACTTCTGCAATACAGCTATTACAGGTCAACCAGGTGACGGTGGTTGGATAAAATACTGTATCTGTTGTGGAGTTCAGCTGTTATCTGAAAACACACTCCTGAGCTTTGTGAAATAGATAAGAGGAAGCACTTCTGTGTTGGTGTAAAATACATGAACTGATTTAATATATTTAGTATTGAAAATGTGCTTAATACAATACAAAATACAGTAGCCTTCAAAACTTATTATGATATTATTGAGTTTCACTGATACTTTCCATATATGTAAAATGTATTAATATTGACATACGGTTAATATATACATGTATTTCATTTAAAATGCAATTATTCTTAAAGTCAAGCTAAAGAGATGAAATCTCAGTGAAATTAATCTGAGATTTTTTCCCAGGTGTTGCTACCTAAAGAGCCTCATTAGAATAACCATCATTACTAGAAAACTTTATATAATCCTGTTATAATCAATTGAACCTGGGACATAAATTGCACACTCACATGGACCTCAGAGCTGGAATGTTTGTGTTAATCCTACCAGCAGAGCTGGGATAGAGAAACGTTATGTCTGTGTTCATTTTTCTGTCAGGAATTACCAGCTAGGCACAGAGCTGCACAAAAACAGTTTTGGTTCTTATAGACCAAACTTTCTTTCTGTATCAAACTCACCTATTTCTACGTATGTGATTGAAGAAAATAGGTGAGATAGAAGTTGTTTCCAGGCATCCCCAAAGGTAAGCCAAGATATAGTATCTTGATACCTTGATTTTTTATGTGTCAGCATCCTTTCCACCTCTGGTTTTATGCACAGTTTTCTGTACCTGTTTAGTTTCTGTACATAAATGCTGCACAACAAGAAAAAAAAAAAAGTCTCTGTAGTACATATTTTGAGTGCTTTCTTTGAAAGCACCACATACTGCAAGACTATCACAAATCTTCCTAAAGGTGAGTTATTTGAGATACTTTCATATAGCTCATTACATGAAATGTTTACTACTGGTAGCTTAAGTTTTTCCATCATAAGCTAGTATTAGCAATTTATTTATGCATCACTGTTTAGTTATGTAAACAAGAAATACGAGTTATAAATATGGAGACAATAATGAGTTCTTCTTTTTGAAACACTTCTGTTCACATGATTTTATCACCATCATGTTAGAGAAATTACTGTGTTATATCCAAATAAATGGAAAGTAATGGAAAATTAAAAAGGAGTTGATTTTTCTGTAATACAGCTTCAAAGTTTAATAAGTAACGATGATTTACAATGGTAATTAATTTTCTTAAGAACCAAATAAGCCCTTTTCTCACATATATTAGATTATAGCTTTGATTTTGTTTTTCATTACTTGTTCGTACTTTGGGTGAATGGCTATCCAAGTGTGTCATGAATACACCATTTTACAAGATTGGTTCCAGCATTAGAGAGTTTTTAGAGATATAGTTTGTTTCTCTTCTTTTGATTGAAAGCTTGACACATGTATTCACTTGCTTATCTAAGTACCTAGCTATCTCACTGTAGTTTTCACAACAACAAATGCTGTCCTTTACTTGGTTCTTCCTTGCCATCCCTCTGTCCCATGTTTGTCTACAAATGGTCAGCTCTGAAGGGCAGATCAGCCCCAAGTCCACAGATGAGGCACAGATGAGATAAACAAAGAAGAAAAAGAACCAGGGACATCGCTATAGAAAAGAAAATAGAAAGAGTAATCAAACAAATTAACTAAGGAAAGAACACAGGTTTCACTTATTTGTTTGCCTGAAGGGATATGACTCCTTTTTCTTGTTCTTGTTCTTGTTCTTGTTCTTGTTCTTGTTCTTCTTCTTCTTCTTCTTCTTCTTCTTCTTCTTCTTCTTCTTCACAAAAGCATAAGACAAAAATATTTTTGGAAGGTCTTGTCAATTAACTCTATTTAAACAAAAATTAACTATAAGAAGAATGGAAAGCTGCATATTTGTTTTGTTTTGTTTTGTTTTTCTGATGGATGAATGCTCTAATCATGATGCAACAGCAACATTTTCACTCTTGGGACCTATATTTGAATAAATTCCTATACCAAGCAGAATGTCTGCAGCAGGATATACTTAGTAAAATCCTAGTATAAAATCCTTAGACTCTAATATTTAGGGACCTGTACTGAAAAATGAAAAATAGTAAATTAAAGCTCCTCAGACACAGAATGGATCTTGCTCACTGTTTTTCGTTGAAAAGCAAAACCCTTGAAGCTCTGTGTAAAAGTGAAGTAATGGAATACTTCTCAGCTCTAGATAATCAGTAAATGCTATCTGAAATTTGCACACAGATCCATGATAACGGAAACACAAGTTTTGAACATAATAATAATTGAGAAACTGTCATTCAGTTCTAGACAATGTGAGCAAATACAGAAGATAGGCAAATCTTAGATTCAGCTCTTCAATTATCCTACAGCAAACACTGTACTGATGATGGAATAAAGATCAATTAGAAGACATTTGGCAGGCTACCCCATGTTCAGGTAGTGTAGTGTAGCTCTGCTACATTCCTCATGAAGGAATACAACTCCATTAAGATCAGGACTCTGGCATGACTGCATTTTGCAAACAGTATCTTTGGGTGTTCTTTGATGCCTCTCCAATGTACACTAATAATGGTAGTGAGTTACTCATCACAAAGCCAACTAACACCAAACAACATTATTAGGGAAATATTAATTATTAAAGACAACTGACATCTAAAATAATGAGAAGTGTTTCTGTTTGGTTAGGTTTTATTTCTTTCTTTAATAATTCTCTTATGGATAATATATATTTTTTTTTCCTAGATAAAGGTTGTTGGGTTTTTTTATTAGGTTCCGATTCCTCAAAAATGCTACAAGAAAACATGAAGTAGCTAACCTTAAGTTTCTCTTACCAGCAATTCAAGTGCTTAAGGAACCTTAGAAAAAATGTATTTCTAAACTGGGATAGTAGAAAACCTGTGTATTAGTTACAAACGTCCAGAACACATTTACTATCACTACACTACATTTGATCTTAGGCAAAAGGCCAAAAAGCAATGAGTAGTTTAGATCAGAACCCGAAACAAAATTCAGTCTTTTGTTATAGAGTGTGGGCATCTGTATTAGCAGATCATACTGGGCAAACTCAGAAGACTTGCCAAACATTGGCATCTAAGGTTAGAGGTCAATCTGAAGACAGAGCACCTGCAGCAAAGCTGACTTAAAGCTGACAAAAAGATTATGTGTATAATAATTACTACCATTTGAATTTTTTAATTCTTTTTCCTTTCTCTCATCTCATATCAGTCAAGCACATACCTTACATTTTACTGAATGCAAGGAAACACATGCAAAAAATCAGTTTTTACTAAATATTGCTAGGATGATACCACAGATTGTTTCCACCATCATCACATGCGAAAACTGCAGTAACCATAACTTTGATACCACACAGTTTCAACTACTCATCCTCCAAGCAACCTGTTCTACACATGTGATTCACAATTCAGAGTTGGAAGACATTTTGCAGTTTTTCACTACTAATACAGAAAATCAGTTTTCATTTTTTTGTTCTGCTGCACATGAAAAGTTACAAAATCAGAAGAAAAGGGTACATTTGCACTTTAATCACTTGTCTGGATTTGCTGCACATAAATCAAGACATTCAAACCCCATCAGCATATCAGAAATTATATTCATAGATTCTTACTGACATCACTTAGCAATCTTATATGTTATGTGCTTTTTATCACAGAAATTAATGGAATCTGGTTTGGAGGGCCTTATATTCTTTTTTCATTTGTTTAAGTTTGGAGTTAGATTACAGGGAAGAGGAGGAAAGGAGTTCTATCTTTGCGACTTGTTGGAAATAAAATTATATAAACACTGTTATAAAAACAAACAAACCACCCTTCATTGAAAATATACTGTAAAATATTACTGAAGAAAAACAACAAGAATAAAAGGATATAGAAAATTAAGTTATGCACTGAAAATGCCAGCTACATCTCACTGTAGATATGGCGAAGATTTACTTACTCCAAGACAAGACTGCTTCATGTCTGCCTGCCAGCACTGACACCCACTAATCCTCAACAAAGCTTTTCTGACAAAAATTGCTTCAGAGGATTGGCAAATTTTCAGGAAATACATGATTACTTAAAAATTCTGCTGTGTAGTTCTATGAATCCTGTACAAATTGTAATCACTCCCAGAGCACTGTAAGTCAGTGTTAGTGAAAGATTTAGTTGGTCATCCTCTTTACTTATACAAGAAAACCCCTGTAATTACTTGCTATTTCTCAGGGAGGGATTGGTCTTCAGGACAGTAAGTTGCCCTCTGTTTTCTGGACTATAAGCTAAATGCTAAAAGTGTGTTTAATGTTCCCTGTTTTAACATCATAACATCTTACTGCATCTTTATAACTGGTATATATATATATATATATATCATTTCTTAATGCTCACACATTGCGCTTTTGTGGAATACTGAGTTTACATGTATTACAAATACCATGTGATAGCAAAAAATCCTTCTCAGTGCAATGACCTCTTTATTCATTGATATTCCTCATTAGAATCATAAAGTGGATAGAATTACAGTAAAAAATTAAGTATGTTCCAAAGTAGGAAAAAATAAAAACATGTAAAAAATTATCTCCACTATCTTCAGAAAGCTCATAAGCACCCACCATTATAATCTAGTATTTCTGACTAGTATCTCCTAAAATTAATATTGAGAGACAGACTTGACAACACAAGCTTTGCATATAAGAACTGTCCAAATGCATTAATAGTAAAGCTAAACAGTGGTATTTTGGTCACTTATTTGGTCTCATATACAAAAGGTAATTTTTTATTTTTTTTTAAGTTCACTATATGATTAATCAGAATTTAATCTACTACATATATACCCTTAGCAGTTAAGTCTCTCCATGGCTTTTTACTAAAAAAAAAAAAAAAAAAGTTTCATTATTCCATATCAATTTACTAGCATAACTATTTTGAAAGCTTTATTTAAAATGCCACTAACCCAGAACACTGATTGCAAATAATACCAGTCTGAAAAAGTATGACAGTCTACATTTTTCCCCCCAGTACACTACTCTGCCTGGCAGATAGCTTCTATAACAGCTCACAACTTCCATTCAGAAAAAAAAAAGTATCTGCTTTTCCCCACACACATTCTTTTAACATCTCCACCATCTCCAAAATCTGCTGGCTCCTATAGCTAGGTTGGGATAAAAGTCTGCCTGGCAGCCATTTAATATTAATTCCACACAGGAGTGGCAAAGTCAAATGGTGTACTACTGCCAAGGCTTGAGTGGCACTGCTCCTGCACAGTCAGCCTCCCTGGGGATTGACTGCTACCACAGCAGCAGAGAATCTCTCTGCTAATCTCCTCTAACTGTTGTTGACCTATCTCTGCCATCCCCTTTCAAGTATACAACAAATCAAGCACATTTTACATGAAAAATGAAGCAATTACTTGGTGAATCCAATGGCTAATTGCACACAGAAGCCTCTGGGAGATGTAGGAGAAATACATGTAAAATTTTGAAAGGCAGAGAAAAAGGCAACTAACTCACTCCTCAAATACTGACAGACCAAGAAAGATTGAAACGCGCCACCTCTTTTCAGAAAAACCAATAGCCCACTTAAAGGAAAATTCTAGCTATATAGTTTAGCTTTACAGAAACAGCAGGCGGGATTTTGAGGATATACTGTACCAAAAGCAACTGTTTCTGGAGAAAAATAACATGGGGCTCAGCTTCTTACATCAAATACCATTATTACATATCATTTAAAGTAACCTCTTCTTCACACCCTCCCTGCTTTCCACCTGTTAGGCAACTGTGTACTTCTGAGTCCCATAATTCCTCATTCAATTTAATTCCATTTACTCGCTGCCACTTTTCCCAGCTGCCCTCTCAATTGCTCCTTATCCAGCCAAACCCTCCCCAAACTCGTATTAGCAATGTATCTCTCTGACTGTCCAGATGCCAGGTACCTGAGCTAGTCAGCTTTCTCAGCCATGCTGCAGAGGGGGAGGAGAAAAAAGGACTAGGGCAGGGAGAAAGCAGAGAGGTGAAAGACTAATTCCCTTGCTCCCATCTGAGTTCCTAAGCCAGCTTTTGCTCGAAGCAGATCACACCAGGTGTGATTAGTTTCACCTTTGCAGCTCTGACCTGAACAAAGTATTTTTGTCACATTTGTATGTGGCATCTCATCATCTGGACAGTACTAGGAACTGTAAGAGACCAAAACATGCTTGGTGACTTTTTTAGAGGTATTAGTACTAAGTCTCTGTAAGTATTTACTGAACATATGTCCTTTTTCAACTTGGGGAAATTTGCTTGAATTGTCAAAGGATAGCAAAAGAAACATCCATGACACGAATGCCACTTCTCTGCCAAATTTCAAGGTGACTTACAATTTAGCTTTGAAAAACAACACATTTTTCTCCAGCCTAGCTGCTGGAAACAGCTGAACCACTTTGGTGGATTTTTTTCAAGTCATCACTCTGAAGTGACCAGACAGCATGGAAAATTTTAGCCTGAATAGTTATAGAACTTTCCAAGCTTCTTAAGTTTAGTGTGAGGCACATTTTCACTTATTTCCTAGGTGCTTCCATAGCAGTTACCTCCATCTCACATAGCTACAGGGCACTGCTCAGGTCTTATCCACAGTTCAAGACCTCATCAGTGGGATACAGCTGATGAGCCAAAGAGGTTTCTTTTAGTGAAGGGGAAAAAATAATATTTTTTTAAAAAGCAAAATAAAAAACTTTTAACTTTGTTCTTTAAAAATATGACATTTTTTAAAAATTGCAGTGACTCTTGGAAATTAAATTTGGATGCCCGTGTGTCCCTTTATTGGTTAGACCTCTCAGTGAGGTCTAACCACTGGGGACATCAACAACATCAGAGGAGATAATGTCATGAGAGAGGAAAAGGGGATCGTAAATCTCTGACCTACAGTTTCTTTAGCTACCCGAGATAAAGTACATTTAGACTCAAAAGACTTCGATTAAAGATTTCAGTTCAGCAGTGAAACTTCAAGACTTACAAAAAATAATAATAAAAAAAATATGAGAGATTTGAGCAAGAGTTCTGTTTTAATACAGAGAAATATATGAAGAAAAAAAAAAAAAAAAGGCAAAGAAAGCTCCTGGGCATTGGGGGATCTTAGGTAATTGGTATTTGATCAGATAAAAAGGAAGGCAATTATTTACATAACAAAAAAAAATAACCTACAGAGGAAAAATAATCCTCCTTTCATGATATCTTAGAAACAATCAGACATCAAAACATTACTTTCATGCAGCCATGTTTATGTTTAATCAACATGCAAGGATGACTTGGAGATACTCAGAAATTAAAACTTAATTTCTTCTATCTATGTTTCTTTAAGTCCTCTACAAAAAGTTTAACCTTGTTAGGCTAATGTACCTGCTTATGTAAAGCAAACAGTTTCTTTTACTTTAATATAGCAAAACAACAGTGACACATATCACAAATATGATAGACAATACACGTAGTATTACAATCACTGCAACAAAGATGTTAAACTTAGAAAGATTGCTTCTCTCAGTACTACAAGGTGAACTAGATAGATGGGCACATTCAGTGGACATTATAATATTTGTGTGTGTCTATATTAATCTTACCACTTTTTAACGACCATTTTTTCAAAACACCTCTGATTTTAGTTATTTTGGCTTTCCAAAATAAAATTTTTGCCATCATTTCAGAGCACCTGAATGTCACTGTCTGCAGTGCAAACTTGAGAGGGTAAGGAAAGACAGGAGTAATCTACTTTCATGCATTCATACACCTCGTGGGTTGGGAGAAAAAAATATTTTGCTTTGCCACTGATTAGACAGAGGAAGGGCACTCAGAAAAAGGTAAATGAGTTTGTTCTGAACTTTGTGCTGACATGGCCAGCACTTCAGTTAGCAGTTAGACTGTTTATGTGTATACAAGCCTGAAACACAGAAAAAATACAGGGTGTCAATGGCAATACATTACTGTCATCTAAAGACTATTTGTGGGAGAAAAAATGATTTCTCATTTCTGCTGAAAACTTGAAAATGCTTAGAAAAATAAAAATATTACTGATATAAAGAACAGTCCTTTTTTATCATCAAATACTTAAATGTAAAATTTCCTCTAAGTATTTTGTCTTAATAATATTGAAGATTAACATGTATATACTTACATATATTTATACAGTCAAAGTCCAGCAATGTCACATTTAATCCTAAACATATTTTTGCATTTAGATATTTAAAACATTTTTCTGGCAAAATATCTTGCCACTAAGGAAATGTAAACAAACACAGTAAACCTACTAGCTTCTTAAATACTAGCCCTTTGCAGAGAAAACACACAACTGGGAATAAGATAAAGTAATTAATGAATTTGTCTGTTTTGAGAAATGTTTATGTGTCCTAAATTGTACCATGTGTCATTTCAGTACTCTTTTTTTATATGACCTTTTAAAAAATATTTAACATACATTTTTTGCCTTTTCTCAATAACCAACAACAACAAAAAATGATGCATGTTTATGCAGTGAAATGGTGTGATCTTAGTGTTGTTTTCTTGCACTGTAAGCCAGAAGAGCTGACACTGAGAGGGTAGTATTAAACATGCTTTCTGAAATATTTCACTAATGGCTTTTTCTTTTGAAGTATTTGTATAATCCATGTGGAAACCATGATTTTTAAAAGAGGTTTTTGTTTTCTTCTCACTCCCCTTCAGTACTTCTACACCGTCTCTAAAGGAAAAACTGACTTTTTCTCTTTAACTTCACATTTCTAACTACTTATTACTATGCCAAGAGTTTAAACCACATGAAGGACAACCTTAAATCATGATGTAAATAACATGCTGCTACATATTGAACTAAATATTCCACCTCTGAATCTCTTGCAACTAAATTGTGGGCATGTTCCTGATACAAGAGTAGGCAGTGATAAGGCAGGGAGTTTGACGATAAAGCGCTGAATCTGACACCCTAAAAGATAAATGAGAATTACTGATAGAAAGCTGCTCTGCTTTTGCGTTCACTGTATAGGGAGGTGGGTTCATTTCCACATCCCTGTCAGGTACCTGAAAACAACAGGCCTTATCACTCCTCAATCTCAATGGGTTACCTTCTTAAGCTCTTTAAAAGTTATATATGGAAAATGGAGTAAGCCGATTAGCAACGGTTGTTTGCAATCGGACATCAGCAAAGTACATAGTAACACTGCAGCTTTACGGAGAATACAGAATGAGAATCATACCAGTGGAAATATATAGCAATGTTATTTAAGACACAGAAGGGTCACATAAAATTCAGGAAGTAGCTATGTACATTTTCAAATGCCATTTCTTCTATCCTGAAACAGCCATTTAAAACTTCCTGACTTTGAAGGGGGCACCTTTTCTGACACTACTCCAACAGGAAAAGCTGCACTGCAAATCACTTTTGAGGCAGACAGTCTTTCTCAGATTTTTACTTTCCGAAGTGCTAAACAAATGATTGATAGCACTTGTTTATGTCTATTAGGTATATTTTATTGAAATACCATCTACATGCCTAACACTCTCCCAAGCAAATTTTGTATTTTTGACTGGATTGATGCAGCTTTTAAAATTCACACTAGCATTTATACTGGAACGTTTCCTCACTAATATTTGTACAGTGACAATAGTTCAGTTATGATATATATATCTTCTCTATCTAATGTGGCAGTAAAACCAATGCTGAGCAAACTGTGATTCCTAATATCCCCTCTGAACAGATTTTAGCCTGCCTTGCATCCTTTGAAATGGTATCTGTGTCATGTTTGCCCATTTGTCAGTCCCAAATAACACTGAAAATTGAGCACAGAAAAAAAAAACGAGTTGATTAAAAGTGAAAATGAGGCAGAATGGCATATACGTTAGCTAAAGTTCTGTATGATTCTCCTTTGAGATTAGACAACCTTTTGATTTAATTTTTCCTGACAGTTCAGTATAATATTGTAACAGACAGAATGTCCTTGGTTATCACTTTTGCTTCCTCTTAGTGTTTGTCCTTGTCTATTGCAGGTGATTTGTCTGGCTCACATCACTTTTTAGACACAGCAAATAAACCAGAAAGTTTTTACACACAGTTTCAGGTGAAAGTAATATGAAGGGCCTAGCTATGTTTTTTTTATGCAATTCTAAGTGTTTAATTACTTTTCTTTCTTTATTGTACTGTATTGTGGAAGGGGAACTAAGACATGCAGTACCAATAGTTTAACGAGCATACATGCCTGCTTTTAAGGCTAGACTTGCCCTCTGTTTACATTAGAAGCCCTTGAGGGTATGTTCAGATATGTGCAGAGCCCAAGCTCCTAAATATTCTGAGCAAGTCAGCACATTTCTGCAATTGTGTTGACCAAGCACAACTACAGCCAAGCACAGAATAGCCCAGACTACACAGTAATTCCTAAGTATTGTAGGGGTGTTTTGAGCCTTTGCCACAGATGTGCTATAGAAAGCAATGTTATCAGAAATAAAGGGTGCCTGAGTTGGTGAAGTAAAGCCCTCTCTTCATTTTTTAATATACATGTAGCCAAAGATACCGGCATAGTCACTTAGAGGTATAAGGGTATCTAACCTTCGGGAGGTTGATGACAGGAGGTTGATGACAATTAAATTCTCACATTCAGATCCTGAAAGATGTTTTAATGACATATAGATGGTAACACAGGATCTTTGGGGTGGATTAGGTCTTGCAATATAGTTAGACAATTGAAACTAATTCCTAACACCAAAGTTAGAACAACAAACATTGGTCTTTCTTCCTTAACATCTTCCTGTACACATGGATATGGGGAAAAATAGAAATATTTCTTAAATTATTTATTTCCTGAATCTGACTTGCAGAAGGAGAAACTGCTAGATGTTGGACTGTAGACTTGCATGTTTTAATAATAATGTTTGTTTTGGTTATATTTGACTCACACAATTTAGCCCATGTACAATACTAAATATTTTCCAGGAACATCATGAAAAGGATAACAGTTACAAACACTTTTGAAGTGCCACATATATGAGTCTATCACCTAATCCGTAAAACTGATATTTTTAAATTGCAACTTGCAACAAAGATATACAAAAATGTACATTTTAAATAATAATTACTCTTATTTTTCTTTGCATCCTTAAATCTCTAGCATTTTGTTAATACATTCGTTTTACACCTGGTAAAACAAGACAATGACAAGTGATATCTCTTTTCCCATAATACCTAAGTAAATATGGAAAAAAACCCAATGAGAACCCCTCCTTTGGCATGACCCAAGAACTAGTCATCCTGTTCCATTTGTAGTTTTTGAACATTTGTATTAGACAGATAGATGGCAAGGCTTTATAGCTGATGCATATGAAATTCAGGTGCTCCTTCGCAGTGATGAGCCAGTCTCCAGGCTCACCCCAGGGAGCTGGGGCAGGGTAAGCAGGAGGTGGCAGCACACCCGGCTGTTCCCAGGAGATGTGTCCCACCACACTGCCCAGCCCATGGAGTCACGGTGCTGCAGTCCAGGTTTTGCCCTGCTCTGCGCTCTCTGGTCAGACAAGGGCCACCTTAATCTAATGCTTGAGTGGCAGAAATACGACGTGGCCAAACTCTGCTGCCTCCTGCTACTCCAATCCTTCATCCCAGACACACACCTACCCAGACAGATGCTTCTCCAGTCAACAAAGAGAATGAAAATACATCTCTTAAATACAAAATATTTACAATATTTAAAATTGTATTTGATTGAATGACCTATTCCTCCAACTTTATTCCTGGCTGTAAAAGAGGCATATAAACACTTGCTTCAATGCCTGCTGCAGTTTATTTTGTTGTTATTGTTGCTGTTGCTTTGGTTTGTTTGGTTTTGGGTTTAAGAAAATCTTTAAAAAAATATTTACTATAAATTTTTATAGTCACTCACACAACAGGGCTGCACATAGCATTTGAAGTTTCCAGTGTTTCTTGAATACAACTGTAGGAAAGAAAGGGCTTTGTTTAATTTTCTTTCTGAATACTGTATATATACATTAATTTAAAGTCTTCAAGCAGTGAATTAGAACATCTCAAAAGACAAACAGTATGAAATCCGCTGATGTAAGGATTTAGTGGTCTTTATCTTTACATATATAATGGTCATGTGTGAGACAGTATAAAGAGAGTAACCATAGCAACAATACAGTATGTTGAGTAAATCAGCTTGAAAACTGTCGAGTGCATTAGATATGGGGACATTGAGGTGTTGGGTTTTTTTAATTCTGTTGTTGGATCAGGCCCATACCAGTGTTTTATAAGAAGCAGCTCTATTATACATATGAAGTCCCTAAACTTTCTCAAATTAGGAAAGAATCACTTCAGGTTCTAAAAAAAATAAATAAAAATGATTGTACACTTGAATACAGTCTGGAGAATACTTTGTAGAATGGTTTGAAGATAAACCCTAAGCCAAGCTTTTAATCTACACAAGCAGCAAAATAAAAGTGCAGGCCTGCACATATTTGTATCAGAGAAAATTTGCAGCAGTATGTTGTAGCTGATTTTGAGGAAATCAGTATGTTGAAAGTGTATGGTTATTGCAGTGTTCCAAAAATAAAATAATAGAAAAAATATTTAAAAATAAATTCTAAAAGGCAATATAAATTGTGAGATACAAAACCACAATTGCTTTCTGTGTATCTTCCTTCAAACTAGGACCCACACTTTTTAACAGCTGAAAATCTATGCTGATCCTTGAAATATTTGAAAGGAAAACTACAGAACTTGATCTAATTCCTGGGATTTGATCACCTGGGATTAGGTTTCTGAATGTGTCCAGAAAAATGAAACAGATAATTATGCCCTCATAAGCTTATAACAATTTTTTTTGGTCAATTTATATGGCTCTTGATGTATTTTGTATGATAAGAATATTTTAAAAACAAAGGACCATATATTTTCTCTGTTAAAATTAAGTAAATATGTAGTTAATTCAGACATTTGGCAACCTTTAATTCATCATTAATTATAATTTATTTTTCATTTTATTTACATAAATAAATGGAATTTTTGGGGGTAAATATTCATATATGAGTAGAAGGTAAGTGCTCACTAAACTTAACTACATCAAGTGAGGCTCCTAAGTTTTCTTATCAATCCAAAGTAAATCACTTGGAGATCTCAGCAGTTTGGATCATTTGCCAGGAAAATCTGCAGTCAGTTTGAGTGTTATTTCAGTTGTCGTATTTTACTCTCTCAAATTTAATTGTGATGAAGTCCAGCTCTCCTGTATCCCTTAGTAAACACTGATGGGTGAAAAAAACTTGGATTTTGTGTCTTTCCTTCACCTCTGCACTCCATTTAGCTGCAGGCAGCGTTGTGGAACAGCAATAGCCACAGCACTGTTGCAGAGATGGCAGCACACATTGGTGCTCAAGGACTCTAGGGTGCTCTCCGAATGTACCAAGGTAATCTGTTTTCAGAGTTATTGAAATGCACTACAATTTTAAAAATAGCTTTTTGTAAGAAGTGACAAAGATAAAGTCATTAACACCCAGCATCAGTTTTCTTTCTTTCATGATTGCATAAGAGATGCTCAGAAATATGTTTTTTCTCTTCTTTCCCAGGGTACCTTCTCTCCCTATGACTTCCATAGGCCAGCTGTTTCAAATCATTGTTTTCAACTGAACTATGCCTATAATAAAAATCTTCAAATAAAAGATGGACCAGGTATGTCAAAAGCCTGTAAGTAAATTCAGGTTACCCGTTAGGAAGCCTTCAAACCCTGTTAGCTGTTATATGGTATACATGATGTCTGAGAAAGTAACCTCTGACCCACTGGCTTTTTCATGCTCTAACTAGTAAGTAGGAAACAACAGGGGTTATGGGGAGCTCTATGAAACAGTGCTTGTCAGAGCGTGACAAATTGGAAAATGGGCTCTTCTGTATTCTGTAATGACAAGAATATTTAATAGGCTATGTAGGGGGTACATTAAAAAAGATGTTAGCTAGCCTGAAAGTACACTCCTGGGGTAAAGTCCTAGTCCCACTGAAGTCAATTGCAAAAAGTTTCATCAGATTGAATGGGGCCATAATTTCACTCCTGGTGCAAACTCAAGTGAAATGTCTATTTAATTTTACAATATATAGGAAATCCAATGTATGCTTTTGATTCCACACAAAACACTGAAAATACCTGTTTAGGTAAAATGGCAGAGGCCAGCACTGCAACTCCTGAGGCTTAAAATAAACCAATTTAATTTTTTCTTCATACTTCAACACTCTCAAAATGAAGAGTCTGCCTTTAGGTGCTCAGTGGTGAATTATGTTAGCTGTTCTTTTTTATCCCACAATTCAATAGGCTGTAGAGGACCATAAAGTGGATTACTGAAAAATGGCTTGCAAGAGTGCAAAATAAAATTTATCTAAGCATGCTTTTTCCCCTCTCCTGGCTCGTAACTCCAATACTACCACTTTTGCTCCTACCGACATTTGGAAGAGTTGTGACTGCAGAATGACCAAAAAAAATACTGTAAAGAAGTGATACAAGGGCTAGGGCATAAACCTAGGTTCTGTGTTAAAGCCTTTCCTCTTCCAGTAATATCTTGGCAAAGTCACATTGGACTCATTTTTTAAAGGTGTTAGGCTTCAAGAAATACAGGCACCAGATTAGATTTTCAAAAACAGCATTTAAGGTATCTGACTGTTTTAATGCCTATGCTGACTCTACACAGTGTGGAAAAGGTACAGATTACTGAAACAGCCATAACTGCACCTGCATACCTTACATATGCCTCATAAAGATATCAAACACTGTGAAATCTTTAATTATACATAATTTGCTATCATGTAAACAATCACAAGAAGAAAAAAGACAGGGACAATTAGATTTGTACTTGTATATTTCCCTAAAAAGATATATAACATATATTAACAGACATCCTGGGTGGTAGAATAATAAAGGGAGAATAAAGGTAGCAGACTTGGCCTGAATATGTTTGTGGTTTTTTTTTCCACAAACAACATTAATTACCCTTTGGATTAGACTAATGTACCACTTATCTCTCAGAAGCGGTGTACCAGAGAAGGAGGAATGGAAGAAACCTTAGTGTAATTATTACTCTAAGTGAATCAGTATGCTTTACATGTCTGTTTTCTTTAATCTACTAGTGTAAAAAACCTTTTTTCCAAACTGCTGAAGAGTTCATTTATTAATCCTTTAGGAAGAATTTCTGTCAGATGCTTTAACTAACAGCTCTTAGCCCCTGGATAAGTTTGAAAAGAAAATATTACTTGGATCAATAATTAAACACCTGAGTTTTGAGGTTACTTTTTTAAAAAATGAATCATATATTATTATTCTTGTCAACTTCGCTTGGCATTGACTAGTGACTTTAAAATCTTGTTGTAAGACAAATCTTTTATTTGCCATTGGCCATTTTCTTTAAGCATAAATGTCCTAAACATTCTGCTTTGGAGAACATACCTTCAAAGTGCTCTTTAATCACTACTATATTAACTGCTGTCAGTAACCAGCTGCCTCCATGAATGTTTAATACTGGGATGACTGATTTTTACTAAAGTTTGCATTAATCGTGGATAAGTAAACAATTACAGTCCAGAAAATCTATTAATAAAAACCCATAAAGCATGCACTGAAACAGCTTAACTTTCTCTTTTTCAGTATGACAAAAGCTCATCTATTAATTCTGGTCTGCAAATGAGTCCATCAATTATGGATCCTGAACACTGTTATTACTACTTTAAGATAGATTTTAATGTTTTTACTCATATTGGGTAGCACTTCTCTGTGAAGCAGTTTCGTTATCGATTTTAATAGGCCTATTTATTAAGTAGTTTTCAATATGACACAGGATTTAACTATTAAGTATCTATTCAGGCAGTCTAATTAAGTATTTAGAGCAGGGTACATCTCCACTAGCATTTTAGTTTTGATCAGGAGTGCAGTTTTGAAAGAAAACTTTTGAACTTCCCAGGCTCACAGCATACAGAACTCTTGGAGCACAGAGTTTTTCTTGGATTAAATTAAGACAAAAAAAGACACTTTAGCTGCCACTATCAATGGGTACTCGGTCCACAGGATTAAAACATAACTACACTCAAGAGTACATACACAAGCACCCCAAAATATGTTCAGGGAAGACAAAGAGTGCTCAACACCAACTCTTTGATTCTACTCCTACTCCACTGATTGCTGTAAAGACATAGGCATTTAATCTGAAACATCAAAATAAAACCAGTCTAAAATAAAAACTCTGAAATGTACACAGTATGAACAATGTACCCTTTGCCAATATATTTGCATTGGTTCACACTTCTCATTAGTCAGGAAATAAAAATAGGATCCTAAGTTCCCCATATGCTTAATGCAGATAGGAGGCATCTCTAGACGGGTGATTGAGAACTGGCAAGACAGTGACATAAAGGGACAGTATTAATACTAATTTGTGATTATTTTATTCCTTTCTCTTTGCCAACTGGGTGGCTAATTTTATGTTTTAAGAATAACAGTGCAAAATAATGTAGAAAAACTGCCAATGAAGGACCTCAGGCTAACAGCTCCAAAATGTTCTGGCGTAATATGTTCCAAGTAGAAAGCTGTCAACAGGAGCTGTAATACTGCAAGTATCTCCAGATTATCATTTCATGGCTTACAAACACTGTATCTCTCATTATCATTTTAAGAGATTGCTACTCCATTTCTATCTACTTATCTCTCTGTACCCAGCCACTGAGCTCCTGCTCACTGCTAGGTTTCATTCTCTCGTTTAACGTTTATCTCCATCAAAAGCTGATTCAGCTGTTGGCCTAACTGATTGGGCGAAAAGCTTAAAATTGTGAGGGAGGGAGAGAAAAAAGAGAAACAGGATGAAAACGTCAGGAAAAAGTAAGCTTGATTTGCTTCTGACAGAAAGAACCAATGCTTTTAAAGTGTTCTTGTCCTTACTTAATAAATAGTTCTGATCCCCATCATTCACTCTTAGACTGTTTACTATATAACAATACTGTAGAAATAAATAACATTGCTATATTTTTATTCTAGTTTATAGTCAGGTCTTGAGGCTTTTCTTGTGTTTGCTTGTGTATGCTTACCTGTTTTTCTCCAACACCTGTTCTGACAAAACTACAAGACAGAGTTAAGCCACTGCAGGAGGTAACCGAATATCAATATTATTTCACAGGTATGTTCTATACATAAATATGGAGAGAGATGAAGTTTGAGAACAAAGAGCCTGCCACAAAGAAAATCACATATTTAGCTAAAAACAAGGAACTCAGCTTAATTCTGCCATAAAACTCCACTGAAGTAAATCTGAGTTGAATGTAATTGGGCTGTACTCAAATTGTCCTCAGTGGCTCTTCATACATGTTAGAAAAGCAGAAAATTATTCTTTATCCTTTGTTCTTAAGATAAAAAAAAACCACCTCAATTAAAATTACTATAAAACCATGTGGGGTGGAAGGGGCAGGGAAGAGATGTATGAAAAAATGAGTGGATTTTCAGAAATAAAGGGGAAGTATACACCATTAAGATTTTTAGACACATCTTTTTTCTGTAAACCTCATTATTACAAATATAGCAAGCAGCTGCTTTGACCTTGATTTTATAAATGTGAAAATGTAGCTTAATGTTTAGACAATTCATTGTGAGGGAAGACACACAATTCCAGCAGAACAGTAATATGTCAGCCAGCATTTCCTTCCTGAAAAAGGAAGAAAAAATGTATTAACTCTTTCTTAACAAAAATCATAATATATTGCAGTAACTAAGGGCAATGAAGCAATCAAAATTTAAAATTCAGTCACTGCAACACTTGTATTTTAGACAGCTATAGCAATTCTGACTTTTATTTGAGGCTGCTTCTCAGATGCAGCCAAGAACACAAAATAGGCTACTGCTTAGTACTTGTCTCCAGACTGTGCCGTAATTCACCAATTGAACATACTTTTATATCTTTAATTCCAGACTATAGATTTCAACTCTTGATACGTGCTAGGTTTTCCAAACTTAAAGAAAAGTCTCCCGAGTTCCAGTATGTCAAGTAGACAGAATGGCAGGTTACAGTCAAAAGCAGCGGGAAACCTACTCGTAGCTATCTCGGCTTGTAATTGCTTCACAACTGAGACCGGAACCTGAGTATATGAGTATTCCTGCTTCACTTCATACATTGGAGGTGGCAGCTAAAAGTGCAGTTTCCCAGCTGAGCCTGATGCCCAGCTGCACTTCCTAAGTAATGCATGCAGCTATCTAGGTGGAATGTAGGTCTCAGGTGTGAACCAGAGCTCTTAACTGATCATGAATACTATACCAGTGCTTTTTTCTGACCAGGATGGAGGGAATCACATCGATTCTCAGAAGATACTTACTTGGTCTGTTGTCTCCTGCTGAGTGAACACAAGAAAACTATAAAGTTTTCACAATGGTAGTGGTAGTTTCAGTTGCTACTTCCCCACTAAAAGACTGCCCACCATAACTTCTCCTTTTCTCTGTCCAGTAACAGTTATTTGGACACAGCAGATAGAACAGCAGTCTTGCCTAACCAAAGACTTAACAGCACATAAATTTAATCATACAACTTAAATTAGATTCCTGAAGAAGGAAGACTGCATCACATTTCATTCTCAAACTTAATTACAGCTCATGAGGTTGGTTCTGAGATGAGAGTGGTGTAAGAGCTGGTATACCAGCAGTAAAATAGAAAAAAATATGCACACTCATCAGTCCTTTATTTTTAAGAAAGTGGTTGAATATTCTGATGTTAAAACTGCTGAGTAAGCTGATCATTTCAGTGCCAGCCCATCTCTCACAGTAAGGAAGACAATTATTTTGCAATTCTAAAAGGTCAGGTAATTTAAATTAAATACAAATAATTTGCAGGACATGACACACCGCAAATAAAATGTACTGAGAATCGATATTCCACAGAGTTGTTTCTGATTTGAATAAATGAATTGGACTATCACATAAAGTCTGCCTTTACATGCTTTTCTGAAATAAAAGAAAGGTTAAAGTAGGTGTCAATCAGCTTGCTTAGTGCTATTTCTTATTGTCATATTTTCAACTGTAATATGGCTGACTGCCAGGAGCCCACCTCTCAGTAAATGACCAACGCATTTAAAATGCATTGAGTGTGATGAAGTGAGATGAAGCAAAAATTGACTGTTCTTAAAAACTGTGGTCCTTCTGCCTCAAATCACAATGGCCCTGGAGACAGAATGCACTGTGCCTTTCTCTGTAGCATTTGAAGATTACTAGTTACTCCTTTGCTAGATATATACACATAAAAATAAAGCCTATAACAGATCAGAACAGTTATGTTAATTAAAATAAATTAGTGGTTTAGCCTGGATACCTTTGATCACTGTCATATTAACAAATTGAATAACAATGAAGTTTTTTAACAGCAAGCTCTGCTGGGATTTGTGTAGCATATAATGTCCAACTACGGCTAAAACCCGCTAAGCCAATGCTTTTGGTTTTTTATGCAGTTTCATCGTAAAGGTAAATGTTACCCAGTACAGTTATAAATTAAGTACCATCAATGACTGTTGAGCCTTTTACCGAGAACTGTCACTGTCAAAGGCTAATCTTCTCTCCTTTTTATCATTATTTTTCTGCCTGACAAAAGGCACAGATAGGGCTTATATGGAAACAAGCAATGGCTGCTCACACTCATTAGACTTACCCTACTTGTCTAGGCAAGAGACGAAGGTGCACTTAAATAAAGCTTTTCATCCTAGTGACACACTAGGCAATGCAAATGTTCTGCTCATGCTTTTCATTAATTTAGCTCACTTTTGTGTGCTTACTTTCCTATCTTCCTTCAAACAGAGAGAAGAGGAAAAGACAAACAGTTCTATAAACTCAAATACATTTTCATGTTCCACCACTGCTAGCACTTTATTGTGTCTTGAAGATGCTGGTATTTTCATAGCAGACATTTCAGATCACAAGATGAACTGTTTGTTCTTTCAGTCCCCAAGCACAGCTCATCTCTGTGTGTTCTATTTGATTTAAAAAACACAAAAAATCATGTGACAGCAGGACTTCTTATCAAGTAAGGCCAGTGTTTTAAAGAAGCTTTAATAGCTTAAAAATCTAAAATAAGAAAGCCTGTCATCCTTCAAAACCCCTATAGGTTTTACAAAGTGATGAAAACAGAGTGACTTGCAGTGAGCAGGTGCTAGGTATCTGACAGAGAAGTTCACAAAATACATTAAAACTCTCCAGCTAATAATGAAAGAAAACCCCACCCCATTCTCCTAGATGATTACCCAGGATGGGTATAGTAATGCAACAATTTAACCTTGCAGAGTCACCCAGAACTGCAGATTTGCAGAGTGACCTCTTTGACACTGCTTCATCATCATCATCACTTTATCATTCTCACAACCTTACCAATACTGATGCACTGCTTTGAAACACAGCCATGTGTTGTCATGATTCCGTACTACAACTACTGAGCACTTTTTTTTCAGCTTCCAATTGATATAATGGGCCTTATGTCACTAAATGCCCCCAAGACTAAGAGCAAGAGAGGAATCTGTGGCCAAACTAATCCTCTCACTGTGAACACAACACAAAATATCACTTGAAATACAAAAGGAAGAAGGATTTTCTTTTCTTCCCTTACTTCCTTTGCTCCTAGTGCTGGCCTACTGACTCAAGTCCTGTTGTGGTCCTGCAGAGACTGTAAATCCAACATGATTCCTGTACTTTTTACTAGTACTTTAATGGATTATTTAGCATTTTTACTAGTGAGATTTACAGATTACACAAAGATTGATGGTGTAATAAATACTACACCATACTTTTACAGATGATGCGGAACACAGAGCTCAAAGGCTCCACTGAACAACATGCATTTTAGTAGAGCAAATAAAACATAACACACCTGGAAATTAACAATTGAAGGTGTACTTATAAAATGAGGAGCCTTAGAAAGCAGAGGCTTAGAAAAGAATTGACAAGGTCCTGGGGCAACCCACAGCCCTGCCCTGCCTCGCCATGGGCTCCGCTGAGCTGGGACCATCCCTAGGGATATGCCCAATGCCCAGGAACAAGGCTGTCCTGGTTCCTCCTGGCCTTGCCCTGCTCCTGGCTGGGGGCTGGATTGGGTCCTGGCTGCCAGGTCCTGCCCTGACGGACCCCACGGGGAGCTCCCACAGCTCCTGGCCCCAAAGACCACACAGACCATGCAGTACCTGAGTAAGTATTTGGGAATCAACATAAATAATTCCTCTCTACTCCGTGCTATAAGCAGAGGAAATATTTTAAACTTTGCAGACTTGACACTGGTTGAGATGATAAAAAAATCAACCAGGCATACACAGTTCAGTAAATATAAAAAAAACACAGGAGCCAGCTCAGAGGTCATCTATGAGAAAAGTGAGCATGCAACTTGCTCAGTTTGCAAGTAATTCCACATTCAGAGCAAGACACCTAATAGCAGCTACTTTCAGTCTCCTAGATTGAAAAACAACATCAAATGGCTTGAACCTGAATTTAAGCAAATTACACTTTGAAACAAGATTTGATTTTTCCAGCTGTGCAGGTGCATAATCACTGGATGACACAATTACGGTAAGGACTTGCACCAGGTCCTGCATGTGGTATAACCATTAACTCACCATTGTCATTTAAAGATTATTCAGCTTTTGGAATGGCACCTTGCAGTCCAGATGTAGGAAAGTATTTATGTTATATGAATTCAGGAGTTCAGCCAAAGTAACAGTGCAATCACTGAATTTCTGAATGCTTTGATTTGCCTCATACAAGTCAGGTGCTTGTTCATGCAATGGGCAATTTACCTACACTGCCCAAAGGCAGGGAGACTGAAAGTCACTCAAATAAAACAATAAAAACTCTACAACAGTGATATGAGACGCTTTGAATGTATTTTTCTTCTGTATAAATACAGATGTGCAGATTTTTTAATCTGTTCTGTTTTACCTTCAGAGTGCTTAGTTGGGTTTACTTCTATGCTGGTGCTATGCTTCTTCAGTACTTCTGTAATGGGCTGAGACACAGACCCAAGTTTCTGTCCAAATTTGACTTTTCCCTCCTTTTTGAATTTTAATAATCTATGACAATTCATATCATGACTTGGAAGAATAGGTAAACTGAGAAAAAGACACAAAGTTGCTGGATTTGCAGACTCAAATGGTGCAAACGTTACACCTTTCTATATCTGAAGATACAGGAAAATTTGCAAATACAGGAAAAAAAATTAAAAATGAGCTCACACAGGATGTATACCTCACTCCATTGAGTGTACTATAGAGACTGGTAATGGGAATCACACTGGTATTGTGATTGAGCTGTATATTGTAATGTTATTTTGTTTAAGTGTAACTTATGTCTGTGTTGTGTTTTGAGTATATTTTGTTATCCATTTGCTACATTAGAAATCCCCTGTAGTATCAATTGACTTCAAGTAAGTACATTTGCTATGAAATATTATACTTGCCATTCGTGGCATACCTAAAAGAACTTGGTCAGAAAGTATCAAACTTTGGCACTTCATAGTAAGTAATACATTCAAATATCTTCCATAACCACCTGCAGCTCTTCATACAGACGCTAAGCCAGTTCTAAAGCTGGTGTAAATCTGAGTGGTTTCGGTTGTGAGTGAAATTATGCTAATTTACACTAGCTGAATATTGGATATGTGAAGTCCACAAGATACGGAAGACTAAGCACATGCTTAAATGATTTACTGAATTAGGTCGATGATTAATTTTATTTATTGTTAAAGTGCCTTCTCTCTGTCAGGCTTGGAAGGAAAAAATGAAATCTTATATGAGAAGCAGGCTTATATGACTTTACACACGCAAAGGATAACCTCATAGCTCCCTAAGAGGTTGAGCTGAAGAGAAACAGTTGAATGGCAAATCACATAAGCAGGATGATGCAGAACAAGGTTATTGTCAAAGAAACTTATATTTAACTTTCCCATCATCAAAGAGATCACAATACAAGGGGAGGGAAAAACTCTCCCTAACATCTGTCTGGATATATATAACACAAAAGTTTTGAGGCATTTAAGGTACCATCTCATGTTTTGATGGTATTTTTTGAGCTGTGTGATACAGTTTTCTTTGGTCTCCCATGGCAGTCTTTCTCTTTGGCAGTCATGGACTTACTAAGTCCCTATCATGTTGCCATAGCTGAAGAGGTGCTTAGCAATGGTCTCTCAGAAGTTTTTGTTTTTCATTTTTTTGCTGATAACTGGAAGTAGAATAAGTGATTTTTTCTAACCTCACTAGCTAGCTCCCTGGCACTTCTTTTCATGGAGACAGCAACCCTTCAAAAGGTGGAATGGATTGCAAGAAAGGACAACTTTATCACAGTTTCTTTAAATGTATATTACTCTGGAAAGGCTGCAGCCTAGTTAAAATAAGTTCATGATACTTATCTTCCTCTTCAGCAGTGAAGGGGAGAAGTATTTTTTCAGTTTAGAAACTTCACTGACAGCGATAGGGAATGTTGTCCCCCACAGGAATTTGCAACTCTAAGAGAAAAACCTTCTTCCCTCTTAGAACTAAACAGAATCTCAGAACTGAATAAATGTAAGAAAGAACACAAAACCTTATGATCAATCTCCTTCTGCTCAGAGCAGGAAAAAATGATTTTGACGACAAAATTTCTAAATCCTCTAACATTACTGGAAAACATGTGGTAAATTAACATACCACATTTGAGATGACTGTGCTAGTTTTGCCAAATTCATCATTTCAGTAAGAAACTTAGTTTGACCAGAAAAATGTAGTAAACTGTAACTACCATTTACCCAAATTAAATGCAATTTGCACTGTCTGAATTATGTGATCAGCAAATTAGTAATCAGGTATTTCTTACACTACTCCTAAATGTTAAAGTTTTCTGAGGAATTTTTGAGGCTAGTCATACATGTGATGCCACTGAGGACACAACTAAAAGTTTATGTACACTTACACTGCTGAAGTACTTTTGTTTCTCTATAAGAGCAATTAACACATATTCCCAAAGGAATTACTGAAAGACAGAAAGAAACTAAGGATTCCCTTTGGGGAGGATAGTAACTGTAGGAGGCATTAAATATGCAAGCAGCCATTAGGCATGATTAAAGATTAATTCTGTGTCAGAAACAAGACCTGGGGTCATTATAGGTCATGACTTTCATCTTAATTATTTGGCTTACTGTTTTTATTTTATTAACTTGGCCTAATGAGTCTTTGGTTATGGATGTCTGGCACACTGGATTATTGTGCACGATTTATTAAGTAAAAGGCTCAGCTCTTTAACTTATCAACAGGTAACTTTCACAATGTTAGCAATAAGATTCTGGATAAAACCAGAGTGGATGCTATGTAAGAACATAATGTTACGATCCCATTTAGCTCACCAAAATCAGCATTAGTGGCATTTGTGAGTTCGTAATTTTGTTACAGGATTTGAACATTGAACAGAAAAATCACCTTTCATACCTAACTTTTTTTGGGTTTGCCTATTACATTATGTTGATAAAACTCTGTAAGAGAGCCATAGCTCTCACTAGGCACTGAATATTGTACTGGGCATGTAAGGGTATTTCACATGTTTGCGTTCATTTTGCTTTTTTTCAAGAGAATATATTCAGTCAGAATGTGAAAGGACTGATTATGTTAAAATTAATTTAAATCACAGTTTTTATCTAAACTGCAACAAATATTTCCATAATAGAGATATGACCAAGCAAACAGAAAAACTTATGTTTGATTTTTTTTTTTTTTAATATTTGTATTCTGTTTTGAAAGCCATTCTTTTCCTCCCTTTAAAACCATACAAGCTAATAGTTCATTTAATTCTCCTTTCTCTTCTTAAACTTTCCCTAACTGTAAATTAATCAAAAGTATGACTAAATCTCGATACAATGTGTTTCTCACTTCTGTATCAATTAGGAGGTAATTAATCAAACAAATAATTCAATCAAACACCTTTAAGAAGGAAAGAACTGGAGGAAGAAGGCTTATGATGCATGTATAGGTAGGAGAACAGGAGATTCTTTTTCTTCTTTTCAGTCTCTATCTTCCACACTTGAGTATTACCCTGTTCTTGAATGACTGAAAATAATAATCAAAACTTCAGAAAAAAAGACAAGTGAAGGGGAGTTCCCTTTCTTAGTGTCTCAAGGATAGATGTTCTCAAAGCAAAAACTAGTAACTTTTCTCTCTGAATTAAGAGTGCACTTAAGGCACAGCAAATACTGTGGAAGAGAACTAAGGCCACTGTGGCCCACAATAAAATTAAGTCAGCTAAAGCTTAAATCAGACTCACTGGAATTCACATTAATTGCCATTATAACATATTTGCAGACTATCTGGTGTACAAATTGGCCAGGTATACTGTTAAGCTGCTAGGTAGCCTGGTACATACTGGGTTAGAATCTTTAAGGATACTAGGAGACCCAGTTCATCTAACAGAAACATTCAGGATTTGCTGAAGGATGAGACTAAGGGACATGAAGAACAGGGAGATGACAGCCCTAAGGTCACTTAACTAGTATTTTTTTAAATGATGCAGCAAATACATTTTATAATGCAACAAGTAACTTTTTTTGTTACTTTCAGGTCCAGAAAGTTTCTGTGAGAAATGGTAAGGACACTTGTATGAGCACTTGGGAAATGACAAATATTTCACCTGTTTAATCTTTTTAATCTTCATACTGAAATATGTGGAGATGGATCAATATAACAAAGGTCCGGGGGGGCGGGGGAAGAAAAAAACCAAACAAACCTGTCTTGTTAACAGGCCTGCTAAGAGAATGGAAGACTCCATCAACTTTTGGCATATATTTGCTTCAGATTTGGTAGAGAAAAATAGAACAGATGGCCATTGATCCCTGTAATCACGTTATTAAAAAACTTACACCCAAAAAGAAACTTAATAATTTAATGGGCTCTTAACAGTTAATGATTTAATGGACTCATTTATTCATTGAGCCCCAAATGCAGCCAAGTCAGCTGCAAGTTCTTAAATGTATATGAAGAATGAAGCTGATCTCTTGTTATGAAGCTACAGTCTCTTAAAAAATCACTGGTGGCTGAGCAACAGAATAGCTCTGTTTACCTTGACAGTGACCAGAAGGCTTACAACAGAATAAATCTGGAAAATAAAAACTGAAAGGACACCAAATTCAATGCCAACTCTTAGCAGTGCAATCAGAAATGTTATTACAGTTTTGCAGACCGTGAGTTTGTGCCAGAGTCTGAAAAAGAAAAAAAAGGCCTGGAACAATATGAACTATTAAGTTGCCAAAACAGTATCTCCTGAAAATGTGCCAATTGCACAGAAGTCTATCTGATATATCAGGCAGATGAACTATAATGCAAGCTTGCGGACTGACCTGGGCAAAACTACTTTAACTTGGAAAAGAGTTCAAACAAGGTAAGTTTTTATGCAATGGTAAATACTTGTGAAATGTATAACTAAGAGAATTTGGGGCAGGAATTTGCTTTGTGCTACAGTTGTCACAAACTGAACCTCTGACTTAGTGCCTTCTCTTGTCTGTGTGGAAGGGAGAAAACATGATTGAAAGCCGAAAGTGCCTTATTCAGTTATTAGGTATTTAACTGAAGACCAGATCAAGTTAAATCAAAGCTGAAGTTGTAATATAAATAAGAATACTTTTTCCCCTGCCTGAGCTTATACTGATAAATTCTGTACACCTCCTATCTACATAATTTCCTCCATCACCTATTTCCCTTTGTCAATAACTTCCTTGGCTCCACTCCCATCTCTTTTTCCCTTCTGAGTTTCTGAAATAAAGCCTCACTATAGGGAACCTGCATTTAGTTTGGTATTAATACAACTTTACTATAAACACATGGTGCACTGAGCACAAAGAACTGATACTCTGGAATGGATCCAAGATCTATTTAGTTCAATAACCTGTCTCTGACAGAGGAAGCAATAAGAAACCTTCAGCAGTCAGATCTAGAGTTGTTCAATCTAAAAATGAGAATACTTAAAACTTAAGATTGAAATATTAATTTCAAAACAATGGGTTATGATTTGTTAAAATAATTTAAATATGTTGTCAAGATCATTATTTCTTTTTTTAAAAAAAACATAAATATTTGTTCTAAATTGTATCCTGTCTTAATGAGCTCTATAATCCATTTACATGTGCATCAAAAACAACAGTAAACCTAAAAGCATTTCTGGATTGCATAACATTTAATTTCAGTTCATCATCCTCTGTTTCTTTTGTTCAGACACAGGTAGAATTTGCCATGTAATTTATAACATAAATGAGAAAAAATACTAAAATGTTTCTCATTTACTCATTTCCTTTTGCAGCAGTTTTAAGTTTCTTTCAACAGAACTGTTACACACCCTTCATTAGGGCTGAACCTCTTTTTGTTCTGTGATATCCTTGAAGCTAAAAGTCAGTATTACAGAGCATTCTATAAGAGGCATTTAAAGCATATAGGATATCTTTTCTATTTGTTGATACCCTTTTCTTATACATGCTAAAAGTTTATTTGGTTTATTGTTTTTTACTACATTAATATGTTAATCTGAATTGTTCCATGTGTTTTATACCATTATACATATACATTTTCTTTTTAAAATTGTTATATCCAATTTAAAATACCATACATAATATTAAATAATTCAATTTATAAGTTATTATATAAGTTATTATATTATACAAGTTATTATAAGGTTTTTTTCCCACATTTTGAATGCACTGGATTTTCATTTACCACTTGTTTTAGCTCCTTTGGATATCCAAAAAAACACCATGAGTTCTCTGATCCTGAACAAACATCTCTTTGATGTTAAATGTGTCATCTGCAAATATATCTGCCTCATTACTCTATATTTTCAGGCTACCAACACGGATATTTAAAATGAAGGTGACAAGTAAAAAAAACTAATACTGAACATGAACTCAGCCTTGTTGAAGTTTTCCTATGAGAAAAAAAGACCCACTTTTTTTTTCTTTACATCCTGTTTTATCTAATATTTGAGCTATGACAAAATTTCACTTCACTATGTGCAATTACTTCTTTTATTAACTCATCAAAGCAATAAGAATTGCTGTTATAAGGATATTAGTAACATTTAAAAATTGACATTGGACTATTTTTGCGTGATCAGAATATCCCTTCAGTTATAATCCCATGTTGTCAAAAAAACACAATACTGAATGTCTTTCAAGTAATTGTTAATGCTCTGTTTCTTTTTTCAGTTTTCACCGTGTAACAAACATAGAAAAACATACAGAAATAAAACTAGTGCAATTCAGAAATGGTTATCACCACACTCTTTCATTAGCAAAAACGCATAGTCCCAAGGATAATTTCACAGCAGTGTGATACTGGAAATGGTCTCTATTGTAGGTAGTAAACGGATGGAGAAAGAGTCAGTGGCTGTTAGGTGGTGCATTTCATTATTTATTGAACACTCAGTTCCCTATGTGTTATATTGGTAGCTTATCTTGAATACATTTCTCCTTTCTATGTCCTGCTTTCTGTTATCTCATTCTGCATAATGCTTTCCTAAGGGAAAGTTAAGAGGGAATGGGGAAATCAGTTTTACATCAAATTGTAGAAACACTGACACATTCTTATAGATCACTAAAGTTATCAAGCAGTGTGTGAAAAGTGTATATAATTTGTCCATCAGCATTTGTCAAAATACTGTATGACAATTCATTAACTCACAATAATTCTAATTATATCTGGCACTAAAATTTTGCATCTGTCTTGCTAACAGAACATCTCCAGACCAAATTTCAAGAGGGATAAAAATAATGGGGAAAACAAAAAAAGTAGCTTAGCTGTAGAAAAAAAACTGCTTAGTGTTGTCCTTTTTTCCCCCTGAATTTCCTGTTGGTTATTTTGACATTGATGAAGAAAATGAAACCCCATAAAAGATGGAGTCAACAAATAGAAAAATTATTGTCGTAATAATAAATGAACAAGCAACTGCTTCCTTGGAAGAAAATGTATCTCCACATAACTGCACAATCTGTGACACATCAAAAATACAGGTCTGGTATTTAGTAATAAATAAGCTAAATTCACTGTACTGCTACTCCTAAGGCTCAGCTGTGTATTGTTTATGGATTCTTAGAAACTGGTTATAAATACCCAGCTTACCATTCTTTAGTGCTTTTTTTTCATATTTTTACTAATTATTTGTAATACTTCATATGCCATTTAAGACACTGACTCTACTGGTTACACAGCGATTCTCATACTGCGATTAAAAAAATAAATTTTATACCCTTTCCAGAGTGATCTGTTTCTGCTCTTTCTATTCTTTAGAATACTTGAATGAAAAAGTTTTGAATTTTCAACTGGGAAAGTCCACAGTACTTGTGCTATAATCTGAAAGATGAATCCCCCCCAAAAAAAAAATAAAAGGGGGGGGGAGGGGGGAAAACCCCAAATGCACAACAAGAAATACTTGTACACTTCAGTCAGTTTTTGGATTTGCATTATCTGTGAGGAATTAAACTTTTCTTGTGGTTCATATGTGCAGCTTGTATTGCCTGGATCTGTTTTATTCATGAGCACCAGATGAGGATCAAAGCATGAAATTAGAGCTGGTAGCTCACGGGAAGATGTGAGAGCAAGGACACAGTGAAAAGCTATTGCCTATTGATGAGAAAAGCAGCTATATTCCTTTCACTCTGAAGGCTGCACTTCATGTTCTTCCTTGAATTTTTTACACACATAAATATATATATATATCCTAGAGCTGACAAATGCAGACCTAATGCACGAGACTGGATGGGATTCTCCTGAGGATATTAAAAGAGCACGCTGATAAGACTAATTGCAATCTCATGAAGTTCAGCAAATAAAGTGTAAAATTGTGTACCTAGGACAGAATAAGCCTGTGCATTGATACAGACTTGGAAGCAGCTGGCTGAGTTCCAGACCACCTGAAAATGACCTGGGTATTACACTGAACTAGCAAGTTAAGTAGGATCGAACTGTGCGCTCTCATAGTGAGGCAAACCATGTACAGGGCCACATAAGAGTATTTATGATTTGCCCCTCTACTCTGCCTGGTGAGGCCTTACCTGGAGTGGTGCATCCAGCTCTGGAGCCTCCAGCACAATAAAGACATGGAGCTGTTGGAGCGTGTCCAGAGGAGGGCAATGAAAATGATTAGACGACCAGAGCACCTCTAATGAAGACATGCTGAGGGAGTTGGGGTTGTTCAGCCTGAAGAAGAGAAGACTGCAGGGGGACCTTATAGTGACCTTCCAATACCTGAAAGGAGCCTATAGGAAAGCTGGGTAAGACCTGTTCACTAGGGCATGTAAGGATAGGACAAGGGCGTAATGGTTTTAAGCTAGAAAAGGGTAGATTGAGGTTGGACATTAGGAAAAAATTCTTTAATGTGAGGGTGATGGATCACTGGAATAGGTTGCCTAGAGAGGTGGTGGAGGCCCCATGCCTAGAGACATTGAAGGTCAGGCTTGATGGGGCTCTGAGCAATCTGTTCCTAGTGTGAGATGTCCCTGCTTATTGTTGGGGCCTTGGACTACGTGACCTTTAGAAATCCCTTCCAATCCAATACATTCTATGACTCTATGATCCATGGTCAGCAGATGGATTCAAATTACTATATTTTTCAAATCAATCCCAATGAGGCTTCACTGGGAATACATGTTCAGTTTCGTGTCTGAGCTCAAAAAAGATGCTGGAAAACTGGAAAGTACTCAGTGGAAGGCAACTAAGATAGTGAGATACCTGCATGCCAGAGTAAATTGAGGGAGCTGGGTTTGTTCAGTCTGTTGAAGAGAAGGGTAAGTATACAACTACTTAAAGGACATCTACGACCGCAACTGTCAAACTCTTGGCAGTGGCAAATTGTAAAAGAAGGAGTAACTGCTAGAAGCTATGACTTGTGAGGTTTACATTTGGGATTAGAAAAAAATTTTGAACAGCAATGAATCAAGTCAAAAAGAGAAGTTGTGAAATCTCTGTCTTTGGAGTGTAGAAAACCATGGCTAACCTGATATAGTCACTGTTCAAGAGTCTGGCTTCTTCACTTCACTGGGGAGGCTGAACTACACAACCTCTTGAAGTTTTTTCAACCCATATTTCTGAAATGCAGATACACATCCTTCTGTAAAAGGAAATATGAGTAATGTTTCTCAGAGAACGTTAGAGATAAATACTAAAATAGAAAGATGTTGAAGCTACTTGGCCATGTAGACTGCATTTTACATAAAGCTGTGTCCTGCACTGCCAAAATGAAAGCTGTAAGTCTTACTTTCTGAAGCACTTTCCTTCAGCCTTATCTAAGACTGGGAACAGTTCTTAAGAGATTGTACATAACAGAATCTAAGAAACAAGACCAAAATAAGTTCAATTTGCGATTTGAGTTACTGTCAACACTGAGACAAAAATGGCCCTTCTGACAACACCACACATTACTGTCATGTGTAATCTGATTTTTTCTCCGTGTTATTTATACGTTATTTGCTTAGACACAGCAACTTACCTGTGATGCACAAAACACAAATACAAGCATCTAGAAGAAAGATTCATGTATAAACTGAAAAAAACTGGAAGCTGTTAAATGACCTGTGTGAGTCACCAACTATGGTAATGTAACACACACACCAAAAAGTAAAAAGTCACATTGCCAGATATAACTCAGAAGTGAGCCCTGTTTTGAGGAGGCTAGGCTACATGATGTCTAAACATTACTTTGAACACAAATTATTCTGTTAGCCCTCTATTACTTATAAAAAATTATGGAGAAAGGAAAAAAATGGAAGTTACATCTAAGACTCACAAGCTTTGCTTAGGGGTGAAAAACCACCCTGTTCATAACTACAAACAAAAGAGTAGACTAGATGATGTAAAGTGGGGAAAAAAGTTTTGGTTTTTTTTTTCCCAGAGTTAAAGCACCTTTAAATCATTCTAATGACAACAGACAAATCTTTGAAAGAATGACTGATGTTACATAACAGAGACAGCAATGTGGTTTAGTGTGACAGGTGAACTAAGGACACAGCTTTATTTTGCACTCAAAATGTCTTTGGTACGGTGGATTGAAGTTAAACCCTTAATGTTAGCAAAATGTGGCTTTTATGTGTTAATAGTAAGATAAGTGAGGATACACAAACACAGGAATGCATCTTCGACATTTATAAAACTTTTTCTTCTCTTCGTATCTATTACTTGCCTTCACATGCCATTATGCCAAATCAGGTGCTATAATGTTACATGATGGATATAATCTAATGTGACAGGTTACAATGTAGCACATTATCTGGAAAATTGTGAAAAAGGCAGTTGTTATGAAATTGGCTGTTAAAGATGTCTCAGGTTTTTTTGTTTGCATTCTTTGCACTTTAGTTTTGCTTTCTGTTTGTTTCATTTTTGTCTCTGTGGGGTTTTTCGCTGATTTTGTTGGTTTTTTTAACTCATGCAGGAAAAAAAACAACTAAGCTGGCAGGCTTTATTTTAAAAAGCATCATTCATCTCTAAGGTTTTCTCCACATGCAGCAGATGCTTAAAAATGTGAACAATTAGAGATGGGATGACTAAGCAGATACTACCTTTAATGAGAAAGCAAAAAAGAAAAGTTGTGCACGTTTCAGTGATGTTTTCGCCATTTTCTTCATAGATGAACTCCGGGTAGGCCAAAGTTTCTCTGTAATTATTAAATATGAAACAAAACCAGACAAAACCTGTGTTCAACTACTTCAAATAGATACAAATACAACTCTTGCTCTTCACCTTGTCTGGTTTTCCGTCCCATTTTTAGCATTTTAGGATCCACAAAATATGCTGGCAACAGGTAGGAAGACCCAGATACACTATTTTATTTTTTTTCCCCTCTCCTGTTCAATTTTATGAGCTAAATACCATCTTCAGTAACAAAATGTAAAGCTTGCAAATAAACTTCACAGAGGTTGATGAAGAAATTCTGCTTGTACATTAGCGAACATACACTTTGACTATTTTTAAAAAATTATTTTAATTATCTATTTATTGTCTTGCACTGTAGTCTGCTAGATTTCAGCTTCAAGTAAGAGATGGAAAAAAACGTCTCCTGCATCCCCGTGATGCCTGCATAATCAGGTTTTCAATCAGCCACAGAAATTAAGTCCCTAGAATCTGATTCATTAGACATTTCATACACACAAAGGAGACCAAGGTAGAGACTTAAACCAATCAGAACTATTTCAGAAATTATTCCAATAGCAAGAACTACTTAATTAAATTCTTTTGCCTATGATGCTCTTCAACTATGACAGGCTGTTTTCATATGTTAATGAGTACCAAAAAAATCAATAAAAAAGAGGAATATGTATATTATTATTGTTGTTGTTGTTGTTATTTTTTTTAATAAAAATATAATGTTAGTACATAGCTTGGAAGATTTTTCCTAGATTTTTCCTTAAAAATTTGGAATGGCTTCCACAATATAATGTGTAATTGGATTTACAGCAGCACTGAACTTAAAGACAATGAAAATATAAATAAATGTATCATTTATCTTTCAGCACAACAGACGTTATATGGAATACTGTATCTTAATATACATATTGGCAAAAGTGTCTACAAGAGATCTAATTGCTGAACAATCAGAAGACCATTACTACTCTCTTTTTGTAAAATCTCAGCTGCTTTTGATTGATGTAGCAGAAGAAAGGTTTTGGGAGTTTTCAACTATAAAGCTGAAAAATACCGATAATAGGGATTATATACTTGTATACTCAAAATGCATACATGCACACACAAATATATATATATAAGAAATATCTATCTTTCCGTTTCAGTGGTGGTAAAATGTGACAGGGTAGTATATTTGTAAGAATATTTGAATGACTAATGCATGACTACAATAATTGTTGGATAACTCAAAGCTGATAAAAAGAGTTATTAACTGTAGCTCTCCAGATTTTCTGAAGGATTTGTTTTGGTTTATTAATCCAGAATTAGATGTCATAATAGATACTGCCAAGCATTTCTCCACAGATCTACTATGGTGCCCATCATAGTAAGTCGCTATATTTCTATCATTTCTATTTCCACACATGACATGGAATAAAGAACGGGCCCAGTGGAAGAGATTTACTCATTGTCTGATCAATCTTCAGAACGATACCTTATGTAAAAACTGTTCTAGTACCTTGATTTCAATGAAGATTAAAATATGTTTATATTACAGCAAACTGCTAAAAAGTGTAGTCTTAGGTTTCAAAAGCATAATCTCATAAATAGCATCTCAAAAACTGCACAAAGAATACATGAAATTTCTGAAGGAAAATAGCAATTGTTGATATACAGAAGAAAGAACTGTTCTGGACACCAATGCAACTGAATGCAATATAAATTTTTGAGTACTCTGAAATTACTTGTTCCAAATAGCAATTTTACATGAATGCAATCCCACCTTCGGGCTGGAAACTTTTTATTTTATTCATTATTATTTCTATGATTATTGCAAAAAAATATAAACAGCCCACTTATTATGCATCTTACAAAAATACGTCCTAAATTTCTTCCACAGTTTAGTATCCATTCAAACATCGCAGTCTGGAAAGTGTATTATTACAATAATGAATCTTAGGTGGCATTTTGCAAAGGTTCATCCATTATTGCCCTCCATTAGCAGCCAAATAATCCAGTATGATCATCTCTTCATGTCCCCTCTGGAATTATTTAAAGTTCAGCCTTATGGTATTATCTAAACCTGTAATAAGCTTGCCCCATGGAATTGGGGGGCGGGGGGAAACGTACCAGGGCTTATCTTGGGTTTATTGATTTTTACGTTTGTTATTTCTTATAATTGTCATAGATTGTATGTCCTTACAGCTACGTTTCTTCAAAAATAGACCCAAAACTCAAGGGACTGCAAAAAATTTGTATCTAATTGTATCAAGGCTTTTTATGAGGCTTGTGCACATACACTTCCAGAAGAGTGTGGCTGAACTCTGTGAATACACTTTCAAATTCCTACAAATTAAAAGTCTCTTAAAGGTAATTAATTAATTAAAAATCAGAATTATGCAACTGAACTTTAAGTTTCACCATAACAAAACACCGATTTAACAATTTAAAGATTTTACATTTAAAAAAAACGAATCACTGTAGTTGAATCCTTTAGTTAGAAAAACATCTTAGAAACAAACAGGGAAGAATTATACCTGAGCATCAGACTGATATTTCATAGCAGAATAATCTTTCTTTATATTTTAGGTTATTCACAAGCTCACTGGAAAGATGTCGAATAATGTAGCAGCATGAATGTTTACGTCTCTGTGAAAGCCACTCACTACTAACACCCCTGCATTTTCTATTACATGATGTCTAATTAAGCCCCATGACGCCACTCTCAAATCTGACAAAGCAGAGATAACTCTTGACATTTTCAAAAACTTGGCTTATGTTCCCCTTATTTTTACAGTGACACAAGCTGGGGCTTCAAACTGATAATGACATTGCAGCAAGTTTCTGGTTTCTAGTCTTTTTCACACAGTAGTTTATTCAGATGAAAGGGAATCACACAGACCTTTATTTGCCTTTGCAATCTTCAAGCACAGAATAACGGCAGCCAAAAGACCAAAATTTGCCCTTACTTGCCTCTCTTCAACTCCCACCAAAATGAATGGAAATTATGTGTTATACTACCCAGGGAGTGATTGGGTCCATAGCACACAGAGAGAACTGTCACAGCACACAAGGTGATAGGTCACAGCACTTCAATTGTCCCTATCTTCTTTCAGCACTAGACAAACATCAGAAGAGACAAACATAAAACACTAAAATAGTAATACACAGTGTCCTGGTGCTGTCCCTGTCACTGCTGCTCATCCAATCCAGCCATAACGCAGAATTTTCTCTACCACATGTGGTGCCTCACATCTACCTTTCTTGATCAGCAGCAGGAGGCAGACCAGCAATATTTGGAGGCTGTCTTTAATTTAAGACTCATCTCTTTAATATGAAACTGTGGCTTTTCATATAGAAGAATAAGGACAAGGGTAAAAAAGGTCCTGTATACACTTCTGAAATTATTAAAATTAACAGAGAGGAATATGCTTTCCCTTTCCTTTGCACTGCTGTGCTTGCATTACCTAAAAGATATAAAAAAAACCCTTTCCTGGCCTGGTAGTATCACCATGTTGGTATTTATTTTACTATGTTCACTGTGGCACGACAAGATCAGTTTCAGGTGGGTTGGGCTAGATGATCTTTCAAGGTCCCTTCCAAACCCTAAGATTCTGTAATTCTGTGATTAAAATAAACAATAAAAGGAACTGGTAATGACTTATACAATTTTTCCACAAATGTCTTAAAAAGATTAAGAGTTGGCTTATGGATCTTAAGGGAAAAAAATTTAAAAAAATCAACCTACATTACAGCAACCTATAGAAATCTCATTAGTATATGACTTAAGAAGGCACAATTTGCTATTTCATTTCTCAGTCAAAAGGACTTAATCTCCTAAAGACTAACGCAAAAATCTTTAATATTTTCAACCGTAAACTCCTGAGACCTGTGCACCAACAGCAAAATGGCATGCTTTCCCACAGTTTTCTTCTAGAAATTGCTTTAATACAGTTTTACAAGAAACATCATTTGTTCAGGTTGTGTTCCAATTCACCCTGCAAACACTGAGGACATAACTGTTTTCAACCCCAACCTTTACCCAATTATATCTTTTGAAGGCAGACATCAAACTGGTGGAAAATTACATCTTACATTGGATTTCATGCTTATCACCATTTTTCCCTTTCTCTTTCTACTTATTTGATTAAATCACGTCACATCTTTCAGAAGTAATGAGTTACAAAGACAAAAAGAATTCACCAGAGAAAGATCAGATGTGTATAAAGAATATCCCCATTACAATTGTAGACTTAATAATTTGAGAAGTCAAGCTAAAGAGTATACAATAATCCAACTCACACCTAAGCAACAGTAGTTTCACCAGACATAATCTTCTCTCTTCCAAGACAAAAATAAAGAACTAGAAGACAAAGCTATTTTCCTTGAGTTTTTATTTGCTTTAGGTTATTATTCTTATTATTGCAGCATTAAGGTTGTAGTGAAACCAGGTACTGGATGGACAAGAAGCCAGAAAAGGCTCCTGACCAAACTGGTTAACATTTGAACTGAAAAAATCAGGTGCAGAAGTTGAGGGCAAATGTAAGCCTAAAGCAAAAAAATTACACACCCAAGATCAAGGAGGAGGTTAGCAAAAGTTCTTAACAGACTACAGGTACAAGCCTTTTAACTTATATTTCAGCTCCTCAGAGGAGAGCCTACATTGTTCCAAGCAACCAAACTAAACCACTGAAAAGACAAATTTCTCTCCTTACATTGAGGTGTCAAAGAACTATCACTGGAATCAAAGACAGTTGAGAGAAAAGGAAAGCAGAAAGCTGAGAATCCAAAGAAACATTACTAATGGATAAAGACAAGAAGAGATACAGAAAAGAAAAAAATAAATATATATTGTTTTCTCTTTTTTCTGTATTTTTAAATGAAATAATAAGTCTTGCAAAACTCTTTGATCAGCTGCAATAAACAGGATAAAGAACACTTCTTTTTCAACCTTTTACCATGTTTCTGTACCACCAGGTGCCTCATGGCTACCCTGTCTATAGATTTCTGTTAAATACAGCTTTTTGAACACACCCAGGTAACCTGCAAGTTCTGCAGGGAAACTCAAAACTGTATCAAAAAGACCTGTGACTTACTGCACAGTTTCTAGAGTTTAACAAGGTGCTAAGGGAAATTTGTATTTCCTGCATGTATTAGAAACCATCATAATGAAATAACACACCTTTGGTAGCATTTCCTGGGTATGATGAAGGGATACCATCTAGGATTTTTCTGCTTCTACAACATGTGGTCCAAAGAAGATGGAAAGATTATTTTCACTGTTTCGGCCTGCTTTTAGGTCATGTAGTTAATCCTCTCACATTTAAATGGTCACAGACTTTCCCCGTAAAACACTTGTGCTAGCACAACAGTGACATGCATCCTTTGGTAAGGATACTATGTATACCCTTGCTATCAGTAAAGTTCAATGCAGTATAGTTTTCTAATAATCATATTGACCAGAACAGGCATGTATTTGTGTTATGGTTTAAGTGACTCAGGCACAGTGCTGGACACCTGAAAAGGAATTAGAGATAGGGTCCTTAGGACTCCGAAAGACCCTGAAGGATCAGAACACGTATGGATGAGTATTCCCCCCATTTTCTGCCATACTCTGTAAAAGCCAGGAGAACTGGAAGGTCAGCCCCTTTTTACTTCCTCTGCCCTCTTCCTTGTAGCTGTTCCTGCTCAGAGATTCTTCAGTTCGCCACATGCTCTCCAGAATATCGGGTGCTGTGAGCAGCTGTGGACTCCCCTCCTGAAGCAGCCTTGCTGCTTATTCTCCTTCTATCTTCAGCCCTAGTGAGACCTTACTTTGAGTACTGTATCCAGTTCTGGGGTCCCCATTTCAAGAGGGATAGGGATCTACTTGAGAGAGTCCAATGAAAGGGTACAAGGGTCATTAAGGGACATCAACACCTGTCTGATGAGGAATGGCTAAGAAACCTGGGGCTTTTCAGTCTAGACAGGAGAAGACTGAGAGAGGATCTAATTAATGCCTATAAATACATGAGGGCTGAGTGTCAAGAAGGCAGGGACAAGCTCTTTTCACTTGTGCCCTGTGGTAGGATGAGGGGCAATGGGTTCAAACTCAAGCACAGGAAGTTCCTCCTCAACATGAGGAAGAACGTTTTTACTCTGAGGGTGACAGAGCACTGGAACAGGCTCTCCAGAGAGTTTGTGGAGTCTCCCTCTCTGGAGACTTTCAAGACCTGTCTGGATGCCTTTCTGAGTGATCTACCCTAGTTTTTGGTCCTGCTCTGGCAGAGGGGTTAGACTCAACAATCTTTAGAGGTCCCTTCCAACCCCTAATATTCTGTGATTCTGTAATTCCCTTGAGAGGGTGGAGGGTGGGGGGTGTAATAGTAAGCAATTCTGCCTTCTGGTTTGTGGTTTGCCCTTACTATTTAAACCAGGACAGTCTGCATACATTTACAGACTGTGTTAATTTCTCTACTGTAATGTAAAATAAACTACTCTTCTCCATATTACTCCAAATAGACCACTGGAGCTTATCATTCTTCAATAAATGGATACACATTTTAAGTTTTATAAATACACCAATGTGGTGGTTTCTTCTTTCACGAAAGATAAGGGTCTTCTGTGAGCTCTCCAGCATCCGTACTAACGACTGCAATTTTCTCAAGAAATTTTATAGTACTATTTTCATGACAGTATGTGAATCCATGATTGAGGCATTTCTGTTTATGTGTTTTTCAGATCAAATAACTGGTAGAAAAGTTATTATTTTACTTGAAACAGATTCAAATGAACTCCTTTCTTAAGTCTTCCTTGAGCAACTCTTTTAACAATGACTTGCTTGATTTGACAGCTTGTCTGTTCTTAGGTAAAGCTGGATGTCAGTCATCCACAAAAGCATTTGATTAGTTTATCATTACTTCTGCCTTTATTTAGCAGATGTTTTCAAAGTACTTTGCCTCAGAACTCAGTGTAATTTGTCACCACATAATGTGAAGTGGGCAACTCTTATTCAAGTTACTGCTAAGTTCTTTCAACATTTTACAGCAGTTTCTTTCATCACAGAATAAAACTTTAGATAATCTGTAAGTAAAATATTTGGGTTTATTTTTAGAATAGAGGGAACTCTGGGAATACCTGGAAAATTAAGTTGTAATAAAATTAATATTATGCAGTCGAGCTGAAGAGAGGAGGCAGAAGAAAACAGAAGTAAAACTACTTTCAAAAGATCCCTATCTGAATTATCCATACATTAGTCCAAATGGACTGTGAATAGCCAGCAATCATAGCATATGTTGTGTCATGTTCCACTGTAAAACTAAAGGATAATACCAACATGATAGAGAAAGTATTGCAGTGTGTCACCAACCAAAAGTGTATTTCTAAAAAGAAACATTAAACTAGCAATAATACTTGCTTCAAAGGACAGAATAAGCACTGCCACACCTGTCAAATCAGAAACCACAATATTATTCTGGAGTAAGCTTTTACAAATATTTATTACCCTTATACAGTAACATAAAACTCAAGCCCCACAAAACTACCAATACACTTGTTTTTCTGTATTTCTGAAGCTGCTTCATGATGGACAACCGATGTTTCATTTCCTCTCACTTATGGAAGGCTAAGTTGGACTAATTTAATTCAAGGTAATAAAGCTTCTTATTGTAGACTGGCTGTTTCAAATTATTACCCTACTAAAATTTTGGGGCAGGTAGACTATGTGAGGTAGATTGTCTGCTTGCGTGTTACTACTGATACTCAAGTGCCTCCCAACATATGTGGCAAGAAGGAATTACATTATTTAGCTATCCTCTGATGTACTGCATTATGCAGTCTCATTCATTTGTCTCGATAAGTTAAGTGTTCTACCCTGCATTTCCTAAATGGTACATTTATAAATTTTCATCTGAAGGAGAATTCACTTAGGTTAACCAAAAATGCTGACAGATCCAATTTATTTCTTTACAATAAAATTAACACAAATAATAAACAATAGATATGCTGTTTCATACTAATGAGAAAAGTATAGTATTTTTATTAATGGCAACAATGTGTATATATATGGACATAAATAGCATGTGTGTTTATTTTAATACTGTATTTATATCTACTTGTAATAATTTAGATATTGCACATTCTTCTAATCCCCACCCCTTCATGCAGACTGGGTGACACAGTATACTGAAGTTAAGGAGAAATAGCAGAAGAAAAATGTGGAGATTTGCCAGAGCATTTCTTTGCTTGCTCAACTTCTGCTAGAAGAGTCCATTTTAGCAGTTGGTTGTGCTAAGTACTGGAAACAATTCATTGAGGTTGGAACAATTGTACTATTACATTACATTATGTACTATTACATTACAATGGTTTACTACCAGAGAACTTGAGTTAAAAACACCGCTACACCTTTAAATGAAATTTCAGTTTATCTTTCAGCAATTACAAATTTTCTGAACTAAGGTAATCCCAGTGTAGATGCCACAGGGATTGGAATTCTCCCTTGGGACCTCCCCACAGACAATGCAATGTCACCCTCAGACTGCCCCCAGTTTCCCCATCCACTGCACCTCCACCTGCCATAACCACCCGGCAGCTCAGGAGAGGCATCTTTTGAGTCAAACCCAGGTGTAATACAGAATCACAGCACACTGTTCTATGTCACTACCTAGTTTCTAAATAACACCCTAAATCAGTTAACCATGCTAGTCACTTTTACTGAACTACACTAATTTTTGTTGAAAAAGTCGGGAACTGTCATGATGAGTATATTCAATTCAATACAAAGAAAAAATTGTTTAGAAGCAATCCACGTGAAAGAGATTCAAGAGATATGCAACTTCTAATTTTAACACAAGCTGTCCTTGAGCTACTTCTATATTTAGCATATTTTTAAAATAGTATCTTGACAAGCAATTTTCTTAAAATACGTTACAAATATGAGCACATTACCTGGGATATAATTTGTGTGAAGTCCAGTGTATTCTTGGCTCACTGTGAGGATATATTGACTGAGAATATAAAATAGTGCACAAGTAAAGAAAGAAACATGTACTTTCCAGTCCCTTGCTGTCACTTTGTTATCACATACAGTGTAGCTGCAGAATGGATGTGGCTGTAAGATCCAATTCTTTAATGATTTCTTTCTTAATGAAATAGCTCTCAAGTTTTGTTTGAGGAGAAAGACAGAAGCCTCTGCATCTGGGTAATTCCCCTTCACCTCAGCCCCCATTTAACTAATTAAATGTTCTTTAGAATTTGAAATCACTAAGTATAACAAAGCTCCTGAGAATCATAAGCAAAGTCAGGAGGACATCTCAAACACAGGAATAGTTACTATAGGACAGTCTAGGGAGTACATGATGCTTTCAGTATCATTTTGCACTGTACTTTAGGGCTTTAATAACCCTTCCAGCAATGTTGCACCAACTGCTAATCAATACCAATTATTTTTCTCACCACAGAAACAAGGTTTTGTTAACCCCCTGAGTGCCTTATTGTGAAATAAATAGAGAATATATTTTTACATGAATGAAGCAAACAGTACATCCACCACAATGGTATTCTTCCTTTAACAAAAGTGCTTCTACATCCAAATGTTGGATGCACATATAGTCATAAAAAAAATTACTCTGGTCCATAATCTTAAGGCCACATTTCAAAATTATTCATTGAAATAAAAAAAACTAATACTGTATGCTGTTACCCTACTAATCCTTAAAACGAGACACCCACCCTTGGGTGTCTTGCAGTGTTTTAGTCACAAGAGTCTTCTCACAGAAATTTTGGTAGAATAAGACAAAAACCCAAAATGAAACATCAAAAGAGTCTGCTTTTTCTTATTAATTACTTTTTAGAACTGCATCCAGAAAAAGCATGAGTTAAAACAGATACAGGAAAAGTTATTTTACTGCCAAGTGATGTCAGTAAAAACATTTTCATTATGTGTGCCGATCAAGAATCACATAGCTAAAATTTTCATTACTGAAACTGGGGAAAAATATCTCTCACTCCAAAACAACTTTTTGTGCATTGTTCTCTTGTACATCTACATACTTTTATGATAACTAATTAATTACTAATGTAAGTAAATACTTTTTTTTTTTTTTCTTTTGGTCCAGCATCACACTAGATTAAGTTTCCCAACCAAGTAGATTGGTCAAGTTTTGGGTTTTTTTCCTTAACTAGATAGACCGCCAGTAGAACAGGTTAACTACCTAAATATGTCAAAAGTCTTAAATATTGGTGTTCAAGTAACTTCCAAGGAATTGAGTTAAAGGTAAAATAAAAAAAATGAATATTGGAAATTAAAAGTATTAGGAAAATACCTAAATGAAAGCCTTTTTGCTGTTATACATTCTCACCATCTTTGGGGTGATAAAAATCTAGTATGGATGGAATGTTTAAATTTTATAGAACAGTAAAGCTTTGAATATGTTGACTCAGTACAATATATTATCAAAATGGAAAAAAACAGAATATAAATTAGTTTTTTTTCAAAGAAGAATAAAGTAATGAGTCTTTAAGATCAAAATTGAGCAGCTGCTCTTATAACACGTCACAAAGATGACAATTCTAATAGGACTGAGAGATAAGAATAAGAATAACCATTGCTACCAAGTACTCTTATGCAATGGATATATCAACACATGTCAGTAATTGGCTTCACATTGCTTTGTTTAAGCTACCTAAGCATATGTATGATTTAAGTGTTAAATTTAGAGAGTAAAGCTGTCTACAGCCACAGAGGACTACGTAATTACTCCAAATACAATGCAATATTCCTGCACCCTCTGTGGACCATACGGAACGATCTGAAACAGTTTTTTCAACCCAATTTAACTGAAAGGAAAGGAACAGAGAATCTTACAAGCCACTGCCCTCTGGAGCTGCCACTGTTAGCTACATAAGCTTGAAACACTGTTTTACCATTCATCTTTTCTGGCTTTCATAAGAAACTGGCCTACATTATTACTGTTACTTGCCATATCCTCTGACTCATTGGGGCCAATGAGTTGTTGCAATGAAGTCTATTTCAAAGCCACATGAAACTGTTTCAGGTGCTCTAGAAAAGTTTTCCTAAGGAGCATGAAGTTTTTTATGGTGGAAGGAACATAATCTGCACCAGCTTCATAGCACTTCTGTATCAAAAAAGAAAACTTGAGACTGATAACAATAAGAAAGTGACTCTTGCTGGAAGTTTAATAAAAACTTTCTAAGGATTTTTTTCTTAGCTTTTTAATTTTTCCACTGCTTCTTCCAAGTAGCACTAGAAGAAAGACAGAACAAAGGACTCAGGATTTTTAATGAGTTTTTGAAACAATGAAAACAATAATGCTAGCAAACAGAGAATGTAACTTCCCCTTTATTACTTGCTCAGTCCACTGCAACCAGATACAATAAAATAAAACATAACATCTGAAAAAGTAAAAAAGGCCAAACCACACAACATCATTTGTCTTTGCTTTCATCATTATAGTTGTCCATCGCTTTACTAAGCTACAGTCTTAATTTGCATACCATGCAAACAAAATTATGCTATATATTCTAAAATAAGATGTATTCCTGTACTGGAGAATACAGAAGTTCTTACAGCTGACAACACATATAACCAGTTTGTCGTTAATCATTCATTTGACTGTAACAGTAAAAGAGGCCAACACTTGGAAGTTTCCTTTCTGCACAGAAAGCCTTTTTTCCTGTGTTCATGTTGTTGTCGTGATTTACCACTGTCACTTGTTCACCATGGCATGCAGTTCAATTATAAGGTTAACACTACTATCCACTAAGTGAAGTATCAATACTTCCTTTTTCAACCACTGATATCAAAATACTGGTAGATATACAGAGTATGAATTAATTTTGTACTTACCTGCATATTTTTATTCTTTTTTTTTTCTTTTTTTTCTTTTTTTTTTCAATTTAAAAGAATATTGAGAAGTGCTGAGTAGAGAAGGGAGGAAGAAACAGTATCCTGTTTCATAGGAAAACTTCCTAATCTGCCAGAACTTGAAGCTGAGAGATAACTGAATACAAATTACAGGCAACTAAGTGAAAGACCTTGCCAAACCTAATAACCGCTCTGTTCAGCATATTGAAACACTTCTATGTGTATCAAAAACTGAGAAGCTGAGAAAGAATAAAAATCACATAAAAACATAGAAACCCAGCAGATTTTTATGCTACAAAAAGAAATATTCAGAATCTTCACATAGCTTTAAAATATCCTTTACACAATATTTAAAAGTTCAACTTTTTTCTTGACCTGAAGACCAAAATTTTTCTAGATTAAATTAGGTCCTTTACATGGTTTACTGAATTAAGCTCGCCTTATTACTTTCAACATCTTTTGTAAATTGAAATTGCTAGAATGGCTTGGCAGCATAGCATAGGGAACGGGAGAAAATCCCAATGAGAGAAAAAGCTTCCATCTGGATTTCATTAAGCAGTCATTTTCTTATAATTTACTCTATTGTTTTAAATCATGAAAGTCATTAGATGTATTATTATATAATGACAGCTCTCAGAGATGATAAAAAGTTTGGTTTTACTCAAGCATTTATTCTGTTGTTGCATGGGAAAATATTTCATAAGTTAATTATATTAACAACAACAACAGTCTATTCACTAATGGCGTTGTGCCTTGGATCTGTCAGAAATGTCACGAAGTTTGAATCTACCACTGATCTAAAAAGCTAACATTTGCCACAGTGTAACTGACCATAATTTTGTATATTTTTCCACATGCAAATAGAATACACTACTCACCAAGAAACATGGGCTATGTACCAAAAGAAAATACCACTCCTTTCAATTAGTTAATAAATTAAAATAAATATTTAAAATTAGAATAATGACTCAAATTTGAGAATGTTTATTAGAATTTCAAAAAACAACTGTTCTATTCTGATAAAAATGGCAGCAGGCAGAAATTTTATTTGTTTTAATTGTGACTAAAACAAAAATTAAGGAACTGCATCTTGCATCTCTAGCCAAAGTATTATCCTATTACATCAAATGTCTTAAAGAAAAAAATAAAAAAATAATCTGTACTTCTGTGTTTGGTCTTTATGCAAGATCACCATCTCTACCTGGCAAGTGAGCTAGGACTGAATTCTTCAATCACCTTCCAATTCATGAAGCCTGGATGCCACAAAATGTTGTACTCCCTTGAGAGACTATTACTTTGCAAAGTAGAATTAACTGTCTCAACTTCTTATTTGTGAATCCTTCTACACTCAAGGTCTGTCCATTCACTTTTCAGAGCTTGCACCTTGTTTTCTTCCCTAGATGTTTCTCTCATTGGGTACTTTTGGGGTTTTTTGCCTTTTTTTTTTAACACAGTAACTATCGATATACAGAAATTAAGAGAGCACAGCTGTGCACAGCTGTGCACTTAAATAGGAGAAGCACAGGTATAAGCAGTGAGTGCGTAACTGGAAAGCTGTATCTAGTTCTGAAATTCTGAATTCCAAAATAGTGTTGAAAAAAAGTGAAAGAAGAAAAGAAAAACAACCTCACAACCAAAGATTGGAAGGAATGAAGCAACAGTTTAAATCTGCTCTTAAAATGAGAGATTTAAAACAGCCTAAGTTCTCTAGGAGAAGACTATATGGCACTTTTCTCATGGGTTACAGTATTCACGTGGAGAGAAGATTTCTAAGAGAATTCAGGTTGTACTTAACAAAAATCATGGGCAGAGATGATACTTTTGTAATTTATAAATTTTACATATTGCAGCTACTATAGAAGCGGAAGCCTGCTTCAGTGCTGCAAATCAACAGGTGTCTTTCTCTCCCACTAAGTGAAATATTAGGGTAGGGGTTACCTATGGAGATACCAAGTTATAAAATAACCTATCCTTATAGTCTAATGTTGAAGAATTTTATAATTTCAATGAAGCACTTTGGAAGGAATATTTGTATTCTAATAAAGGAAGTGGAAAAAAAAACGCTGTTAGTGAGGGGTGAATTGAGAGCTTAATAATTGTTTCGATGTACAGGTCGATTTTAATTTTGTGTTAGGGATTACAGAGAAATCTGTCAATAAGACAATGGTACAGAAAACACCTGAAGGCAGTAGAAAAGCAACTCACATTATCTCATGTAAAAGTTCCCATGTAAATTCTAATGCTGAAAGCAAAAAAACTTATATGTTGTTCAAACAGTCTATCTAGTTTACTTGACTCTCAGAGGCATCAAATACCTGGATCGTTCAAACACCTGACTTCTAGATGCCTTACAGAAAACATAAAAGACAATTCCAGAGATATAGAATGTCTTCCTAACATCTGATATTCAACTTCAAAAGTACAAGTCTTTCTTCAAAACAAAAAAACCCAAAATAGCAGCCCCAACGAATGGACTTGGAAGTACTGTAATTTTATGATACTTTGCATATGACTTCAAAATCAGCTTCACTGAGGCAGCTATCATAAGACATTTCCATTACATACACACTGACAAGAGACAGATACTTGGCAGTTGTGTTTCTCTGTGCCCGTTGTACACCCTCTGGGTTTACAGGGAGACCACTTAGGAGCATAGACTGAAACCTCTCATCAACACTAAGCACACTGTCATTCACAGTCCCTCTGTGTGCCCCCAGCAAGAGGACAAGCGTAGTAATGTTCTCTACTAAGTCCCTGTTAGTAATTGTTCCCAAATAAATTAACTGCAGTGCACATTACTAGATTGTTTAAACAAAGTAGGCATTTAATATCTATTGGCGCCCCAAGACAGAAACAGTACAGGAAGTAAAATATGGGATTAAACCAGAGCTTATCAGGATTTATTTAACCAATTATGTGTAAGTCCTTTGCATTTTTACTGTACCTTAAGAACAGGAAGATCTAAAGTACTATTTGAATACAATGACATATGAATTAGGGAACCCTTAAAACTTGGTGACTTAATAAAAATGCAATTTAGTTGCCATTACATTACCAGTTACAATATTTTAGAATACAGTAGGAGAAATGAACTGAAAACACCTAGTATAAACCAAGTGTGAGACAAACTTCAGAAGTGGTCATCACTTTGGGAGAGGTGATACTGGTGGAGATCCCTAACAAGACACTGTAAAAATCCTGAGAGGCAAGGCACTCAGAGGATGATGGAAGCCAGTATTTATAGAGGACTACTCTTACAAGACATGTCTGATAGCTTTCTGGTAAAAAAATAAGAATTTTAAAGGAATCCAATCTACTTAATATAAGCTTTCAAGACTATTTTCTAACACCATATTTAAAAACAGAATTCAATTAAAAGATGCATTTCTTCTGAGTTTATATCTTTATATGTACAAATAAATAACAATAGTGATCACACTTGACTGAACATCAATACCTTTCCTTCTTTAAAAAGATTGAGGGAATAAACCTTAATTCTAATTGTCTATTTTTTCTCCAAATAGCCTTAATGAACCTTCTTCCTAATTAAAAGCAAAAACCCAACAAACAGGGAAAAAATCCCAGACAAAACCAATACAAACTAAAAAAAAAAATAAAAAATACAACAACAAACAAACAAACCAAAACCAAAAACAAAACACCAAAACTATGAAAACCCCCACATACTTAATATATTGTAATCTCTTTTGCAATAAAGGCAAAGTAGAAGTAAGAAACTTAAGAGTCTGTATGAGGAATAAGCATACTAGCAATATTTTTAAGGAACTTAGGAAGGAAGTAGAGTACATTTTATTAAAATGAACTTACAATTTATACCTAAAGATTTACTATCATGCACTTCCTAGCAAGTTTCACAAGTACCAAGTAACTGAGCGACATTTTGATATGCTGCAGGAGTAAAGCTACCAAGGCAATCAAACACAATACGGTGTTTACTGTACTTTATCTATTAAACATTTGCTTAAAAAATTCAAATCTACCAACCTATTATGAGATCTGTATTTTTTAAAGGATATTGTCCTTCCTATTTATTTGACTGTCCAAATCATTCCGGCTTCAGTGCATATGTAACAGTATTTGTACAAATGAAAACTAGTGAGTTGCATGCACAGGGAAAAATACAACAATTTAAATACAGTATGAGATAAAAAAATGTTTATGGAATATCAATAAATAGAAAGCATTTCCATTCAAGCAAAGTAGACAGTAATATCCTGTTAAACTGAATTGCTTTCATAGTTATCTTAATTAGTAAAAGGCCACTAGAAAAAAAATTGGTCTTGATTCTTATATTTTACTTCTATATAAATCCAGTCTCGTCCATAAATAAAAGCAGCTACTTAAAAGGTAATATTCACCACTTAATTTTTTAGCTTTCATAGAGATTTATTCCATTAAAGTGGAGCACAGATGCTTTTCATCTCTGCTACTTTATGTTTTAGTCAACTCCTATGTTACAACTCTTCAGCATCTGTGGCAACAGGCCTGAAATCATTCTCTGCTCATGTGAGTATCACAGGAATTTGTAGGGTAGTAAAAACTGTGAAACCTCCAGGTAAAATAAAAATTGGAAATTAAAACCATGAACATTTAAGTAGCTATTTATGCAAACTTATGCAGCTAGTAGGTTATAGTTTGCTTGTATTTAATGAATGTTGACCAAAACTGAGCTGGATATGGCTGACATGATTCCTTTTAGTCTTCCCCCTCTGATCGACTTTCCTGGAACATACTGTGTTAACTAGGCATTCGCTAGCTGAAACTGTCACTTACCAAGCTGCCTGAAGACAACTCATGAGTCAATCTCAGCGATGCCAATGACACAAATACAAAATAACTTTTTTGAAGGTAATTTTAATTACATATATTCTGTATTTTCAAAGTGTATGACTGATGCTTGTCATTGGTATTCAACTGAGGCAGTGGGTAATCATGGGAACTTTCCTCCTATCAGAAGCTCTTGGATTCTTCAGCATAAAAAGCTGTAGTTTAGTTGGAAGAGACTGATGAAAGGAATACAGTCCCATTGATAATCAGGCTCCCCAGCTGCATTAAAATACACCTATAGTAATTACACTGATAGATACTGCATAGAAAAAAGTGTTTATGTAGTTGCTTTTCACTGCTGAGTTTACTGTTTTTTTAAATAGACTGCTTTAATAGAAGACCCACAGATTCATGTAATCTATCAAAGTACAGTAACAGGAACCCCAAACAACTTCACCAAGTATAATCCTTTTAACAAGTAACTTCACTTTGCTGGGATTAAAGAGCTCCAGCAGACAAGCTAGAGGTGAGGATGAATGGCTCATAGAGCAAGTAAGAATTGAGAAAGCATGAACACTTCCCATGGTGTTCAAGGAGCTGCTAAAAATGTATTAATAGAAGAGGTGTTATGTGAGGGAAATTGCACTGCTACTGACAATCCATACTAATGTTAAGCCATCATAAAACTGTAAAAAAAATCAATTACAATCTGTAACAGAAAATGCTTCAATGTGACAAAAATGTAATCTGTAGAGAGTTATTTAGCCAGTCTGCAGGGGAAGACATTTCCAGCAACTAGTAAAGACAGATAAACACTATGTCTGTAAAAAAACTGTCATTGCTTTGTAAATGTATTAGTGGTAATGAAAATTAAGAGTTCCTATTATTTCAGATTAATTAGGGCATCTGAAAAAGGTGTCTTGTTTCAGATTGTTGAACTGATACACACCCGTATAGTTTCAGTCCCCGTGGGTCATTATATAAAAAACTACTAATGGAAAATTCCCTTTACCAGGCTTGGCTGTTTCTACTCCATTCTGAATGGTGAAACCACACTAAAACTGAGAAGTAATCTGCTTTGTTTTCAAATCATAATTACATATTGATGAGTTAAACTGTGAAACCTAAATCAAGGGGATTTGGGCTATTATGTGAGTATTCTCATGGGGCAAACCATAACGGACATAAATTATTTTGCCACAACCTAACTCCTTTTCAATTCTCCCTCCTTGAGTGATGTTAAATACATGGAGAAAAGGAACTATAGAAATAAAAAATGCAAGGCAAATGTAGCATGGGTATCAGAAAGAGTTGCTATATATAATTAAAATAAAAATAGATTTGCTTTGTTAGTAAAATATTCAATGAAAAGCATTTTTATTACTACAAAATAGCTCATCTTGCTTCTTAATTATTTTTCTTTTTTTAGTTTTTTCCCATCTTGAATAGTTGTAACTATGTTTCCAAATCCTTACCAAAAAACCTGAAAGAACAATCTAATTTACTGAACAAACACTACTGCTGTATTACTAGTCAGAGTGTTTTCAAATGATTCACTAGCAGATAAAATTGATTTTATGAATTATATACTGAAGAAAGGAATCATTCAAAGATATTTTTTCTCCTTATAAGCTCATATAAGACAACAAAATTGAAATTTGATTTACATTTAAAAATATATAGCACATGTTCAGAAATAACTGGATTATTTCATCTTGACATATTGTAAAGCCACTCCTTAGGAGTAAATTTTTAGATTTGAAGTGATGTAAATCCTCCCTCTGCTCATATTCTGCTTAGACTTTACCTATATTTTTTGTTTAACTTCAAGAACATGTTTCTACATAAGTAATAAATATCAACTACATTATATCCAGCATTTACATGCCTCAAAAAACCAACCACAACAAAAACCCAAAAAACTTGCAGCCAATCTTTTGGCTTAATTTTCTAAGCAAGAAGTCCAAGAAAAATATCAAATCTAACAGATTCAACAAAATGAAAGCAAACAGAAAAATATACACCTACTTAAGTACTCACCAAGTGCAATAAAAATCTTTACATTTCTGAGAAAAGCAGAAAACTCTAGTAGAAACTTGCTGCTACATAAAGAACATGAAGAATACTTTGGAAATTCACACCTAATCATACAAATAATACAAAAGCATACCATTATGTATCCTTGCATCAGTTGTTCTTCTGCAATATTTATCTTCTGCAACTAAATCTCACTGAGAAACAAACACTGTAAGAACTGTTGGGATTGGTTTTACTGAACTGGTAATAAATTTACCTTACAAGCATAAAAGTATATTGCCCATAGCATGATAATTCAAGGCAATCACCTCTTTAAGGTTAAACTTGAATTCTTGCTTGAAGGTTAAGGTTTGCTTATACAGAAATACAGCACCCATGTATACACATTTCATTTGGAGTCCCTAGTCTCTATCAATGGAACATGTGAGGTGTGTTGTGTCATAGCTCATGTCTGCATTTTCATTACTTTTAAAGCTCCATAGCAACTGAAATAGAAGCAGCCTGGTCTAGAAACAGGAGATTGCTTTCATATTTTACTAAGATTGGGTGTTCCACTTGAGTTGTATAGTAGTGGATGACCTACTGGTAAGAAAAAAAAACGTTCCCAGAGTAGAAGTTTTGACTCTTTATAAACTTAGATGTACGATGTTTAGCAACCTTTGCTGATGCCCAGTAAGTTATCAGTTTCAGGGGGAAATAATCAAAAGAAGACTACATGAATGTGTACTAACTTAGTAAGGTTTTAATTTAATTAAAAGAGGAAGAGTGAGCATGAATGTAAACAAGAGAAGACGAGCAAAAGCATAATAAAACAAAAAAAGAAACCAAAGAGAAGCAAAATGACATAAATATAATGTGACGGCACAATAATTCTAACCCTTTTCCAACGTGAAGTATACAAAAGGAAGTGAATGGATGAAAACCTTAAGGTCTCCCACACAGAATTTTTATAAAATTGCTACTTAATTAGATTGCAGTTTGATGACTAAAACCTTTCCTCCTCTCCCCAGCTGTAAACAGCAAAAGCAGGGTGTTGGATGATTTTTAATGCTATTTCTGACTTCCTTGGCAGGTTTCTACAAAGCTTTCTTCTATCCTAGAATATATATTTACGCTGGGAATAGTGCACATGCACAGTGACTTTCATCCTCACTATTCCTCTTCAGCGCAGTGAAGCCCACAGAGGCATTTGGTGTGGTTAGAACTGAAATGGTTGAAGCAGCCAATGAAGAATTTCACTTCTGTTTATCCAATCTGTTTAATGTGCGACCACCTAACAAATAATTGCCTGCCTGCAGACAGAAGGATAAAAGAGACAGTCATTCCCGGGGCAGACAGTACCTGGATGCTGCACACAAAGGATAGAAATTCTGGTTCACTCATGCCTGCTGTGCCTCATGACTAGTTGAACGCCTCCAAGTGAGAGTCTACATCAGTGTTATCTTGAAAGCTGTAGATTGCCTTGTAATTTTCTGCCTATAGAGTTCTTGGTTGTCATTCTTGGTTCTGAACCCTACCCTGTTTGGTTTGCATCCTCGCATTGTATTATTTTATACTTAATTCTTATCCCTAGCCAGTTCATGTAGGTTCTAAGGCAATACTGCCTACTTGTTCATCCAGTACCTCCTGATTAGTTGAACTCTGAAATTACTTGGCATTGCACTGAGGTCTCACTGTGTCTCTTTGGATTGGTGCACATGTATTCACTGACATACTTGTGCACTCTGTGGTCTAGCCTAATCAATAACTACGCTTTCAGCTGCTTCTATTGACTGCTCCCTATAATTTTTGCTTGTACACTCACTGCTGTGCACCAAAGCTGTTTACAGGCTGAATTCACACCAAGACTAATAACTAGGCCTTACCATTCATATGTCATAAATCTGTGGAACAGCTGTCAGTGGGTTGTCCAATCTGTGTTCCAAGAAGGTACACTATAAAAAAGACTTTCCACAATTGCTGTACCTTTTCTGCACTCAGGGAAGATTAAACCAGTTCTCCTCACTTATTACTCAGTTGAAAGCATTTGCTCTCTACTAAACATGGCCAGTTCCTTTCGTTAATTCTTCCTCTCTGCTTTCCACATTTCCACTTGTAGTGAAAAATGTTAACGCAGGAAAAATGGTCCAGAAGCAGGAGAAGTACGGGCTGGTTCTTCTCTTTAAACTTCCCTTTATACATTGTATCTTTATGGTCATAATGTTTCCAGTGGTCTCTCTAAGACCACAGAAAGCAAAGGGACGTTCCTGTGGTAGGACAAGACTTTAAAGTATACGCCTGCTTTCAGGGGAATCTTTCAGTAGTTGTCTCTCTGACCCCTATGAATTGTGCTTTCCTTCCCCAAAGCAATCGTCTATGCAATCCCTCATTCTCCTGGGTGACGCTGCATTTAATGGCCTATTAAGCAAATGCAAACATTCCTTATTTTCTTTCGTCAACATTATTAATGTCTCAGCTACCCTTCAGGTCCGCAGACACTATTTAAATTTTATCTTAGAACTCGATTTTTATTTGTAAATCACAGCCTTACTGTAGAAATTTAATCTGAATTGGAAATGGACAATTAAGTCCAGTGACATAAAATTTTTTGTTCAGACAATTTCTAATTCATTATCTTAGAAATTCTTTTCCTGAGAATACTGACTTCTTGAATACTGTTTTTTGGTTGTATGAGCTACATAAAGATTAAAGAAACTAGTTTGCTGAATTTTCGGCTTCCTAGGACCAGGTATATGCCTCAGCTGTCTCCTGTCTCCTCAACAAGACATCAACTGTGTTAATTATTGGTTAGTCACACAAAGGAAATGTTTATATACAAGAGGAGAGAGAGTAACAGAACTGTCAAACACTGCAAATGATGTTTGTATAAAAACCTGGGAAAACTGAACTGTAAATGGCATATTCATGTACCTTCCAATCAAATACAGATGCCTAAATCCTCCTTTATGTTTATTGACTCCTAAATCAAATACATAAAAATTGGTATCACTGTAACTGTTAACAAAAGATGTGGTGTCTCATTCCTATACACGTGATTTATGCTTTTAACACGACTCACAAGAATAACATTTTGTTCTAAACATGATTCATATGAAACTTTTAAATTGAGACTTTAATTTTGTCATCAATGAGTATGTCCAACTCCAGAGAACTTAAATACTGTAAGCAAGGACAAAATTTATCCCTTACATAATTAATTGTAAGTCACATTCATAATAAATACTTTAATTTAAAGTTTGCTCTACAGTTAATCATTGTCAATCAATATCACACTTGCTTGGAAGAAACAGATATGGTGTTGTTAATAGTGTCTTGATACTGCTATTTTTCACGTTCAGTAATCACATTTTAACTAAATTTCACAAGGGCCAATGGCCTCATTTGATTTTGCCAGGCATTTTTATTTAAACTCTGAAAACACAATGCAAAACTCTCTCATGCTGATACACAGATGCTGCAATTGCGGCAATTTATTCTGGGTTTAAAGTAAATTCTTGACTGAAGCACAAATCTTCCATAAAATTTCAGTGTTCAAATCTATAGTTTTATATTAGGAGAAATGACTTTGAGTGATGGCTCCTCTTAACATTGGGGGAGTGCTTACCTCTCCCACTTTGTACATGGCAGGCCTCCAAAACTCCTACTGTCAAATCTGAATTAAGTAGCCTTAATATGTATGATATTTAACATTTTCAGAAGCTGTGCATTAAATCTGTAGCCTGAAACTTCTAGCTAAGTAATGAATCCAACACTTCATGGCTTTACACATATTTCTTTATCTTTAATTCCTCTTGTCAAGTGGATGTTTAAGTGCAAACTGTATAAAAGTTTGCATCACCTGGATCTGTTTGTATAAGATTAGTGGAGAAACACCTTAAGTCTGAAACTGCTCTTTTTCTTCCACAGCTTTTTAATCTCTGAACTCTAAGTCTTTCATTAAATACAAAATAGTTTCAATTTTTAAAGACATTAAATACCCCAAACAAGCTGATTAAGAATTGTAGAGCTACTTGTCACCAAAAAAAGAGCTTAGCAAATCCAGTAAATTACCATATTAGTTTTCTATATGCATAATTATATATATTTGCTATGTTATCAATCTCTCAGAACATGTTCACTCTTTGAAAATGAATTTCTTATGAACAATGTTAATGAAAAATGAGTGAATAAAGTCCCACTTACCCACCACTACACTGCAAGTCATACTAACCCTTCATATACTACTCTGCCAAGGTGTTTACATTCTGAACACGTGTAATATTTAATAATTTTCTTGTTAGTAAGTTTCTCTCCCAAACTAATTAATTCTTTCCTTCTTCAGTATTCTTAAAAGACTGTGATGTAGTTGAGGTATCCAAGTTGATTCAATGTAACTGTCATTTCATTGATTTATTCACATTTCTCAACACAAATTTGCATTCGCTTCTACAGTCTTATCTGGCATTAAAATAAAATTAATTAAATGTCTAAACAACTACCAATAGTTAACAAGTTTATTTAGACAATAAGGTTTCAAGATATAAGTAGTTACATCTCATCTGAGAAAACGGATAATGTGTGATAACCTGAGTCAAAATACAGCATTTTCCCCCCCCTTTACCTCTTTCAGGACTGATGCTTCTACTGCGGACACTAGTGTCTGGCGAACCTGGAAATAATGCATTAGCACTTTATGATAGATGATATTTCAGTTGGCTCATCAGTTTGATTTTGTTCTATTAATATCTTTTTGCCAGATGTTGTTAGCATTGTATAAAAAATAACAAGACACTATCCCTGGTCCCTCCATGCATACAAAAGTATTCACAAAGTAAATGCCAATCTCAGAATCTGTACCTAAACCTGCATGCATAATCTGGTCTAAATTAACTGTCATTTGCACAAGTGGATTGAAGGCAAAAAAAAAGATATTAAGAGCTTTCTATTCTACTTTAGATCAAACGTGGTGGAGAAGAGCAGACAAAAGCTAAGCAGACTGATTAAAGGCTCGACCCTGTGGGTCATTTTGAAGGTATCCAACATACCTCAAAATACTACAAAAGGGACCACAACTACATATTTAAAAGGTGCAAATTAAGGATGATGACAAAGAGTTAAAATCCTGGTGTACAGCAGTAGCAAGATAAATAAGACCTTGTAATCTGTAAGCTGCACAGCTGTTCATGACAGTCCAAGGAAACAGGTCACGTTGTCAACTCTCACATAAATAATCAAGCTTTGACTTTAGTAGTGTAGTGGGTTGCCCTTGGCTGGCCACCAGGTGCCCACCAAGATACTCCCCCTCCTCAACAGGTCAGGGGGACAAAATAAAACAAAAAGCTAGTGGGTCATGATAAAGACAGAGAGATTAATTACCAATTACTGTCACCGACAAAACCGGCTTGACTTAGGGAAATTAATTTACTTTATTGTCAATTAAACACAGTAGGATGAGAAATAAGAACAAATCTAAAAACATTTTCCTTACACCCTTCTTTTCAGGCTCAGCTTCCCTCCAGACTTCTCTACCTCCTGCTTCCAAGTAATGCAGGGAGATGGCAAATGTGGGTTTCAGTCAGTTCATCCTACATTGTCTCTGCCAGTCCTTCCTCCTCATACTCTTCCCCTGCTCCAGTATGGCAACCCACCTATGGCATACGGTCATTCACAAATTGCTCCAGTATGGGTCCTTTCCATAGGATGCAATCCTTGAGGAATGGACGTGAAGGCTCCCTCACAAGGTCACAGGTCCCGCCAGAAGCCTGCTCCAGCAGGGGCTCTCTATAGGCTGCAATTTCCTTCATGGCACATGCACCTGATGTGGCATGGGGTCCTCCATGGGCTGCAGTGTGGATATCTGTGCCATCATACACCTACATGGGCTGCATGGATACAACCTGAACCACCATGGTCTTAACCACGGGTTGCAGGGGAATCTCTGTTCCAGTACCTGGAGCAACTGCTCCTACTCCTTCTTCACTGACCTTGGTGCGAGTGTAGTTCTTTGACATTTTCTCACTCCTCTCTCCCAGGATCTGCTGCACAGTGCTTTTTACCCTTTCTTAAATGTTATCACAGAGGTGCTACCAGTGATGCTGACTAGCTCAGTTTTGGACAGTGGCAGATCCCTCTTGGAGCCAGCTTGAACTTGCTTTGCCCAACATGGGGGCAGCCCCTGGCATCTTCTCATGGAAACCAGCTCTGCAGTCCCCCACCACTGGCAAACCTTTCCACATAGACCCAACAGAATAGCTGCAAGGATATTATGTGATAACAAATCATGTAGGAAGTGGTGAAGCTATGGAAAAGTACTCCTATGTTAAACTAAATATCACTCTATGAGCAAAATATTAAGGTCCTCCCCCAGTATAATTTATTGTACACTATACATTAGAAGATAAACTCAAAATGTCATTTCTCACTGTTTACTCTGAAATAGGATTACAACACAGGCCACACTACCTGCTATTCTCTCTAAGCCATACCTTAAGGCTAACTGGGAGGGCAAAATATTCTTGATGCTGAAGACTATCTTAATACCCATTTTCCATGTAACTGCTGTCATCCTAACATCATATTTCCAACTGTGAGAACACAGATAGCTTCCTGCAGAGCTTCTAATCTCAGGGCCATTTTGCAGAGCAGTCAGGAGAATGTGCTAGTGTAATGAGAAAGCTGGTAACTACCGCCTAGAGATATAACACTTCATGTCTGCTCACTTCTCAAGCTCTGTTGGCTTGAAACAGGGATCCTAGCTTGGCTCCTAAATCTTTCCTTCCCTAGATAGCAACACATTATTCTCACACCAGATAGCTTAACTTACTGGCTGCCTACAGAACCCCTGGGATCGCTTTTAATTATATACAAAACTAACACAAAAGGTCCATAAAACACTTCCAAGTCAGTCAAGACTGCTAACTACTTGGATTTGAAGTGAACGCACTTATGTTTGGATTAAGTTGGTACTTAGGTTTACACTGCAACTGAACACAAAATATGCCAAAGATCAAGGCAGACTAGCACACACAAGGCTGTACAACGGACTTCAAAGTCAGTGTGCCACATTTGCTTTATTTAAAAGAGAGGGTTATTTTGGCGAAAAGATTTTTACTTACATAAAGAAAGGGTGCTACCTTCAGTACTTTTTTCCACCCAATAAGTTTTAATTTTTTTTTTTCTTGATATAATTTCCCTGTGGCATTGTGCCACCTCCACATAGTCATCCATAACTCTTCTGCTTGAAACAATCTTCAACATGCCACTCCTGTTAATGACTGAGATACCCTCGATGGTGCTTAACATTTAATAGTGCTAGAGCTCAACGTTTGCCCAAACAACCTTTTCCATTTACCTTACCTCAAAGGCATTCTAATTTTTCTTCAGAGACAGAAATCCTTTAAGCCCATTGTATCCTTAGGCTACAAATTTACTGAGATTTAGGTTTCCAATAAGAATGCTGAGATGAATGCCACCTTCTCATTTATGAATCAATTTTTGCCCATCGGCTTTTCAGTGTTATTACTTTTTATTTTATTTTATACTCAAAGGGGAGAATCTCAGGACTGCATACATACATATATACACACACTGTTGGGGGGGTAAAAAAAAATAAAAATAAAAAGACACACTTTGTATCAGAACTGATATAAATATATGACACTTTCTCTTCAACATATCCTAAATACAGAAATCTCATATAGTCATAGATACAGTATCTTTCTCATCTTTAGGACTCTTGATCATCAGCACTTACCATAGAAAAAAAGCATGCTATTTCTTAGCAGCATGAGCTATGTTTCTATGGAATGCTTGTGAGTGTTTAAAGAAGTACTTTTCTTTCCACACACCACAATTCAACTGACACTCTCATCCATCTTCAGTTGTTAGCATGTTTTGGTCCTAATGCAGACAACACTGTACTTTGCAAAATTCTATAAAGGAGGAGTAGCACATGAAAAAAATGTATTTGTCCAAACTAACTAAAAAAACCAGTGCCCCTCCACTGTAGCTACATTTTAAAGAAGTGAAGAAATATACTGAATGATTTAGAAAGCTTAGTTTCAAGAATCATGATTTTCAAATTACTGCCTTCTAAATTCTGTTTTATTTTAATATTGTTTTGACTGAGATGAACATTGAACTTCATGTAAAGCCTAACAGGCTAAGCAATTCTAATTAGGGAATTATGTGTTCATGGTCATATGACAGGTCTAAATTAAATATAATCCAATTTTAACTGCCTGCTGGGAGTCAGATACTACACTTGATGTACAGCTCAGAATTTATCCCATTTGAGGAATACCGTGAAGATCAAAAGATGGAATCAATCTTCTTTCAGAAGTTAGCTTGTCATGGCAAAACTCTCCTTGGCTACAAAAACATCATGTTTAAAACTGGAATTGTCATACTAACCAGGCAAGAGGCTTGCCAGATCCTGATGCCATAAGCAAACTAGAATTTAGACTGCCTTTATGACAGCTCTACTATTACCTTTTGTTACACAGCTGTATCATAAGAAATTATTTAACAAGAGGAGTGTTGATGGGAAGGGAGGTATTGTTTATAAGCTATCTAGAATGCTCAAACAACTGAGCCTAATCTTTCTGGAAGCATGGCATTTGGGAATTTACCACAGAAGATTTTTCTGGGAAGACAGAAAACATCTTCCTGGTTAGCTAAACTATGATATTATTAAAAACAATCCATGGAGTTCACTATAATCTATATATATGCATAAAGGATACTCCCAGTTAATGAGCGACTATGTCTCAAGAGACTGTATAAAAATTGAGACACTGACACACAGAAGAATGAGTCAAGGCTCTTTCTTTAAGCCACAAAACCTGCCACCCTTACCAAACTGCTCCATTTATCTCTTATTCTCAGTTTGGTTGGTTGTTTTGAGGGGTTTTTTGACATCTTTTTTCTGCTCACTGCATTCTACATCTGGATTACCAGTGGCACAGAGAGAAGGTGGAAGTGATCTAAGCAGTTGTGGGCTTACATTCCAAGATATGCCTTGTAGTCAGATTAGGAAAAAGAAAGGAGGGGAAAAGATCAAACAAAACTGAAAATAAAACAAACCAAAAGCCCTCTCAAGACTGCTGCTTCTTTCATTTAGAGAACAGCTCTTGCACAGCAATCATCAAGAAAAGCCACATTCAAAGGTTATCTGAACTCACGTTAAATAGTTGACTATTCAACCAAGCAAAAAATAGATTCGAAGGATGAAATAATAAAGCACAAGGGACAAAAGATCCACACACTATTTAGCAGAGAATGAGGCTCTCTATAATGGAAACATAAGCAGTCTCTCTTACAGTACTCTGAAAAAAATGATTGCTAGCGAAGCCTTGTGAAACATCAACGGAGTCTGTCACAGCTGTTTACAGTTTTTCCTTTTAAGCTGTTCCCAGTTGCACGTCAGGGCACCAATTTGAGGGAAAAAAAAAAAAGATTTGAATGCTTTTCCAGATGCAGGCATGCAATAAAAATATACTCACCTGGAAATACATGGTATTGTTGGCTTAAAAAGAGACTTCTGCAATGTGAATTGGAAAAACTCTAACACTTGAGTTTTCTAAAACATGTTTTTCAGGTTTAGATATGCATTATTTAATATTCAGAATCCACTTTCACAGTTTCTGGGTAAGCCATTCAGAATGGCAACGTCTTGCACTTAAGAGGGGAAGGAGAGAAAAATAATACAGTACAAGGCACCTGCAATGTCTCCTGCTCTGTTTTAAAAAAAAAAAAAAAAACAAAAAACAAAAAACACAAGCATGAAAACCCCAACATTTTTTGTTTTGTTGAAGCAAGAGATTCTTACAGTAACGTGTTTAAGATAAAGCTAGATACCTCAAATCAGCACTGCTACCTATTTCAGATAGCTTTTGGCATCTGATTCTTAATTTTGTTTTCTGATAGCAATGCAGGACTTCTGTTTTTATTTATAGCTATTGTTTTGTAAGAAATGACAGGAAAAAAATTCTGTTAAAAAGTAATAATCTTGCAAAGCACTGTTACACTCTATCACTATGTAAACCAGTCTTCAAAATCTCTGGGAAGCAGTGTAAATAAGGTGACAGCAAAGGTGACACATCGTTTGGAACCTGCAAGAATTTCTGTTGCTCAAAGCGGACTGGCATATACGATGTTTTTTCCTCCCAGGCCTCCTTTTACTTACATAGAAAGCAAAACCTTGTACTATGGAAGCGTTTTATTTGAAAGGTATAGTTACAGTCCTTGTAAGGAGCTGAGATGACAAACTTACTTAAGACTCTCTCTAGCTTCTTCATGGAAGACAACAGGCAACTTATGTGTGCTTAATAGCTTCTAGTTTCTTGCTGATACCTCCCTCTCCTGACCCTAATACAGGTGAGACATGGCTTATTATCTTTGGCTTTATGACTCCAATAATATTCTAGTATGTCACTAAGGAAGTATGCCTTCCTGGATGGGAACACTTAAGAGAATAATACAGTTCTTTTAGGAGTAAGCTTGCTGTTCCACATGCAAAGTTTTTTTTGAGGAAGCAATGTCTTGAACTAAATGTTGGGTGGAGGCAGGGGGAGAGCAGTACATCTTTCAGCATGGATCCTGCTCTGAAATTTTAAACCTCAGAGAATTGCCTCTGTTACATGGTAAGATCTGTCTCTGACAAGCGCATATATATATACACACACATTCAAAACATTAGTTTCTCAAAACTTTATTATGCATAGTTAAGAAAGGTTATGAATTCTTCTGCCAAATTATCCATGTATATCTGCATGGTAATGTCAAAGAGTTAGTGTTTAACAAATTTATCTTACTTGCAAGTATGGATTAGATTGACTAAAACATCCTCAGGAAGATAAAACAAAAATTGAGACAGTGGAAAGCTAGAAATTAAAATAATACAGGATTAAAAACAGGCCATAACATTTAAACTGGGATCTTCACCGTTAAGGATGAGTATTTTTTTCTCTAAACTCTGAAACTATTTTCCTAGATAAATAGTTTAAATTACCACTTGTGGTGGGTTAACTGGCAGGCTGCAAGATGCCCACCCAGCCCCTATCACACCCTGCCTCCTCAACAGGACAAGAGAAAAAACAGAACAGAAACACCTGTGGGTTGAGATAAAGAAGGGATCATTGCTTAACAATTACAAGCATGGGCAAAACAGACTTGTTTTGGGGAAAATGGATTTAACTTAGGTAACTAAAACAGAGCCGGGTGTTGAGAAAAAAAAAGAAAAAAAAATTATTAACACCTTTCCCTCACTCGCCCCTTTTTCCAGGCTCTACTTCACTACTTCATTTCTGATGTGTAGCTAAACATGCTCCGGTGGGGTCTTCTCCAGGGTCTACATAACAGTGTCTGCTCAGGTGCTTGGAGCACCTCCTTGCCTCCTCTCACCTTCATGCCTGCAGGGCTTTTTCTCTTACATTTTTCCTCCCTTCTCACTGCCAGGACAATTTCACTCTTTCTTAAATGCATTTTCCCCAAGGAACTACCACTTTGTCTGAGGGGTCAGCCATGCCCCGCGGGGGGTCAGCTGGAGCTGGCTGGAACCGGCTGTGTCCAGCCTGGGGCAGCACCAGCCTCTCCTCACAGAGGTGACCCTGCAGCCCCCTTGATAGTGTCTGGGCACTTACAACAACCATATCTCAGTATAACCCTGGAAACCATATCTGATATGTTTGCTTAAAAGGGGGGTTGGAGGTGGAGCATAAAAATATCAAATGAATGAGGGTGAAAAATATAAAGGTATTTAGCAACATTAAAATGTACACACTTGTTTCACAACATAGCGCAAGGATGAGTAATGACACAGAGACACTTCCTATGTGGCTGTAGAGAATTTTTCATATATTGGTCTGATTTACATCATGAAAACTGAAATATTTATTTTTTCAAAATCTAGCTGAAACATTTGTTAGAAATGAAATGTAGTGTTGTTTTTGCATCCTAGTGTTAGAAGCATAGTGTTGGGTTTAGTGTTGTTTTCACATCCTAGTGTTAGAAGCATACTGTTGGTTGGGTTTTTTTTTAGTTTGTTAGTGTTAGGAATATAATAGTTTGTTCAAGAGAGAAGTGAGATATCTGCACATTCCAATGACACCTGGTGTGGTTTACGGTCCGAAAAACTGAGGGACTTAACTGGACTCCATCTGGGGGATCCAAACATGGAGCAGGATTTGTGGCCAAGATAAGACCGAACAAAGCCACTTCTATCTTGCTCCTCAGGGTAGGATGACTCCAATAGGTACAGACAATTTTGGTAATTGGGAAGACAGCCTAGGGGGCAAGAAAGGTCAGAATTATACCTTAAAAGGTAAAAAGTAAATACCTAGAATGGAATGTGTAAATAGGGGCGGGAAACTTACAGGATAATTAGAAGCGTTGGATAGACTGTAAACCGTGGACTACCCAGCCAGTGGGGAAACAGTGGAGGGAACTTTGCATCGGGAATAGGGAATATAAACTGTTACTCACCTTACTATGGGTGTGCCTACTTGTTTAGGTCACCCATTCTTGCAAGAGCGTAAATAAACTGTGCTTCGTTGAAGGATCTGTTTGGGCCTATTTACTAGCGTGACAAATGTTTCTCACACATTTGAGACAGAAAGGTTAAAAAAGTTCAAGGAACAATCGCATAAACACTTTAAGGCCACAATTTATGTAGCAGGTTCAGAGTAATAATGAGCAGAACTGCTAATCAGTGCACACAGATATCAGATAATAAATTCAATAAGTTGAAATGGATATTTGTAGTGCAGAGAACATAAGTCTAATGATTTGATTAATCTTAAAACAGATAAATTCTTGCATGCCGTATTTGTTTACCACGACATGCTAATGAAGAAAAAACAGGTATATCTTCTTTACCCTTAGTAACTAAAAGTATTATTCTGGAAGAGTTAAATGGGCATTAAATGGTAAAGTTTTTTAAGAGACACATGAAAAGATTTTAGCCAACGGGAGATGGCAAAAGGTACTCACTCTTTATTACACCCCATATGGCTGAACAGAAATTACTTGATTAGTACAGTGTATCAATAAACTTCTATGCCAAACAGATCTAGAAATAACCAAAGTATTTCATAATTAGCTAATCATTCTGGTGTTTCCTTCCTAAAATCACATTGCTGGATAAGGAGAAGAATCCATGTATGTCTCTGCACACATGGCTGGAAGTTAAGATTTCTGTGCTAATGAACTTTTTATTCCTGATCCTCAAACAGATGTGCTTACAATGATAACTAAGGACAACAATCCTCAAATGTTTTGCCTGAAATGTCTGCACTGTAAAAATACAAAGATAAATAAAATGAATACAAAAGACAGAATACAAAGACACATAGATATAAAGACATATGAAACAAATAAATACAAAAAATACAAAGCACCTTAAAAATACAAAACACCTTAAAAATACAAAACACTGCCCTAACAATGAAAATCATTGGTTTTCTCTACTTTAAAAATGTCTAGTTTCTATTATGGGGCACAATCAACTATTAGAGTAGAAAGCACTGTTTTCAGGTCACTTGCAGTTTAATACACAGATCAACGGCCTAGTCTGACAAACCTTTCAGAAGGCAGATTATCAGGAAAGCTGATCCTCATCTACAGAAGGAAGCTCAAGATTATTTTTTTAATTATTATTTTCTTTTTTTAACTGGTCATCTCTCAGGTGTTTCAAACTGGGACTTTACTGAAATATTATCTGGACAAATATAAGTAGCTACACCAATCCACCCTTTTGGGTTGTGGCTGGCTGATTCAAATGATCAAAGCGGTGGAACAAACTCCATCAAAACAAAAACACTGTTAATGACTTAGGAAGACATTAAAACCAAGTTTATAATCACTTAAATGTTCCAGTGGAAAAGAGATTTGAATTTTTTTCATCCAGTAAAATAACTGAAGTGATCTAATTATTTGATCTGGGCTAAGAAGTAACGTACGCCAAATTTATTTGAAAAAACCCCTCAGTATTTTGTAATCTTCGTATTTTCCTAAGACTGAATACACCCCTCTGTGTGCCTACCATATTAGAGATTAATTTGCATAAGACATACTTTCATTTCAGATGCACTGAATAGAATGCATAGAAAATATATGCATTTGAAGATGTAATACCACATGTGATTAAAAAAAACCACAACAAAATCAAACAAAACCTGTTCTTATAGTACTGTTAGTATTAGCAGAGATGTGCAGTATGCAAATACTTCCTCAATACATTTCAGAGGTCACTGCTATCTCCTCTTGAGCATTACATCTGGCACCATGACAGACATTGGCTAGTCCAATCATGCCCCTCAGATCTCACAGACTCAACTTCATTATACAGATTTTAATGGGCAACCACAGCAGAAAAGTAGAACGCTGTCAGTGAACTGCCACATTCATGAGATACCGTATACCTTGTAGCAGAATAAAACACTGAGTAGGCTGGCATCTTGTGACAGGCAAACATTTGAAAAAACCAAAAAGGAAAGAGGTTGAATTAAGTAATATGACATTCATCTTTCCCCCAGCTAAGCGTTCTCTTCCTCAATTTGGGTTGTTTTTCACTTTGCTCTGGAATTTTGCAGTCTTCTGAGAACAAGCATTCTTTCCTTCAAGTTTGTTCAGTTGACAGAATGATTCATGGACACTTTTGAGCCATAAATAAAACAGATTTCTGACTTTTGAGTGGTACAGAGCTGTTCTAAAATGTTTCCATGTACATGAAAGAACTACCTATACCAACATCAGTTCCCCAGCACTCCATTTTTCATATACCATGCCTATGTTGTCCTGTATAATCTATCCAGCTGGCACTTTACCTGACACCTCTCCAGTAACACCAGTCCAATCTCTATCTCCTTTTGTCTCCCTACACTTGTGCAACAAAGTAAGCAATATCAACAGTCACTTCTGGACCTTCCCCACCGAAAAATACTAGTTATCTTATCACCAATCCAAACACACTAACTTCTAAATGAGATACAGACAGTCATCAACATACAATGCTACCAGGATTTACTCTTTTTGTCTGTTAAGACCCACAACAGTTGAACTAAATGAAACAGAAGAGCAGACATTACTCCTAGTAAAACAAGCAAGCAAGCGAGAGATCCAGAATTGCAAGAGGTCACAGAAAGTGTTCTTTCAGAAATGAAGGACTGCAGCCCATGATTCCCTTTTGAACTAAGGTATCTTCCAAAGGATTACATTTTTATTTCTTAAATGTTTCTTTAAGTTTTACTGTGCTTTTATAATGAATTTTTTAATTTATTTGTGAATTTAAGTTCTTGTGGAAACAGCTGACCACCCTCAAGCCCAAAAGTGAATACAGCATGCAAAGCAATTTACTACTTGGCCATTATTTCAAAGTGTAATTTTCTCATAATAATGTTGCCATTGTTTGCAAAATAACATGGATGAACTCTCAAGTGCCTCTGGTTGTCACTTTTATCCCATTCCCTTCTTTTGACATGACCTCCTCCCACTTACACTGAGAGTAGCTAAAACACACTATCTTTCAGGATATGAAGTGAGTATTAATACATTTTTTAACACCAAAGTATTTTGTTTGATTGGGAGGCATGAATTTATTTATAGGCTACAGACTTAAGTGTACATAATTTTAATTAGGGTTAAAGAAACTCTTTTGTTAGTTTTCTTAGAGATTAGCTGGACAAGCATTCTATACCCAACACTGTAGTCCATATATTCAGAAGGAGAGCTTGTGAGCAGAGAATCCTAGCTATCATTTCTTGAAATTGTGACCATAACAGTCTGATAAGACTGCGCAGGGTATCAACAAAGCAAAACCACTGATGCAGCAGGTTATTTTCAACTACGTCCATCTTTAAGATCAGTCTTTAAATGTGGAAGGCAAGTCGGGTTGCCAAAGGTCAGTATCATTAGTAAGTATTTAGATTATCTAGATATGGATCATAGATATGCATACATTTATCTTTTACAGCTGGCACACTGACCTGTACTAATCTATAACATGTTAGATCTTCTCACTCTTCTGCAAAAAGTATAACTTATATGACTTCCAACAGTGTAGCTGCTCATGCAGATGGAAATTTTTGTTATATGCTGTCTATTTACAACTGAAAAGTTATTATTTCTGTTTCAATTAAACAGCAATAAAGGATGTGTATATATACTATTAAAAATAAATAAATTAGACCTGGAGTAATGGCACAAAGCAATTACCTCATACTATTCCTTTCATTTCTTATGAAAAGAAATACATAAACTGTGAAACTGTCATTCAAATGACAAATCTACTGTGGTGCAGATGATTGTTTTTGAATCATTTGGTTCCTTTTCTGAATGACTCATAAAATCTGCAGTTAAATCAGCTGAAAAAGACAGCAGTGCAGGGAAATTTTTGATTACACTTTTAATTTCACAAGCTAACCTACAAATGACTTTAAAATTGCTGGTAATACTACAGTACTATGAACCACCTACACATTTTTATTGAAAGACTGTAGCTACAATTCATTAGTTAATGACTATGCTGTGCTTGACAGATCGCATTCATGCAAGTAGTAAGTGTCTGGGTTTCAAGGCCCTTGCAATAACACTATCAGCTAAAACCAGTCCACTTTGTTACATTTTTGCAAAACCAATACACTTAAGAAAAAAAAAGGAAAAGAAAACTACAAAAAAACAGAAAAAAACCCCAACAAAAACAAACAGGAAAACCTAGAACACCCAAACTGCATTCTTTCTCTAGTGAAAATAAAATCTATTCTGCATAGCTTTGCTGTATTACAGTATAGCTTTTTTGGCGGTATTGAAATATGTGTTTGCATATTTTAAATAAATTTTATATTGAAACTACTTGCATGTTTTGACTAAGAAAACATTTTTCCTTAAATTCAACAACTGACCACTGCTCTTTAACAGAAAAAGATTTGTTAAGACTGAGTAAAAGCTAAACCTCCGAACTGGTTAATTATTCCATCACACTGTTATGTCAGCTATATGTATATTACATAAGCAAAAATGAAGGACACATAAAGTGATAAACACACACCATTAACTATTTTTATTTAAAAATGTGCAATTATTATAAAGTTGATATTTGTGGGGGGTTTTCCAGCTATTTTAGATGGATGAATAATTTATAACTGATGCTTTTAGTTTATATAAAAGTATGCCTTCAATAGCTATCTCAAATACATTTTTCCATAAATGCAGCTATGCAGTGAAATGCTTCAGAACTGTTTAGTAAGGATAAAGTAAAAGAAAGTAGATGTTCCAACTTTTTCAACAAACTTAAACACTTTACTTAGATCTTGAAAAAAACACAGATCTAATATAAAAGAGTAACTGGACATTATCACCATGAGAGCAAAAATAACCACTCTCCTAAATGTTAGGCACACAGAATTTATCTTGAAAATAACATTTTTGTGGGGCTTTTTTACTGCCATAAATATGCTGGGAACATTTAAGCATGCAGTAGTTATTAGGATGGTAGTTCAGTTCAGCTTTCAAATGATAAGTGAGTTGGACCATGGAGAAATAAACATATCTTAATAAGCAGTATGTTTACATTAACTTTCAGGAGTGTACTTAGGACACAATCTCCTAGTCATCTCCATTTGATACACTTGGGTTCATATTGTGAAGCCCTTTTAGAGCACAATGGGATGAGATTCCTTTCAGATTAAATGAAACCAGAATTAATCTCCAGTAACTAATGAACATTCAGTCCATGGGACCACACAAGACCAGAGTAAATGCCAGAGAAGTGTAAGCAGTAAATGTTGTGACCTTAGCAACAGCTGCTTCACACTCAGACCGGTTCCTACTGTGCTGTGTATTACTAGCTATAACCAGTCTGAATAAGGTATAAAAATAATACACATGTATATACAAGAATTAAAATATTTTTTTCTACTTTCTCCCAATGATAGCCAGGTGTTGCTAAACAAAGAAGAAGGCTTCAGGCTTTGGTAAAGAGTTTGTAACCATTTCCCTTTCTTTGACAAAGGTAGTATGTCCTAAGTCGAGTCACTTATGATGTTACCACATCTGGATGACTTCTCTTTTGATGGCATGCCTTCACCTTGAGTAAACTAATGTAACATGTTGTGCACAGTGGAAGCAGCAAGTATCCTATTATTATTTTCATTCTCCCTACTTACCTTCTTTAACATGCATTACCTGGTTCACCATCAAAGGGAAAAAGCTTTAGACTAAGAAAAGATTCAAGTGTTATTCCTGTTTCTAGAAGGTTCACTCATATATGTTTTAGACTCTAAGTATCATTCCTTATTTGGCTTCAATCTACTTAACTAATCTTTCTTCCCCCTGCTCCTCCTGTTTAAGACAAACACAAGAAGTTTATGCAAATAAACACAAAATATTCTTTGGAAAGGGAAGTATTTAAATGAAAATACTCATTACCTATGTAACAGACAACTTTCAGATCTTATTTAGGCAACCTCCCTTCATATGCATGGATTTTTTCTCAGATTTACAACAAAGAAGCAAACATAAAATCGAAGAAGAAAAAAAAAAAGACAAAGCCACAAAATAAGCACAATAAACAAAATTAAAGCCTAATCTCTAGACAAAACTAAGTAAAATCTGAAGGCATTAATACATAAGGGAATTTCTTAAGATCACAAAGGAATGGATTTCCTTATTAGAAATCAAAACCTTATCAAGCTTTTCACTTTGAGGAGGGAACACAAGATACTGTAACTAGGTTCCACAAATGTCCCATATGGATGTTTCTGAAGATCAGAACACAAAATCTTAACTTGAAGAGATGATATTTTTCAAAATGGCAAGAGACATTTACTACTTGCTAGCCAATATTTGGTGGGTGTTTGGAGGAAGGGAAACTGATTAGAGAATAACAAACATTTTTAGAAATACTTCTTTAGAATTGTTCTTTAAAATATAGGATGTTTTAATTTCAGACATACCAAAAAAGAGGAAGAAGAAGGTGTGCAAATTGGTATTTGTATTCAATTACTAATGCAAAAGTAAGACAGGAAATTAAAAAAATGCTCTTTCCTTGAAAAATATCACATGTAGCTAGGTAAGAAAGACTGCTCTATCTCCCAAAACATAGAGTATTCCCTTAGCAACAAGAACAGCTGGGATTCATCTCACACAAAAGGTCGGATTGGTTGGAACCAACTCAATTTAGGTGTTTAAGATTCCCCTATACACAGTGGCAATATAGTCAGTATAGTTTGGAAACTATGCCTCTCACATTAAAGTAGACAAGTGTTTTGTGGCTAAATGGGTCTCTAGACTCAGTTATGATATAGACTAGGTCTCTGATGACTACAGTGAGAGCTCAGACTACCTAACTCACATTAAAATGAGTTATAGATAAAGAGAGAGGTTATATTTATGACACCTGAACTCACACCAGTAGTCATCTAAATGTGTTAACTTCTTTCTGAATGAATCTCAGCCTTAACCTCCCTTCTCCTGCCTAAGATTAGCATGCTATGCCAGTTCAGAAATATTCTGGGGTACCTAAGATGTGGAAGTCTAACATGAAAGAACAGAATGCAGTTAACAAGAGGAAGGGTATTTTCAGTAGCACCAGATGCCTATGTGTAACTAATTATTTGAGCCCTGTACATCTACATTCTGGAGCTAAATTCCATCCCAAAAGTCTATATGCGAGTCTGATGTTTGAGCTCCTCTTATCTCAATAGAAATATGCTAAATGGACCCTAGAGTTAAATTTAGTCAAACTGTTTTTCATCCCTGCTTTAAGACGAAATGTATGTTATAGTGCTCAATGAATAAAAAAAGGAGCTTAGACATTTAACATAAAATTTTAGATATCTATGTGTAAGTATATGAGTAAGTATCCAAATTTGGGAGTCTGTAATATGGAGCTGAGCTCCCTCATTAATGTCCAAAACTAACACATTTACCTCTTGGCTTCTTAATATAACCTTTGTTCATAACCTCTGGTAGGATATATGCACTTAACTAGCTGAGGAGCTCATGCCTTCCACATATAGCTTCTTTCACTGTCCACACAAAGTAGAGCTAGATAGACCATTGGCCTTTTAACTTTACTCTTATGAAACTTACCACAGTCTATATCTTTCTATGTAAAGAGAGTTTAGGCATCCTAGAGCAGATATTGAATCTCAATGTAGTTGCTTTTGGTGCAATTTGAGGTATCTTTTCATTACTTTGCCTGGTTTCCCATACAAAACAGCTTCTGTGGCACATATGCCAGATGTGGATGCATTGCATACCTTAGGTCATCAAAAATTGGCACAATATTATTTACTTTAGGCAACTGGATTAGAAATCAGTAGCTTGGATTGTACATATTTATTTTGGTTTCTATATTGTGTATTAGTAGTACACAAGATATCCTACTGTGCGGGTTTTGGCTGGGATAGAGTTAATTTTCTTCAAAGTAGCTTGGATGGAGCTATGTTTTGGATGTGTGCTGAGAACAGTGTTGATAACACAGAGCTGTTTTTGCTGCTGCTAAGCAGTGCTAACACAGAGTCAAGGCCCCTTCTGCTTCTCACACCACCCCAGCAGTAGGGTAGGGTGGAGATGCACAACAAGCTGGGAAGAGAGACAGCTGTGACAGCTGACCCCAACCGACCAAAGGGGTATTCAATACCATATAGAATCATGTAATAATATAATGGTTTTGGTTGGAAAAGACCTTTAAGGTCATCAAGTCCAACTGTTAATCTAGCACTGAGTCCACCACTGAAACATGTTCCTAAGTACCACGTCTACATGTCTTTTAAATACCTCCAGGGGTGGTCACTTGACTGCTTTCTTGGGCAGCCTGTTCCAGTGCCTGAAAACCTTTCAGTAAACCTTTCCAGTAAAGAATTTTTTCCCTAATATCGAATCTAAACACCCCTAGCACAACCTATATATATGTGGGATAAAAGAATGGATAGTGAAATGGATTAAGAACTGGCTACACAATAAGCCCAAAGAGTGGTGGTCAATGGTGCAGAGTCCCGCTGGAGACCTGTAACTAGTGGAGTCCCCCAGGGGTCAATGCTGCATCCAGTCCTGTTCAACACCTTTATCAATTACCTTGATGATGGGACAGAGTGTCTTCTCAGCAAGTTTGCTGATGACATGAAGCTGAGAGGATTGGCTAATTCACCTGAAGGCTGTGCAGCCATTCAGTGAGATTTAGACAGGCTGGAGAGCTGGGCAAAGAGGAACCTAGTAAGAATCAACAAGAGCAAGTGTAGAGTCCTGCATCTGGGAAGGAACAACAAAATGCACCAGTACAGGGTAGGAGGTGATCTGCTAGAGAGCAGCGCTGTGGAGAAGGACCTTAGAGTCCTGGTAGAAAACAAATTATCCATGGGACAACAATGCGCCTTTGTGGCCAAGAAGGCCAATGGCATCTTGGGGTGCATTAAGAGGAGTGTCTCCAGCAGATTGAGGGAGGTTCTCCTCCCCCTCTAATTGGCCCTGGTGAGACCTCACTTGGAGTACTGTGTCCAGTTCTGGAGTCCCCATTTCAAGAGGGACAGGGATCTACTTGAGAGGGCTATGAGGATGATTAAGGGACTGGAACACCTGCCTTACAAGGAAAGGCTAAGAGACCTGGGGCTTTTCAGTCTAGAGAGGAGAAGGCTGCAGGGGGATCTAATTAATATCTATAAATGTACGAGGGCTGGGTATCAATAAGGCAGGGACAAGCTCTTTTCACTTGTGGCCTGTGACAGGACGAGGGGCAATGGACTCAAACTCGAGCACAGGAAGTTCCACCCCACATGAGGAAGAACTTGTTTACTGTGAGGGTTACAGAGCACTAGAACATGCTCCCCAGAGAGGTTGTGGAGTCTCCTGCTCTGAAGACTTTCAAGACCTGTCTGGATGCCTTTCTGAGTTATCTGCTCTAGGCTGTTTTTTTTTTCTTTTTGTTTGTGTCATTTTTTGTTTTTTTTTGATCCTGCTCCGGCAGGGAGGTTGGACTCCACCTTCGGAGGTTCCTTGCAACCCCTAATATTCTGTGATTATTCTGTGAAACTGAGGCCATTTCTCTTGTCCTACGACTTGCTACTTGTGAGAAGAGACCAACCCCCCCCCTTGATATAACTTCCACTCAGGTAGTTTTAGAGAGCGATAAAGTCTCCTCTCAGCCTCCTTTTCTTCCAAATTCCCTCAGACACTCTTCATAAGACTTGTTCTCCAGACGTTTCACCAATTTTGTTGCCCATCTTTTGACACACTCCAGCCCCTCAGTGTGCTTCTTGTAGTGAGGGGCTCAAAACTGAACACAGTATTTGAGCTGCAGCCGTACCAATGCCAAGTACAGGGGACAGTCACGTCCCTAGTCCTGCTGGCCACACTATTTCTGTTGCAAGCCAGGATGCTATTGGCCTTTTTGGCCACCTGGGCAGACTGCTAGCTCATATTCAGTCAGCTATTCATCACAGGACATCTGTGGGAGGTTGCAGAGGCATGGCAATTAGTGAAACATGGCGGGATAACTCAAATGACTGGAATGCTGCCATGGATGGCTACATACTGTTCAGGAAAGACAGGCCAGCAAGGCAGAGTTGTAGAGTGGCTCTTTACGTGGAAGAGCATCTGGGATGTACCAAGTTCTGCCTAGGAGAGGATGAAGAACCAGTTGAGAGTTTATGGGTAAGAATTAAGGGGCAGGCTAACATGGGTGTCACTGTTGTGGGTGTTTACTACATGCCACCTGATCAGACAGATGAAAGTAGCCTCACAATCACAGTCCCTGTTCCTCATGGGGAACTTCAAGCACCCCTGATCTTTGCTGGAAAAGCCACACAGCCAGGCACAGTCAAGTCCAGGGGATTCCTGCAGAGCACTGAGGACAACTTTGTAACACAGTTACTGTAGGAAACTACAACGAGAGGTGTACTACTGTACCTAGTATAAAAAAAAAAACAAAGGACTTGTTGGGGATGTAAAGGCTGGGGGCAACCTTGGTTGTAGCTACCATGAGATAGTGGAGTTCAGTATCCAGCATGGACGAAGTAAAGAAGTAACTAGGATTACAGCCCTGGATTTCAGAAGAGCTAAGTTTACCCTTTTCAAAGATCTACTCAGTGGAATACCACTACTCTAGAAGATAGGGGTACCCATAAGAGCTGGTCATTATTCAAATACTACTTCCTCCAACTCAAGGTCAGTGCATCCCTATGAGTAAGAAATCAACCAGAGGCAGAAGATCTGCATGGATGAATAAGAGTCTTCTGGAAAAACGTAAATGGAAGACAGAAGTTTGCAGAACATGGAAAACAAGACTGGCTACTTCGGACGAATACAGGAATGCTGTCAGAGAATGCAGGGATGCAACGAACCAAGGCCCACCTGGAATTAAACCTGGGGAATTAAACAAGAGCTATCAAAGACAACAAGAAGTGGTGGGGGGGGGGGGGATTTCAGTGTATTGAGAGAAAAAAGTAGACTAGGGAAAATGTGGGCCCACGGATGAATGAGGTGGGCAGCCTAGTGCTGGAGGATGCAGAGAAGGTGGAGCTACTGAACACCTTCTTTTCTTAGGTCTTCACTGCTAAAGCGAGCCCTCAGGAGTCCTGAACCCTGCAGGTAGCAGAAAGGGTCTGGAAAGAGGAAGACTTTGCCTTGGTGGAGGAAGACCAGGTTAGACACCACCCAGCCAAACTGGACATGCATAAATCCATGGGACCCAATGGGATGCACTCATGAATGCTGAGAGCGCCAGCAGATGTTATTGCTAGATCACTCTCCACCGTCTTTGAAACACCATGCAGAACAGGAGAGGTGGCTAATGACTGGAAGAAGGCCAGTGTCACTCCAGTCTTCAAAAAGGGCAGGAAGGAGGACCCAGGGAACTACAGACCAGTTAGTCTCACCTCCATCCCTGGTAAGGTGTTGGAACACATCATTCTGGACTTCATCTCAAAACACGTGAAAGCAAAAAAAGTCACTGGGTGAGGTCAGCACGGATTCATCAAGGGGAAATGATGCTTGACCAATCTGCTAGCCTTCTATGGCATCATAAATGCCTGGCTAGATGAGGGGAGAGCAGCAGATGTAATCTACCTTAACTTCAGCAAGGCTTCTGACACTGTCTCACATAACATCCTCATTAAGGACGGAACTCAGGAAGTGTGGGCTAGATGAGTGGTCAGTGAGGTGGACTGAGAGCTGTTTGAGTGACAGAACTCAGAGGGTTGTGATTAACGGAGCAGAGTTGAGTTGGAGGTTTGTAGCCAGAAGTGTTTCCCAAGACTGGGGGGACAGTACTGGCTCCGGTCTTGTTCAACATATTCATCAATGACCTGGACGAGGGGACAGTGTATCCTCAGCAAGTTTGCTAATGATGCCAAACTGAGAAGGGTGGCTGACACTCTAGAGGGCTGTGCTGCCATCTGGGATAACCCGGACAGGCTGGAGAGTTGGGCAGAGACTAACATAATAAGAGAAGTGTAGGGACCTGCACCTGAGTAGGAAAAGCCCCATGCATCAGCAGAGGTTAGGGGTGGACCTGCTGGAAAGCAGTCATGAGAAGAAGGAACTTGGGAGTCCTAGTAGACAATAAGCAAATCGTAAGCCAGCAATGTGCCCTTGTGACCAAGAAAGTCAATGGTATCCTGGGATGCATTAGGAAGAGTGTGGCCAGTAGGTCAAGGGAGGTCATCCTCCCACTCTATTCTGCCCTAGTGAGGCTAAAGCTGGAATACTGTGTCCAATTCTGGGCCTCCCAGATCAAGAAATACAATTCTCTCCTGGAGAGAATCCAGTGGAGGGTAACAAAGACGACTGGGGGATTGGAGCATCTCCCTTATGAGGAAAGGCTGAAAGAGCTGGGACTGTTCAGCCTGGAGAGGAGAAGTCTAAGAGGAGACCTTAATAATGTCTGTAAGCATCTAAAGGGTGGGTGTAAGGAGGATGGAGCCAGACTCTTTTCAGTGGTGCCTGGTGACAGGACAAGGGGCAGTGGGCAGAAGCTGGAACACAGGAACTTCTACCTGAACATGAGGAAAAACTTATTTACTGTGAGGGTAACAAAGCACTGGAACAGGCTGCCCAGAGAGGCTGTGGAGTCCCCTTCTCTGGAAATATCCAAACCTGCCTGGATGCAGTCCTTAGTAATATGATCTAGGCAATCCTGCTTCAACAGGGGGGTTGGACTAAATTACCTCGAGGTTCCTTCCAGCTGTGATGATTCTGTGATGCTCAGCAATAAACTTGGGGGTAAAGCTCGCCAGGGAGCCACTGCTTGGAGACTGGCTGGACATCAGTCAACTGGTGATAAGCAACTGTTTTAATTTACATGCATTGTACAGTCTATACAAGACAAATTTAATTCATAGGATTGCAGAATCGCAGAATGGTTGGAAGGAACCTCTGGAGATTGTTTAGTCCAACCTCCCTGCTCAAACCAGGATCAACTGAACCATGTCTAGTTCTATTTTCCAAGTATCCCATCATGGAGATTCCACAATCTCTCTGGAAAACTTGGTGCAGAGTACTACTCCCCTGAAAATAAAAAATGGTGAGTGTTGGGGTTTTTTTTCCTTATGTTAAACAGCATTTCTTTGTATTCCAGTTTTTGCCCATTGCCCCCTGTTCTTTTATTTGGTATACCACTGAGAAGAGTCTGGCTCAATCTCTACTCTCCTTCACCCCATCCCATCAGGTATTTGCACACATTAACAACATCCTCCTTAGCTAAGCCTTCTCTTCTCTGAGAGGAACAGCACCTCTCAGCACCTGTTCATATGACAGATATTCTAAGACCTTAATCACCTCTGTGGCCCTTTGCTAGACTTGCTCTGTATTTCCCTTTCCCTCCTGTCTGGGGAGCCCAGCACTAGCCTTGGCACTTCAAATGTGTCTCATCAAATGCTGAGCAGACAGGAAGGATCATGTCTTTCAACCTGCCAGCAACACTCTTCCTAAGGCAGTCTGTGAGGTTCTTCAAGGGTAGATGTCTGGGTTATGGTCAATTTGCTGTCCACCAGGACCCTCAGTTCTTTTACTGCAGAGCTGCTTTATACTTGGTCAGGCCAAAGTCTGTGCTGGTGCCACAGGGTTACTCCTGCTTGGAGTTATTCCTCTCATTGAAGCCATCAGCAATTCTAACTCCTCTTGCAATTTGCAACCACTTGAATGTTGAAATTAACAATTCCATGTTAAATTCAACACCTTTATTCTCACAAATAAAATCTTTCTTTCAAACAACTAAGTGCTTGCCACTGTAAAGCGGAGTTGCATTGTTAAAGACTCCATTAGAAACAGAATGTGAAACATCAGAAAACGGATCTTAGTATCAATGTAAGAAAAGAGTTGCAGCTGGTAATAATAATTTTAATTGAATTTCAAAAAAAGCCACCACAAAAATCTCAAAATAATGCTGCATAACCACACTATCAAACTTAAAAAGATACATTGTCTTGAATAGAGTTACCTGATAGTGCACATAGAATGCTAATAAAGCCCTTTTAACATATTTAACCATTATTAAAGATACATGGATTCAGAAGAAAAGAAGAAAAATAAGTTCCCAAGAACAAAATATTGCAACATTAAAAATACTACAAAGAACTGACCAATTTATTACAGATCCAAGGTGACTTGAGCACCATGTCTAAACTCTGGACACCAAACATCCAGTTTATCAAATAAAAGGTCAAAGTTTGATTCAGTCAAAGTCCATACGCATCAGAATACTGTTTCCTCTGTCACTGAAGACTAGTAATTAATGAAATATTCTGAAACATGTGGCGTAGATACAAGTAGAAGATACAGATTTTTTTGGAAGTTATTGGCTAAGATGTCTCACTTGTATTATGCAGGAAGCTATATTAGCCAAAAGAGTCCCTTGGGCCTCAAATATCTATAAGCTTATGGAAGTCAAAGTCTTCCTGTTGCCAAAAGGCTCTACAGTCTCACAGTCAAGAGCTAGACACTGAAGAGAAATGCTTTGAAGCTGAGAATACAATGCCCACTTCCACACTCTGGTGAGTTAACCTTGCCTGGCTGCTAGGTTCCCACCAAGCTGCTCTATCATTTACCCTATTCAACAAGACAGAGGGAAGAAAATTCTTTAAAAGCTCATGGGTTGAGGTAAGATCGGGAGATTACTCACCTATGACCGTCACCAGCAAAACTGACTCAGCCTGGGGTAGATTAATTTATCACCAATTAAAAATAGAGTAGGATTGTGAGAGAAAGCAGGGAAAAAACAAAACAAAACAAACAAAAAAACCACCAAACACAAAAAACCTTCCCCCTACCTTCTTCCCAGGCTTAACTTCACTACTTCATTTCCTGTTCTTCTGACTCTTCGTCTCCACTCCTCCTTGCCAAGTGGTGCAGGGGGTCAGAGAACGGGAGTTGCTGTCAGCAGATAGTATTTTAACTCTGCAACTCCCTCATCATCACACTGTTACCCTGCTTCAACATGGGGTCCCTTCCAAGGGATACAGTCCTTCACTAGCTGCTCCAGCATGGGTACTCTACAGACTGCAGGCCTCAGGAACACACTGCTTCAGTGTGGGTCCCCTGTGGGCTGCAGTTTCTGCCACGAGCCTGCCTCTTCACAGATTGCAGCTTCCTTTAAGGGCATATCTACCTTGTCCAGTGTGGGGGCCCTACATGGGCTGCAAGTAACACCATGGTCTTCATCACAAGCTTCAGGGGAATCTCTCCTCTTGAATATGGAGCACCCCCTCCCTTCTTCTTCCTCACTGACTTTGATGTCTGCAGGGATGCTCCTCTCACATTTTTCTTACTTTTCTCCCCCAGCTGCTATGCAGCTTTGTGCAACAATGGGTCTGTTTTGGAACCAGTGGAAATTGACTCTGCCTAACATGGGAGCAGTCTCTGGTGTCTTGTCCTATAAGACCTTCCTGCAGCTCCTGTACCTTCAGCCTCGTCACATAAACTGAATACAAACACCAAGGGAAATAAATAACTTTTTTGTGATTTTGAAATACAGGCTTGATTTAAGAAAACTTTTATGAAATTCTATGACAGAGGTTTGACTAGATGATGATAATGCTTTAAAACAAAACAAAAAAAGAATCTCTGCAGTAGATTTGAGGTTACTGTCACAAGAAGAAAAGCTTTGTGAGAAGATAACTTTTACTGATAGGAGAAAATAACTCTTAGCAATTCCTTAAATCAGTCTTTTGTTTTATCCTGTCCCACTGGCAAAAGTATGTGCAGTTTTAAACAGTCCTGGGTATCAGCATGCTGCAACCACAGTCACAGGCACCAGCTTTAACCTAACGTGCAACATTACCCTTTTTTTAACCATCTAACACTTCTAAATTTTTCTTGCAAGTATGAATAGTCGCCATACCCCATCTAGCCTTCTCAGTTCACTGCTGCAGACCTGCAATTTCTTGTCTTGGATGGCAGCAGCAGCTAGAAACTTCAGACACATTAGGCATTTATCTTAGAGAAGCAATGAGACAAGTTCTCCTCTGGCTGCCAACTGAATGGCTATGCCATCCGGATTTACACTTCAATTAGCTTTAGTGGACGGGGGGAAAGAGAGTAGAATAGGAAGAGATGTAGCAAGGGCTTTTCTAAACCAAGACAGTTTTAAAATCTTCACTGTAAAGAAGCAGCAAAGAGATGTAAAGGGATAGCAATACCTTTATGCCTCTCAGATTTTATTTATCTGTTTAAAGAAATAAGTGCTAAGAGTGAATTCAGATATTAGATTACTTCATAGTTCTTCAATAGGCTCATTCTCCAGATTGACTCCAGTTTTTCTTACTCCTACTTGCCTGTAGCTAAATGTGACAGATTCTGTGAGAGGTATGAACTTGTGTTTAATGAAATGGAGGAAATGACTCCAAGGCAAATGCTCTTATTTGAGTTCACACAGAGTCTCGTATTATAAAAACACAAGAATAACTATGGACACTGACTTATCTAGAGCTAAAGCATTAACAGAGTAACATTTCTTCCTACACCTTAGGATGTTCAGCTATGGACTCCAATATTACTAAGAATGACAAGAAATTTCTGAGGCAGCAAAATTAAAGACAGAATTAAGCAGAGGGTATGCCTGCAAGGTTAAACCATCATCACCCACTGGGTGTAATGATAGTGACACTGTAAAACCAAAGCTCTTTGCATGAAAGGCTTAGCTTCTCCACATGGGACTCTATCATATGACCAAGTGTAATACGAGCCACTCTTGCCAGTACTCTGAACTTTAATCGTAATTAAACCACTGCCACAAAGATATTCCTACTTAATAGTGGAATTACAGTATGATTTAATACCCTTGACATCAGTTGGCGAAGCCATGGTAGTATTAGGTTTATTAAAATGTAGGAACTCAGGTATTTATCAGCCACATTTATCCATACAATTTTTAATGTAGTGGAAATAAAACATCTATCTACAAACAGTACTATTGGTAGAAAGTGGTGTTACATTACTTCCAAGAATATGGAATTGCTTTGGAATTAGCAATTAATTAATAATTAACTTAGCAAATAACAGAACATTCTACTTAATTTGAACAGTGGGTTTTTTACGATTTTTTTATACTGCTCCCTGTTTTTCTAAAGCTATTTGTGTTGTGTAATTTATATTGATACTGTTTATTAATGAAGTAGAAAGTAGACAAGCATTTACTTAATTTCATAAACATATATCTAACATTCCACTAAATACATGCTATTCCTATTTATCCCTTTGAAGAAAAATTAATCACATCCACAGCTTGCAGCTATCAAAATGTGATTTATCAAGATTTTCCATGAAAGTACGTTTTTTCCCCTTCTTTACTCTAGGAGGCACATTTTTCCTTCATACAATTCTGCTGCACAGCTCTGCCACATGAAACTGTTAAGACACTTAAACAATTTAAGTCCCTGACAACACAGTGAAATAATTCCTCACTAATAACATTGGGGGAGGGGGGGGTTTATGCCAATGAAATACACACAGTAACAAAAAGTAACATTCTGCACAATACATCAGACAACTGTACACTCTTAATGCAATCAGTGATAAAGATGTTTGTTGAAAGTGCTCTTTCGCATACACACATTTAGAACCATTAAAAATTAGAAAAGTAAGTTTTTTGGTAATAACTGAGGCTGTTAAGTCATAGCAGAAAATACAATTTTACAGTGACTTTTTTTTTAAGATTCTAAAGAAATGTTATGTTTTCTAAATTCTTATCTAATAGACTAACAGATGAAGGACTTTAATCACCTGATTAAATAGTTTTTATAGGAGGTGTGATATACACACCTTCAAAACGTAAAATACTGTGTTCATTGGGTTAGAGATCAGTTGAGCAATCTGGACATCCATAAATCGATGGGTCCGGATGAAATGCATCCAAGGGTGCTGAGGAAGCTGGCAGAGGTCATTGCTAGGCCACTCTCCATCATCTTCGGTAAGTCATGGGTAACAGGAGAGGTGCCTGAGGACTGGAGGATAGCAAATGTCACTCCAGTCTACAAGAAGGGCAAGAAGGAGGACCCGGGTAACTATAGACCGGTCAGCCTCACCTCCATCCCTGGAAAGGTGATGGAACAACTTGTCCTTGGCAGTATCTCTAGGCACATCAAGGATCAGAGGGTCATTAAGAGCAGTCAGCATGGTTTTACCAAGGGTAAATCATATTTGACCAACCTTATAGCCTTTTATGAGGAAATAACTAGGTGGATAGATGATGGCAGAGCGGGAGATGTGGTTTATCTTGATTTCAGTAAAGCGTTTGACACTGTCTCCCACAGCATCCCTGCAGATAAGTTGATCAAGTATGGGTTTGCTGATCAGGTAGTGAGGTGGATCAAGAACTGGTTGAAAGGAAGAAATCAGAGAGTTGTAGTCAATGGGACACAATTTAGTTGGAGGTCTGTGACTAGTGGAGTCCCTCAGGGGTTGGTACTGGGACCCGTGTTGTTCAATATCTTCATCAACGACCTGGATGAGGGTACAGAATGTACTCTCAGCAAGTTTGCTGATGACACCAAGCTGGGAGGAGTGGCTGAAACACCAGAAGGCTGTGCTGCTATTCAACGAGACCTAGACAGGCTGGAGAGTTGGGCAGGGAGAAACCTGATGAAGTTCAACAAGGGCAAGTGTAGAGTCTCGTATTTGGGGAAGAAAAACATAATGTACCAGTACAGGCTGGGGGCTGACCTGCTGGAGAGGGAAAGGGACTGTGTAGGGGAAAGGGACCTCGGGATCCTGGTAGACAGGAGGATGACCGTGAGCCAGCAATGTGTCCTTGTGGCCAAGAAGGCCAATGGCATCCTGGGGTGTATTAGAAACGGTGTGGTTAGTCGGTCAAGAGAGGTTCTCCTCCCCCTCTGTTCTGCCCTGGTGAGGCCACATCTGGAATATTGTGTCCAGTTCTGGGCCCCTCAGTTCAAAAAGGACAGGGAACTGCTTGAAAGAGTCCAGCGCAGAGCCACAAAGATGATTAAGGGAGTGGAACATCTCCCTTATGAGGAAAGGCTGAGGGAGCTGGGTCTCTTTAGCTTGGAGAAAAGGAGACTGAGGGGTCACCTCATCAATGTCTACAAATATGTAAAGGGTGAGTGTCAGGAAGATGGAGCCAAGCTTTTTTCAGTGATGACCAGCGATAGGACAAGGGGTAATGGATGCAAACTGGAGCATAGGAGGTTCAATGTGAATATCAGGAAAATTTTTTTTACTGTGAGAGTGACAGAGCACTGGAACAGGCTGCCCAGAGAAGTTGTGGAGTCTCTTGTCACTGGAGACATTCAAGACCCATCTGAATGCATTCCTGTGTCATGTACTCTAGATGACCCTGCTCTGGCAGGGGGGTTGGACTAGATGATCTTTCGAGGTCCCTTCCAACTCCTAGGATTCTGTGATTTGGAGAACACACGAGGTCAGAATTCCACACAAAAAGGTGGGATTTCAAATTATTAAAAAAAGGTTTGTTTCTAAGAAATTATATAATCTTTTTGGCATGTGCCTTGTTTTTTTTGTGGGTTTTTTACAGATTGAACACTACAATATTTATAACCTTTCTCTTTTGCATGTCATCGTGGTGACAATATAGCCAGGCTAGATCATGCTGCTTTCCCTTTCTCTTGGCCCATGCTTCTGGCAAAGTCATGGTCAGCAAGACAAAGCTAAAGCTGTTCATCACTGTGCTTAAATTCAATAAAATGTTTTAACATACACAAGGCTTACCTTACAAATCAATACTGTATGCAAAATTAAATCATCATAACCATGAGTCTTGAATAATGAAACTTCCTGTAGTAAATCTGAATTACTTGTTCTTATCATTTAGTAATGCATAACAAAGCTACAGTGCTGGTGTCACTCTGTAGCATTATGTTGTTTTTAAACATGGCGACTGATGCAAGAATTCTTACAAAGCATATCAGGGCGCAAATGAGACCAAGGAAGTTACAAGTGACACTTTATCATAGTCCTCTGACAATTAACACTGATCAATTAACAATGGTGAAATGGAAGATATATTAACGCATAAAATTAAACCCTCAGGCATTAAAAAACAAAAGACTCAATGCAAAGAAGACAGGTTTCAGTGATGCAAACCAGGCTTGGACTATACAAAGCACTACTAAAGTTATTATAATTTTTTTTTTTTACTTCAGATTTCTGTGTTGTTGCCTTTCCCTCATAACCACAGAGACAGTCTGTGTCTGACCATGCTAGTTTTTGGCATCCCTCTTCATTTCAGTTTCCCCCAGTGAGAGACTGCTGGTTTAAGATTAGCAAGATTAATGTACTCTGTTTATGTTCCTTTCATTAAATCATGTAATTGTAGCTCTTGTGCCTCCGTAGAAGCTAATGATTGCAAAGAAAATATGGCAATAAGATTTCTCATACCTTTGTGTAGTTAGTTTTTGGGCTTTTTTACTATTTCAGATTTTAAAGACCTGGGCCTTGGTCACTGTTCAAATATAATTAAAGTAACAACATACTAATAATGAAAAACAATGGCTGCATTTTTATTCACATAACTTCACAATGTACAATAGTAAATCACAAAATTCACTAAGCATTGAAGCCATTAACCAAAATTACTCTCACCATGAGGCAAGGCATTTACTATCAAGATTAACATCATATTCCCATGAGCTGAAGGAAACCTTTATTTAGAATAAACTTTCATAAAAATTCAGTGGGACAAATCTGTATTTTTGGTGCAGATTTTATTCTTGGGGATCATTAGAAATATCAACATAAGCACTTCACTTTCTCTGCAGTTGAAACATTTAAAAGCAAAATAAAATATTGTTCTTCAGCATCTATCATCCAAAACTGGCAGCAGTACATGTACATGGTAATACTACTAATCTCCACTATGATTTTTTTTCTTTATGTTATAATGTCTCTTTTACTGCAGCATGCTCCAATTATTTTCATAAAGAGCAATCCCTTAAACAACCACTGAGAAGAAACAATTTCTACTGCTAAATACAACAATTTAATATTTCACTGCAATATAACTACTAGAAATTCAGTTTAGAAGTGTTGAAGGATACAATGTTGAAATGATACTACATCAGTTAATTTAACCATGAACATATGTAAATAACCACAAAGTAAGTTTGCCAAATACAATAGCATTTTGCCTTCTGAAAATTGACACAGGATCTTCAATAATCATAAACTGCTTTAAATTCCATCTTGCATCTTATCCAAAAACTTGTGCCTCCAGTAGCAAAATAACTTTTTACACAATGCTTAGGCAATAACTTGATACTGAATAAGATACAGAAGACAAAATCATGGGCAGCATCACTCCCTTCTTGCCTTGTGTTTTCTTAGGCTGTTTTCTGCCACATCATGGCCATATCATTCCTTTCTTAGTTTGTGAGATTTAATGAGATATGGAATGCACTATTTCAATCTCTCTTCTAATTCAGTCTGATAAAAGGTGAAAAACCTGTACTTTGATATTTCACTCATCGTTAATTCAGCTTGATTAGACTTTCATAAATTTGTCATTAATTTAGCATCCCTAAGGCTAAGCCAGGTGTGACTACAGATATTAAAACTTTTCATATAGATTTTAAGAACACTTATTCACTCTGACTTATCTTTTATTAGTTTTTGTATTAAGGACATAAAATTTCTAAAAACACATTTTTAGTAACTTGGTACAAAATTTACTAAGCCCGTTTTTCCTGACTCTCCTGTAGGATTTTTAAGTCACATTTTGAAGAGATGTGCAATTCAGAGTTGGTGAAGCAGATGTGACAGTGCCAACACTCAATGCTGCCTTAAAACTCCTCTCTGATCTCGTTAAGTCTCTCACACATCTCACACGTGGTCAGAGAATTAGCAGGATAATTCCACTTAAGCTCCTTGCTTGCTCAAGCAGACACATATTCTTGCTCCAGAGTCAATCCATTAATAGATAGATTTAGTATTTAAGATAATAGTTCCAACAACATTTCCATTTTGGTAAAGAAAATAAAATGCAGGTGTCATGACCAGGGGAAAAAAAAAAGGGAATTGGAAACCAGAATACAATTCTGACACAATAAAGCATTTCAAATTGTTTCTTCATAAGAGTTTCAACCAATACACCATCTCAGTCTTCCCATAAAAAGTAGGAGAAAAAAAGGTTTCTAAGGTCAATATTCTTCAGTACGCATCTGCCATGATTTAAATGTCATAATTCAGACCCAGCTCTGCTCAAATGAGAACATGGACCTTAATATTGCTCATCAGGTCTCAAGGCCACCTTCTCTCCTGGTTTATACAGGCCCAATGACAATTTAATCATCTCTACAAAAGAGAGAAATGCCAAAGGGAGAAACTAATTCTTACTTCTTTACTCTTGGGATGCAAGATAACTCAAGTTCAATTACATTTCAAGAGCCCAAATAACACTTATAACCTTTGTCTCCACATCCTAGAAGGAAAACAAGAGGCTGAAGGTCAGTGCTACTGCCCCTCCCAGTATGTTCAAGTTTCCACATTCCATGACAAAATACTAGTCCCAGTACTGGTTAAGATCGCACTTCGTTTTTTAGTATTAATGGTCACAAAAGCACTGCAATCATGTATACATATTATAGAGCAGAGAAGAAGAAAAGAAAGGCAGGAATTTCCAAACCAGATAAACTGCACATAATTAATACTGGTATGAAAACGCATATCCAACAGTTTCAAGAAGCAGAACATCATGCCATTCCAACCTATAAGGAAATCCTGTTTTTCTGGCTCTTAGAAGGAGAAACTGTAAGCATGTCACAGAAATGTGGATTCTTTAAATTTTTCAGTGCTTCACCAATTCGCTGTTTTCTATGTTAGTCTAAAAAGACAGCACAATTTCCATGTCCCTGCTCCTTAAATTTGTACTTAGAATGACTTTCCTAAAAAAATTTCCAATGCTAAATTGAAATAGCACCACAAACATCAATAAAAGTTTGATACCTTGAAGGACTTCTTTCTTCCCAGCTATTCTTACATACTATGCAATTTATATTAAGCTGGTTTGTTTTTTTCTTTTTCCACTGGATATATTTTTGTTTATACAGTTAAATTATAACATGAGACACTGCAGCCAAACTACACTAGTTCCTTCTAAGTGTTATGAGCTAACATGACCAAATATTCATGCATGTGCTTAAAAACATCTTTACTATTGCAAAGCTCACAGGGATGAAAAAGAAAGTAACTGAGTTAGCAAATCAACTCAGATCAGCTGAGCACTGACTCACCCGAGTTGGGGTCGGAGTTGCCATCAGCTTCAGTCCTCTTGTCTGGTGAAGCCTGGTCATAGAATTCATCCTGTGGCTGAACCAGAGGGAGAGGGTGTGAGATCAGGGTTCCACCACCCACCGGTTCGTGGTCTCCCAGACCACTGTCACTGCAGCTTTCCTGGGAGCCATCAGGGAGGTGAAATGTAACACGGCGCTGGGACTACAAAGAAGAGCACAGGAAATGCTGATTAGTGCTCTTCTTTTCTGTTCTTCTGACTCTTAGGTGGGTTTTTTTGGTTGCTTGTTTTGTTGGGGTTTTTTAAAATTTTGACATACAAATAGATTTATGGCAATGCTTATGAGGCAATTGTTATACTATTATAATTTGCTGCTTGTTTTTTTTATTTTCTCTCACTTTTAAAATAACACAGGGAAGATGGCAGGCAGGAGAGCCAAATTTCAAAGGTCTGAACATGCTCATTTGTAAACTAAGCTTCTTGTAAGAAAATTATCCGCAGATATTTAGGTATATTTCTCATTGTTTTAAAAGCATGATATATAAAAACTCTTAAGAGGAAACTGCTGCAAACTATGTTATGAAATGCAAACTACATCAGAAAACAGAGTAAGTATATATTTCTGAGGTTAAAACCTGAATAATCACTGTTCATGCTTGGAATAAAAGTCCACCAAGTTAACTAAACCAATTAAAACAGCTGTAATCTTCCAGGAACATAAGGACATATAAATAAAGATCTACAAGGATACTTAACTGATATCAGTTTTCTCACTAATATGGATATTTAGGATTGATAATATATCTGTGAAATCACAATAGTCAATAAAGAATAACAGAATGCAATGATGGAATAAGCAACTATTACTTCAGTAAAAGGAATAAAAATAAACAGCACACAGTTTGTTCTAAACAACACTGTGAATGAGAAGACAAAATTACAAGTTTTCCTGAACTACTTAAATAAAAACCCAGCCACCTCAAAAAAAAAAAAAGTAAGATCTGCAATGTATCCTTGGTTCAGTTCACCATTATTGATTTTGAACCTCTCTCATCAGGAGAAATAACCCAACTTCATGAATTGCAGCCACAGAATGACACAGTGATTCCCCATGAGCTCCAACGCCCATAGCACCGCTGCAAATTGTTTAACAGCCATGACTGTGGGATTCATTAAAGGAATATTACAGATCTTCATGGATCAAAATACTGCATCTTTGAAGCATCGGAAACAACTAGCTTAGGAGCGTATCAAGAGAGTGGTTAAATTAAGTTAGGCACATCTTCCCACAAAAATTATTTTCAGCAGCAGGGAGCCTGAGTGATTTGGTTAGCTAGACTGGTTAAGAACAAAGAAGAGATTCAAAAAGTTTGATTTAAGCTTAGTGACTGTTTAGTTTAGTGGTTACTTTCTTATCAATATTAGCCATCTGGAAGTTATGGCTTATGTGTAAGCCAATAATTTGAGATTTATATGGAGTCACTAGTTACCAATTTTTTAAGCAGTTAAAGACAAGTGTCCCATATCTATCCCAATCCAAGTAACTTTCCCTGATGTTAATGGAAAAAGCATTAGGCCCTGACTCTCCTTTTTTGGCCCCGATTCTGTTTTTTCGTATCTTTTTTTTTTTTTTTTTAAATTAATGAGGAAAACCTCAAGTTAGTTGTACTAACTGTTTGCTTATTAAAAGCTATTTGTTAATGGTAATTACTACCATTTTACATGATGATCAATATCCTCTGCTGGGTTTCTTTTTACTCATCTCCCTAGGGTGGTCATAGATAGTTGATTAAGTCAATTTTGTATTACTGTGTAATTCAGTATAGAAATAAATGTAATACTGTTTGCTCTTGGCTGTGATTTAGTAATTAGCATTTTGCTTTTAAGTTCCTTTCCTAGCTTTAGGATTAGAATCCAGCTGCAGCAAAAACAAACAGATCCTCTGAGTCATTGAGTTGTATTTGTTTACATCAACTGAGGACCTAACTCCATATACTATGGCTAAGCAAACTTTTATCACACTTTTGTTACTTTTTCTTATAACTTTTCATTGTAGTATTGTTACACTGAAGAAATTTTTGGAATCTCCAGCAGCCTCTTTCCCCTCAACATGAACAAAAGAGAATATAGCTAACTAAATCTTGTCTTCCTGCATGTATTTTCAGTAACACAAATTTAGAGATCTGTTTTTCCAAAGAAAGAATTTATGTCACTAGTAAAATCAGTAAGAGGCACAAGAAAAGGAGATTACTTTCATTTTTTAAAACTAGAATACTCTAGGAAGAAATCTGAACTACTGAGAAGCTGAGAACGTAAGAGAGGAGATGAAAATTCCTATTTAAAATTCTAAAAAATAATTAAACCCCCCTAAATAATTAACCTTCATCATGAGTCATGTAGTAAAAATACTGATCTTGCCTAACAAAAAACTCAACACTAGCCAAAATCTGCTCTGACTCTACACTGACAGGCGGTCAGTCAGCCAGTACAATGGCACAGGCCTAGCACTAATACTGGCAACTTCTTAGCTGATAGCATTATAAATTTTTAAATCTACACTTCAGATGATAAGAAAAAAATATATTGGCTTGGCTTTCTGAGCCTCTCACTGGGGACTCAACAAATCATAAAGGATTATATAAAAATCTAAACGTCACGTAAACAGTGATCCAGTTCCAGAGATGATGAATGGACAGCATGCAGTCTATCAAGAAACTTTAGACTAAGCTGTGCCATCAAACCAATGAGGGGAAAAAGCCTTCTACAAAGAGAGACTCAAAGCAAATGCTTAGGATTAGGCATATCATATTAATTGAAAGGGAAGACTGTCACAACCTGCTGGGAGCTTATGAGGGTGCTAAGTGATGTGCTACATGGCTGCTTCCTCCAGCTGCCCTCATCCAGGACCCTCTTGCTCAGCTGTTGAAGACCAGCCCAGTACCCAGGGACCTGGTGTCTCTACCCAGGTGGAGAGATGCATCTGCCACTTTCTCCTGTGCACTAGCAAAGCTGCTGCCGTACCAAAACTGAGCATGTATCCTGGTAACACACATACAGAGAAGACCAGGACCATTGCTGTGGCTACACAAATGGCCACAACATAGCACTGCCCCCAGTAGCACCCACACTGGGGATGCACACCAGACACAGGCACAGACAGACATGTCCCCTCCTCCTCTTGGGCTGGCAGGGGCAGAAGGTCACTAGTGCAGCATTCACACCACACTTTCCATGTTCACAAGCACATACATATTAACAGATGCCCTGAGCACCAGCATGACCCCTCTGCTCACCCAAAACCCCTACCTGGATTCCATCCCCAATTACCCACTCCACGTGTTCCAAATTTGCTGGCTGGTCCAGCTGGGGGCTCGCTGCAAACACGCAGCACTCTTACATTTGTTCCACAGACACCCCACACCTGGGGGTCCCCAGAATAGCCCCTGGGCCCTGAGCCTCTACTCCACGGCGGATCCAGCTTGGAGTTTGCCAGCGAATCCACACAAATCCTTAAACACACCCAGTTTAGGGAAGATACAGATACACATACCCAGCAGCTGGCACCCAGGTGCATTGTATTTCTACTCTCTACAATAGTATCAGGGACTATTCTTTCAAAAGATAATCCTACAACATGCTCAGACTATGTATTTATCTTCTCCAGTATGCAGCCAAATGCAGCTTTGAATTCTTTTTACCTAAAGACAGAATCAAGCTATTCTGAGTAATTCAGTTTATAGTTGGTACAACACTGAGACTAATAACAAGAAATTACAATTTTCATTATGCTACAACATATGCAGGATTATATACAAGCATGAGGTGGGGTTATGGTTCAGGTCCACAACACTTGGCCCAAATTCAAATGTAAAATCTGTGATATATTCAATCACAAACCATTGCTGGGGGAGAATATAGGTTTTCTTCACGTCCTGAAAAACATCCAGTCTTTCTTTTTTAATCAGGAAATATCACAACATTTTTATGTGAAACTTAAAAACTAAAAGGAAAATTCAGTCAAAACCGTATAATTTTAACCTGTGTAAAAGTAATTTCAATGCATAATTCAGAACACTTTGACTCAATAGGTTTTTAAACCTGAGTTTAAAAATCAGGAAAACAACTGGTATCAGCTACATGGAATCATCCTTCTTTTAATCACCTATTGCAGCAGATTCTATAAAGCTCATCCAGGTCAAGCCTGACTTCACATCCATAAGAGATACAGAGAATAATTAATTCTGCATCTTAGATCACAATAAAGGATAGCAAGCTCTGGTGCTGATAAAAGGACAGTTCAAGTGTAATAGGAACACATTTTTTTTTCTGTTTTCAGAACAGGTGTTCAACCAGCTGATACCTTCCTTACTGACAGTAACATCCAAAATTATATCAATTCAACCAGACAATAAACAGGTATAGTCACTGCTGCTTTCTTGCTACAACAAAAACAAATACATACCTAGTACTTTCTAACAATTGCAATTTGTGGAATTACTGGATATAAGGAACAGTTTTGATGCTTGAAAATGCCAATTAAAAAATAAACTGGCTCTTACAGGGGGAGAGGGGAGGAATGGATGATGAAGAGTGGGGATATTCCTGGTACTACTGATCACAGGATCACTGAACAGTCATGGTTGGAAACAACCTCTGAGATCACAAACTCGAACCACCAAAATGCCACAGAACACACCACCCAAAACACACACACACAAAACAAAACCCCAAAACAAACATAAAAACCACACACTCTACACCAAATAACAACCACAAAAAAACCTCCTGAAATCTCGACCACTAGTGCACGCTCTAAAGTTCCACATCTACACGTTTCTTGAATAACTCCAAGGAAGACCTCCCTGGGCAGCCCATTCCAGTGCCTGAACACTCTTTCAGTAAAAATATTCTTCCTAATATCCACTCCAAACCTCTGCTGCCACAACTTCAGGCCATTTCCTCTAGTCCTGTCATTTTAAACTTGGGAGAAGAGGCCAACACCCAACTCCCTACAACCTCCTTTCAGGTACTTGTAGAGGGCAATGAGGTCTCCCCTCAGCCTCCTGTTCTTCAAACTAAACATCACTAGTTCCCTCAGCTGCTCCTCATATGACTTTTTCTCTAGACCCTTCACCAGCTTGGTAGCTCTCCTCTTGACATGCTCCAGCACCTCGATGTCCCTCCTGCAGTGAGGGGCCCAGAACTGAACACAGTACTCAAGGTGTGGCCCCACCAGTGTGAAGTACAGGGGCATGATCACCTCCCTACTCCTGCTGGCCACACTATTCCTGATGAAGGACAGGATGCTGTTGGCCTTGGCCACCTGGGCACACTGCTGGCTCATGTTAAGATGGCTGTCCACCAATACCTCCAGATAATTTTCTGCTGGGCAGCTCTCCAGCCACTCTTCCCCAAGCCTGTAGTGTTGCATGGGTTTGTTGTTACCAAAATGTTGGACATAACACTTGGCCTTACTGAACGTCATATAACTGGCCTTGCCTCATTGATCCAGTCGGTCCAGGTCCCTCTGCAGTGCCATCCTACTCTCAAGCAGATCAACTCTCCCACCTAATTTGGTGTCATCTACATCCTACTGAGGGTGTACTCAATCTCCTCATCCAGATCATTCATAAAAGATACTGAACAAGACTGGTCCCAAAACTGAGCCCTGAGGGACACCACTGCTGACTGGCCACCTACTAGACTTGATGCCTTTTACCACAACTCTCTGGGCCCGGCCATTCAGCCAGATTTTTACCCAGTGAAGAGTATACTTGTCTATGCCATGATTCACCAGCTGCTTCTGAAGAATGCTGTGGGAGACAGTATCGAAGGCTTTACAAAAGTCCAGGTAGACAACATCCACAGCCTTCCCCTCAACCAAAAGTTGAGTCACATGGTCATAGAAAGAGATCAGATTGGACAAGAAAGACCTCCCTTTCATAAACTCATGCTGGCTGGCCCTGATGCTCTGGCTGCCCTGCACTTGCCGTGAGACCTCACTCAACATGAGCCTCTCCATGATCTTTCACAGTTCCAAGGTCAGACTGAAAGGTCTGTAGTTCCCCGGATCCTCCTTCCAGCCGTTCCTATAGATGAGCATTACATTAGCCACCCTCCAGTCATCTGGGACCTCCCCTGCTGACCAGGATTGCTGATAAACGATGGAGAGAAGCTTAGCGAGCTTCCCCCACCAGCTCCCTCAGTACTCTTGGGTGAATTCCAGCTGGCTCCACAGACTGTGTCTAGGTGCAGAAGCAGACCATTAACTACTTCCTCCTGGGTTTTGGGGGGGGATTGTTCTGCTCTCCGTCCTTACTTCCAGCTCAGAAGACTGAACACCCTGTGGGTAGCTGGTCTGACTATTAAAAATGGGGGCAAAGAAGGCATTAAGTATCTCAGCTTTTTCCTCATCCTTGGTTGCAATGTTCCCTCCCACATCCAGTAAGGGATGGAGATGCTCCCTGGTTCTCTATTTATTGTTGATGTATCTGTAAAAACTTTTTTCCCTGTTCCTTATGTCAGTGGCCAAGCTGAGCTCCAGCTGGGCTTTTGCTTTCCTAATTTTCTCTCTCTGTGACCTAACAAGATCCATGTATGCCTCAAGTTGCCTGTCCCTTCTTCCAAAGGTAGTATACCCTCCTTTTTTTCGTAAGTCACAGAAAAAGCTCCCTGTTTAGCCAGGCCAGCCGTCTTCCCCACCCTTTGATCTTGTGACACACAGGGACAGCCTTCTCCTGGGCCTTTAAGATTTCCTTCTTGAAGCAGATCCAACCTTCCTGGAACCCTCTGCCCTTCAGGACTGTCTCCCAAGGCACTGTCTCAACCAGCATCCTGAACAGGCCAAAGTCTGCCCTCCAGAAGTCCAAGGTGGAGTTTTTGCTAACCCCCCTCTTTACATCACTAAGAAGGGAACACTTCATCATTTTGTGGTCACTAAGCCCAAGATGACCTCCAACCACCACATCTCCCACTAGTCCTTTTTTGTTTATGAACAGGTGGTCCAGTGAGGAACCTCCCCTGGCAGGCTCACTTACCAGCTGCATCAGGAAATTATCTTCTACACGTTCAAGGAAGCTCCTAGGCTGCCTGCTCTCTGCTGTGTTATACTTCCAGCACATGTCTGGTAGGTTGAAGACATCAACCAGAACAAGTGCTGGTGATTGCAAGACTTCAGCCAGCCACTTAGAAAATACTTCATGTGCCTCTTTGTCCTCCAGCACTGTATCTCCCTTATTTGCCTTTCCCTTCATCTTTACCCATAAACTTTATCATCACTATAATCAAGCTCTATACAATCAAAACCCTCCCCTAACGTACAGAGCCACACCTCCGCCTCTCCTTTCCTGCCTATCTCTTCTGAAGAGCTTATATCCATTCACTGCAGCATTCCAGTCATGGCAGTCTTCCCACCACGTTTCTGCGATGGCAACTACATCATAGCTGTCCTGTTGCACAATGGCTTCCAGCTCATCCTGTTTGCTGCCCATGCTACACCATCAGTGTAGAAGCACTTGAGTGATCTACCCATTTCAAGTACAGAAAAGCAGAAACTGTTCTTGACATAGCAAATTGCACTTTTCTTCATTACAATATTTTATTTGGAGATACTGAAAACATTTTACCTATATATTTTAGTCACAGCTTATAATTTTCCTTTCCTTGTAGTCTTCTGTCTATTTTCCTCACTTCCGTGGATTTGATATGAGGAATTCAGTGGTGCCCAGTGACAGGATAGGTAATAGTGGTCACAAACTGAAACACAGGATGTTCTGACCATCAGGAAACACTTTTTTTTTTTTTTTTTTTTTTTTTTTTTAATGGAAGGGAGACTAATCACTGGTACAAGTGGTCCAGAGAGGTTGTGGAGTCTCCCTCCTTGGAGATATTTAAAAGCTCCTAGATACAGTCCTGGATAATCAGCTCCTATGTGTCCCTGCTTGGTCAGAAGGCCTCCAGAGGTCCTTTCCAACATAAACCATTCTGTGATTCTGCAAATTCTAAATGAAAATATAGAAATATGTGGAAAAAGCTTAATAATTTTCCAGAGCTAAAAGCATACTGTTGTACTGAAGTACATTATTTTTTACAATCCTAACTGTATAAAATGTATTCTGATACCAGAATTGGTTCTTTAATTCTATATAAATCTATTGCTTTGGAGAGTGGCATTAGAGACACAATCCCAAATCCTTACTTAAGCAAAACTCTAGAGAAGGTGGGCCAAGAACAGTGAGGTGTGGGCACTGCTTGTGACACTAAGCTTTTTGCTCCTGCCTTACTCAGAAATCCTCATACACAGACAAGAAGAGGATTGAATATAGTTTAAGTTATGTTGTTGATCTCAGTACAGGAAAGACCATGTTGTGTGATACCAAGTGCTTGAAATGTCCTATGGCAGATGAGGTAGTAGCTGTGTTGGAAATGAAACTTCAACGTAGCAAACATAAACACTAGTTTTCAAAACTTTCCGGTGCTTTTCTTTGTATACTAGCTTCTAAATTGCATTTTACTTCCAATTATGCATTTGAATCAAATTGCAAGTTACAGAAATCAGCATTAAGAAGAGCTTTTGCATGGTGAGATTGTTATATTCTGAAAACCAGACTTTCAAGCTTTGTTAAATTATTGTATTGTTTTTGGTAATGAGGGATCCAAGAAATAATTATACTATTGTTATGTTGCTGAATGTCTCACAGGGACAGATTTGGCTACAGATCCTATTCACTGCTATAAACCAGGATATAATTAAAAAAACATTTCTACACTGGGCTGTTGCAAACAGAACCTGCTGAATTTTAACTAAGCTGGCTTCTGAGTCTACAAATAGGTACTTTAAACAAAATGCCCTTCCTTCCACTCGATATATTTTTAAGTTAAAAGCCCTGATTTCTGTCCCTGATTTTCCAGACAGGCAGAAGTCACCAAAACATCCAATTCAAAACAAGTCAAAGAAGCTTTACAGAATGGGCCATATGTTGCATTTCAGAATATATATTCAAGCATGACACATCTTCAATTGTAACTGATATCTTTTATTTTAGAGATTTTGCATCAACAAAAATTCTTTCCTCTTCCTTTCTTAACTACTGGACAAACAAAGACAAATAAAACATTTGGGGAATATTTTCATTATGGCAAGATTGTTCATACTGAGGCTTAATAGAGAAACTTGAAAACAATTTACTGGTATGGAAAACAAACAGAAGAATCTATACATGAAATAATTTACTGAAACATAACACCACTCAAGAATAAAGAAGTCAGAGAGGAAACATTAAAATAAAACCAAGTGTGAACAGTAGACAAAGACTAAAAAGCCTATGAAATGATGATGATGAAGATTTTTTTGTGTACAAGTTTAAGAAAATACTGTAAGGACGTAAGAAAAAAACATGCTTATTTGGAGGAACTCCGTGAAAGATGTTTGTTTGTTAAAGTTTGTTCCTCTCAAGAGAACAACAAAAAATCTTGGATCATGTACTAAAATACGGATTCATGTTTTTAAGTGAGATCAAGTCTGTAAACAGAAGTTGTTGAGTCACAAAAAAGCAGACTAGTAATAGTTTCAGAAGGAAACAGGAAAGATCTTGTCCTGGTTTGTGTCGAACTGTGACACATCTGTTGGGCACCACTAAGCTTTAAAATATGTTTTTTATCAAACTACAGTTTAAACCCTTCTTTTCTCTTACAAAAAATAATAATATTTTCTCTTAAATTCCCACACTGGAAGCACAAACAGTGGTGCACCTTTTAATGTGGCAAGGGTGTGATCTAGGATTCCTTTAAAACTAAAATACAACAGGAAACTCATATTAAAAAAAAAAATACTGTGTTGGTACTTGCTCCACAGAAAGAACTGGCAAGGTTTTTGGTTGCGGTATTTGTTATAAATAAACAATGATTTGTTACATATTTTTTTCAGTTCTGGTTGACTTAATGAAAGCCTCCTAAAATCTAAAATGTACCTTTCCCTTTCCAATTTGGAAAGAGGAATGAAAATATACTTCCAGGCTCTGACCTCTTTGAAAATATGTAGTTGTTCTCATAGGAAGGCTACAAAGCATCTAAAATAGAGCTTTCTATACTTCAGTTCAGTGATCACTGATACACACCTTTGTTTGTATTCCACTCAAGCTTACAAAAGAACATGAATCTGAGATAAAATCATGCAACTTTCTTAGTAACAGCCATCCTCACTTCTCTCAGATAATCTTGGCTCAACTCTGCGTTACATACATACTGTGTAGTAGATCCCTGCAATTTGCGAAGAGAAATAGGGTTGCGTTTTTTCTTGGCTGCAACTAAACTCACTCACACAGTCTCCATGGCACTCCTTATTCAAGGATCTAACTTGCCTCATTGTGTAATCCATTCTCTACACTTATCTTGATGTCTTAGCCACAGAACCAAGATAATGGAGATAGATAATGTTTCCATCCATCTCTGAGGCTAAACTAAGAACAAAAAAGAAAAAAACTAGTCATACTGCATCTTCGTGCTACCCATATAAATAGCTGGTGCAGTTAGGTATTTTTTACTCATTTTTTTCTCTCTAAGGTAACAACGTTGGTATTGATTTCAGAATGTAAATTGCTGTTATACCAGACAATAATTTGATTTCTTCTGCTCAGTTTTGCAGTACTATAATTTTAAAGAAATCAGTAAACTACACTGTAATATATTAAGAGGAAGCATAAATATTATCACCTATTATATGTCTCCTGTGACTTAAGGCTGCATAGTGTTGGTCTTCAGGGTGAAAGTATCAGTTACGGTCTACCCACTGACTGGTGAGGAAATGGCTGCATGATGGTTTCAAGCATATTTAAACATGGGGAACAGCCACTCTTGGGGGTTGATTTAGTTTTGCAGAGACAGTGAATTCTTTTCTTTCTTTGCAAATACCTGCAGTCAAATCCTACAGTTTCAATGATGTTCTGATGTAATATGATCTTCCTGTATTTACGTAGACATTCCTTCACTTTTTTTCATGAAACTACAGTCTTTGTGTCATAAGTTCTTCCTGGGTTTATCTGATGTTGTTTGTTACGTTGTTTGCTTGTTTTGTTGTTATTGGACACTTTCAAGACTGACAAACCTTTATCTAAAGACTCTATAAAGACAGAACTATTGTATACTTCATTTGCAGGTTTGCCTTCCTAATATCTGCTTTGAAGGCAAATACTTCTCTTCCTAATAAACACTGTTATCTATCTACGATCATCTTTGCCTTGCCTGTATCAGAATATTACCTTGTTCAATTTGGGAGTCTGGTAAAATGCTAATTCATTTTTAACACTTTCTGTCTTCGCCCCAATTCTCCTGAATCGATTGTCTGAGACTCAGAATGAGTCTGATCAGTTCTAAGCCTACAATTATGTAAATTACTATCCCAGATGCATGGAAAGGTACATGGGGGAAGTGACAGAAATTGCTGTACACAATAAAACCCAAAAGACAATAGCCAGGTATGCTACCAGTAGATAGCTAAGCCACTATTCACTATTGAGCAAAACAGCTAGATCTCAGTAAACAACAGTCTCCTATATTTATTACAAGTATCTTACCAGAAAACGTGGAAAATAATAATGGGAATGGATTCATTAAAAATTTAGTAATTTTGTAGGTAACTATGAAAAATTAGTGTTGTATCTAGGCTAGTTTTCTAAACACATTTCACACAGAATCTCAGGGGTTGGAAGGGACTTCGAAAGATCATCTAGTCCAACCCCCCTGCCAGAGCAGGGTCACCTAGAGTACATCACACAGGAATGCATTCAGATGGGTTTTGAATGTCTCCAATGAAGGAGACTCCACAACCTCTCTGGGCAGCCTGTTCCAGTGCTCTGTCACTCTCACAGGAAAGAAGTTTTTCTGATGTTTACGTGGAACCTCCTATGTTCCAGTTTGCACCCATTACCCCTTATCCTATCACTGAACATCGCTGAAAAATGCTTGGCTCCATCCTCCAGACACTCCACCTTAACATATTTGTAAACATTGATGAGGTCGCCCCTCAGTCTCCTCTTCTCCAAGCTAAAGAGACCCAGCTCCCTCAGCCTTTCCTCATAAGGGAGATGTTCCACTCCCTTCATCTTTGTGGCTCTGTGCTGGACTCTTTCCAGCAGTTCCCTGTCCTTTTTGAACTGAGGGGCCCAGAACTGGACACAATATTCCAGATGTGGCCTCACCAGGGCAGAACAGAGGGGGAGGAGAACCTCTCTTGACCGACTAACCACACCCCTTCTAATGCACCCCAGGATGCCACTGGCCTTCTTGGCCACAAGGACACATTGCTGGCTCATGGTCATCCTTCTGCCTACTAGGACCCCCAGGTTTCTTTCTTCTATACTGCTCTCCAGCCGGTCAGTCCGCAACCTGTACTGGTACATGGGGTTGTTTTCCCCCAGATGCAAGACTACGCTTGCCCTTGTTGAATTTCATTTGTAGTTAAAGAAGGAGAAAGAAAAGACACCTCTAGTGAACATTCATGCCATCCTAAAAAGTGTATGATTGAAAAATAACAGTAGAATGCCTTTTTTAAGTGTTTGTACTCAATCATTGACTACAGATGACTAGGTAAACTTAGGACATGTATTAGAAGACCTAAGACAGATTAATCCCTTTGACAACTCTGTTGTTATGCTTCTTGACAGCAGAGAAAAATTACATTCAGAATTTTCAAATTTAAATGCTCAAAGTTAACCTACCAGCAAGAAAAGGTGTATCTTACGTTATGTTCATAACTATTTAGAAAACCAACTTTAGTTAATCATGACTTGAATTTTATCTGTCGTTAAATACTTAGGATCCAAGAACCCAAAGAAACACATCTCACTCACAAAATGATACTGCACTGTGAACTGTCTTGTGTTTTGCTCTGGTACAATTTATCGTAAGATCTTACTTCTATTACAGCATGCAAAGAAACTCACATATAATCAATTTAGTTGTAATAGAATTATACTTTATGTGATCTTTAGTAATTTAAAGACTTCAGTGATCTTCAATTAATTTGTTTAGCTTGATTTTGGTGATGAGCTCCTAGCAAGGCAGATAATGCACTCACAAGTGCACTCAATTGGAGCAGCACTGCAGAAGCCCTGTACCAATTGTAACAATAACCAACATAACTTCTCCCCACTCTCAGAAGTTTTACATTAGTAAAAGCAAGTGTTGATCAATAATGTATGTGAACTACTAAAACACAGAAACATCTGCTGCTGAAGTTTTACAAGTTTAATTATAATAATAAATTTGCCCTGATTTACATTCTGTGAAGTTCTTCTGGCTTCAGTAATGTGAGCAGGGTAATAAAGTTTTGGGACTTTATTTTAACTATAAATTACATATTTTAATGTGGGGAAAAAAAAACCACAAAACAACAACAACCAACTGAGAATACTTTCCATCTGAGGAACATACATTATCTGAAGGCTGCTTACAAAAAGAACCCCATTATTGTCCTCTATGAATGAAATAATGAAAATACTGTCTGCTGTATTTGCAATTATAACGTTAACATAAATTATGTGTATAGTATTTAATGAGTTACAGCAGTATTCCATCAACTAGGGTTTATTATTTGAATTCAGTAAGCTGATACATGTGATACCATTTCAATAATCACTCTTGATACTGCATTTTATTGTTGAAGCTGATAATTACTGTGTTACAGAAGTGCTGTGTGTTTATGCTTTCATGAGGGTCAGTCACCACAGCAAATATAGTTATGCAGTATCAGGAAGGAGGAAACTTTACAGTGATCGTCAGGAAAAAGAAAGATGTGATCAAGACCCCTTTAGTATTCTGTTCCATTAGCACTCTTCAGTACAGCAAATAACCTTGGAAATCAAGCAAGCCACAGATCTTTAAAGTGTAGCAATCTTCTGCCTGGGGTAACGGCAGCCCTAACTCTATATTTAAACTAACCTCAGAATTTAAATATTTTTAATTGTTTATATAATAATAAGAAAAACATACTTTAAAATCCACCCAGTCAGCAGCAAATGACTAGGAAGTTTTGTATCACAGGACTTTAGAGGTAGTCAGATTTACACTGTTTTAAAGGAAAAATTAAAAAGAAAAAAATTAAATCTGAAGCCGTTTAAATGTTCCCGCTCTGTACCAACCAGTGCTCATAGCAACATCATTATGTCAGTCTTTTATTTAAGGGAGTTTTAGGAAACGCAATTAAGACCATATTTCTTCTCAATAAAGCATGAATTAATATATGCAGAAGAAAACCCTGAATTCTAAGATAACCTGCAGTTGGCATGGGGTGGGAGGAGAGCAAGGAAGGAGGCTCTCAACTTAGGAATGCTGTAGGGGGAACAGTGTATTAGAACATTGCGTCCTGAAGTAGTACTAGCATGTGTAATGGCATCTGTCACTGACAGCTCACTGGGTTACAATTAATTTTGAGTCATCAGTCATGTCTTCTCCTGCAAGCACAGAAAGCTGAAACTGCAGCAGCACTGCCCTTTGAGGATAAGACCTTTTACATGCTATGATTCTAGAAAGCAGCTGTACATCTATTAACACAATGGACACTATAGCTGTCACATTAGATAAATGGTTCCACACTGGAAATGCTGAAAGTAGACATAATTGTCAAGGATAATACGATTAAGCTGATGCTTCCTGGGAAAGATTCAATTTCTATAATATTTTAAATTTCAAACTGGTATTACTATCCCAATCAATTGCACACATGGTAAGTTAATTAAAACACCCCTGTTAAAACATACCTGCATCTCTATTAGGGAAAGAAGTAGACAATAAGGTATTTGCACCACAAAAACCTACCTTTGTTACTTGGGACAGTAAATGCTTTGCTAAAAGCAGATTTGTAATTTTTTTCTCTCCCCCCCCCCCCCCCTTATTTGAACTCCCAAATTTTTGGAGCTTTCGTTTTGTATATACAAACATGTGCTACAGGAAGTAAAAAAAATAATGTATCCCCAGCTTTTCACATAGGGTTCTTCAGGAAACAGTTTCTATTACTAACTACAAAGTCTTCTTCCACTACATATAATATGTACATCTGCCTGTAGCATCTTAGGAAGTGAAAGCTTGAAAAACTAAATCCAGAGAGTGTGAAAGGAATTTCAGTGCTTAAATGGGCTTTTATGTTTTGATAATGGGTCTTTTATTCCTGTGCTATGTTTACTATCAGGGCAAATCCCTGCTACATGAAATTACAGTCCCAAATAAGACTCAAAATTAAGAGTAAGCATATTAAGGTCTTTCATACAAAGATTTCTGAGGAAAAAAAATACGCTTCAGCCTTTATTAACAAACAAGATGAAAAAAGAAAGAAGAAGGAAAAAAATAAAGGCCTTTTTTGCATAGAAAACAGCTACACAGAAAAGACAGCAGTACTACTATACTATCAAAACACTGGGTTCTCTTACAACTATCTTATTGTGAGAGTAAGTAGTTAAGTATCTATTTTTTGCAGGTCTCAAGTAGAAGTCAAATGAGAGCTGACAAGAATCACTATTATTACTAGACTTCATCCAATTTTCTGTGTTTTCCATAAATTACATATGGCATGTTCTTAACACATTAAAAGTTACAGGGAAAACAAGAACTCTAACTATCTGCATAGTTTCAGAAAATACTACCAACATCATGGCTCCCCTTGGACTAGGCTGAAAGGTAAGTTTGATTGTTACTGCTCATGTTCAGGTGTTGATAATCTCACTTAATTTGTGTCAGCTGAATTTATGCTACTAAAGTGAACTCACACTGGTGAATTTCTGCCTTTCTTTCAGCAGTCCAAAAGAGTAACTTAGCAGAAGTCTTTGAAGTTACATTAGCCGATAGTATTAACCATATACTTCTGCTCATCTTCTATTTGAAACAGATAAACTAAGTCACATATTCAAATCTACACACTTTCATACAATCTTGGCCTGTGACTTCAACATTATCTGTCTACAAAACTGGAGAAAACAGGACACTGGACAGTTACTTTGAACATAAATCACACATATTGGAGCATATTTTCTTCAAATTTACATACAAGCAAGTTTCTCATTTCACAGAATTTGTTGGATGCCATCACCTTTGATCCCAATGTTTAAAACTGATGGACTTATTTGTGCACTTTCCACCTAGAGCACATGACCATGTCTTTTAAAAAAAATAGCTGAAGATTGATGACTTTTGAGCCCAATATTTATTAACATTTTAAGGGTAATTTATATGTATTTTGCAAATGCTAGCTTTTCATTAGGCAAACTGACAAGGCCAAATATCATTTCATGAAACAATATTAATTTAAATAAAAGCAGGAAAAACAGAGAAAAAAAAATGAAATTGCACTTCACAAAAATATTGTAAAGGTATATGTACATACCCCATGTGTCTTTGTTTTTCTGAGAATATTAAAGGCTCAAAAACCTTGTATCTAAACCTAAATCAATGTTTTACTAATATTGCCGTTATGTCACGATACATTTTATGTTACATTACTAGCTGTCTACAGAACAGACAGGACACATTTCTGAGTGAGACTTTAGCATTAGAACAATTACTAAATAAATACTATCTATGGGCAAATTGAACTTAGTTGCTTTACTGTTTTAACATCAATTTTTCACACAGTAGTAGATAAGGACCCTTTCTGATATGTACTATTATGACAGATGGAAGAAAATGCATGGTGATACTTTGAGACTTAAGGTGTTATCAGACTATAGAATACATCAAAGCTCAGTGCCTATGGAAGCCACCTTATCTTGGTCTTCAAAGGCTGACAAGACACAAAGAATGTGTCCAAATCCTCTGAGCTGATCTTTATTTTTGACAGATCATAGACATAGAAGTCTGAGATATTTTCACAGAAACAGCAAGGAGGGTGATAACTAGTAAAAAATGGCAGATAACCACACCTACTTCAGCAAGAATCTGAAAAGCTTTTTTTTTTTTTAGAAAGAATGAGCAGAGGAACATGTAGTTTTTTACATTACAGTTATTAGTAATATAAAAAAGCAGAGAAAATAGCAGACAAAACAGCTTCAAGGTTGAGAAAATTCTCTGAAATGGAGACTTCAATACTTGTTTGCAGAATTTTTAATTTAATTTCCAGAAAGAATAAACATGGCCTAACCAAGAACTTGGTAAAGTCACTGGAAAGTTTGTCACTGGTATCAATGGCATTAGGATTGGCCTAACCACATCTTCACTAACCTAAATCTAACACAATCCCAAGTTTTTCTTCTCAGCTAACAGTCAATGTCCTGAATATTTCTGACTTTACCAACCTCTTTAATCTAAATTATGTTACACACAGATATTATCTTTTGTATTGAAAACACTTACCATATATAATCTACTTTTTTGGCTTGTAGTGTTGGATTTTCTTTTCCAGTGTACGCTAACAAGTGTTCTTCGGATAAAAATAAATAAATAAATAAATCTTATTATAGTTTCTTAAACAAGCTATAGGTATATTAAATCATTACTTAGGCTTGACATTAAGTTCTGTGTGCGAGAATTTTTTGTATGTGTGCAGATTCCTGTGCTTGAACATTTTAGAATCAATTAAATATATATTCTTCTAATAGCTTCTCTCTCTAGTTCCTAAACTGACATCAAATTCTTATATGTAATTAATGAACTATCTTGAAGCATCCCTTAACTTCTGAATTATACAAAGGCCAAAAATCCTTGTCAAAATTTATGCTGCAAAGCAATATTGACATTTTAGTATGAAATGCCAGGCATGTTTCATTAAAGGCCCAATTCTGCAGTTATTTTTCAGAAGGTGATGTAGGCCTTGCACTGCAGTAAGGATTGTTGACTTCAATGACAGGTAATTATTCCATTAATACCTCCATTATACAAAGACAGACAAATTACCAAAGTGCCAAGCATGCATTACATTTGGCCAGGCCAGTCCTTATGTAAATGCAGGCTACATAACAGCCATAGACACATATAGCACAGCTGTATTCCCTTTGCTCTTTATTACAGCACACACATTGCACCAAGGCAGAGTGATAACAGGTGTAACAAACAGCAGGTAAACTAGTTAGATGAGTCTTTTTGGTATCAGGCATTTCCTTGAAATTGTGGAAAAAGGCAGGTAAGATTACATTTGGATAAATACTTATCTCAAAGTAATCTTTTTTCCAGGGGAATAGTCATATATAATGTTTATTGCAACCAGTTTCATTAAAATAAATACAATATAAATTATTTAATAATTCATTCTGCATCTCACGTAAAAAGAGCCTAAAACATATACATGTAAAAGATTAGAGAAATGCCTTGTACGCACTTTGAAAAAGACCAGAGGGTACGGGCTTTGCTCTGAGAGAGGTAGAATTAATTATCACCATTTCTTAGGAAAATATATAGTTCAAAATCTCTAGACTAAAAACTAGAAATCCTCTAAGATAATGTATTTTGGATAGCAGTCCTAGTAACAATGGTAAAAATAACAAAAGTAATCTGACATCACATGGTACATATCTAACCTCATCACGAGGAAGCCAAATGTTTCCCACACTAGGAAAAAAATTATATGGTATAGGATCTGGGTTGACAGATGGAAGGAAAAGAAAGACAGATGTGCTCTAATATCTTGACTCATTTTTTTCCTTAGTAATTTATTATTTTTTTTCCCCATAAGTTCACTATAAGGCATTGCTTACTCTGTAACACTGACTACAGACACTCACCAGAGCAATAATGCCTAGTATCCTTTAGGACTCTGCCCACTAGTATTATCCCAAATGACATTGAGTAACAAGCAGAATGACTTAACAGCTGGCACTTCCCTTAGAAATGGCAAACCACCAACCAGGTCCAGTTTATGCAGCCCTTATAGAAAGGACCATCTGGAATGCTAGTCTGAATCTTAACAATTAAAATCAGGGGCCAGGTCAGACAAGTAGCATCTTAAAGAATTCATGACACTGAGTTTCTAAGCTAAACTGAAACTGACAGAGAAGCTAAAATGTAAGAGGATATAAGTAGTCATTCTCACTCAGGGGGTGGAAGGTAATCATGTGGTTAAAAGTACAGGACACAGAGTTGTAAGACTGACTTTGTGACATATTTCATGTGTAATAACATGTAAGTCACTGTAATCAATAGAAACTTTCACATAAAGACTTAGAATCAGGTACCTGGGGGAGTCAGGTATATAATCTGCTGTCAGCTGCCCGTGATGTGAAACACTCCACATTTTTGGTTATTGGTAAGTGGGAAAGATCACTGCTTTTTTTTCAGCCAGGCATGATGTTTATAAAAGCTAACAAATCAATTTAAGATAACCAAAGAATACTTTATTATTTTATAATTTGAGGCAGAAGAACTGTATTTCTAAATTCCATTTACTTTATTATAAAAGGCTAAACACTGAACAGGAGAAGGATGGAAGCGCGGAACTGTGAGAGGTAATACTCAAATAACATATGAAAGAATGCCATTTCCTCACAACAGTTGCAGTCTGAAGACTGGATGAAGTAAAGACAGCAAGAGAGCCATAGGGAAATAACAAAGGTAGCAGTAACAGCTCTGTATGATTACTATTGTTAGGTATGTGTTTTCCTTGATGGATCTAAACTATTATTTCTGGTTGTTTCTGAGGATATCCCTTCCTTCTTAACAAACAAACAAAAAAAATCTTCCTTTGTTCTTGTTCATAATCTATTACTTTGTTGTTATTTAATCCCTGTTTTTCACTTGTATGTGATGAATTTCACGTCAAGATATTCCTTTTCATGCTTTTATTTTTGAAACAACAGCAAATAAAAAATTACATTTACTCCTCCTTTAGATAATTCCTGGTAAAATCCAGTAGTCATCTACCTGAAAACAGCTAGGGCATCTTTGGGAACACAAACATAGACCCATTATCAAGTAATGGCAAGAACAGGCTATTCTGCATAAACACTTCTATTAGATGGTTGTGAAAATGCCTAAATGTAAGTTTTCCAGTAATTACAGGAGTTGGCTTAATCTTACAAGAGGTCATACTTTGTGATACCACTCAGCTCACTGTCTTTTCAGGCTATCCTTTACTGGTACTTTAAAGGTATTTTCAACTAATATTTCTTCAAATACACAAAAATAATTACTGAAGCGATACTACATGAGTAGTCCAAGTGAAACCACAGAACTAATAATTACTGGAAAATTATTAATATTTATACACATTACATTATATGGACATTCATCTATAATAATATCAAAACACTGCTTATATAAAAATGGTGTAAAACTTCTCCAAACCAGCAACTCAAAACCAAAATGCTTTGCTCAGTCCTGTTTTGTCTAGACTCAAATATGACAAATCTGTTGTGCCAGCTTCCAGAATAAATATTTCAAGCAGTACCAATGACAATTAGCACTGGTATCTAACACAAAGACCCTCTATGCTTACTTGTGGTTGTGTTTAATTTCACATTGAGATGATTAATCAGAGGAAGTGTCTTTATTCTGCTGTTTTAACTTCAAGAAATGATCTCATCTGTTTTTATCCTATTATAAGGATGGTTACAAAAAATGGGAAACAATTAACACTGGGTTTAATGCGTGAATGCCATAGAGCTGAAGTAATTGCACTCAAGGTCTGCTAACTTTTTAATCAGGCATTTGGTTGCAAGCTGCTCACGATTGATTCTGAGAGAAGAACTAACACAACCGAGGCAGCAAGAGCAGGTGTGCCAAAAAAAAAAAAAAAAGAGACATGTTGGCAAAACCAGTTAAAGAGTCTAGAGGGTAAAAGCAACAAAAACTAACGGAAAATTCTTCCTGAAAGATTTTTGCTTGGGATCCAGTCATAAATGAGTGAAATTAATTGAGGCAAATGAGCATAGAGGGGGTTTTACCAAAAATAATTAAGAAATACGAAGAGCAAAACTACAAAAGCTCAATTCTTGCCAGTCAGAATCTTAGTAAGCAGAATTAATTAGATCGGGGATTTGAAATTTTCACATGCATTTTGCTAAGTAAATAAGACATACCATGAGAGGTTTTTGGAATTGCAATTAGAACACTTACTATTCTCAGAATTTATGCTTTGTTTTGGAGAAAAAAACTGAGCCATTTTTCTGTTCTTTAAAATATTTTTTTTCCTTTCTCTAATAAATCTATTCTGCATAATTAAGGGAGTCCTGGAATAAGAAGTGCTTGCACAGCATAGCACGGGGTGCATGCATAAATGTCATGTTTTTATGAAGATTATGACTACACAGACACAGTCTACAGAATCACAATTATGTCAAAGAAGCAAGTGTATCCACTTGCAAGAATATAATCTAAATAAAAGCTTCATGCTTACATCAGTTTTTAAGTGAAAATACTTCTCCCCAGTTCATATACAGTTCCACAGCAGTAAACTCCTTCCAGGATTGCCCCCAAGGAAAAACTGATTAGGTGTGCACACCATTTTAGAGGTTTGTGTGTTGCTTTTTAAATTAAGATCCTTAGCTATATACTCTGTTTAACTAACTTTAATTATTTTGGCACATTTCTAAAAAAAAATTCTGTATTTTATATAATCTTATATAGCAGTTCTGCATCAGGATCGTGACCAAACTCCCCAATACCTCTAGATTAGAAACAGAAAACCAAACTGATAATAAAGTCATGACCTTTGTTAATACAAATCAAGAAAGAATCTCTTATGAACAAGTAAGCACCACCCATCTTGGTGGGAAAAAAAAAAAAAAAAAGCAACACCTAGGTAACAGGTAACATGAAATATTTCAAAGATGTATTTCACAGATTTCTCTGAAAACCTTGTACAAATAACACTTTTTAAAAGACTGACAAGAAAGAGGATTGAGCTGGAATGCAGACATTTCTGAAACAAAAATAATTTGCAAAATTCTAATCCTTCTGCCTAGCAATAATTTCCTTGTAAACTCCAGAAATAGGTTACCTAACTTTTAGGCAGTCTTTGGTGAAGGAATGACTAATATATGTCAGCTTCCATGCTTTGCTATTTCTAAGGCAAAACACTTGATGATTTAGCAGCAGACGAGTATGTTAAAACTAAGGGTATCTAAACATTGTTCTAAAACCTTGCTGGGTTTTTTTTGTTTCCCCTCCCCCGACAAGTGAATCCTACTAAGTACAAGATGTATTCATTAACTTGGAGAGTTACGGTATAGAGATGCCCACATCACAACACACAGACTCAACAGCATCCCTTCAAGTTCTTCTAGAGTTGGCCAAGTAAAGCACTGGTAGGATTTCAGAAGCTGCATTATTTGCCCTATTTGCTTTAATCAACAGAACAATCTATTCTCAGATCATTCACCAACACTTGAAAACAGCAAGTTGCAGCTGAGCAAAACAGCAAGGGCAGCTTCTAAGTAAGGCAGATGACCCCAAAAAGCCTACAAGTTTTTCTCTCTTCTAATGCCTAAATGGCAGCAATTTTGTGAAGCAATAGCCAGTTCAATGGCCACTATCTTTCCTTGGGATAAGGATAGAATGTAGTCATGTATTTGTGAATCTGCCAACGCTCCAATGACAGCTCTCTGTCTTTCATTTTCCTTCTAACAAGTTATCATTCAGTCACTCCACTGTCTGTCATCTGCAGGTGAAGGGTTTTACAGAAATGAAAGGCAGTGGTCTGGCACAGGGCCACCCACATACCCTCACAAAGAGATCCTTAATTATAAGGAACCTTCATATCTCTCTGATCTGGGAGTAATTCAGGATAGGTGCCAGTAGGAAAAAGAACAAAGAAACCAGCATTTTAAAATTCCCTCAGTGGCTTAATAACACTGCTGAGATGGCTTTTGCCACATTAAACAGACATGCTCCTTTAGACTCTAAATATTGCTCTGAAACTAATTCCCCAAGCATTGTCCAGAGTTTAAAAGGGGTTTGGACACCAACAATCAGTCTTCGAAGTCATTCTTCAAATTCCAGTGGACTTGGCTGAAGAGACAGCTGGCATATTCAGGTCTTTCCAAGCCAAGGAGACAGAGGGCATTTTGATTTCTTTGCAATTGTTGTCTTTAAAGGACTTGGGAAAAGCAATTCCAACACAACAGCTTATTTCTAAAATGCTTTAAAGTGAAGCATAGGTGTGGGGGGTAGTGAACTAGCTGATATTTCTGAAAGGTGCCTACATTCAGTACAGCATTCTGACACTTCAGGAGAACACTACAGGAGCTGCAATACATTAGCAAAGCCTGACAGGGTAAAGATCTTCCTTCACTTGCCATTTTGTTTTTAAGTGACAAGAAAGCTACAGGCAGTAGAAGATTTCAAGATGAGGATTTTATCTGATACTCACATGAAGCATCATTGTATGCAATTCTAAGTGATGTCAATAATCTAAATGTAACTGTATATAGACAGAAAAAAATATTTTAAAAATCTTACAATAACCAAATTTTGGAAGTGGTTAAAGTTTCAGCTTCCTCCATGTTAATACTCACCTACATAATTCCTCTGGGACACACTCAATAGTTTAAAGAGCCTATTCACCTATCCATATTCACTCAGTTGAACACTCAGCCGGATCACTTGCTTGTGATGTTTCTAGTACTTGCGTTAATTTCATTACATTCTGTGAGATATTCATCATGAAGAAATATCATGACATCAAAATGCAATATAATACTTAATTCCAGGCCACTTATATGAGTGAATCAAATTAACGTCAATCTGTAAAATTGCTCTGAGTTATTAGTGAATATATTCACTCCTTCCAGGCCCTTATCAGCTTCTGCAGAATCTAAGCTTTTTAAAAAATTCTGAAAATAACATCTTAAAACTATAGACTGAAGGAAGGGAATGTGGTGCTTGCTTTCTAAATCAGCAGACAGCTGGAATGCCACTGCTGTAACACAAAGATTTGACAGGCTACAGCAGAGTTAAAAATGACAAGAGCCTTGTCATATTTTCCTGCTGCTACTCAAAACTCTCTGAGCAGTAGGAGACTGACGAGGAGGTTAATTTTGCTCTGCAGCAGTTTAGACTATGGAAAACCAAAGAAAGTAAACACCATAGGACTACTTCATTTCCATAAATTGTCTTAAAATGTCTTTGGTTTAAAAAAAAAAAAAAAAAAGTTCTTTATTTCTCTCATCTTAACAGTAAAAATCAAGGAAAACAAGCCTGAATATAGTATTTCATGCATTACGTCGTTCCAAAGTACAGTCATTCATGGAGAAAAAACAGTTTCATTTGTCTTTTGGAGCAAGATATAAGAAGTTATAGTTAAGACTGCCAGGTGACGTGAGCCAGATGTCCACAAAGGATGCAAGGCATGTACACTGTGACCAGGGAAGTGGCAGGGAAACTAAATCTAGAAATAAAAATCATAGCAGGAGATAATTGAGAATGGACAGAAAGAGGAGGACTGGAGTCAGGGAAGCAGTCTGAAACTTAGAGGTAGGAAAGAGAAATGAAATGGAAGGCAGCACAGAGGTTGTGTGTATGACCGAGGCTGTATGCCAAGCCAAGGGCAAAATAAGAACAGATACCGATTTTTATTTACCAGTGGGAGAAGAGGAGGGTGGTAAAAGGAGCAGATGTTACATGGAATCAGGAGAAAAACCTCTAGCTGGCCTGTGCAGTTAGGAGTAGGAACTGGATGGAAAATGTAAGAAAAATCCACTGAGAAAATAAATTAAGATAAAACACTCCATGATTGAGTACAATACCACAAAACTCTACTGGGAAGGAACCAAAATTTAGTAGTGAATAGTATCATAGTGATCAGAATGGATAATTTGCTTTAAATCTAGGTATTAGAAGGTATAGATTAAATGATGAAAACACGTTCACTGGAAAAACTATATGAAAAATTCCAATTTGAATTAGATTTTGTCCTTGCCTTCACCATACAAAATGTATATGTTACTAGGGAAGTTGTTACACTTTATACAAATGACCCATTATGGTGAAAAGATTCTTTCCAAGTCAGTGGAGAAAACTGGGCATTTGCTAAGGATGTTAAGTTTAAGACATCTTCCTTAAGATGGAATGAATCAATTCATGTCAGTGCCACTTACTTCCATTGACTAAAACCAGTGTCTGTCTACATGAATGCCTCTAAGATTAAATGTTACAAACTCGGGTAACTTCAGCTTTAGTTTCTATTCTTAATTTCCTGAATGGTTAATTTAGGTTCTGAGAGTTGAGAACACGCATGCAACAGTGGCTTATGAACCACTTCTTCAATGCCGCAAAAGCTACCAATATCCTTTTGATTCTGCACTAAAGCATAAACGTGTTAATATCTGCAAAGCATTCAGACAAAATACTGATAAATGTCATAGCAGATTCCACGAGAAAACTAATAGCTCTGTCTTCAAAACATTTAATTAACACTGCAACAAATAACATCAACATACAGTGAACAAGGAGGAAGACAAATATTAAGGTTAACTAATTAACTTGGATGGAATATTTTGTGTACTGAACAGGATCAAGATTCTCTGGAAATAATGCTTATATATGATGAAGTAATTAAAGACTGTATTGTAATTCCTACACATGGGGAAATTGAGTTTCCAGTAGCAACATGAATATTGGCTTCTGGGTGCTAGATTCTGCCACAGCAACTTGCAAACAGGTAGGGTGAGAGGACATCTTGCCAAGACATCCACACAAGTACAAGATACAGTTCTGCTAGCAGGAAGAAGCTCAAGGTAATTGGAAAAAAAATCTATGCTTTCTGTAAAACTTTTTTCAATAATCTTTGCCAAGTCTTTTTAAATCTTTTGGAAATACGGTTCAGTTTTTTCCTGTTTGTTTATTTATATCCTCTTTATCCTAGCCCAGGAGTTTTAATTGCTTCTCTTCTTTATGAATTAAAAACAAACTGACATTATATAAAAGCAATTCAAGATTCAGTTTTTCACTCTGCCTTTTAAAAACATCACCAGAGAACACTATTTTTGACCACACTTCCATTAAACCGAATGCATATTTGTTAGACAGTCCCTCACATTTTTCAGCTCGCACTGTTTCTATTTATAAGTCTCATGGATTACAGACTGAAATGCTTCCACAAAGGCATACTTGGCTCAATTTGTATGCTAGTCTAACTGGCAAGAAACAACAACAGTGTTCAGGACTGACACTCTCCTCTCTTCGGAGAGAAATCTGCTGTGAAAAGTGAACCTATGCACACAGTCATTGAGAAATTTGAACATGCTGTGATTGGAAGTGACAACATGGCTTGCTTAGCGAGGATCTGTTTTGAATGTGCAGCTTCAGAATTATTTACCAATTAAAAATGTTTTACCACGGAGAAACCCATTGAGATTTGCCTCTTGTTTCCTAGGGTGCAGGAGTGTGAAATCATGGATGAATGAGCTATAGCACCATAATTTGCTTCTGTCAGTTTAAATGAAAAGGTCTGAAATGAACTGGTGAAATTAGTTCACAACATTTTTATTGACCATTAAATGCAATTTAGCTTTGTGGTAATCTGTAAAAACATACCCACCTTTCACACACTTCTAATCTTACATCAAACAGCGGAATTATTTGCCCTGTATCCTATTCCATGCCCTCTTTAGACTGGGGAAATTAAGGTATCAACCAATTGACACTGAATTCCCAACATGCAGTATTTTGAAGAATATGCTGCTTGCATGTGGATAAGGCTGAAATCCACCTACCTACACAAAGAGCTCCTACTCTATCCTCTGCCCCCTCCTACACACATAGTAAGCTGAGGCTGTTTTATTCTGATGTTTATGGTGCTGAAACAAATAGCAGCTAAAAAGAAAGACCTTAACTTTTGGGCTGGAAGAAAGAAAGGACACTTGCTGGCAGTAAGGGATATGCATGTGACTAATATCACTCTTACTAATAGTAAGAGTCATTCAGCTGTGAAATGACTCATAATTAGGATGACCTCATTCAAAAACCAGTTACAGCAATATACTAGATAAGCAAATCAAAATCATCGCTTCAGTTCTTTAAAGACAGATAGCATGCAGTATCCATCTGTTAAGAGGCACCACCTGTTCTATCAACTGACTACATCGACTCAAGTATTAAGCAGGAAAGTCAATTAAGTCAATCCATGTGCAAGAGGACCTTCATGAAGGGTGAGCAATTGTTCTGTCCTACCTGGTTTCTCATCCCAGCAGGGAAGAAACAGGACAACTCCAGAACAACTGCATCTGTCCCTTGTCAGACTCCATCTCCACCTCTTGATTAATAATACATGAAGTACTGAACAAATACAACACAGCCTATATAAGAAGTGGGTTGTAATCTGTTACCGACACAAGGTCATTAGTTTCTGTGTCATACCCAGAAATAAATCTAATTAAGTTTTCTGTTTCTGTTGTTTTCCTCTGAGTGAAGGCTAAATTTTATGTGCCCAAACCTACCATCATCTTAAAACGCTCCATTACCAACGTGTTATTTCAGCCAAAACCTAATGATGGTTATATGCATAACCTGTGATTGTCAGTATCATAAAATCACAGAATGGTTTAGGTTGGAAGAGACCTTAAAGACCATCTAGTGTGGAATCCCCTGCAGGGGCAGGGACACCTCCCACTTAACTAGGCTGCTCAAAGCCCTGTCCAACCTGGCCTTGCACACTTCCAGGGATGGCGCACCCACAACTTCACTAAGCAACAGGTTCCAGTGTCTCACCACCCCCAGTGTGTCTAGCCTCAATCTATCCTCTTCTAGTATAAAACTTCCTTGTAGTGCCCTTTCAGGTACTGGAAGGCTTCTATAAGGTCTCCTCAGAATATCACAGAATGGCAAGAGTTGGAAAGGACCTTAAAAATCACCTAGTTCCGTTTACACAAAATACACATTCCAGTGTATAAAGAAGCTATGATTTGTGATTCAGACTCTGATGCAGACTTCCTCTACATATGCAAATTATCACCTTCACATTGGGTTAACTATTTCCTTGAAGTCAGCAATCCTAAGAAAGAAACCTAATATGCTATTTAGGCAGAAAATGGCCAAATTAGTAATGATAAAATGTTTACGACAAAGCAAGAGATAATTCTTCAGGAAAATGCAGAAACATGTATTGCAACTGATTTACGCTTACAGAATGCCTTGATGAGGTTTAAGGCTTAAAAATGTAAGGTGGGATTGGATATAAAAGCCACATACACCCCAAAACCTGTTCAGTGAAGGCCCACTTAAGCAACATAATGCTGACACACAAAGTGAATCCCAATTGCATAGCTGAGAAATGAATTTTGAAGCCTGATGCCTGCTAAATAAAGAGTGAGGGGAAAAAAAACCTCCCGTCACTGAAAGAACTGACAGGGAAATCACTCTTCCCAGAATCTGAGGTAGCATTCCTGCCTGAGTAACTTCTGCAAAATTATGACAAGACTGACTTATTTTATTGATGGTGTTTGATTAGGTGGAGATGTGGTTCCCTTACTTAGTGGGACATGGCTAGGGAAACCCTTAAAACCCCTGGTTAGTATTCAGTAAAGCTAAAACAAAAGCAAAAGGAGCCTTTCAGTGATATTCTCTTTAGTTGGTTAAGATTTCTCTCTCTGCACTCTGGTGCACTTACATAAATAGAAGTCAACATCTAATTTTAATGTGCAGCTAAAAATGGTTTTTAGTCTTTTTCAATTTTTTGATGCAATTTTATGTAGATTTTCTTCTTTCTTTTTGGCTAGTGACAAATACAAATTGCTTGAGGGGCAAAAGACAACACAAAAAAACCCAAACAAACAAAATACACCCCACCAAACCTGTAGGGTCACAATGAGATCACAAATGACACAGGCCTTCATCTACACTGAAACTGGAAAGGAAGAAGCTGGACAACAACAGTCTAAAGATCTGGTTAGACACAAACTCTAAGCAAGATGAAAAAGAATATCTGTTTAGTTCTTAAGAATGTTATCGTCTCCATCTGAAGAATTCTGTGATTTAGAACTTCTGTTGGCATACAGGGACTGACCCAGGGGGAAATTAATTTGATAGTTACTTGTTATTTTGCAATTTTCTGCTTGTTTTCCTTATTTATATTGTCATTTAAAATAACAGTATTTTAAGTAATGTTGCTCTGTAGATTTGTTTTTCTATGTCTCTACATCCAGACACTGCCTAAATTCCAAGGAGTCTTTCCATTTGACAGATTTATGCAGACATTTCTCTTGTACATCTGCAAAACTAAAATCCCCATACATCTTTTTATCTCATACCTTGATTACAGCAACATCTCTTTCTTACACTTTGTAAAATAAAGTCCTCCTACATTTGTCTCCATACATAGTACAAAGATCATCTAACTGCATTATCCTTGCCTATGTTTTAAAAACAGTGTATAAGAAAAGAGAAGAAAGTTTATCCACAATTTTTTTCTCCCCTAAATGCATGTCTGTTGATCTCTATAAGGTATTAGGTCCTTCTTGTCAGTGCTCAAGGGCAGCAGAGTTAGCAGTGCAGCATCCCACATCACAAGACCTACCTGCTGAGTACACCTTCAAAGCAATAGCAAAAGCAGTCATGCTGCTCAATGAAGAAGAGGGCATGAGAAAAAGGATGACAACAGCTGAAGTGAAATGCAATGCTTATGCCTCTGTACATATCTCAGGAACTAGATCTGCTTTTCAGCTATCTCTGTTTTTCTTCTACACCTCTGAAAATAGCACTTGTCTTCCTGTCTATATACAGAAGCAGGCGTATTTCCACACACGCAAAATTATCCCACCTCTGAAGCATTTTTTTATTAGCTTCTATTCCACAACAGCTTTTCAGCAAACTTCAGTGATCTTCCACTTACAGCTTTCTGTGACTGAAACATGCTGTTCAACCTGTCATCAAAGACATGCAACCCTTTTCCCAAGCAGAATTTTCCACTGGTACATATAACATGCGGGATAACATGCAAAGGGGTTCCAACACTGTTGGAAACCCACTTACATCTTGGTTTCCAGAAATTCCTCAACTAAGTGGTCATAAATGACTTAGTCCCTTGAGATTCAGTAATAACCTTTTTCAAGAGAACCTGTGCATAGCACATGTAGCTAAACCAAAACCAAACTAATCTGAAAAAGCATTTATGTCCTCTGTATGCAACAGTTCTTGTACCTAAGACCAAAAAACTGAGCTTTCCATTGAGCCAAGCCATGTTCTTGAATGGACCGTTTAGCATTCCTGTTTTGAGCATGACTTTACTTTCCAACAGTTCGGGTTTTTTTCATAAAACATGCCATCAATAACATTGGGTGTAGCTATTTCAGAGTCCTTCGCTGCTGCTCTTCTCTGGCATGCAGCAGCAGGTTAAGTCTCTTCAGAGCCCTGAGATGAACACAGTCAGTCTTGTTCTCAGGCTGCAGCCAAGCAGGAGGTTTAGTTCACCATTTATCACCATGATGTGTGACACTGGTACTACCTTTATCACATTTCAGAGGTCTACATAGTTTCATGTGTCTTAAGGTGAGAGGGAACTATTAGATCATCTGCTCTGACCTCCCATATATCATAAACCACTAAGCTTCCCCAAAAAACTCTTAAATTAAGCTCAAAGACTTTAGTTAGTACTTCAGTTCTCAGAAGACTAAGCTTTTTGCCACAGGCAATGAGAAAAACAGATGCCACCAATCCAAACTTCTCTGCAATGGCAGACAATTGATGAAGTGACGTAAGTGATGTATACACACTTTATCTGCTATTAAGAAGGCATTTACTGTAGTAGCTAAAATTAGGAAACATTAATATTACACCTTGATATGGTTGCTGACTTCAGACAAGCCTCTTCCCCTTTGTTTGCCCCAGATTCTAATTTCTGAAATAGTAAAATTTCCTTTCTTAACAGCTTATGACACTGTTAATGAGATAGACTTAAGTGCTTACATAAAACTTTTGTCTTTCTTTAAGTATGCTTACTTAGGAAAAGTCTGAGCAGCACAGTCCTTTACTATAGCATTGCTGTTTGCTATTCTGTTTCTTAATTCAAATCCACTGCTAGCTTCTCACAGGACCACAAGGACCAAGTGCGAAGTCTTCTGGTTCTGCACCCTGCCTTTTTCTGTCTGCTAATATCACAACTCACAAATAACCACCACCAAAAATGAGATGGTCCATTCATTCAATCTACAATAAAAATCCACAGGGAGAGGAAGAAAATTGCAGGCAGATGATTGCTACAGGATGACTGAATTACTTTAAGAGCAATTCAAGGTTAGCAGCCCAACTTCACCTCATAATTCATGCTGAAGAAAAAAGGTGGCAAAAACTGAGTTTACTGTTCTGCATACACCTTGCTTACAAAACAGCAGTCTAATTACTTCTACAAGTAGCTTTTTAAAGTGTGTACTAAACATGTGGAACATTGTGGAAAAAAGAAAATGTTGGAGGCATTTCCTACTGTAACAGCGAAAGAGCTCACAGAGTGCTGAAATTTTGTTTCAAAGAAGCAAAAAGCTGACAATGTCAACTGTCTTTAATCCTGTCTTCTGAAATTACTATTCACAGAATTGAAAGAGATCTACTAGGTTAGCAAACCAAAACCCTGCTGTCACAGGCAGCCATGAAATATCCTGTTCTATTTTCTATTTATATTACTCTGTGTATTACAGTACAAAACTGAATTTAAATAAAAGTGATTAATCTGAACTTGTATTTCTTTTTAAATGCCTTCATGAATTTTCATATTCCAATTTAGAAGAAAGACACATTTTGAAAAGTCTAAGGTCATTCACACAAAAGAACTCTAAAAAATTTACTTATAAATAGCAGCCTTCTTGTAATATTCCTTCCAGTTGCTCCAAAAATTCTTTCAAATAAATCTGACAGGGCAGCAAGCAGGATAAAGAACTGGTAGCAAATAGTAAGTGCAGTTCCCACTGTTCATCTGAGAAGAGAAACCAGCAGAGAAACAGTGTATAAGACTGGTACAAGAGCTGCAATAGAAGTACAAACATCAACTCAGCAGGTTCTGCTACCATCTCCATGCCTAGGTTAGTTCCATGCAGAACAGGGAAGTCAGAACATACTCTTCTCTATGTCCACACTGTGCATCCGACAGTTTCCGTATGCCGTATATGTAAGACTACAAGCTGTTCTTTCATGCTAAATTGCAACTCCACCATACAGGCTGCTAAAAAGACCCTCACTGAATTTAATATCAACCAAACTTCCTTTTAAGCCACAGGGGGCAGCACATTTAATAGATGCAGAAGCTTTTAAGATCTAGCATTCAAAAGACACATCTGGAGGAAGGACATGGTATTGCTCTTTATATTTTTCTTCATTTTCAGTACTTCTGTTTTTATCTTTATGCAACACTGCTGACAAAACTTTTGCACAGCTAATGAGCAATGAATGAAGGGGAAAGTGAGCAGGTGTAAAATCTATTTTGCTTGTTGGTGCGTGACAGTATTTTGTATTAATGAAATGCTTTGTCTTTTTTTTTTTTTTTTTCCAAAGAATTCAGAATTCTAGCATTTAGAAATGCAATTCTTAATTGAAAAAAGTGAAGCATAACTGGAATACACAGAAACGGCTTGTGCAACATTGCTTTTGGATAAGATTTGAACTCTTATGAAAACAGCAGTAGTGACCCAATTGTTTCCTGTACAAGTCAAACACAGAAAATTTTGTACATCTCTGCGATTACAGAGGCAAACCTTGTGGGTTTTATAAGTCTGCTTATATTCTGAGGCTCCTGGTTATCAAAGCTAAGAATTATAAATTGCAAGACATTTTTGTGTCAGTGTTAAACTAACACACCTAAATCTATTTTGCTTCCCAAAGTAGTTTGCAGTAAGTAACTTTGTCTTCAATTATATATTCAGATGGGAATCTCATTTTACATTTTATTCATCAACAGAAGAGATAAAAGCAGTCAGAAAATACTTGATAGCAGAGTTTTATTGCAATAGTAATTCATACCTCTGCTATAAATGTTAAGGAATGCATTATGTGAGGTTGTGTTACTTTCCAGGATTTTATAGCCTTGAAAAAAATCTGCAATAAATTTGAATAAGGATGAGCAGGAAAACAGCTGGAGATGCAAAAAGAGAAGTGACACCTTTATGCTGTACTTCTATTTACCGTTTATCTGTCATTTTTACCTCCACATCTTGATATTAGAAATCTTTTTCGCATAGATAAAATGTCAGTGACAACTTTCTATTTTAGTATCTTAGACTGTCAATGACACTTTGTTTTAATAACTTCCAAAGAACTTCTAAGTATTTCCTACTTGGCAAAGAACAGAGAAATACAGAAGAGAAAAACATTTGCAGATAAAATACTCTATCCCTGTTTCCCTTCTTAGGTAATTATAACTAGTGCAAGTTAAAAGAATAACCAGCAGCTTGGAATTTGATTGCACAAATTAATGTGGGTTACCCCAATTACAATATTTAAGTATAAAACCAAAATTCCTACCTTCTATACATCCATGTTTTAGCTAGGCTAAATTCCACTACCTATTATTATTAGAAGTAGACACTAAAATCTGCAGATAGTACTTTTTTAGATACTGACTCCTTGTTTTGTTTTGCAGGGGCTGGGAGAGTTGCAACACTCTTCAGATAATGCTAGTAAATCACTTCAAAATCTAATCCTGAGCCAAACTATAGGCATAATCCCCCTCTCAATAGTTCCAGAGCCTGTAATACTCACAGTGAATTTAATATAGGATTTAGATACCTTTAGAGCTAAGGGTCAGTAAGTGTCTTTTTTCTAAATTGCTTATTTCACAGATTTATAATTTACAAATCCTCCTGAGCTAAAGTTATTCTGACAAATGCATTTGTGTACAGTTCTAGACTACTAGAAAATTCGTGGCATAACAGAATGCCTTTCCTTTATACTTCCCACTGACTCAAGTTATTTTTAAAACTACATTTCACAAAGCTACTGCAATAAATTTGTCTTTTTAAAAAAATTATTACAGAAAAACAAACTTACAGTAACTCTGAAACTGTTTTATAAATAAGCAGGTTATATTCTAAGATGTTAATTAAGAAATTAGAAACTGGAACTGGAATGGGTTGCCGAGGAGGTTGCTGATGGCCCATCCCTGGAGGTTTTCAAGGCCATGTTGTACAAGGTTTTGTGCAACTTGATCTAGTGGTAGGGTTCCCTGCTCATGGCAGGGGGATTGGAAATTGATGATCTTTAACATCCCTTCCAACCTTATCCAGTCTATGAAACAGTCCAATCTGAAAGTGATTAAATGTATTTTTTGCAATTTATGAATTTGAAAATACTGAATGTTACCTGTGAGTTATCCCAGACAATTTTTAAACTTGCATCAATAGCAAATGCTGTGCAATGCAAATGCATTGCATGCTTGATCAACCCCTAGCCTGCACCTGTTAATAATTAACAGGTTTAACAGGTGTGGCATTAATAGAACCGTGACACCAGCATCAGCCATAATTCAGGTAGGTTGGTCATGGAATAATATACTCCTTCCCCAAAACTAAATCAAATAAAAACCAAGATTATCTTTCAAATCTTTTTAACCATATAATAATTAGAAATTATTAAAGTTTACATGTCACTATATTAAAAAAAATCTTTTTTAATTCCATGTAGTTAGCTTTCATTTACAAATTCAGATAAAATTCTGGCCTAAAATACAAATGCTAAAATGCTTCACATTTTTACAGCCAATGTATCTGTCTGTACAGCAGGTCTGGGTATTTACATGTCTTTGTAAACATGTGGATGGCTAGATACACAGACAGACAACACTCAAAAATTAACACAGATTTATATTACACAAAATATTCATAAGGTCTGTATTTGCATCTCATTCTCCAGGAAAGGTACTAAAATGACAGTTTGGGGTTCTGTAAAAAGGGTGGTCAAGACAGGTGTTTCTTTTCATTTTTTCACAGTACCATGGAACACTGCCAAAATAATAATACACATAGAGTACCAGTCTGTATTATCTTAAGCTTATGCTAGTGAAATATTTTCTGTTTAATATTTATTTAATAAATTTGTTTTAAAGTGGGCAAATCAACATCATTTATATTCACCCAGCAGCTCACAAAATGAGGGATTCAATAAAATTGAAATAACAAACAAAAATCTGTTCATGAAGGAAAGTACCATGACACAGCATTCGATCAGTCAGTCTGAAGTTTTACTCCCTCCCCCTCACTTCTGCACTATATAATTTCCTATTATAAAAATCAATCATCATCATCACATTTGGCTACTTATGAAATTAAATGGTGTAGCTGGATAGTGAAGTTCCTAAAATAAACTTGAGCAGTATTATCAGGTTATGAAAATGAAAATAAATAAATAAATCTGTGTTTTCTTTTGTCGTTTTGTGTTTTTTTTTCCTTTATGCCAAGTAGTGGCTGTTTGTCCAAGTCTGCTCAGAGGAGATCTTTCAGAACAGTTCTCAGCTAAGAATCCTTCAAGAACTTCAGGTTTCTTGTTGTTTCAGTATAGAGATTGCTGAATTGTGGAACTAATGAAATGATATAACCAAATGTCACTGTCTCTAGGATAAATCACATTATAGGGGCTGCTTTCTATTCCTACACTTCAAATGAGAGAGAAAATTTCACACAGCTGACAGATAAACAATGCAAAACTTTTGGAGCAACACGCATTGCAGCTAACTAGATCTATTACAATTAAGGATCCAATTCTCAACTAAATGTCTAAACCTAGTTCAATGTAACTGATACACATTATCAAAAATTAATGGTCAAAAAACCAAAAAAGTTTATGATGCATTTGTATTTAGATGCAAATATATCTAACATGGGTGACATTAAGCAGCCCATGAAGACATCTATATCTTTCTATTTCATAAGGCATTTGGAAGGTGCCTAATTTTTCAGACAGTTGAATCTATTAAAAGCTAGTCATTTGCCAACATCATTCTAGGAGTGCATCCTCATGATGTCTTTTTATTGATAACTGGATTGCTTCTGTGATGTGTATTTTTAAAATACCAAATTTACTAATATAGAATGAAAGGTGAAAATAAACACTGTGTATTGAAAGTTACAAGCTTGACACTTCACTGAACCTGTTTTTCAAGAGACTCTGAAATGCCAAGAATGAGATTTTCAAGACTGCGAAAAAAAAAAGCTTGCAAGTTGTCAGTCTTCTGGTTTTAACAGCATATCCTAAATTTCCTAAATGAATTTATTTATTTTTGTCACCGTTTGTCAACTGTTACTGTCAAAACTGATTTCAGGCTCTCTGAGTGCTCAGAAATCTTAGCTGTGACACTAAGTTTTTAACTCTTTCAGACAAATGAGTGTGGAACACCTGTATGCACACTTTTTCCAATAAACTCATGATTAAAAAGAAAAAAAACCCAACACCAAAAGACAAAGGTAGCATGGCAATGTGGGTCTCTAACCTTTTTGGGGTGAGGGGTGGTGTGGTCAACTACAAAGCTGCAATGTAAGGTACTGAAGTTAACTTGTCTTTCAGCTCAGCTTTTTGATGTTACTCAGACACAGCTGTCAAAGTTCAGAAAACAGTGTTCCATGTATTTCAGTCCTGAAATCTAAGAATCAGATGTTTAAGGTGAAATTAGACATCTCAGATAACTTACTCTTAAGATTTTCTTGAGGCAGAAGTAGTTAGACAGAAACAAGCATCTCTACAGAACAGTGCAGCTATTTAATCTCTGATCACAGAAAGATGACTCTTCTAAGGTGTGGGACTTCAATGTTTAAAGTACTGTAGAATAAATCTTTTTCCTGAGAAGAAAAATCACCTTGCTCACCTTTCCAAATCACTTGCTGGTTGAGGATTTGAAGCACTGGTGCCAGTAGTTAGAAAACAAATCTGTTGCTTTAGATTCTAAGAATTGCTCAATTCAAATGTATATAATTCTACACTACGCTAACATTAAGTAAAATTACATTCTCCACATCTGGTGCTTATTTATGAAAACAGAGACATAAAATTGCAAGCAAAGCTACAGTATAAATACAGTGCACTCAACTAAGAGAGCAACTCTTCTGATGTTTATATAAAAACAAATAATGCATATTTATCTCAAAAAAAATTTGACAATTGATATTTACAAATCCCCCAGGAAAATACTCCAATTATCCTCTGAAAAAGCCCTTCTGGTTGATATTTAGCATTCCTGAATTTATAGGACTTTAACTCAAATCTGTTATGATCAATAGAAGGAGAGCATATCATGCTATCAAGTTAGTTGGCTACAGTAATTTCTGGTTTTTAAAACTGTCTTGTGAATATGCCTCATTTGTCTTCTAATGCTACAGTGCTACAAGCCAATCACAAAAATGCACAGACCAATTATTTTAACAAGGTGATGCAATGCAGTCATTACTTACTGGTGAATCTTCAGCACAGTGCTGATACTCTGTGTTAAATTCAGTTCTGGTGAGCCATTTACCACAGCTCCCTTACAATTTTGATTCATTCTACCATGCAACTCGAAGCACAGAAGCGAGACCTAAACTGGGAGTCTATTTAATCTAGGCTATCAATTTGGGTGCTTCAATTAACTGCTAGAAATGAAAGCATGAACCTTCGATTTGTTGTAATGGCAATCTAGATTTATCTCGTTGTAGGGCTGTATACATGCAGGAAGATATCATCCATATATGACCAAGCATGCAAGTACATGGGAATTTGTTTTTTTTTGTTTTTCTAAGTCTCTGTGAATAGCATGAGAAATATTATTCCAGAATTTACCAGGCTGCCTTTAAATATCTTCTGTGAAAAAATAATTAATGACATTGAAGCATCAAAAAGATATGCATCTTTTGATTGTATAAATAATATACATAGCTACATAAATTTTTCAGTAGCTTTAGAGACACCGGTATAAGCACGTTCAGTAAAAACTCGGCTCAGTACATAAGCCTACATACACTCTTCCTAAGAAAACACTGAGAACATGCACAGGCTCTTAGATGCTACAGCACTGAAGAATTTTAGAGTTAGAGGCTACAGAAGCGTTGTTCAAGAAAATACTGATTTGTGGGGTTTTTTTACTAGGTAAGTAGCTGCTTCTGGCCACATTTTATCTGACGAACACATCCATAAAATGATACTGCACTATTAATTATAATTTCCTGTTCATTTTAATGACATTTGAAAACCTTTTGTATCTCACTAAATGAGTTGCTTTCTGCCTGGTTAGTGACTACCAGCAAGTAACAGTGTTCAGCAGGGATAGTCTAATTACTGCCAAAACCAAAGGTCACCTAATTCCAGGCTATGCAAATAGACTAATTATATTGTTTCTTAAGGAGTCTTCCAGACATGTGTCAATCAGCAGAAATAGCAAATAGCAGAATAAGAAGTCCTACACCAGCATAAATTCTGCGTATTTCCATTTAGATTAATGCACTGAAATGACACCACATGAAATTGGTTGACAGGAAATTTAATTACTACGCTTTACAAAAAGGAAACCATGGGATATAAAAAAAAAAAAAAAGGAAAGTCTTTCTGTGACCCTTAAGTAATTAGTATTTTGTAATTATGTACATGCAGTCAGTAGTTACTTCTTTTTTTAAAAAAAGCCCTCCCCATAACAAACCACACATTACAGTTATTTCCATTTTTATTCTAAATAAGGGCATTTCTTATCAGACCAAGATTTTTCATCATTAATCTGGAAGGCAAGGAAAGAGAAAAAACACCCACATAAATTAAACATTACAGAACTCCAGCTTCTGCTTTTATGATTACCTGAACTCTATATACGTTATCTTTAAATTTTTATTTAACATCTTTGAAAAAAATGCACTATCAGTGATACACATATGCAAATCAGCAACAGATATTTCAGTGCTCACCACGTAACTTAAAAAAACCCAAACATTCACTAGAAAAATTTAGTTTAAAACTATCACTGTTCCCGATTTGAAAAATGTCTCAGGAAAATCTGTCCCCAGTAACAGCACACCATGCTAACACTGTATTATTCTACCATACAGGGGACACAGTCATTAACCACAAGAATTAAAAAAATTAAAAATTGTAATTCAAGATTCTGTTAACAAGCCTGTGAATGCTACACATTATGTGCTACTCAGCTATTATCTATCACTAACTAAAAGTGCTGCCTATCCTGCTTTCACACATATGCCAGAGTAACAAACCATTCACTGTCTCCTGTGAATGATACTGAAAAATAGCATGAGCTCTGAGCTACTTTCCTAATGTTCCAGCATGAATTATATCTGAAACAGCACTGAAGTTTCCTGATACACTACATGTGTTTTAATTTTACCTTTCAAAGTTACTTAGAAATAGCATCTTTACTTAGGCATGAGGCTTAAAAAGGCTTTGAAGCTGCTGACATGCAGTATGTATGGGCCCACAGTAACAGCAAAAACTGTTTCAGAGAGCTGGAAAAGTCAAACCCTGAAATGCAGAGACAGAAGCAGAGAACACAAGGGCACAGTCCATCCTGGCAAGAGGAAGTGTAAAAGAAACAAACAGAATACCCAACTCATTACTTAGTATTCAATAATTTGTCTGTGCATTACATACTTAGAAATCAAATGACAGAAAAATGTTACCAGCAAAACCCATAATACTCATGGGAACTGCTAATTTTCTAGCTCAATTCGCAGCTGTCATTTAAATTTGGTCTTAGGAAGTACTGCAGTGCAGGAGTGGGCTATCTGCAAATCCCACAATCAAGAAAACTTCAATTTTGATGGCAAGCCTATGAGACACTTCCAATTTGTATATTTTGGCCCAATGGGCAGTCATAAACTATTGGCCTAGCACCACTTTAGCCCAATTTACAATCTTAATTTACACAGCTTAACCAGCAAGTCAGGCTTGTCACCAGGCATTGTTCTGAAAGGAGTTACACAATACCCAACTGGAAGGATACATAGGTAACTGGGAAGAAAAAATAAAAAAGAAATCTGCAGCTGCACATTCTGTGTTGCTTACCTCATTCTCAAGATAGAATATTTTAAAGATACATGCCCTGTGATGTTACATCCCATAAACCCTCATCCCAAAGTAATCACAGTGCCATTAGTCTGCAGTGCCTAAGTTCCTTCTTCATTGCTTAACTCATTTTGCTGAATGTCAAATCAGTATATTCACATTACAACTGCAGTTCTATGGATACATGGTCTTCTATGCACATAACTAACTGCACAGGTTTGAAGTAGTGAAAAACATATTTACTTCTGTTCACCAGCTTTCCATCCTACTTAACTAGAATTTCAGAAGAAGAAGGAGGCTATCATGTAGTGAAGTGTCCACTCCAATATTTAAATTAATAATTTACTATCCAAATTGACTGCACCAATCATCTAAATTTAGAAATATCAGACTTTCAGCAGATGGTACACTGCAGATAGTAACTCCTGGTCGAAAGTGCTTCTGGAATATGCAATTTGCTATGGCAAACTGGTCCATCAAATCAATCTGGCATTCTGCCTCTGGGGAAGGGTAGTACTTAATCCTCTATAGAAAGATGAACTTCTCCCATAATACACTTGGTCAATTCTGCAATGCTATACATTCTTGAATGGAAGAAAAAAATCTATATGCTTTCAGGTAAGTAGAATTTGTTATGGTATCAACTGGAATATAGCCAATATCCAAATAAATTATATTTTATATTAAGAGTATGACCCTAATATCCTCTAATCTTATTGACATAAATGGAAGCTCTCTACACACAGTATTTTCAGAAGTAGACAACAATTTGGCACAGTGTTTTACAGTTAGGAAATAGAAAGGAAATTAAAAGAAACAGAAAGTGTGCATGCTTTCTATTTTAGGTTAATGCACTTCTAAGGACAGGAAACACTACTGTGGTTATTTGACTTCCTGTATATTATAGATACTACACTTTAATTGTTTTTGCTTCAAATTCAATATTTAAGCTTGATTTAGATTTTATTTTTAAAAGAAAAAAATGGAGAAAGGTCACATTTTTATTTCCAATGACAGAAAATCTATCAATTGCATCAGAAAGTAGCTTCCAGGATTAGTTAAAATATCCAGCTTATTTTTAGTTTGATTTGGTGTATGTTCTGCTTTTAAACTTTACACTTCAACGTTTTCCAGCCTACAGTCCTAATAAACCAGTATTAACAATTGTTTTTTCTTCTATGTTGGTATTTATAGCTTCTAATCAAGTCTCCACTTAGTTCATTTTTTTTTTTAAACTAAGTTCAGCTTTTCACTGCAAAGCATATGTTCCAGTCCTTTCATTTCCTTAGTCTTCTTAAGCATTTGGTTTTTTTTTCTTTTCTAACTGATGGCACCAGAATAAGAAACAGTATTAATGAAATAGTGATACTATTGCCAAAAGCTGGGGCAATACCATTGATTGAGTTTTACTCAGCATTTGCATAGCCACGTTTCTAAAAACCTTTCACTTTTGTAAGCTCGCATTCCATTGTTTCTACAGTATTTCTCTCTGCGAAGTTTTCACTTTGTGAAAACATCTGCTTTCCTGAAACAGTTGTTTGCTGTCTGTAAGCATGGTCCAACTTCTCCAGGATTTTGCAGTGCTCACAGTGGACTTCATATCAGTTTACCAAGCGTGATCAGAATTAGCCATCTATTTCTTTATTAACCACCACTTAGCAATGCAGGTGGCACCAGAAAAGTGTGTAATTATTGAGTTTATTTAACTCCTCAACACACAAAGTACCAGAGAACCAATTTCACTCACACAGCACAAATGCCCTCTTGGTTCATTTTCTTCATGTTCAGAACTTTACTTCTCACTGTATTTGTATAATCAAATACAAAGTCGTTTGGTCATGCTATTCACACTTGATGCTGGGAAGCCTGCACTATAGTCAGATAAATCAATAAAAGAAATTAAATAACTGGTATCACAAAATTTCGTTTTACCTTCAGTTCTTCAAGGACACATCAGTAATGCACTAATGTTACAAAGAGCTCAACAAGATTATCCAGAATGATCAGTTCAGAGGATATTAAGTCCTGCTTGATGCCAAGCAAAAATATAATTAAATAAGCTCTGATGCTCCTTCATCAGATGATTAGTGAGTTTTCAAGTTCACTATAAACATTACTGAAACTGTGTGCACCATCAAAACACAAACAGCTAACAGTTTGCAAACTTGAACTACATTGTCCCAAAATTTCCACTTAACTGCAGTTGTAGCAGGAATATGTAATACATTTTTAACGTGTCCTTTTCTGAAGAGTTTAGTAAAAGTATATCCCACTTTGCTTTTTACAGCTTTTTCCTAATGGGAAGAAAAAATGAAGAATTGTACTATCTCTGATTCATGTTTCCAGCTTTTTAAGTCAGTTTTTTCTCCTCCTTTGCCCAGGTTGAGTACCTATTGTTTTCTTCTCTTGTAATGAATACTTGGCAGCAGTATCTGATAACAAACCCTACTAGCACTGGATTTTGACAGTTGAAAACACTAGTAAAAGCTTTGCTATTCTATCCTAGTTTGAAACAAAACCCAGAATAGGGAAAAAAAAGAACAACAACAAACCACAACAAAAAACCCACAACACATTATTAACAAGAGTCCACAGTAAGAGATACTAGAAATACTGCAGGCTGAATACAGCATTTCTTATGTTCTAAAGTGTCACATGATGTCACACATTACTAAGAGCTACCACTCTCTACTCTATAGGTATCTGACTTTTATAATGTAAAATGGCCTCACAGATAACATAATCACAGGCTGATTGAGTTTGTAAAACATACAAGGGCCTCTTATCAAACATGCTATGAAAATTTTCCATGGTCCGTACGCCATGACAGATTTAAGCAGACCAAGCATACTGTTGCCACTTTCAAAAATGCCATGCAAGTATAAAATAAAATTAAAGCTATTGCAACACTAAAGTAATACAAAAGGAAAAAAATCTGCATCTAAAACAAAGGGTTCATCAAGAGAGCAGAATGTGAATATACTAATACCGCTCATAGAACATGTTATTAAGAGATCTTAAAATCTAATGTTTTAAATGGAAGTGATTTTAAAATTCTCTATCTCTGAAAGAGGAATTGTTTCCAGAAAACAAACAAACAAACAAACCACCACAACACTTCTACTGATATGACACACAAACTTACAAGTCTGCAGAGACTTGCTGAAGTCTTTTAAGATTACAAGAATATGTAGGAACCTTTTTTTTTTTTTTTGCTTCCGAGTTCCTCCAATCTTTTTTGAGATTTCCAAGGAAGTAATCAATCCTTGAACCTTTCTCAAGGAGAGAGTGTCAATGGCAATGCCAAGTGAGTGGAGTTTGGATAGCAGTGGCTCCTTTCTAGGTGAAACTGAAGTATACTGAGCATTACTTCCTCCTGAATGCAGCCTTACGTGACCTTGTAACCTACAAAATTATGAGTAAACTATTATCTCATCTTAATGCATGATTATATTTCTGTGCTTAGCACACAAACCTAGCATTTGCAAACATGTCTTTATCAAGTAGCTGGTTTGGTTACTGGTATGAGCTTTACATTGGGTTGCACTTTAAATTAACCTGGAAACAATCTGGTATAGGAAGGTGCCATTCTGCTTGATATGCTGTGTACCCCTTTATGAACATTTGACATTTGCTCTCCGAATATGCTCTGGCTGCCTGTTGTTTTTAAAGTGGAGTTTCAAGTGCTGGTTTTGACATATAAAGCCCAAAACGACTTGAAGATTGCTTTTTTGAAAGACTGACTCACTCCCCATGTGTTAAGATCACTGACAGCATTGAAGCACCTTTGAGTGAAAGACAGGGAACTAATGACAAGGTGTATGAGTGCTCTTTCACTGCAGAATTCACTTCCACACCTATCTGAAGTGATCTAAATTTGTTAATCTTTAGAATATACCAAAACCCCATCCATCTATACAGACATGTAGGTAGGACTGCTGTCATGAAATGTGAAAAGGAGAGGGGAAGGTTTTGTGTGTACTGTTTTCTGTGGCCAGGGAACAACTGCTGCCTCCTGACTAATGTTCCTGTCCATGGTGAATGGCATTTTAATTTGTCAAGGGCACCAATAGGTCAAAAAAGATATCTGAAGGTGTTCAGAAGACAACATACAGCATTTTAACACTATATATACGGAGACGGGAACACTAGAAATTGCTCTGTGTATGAAAGTGAATCTAACCCTCCATCCCCCCAAAAAACAACCACAAGCACACACTCACTTTCTACTAATTTAAGTATGAAGTTAAGTAAGCAAGAGACATTTTATTCAGAATTATTTTACAAAGTAATGACAAATACTTCCTTATTAGAAGTCAGGACATACACAGTTATAATTGCCCTCCCAACTAAACTCCTCGCATCCTCGTAATTTAAAGCCATTTAAAACTAGTGCTCATTTGAAACTTGTTTAGGATGTGCATTTATGCCTGCCCTGCACAAGCACTTCTTCTATCACCATCACTTTCCCCTCCAGATGTAAAACCCAAATAAAACCAAAACAAAAAACCTGTCACCTGCAGATGACTACAACAAAAGACTTCTACAGCCCTCTAGTGTTGCCAGACTACAGACCCTGGCTAAAAATAGGCCTAGGCAATGTGAACTTCTGCCCCACATCCTGAAGGAAACCCTGCTGACTTTGCCACTGCTGGGTATACAAGTTATTCAGACAACTAAAATCACAGCTCTGGCACAATGAGTAACACTGCTCTTAATCTCACATCTCAAGGGTACCGACTGGCCAAAAGCTTAGAAGTAGCCTTTGCAAATAAAAGCCCAATCACTGAAAGAAAAGTGGAAAAAAAAAAAAAAAAAACAACCACAAAGATTCAGTTTAATTTGCCGTGTATATTTTTAGACAGCTGACTGGAGAGTGCATTATGCCTGACTGTACGCCTTCACCAACAGTGATAGCTTGTTTCTACTTTTGCTCCCTCCCTGTTTCTTTCCCAGAGTTTCCATTGACAGAGCCTACGGCTATACTCTCAGAAATCATATAAAACCTGACAGTGCCAAAATTTCAACCGCAAAAAGGTGTTTTAAGGTGTTGCTTTTCAAATCTAATTTTAACAGACAACTGTGTTCAGCGAGTACATCCCAGGATGGCAACGCACGGCACTCAGCTGCCCATGGGCTGCAGATGGAGCTGTTGACAAAACAGTTCAACTCGCCGGAGGTGAGCTGGGCTGGCACTGAGCACTACGGAGACTCCACTCGTTTTTAAAGCTGCCGTACTCTTATTATTATTGCTATTATTAATAATTTTTATTATTATTTTTAATACTTTAAGTGTCTCTGCATAACCGAAACAGTACAATTTCAAACCTCCTAACCTTAGGAAGCCAGAGCATTACCCTGGACAACCTTCAAGATATCCTTAAGAAAACATAAACCAATCTGGACAGGTGAATAAAAATTGAAATCTGAAATTATGTAATGAAGAGAAAGATAGATAGATAGATAGATAGATAGATAGATAGATAGATAGATAGAAAGCATCAATGTTTCTGCTACCAGCATTAACTACTTTTTCAAAAGAACTTGACGAAACTTAATTGGTTTGTACAGTAGGAAAAAAAATATGGGCTACATACTCCCATAAAAATTGTATTTATGAAGTAAATGTTTGTGCATCACAACACCTGAAATGCGCAAGCAATACTGATAGCAGAAGTGTAACAGGATAAATACACACTGTTTAACTGTATATTGCCATTCATTATAGCTGTACACTTACCACTATGCAAACCCACTGCTGCAGCACAACAGTTTATTTTGCTCTTGAAATTTCTGGTAAATATTGCCTGCAAATCTCTCCAGGGAACTAACAGAATCCTAGCTACTATATTTACTAGCAAGAAATTTGATTCAACCTTCCTTGAGACAATTCAAATTAAAGCACATGGTCATAATTACACATCAAGCAAGCATGATGACACAGATATCTTCATGTTCTCATGCTATTGAAAAAGCGACATTGCAATTAGTGTTGCAAGCATGATAATGTGTTCCTACAGCTTGGCAACTCCTCACACTTTCATTTGAGTAGGTAAGAGCAAAAATAAGTAACTGGATATTCTGAATCAAAGGTTTAAATTAAAATTTACAAGACAGGAGATTAAGCTGTATTTTCTTATTTAGTTAGTTAAAATGCTAAAAATACACAGATTCTATTCCAAGTTACCATACCATTTATTCAGTGGATGTGAGAAAGTGTGGTCTATTAAAATTCCTGACTACTACTTCATTAAATCTTATGAACCAAATTTCAAACTCATTCTTCTGCAAGATGCATATGTCAGAGCGGCACCGCCCCTTTATGATTGTTTTTAAAATTATACTCCAGTGTATGATACACACTCTGCAAGCACTCTGAGCATAAACACCAACCCCAAAAGCTAAAATTATCTACAACATAGACTGCATATGACTAAGTGAGTCAGTATATAAAGAAGCAGCATAAGTTGACCTATACCCTTGCACTAGAGAAATTTAGGAGTTAATGACCAATAGCATACATAGTAATCTTTTATTCTTGGCTTTTTTGCATGTACTCTGTATCCCCTAAATTATATTCCTGTTTCTCCTCGTTCACTTCTTTGTAGTCTTTTGTTTAAACTGGATGAAAAATTTTTATCTCTGTATATCATCAGTACTTAAATAGCCCTTTAACTGTTTGCTGTTCAGACCCATCAATCTACTTCAGTTTTCAGCTTGCCAGAGTACATTAAAAGCCTCTAATGTGTGTAAGATTTAATTCCTTCATGCTTACAGAGGGTTTTTTATTCCTTTATGAAAGACATGTAACACAAAAGTAGTATTGCATAATACTACATTGCATTCCACAATTTTATCCAGGACAAAAAATGAGAAGTTACAAGGAGTTCTGAAACTTAACAAAATAAAGCTTAAAGAGAACCCCAGAAATCTGCAAAGTACTTGGTACTCGTCTTTCAGTATTTTACATGAAACATTCAAAACCGGCACCATTCAGTGTCTTGTTTCTCAAAAACCCAAACTCACTGGATCTCTACAATCCAGTAAGGAGGGGAACACACTTTCACAATTCAAATGCTAATTCAGCCTCTGGGCCATGATCACTCTCTGGTTCTTACTTTTTTGGTAGCATAGATTCTTAAAACCTTTCGCTTCTGGAATTCTGAGACCGTATTTATAAAGTGAACAGGCTCAGTACGAGTGTTAAAAATATAGTATTACCTAGCTGTAGGGATATTCAAACCAATAAAATCCTGTATAAACAGAACTACAGTGATAATATGATTGTTTTACAGTTGTTAAGTCATACAACATCATGCGAAGTTCTTACAGAAAACCTCAACTAAATAATTCAGTGTATTCTGATTTGCAGTGATTGAGGATTAAGGTTCACTGCTGTCCATCTAATTGTGCAATGAGGTTGTGCTACACTTCTGGGTGAAATGGAATGTCACAGCCCAGAAAGAGTATGGTAAGTAAAAGTGGATTAAGAAATTATGTAAAAGTTAACTAGTAAAATGTTTAAAATTTATAGAGTAAGTGGAAAAACTGTTAGAAAAAAATTTCCATGCAAAAGTTGCTTTATGATTTAGTAATAGACTTGATGCAGGGGAAAAAAATAGAAAAGTAGGAGAGGATGAAGTCAGGATTTCACAGCTTAAAATACTTCTGTACAGTAACACTACAAATAAAATAAATAAATTAAAACAAAAAAAACCCAACAGAATAAAAAAACTAAATTAATCATCAACAGCATTGTAAATAACTTAACAGGCCAAAGGAGAAGTCTTACAGAAAACTGAATAGCTATACTATAGCATTAAAAAAAGCAGTTTGATGAGACCTATATACTGGAGAAGATGAAAATAATTTTCAATAGATTGATGTGAAGTTGAGTAAACAGTCTGGAGTACTACGGTAGTCAAATAAGATATGGCCAATGTAGTCTAATTTTAAAACATGGGCGGATAGATTTTTTTTTTATTGTTATTATTTTTATTTATATTAAGGCTGTATCGTATTTAACACAGGTGACTACATTGAGTTCAGATGTGAAAACGTAATCTTATTTTAAATTAATTGGAAAAACAAAACTGATTTGGGTATGTTAAAATCAATTACTCAAGTGCCAACAATAAACAAATTGTGCAAGATCTTAGTCCTGTTGGACTAAGGCAACAGGTTGCATATTTTTAGTTTTTGACATTTGTCTCTGTATTTTCCATTTATTTTAATTTTTTTATATATATTAGAAGAGTTGTGTTAATATAATGCTATTTTTTGCTCCTTCCATATGATGATCTATAATTAGAAATAAAAATTAAAAAAAAAAAAACTAAGAATCTAAGATAAACTAGAAATTATCATCAAGTGTTAAAAGGCATTGGATGTATCTGTTGTACAAGTAATGAATACTGCAATGATTACCAGTATATTTTTCTGATAATTACACTCAGTACATCGCACACCAAAGAGCTAAGAAGCAGACCAAAAAATGTTTGCATAATTTAGAATATATTCAGACATAATTCAAAAGGAGCACGTATCAAACTGAACACGGAAAAGTCATTTGAGGTGTAAATGATACCTATTAACATGCAATGCTGGTTAAATACAGGATGAGAATTGACAGAGTTCATAACAAGGATCCAAGGGGAATGAGGTAGCTGAGTACAAAGCTAGGGTTCTCTGAGCCAAAAATTCAATTGCACAGGTGTTTGAGAAACATCACACTATCTTCAGTGATCTCCAGAGCCTCAACTTTGTGTGCCACTCAGAATAGCAGCATTCCTAGTTTCCCCACTGCATCCCCAACTTTATTTTTTTTTTTAGCACTAGCTTATGTAAAATTTTTAAAAGAATCTTACACTGGCTATCCTCTACACTTTTCTCCTTTAATGCACAGAAAGTGGAAAAAAAAAATATGTAACTGTTCCTCTAGCAAATGAGGCAACACATCAAACAAGTGAAAAACCTGCAGTAGGAAGTTGATGGGAAGTCTAGCGTGATATGGATCTTGTTAAATTTTGAATGAATTCTGATTCTTCATTTTTAATTAGTGTTAACTATAAAATCCTATTAACTTATCCAAGTCTGTATGTACCTTGTCATTGTAAACTGCTAAAAATGTATGCTATTTATAAACAAATCTTTAACCAACTAAAAAGAACATCACTCTACTACCACTTCATAAAACCATTTCAAGAAATCAAGTAACTAACCACATGACCAAAGAAGAGTCTGTAACACTGAAACTATAATTTGTGAGAACAACTATTCACTCTTGTCTTGTGGGCAGGGGGAAGGGAGAAATCTGATCTGAATTTTAAACAAAATTCCATGATGGTAAACTACGTATTAAAGCTAATATCTGTATTTCACATCTACCCATCCTTCTTGTGTTCACCATCATAAAAAAAAACAAACACATTAAGTAAAACAAGATCACAGATTTTGTAGCTGTTCTAACCTTATCAATTTTAAGCCACACTAAAACCATGTATCAGCTCCTACTGTGCAATGGCTGTTTTATACAGTTTGACTATGTGATGAAAGAGACTAGCTGACATGCACTTACTGTATTAAGACCTGGCACCAGCATTGCAGACACTAATCAAAGTACTCCTTCAGAGGGGTGAAAGAATCGCCATTTGTAACACAATAATTAGGCTGGGTAGAAGGGCCTGAAAAGTAAATCAATCTCATCTGCTCTCTGAATCTGACACCATTCTCTAGGCAGATTGTTAACATAATGAGACAGAAGCCTACAAGAGGTCCCATAAAAGACCTATGTCTTTTTTTTCCACCCCCCCACTTCTTTCTTTAGAATTGCAAAGTTACTAAGAGCGTAATTACAGACAATCCTACCCTAAGTCACTGGCATTAAAGCAGTTATTTCTAAGAAACTCATCAAAAATAAGTTGGCAGAACAGACGGGCTACATAACACAGCAGCAGGTTGACTCTATCTGCTGAACCAGATGAAGATTATTTTAACCTTTTCCCTACTAAAATTATCATGTTAATGTATTACAGGGAAAAATACTACGTTCCTGTAACATGGCAAGAAAGTAATTTTGGAGAATGAATCTGATTCTCTGCTCACACTGGCCAAACTATTATTATTACATTTGAGAAAAGAATCATGTCCAACGCGATCACTGTGATTTTTTAAAATCAAAACCAGTAACAGATTAGCAATATTAATATTAAATTTTTTAACTTGACAACTTTGTACAGACTTAGAAAGTGTTCAAGGCCAGGCTGGACAGGGGTTTGAGCAACCTGGTCTAGTAAAGGTGTTCTTGCCCATGTAAGGAGTTGGAATTAGATTACATTTAAGGTCCCTTCCAACCCAAATCATTTTATGATTCTATGTTTACAGGAGCTTAATTTGATTTAATGGCCAAAATAAGTTATTCCATTTTCCTTGGTAAGACAGTTGCACTATAGTTTAATTTTTAATACCAAAAGCTTAGGAGCCTTTGTTACAGACAACCCCTGGTGGAAGTTGTATGCACTTACACCAAAAATCACAAAATGTATAAGCAATATATAAAAAAAACAAAAATAATCTATGCAGAAATTGGTGGAATAGAGTAAGCAGATATTTCTGTAAAGCAACAAATTAATGAGATAAATCTTTCTTCTTTCACAGTCAAATACACATTACTCATTATTTTCCCTTATTAACTATGATTTTATTTAATCACTCCCGTTTAAATGTTGTTAACTATGTAGTCTGGTAATATAGTATTGTCATTGATAGTAACAAGAGCAAACGGTACTCTTATCTGTAATGCCTCTGGACTACAGCATGTCAGACATGCTCTGCCTAAGCTTTCCTGGACCTGCACCTTTGTGTTACCTGGTAGAGTTGTGAGAGCAACTTGTCTAACTGGCCATGTGGCTACGGCTAATCTGTATTACTTTTCTTTATCTTCATATTTGTGTATCTTCGTATTTTTTCATGGATAGCAGTAACAAACAATTAATTCTATATGGAATGAGATATTTATGACTCTAATATTATGACAGAGAGAATTACCAGCCTAGTATGACAGTAGGGCCTTCAAGAACTGCAGACACACCAAGTGACACAGAAGTCTTCTAAGCATAATTTCTAAGATATAGTCCATCAAATGAAATGCTTTTCAGTGGTTTTGTGTTTTCAGTTGTACCTCACACTGGCTCTTTCACATATCCTTAAAACTCATCGTATTCAATGTGACCAAAGACCAACAAAGACCACTCAATAATTACTAATGTTTTTTAAATACAAATTTAATACTTATTTCCTATGTATCTACATTCTCTTAATACTTTGATACAATTCATCACACTTTATCTGTCTAGAAGGTATGTTTCAATGTGAGCTAGCAAGATTGTCTTCTTTTGCAGGTATGTCCAGAGAATGATTCATTCAATCTGAGTGACCTTAAAATGAGATGAACTGTGGTTGGAGGTACCTACTTCTTTATGTGGATCAGGTCATTCCACTTACATTTGGGTTTGCAAATTCAGGTAAGGAAACTTAGTAGGAAATTAAAGATGAAACAGTGTAAGAATGTCTTGACCTTCTGCAATATTTTAATAAATTCACAATTTTTTTGAAAGTTTATTTGTATGCAGGATGCACAAAACGAACTTTGCAATCAAAATCTCACATAGACTATCTGCTATGTCTGAATCCTGGTATTTAATGATGATTTTCAAAAGAATCTCGCATACCACTTCTGTTTCTTTGGCAATATTTTAACTTTACATTCCAAATCTACAACATTTAGGTTTGTTTTTTTTATTCAGAAACTGATTGCCTTGCAAACTGTAAATACCGAACAGAAAGGTAGGAAACCATCTACTGTTGAAGAGGCTGTGCAGCACATGAAAAGCACTGACAGTACACAGAAGCCATGTACAGTCATTCAGTATCACAGGGAAAACTGAATAGAAAAGTTGCATCAATCTGAAGACTGGATAAACCATGTGTGACTAGGACAACGCGGATTCAGTGCTGTAAAACAATAGATTTTACTAAACTAGGTCAAATTCAAGAAAGAGCAGATGAAAAAGTTTCTCCATTCCAACACCATTGTGAATGCTCAAAATGGGTTTTTTCTAGAAGAGCAACCATACAGAATTGCTTTAATACTACTTATAAGATTTACTGGAACATACTGGTTTAAATACGTTAAATCATAACAGATTTGACAGTGTGAGTTAGTTAAATAACTACTTATAGGTTAAAAATTATATAATGTAAGGGGGAGGAGGCCTGAATGGAAGGGAAAGTTACTGCTTATCTAGAAAAATGAGTTTGCAAGACATTCTGCATCTTCAGAAGACAGTCTGCATCTTGTAACATTACACAGCATTTAAAATTATTTACTAAAATATTCGGTATGTATTTTGCCGTTTTAAATAAATTGTTCACGGCGAAAATTATGTGTTTTTCTCACAAGAATCAAATGGGAAAAATAGCCTTTCTATTGACAGACTTATGGACAAGTACGCTGCTGATTTTTGCATACGAGAAATATATCAAATAACTGTCTTAAATTTTTTAGTTGGTTATAATCTTCACTATAGCACACAGCTGTGTTACAGTAAGACAGAATACAGGTCTTAAATTGTACGTGACAAGCACAATGGTCAAGAAAAACAAACCTTTTCTAATGCTATTTTTTGTAATCTTCCAAATATATACATATACTTTTGTACGTACACGTATGTGTATGTACATACACCTACAAAGAACATTCAAGTTTTAATTAAATACTTCAAATGAATGCCATTTTTCTAGTTATGTTGAGCTTGTATTTTCATAATATAATATGCAGAATGTAACTACAATGTGACCACTATAAAAAATGTTTTCCTTTCATAAGAAGCCTTAAATTACTAGGGAAAACAGTATTTCATTTCTTAAATAAATTAAAACAATTTCAATCAAAACAATGTTAATATAAAAAGATTACAAAGAAAAGAGCAACCATGACTTGTTATTTCTCAGAGGAGTGCAGACCTCTGCTTTCTGGATGGCTAGCAGGCAAGATTCTAAACATGCCAGTTGGAGTAAAAAACCCTTTAATTTTTTTTTAATATAATTAAGGTAAAATTCTGTTTCTCAATGTTGCTGCAAAGCCCTTATCTGCAATGCTGATCTTTACTGCACTTTTCATGCTCCACTAAGTAATGCCTTAGAACAGTTTATGCACCTTATGCAAAACACAAGATTCCCAACTATCAGCATGAGTTCACGTAAGACTCAGCACCACACTGGCTGAACACCAGCATCTAACCAGAGCCATCTCAACCCATCTCAGGTGAAATTTAGTTCTTTTTGTTTTTTCATATGACAGACAAATACTTTGCTCACCCTGCAAGTGAAACTGGGGCAAACCTGTAAGAGAAAGCCAGAAGGAAAACAGCTCTGGTTTGCTGCCACCACAGAGAGTGAGGGTGGTGAAAACTGCTGGAAGGTGAAGCCTGACATCCATCACAGCCACCCTCTTATGTTCACCTAAGACCTCTTTTGGAAAAGATACAGCCAGGCCACTTTCCGAAGTCTTACATTGTGAGGGACCAGCCCTCCGGAGCTACTCTGGGAAATGGTATCAAAACCCCATTGTAGCCCCTGCTCATATGCATCCCAAAAGGCCTGCCTGGGAGGATGGAGACTGCAGTAATGGCCTGCATAGGCCTTGGGCCTGCATAGATGAGATAACAATGATGAGATAACAACGATGGAGAGGCAGAGGGAGAGGGCAGAGGTCCACTCCAGCTGCTCACACATGTATGGCTCAATCACACAGTACTCACTGTGAAATCAAGATTCTAGGCCTATAAAATAGGGGCTGCAATGGTGGGCTTTGGGAGTTTAATCTACACTGACCATGGACACCAACCCTCCCTCGTTGGCTGGACCAACGACGCTGAATCCAGAACGGGTGATTTTCCTGTCTTGTTTATCTCTCTCTCTTTATCTCTCTCTTTTTGCCCCACCCCCCCTTCCCTTCCTCTCACCTTTTCCTCCTCATCCCCTTTTCCTTACTTAATATATATATGCGGGTGGTTTTGTTTAGGTTGCTCAGTATTAACTCCTACTAGTGTAATAAATGTGTTATTTGTTATAAACAGACCTTGTGTGTCGCTGCACCTTAATCTGATCAAGGGGTAACGGACAGTCGAGCTTTTACTCGGACCATCATACATTAACAATCCCTGGGAAAAGACCAGGTCTGAAAGAAGGATTTTAGGCCTAACGACACCTGGCTCCTCTCTGTCCTGGTTTGAGCCAGGATAAAGCCAGTTTTCTTTTGCTGATTCCTTTATTTTCTTTTCAGCGAGCTTTCTTCAACTAGCAACTGCGTGTTCTGCTAGGTTGATAAGACACTAGAATGTTTTTATAATTGCTGGGCCCTCAAAGTTGTGCCTTTGCTCTGCCGGCTCACACATTGCGGGGGGATTTGTGGCCCCCCCCTGTGGGAGGCTGGGTTAGACGAACGGCAAAACTGGCCAGAGATATTCCATTCCATATATCTACGTAGACTCGGGAAGGTCGGAAATAACAGAAGAAAACTTCCTTCCTTCCTGCTTCGCTCTCTCGCCGCTTCGCCTCTGTCTCCTTTCCTTCTTCTCTTTCTTTCGTTCGTGGCCGGCGTCTGGGAAAACACCATCTGCCCATCATCGTCGACCCGTCGACCTCAAGCCCTCCTGACCCTCATAACTCTCTGCCTTTCTCCAGGAGCAGCTTTGGGATTCCTCGAAATTGTCTCGTCTGAGGGGAGTGCTGTGCTTCAGAGAGCAATGGGAGCAGGAGTGGTTTACAGCAAAAGGTTTTTTCACCATGACTTTGTCCCTAACTGCAATTCCAAGCAGGTTCAGAATAACATTTAAGAAATCAACAACGTGTATTCTCAGAGCTTAAAAGGAAAAGCTGTGGATCTTTCTGACAATCTTGATTCACTACCTTAGTTTTTTTTTCCCAGATAAATCAAGACAGGACTGGTGTTACAAAAGTTGACTAAACACATTAATGAAATTTCCGATTTTAATTGTTTCAGACTAGCAACTTCCCCTGTAGCGTGAAGGTCTCTGCATGTGCAAAAAAAAAAATAATCTAAAAAAATCAGTTAAAGGCCAAATTCTGTCTCTTGACTGCAAGCTCTTAATACAGAGTAACTTCTCTGATAGCAGCCCAACTATTCATGACTTACATTTATGTAACTAACTGCAGATAAAAAGCTGATAATTTATTTCAATTAAACTGAGGGGAAAAAAAATTGTTTCTAATATTGTGAAAGGCTAAGTCCAGTGCAAAGACCAGGATCATGCTCTAAATAGCAAAAGCTATTGTACTGCCTTTTTTTTTTTTTTTTTTTAAGTTTTCCCAATGAAAACATGTCCATGAAGAAATACAGACCCTGGAAAACATGACCCTGAATACAGATTTGTCTTATTTTGAGGTCATGCTTTCAACAGTAGTTTTTGGTTATTCACAAGCCAAGTGGCTCTGCAGTTAGCTCAAGAAACTATAAACAGACTGTTTTCAATGGCTTTTGAAATGAGAAAGATCAACAAGAGTGCATTGAGGCCTACCAAAAATTGTAAGGCATCCCTAACAGTTCTACAGTTAAAATATTCTGGATCTGTTAGGCAAAACACTGTATTAAACTACGTATTATAGGTAGATATGAGATACAACTCTCCTAAAGGTTCTGTGTTACAGCCTGACCTTTTGAGAAAATGACTGAGAAAGTTATTTTAGAAACTCTTATTTGTACAGACTCTTAATGAATGTTACTAACATCTCATTTGTGATTTATGTGGAGAGCCAGCCTAATTTTAAAGGGTGTGGCCATCTGAGAAATTCTAATACCTGCTGGAAAACTCCTGTCAGATGAAGGATGGTAATCTTAGACGAGCCAACGAAAAAGGTCTGCTACCTGCAATTACATTTTGTATCTCAGAGCTCGCCTTGAAAGAATAAGAGGGAAAGACAAAATATCAAGTCAACAACTGTATTATCACAGACACATCTTACCAAGTAAAAAGCAGACATTCAGATATCCCTCCATGTATCTGATAGTTAGCGTAACAAAAACACTAACAGGTAGAGGTAAAGCAACAAGTGGCACCAAGGTGTCCAGAGTTTTACATCAGCAGTCCCTCTGACACTTTCAGTATGAGCAGCACCTCAGTACTACAGCCCCAATGTAGACCTGTCAAATTGTCATGGGCCTAGTTACCACTGACTTTCGTTGAATCCTAGAATCACAGAGCCATTTCAGTTGTAATTAAAATCACCAAGTCCAACCATTAACCTAGCATGCCAAGTCCACCACTAAACCATGACCACATCTGCACCTCTTTTAACTACCTGCATGGAAGATTATTCAAACACTTAAGGCCATTTCCTATTGTCCTATTGTACTATCACCTGTAATTTAGAAAAAAAAGACCAGCACCCACGTTGCTACAAATTCCTTTCAGGCAGTTGTAGAGTATGATAAGGTCTCCTCTGAGCCTACTTTTCCAGTTCCCTCAGACGCTCTTCCTGAGAGTTGTGCTCTACACTCTTCACCAGCTTCCTTGACCATCTTTGGAAACACTGCAGCACCTCAATGTCCTTCTTGTACAAAGTTACAGGACTTCATGAAACTTGTCACCTTAGAGATGAATCCCCCACTTTACATGCTTATATGCTCCCTTAAGTCTTCCCTGTTACCTGTTCTTGGTTTCAGGAAAACCTTTTATCAGAGCCATTGTTTTTAACAGATAATATAAAAAGGCCATCAAAGCAAACACTGACATCGAACAGAAATTTAATTAATAGAAAAGCAGGTAATAAATTTGAATACATTCTAATTGCAAATTAACCCCTGACTCACCCACCTGATTATCATTTTAGCTTTGATAACACTTAATTTTCTCCACATTTATAAAGAAAAATCACTTCTCACTCTTCCTAGCCAACATTTATTTCAATCTGAGAACACAACAGGAAGACTACAGGTCCAGTTATTAAACAGTGATACTAAATCCACTTTAATTGCTTCAATCAGAACATCTAGAGGGAATAACTTTACACAACCTATAGGGATTAACAGGCTCTTCATGACACTACAAACAATTACACAGGGACAAGCAACCATCAAGAGCTGGCAGAGGAACAGAAGCTAACTATAGATGGTTTTGTCAGTTCCTTTCTGTGCTTATCTGTGAGGAGGGATTATTCTTCACCCAAACACAAATACCTCAACAAGACAAGTGTGAGGCAGATTTCTGTAAATACTATATGCTGGACATCTCTGAAGATCATGCTAACATTAAGCCCAAAATAAAATGTAGTCTCATCATACTGGAGGTGTCACAAGAGCAGGTGTTTAGTATTTTGATACTGGCTTTGCTCAGTCTACGTTCCTTGCCCTTTTCAAATTGTGTTCTCCTCATCTTTTTTGAGAGGTGTTTATTTGGCATAGAAAGAAAATCAAACAGTGCAAGTACAGAAAATCAAAAGAGATCAATGTTCATAGAAAGCAAATACAGTGGAAGCATTTCTTTAATGCGCAAATATTTAAACTGTTTTAAACTTTATTTGATCACTTTTGTGAACATGACATTTTTAAGTCACTTCATTGGCACTGAAACTTCAGAAGATGAGAAATAAGAGTAAGCAGTGCTTCCTATGTGGCAATTTCTATTTTTGGGTAGACACATGCACATTAACATAATATACATTGCATGTACTGAAGAACACACATATATATGCAGGAGGATGGTATGGAAAAAATTGTGTTAAAATTACTAATACACTTGAGATAATTAATTAATTCTAGAACTATGCTCTTGAGCTACACATCCAAGTGGGAAGGATAAAATCTCCTGAATGCAGAAAACACTGCCTTGGAGTTAAAACTCTGGCATGGCCTGTTCTAGGGGGACTATGCAGGACCCAACACACTTCAGTGAAACTAAACTTGTAGACTGAAACTTGCTCCCCCAAGCAAATGTATGGTGGTTGGGTTGAGAAGTCAATTATAATTCCACAAAATTACAAAGTAGACAGAGTCTTGTCACAACTTGAGGTCCTAGTACATTCTGGGATGCAATCAAAAGTGAGACAGAACCTTTTTGCCATAAGAAAATCCCCAAGGCTTTTTAATTTGGCCATAAACATGGATGAACTGGTTGATTCTAGCATTTGACAACCTCAGGAAAAGGCAGCTTATTCTAAAGCAACAGAGTAATGACAAAAAACTTCTAAGAAGTTCTAGTTGCAAACAATACAACTGCTCTTCAACTGTATCTCAGTCAGAAGCACTTAACTTAGCATATAAAGTAACTTTGGGATCTTAGTATTCCACGTTTTTCTGCCACATGAGACCCTTACTACATGTCACACTGTACTCTTCCTTGACAAGATGCAGCTGCAAACAAAATCCCCACTATCTTCCTTTCCTAACCAATATTTAATGAAGTAGGAAACTACCATAAAATATCTTTCTGATAACATGCCCTTTTTACCATGGGCTGGAAACAAGAACACCTAAGATGTTTAAATAACATTTAACCTGAAATATCTTATATTGCCACTTGACATTTCTCCTAAATGAAAAGAAGGTGTTTGCCTGTTATCAGTAAGAAAGAAAATGGGCCAAATAAATGAACACCTGCACACAGTCCTTGAATCAGTATAGTTAAACAACCCAAATTATCTGCTAGCTGTCCAGAGGCACAGAATAAATTCTAAAATTGTTAGGTTGGGTTGGCAGCAAGGAATGTTCTGCTCATTTCCAAATGGTAAGTGAAATCCTAAATAAAGAAGTACATAAAGTAGAAAATTATTGCCTGAGAAAAGTAGAATACCTGAGAAAAGCAGAATAAAACCAGCATCTGCTTTACAGTCAGACATATCACAAAGGACAGATAACACTTCTAAGACTCATTCCTAGCACTCAAATTGGGGAGAAGAGTTTTATCTACTACATGAGCAGTCTTCCTAGTATGTATCTTTTGCTCTTCCAGACAAGCCTTCGCTCCTTCTATCATACCACACTACTTAGTTTGCAGCAATTGCCAATTCAGTGTTTCATCTAAGCAGTGCTGGCAGAATTTCTACAGGAATGTAATGTTCACATTGCACAAAAAAAAAAATATATAAAAAATCATTCATATTATCTTGCAGTGCAACTGAGACTGAATTTCATGCCCTGATTTTAATTCTTGTTCTCTGGAGGTTGATATGGAGAAGTAGGAAGCATTCTGAACTGAAGAACTACCCCTTTCAATGGCAGCAACTTTCCTGTGTGGCCTGTATTTTGTAAATTCAGGGTTGATTAAGATATCATGTTTCCTTATTTCAGATTTTTACTCCTAAAATTTCCTAATGCCAGGAGAAATTGGAAGGGAACTTTTCAATACTTTTTAAGAAATATGCTTCAATAAACATAAGGCATAATCTGACCCCAAGCAAATCAGCAAGGCAAATCTAAGACGTAAGAAAATGCTCAAAATTCTTTAGTGTATTTTAATAAAAGAGTAACACTTAGTTTCTTACACAACAGCATTCAGTTCTTCTTAGGGTTTTTCAATTATGGTACTTTGGGGATTTGTTGTTTGGTGTTTTTTTGGTTTTAATTCATTATTGTTAAACAATGGCATTGCATATTTTTTATTATTTTTCAGTACATAAAAAAATAAAATTCACTGCATTAGTTTCACTCTGAATAATGTTTGACCCTGTTTCAACTTAAAAAAAATTGAAAGTAAAAAACCCCACAACACAACTAGAATGCATTCTTTGCTATGTACAAAATTACTCTCTCAGTGTGAAAAAGACACATTCTTCATCTGCAAAGACAAGTGCCTTTGCCATGTCCTTCACTATATAGTTTTACAAAACTACTTCTTTGTATCCTCTTCAACCATGTGCTAGATTAAAGCAAATAAAATTCATATATTTAAGGGCTAACATGTACTATCATCAAAGAGAAAATGTTCTTGAAGAAATGGGAAAACCTTTCCAGAAAAATTGCTGAACATATAGAAGGAATAGTAGTTGAAGAAAGTGATTTAGCTAGTGAAGCTTAGAGCTACAGGTATGACTGATTGAACTCATATTCCAAAACTACAGAAGGAAGAGTATCTCCCATTGTCTAACTTTTTATTGAAAACATACCAAAAAAAATGTGGAGATTTTTTGGAGCAAAATACTTCAGCAACTGTTCAGAAATGTTTTACGTGGTATCAATAATTATGTTTTAAAGGCTAACAGTGCAGGGGTTAGGTGCAGACCTCCAGCAGCATGTGGTACCTGCCACAAAATGCACACAGCGTACATACACAACTGTGACATTTGCTGAGCATTTACACAGAGGAATAATGGAGCATAAGGTTAGACTGCTGTCATGCTGAGACCACTGCCCATCATGCTGACCAATACTGTCTCATGGCTCCTTTCCGATCCCTGTCGGCCTGGACATTTTTATTATCTCTCATCTTAGACTGTGCAGGGACATTTTAAATGAGTCACAGTGGCAGCTGGCCCTTATTAATACCTCCTAGGATGTGAAAGCTGGGAGAATGCTTAACCAGAAGGTGGGATGGGAACAGTCCTGTGAGGAAAGACATGAAAACAATTAAATCCGGAAGATAAAAATGTTTGGGTGTCATCTGACTTAGCAACAAATGTGTAGTCCAAAAAAGGGAGAGTTTTGAATAATAATAGCTTGATAAATCCTCTGTTCAGAACAGAGCAAGGATTTATAATATTTTGTACTATGCTTGTAAATAGGTAAAAATCACAGGTGATCTTATTGTAAAAAAAGATGAAATTATTTATAAAGAAAGTCAAACCATGGACAACAACAAGTTCTATTTCAGAACTACAGCCAGAGTAGAATAATTCTAAATACTGATACTTAATGGAAGTTAAAAGCTTTACTAGTACTGATGTTAAAAAATACTTTCCAATAGAGGCAAATTGGCTATGTGTTTTCCAATGTGAGCTTACACTCCAGTAACAAAAGCACCATGGAATAAAAAGAAAATATTCTTTTTTCTATTCTACATTACTGCAGCTGTAGCTTAGCTTCATCATCCTCTTCTTGAAAGGAAGTTCAGATTGCAGCAACAGACATGCCTATTGGAGAAGTGTACAGAACAGCTTAAATTTTGAGGACAGTACAAAAATAATGGTTGATTGTCAATTGCTGGGGCTGTGACATATGTAGATACACAGATACACAGTTAAACAAAGAATTACTTTTTAGGTATTTATAAAATACATAAACATATACAGAGAACATATAACATTTGGCTCTGCTTCCTGGAAGTACTTACTAAAACGACTTTTGGAGTGTGTTTACAATTCTTTGTATATTAATAGTTACACCACCTTTTTACATGTAAGGCAATGTTGCTGTGTAAGATAGGATAAAGTTCTGGGCCCACAGAAAGTAATTACAGGACCACAACAACAACAACAGCATGCACAACTGAAAGCACAGCTAGTTCTCATCTTTGAAGGAACTCAGCACCAAAATACTTGTCATACACTGTTAATGCTCCTCACTCCTCAAACTGAATAACCAGACCTCCTTTGTCCTTAACTCTTCTACTGTTCTCTGCAGTTCTTACAGTGAAAAGAACCAATAAATATCACATTCAGTATTGAATTAGAATTCTACTGCATACCAGTTTAGTTTACTATACATTAAAATACAGAAGCCAGACAAGATTTGGTATGCTGTATCTTCTAGAGAAGTAGGCATTCATATGCTTACAGTTCCAAAAACTTTGTTTAAACAAGAAGCAAAAGTAGGAGATTAAGTATCTAAAAAGAGGAAGGAATTCAAAGCTCTCAACAGAGCATATCTGGTGAAAGCACTCAAGTGAGATCAATCCTAAGGGTTTGTGGGAGTTCCCTAAAAGCTAAACAGGATTCATGGAGAAATTTTCAACCTACTGGAGTTTGAGAGAAAAGGCATCCAGAGGCTTTAACTTTTAATCCAACCATAATACTGCAATATTTACATCTATTTTTTTTCAAATAAATGTACTACTTGAATGAAGCATACAAGTCTCTTCTAATGTCTGCGATTATGGAAACAAGAACACACAAGTAACCAAAACCACAATAATTTTTCATCAGCCTATTATTTTACGTCCAATGTGTTTAAATATATTTAGAGTTCTCTTACGTGTTCTTCTGGTTTGATATGTCTGAATTTATTACAGAGAGCTGACTGCAATATTAGTTATTACTGATTATTTCAGGAGCTGGAACAGGCACAGCTAGGTATGTGTGAGATTTGATCCAAACTACTAAGGCAACAGCATTATTTTTATACCTGTTTCTTAAATCCCACTTTTCATGGCCTATTTTCATCTCATTAAGTAACTATTTATTTCATTATAATCTCCTTCAGGAGTTACAGAATGGGAGCCATGATAAAAAAACCCTCACCTGTTATTGTTTAACCAATCATACTTATGAAGTATTAGAGCAGGAATAAAACTTGAGCTGTCCAAAATGGGAATCCAGAACTAATGTAAACTTCAGTCTGATAAGCTCCTTCTTTTGTCTCAGGATCTTATTTCTTCTTCATTCCTATTCCATGTTTATCCTTCAAAACCAATTGCTGTGCTTTTAGATTATTAGCAACATAATTCAATAAAATGTTATCATGCTGATTAACTAAAGGCTAGCTGGTTTCAGTCTGTAAGTTATTTTTGATCTAGAGTTCAAATCTCAATAACTGCCTAGAAAAAAGGCTGGCATGCAGATTAGAAAAACGGTGGCCTCTCCTCACCCATAGTTTAAATTAATACTTTTTTCAACACAGATAACATTTACTTTGTTCTTCCTGAGGTTTGTTCCTGCCTGGCTTTAAATTGTTGCTAGAGTAGATCTGCCAAATAGCCTGCACTTGGCAAGTCTATCATCCATTCCTACAGAACCAAGAAAATGAACCACACTGTCTCTTCTCCTTCTCCGAACATAACATGCTTTTGCAAGCTACTGTGAACTAACCTATGCATTTCCTGACCTTTACCCTTTATGGGTCTGATAGTTTGATCTTCAACAATTAAATACAGCACTCATTTATTTTACCACTTAAGCAACAAAAATGTTGCATATGAGACTGCAAGAAGAAATGGGAATAAAACTCCATGTGCAATATACCAAATGCAAGCATTATGCAGTTATCCAAAGTCTGTTTTTATTTTTATAAATGCAACATATCATGTTTTACTGAAATAGTAATGCTCACTAGTGTACTACTAGCTCTTATTCTGTCATTTAGTTTAAACTAAGAGGTTTATCACAGTGCTGTTGACTCCATGCTAATCAACACTGACCTTTAACTTAAGTGGTTTCAGAGACACAGCTCTCAGGCTCACTTCCCTGAGCTAACTCAGACACAGTTATTGTTACTTTAGTCGTTATGTTGACAACAGCATATGGTTAGTGGAAAAGAAAAATCATAGTTCATACTATTACTGTCATTGTTAACAGGAGTCAAAAAACACTGGAATGGAAAACTCCTAAGCTGAGCCTTTAAAAATAACCAGATTCGTCCTCCTAGGCTTCCTGGACAGTCAGTAGTGACAGGTAGGTAGCGCAGTAAGTCAATTCAGGTCTCAGTCACACACTGACGGCTGAAACTTGGAGCACCTATGTTCATGTTTCAACTGTCTCAGTTAAGTGCCTCATATTAAGTGACATGAATCTAGGCCCCAAGTGTCCTTTTTCTCTTCTGCAAGTGGACTAGTTCATGCCTTCTTAAAATGCTGTGCATGTGCATGGATTACTTACTTAGCCATTATACTTATTCAGGAGATAATATACTAGCTACTTGCAAGAAGAAAGAAAAGCTTCCCACAGAGAATTCTTCTATACACCATGTTATTTAAATCTATTGCTACTTTTTGTATACCAAGGGAAATATTTTCTCAATATTAATGGAAAAGAAAACTTTTCATTTTGTTTCTGAAGATCAAGCATGATTTTAGAAAGGTTAACTAGGAAAAGGAAAACACCTTGATTGTTTTCCATGTCTAACTCTATTATTTTTCAATTCATCTCGCTGTCCATCTGAAATAACCTGCACAAATGATGCAAAGGAAAAAACCTCCACAAAACTAGCAAAATAATCTACATTTAAATATAATTTATACTTTCAAAGGACTATGTTTGGTCACTGCCTTAACTACAAGGAGACCGACATTTTAAGATTTAGACATAGGTCTCCTGTACCATCAGCAATTAAATACTTTCTAAAGTGTTATAATCAATGACATTATCAACAGGTTTAACCATGTTATTACCTTCATCATAATCTTCACCAAGTCCATTTGGAAAAGCATTATGCTTTTAAGATGAAACATTATAAATCTGAGTTGCACATGAGACACCCACTTTAACTATACATGATTGGCTAGCCACATTAAACACAAGGAAATTTTGTTTCTTTTGTCTTTGAGATGCGTAACAGACAGCTTCTCTTACTATTAGATGCACAACAACCCTTTTACAAAATGGAGTGAAAGTGGCTGCTCATGGCTTGGACAGGCACTTGCTCTGCTGGGTAAAACACTGGCTGGACAGCCAACCCCAGAGAGTGGTGGTGAGTGGAGCTAAATCCAGCTGGTGTCTGGTCACAAGTGGGGTTCCTCAGGGCTCAGTGTTAGGACCACTTCTTTTTAACATCTTTATCAATAAGCTCAACGAGGAGATAGAATGCACCCTCAGTAAGTTTGCAGACAACACCAAGCTGGGAGTGTTGATCTGCCTGAGGGTAGGGAGGCTCTACAGAGAGACTTGGACAGACTAGATTGATGGGCTGAGATCAACTGTATGAAGTTCAGCAGGGCCAAGTGCCGGGTCCTGCACTTGGGCCACAACAACCCCATGCAACACTACAGGCTTGCAGAAGAGTTGCTGGAAAGCTGTCCAGCAGAAAGGGGCCTGGGAGTTCTGGTTGACAGACAGCTGAATGTGAGCCACTAGTATACCCAGGTGGCCAAGAAGGCCAATGGCATGCTGGGCCTGTATCAGAAATAATGTGAAAAGCAGGACCAGGGAAGTAATCATCCCTCTGTACTCTGCATTAGTGAGGCCACACCTCAAACACTGTGTCCAGTTTTGGGCACCTCAGTACAAGGTTAACACTGAGGTGCTGGAGCATGCCGAAAGAGAGGCAACCAAGCTGCTGAAGGGCCTTGAGAAGTCTGATGAGCAGCTGAGGGAACCGGGGCTGTTTAGTCTGAAGAAAAGGAGGCTGAGGGGAGACCTCATTGCCACCTACAACTACCTGAAAAAGACATTATAAAGAGGTGGGTAGTGTTATCTTCTCACAAGTAACTGAACCATAGAATCACAGGGGTTGGAAGGGACCTCTGAAGATCATCAAGTCCAACTCCCCTGCTGCAGCAGGGCAGATCCAACTAGTGACAGAACAAGACAAAATGGCCTCAAGCTGCACCAGGGGAGGTTTAAATTAGACATTAAGAATAATTTTTTCACTGAAAGGGTTGTCAAACATTGGAACATGCTGCCCAGGGAGGTGGTTGAGATACCATGCCTGGATGTTTTCAAAAGTTGTCTAGATGTGCCACTTGGGAATATGGCTTAGTGCTGGACTTGGCAGAGTAGGGTTAATGGGTGGACCCGATGATCTTAAAGGTCTTTTCCAACCTAAGTTATTTTACGGTTCTATGAAATAAAAATTACCCTGCAACACAGTAACACAATCTCATGAAATCACAGAATCACAGAATCTTAGGGGTTGGAAGGGACCTCAAAAGATCATCTAGGGTTTTGCATGTCTCCAGCAAAGGAGACTCCTCAACCTCTCTGGGCAGCCTGTTCCAGTGCTCTCACAGGAAAGAAGTTTTTTTCTGATATTTACGTGGAACCTCCTGTGCTCCTGTTTGCACCCATTGCCCCTTGTCCTATCAATGGACATCACTGTAAAAACCCTGGCTCCATCATCCTGACACTCCACCTTAACGTATTTGTAAACTTGGATGAGGTCACCCCTCCGTCGTTTCCAAGCTAAAGAGACCCAGCTCCCTCAGCCTTTCCTCATAAGGGACATGTTCCACTCCCTTCATCATCTTTATGGCTCTGTGCTGGACTCTTTCCAGCAGTTCCCTGTCCTCTCTGAACTGAGGGGCCCAGAAATGGACACAATATTCTACATGTAGCCTCACTGAGGCAGAACAGAGGGGGAGGAGAACCTCTCTTGACTGACTAACCACACCCTTTCTAATACACCCCAGGATGCCATTGGCCTTTTTCGCTATAAGGGCACATTGCTGGCTCATGGTCATCCTCCTGTCCACCAAGACCCCCAGGTCCCTCTCTCCTACACTGTTCACCAGCAGGTCAGCCCCCAACCTGTACTGGTACATGGGGTTGTTCTTCCCCAGATGCAAGACTCTACACTTGCCCTTGTTGAATTTCATCAAGTTCTTCCCTGCCCAACTCTCCAGCCTGTCTAGGTCTCACTGAATGGCAGCACAGCCTTCTGGTGTCAGCCACTCCTCCCAGTTTAGTGTCATCAGGAAACTTGCTGAGGTTACACTCTGTTCCCTCATCCAGGTCATTGATGAAAATACTGAGCAGTACTGGTCCCAGTGCCGACCCCTAAGGGACTCCACTAGTCACAGACCTCCAACTAGATTCTGTCCCACTGACCACAACTCTCAGTGCTTCCTTTTAACCAGTTCACAATCCATCTCACTACCTGATCATCAAGACCACACTTCCTCAGCTTATCTGCGAGGATGCTGTGGGAGATAGTGTCAAATGCTTTACTGAATTCAAGATAAATCACATCTATCCACCTAGTTACTTCCTCATAGAAGGCTGTACAGTTGGTCAAACATGACTTCCCCTTGGGAAAACCATGTTGCCTGCTCTTAATGACCCCCTTACCCTTGATAAGCCTAGAGATAGTGCAAAGAATAAATTGTTCCATCACCTTTCCAAGGATGGAGGTAAGGCTGACCAGTCTGTAGTTACCTGGGTCCTCCTTCTTGCCCTTCTTGTAGACTGGAGTGACATTTGCTATCCTCCAGTCCTTACGCACATCTCCTGTTGCCCATGACTTACCGAAGATGATGGAGAGTGGACTAGCAATGACCTTTGCCAGTTCCCTCAGCACCCTTGGATGCATTTCATCCGGACCCATCGACTTATGGATGTCCAGATTGCTTAACTGATCCCTATCCCAATCCCCATCTACCAAAGCAAACTCCTCCTTTATCCTGAATTCTTCTGGGGCTATAGGAATCTGGGGCTCCTGGGGAGAGTCTGCAGCAGTATAGAAAGAGGCAAAGAAGGCATTCAGTACCTCTGCCTTCTTTATATCCTCTGTCACCAGGGCACACACCTAATTCAGCAGTGGGTCTATATTGCCTCTCGTGTTAGTTCTATCTGCAATGTATTTGAAGAAGCCCTTTCTATTGTCTTTGACCTCCCTAGCAAGGTGTAGTTCCAAGGAGGCCTTAGCTTTCTTTATTGCCTTCCTACATCCTCTGACAACAGTCCTGTATTCCTCCCAAGTGGCCAGCCCCTCCCTCCATGAACCATAGATTCTCTTTTTCCACTTGAGTTTGCCCACCAGTTCCCTGTTTAACCATGTGGGTCTCCTGGCTTCCTTACTTGATTTCCTACCCATTGGGATGCTCTGATCCTGAGCTTGCAAGAAGTGGTCCTTGAATGTTGACCAACTATCTTGAGTCCCTTTACCATCTAGTACCCTGTCCCATGGGACTTCTCTTAATAATTGATTGAAGAGGCCAAAGTTGGTCCTGCGTAAGTCCAGGCTTGTGGTCCTGCTGGGTATTCTGTTCCTCCCACACAGGATCCTGAACTCCATCATCTCGTGATGACTGCAGCCAACGCTGTCATTGACCGTCACCACTTCAACCAGACCCTCCTTGTTGGTGAGTACAAGATCCAGCAGCACTTCTCTCCTAGTTCATTTGTCTACCATTTGTATCAAGAAGTTATCATCAACGCATTGGAGGAACCCCCTAGACTGTGAATGGCTGGCTGTGTAGGCCTTCCAGCAAATATCTGGGTAGTTAAAATCCCCCATGAGGACTAAGGCCTGTAGTTGCAAGACTGCTTTCAGCTGCCTGTAGAAAGCTTCATCATCTCCCTCATCCTGATCAGGAGGTCTGTAACAGACCCCCACAACTGTATCACCCATGCCAGCCTGCTCCTTCATTCATACCCACAGACTTTCTACTTGCTCCTCACCAGCCCCTGGACAGAACTCAATACATTCTAGCTGCTCTCTCACATAAAGAGCAACCCCACCACCTCGCTTCACTGACCTGTCTTTCCTAAAAAGGACATAACCATCCATGACCACATTCCAGTCATGTGAGCTGTCCCACCATGTCGCTGTAATTGGCACTAGATCATAACCCTTAGAGCACACACAGACTTCTAACTCCTCCTCTTTATTCCCCATGCTGCATGTACTGGTGTACAAGCATTTCAGGGAGCGAGCTGAGCAAATGTGCAAATCAAACATTTATTTCTGTAAAATATAGCAGTTAGAGGGCTACAATAATTGTCAAATCCCAGTCAAGTTAATGAATTAAACTTATGCCATTTCCCCCATTTATACAGTCACAGTACTACTGCTGATATTTTTTTTCCTTTTTTGGGGGCGGAAATATGTTCATTGAGGCTATTTTTACAGTGTCTTTAATTGAGACTGAAATAATGTCTTAAAATTATGATCAGGCAAATATGGATGTTGCTCTATATATTGGTTAATATATGGTGCTACATAGCCACAGAGTTTGCAGTGACAGTTCCTCTTTGACTGTTACTGTAACTGCAATTACTTCAACATTTCATTTAGTAGAAGAGTGAATGTTACTTACAGGAATTAAGAGACTTTCAGGTTTTGCATACACAGAGAAAACTATCCAAAACAGAAATAAACCCCACATATGACTGCAAAACCTGAGAATACTGTACAGCCTTCTCTCCTCCCTAAATTCACATCTTTTTGTTGAAAGGGTAATTTGTTAGCCTGAGAATTCAACAGGACTAAATGCTAAGCTCATACTGCAAATGCACTGGCAAACGTATATAGCCTTGGTTTCAACTTCATTCTTAAATCTTTGTTCATGCCAAAAATGGTTCACTTGCTATTCCAAGGACATCTCTAAAAAACGCTCCCTCAGAACATCCTCAATATTTAACGTAGTTATACATGGCATTATTTTTTTCCTATGGACAGTTGCACTGGGTGTAAATGGCAAGGTTTTGGTAGCAGAGGGCTGCATCATGCCAAACACAGCCAGTTCCAGATGCCTCCAAATGGACCCACCACAGAGCACAGCTGAGCCCATTGGCCAAACTACTTTAATTGGCAAGAAATCAAATCTTCCCTAAGTCAGTAACTGGTAAGCAACCTCCATGTCTTCATCTCAGCCTACAAGCTTTCTCACATGATATTCTCCTCCTGTCCCACTGCAAAGGAATAGTGACTGAGTGGTTGTGTGGGACTTTGTCCCTCTAGCAAAGACTATGCTACCACTGCAGTGAAATAAAATATAGGTGTATCAATCATATGACTTTATAGCCATTCTTCTAAAACAAGACATGGCTTATCACCTTGGCACTGTCTTTTATTCTGTTTCAAGTCCCACGTTTGCAGAATGAATCATTTCTGTAAAGTTTATTTGTAACAAATCACACCTAAAGCTCTGTGAGTGCAGGTAATTCAATATAAAAATAATTTCAGAAGGTTTAAGTAATGTACGTTGTTTTCACAAATACCTGCATTGGTACAGTACATAATAGGATCAAGAAAAGACCAAAAGCTGTTTCTTTTTACCAACTACACCAATACCACAATAAAACGCAACATAACCTTGCATTGTTCTTAATTAACAATTAGTATGTAACAGCATATTAACTCTACGAGGTTTGTGTCTCAGCATTTTCTTCACCTTTAAACCTGTGTTTCTTGCAGTTTTCCTTAGCAAAAACTACAAATGCTTTCTACAGTGGTAAGTATTTTTATCATGGCAGTATTCACAGATCTGTGTGGCAAAGGCACTCAGATCCATTACTTACACATTTTAATATAGCAAGCTGATGCAAAATATCTTAATACATCAAACAAACAACTCAAAAAAACCCACCAAAATTACTTACACACACACAGTTATAAGGAAGGAGAAAGTAATATTTCATTTGAAATTCTGGCCATGAGATAAGGTGGCAAACTTCTTAGGAGATACTTTAGAAAAAAAAAGGAAAATTACTTGATGTCCCCTTCATTAGGTATTTTTCAATACCTCTGTCAATTGGACCTGTAACCCAACTGCAAAATGATACTGAATTCTAATACCAAGTACTTGATTAGTAACTTAAGTATGAGATACCATATATGCAACAAAGGCTGAATTAAAGCCAACTGGTTACCCAAGTCACATCTGTGTATAAAGGCTCCCATTTTATCCACTGCTAAGACTTCTTCCAGACAGTTCCTGCCACTTTCAGATACCTGTTTTTGAAGGGTATTAATCACTTGGTGTCAATTTCTTTCAACTAACCATAGGAGGAGCTAGATGGCCAGTTTACCATTTTGTCTGACAACTGAGTTAGGAGAGATTAATTTCTACTCCAGCTAACCAATTTCTAGAGAAATATAATCTCCTCTTTGACAGAGGGAAGTTAATGCAACCTCAACTTTATAATGTATAGGGTTTGTTTGGTTTCTTTTTTCTTTGCTTTTGTTTTCTTTGCTTTCCTTTTACAAAGTCCCCTTTATCTTTAATATCTTTTGATTTAAACCACATCACAAAACTAAATCTACAGCCCTCCAAAGGAAAAAAAACAAAACAAAAAAAAACCACAAAAAAACACACACACACACAAAAAAACCCCACAACAAATACCACAAAAAAAACCACAGACTAAGCACCAATGCAGAGTTTGGAAGGTTTACTAGGATTTTAAAAGCTAATCTTTGTAGAAAATTGTTAGCCTGTAGGCAGTGGTGCTAACTCTGAAACAAGCTACTTTGTAGTTTACCTTACTGGACTTCTGTTTTTTTTTTGGTATTTGATTTGGACCATTAGAGGGGATCTCCTGGTTAATACGTACATTCTGAGACTGCAAGTTAAACTCATTCATTACTTCAACTAGGGGAACGAACTTCAACCAGAGTGACATAAGTGATGAAAGGATGACATCTATTAATTTATTTTGTTGCAGAGTAGAAATAAGATCTTTATTGTCCCTTAGTTTTTGTCCTTATTTTTAAAAGTAAAGAGCATAAACACTGAACTTTGAAATTGGAACTCAGAAAAAACGATCTCCCATTTAACAGACTACAGAACATTACCTTATTTCATAGGAGTATAGAATAATTTCACAGCCCACCAAAGCAATGAAGAACTGCAATGAAAATGTGAAAATAAGCAATAAAACACCAGGGTGTTTAGCTATGGTGTAAAACACGCAGCAAAAATTTCACCTTACATCTTTGACCACCCAGGAAGTAGCTTTAATTAATACAAATCAAAGCCTGAGGTAATGAGGGAGAAAGTATGCATTTTGGAAAAGATACTGCAGTGTAAAAATTTTCCTCCTGTTTGTTTCAATTTTTATCATGATAAAATAAGTTTCTAAAACAGTATCTCTGAAAAACCCTAATTACGAAGTATGTACACTGAAAAGCTTTTTGTTTGTGTTTAACTCCACTATGCATATCAAAAAAAGTGTGTCTTTTCCATGTAGCTTTCTCAAGAAGTGAGACTTGATCCTCTGTGGTGGTTTGCCTTAAGTAATCATTTACACTCCTGCAAAGAATGTAAATCACTGCTAAATCTGATTATCCTCTCAAATGAGACAGCAGTCAAATAAGGCAGTGACTGTTATTATAGCTCCCATGAAGTAAATATCACTGTTACAATTTCTGTGAGCAGATCTGCTCCAGAGACTACTTCAGCCACTTTGCACAGGTGTGCCTAACTTGGCAGAGGAAAGAGTAATCAGACTGAGACTGGCAGGCATCAGAACCTCACAGAAAAGCTGCTCAGATAGAGCACTTCAACATATTTGACTATAGGGTGGTTTTGCAAAAAGGGAATTGATATTTTGTTCATGAAGGGCCCAGAACTATGTCAAGTGCTAGTATGAACATCAATTTTTAAAAATTGAGTCTGAAATCTGGCTCATAAATGATCCTAAATTTTTCATAGCAAGATATTTGTATTTTCAGAAGAAAGGGAAAAGTATGAGGCCCTTAGCATTTACTTACTTTTTCAAAATCCAAGTATACATAATTTAGTGGTGATAAGACTCAATTTGAACAACACGCAATTTTATAATACGTTCTGAAATAAACTGATAGTTAACTAAGTACTATGCTAAGACAGGTCTTTTACATATTGTATTTATCATCTCCAGTCTTTTTACACTTTTGAATTTCCTCTTACACTTTTAAAGATTTTAACAATAAAAAGCTTTTGGGTTGGGTTTTGGGGATTATTTTTAATAACCACTAAATCCCTTTTAGGTCTTTCTGACACTCCACCAAGTAATTTAGTGATGAATAAATTATGACAAAATAAGCAAAAGTAGTAAGGACAGCTATAAATACTATATAGATCAATATGAACATTACAGTTTGCTTTCACAGTCTTTTTAACTCAAAGAAAAACCTTGCCAGTCACAGAGAAAATCTTTGAGCTTCCACTCCAGCAACAACTTTTCATTAAGAAATTGTCACACAATATGATGAGTTTTTTCAGAACTTCAAAGCAAAATCACACAGCAGCATTCTGTCATGCTCACAAATCTTAAGACAAGGTTTTTTCACTTCAAATACATAATGAGGCTTTAAATGTCTTTATCATTAAGATCCAAGTGAAAAAATAAAATACAAGCTTCTTATGCACCACTTAATCAGGAAATTTTAATAACTCTATTTTTATTATTTTTAAATCTTACTGTTCCTAAAACACAATTTGTCATTCTATATCAAACTACTGACTCTCAAGATATTTTCAAGTCCAATGTAGTGTATTCTCTTAATTATTGTGAAAGACCTTCTCAATATCTATACACAGAGGCTTCCACGTAATCCAATTGTTTTTTCTTTATCTCTGTAGTAAGTTAATTTCTATCTCTTCCTATGTCCTCAATAATGTATCTCCTCTCAGCTTTTAAAATTATGTATTACTCTACTCCATATATCTATGATACTAAAGGGATGTGGAAGTTTGCTAGTTCACCAAAAGAAATCATCATGTTTAAAACTGAGTATCTAATAAAATTACATGCAAGAGTCTTATGCAATTCACTTACATCAAATTCAAGAGATGAAAACTCTAGTATTCCTCAGACTTAGGATAACTATTTCTGTCTATTTGCAACTCTATAGTTGTTCTGCACAATAAGCAGTTCTGAACACAATTTTGAGCTTTTTAGATTCTACAGAGGAGCCAAAGCCAACAGACAACATTCAGCTAAACACCCAAACAAAATTAAAAAAGGAACCAAACAATATAATCAAGTTAGAGATAAATAGCTCTTTTCCATAAGCTGAAGTTTTTTCTGAATTGCAAACAGGTAAAAGACAACAATCAAGTACATGAAATACATAGTAGCGACTTTATTTTACATGTCTTTGAAACACCAGAACAACTCAGAAACGTAATCTATCAGGAATATAACATGAAAAATGGAAATAGGTGCTATGAGAAGAACAAATCCCTTCTACAAGTTAGCCACCTAATCCTGATCTGTCAACTGCTGATAGATTCATGACAACTTCCATGCATTTTCACAACTCAATATTGTTTATTTTGCCACAATCTATATCAAACAGTCAAGCTATTTTAAGGTGTACTGTAGGATGGCAAAGCCTTGAATCTCATAGTTGTACTGACAGTTGGAGAATGAGGATGACAAATACTGTATGTGGGTTTTTTCTAAAAAAGATTAACACCTCTCTTACTGTTTTCCTCATGCTTCCAGAATTTTTTTTCTGTAATGCTCTAAAAGTGGCAAAATAAAATAAATGGTAAAAACAGAGCAAAGGTAAAGTTAGGAAAAATAGCTGCTTTGTAAAAGTTTAAAAAAGCTGGTTTTCTATACAAAAGCATATAATCTCTACCACAGAGCACCCCTGATAAAGTACTTTGTTCATTAATGATTAGTGTCTCCTCCCCTGGAGACATTCAAAACCCACCCGGACACATTTCTGTGTGATGTGCTCTAGGTGATCCTGCTCTGACAGGGGGGTTGGACTTGATGATCTTTGGAAGTCCCTGAGATTCTGTGATTCTGTAATACAAATCATCACTCACATAATCAAAGGTATTATTTGCTCATATCAATCACTGAAAACAGCAAGATACTGTAATTGCATTTAGATGCACTGGAGTATTAAAGAAGTAAAATTGTTTTTATTTCAATAATTCTTTGCAGTCTGAATCACTAAAGAATTATATGTTCATATATATTACTGTTTTTCCTTTTTGTTTCATGCTTGTCTATACCCAAGTGGCATGTAAGAAAAAAAATCACTGATATTTCTGATACAGACAGGAAATCAGTGTTTGCATGCATTGCCGTAAGATCTTTAGCTTCTAAGGAGCAAGAACATGTTCCAGTATGGCATAGTAAAGAGATTGAACTGCTTTAAAATGCAACAGAATATGGTTTCAATTTGTAATGTGGTGTATTAGTGGTGCTAGAGAAGCTCACTAAAATCACAGCAGTTCCTCATTTACCTTCAGCTGATTTGGGGTTAAGAGTTTCACAAAATTTTTTTTATATATATCTGGAAGTGCCAAATACTAATGATGCATTTACTATAAATGTTGATTACTGTTGATTCCTGTAATATTGATCTCATATTCTACCTCCATTGTGAATATGCTAAAATATTTTGATGGAATACGGTTATTTCTCCAAGAATAAACTAGAGCAAGTTTCACAGATTTTAATCACAGGGACAGTATACATATAAATTGCAAAAATCAGATCTTTTGAGTTTCTCTGTATTTTACTTTCCAAAAGCATAAGTCAAGATTGTCTTACCTCCAAAAAGCCCACACTATTTATACTTCTGAGTCACACATATCAGAAAACACAATGCTTATAACCTTGCATAAAGGTAAGTCAGTAGGAAAAGCCACTGTTAACTTTCTATTGGTGAACTTGTCATAACAATCCTGCATCAAAGGTTTTACTTTTGTTTTGATCCCCTCAGCTTTTACTAGGCACACTAGGTTGATTAGTTGTAGTTATTTGCAACTCCACTTCAACTCTATTAAATGTCCATAACAGAGTAAGAATCTTAAGACATCTACTTCAGCTATTCAGTTTTCCTACCCTGGACAGCACCTCCTTTGATAGAAAAACATGAATAAATTTATATATCTCAAATTATTAAAAATGGCATTAGCAGATGACATACACCAATTTCAGGCTTCTTTTATCAGTTTTATTTTCCCTGCAAACCTGCAAATGTTCTACTACCAAGTACTCAAATTCTTCCAACACTGGCTATTTGAGCTCACCAATTTGTTTATTTAAAGATCATGGAAGATCCTAAGATTCTTTTCTCCTATTATCTCAGATATTTTAAAAAGTCCTCTGTCTTATTTCCTGATAATCTGCAGAAAGGGGTTTTTTTATCCCATTAATATGAAAACAAAAACATAAAAAAATATATCTAATCTCGTATTTCCCCATATAGTAAATAAATTTGTATTCAGCCTTTACCCCATTACATATTGAACAGACAACTATTTATGCCTTAATTAGCTCAGTATTAATTTATTAGCATTTGCTTTGTAGGTATATGAATTTTTCTCATCAGCATGCTTACACATTTTATGTAATCATTCAACAGAATTTTACAAGAACTAGCTATAGGCTTTCAACTTAATAGTTTATTCATCTCACTTTCAATACCAGCAAGGTGGAGACGATGCAGAAATAGGATTAATGTTTTTGAGGAAGCATTATGTCCTTAGTGTTGTAAAGATACCATTATCTTAGGAGAGAAGACTTATTTTTATTAATTTGTATTTTTATTTTATAAATTATTGTTATTAAAGACAAGTGTAAAAAAATGTGGATTTTAAAGTTGTTTAGAGACAATTTCCATCCTTCCTATGATAGAATCAGAGAGGATGTGGAGGATTTCTACAAAAAGACCACAAATAGTCTAAAAGAGGCTGCACATCTTTCTACTCCTTTTAATAATGGCAAAAACAGATGCATGCAAAAATCCAGTTCTGTGATATAAAAAACGAATATTCAGAGCCTGCTGAGTGCAAAAATAAATCACTCAATAAGGTTAAAAGAACACTGAATTCTGGGAAACTGATAGAATACAAGCTACAGCACAAATAATCATTAGGCAATGAGAAAGATCTGGCAAGATTTCTTTAACAAAATTAATGCTGATAACTCTGCATCATCAGTTTAGAAGTACAAGTGGGATTCAGGATAAAAAAAGAACCATGTCCTGTTTAAGTACTGGCAGAATATAATACCATATGTTGGAAAGGACACTATTAATAGGCAAATCTTTTCTGTGAGATGCAGAAATACAGTTTAACTTACATAAGCTGCAAGATTTAATAAATTCAGACATTAAAACTTTGCACAGTATAAAAGCATTAAAGGATTTGGCCTGAGTTACTCATAAGGAAGAAAGTTTTGAAATTAAAACACAATTTGATATAACCATCAACAAACTCAATGACTCGGTCCAAATCACATTTTCTGATTATCTTTTTACCAGCTTAAGTGCATCTCCACCCTTTCACACAATTTCATTATTTTTGTAGAGTTTCTTTTCTGTAATCACTCAGTCACTTGGGATAGTTTTCCCTTTGTGTCTTGCCAAGTCTCTTCTATCTACTTTCTTGCTGTTCAGACATAACCTACCTCTCTGGAAAAATAATTATCTGCTATGTTTTGATTGCTTGAGGTTTTTCTGTCTCTACAGATGTACAACTCTGAACCTCTTAATAAAACAAGTATTTATACTATTTACTAATCACTTACAAACTTGCATACAGTGAGTTCATTCAATTCAGTACAATTCACTTTTTTATTTAAATCACCAGAATAGCTCCCTCAAAATCAAATAAAAATAGACATGCCACAGTACAGCAGAATGTTACTGGACTAGGAAAAACGCATACATCAGTAAAAGAATGTCTGCATAACAAAATCCCATTAAAAAAGTCAGTAAGTTATTAGTTCCAAAACTTGTAACCTGCAGACCACTGTCAATCTACTGTCAAACCAGTATTTCCAGTTTTTCCTTCCATTTCTAGCCCTTTAAACTTCCAAAATATACAAGTCCTAAGACCTCACTCCTAGACTCTCTGTTTAACTCTTTCTGATTCAACTGTAGGCTACTTCTAATACCTACTACATATAAACCATATTTCTTCCAATGGCATTTTGGCTAGGAATCATTTTAAAGACAGGAAAGAGAAAAGCAGCTATCCTGCTGCTAGTTCATGTTTGTCATCCTAGGTGCACCATTATCTTTCAACAGTTCAACTGAACTGTTAACTGTTAAATCAGCTCTGTCCACAAGGAATTTCTAGGAAATTATGCTGCAAAACATTGTTATTTTCATGTTTTCCAAAGTACCAAAAAAAAAATTCAGTCCCATGTTCAAGTTGTTTTCATAGCTAATCACTTCAAATGCCCAAACATTTATTTCCATGTATACTTTATCATCATGTACCCAGAGGAAAAAAAATAAAAAGACAAGAAAACCAATCAAATATGTCTCCTCAAGACTATAAAAAAAAGGCAGAAAGGAAAGGATAACAGAAGGTAGAATACAGCTACTTGCTTATGGGAATTTTTTTAAAATGCAGATTTCATTAGGACAGGAAAAACAAACAACTTCTTGTATACACTTCCCCACAATCATTTTTAAGAGTAACAATTTTGACCAGTCTCCCATTTGCAAATGACAAGGTGACAACAGACATTCTTTCTTGTAGGAACACCAAATAAAACATTTCTCTCCCTCTAACAAATCCCTATACATTTTACTTAATTCAAATGAAATGATAGACTGAAAGTAGTCCTGAGGAGTCTTAAGAGTATGTAATCATGAAAGAAAAAAGCTATTACAGAGTTCAAAATATCACATTTTCTATACATTTTCCCCTCTGTAGAAACAACTACATTTGTATCTATCCTAGATGTGGGTCTAATTTCAAAAACTCCTACCAGTGAAGTTTTCTAAACCTTCCCTAAACCTCTAAACCTTCCTTAAACCTCTAAACCTAGTGCTTAGGAATCCTTACTATTACAAGACATTCACTAATGTCTAATCAAAACCTCCCTTGCTGATTTTAGTCTTTATTTATTATACCCACACAAGACTGGTACTGTCCAGATGGAACAAATGCCATTCTTTACAGCTTTCCCTAACAGACTGCATTTGCTTTAAACATCTAATGGTTCTCATAGCTTGCCTGTAGCAAACTCCTTTCAACCTTCTACACTGGATTGTCACCAACTAAGCCTCATGCTTTCAAGTATCTAGTATCAGAAATCAAATATTTGCTCTGATAACCCAATCTTTGTACAGAAAACCTGTAATGGCCAGCATTTCCCTCAAAAGTTAAGATTAAAAAAACAAACTACTTCTGTATCAACCATAATCTGGGTTTTGACAATATTAAGCATGGCACAGTTTAATGTATATATTTTTACATGTATTACTCACGCAATTACTCAGACTTGCGTACCTTTCAACCAAAGGTTTTATTGCAGCTTGCATGTTTTACATGCACAGGATTGCATATGCGGCACAGCTCACACAGCTGTACTTTGCTAATTACAGCTAGCAGACTCACGTACTGTTTTAACAGGGAAACTACCATAAACAAGAATTTTGCAAGATTATGTAAGGCTTACCACACCCAGTAATGAGGGAAAGAATTGAAATTTTGGTTGACATTCTTTTGACTGCAGTTCTGACATAACCATGAATGGATTAATAACTCTAGGGATTAGTTGTCAGAGCTGGGAGATGCATCTCACATACAAAAAGGACTCAATATATTAGTCAAGGTTGGATTGGGCTTGGAGCAACCTGATATAGTGGAAAATGTCACTGCCCACGCAGGAGGGTTGGAACTAGACAATCTTTACTGTCCCTAACAACTCAAACCATTCTATGATTCTCCCTAAGAGTTAAATTAGCTATAGATAATAATTTTGTTAATGCAGTGAATTTGGAAGCACAAGTACTTTGGAGATGCTTTCATGTTCAAGGTTTCTTTCAGTCCAATTAAAAAATGAAAAGCTGAAGTTGTGCATCCCAAAGCCATTTCTGTGTCTTAGTTTAGAAAAATTATTTGCAGTTTACCCTGCCTCTACAGCTGCAGAGTGTCAATATTTTTGCAGATGCATTTTACAATTGCCACAATCAGGACTGGAAATAGGCACTTTAATTATATGATTAGCAGTTTCTCACATTCCAGTATGTTCCTGTATTTTAAAAGTAGTGGACAAGTCTACATATATCTGTTTTACAACTATGAAACTTAACATAAAAACTCTTTGTTTACATAATAAAAGTGAAGCAAGCCCAACATACTGTTTGCATACTATATATAATTTCCTTGTTTTCAAGTTACTAAATAACTTAACAAGTGTCCCTATCATAGGCATAATTAAATGTTAGAAATTTTCAGTATTGGTGTGTGGGTGCACAAAGGTGTTTAAAGTATGACTTTCTGAAGATGGCAGCCTTAATGAACATGAGCAAGATATACATACATAGCTATATATGTATCATATATATGTTCATACTTGTAGATATATGTACACACATACCCTACAATGAACAAAAGACAAGCGACAAAACTGCACAAAAGACAGTGTTTCCAATTTAAATTATTTTTCTTCTTTTTTATTTTTTCTGCCTGATAATTCTACTGTCACTTTACATTAAGAAGAGTTACAAGGAAGTTTTGACTAAAGCATTATATTTACACAGAGACACAGTATATGTGTCTGTATTAATAATCAAGGAATAATTCCTGAATTAGATAGCTCTTGGTACTCAATGATTTATATGTTGTTGTTTTTTCAGAACATTACAATATTTCACAGAGATCAAAACCTCCAAATGGATACAAACTCGGGATATAATTATGGACAGAAGCACACTAGAATTCTTTAAAATTGGCCATAGTTTCCTTTTTTTTTTTTTCTCCTAGCCCCACAGGGGACAAAAACTGTGGAGAATCATCTTGTTTAAAATGCAGAGAACAGAAGTTGCTGTTTTATTTTCTTATTTCAGTTTTCTCCATAGCTATAGGTTATTTACAGCACATATTTGTCATTCTTATTATCTCTATCAGTATACTGTGACAATAAGAATCCTGCTCACAGTCCCCAGGATGCTTTTCTATTGTAGCTATATATATATACACATACACCTCCCTTGGCCTCTCAATTTAATCCTGGACTAATGTTTCTTTTCTAACCCTTCTCGTTTTGAATGAGCCTGGGAAAAGTTTCTGAAACAGCAATTTAGCTCATTTCCTACACCTAGAGGAATATAGTTAACTGATTTATTGCTCTGCGGATGTTGTAATTGTTGCAAAACATGATGTATTCCCAGAATAGTGATATTAGTATGTCATTTTGAAAATATGCCTCCCAGCATTCCACTAAAATTAATGAAGCATCATTAAATACTTGCAGTTTTTAAGCATGCTGTACATTCCAGCATGGAAAGAGTTACTGACAAACTTCAAGTTGTCAGGAGGCAACATTTGTCAGAGCATGAAAAATGGGTTGATTTCAACCATGCAAGTAATTTGCGAGTCACCACATAGCTAGCTCAAATTCTCAGGAAGACTCTGGGAAAAAAAAAATAAAAATAAAAAAAAAGGAAAACTCACACAATTAAGGTTACTGCTTTCAAAAACACTTTCTTGATAACAAACAAGACCAAAAAACACTTTAATCCTTCTCTAGTAAGTTTTTATAATAATCTTTCAGAATATACATATTCAAGTAACAACTCAAGTTGTTTTTATTATCATCTGTAATTTGTCAAATAAAATGAAAATATAGGACATTTTCAAGATCAGATAGCAAGCACTTTCAATAGTCTCTAAAATCCAGGTTTTGATTATTATATAAAACACTTGGTTTAAAGATTAAATAGCTCCAATTTAACTGCAAGTCTTAAAATTAACCTGCAAGAAACACACTTTCAAAAGTTTGTAGAATTAAATTAGTTGAAAACTACACTCAATGTTAAAACGTTATTCTTGCGATGTTATCTGAGATGAGGAGTCAATACATACTTCAGCCAAAGCTTATTAAGTTAGTACCATATACTGTTCTGTAATGTGGCTTGACTATGTCCAAGTCAGCAGAGTCTTCAAGGAAAATCAGGAACAGGGAAATTCATGGAACTGTCAACTCAATCATACACTTTTTCAGAACTAAGAAGGAAACCAAGGCTCCAAGCTTACCATCAAAAATTAAAATCTAACCTCTTAATCATGAAAACGCTATCCTGGATATGTAATTTTGGTTTAGCCCTTTAAGTGCCTATTCTAAAGAGTGTTAGAATATACATGTTACAGGAGATGTTTTATGAAAAAAGCTTGGTTATCTCATGTGACACATTATTTGCCCTTATAATATGAAAACCTTTTCTGTAATAGTCCATTTTTGGTGCTGGTTGCTGATGCGCTGGGTACTACCAGTGCTGTAAAAACAAAATTATTTCTGTTTTTCATTTTCTGAACCAGTTTATTTCAGCAGTGCATAAATGGAGCATGTTTAAGTTCTCATGCCAACAGGCTGACTTTCCATTTTATGTCCTATTTTTATTTACCTTACTGACTAGTCTCCAGCTAGCTGGTGTTCCAAGCTGGAAGCATTAATAGACTATATCTACTTACGCTAGACAAATTTATTTAGACTTTTTTTGTTCATGTAATGATCTGTCAATCAAAAGTACATGCAGATATTATTTTACTGTTACTAAGTACTTCATTAGCATTTCATATTACTTACTGCTCTTAAACTACCAAAGCAGCAAACACCTTAAATGGCTATAGACACAGCAGAAAATGGACCTGGGATGTGCAGAATAGCAATGAGTAAATTTTGCAGGCAAGTAAATACTGGAAGCAAAACATTTACACAAAACTTCAGATACAAATTTATAAATGTATATATTCAGATTTCTGCTTATGGTATTCAGGATAGCTGGGCTTCTCTCTAAGAATGTAAAAAGTCTATTTCCATTTCTGTAGTGTTTTCTATAACCTACTTAGTACCTACCTATATACCCTATAACCTACCCACAACCTAAGATGGCATTTATTCTATAGCCTAGCTGTGTAAGACGGTGTTTGTTGACATTATTATTATTAATAACAACAACCACCACCACCATCTTACAGCTTCTAATCATTCAGAAACCAAAGCATAAGCTTCCAAACTATACAAAATCCTACCAATATAGCAAGAAAAAGTTAGCAATTTAGAGAACTATCCTTTTTGACCTAAAGTAATATTTGCAAAAATTATCATAAAACTCTGTGACATCACTTTATTTTTTTGTTTCATGACAGCAGAAAAAAAAAAAAGAAACAACAAAATAAAACCTCATAATGTCATAATAATTCCTTCCTTATAACAGTTACACTCAAATTACAAGGCAGGTATGAGACAAAAATACCACTTGGAAACTGGGTGACTATGAAAGAGTTTCACAGAACTAAGAAAAAGTTTCAGGATCTTTATTTCACTAAATTCTATAAATTCTACCAAAACAAAGTCTACAAAATAATTTTCTGAAGAAAGCCTTTCACTACACAAACAGAACTTAATACTGAAACCTAAATCTTAACAGTGAAAGGGGGGAACAGGAATGAGGGCAGGGAGGGGAAATCAAATCATTCCACAAATAACAGCCTTTGGCAAGCAAGCATGGTGGTGTTTTTAGCTGTATCAAACAAGGAGAGTGCTTTTGTTCAGCTACAGATTCTACTGCCATTTATTCCATTTAGGAGGCATTCACATACCAGGCTGATGGACACCAGCCTGTAGTACATAGAATAGGATAGATTTAACACTTGCCTTCTCAGTTAAAAGTGTAACTGTGATATGGGAAGGGTCTTGGACCTATATTCTCCTACTCTCAATTGCTTATTCACTGGCTAGCTGACAGCAAAAGGAAGCAACCATCCATTATCTTGAATAGAGAGACAAAGTAAGAAAAAATCTTAATAATGTTCTGACATAAACAGCAGAAAAAAGGCAGTGTAATTTTGAGATGCAAGAATGATATACAAACCCTTGATTTTATCACACAGTGTATCAGCATAGACAGCTATTCACATCTGGAACAAAGCAAAACTACACACTTTAATTTACTCTTGAGTCTTACTAGCTTATATAAATCTGGCATCATTCTTCAAGGTAAAATGACAGCACTGAACTCTGACCAGGAAAAAATAATTTACCTAGTTAAAATTTAGTTGAATGGAAGCATATGAGTCACCTTAATTTGACTTCAGAATTCAGACAAGAAAGAATGACAGCTGTCCAGCACCTCAGCACAATGGTAATGATTTGAGTTGAATTAATAGCAATGAAACATGCCTGATTTCAGCAGCTGTTGGAAGCAGCGGGGTTGCTCCAGTCAGAATAAAGACAGACTTCCACCTCCCCAGATAAATGCATTCAAATCACACAGTGCATGCCAACAGTTGGCAGTACCCTGCTCTTAAGTTAACAGTGATTAATCACATCACTGATTGGTTCTCAACCATCTTCACTTCTATCCTCTCTGTGGACAAAATCACTGAGCTGTTCATTAAAAGAGCTGCACATGAGCTGCAGGAGAGAAGGAGGGTGATCCCTGGAGAATTACTATAATCAGGGTGAGACATTTTCAGCACTTTTTATTAGCTTAACTGAGGTCAGGCGTCAGTGCTTTCCCGTATCTCTTCTGAGGTCAATACTACTTTGCACCCCAATACTGATAATACTGTCCATGTAGCACAATTCAGTTTTATTGGTGGAACACTTGTAAAAACTACAGCATGAGGAAAAAAAAGAGTTAACTCTGTATATTTAATAAACGGTTTAAACACTGGAATATGTGAATATAGAAAAATGCATACGATACAGGCAGATACTTATACTGTCATAACTGGACAAATTTTCACAGCCACATTATTATTTAACCCTTTTACCACTATTTGTTCCATCAGAATAATCTTGGTTGGAAAAGGCCTTTAAGATTATCAGGTCTAACTGTTAACCTGGCACCGACATGTCCATCACTGAACCATATCCGTAAGCACCACAGCGGTGATGACTCCACCACTTGCCTGGACAGCCCACTCCAGTGCCTGACTATCTCGTTGGTAAAGAATTTTTTCTTCTAATATGCAATCTGAACCTCCCCTGGCACAACTTGAGACCATTTCTTCTTGTCTTACTGCTTGTTACTTGGGAGAAGAGACCAACACCCACCTCACTACAACCTCCTTCCAGACCGCTGCAGAGAGCAATAACACCTCCCCTGAATCCCTCTTTCTGCAGGCTAAACAACCCCCAGTTCCCTCAGCCACTCCTAGTAACACTTGTTCTCTGTATTCTTCACCAGCTTCATTGCCCTTCTCTGGACACGCTCTAACACCTCAATGTCCCTCTTGCAGTGGGGAACCCAGAACTGGCCACAGTACTCCAGGTGCACCCTCATCAGTGCAAGTACAGAGGCACAATCACTTCCCTGCTCCTGCTGGCCACACTATTTCTGATACAAGCCAGGATGCTGTTGGCCTTCTTGACTACCTGGGCACACTGCTGGCTCATATTCAGCTGGCTGTTGACCAATACCCCCTCATCCTTTTCTGCTGGACAGCTTCCCAGCCAATAGGTTCAGCCTTCCACAATTTAGGGATCCAATCCTGGGCAGCATGACTCACTCCCTTGAAATGCTTGCTTTTCTTCACTGACCATATAGACCCGGGGTGACTACTTTTGACCTTGCATTTAACTTTTGAATGGCTAACTTTTGTGAGAAAAAAAAAAAATTCTCCTCAAACAAATTATGCTGTCAATCATTATATGCTTTCAAGTTGTTGACCAACCTATTGTCAAAAGTAACTAACCTGACCACATTTGTCCCAGGTAGTAGTGGCCTTAAAGAGATCTTCAAGAATCAGTGGTGTTTGTTCTTAGTTGTATTTGTATATGGATTGAAAATGCCCTGTATTGACTGAATTAATTTACTATTCAGCATTTTTCTGAAATCACCTTCTTTCTCTGCTTATGTTCTCTGAACTGACATATGTAGTGTCAGCCATGTCCTAAAATCAGACCTATCTGAGTTCATCTACTGATGTAAGAAACCTGGCTTCTGAAAACTGGAAAAAATTAATACATGTACAAAATACTGTGGAGGTCACCTCATTAAAGTTTTGTTGTAAGTTACTGAACAGTTTTAAAGGCATCTGTTACTTAACCACACATCCTTGTGGATTATGGTCTCTGTAATTCTTGACAGCTGCTTAAGTCATTAGCATATCCTCATCAATGTAATCAGTACCCTAAGGCTGCCCTACCTCTCAAATTCACGATCTGCAGTGCTGCTCACTTCAGTGCTTTGGGGCATATTAGCAACTCAAGCTTTTTCTGCTTTGATGTGCATGTTCTGTACCACTGACCCCAAAATATGCAGGTCTAATGAATTGGCTTTAGTAGCTTTTTTTTTTACCCACTTAAATGTTTTTGTTTTAATTGGCTGTACAACCATGTGCCCCGAACTACACTGAAAAGTTCAGAGCATAGATGCTAATGGTGTCTTTCTAATTACTGCATAATGAACAAAAGGTCTGCTAGAGCAATTTCAGAGGTTGGACTTCACAATTAGGAACCCCATTTTAGTAAAAATCAAACTTAAAATTTCACATAGTTATTACAAATAATTTACACCACAGTATTTCAGATATCTAAGTTTCTAGAAATATGTATATAAATTATACTAGTTACACAGGATTATTATTGTCTTCGTTCCCTTTTAATCTACCTACCAGAAGCCACAACCTCAGCTTTATCTCACTGTCCCTGAAGTGCAGTTTACTTTCAAGGGTCACCGCTCAGGGGCTGAACTTGAATTCACTTTTCATTTGCTTTAGGAAACACTGATAATGAGGGCCAGTTACAAAAAATGAAAGTGTCTCGTCCCTCTCGGTAGGCTTCGAGGAAGGCGAATCTTTTCGTACCCCAGGCAGTGGCGGCGAGAAAAGCCACGGCAAATGGCCGAGAGGAACCGCAGAACAAAGCCTTATAGAGAGGCTGCTGCTTAAGCGCTAACGGCGGGCAATCGCGAAGACGTTAACTCACAATAACTACTCCTCTAACCGGTAAATGGAGCGAACTAGGGAAACGGCCAGGGGCTTGTAACACTAACTAGTAGGAGAAAAAGAAAAAAAAAAAAAAGAAAAAAAAAAAAAGAAAGATAGTAAGTCAGATTAGAAGATAGGACAGATATATGTACCTACCCTTTCGTTCCAGTGAGGTCTTTTCGGCGTGTTGCCCTACTCTGCAAGCATCTAGCCTCGCGTCCTTGTCCGCAGGTGGTAGATCAACAAAGTTGTGGCACCATTTCACCCCTTTTATAACATTCTGCGCCCCAGAGACCACCCTCGGGGCGGACACATGGAGTTACGCTTCTGCACTTGCACAGTTCGTTGTTCTGGAAGGTTCTGGGGTAGGTGTCTGTGTAGTCAGACATTCCAGAAAGATCTGGGATGGTAAGGGGGGGTGCTTTTTCTAAGGGCCCAAGGCGAGCCCTGGTAGCCTGCACATGCGCGGAGCAACTGCTGAAAATTTATTGAGAGCAAACAGGAGAGGAGCAGGGGCTGGGGGGTGGTTAGAAGGGGGATAAAACCTGCCCGATCACCAGTCTCAGACATAAGGTAAGAACAGCGAAGAAGGTCCTGAACCGAAATTTGAACAATTTTAAAACAAGATCCATGTGATTACTTTAAGTAAGCAAGTTTCTTTAAAAATACTGCATGTCCTCATACATATTTTGAATAATTTCATCCCAGAGGAGAAACATTAAAGTATCTTCTAACATTCTTCTAAATTGCCCCCTGAGAAGACTAGCCACACGTCTCATCTGCTCATCACACTGACCACTGCAAAAGACAGAAAAAACACATCAGCAAAGTAAGTGCGTAGACTGTGAATTCCAAGTTTCTTCTGCCCAAAATCTGAAAAGCAGAACACTGCTTCATACTTTCACTCTTTAACTAATATCCAGAAGTCAGGAGAATGTACACTTCTTGGCTCTTTGCTGTTCTCTTTTGTCACTTAAATAACACAACCTTCTCTACCTAGATACTACCTGATAAAGGGCCTCTGCAAAGTTTGACGTGTAAGGGGATACAGTGGAATCTGAGGGAGTTCTAATTATATTCACAGTTATTAATTTCAGACAGAAGAAAAAGATGTCTTAACAGCCAGGCACAAGATAACCCAGTGGTTTTATATGATTTTGCTTCTAAACACAAAATTATGACTAAGTACTACACTACACTATTACCAATTATCGTAGAAAATAGATCATCTTCTCCCTAAAACAATTATTTCCCATTCTTGTCTATGTACCCTTTGTAGTTTTGTTAAAATGCATGTTTGTGGAGATAAGTGCATTCTATGAACTTTCCTATTTATATGTAAAGAATACTAATTGACTGTTAAATAATGCTGAATGGTATTATGATTCTGAATGGACCGTTATTTTACTATCTGTAAATGAAATACAAAACCAAAACTGATGCAGGTTTTGTTATAAATGAAATGTAGTGTTGATTTTGCATTCTAGTGTTAGAAACGTAGTGTTGGGTTTGGTTCACATATATATATATTCTAGTGTTAGGAACATATAGTTTGTTTGAGCACATATATATATTTTAGTGTTAGGAATATAATAGTTTGTTTGAGATAAGTGAGATATCTGCACATTCCAATTACACCAAGAGTGGTTTACAGGCCAAGAAACTGAGGGACTTAATTGGGCTCCATCTGGGGGATCTGAACATGGAGAAGGATTTATGGCCCAAGATAAGGCCGAACAAAGCTACTTCTATGTTGCTCCTCAGGGCAGGATAACACCAGTAGATTGTTAATTGGGAAGACAGCCAAGGGGGCAAGAAAGGTCAAAATTTTACCTTAAAAGGTAAAAAGTAAACTGCTAGAATGGAATGTGTAAACAGGGGCAGGAAACTTATAGGATAATTTGAAGCGTTGGATAGGCTGTAAACCCTGGAGTACTCAGCCAGTGGGGAAACAGGGGAGGGAATTTTGCATCGGGAATAGGGAATATAAACCGTTATTCACCTTGCTATAGGTGTGCCTACTTGCTTAGGTCACCCATTCTTGCAAGGATGTAAATAAACTGTGCTTCGCTGAAGGATCTGTGTGGGCCTGCTCATTGGCGTGACAAACATTTCTCACAGGTTTGAAAACAGACCTTATGCATCACAGGAAGAAAGTATTTCAGATGGTGAAACTGTGTAACACATACATCAAATGTTTCATTGACTGACTAAACTCCACAGTTAAGAAGACCACCAATGATAACTTTTTTTCCCAGAAGTGACTCATAGTTCCAGTTTGATTTTTTGGTGGAATACAAGGGTATACCACTGAGATACAACATAGAAAAGGACACTGTCAGATAAACCAGAATAGCTTTCTATCATGCAGAGCTGACACACAAGTGGAAGGCTAAGTGAAATTCCCAAGAGTCTTCAGATAATATTTCATTTAGTGAATGTTTTTATGACTACTTAATGAAGCTTGTATTCCTGCCTGCAGATTCCTATTATATAAAAATATTTTTCACAGGTGAAAGTGAGAAATATAATACGACTTTATATCCAACTTTCTCATATATTTGTCCTCTTAAATATATGCATTAATGAAATAAACCCAACTAAACCAAAGCCACAAAACCAAAATGCTAATAAAGAATGTAGTTAGAATTACCTCAATTTCAATTTTATGAGGTTGGACCAAAGATAATTGTGCCTTAACATTAAAAAAATAATAATGGCTTTAGAGCAAAGGAAGTGTTCACTCTTTCACTTGGTACATATTTATTTTTAATTTTCATGCATTCCAATGTCCAAACTGAACTTTAATGCAGATTGTGGGTGAAGAACATGATCTTCATTAAGCATCAACCAGCAATCAAACAAACAGGCACATTTCCAAGTAGAATTCCCACCCTGCAGGGTTCCAGTGAAGGAAATAATAAAGTGAAATATGAAAATAAAACTGTTCTTCAAGAAGAACAGATCTAATTAAAAGGAAGACCTAACAACTTCATGGATTAATTGGGAACCAACTGAGATAATTAGACCTCTGGGAGTAAGATTACACCCATCATAAACTGCATTCTTCACAACTACAGGTTAAGTGCTTAAAGCTTTAATTGAGGGCAGCACTAAGACGAAAGTGGAACTTGCACAGAAGAAACAGTATTTGGTGAAGCAATATCCTGAAGTACTTTGCCATCATTAAAAACCACATTATTATTTTTCCCCAAGTGCGTGGGATTCTTGGAGCCAAGTTGACAACTGTAGTTACAAGTTGTACCAATCAAAAAACGCTCACACTATTATATTTTGACCTATAAACCACATGTAGCTACTCTGTACATTAGTAGTTCAAATACAACTTCACCCTTTGTGATTACAGTTTAAATGAGCTTTTATTTTAACACACACATATACCGTGATAGTTTCTGCAGTCAACCACCTCTTTCAAGAGAAATCTACCCTAAGAATACTACACTAAACTAAAAAGAAAAAGAAGAAAAAAAAAAAAAAACAGAGGACCTAGTAAACTGCTGCTGCAAAGAATAACTGCTTCTCAGAATTGCTCCAAGGACTTGAAACAGAAACCATTTAATACTTTAATGCAAGTGTCATGGAAACTTTGGCATCCAGCTGATGAATTGTGTGTCCATTAGACAACTTGGAAAGCATAGTAGGAAAATTTTACTAATATAAAACAAAAGGTGGTCAGAGTTCCTGGTTTAATTCCCCTCTAGTGCTAGGAAAACACCTGCAAAAGAAAGAAATTACTATTTTCTAAAAGCACCATGTGTTCTGTCTCAAATGATAGTCTTCAAGATAAAGGCAAGTTATTTTAAACTGCAAAGTTTAATTGCATGAAAAATAACCATTTAAACATCAACTCACCATCTTTACACAAACTTTACAAAAAGTATGAAGAAAGTTAAGTGGTTCATAGGAATCCAAAGAGTTATGGGTGTAATAAATCACCCCTAAATTACTAATATGATGAAGTTTGAATAATGTTTTTGAGATGTGTGTTTCAGTGGATTGTAAACATATTACAAGATGCTTCTCTGAACACGAATGTTATTGTTCGTGGCTATTTGTTCAATTTATTAAAATATCTTCAGGAGGTCTCAAGACATTCTTGTATTAAAGTAGCAAAAAAATGTGTCTAAGATTCTTATAATTGCTTACCATTCACTTCATCTTGTCCCAGTCTTTGTCAAGCTGTCAAGCTCCAGCTCTCATGCTCTACCTGCATAATTAATCTGTAGTTATCCATATAGGCATGATGAGTTTCTTGAAGACTAAGAAGTACCCTACAAGCCTGATATGGTTACCTTAGCTAACCGGTACAATAAGGAATTTCAACCACTGCTCTTTGTTTTAGATAGTGACTAGATGTGCCTTGGTTCTTGCCTTTTCTACCCTACCTCCTCTGTCATGCTGTTGCAGCTCAGGATCCTCCCTTTTCTGCATTTTAAACTCCATCTAGTAACATGAATCTAAGATTAAAATGAAACAGAGGTAGAACATACTGTTCAGACCAATGGCAGCCTGTCATCATGTCCCACAGACTGACAGATTTCTTATTTCCCTCAGTTCTCTGATGATTCTTCCAGCCTCTGGCCACCTTCACACTTTGCTCTTTGGATTATTAAAGTTTGCAACTTTTCTTGTTCATTATTTTTTTGAGCTCCAGAAAAGTCTCTAGATTCATCTTATTAGAAATACACCACGGAGTAATACATTAATTGATATAACTACAAATGTCATTCTTGGTCAATGAAATTGTGTGATAAACTTGGTATAACACCATAACTTAGTAAGATGACAATAAACACAGTGTTAATAAGTGGCATCTCATTTGTAACTTGGTGTGAGAAATAAACATGCAATAATAAAGTACGGCAATTAGCAATCTTATCAAACACTGTATGAATTCTCAAAACACAGACAACAATCTCAAAAAACACTGCTAAACTATTTGTAAGTGCATCACATTCGAAGCCAAGTCGGTTGATTCTATTTCTATATGCCTTCTGGATTCAGGCACTAATGAACCAATAGCTATCAGCATGACTTTTGCTGAAATACTGTTACATTAATGAGTTTGGATCAGCTGCTCAAATAGTTTGGCTGAAAAAGATGTCTGCTCGGGAAATATATTGGAGGAGGCAAACATAAATGCTAAATTTTAGCCCCTTAAATTTAGTTGATTGCAAATATGACGTCCAATAACCTTTTTTTACATTCAGCTTGACATGACAGTGCACTGAAAAAATTAAACTGTATATAAAATTGCCTTGTTTATCTCTCATGCAAAAACACTGGAACAAGTTCTTCTCTTTATTATACAATTCATAACCCAAATGACATCCTATGTTACACCAGTGTAAACCACTGGTGAATTTGTCATTATCATATTGAAGTCAGCATTATTCAAACCTAAAAGTTATTCCCTCAGTTGTGCTATACCTCTGTATTATCCTGTCTGAAACTGACACAAACTCCAGTGGGGTCACATATCCCTCGAATTACATTCTGGTGTGAAAAGGCAAACAGGGATTTACATATGACATTGCTTAAATTAATTCTTTCTGTTGTCTTCAGTACAGTACTTCCCTGGAGCACCTTTAGTCATTCAATCCACATGTAATGAGAAAGCTTTCTGTATATTAGTCTATTAAAGGAATCAGAATATGAGTCACCAGTCATGTACCTTAACACTATGGAAAATCTCTGCAAATAATGGTAATGATTACATTTTACCTGAATTAATTGCCCTCTGCACCCATGAGAAGGTAAAGATGAGATGCCTGAAGCTGATGGCTCAGCACTGTGTAGACTAAAAAGCATGTTTGAAAAGGGAGGGGGAACCCATGTCTATCGTCTTCTCACCTACTCATTACTAAACTGTGCCCATGGAGGAAGAGAAAAAAAAATACATTTAAAGTGCCTTCAAACCAATTTAACTGGACAACCTGAAACTGAAATTCAAAGCACTGTATTTAAAAAATATTTTACAGACACTTGTTCTATATAGGAAGCAGCTGCATTTATCTAGTTTAAGTCAGACACAAGCAATTGGGATTTGTTCAGCTCCAGAGTTGTATCATAAATTCCTTGAGGGAATTCACAATTCACCAAATGACGATTGTTATTATCACCAAAAGTGAACCATATTCAACAAAACAGTACTCAGAGGGCAGCAATTCTGCAGTGTATAATTAGAGCTGTCGTTTCCCATCCCAGAATTAAATGTTTTTTCCCTTTTCAACTTTAACAACAACAAAAAACAACAAACCCACCTTATTCTACCCCTCAATGCACCTACAGAGATTAGTTTTAATATTTAAACAATACTTTATCTTGATTATTTTAATAAATTCCAGCTAAATTATTCTTTTATTGGAACATCTGGATTTTCTATTCTTTCTATCATTCATTATTCTGAGTTCTGAGGTTTCATGTTTCTTCATTGGTTTTGGGGTTTGTTTTTTTTGTTGTTATTTTTAATACATGGCACTTCTAACAAACATGATTACCAGCTCTGTCTAACATTATAGTTAAGGTCTTGTTTCTCTGTTGATCACTGTACATATCTTGAATAAAATAAAATAAAATAAAATAAAATAAAATAAAATAAAATAAACCCAGCTATTCATCTATTTTTTTTAGCCGTATAAAAGACCATGTTGCTTCAGTTTATTATTTATGGCATTTTATGCAGTATTGTTGACATCTTTAGTGAGCTAAAATCCTCAGTGTTTCTCACCTAAAAACCTAAGGTCATGTTGCATTTTCAGCTGCACTTGTGTAACTTCAGAAAAATTCTCTGTCTGTAGACTTTGGAAGTCCTTGCAGATACTTAGAATGGATATGAGTTCTATACTTACGCTGGAATAAATGGCAATAGACCTAACTCATAGCTCAGGAAGTTTAGATGTAGTTTCATATACAAGACCAAATTATATTCTTTATTGGTCTAGGGATTAAAAGGTCTTGCAGCACATTGAGCATCCAGTGATTAATACTATTTTATCATTCTATTATACCTTCTGTCATTTAGAGAGCATTGATGAGCATGCCCATAGAACCTAAGTGAACACACAACATACATCCTTTAGCAAGAGTTGTCCAAATTACCTTTGGGATAATCAGCAATGTAGACACATTTATGCAGTGCTGAGGAAAGAGGTCCAGTAAAATGTGACCTAGTATATTGGCATGGTGATGTGCCACCTAATGCAGATTTCATTTGCTTGCCTTAACATGAGCTTACATATCCATATATCAGAATTATGTCACTTTTATCCTAATTCAGTGTAATACTAATTATTTCTGTTGTACCTCTCCTGACATCCAAAAGTAAGTATGCATTTCTGTGCTAGAGGAGTAAGATGTGTGATAAAAACTGTCCTAAGGATACAAAAAAAACCCAACACAAGACAAAGATTCTTATACTGTCTCTTAAATTCCTCTCCTTTTCTCTTTCTCTTTCTTTTTCATATGCCCATATGAATTGTGAGAGGATAATTCACACCCTATCCATGTCTTCTAATCTGAAATTTTTGGTAAACTATTTGGCTGGGTAGGTTTTTGTTGTTTCATTTTCTTTCCCTAAAGATGAGATGTTCCTTACAAACTTTTGAAGATACAACTTTGCATCCATAAAACCTTACGCAATGGCTGTGAGATTAGGAATAAAAATATGAGAGGTGGTATCTTTGACTACCAAATATGGATGCAAATCAAGTAGTCAGATGCAGTTTGTAGTTTGACCTAGTTTGTCGGTAGGGAATTGCGCATCTGTTCCTCCACCTTTCTAAAAACATGCCGCTGAAAACTGCCTGCCACACCGATGAAAAAGGCATGGGAAACAAGTGCACTCTGAGCATAAATTTAAGTATTTTTGTAGAAGAGTAGGAAGAGTATATGAAGTTGCTATCTGCTTGCATTCACCTTGCTGTTCAATGCATACTTGAAAGCACTCTAGAGTTGCTTCCTGCATCTAACAGCAGACTTGAACTCTGCAGCCTTTTTAATTGGTCTTGCTTGTCACACTTAATTTGTTCTTATTTTATTTTGAACAATTATTAAATACAAATGAAAACACTAAACGCTATTTTGCTTCATTAGCCTTGTGCATTCCACTCTGTTTTCAGGCCTTACATTAACAACTGCTGCAGCAATACTGTTTCTTTCAGGATAGAGACAAAACATGGACTGCATCCAACTTTTCATCAGCTGTACAGATGGGTTTATTTCACAAATGCAGTAGGCTGCACAGATGGAAGTTCCTGAATGCCTGACAAGGTGTTAAAATGGTTACTGAGATTACAAAGGAATAAAAAAGCAGCACTGGAAATTATAATCAGTAAGGACTCTACCTCTTAAGGACTTTACTTCTTAAGGTCTTATTTGTTCAGAACTTAAGTTTTGTTCTCTGTGTGTGGAAAATGTTTTACAGAGGGGAAAAATGTAGAACAGACTAGCTGTGTCTTCTCTACCTTAAGAATACACACAATCTTACAAATACCTAACTCAACTGTTATACCTGATACAATAATGCCCACTGAAACCAGCCAAAAGTATGACATAATATTTCTGACCATCCATAGGTAGAACAAACACAACAGCAGTTTGCGGTCAGTGGCATACGAAGCAGCAGTTAAAAAAAATCCTGCATATATCAGTGGAAAAAAATAGCTATGTACACACTAAGTTGTAATATGCTTTTGAGTATTTTTATTATAAACTCAAAGATGTTATGCCTAAAAAAATTATCATACTTGACTGAACAAGTTACAGTATTCATCACCTCATGCAATACTATGCCAATTTACTATCATGATGCCACATATTCTTAACTGTGTTTTGGAAATGACACAGTAATAAATATGTCATTAATAACTGTAATCATTGTAGATTCCTGTGCTTGTGTTTGTAAGGGTGGAGGTTTGCAGAGACAACGCTATCTCTATGTTAAAATCACTAACCTTTTCTGCATATTTGATGTGATAAGTTTTTGGGTCATTCAGTGAAGAAATACAGTATTATCTCTTATCTTTCCTAACTATGAGTAAGAGAAGTTTATTGTCCAAAACTCTAGTTTGTTTTCCACACTGAAGACTCAGTTCTGCAATAAGCATAGTATATAAATGTGCATATGTGACACCATATAGACAGCAGGTACCTTTAGATGGATCAGATTCACATAATGGAAAAAAATTTACTAGGTACCAAAAGATACAATGGCCAAAATAGACCATAGTCCTCATTTTAAAATGTAGCTTAGAACAGAATGGAAAACATCTTTAAGAAGTGGCCATTAAATTCAACAGTATCATGGTGTGAATAGCATGCTGGAGTAGTGAAAGATGACACTAAGGCAAAACTATTCCATGAATAGTTTGGCTTTTTTCCACAGAAAAAAGCAAGAAAATCTAAAAGGTTGTAGTAATCAACTTCATTCTAATTCTAAGCAAAGTAATACGTATCTCTAGGGATTTAGATACAAAAAATAAGGTGGAGACGAGTATGAAATCGGGTAACATAGGTTAATGAAAAATAAATTCAGTCAAACTAATACAATTCTTTTTGACAAGATTACTTTCTGCGTGACAAAACTAATAGTACTTAGTGACATTGGTTTCTATTAGAAAAAAATAAATAAATTTGTCTCTCCACAATATTCTACTAGTGAAACTAGATCCTAAAATCAAGTGTTCACATAAATAAATAAATAAATGCTAATTAGTAGTGTTAAAATGTTTATTTCTAATCCTTTAGGTTCCAAATCTTGGCAATGCAATTTAAGATTTTCATGAATGGATGTAATTAATAAATTAGGGATGAAGTTTACAGATGACATAAGAATTAAGGAATAGTTACTGATTAATAAGTGACTGATTAGGAGGAATGTGGGCCCAAGCAAAGTAGGTCTTTTAGCATGACCAGATGTAAAAAACATAAATTTTTGAATGGGAATGGGTGGTGGGCAATGAACAAACAGAAAACCTTGCATACCATGTTTACATAGCTGGGGAAATAATTACATACAAAAGGATTTGAGGACTGTTAGGATCATCAGCTGAACATGAGCTCCAAATACAAGACAGCAAACAAGAAGACTTAACATTGTTCTTACGTAATATTCAAAATACTTATATAGTTACTGCAGATTTTCATATTAAAATGTGACCACTGCATTGGGTTTGGTTTTGTTTGCTTGTTTTTTTATTTAGGGCAGGGGTGACCATTACTAGAATATGGTGTTTGTCTTTACATCAGGAAGAAAACTAATACAGTGAGCGAATTCAGAAAACTATAAAAGATTGTTGTTTCAAGGGTCAGGAAATGAACCTGTGAAGATCTCAACAAACCAAATAATCAACTTTAATTGTATTACAAATTTGCTGATAAGAGATATTTTAGTCTGGCAGACATAAGTAAAGGAAAAATTAAATTAAAGTTCAACATACTCAGAATAAAAGTCATTTACATTAGTTTAATATTAATTTTAATTATAAAAAAGATCAAAAGTTCTAGGAGATTCACTGTTATTGAATATTTTTTAAGCAAAACTATTTTTTTCTAGAAGATATTCAAATTAAAGGAACAACTCATAAGATAAACCCTGTAGCCTTTGAAATGGAGAAATGCGTGTTAACACTATCACATGGCTCTTCCTGTATTTCTGAACAAGAAAAAATACGAAAAATACCACTGGTGTGTTAGTAAGTTTATTTGGTGAAATATTGAACTAGATAAAGCCTATATAATGCCTGTGCACATGACAAGATCTACATTCCTTAAAAGATAATATAGACCCACAGGTGTCATTCCATTGTTTAAATAAAGTGAATTAACATTTTAGTCAATGTACATAATAGTTCCACACTACTCTACAGAGTAATCTATTGAAATATAATTTGAGTTTTTAGATTCTGAGGTTGATTTCAGCATAAACTTACTTGTAAATAATTTATAGAGTGTAAAGCTTATAAAACTACTAAATAAATTTGTGAAAATTCATTATTTCCCCATTAAGGAGTACAAATGATGGATTTAATAGTCTTCTCACCAACATATTAAAATTCCAGCATTTAAAGATAACACATCCCCAAACCTACATTTATCCCATGTAAATTTAAGAGTATAGGGGTCAACTGTGATTTCAGGTTTAACTTACCTCTCTTTTAAAGAAACAAAAATCCTCTGTAAGCTTATGCAGTCAACTCATTATGAAGTCCTTGCTGACTAAAAAAAAAAAAAAAAAAAAAGGCATACCTCCTGCCTGTTTTCGAGGAGAGGAGGATTGGGGAATTGCAGGCCATCACCTTTGCCTCACTATTCATTTCATCCTTCTGGAAGCCACATCCAGGCACATACAGTAGGAAGAGGAGGCTGTAAACAGCCTCCATGCATTTACTAATGGCAAACTGTGGCTTCAACAGCCTAATTGGCTTCTGTGATGAGATGGCTACTTTGGTGAAAAAGGTGTATGGTAATGCTAGCAACGATTTTTAGTGTCACTCATTGTATCCTTACAGATAAATTGGTGAGGTATGGTTTGGATTGCTTAATTAAGTGCCTGGAAAAATTGCTTGGATCGGCAGGTTCAAAGGGTTGTGGCCAGAGGTGTACAGTCCAACGGGCAGCTGATTAATAGGGGTGGATAATGGAGCCAATGCTACCTTTGCATCTAATGTCTTTATTAATAAGCTGAATCACGAAGCAAAGTGCATCCTCTGCAAGTGCACAGATGACACCAAGCTCAGGGTAAGTGCTCTGCATGCTGGAAGGCCAGCCTCCAGCTTGATAGGTACCTAGGCAACAAGTACCTCAGGAAGTGTAGCAATAGCAAACATGGAGTCCTGCCCCAAGAGGGAATAAACCCATGCAGCAGTGCAGGTGGAGGCCAACTAGATAGAAAATGGCTTGGCAAAAAAAGAGCTCAGGGGAATTCATGGAAAAAAGGTTGAATATAGCTCAGCAGTCTGACCTTGCAACATAGAAAGCCAACTGCATACCAGGCAGTATTAGCAAACGTAATAAGCTTGTAGAGGGTAGGGATTCTTTCCTTCTTTTCAGCACTTATGAGGCTTTGTGTGGAATAATGTGTCCAGTTTGGGGCTCTCTGTTTTGAGCTGGGCTTTGGACCTCCTGAGATCCCTTCTATCCTAAAGTATTTTATGATTTTGTGACTACTTATCAATATCTCTGCCAGATCCATGAAAGTTACAATTCAGAGAGAATTTTGTACTTTAAAGCTTACATGCTTGATTGAAGTCTTAGAAAGTTGTAGTCCTCTGTGACTTTTCACACAGTGAAGAACTTGACTTCACCCAAACTCTTGACCTACAGATAACAAGTACCTTCACTGAGTGCTGGGTCTAGCAAGCCAAACTGGGTGGAAGACAGATGAAGAAGCATTCCAGTGTTCTTTCAAGTCAAAGTAAAACCTCACAATTTGAAAAGCTGAATTTCCCTCTAGTTAGTTCTGGAATAATATGAATGATAATATGGATAAAAGTCTGCACCTACTGAAAAAAAATTAGGATCAGAGAATACTTCAAGTTTGACATAACTCCAAAAGACATCCATATGCACATCTCAGTCCTACAAGAGAGGCTGGCTGAGAAACAAGTCTCTTGTTCTATGCTGTTGTTAGCAAAAAAATCTAAGACATGAAATGGAAATTACTTTTTCATGAGCAATACTGAAATTTTGACACTTATTGGATGGGGAAATATTAGGAAATAAATAAACTATTTGAGGGTTAGAAGGATAGTGATCTATCAAACATACATTGTGTACTTCTTGAAATAGTAAGCAAAACAAACAAATCTAAACTAAAAGTTATATTCCATTATGAACTTGCATAATATATGGTGCTTCAAACATATAACAGAAACATTATTGTAAGTAAGAGAAGTATAAAAATAGTAAAGAAAAGGTGTGAAAAACAATCAAGAAAGAGATTTACTTGTATTAGTAATGGCAATAAAAGATTCGTTTCACCATATGTAAACTTCTGGCTGTGACAAGAAAACGATATTCTGGAATACACATTCACTAGAATTTCTATAGATGAGATGCAGTAAATTACAGTAATCTCTGACAAATTTTAACTTATTTAAAACATGGATATCAGAAAATTTAGGTGGCTGTGATGACTAGCATTAGCACAGTAACCATAGGGTTATGGCAGATGATAAAAAACTGAAACCTGGTCCTCTCAGTCTATACTGAAGCAGTGGGGGTGTTCTAATAACCAGGCTAGAATATATTCTCTACTCTTCTGATAAAATCTCTCACAAAATCAAGAATGCAGATTTTTTAGTCATGAAAGTAAAGCAAATGAGGCTGCCTAAAAGTGCAGTCACAGACTGAGGAGAAGGAGGTCCTTGGCTCCAGCCTCTTGGGAGTCCCAAGGATTTTACACAATGCTGTTCAAACGGAAAAATTAAGAAAATATTTAATGGATTTCCCCCTCCTAGGTTAGTAATCCCAATGGAAGACAATGGTGCAATGCTTTCTCTTATGCTGTCTTATTTGGATCCATAAATGTTTTTTGTGTTAAATTTCATTTTCTGTCTTGTTGACATTGGATGAGAGCATAAGAAATAATTTTTAAATATTGCCTTGTGCAAATGATCAACAGTGTGTCATTCACTGCATGTGTCGTTCTGCGCCTGCCACTGAAATAGCTATACTCTGTAATCACAATTTTAATTCTCTTAGCATAATACAATACATTGATTGAGTGTCCTTGCTATCAGTAACACATAGTGGCTGGACACAGAGTTTTCAGCAGAATTGTGATAATAAGTTATCCATCCCAAACAAATATGCAAGGAAACTATTTGGCAAGAAGACAACTATTCTGGCTAAATGAAGGAAACAGACAAGAGTGAAGTAGAACAGGATATTCTGGCACTGATTTTAGTATACTCTAATGGACATAGTACTTGTTGAAAACAAGAAGCAGACTACTGGATATATTAAAAAACTTGTAATACAAATGCAATTTTAACTAGTGGAGGTAATTAATTTAACTTCATGGCAAACACACAGAAGGCACATTTCCCTTTTTTTTTCTCTCTCTTTTTTTTTTTTTGTAGGTTCACTGGATTTTGTTTTGATAAGTACTTGAGGCAGTTTTTATTGCTTAAAAGCTTCCTTTCACCCATAAAAATAAATAGGTGTTTTAAATTCAAAAGCAGAAAAAAAGATGGAAACCTAATTTCTCTGTGAAAGAACTACACCGGAGATTTTGCCATCTGATAGTACTTGATTATTGAAGCTCTGTTTTCATTGTTTTTTGAAAAATACTGCTACATTCAAGCAAGTAGATTAAATGCTATTAGGTTTAATACCTTTTTAAACAAAGTAATCTGTTGAAGTCATAATGGATTTTAAAGTAAGTATACTCATTACATTGTTTTTTACACCATTGTGGTTTCCCTGTTGGCCACATGAATCTCAAAACCTGACATTGTTAATTACAATTATAATATGTGGTATGTGAACACTTGATTAACTTCATACTATATTTAAGGCAGATATAAAGGTAATGGAATAATTCTACCACCAGACTTAAAGGGTGTGATCACAGAAGTCCAAAAACCTGCTTGCCATTTTTTTTTTTCCCTTGGAAATGAGCCACACAAGATTTCCTGAGCAAAGCTACTATCTATTCAAGCCTTGACAATTAAAGTTTTATTTGAAAGATGATCTGCTAATTCTACAGGCATGAGACAGGCACTAGAACTCATCAAAATTGTATCGATGGTTTGAAAGGTTTGAAGCTGTTGTGCTTTTACATGTATACCCCAATTTAGATTTTTAGCTACTTTTACTTGAAAAATTGGCTCTGACTCTCCACATGGCTTGAGGCATAGTTTGAATACTACTTTTTTGTGTCAAAAACACCTGTCTTTTTACTTTAGTGCCAGAAGGGCTTAGCATCTTGTCAACGAAGTAACACAGCCTGCACATTTATAGGTGTCACTCACTTTACCATCTGGTTTTTAGGATAACAGTCACCACTATCACTCAGGCCCTCCAGAGGCTCTAACAATCTTTATGGATTATGGTTTAGATCTACACTGAAGAACAGCTAGGGGTAACCCACCACTTCCAGCTCATTTTCTGTGTCTTTTAACCTTAACTCTGTGAATACCTGGTCCTACATAAATCTAGTAACTATCCCTCATACAAAATTTTTTGACAGTAGCATTCTACTACTTCTTTAAAGTGTTACAGCAAATAATTGTCAAACAAATTTCTGCATGTTGTACACTGAGAGAAAACGGCATGCATACAAATATCAGCCCTTGCACCATGTCCAAATCTACACCACAAACAGCTTACCTCTAATCTCAAGAGACAGGAGTAATATAATCACTAATGCTAAATTACATTTCAATGATTAAGTTGTTAATCAGAAAATTTGGCAAATGGGTTAATAATAAAGACTATAAAACAAAATGTTTACTTTATCTATTAGTGAACAAATATGGGTCTACTTTAAAGAGTTGTTTTTATTTTTTTCCCCAGAAAGTACAATTTATTAATCCTTACTTTTCAATTAAATAACTCAATATGTAAATAAATTGCACCATTGGTCACATTACATGCTTTATGTACCAGTGCAGCTAAGACCTTTTTAGAGACATACAGGATCAAAACATACAGATATTTATGTGTGTGTTACATCTCAATACTGCTGTGAGAAAGTGTGTAAGTTAGTGGCCTTTAAGTTGCAGTAGCAGTTTTCCTTAGAATAGCATTTAAACCATGTTCAAATGTTCCCTCAATAAGGGACCTATATAAGCCTAAAATATGAGACAGGTTCAGGTCTTGCAGTAGGACCAAATGGAAGAGGTAATATCAAGCAAGTGCTGTCCTGTGATCTGACATCTATATTCTTCCAGAAACAATATGACCTCGACAATTCTTTGGCACACAAACATTGTTTTACTCTTTATCTGATGTTAAGGTATTAATTAAGAAGCACTTTTGTCACCTATAGCTTGTCCTTGGCCTGGAAGTAGCACTTTATCAGTTCCAAAACCAGGGAGGGCCAAATTAGCATCACAAATACATTTCTATGTTAAAATCCTGGCAAGTGCTTTCTAATGGTAATGTTTGGTTGTTAAAAGCTTAATGTCTTCAGAACTAAAGGAACTCAATGAGAACAGATTACAAAGGTAAATTTTCTGCTAGCTGAATGTCTTCCTGATAGATATCTAAATGTACAACCCTGTCCAAATTACCTGGAATAATACAACCTCCTCTTTATTTTTCTAGCTCATGCATCATAATATACCATTCACACCTTATTATCCTCTTCATTACTTTCCTTAGAATACGACATGTGTAAGGGTGGACAATGATCAGTGAGACTGCCCTGAGTGGCTATAAAGTTTCAGATGAAGTGTCCTCCTTTCCTTTTATAAAGCAGGCAGACAGATGCAGCTGCTGTCCCATATTTCTCCATAGCTGAGCTGCCTGTCTGCCAAGCCAGTTAGATTTTGAAAGCAATGGTAAACATGCTCATGTTAACAAAATCTATTTCTAAGCCAGAGTATACTGTACAATTGAGAAAAAAATATTTTATACTACATCTGAGTGTAGACTGGCAGTAGTAAACAGCACCTTTTGGAGAGTCTAAACATGTAATTCTGCTTTCCCCCCTTTCTTGCAGTGATTTGTCCCAGCTTTCTGAAACAACCCTGTTAATTTATCTGATGGGAGATGGTGGATGCTGTCCAGCCTTTTCCTTAGACACTGAGGCCATGAGGGCAGGTTCTTCCTCTCTTCCTCTTCACTCTGTATTTGATGTATTAGTTATTTATTGATGAAACCATGTCACCAATGTAGCACACCTTCAGAAGTAATTTAAGCAATCATGTTAATGGGGACTCATTAGGACTCTAATTATTGTGGTCTGCATGGGGACATTTTTTTTGTTTGTCATTATATGTCGGTTAAGCAGGGCTCCTGGCATTGAGTTGCAGCTGGCCAGTGTTCTTCCACCAGGGCAAATTTTCCTCCCATTTTGAATTGGAAAAGAAGCAGCCTGAAATGCCTCAGCCAAGTCAGCTTGCTCACTACATTATGACATTTAGGCTGTGTGGGTGGAGGGGGTTAAGAGTGGTACTGCCTTGCCATCAATGTAAAACATTTTAGTCTCTCACAGGGCAACACAGCAGTGTCAGCACCGTGCTCTCATTACTCTGGAAATATTACATGTAGCCATTAGTCTTCTCCCTTCAATTAGCAACAGTCAGTTAGGCTGTGCCCCCAGACTGCTCTAACTGTTGGCAGAATTGCCAAGTCAAACTTCTCTCCCATGTGGAAAGTAAACTGGGGAAACCTACTGTTCACCAGCCACACTCTTCAGCTGTGAAAAGGAAAAGAGGACAAGGGCATAGACTTGTTTGAAAATATTATGCAATGAATTTACAGGTAAGCAAATGGCACTGGAAAAGATCTTCATAATATGCAGACGACACAGTGTTAATCTGATACCACTTTTGGAGTGCCACTTCACAGAATTCTTGTTTTATCTGATTCCTCTTTTTGGTTGGTTTGTTTGTTTTCAGGAGGATGGGAAGAGTTATATACAATGGGACAGGTTTGAATTAAGAAATGTTGTTATGAGAGCCACTTGTTCTCAGCTAGACACATCAGAACAGATTTGAGAGGTCAGCTGTAAAAAGCAGTTCTGTCTTCCGCAGGTGAAATCCAATTAAAAATGGCACAAAAGAAGGATTTCTAGCTTGAGTGATAAAGGAAATGTAAAACTGAAGTTACTCTGATAAATTCTGTGGGCCAAATAGTCTACCAGAATAAATGGGCATAGCCTAACTGATATTAAATGGAATCTCATTTCTTGATAGAGATTTGGGTGCTATAGCTGTACAAGAGATCCACAAAACAGCTGGTGCTGAGATATAATCAGACAAGTTTTCCTATGTGTTAAATCAGCATGAGATTTTAGATTTTAAAAATACTCAAAACTTTAAGGTGTTCAAAATGATGGCTCAGAAGTGCATTTCTACCATCTTGAATACAGCTTGAAAAAACTTGAAGACATATAACATTGTAAGCTTAATGTACTCTGTATACTTTGACTCTGAAAACATTCTTATCTGTAGTTGTGCTGTAATTATTTTGCTGGGGTTTTTTTCCACATGAAACCAAAAGCTCATGGCTGTTAAACACCTGAGTGTACATAAATTCACAGAATCATTCTGGTTGGAAAAGACTTTTAAGATCATGGACTCCAACCATATCCTAAGTCTACCAACCATTAACCTAATTCTACCAAGTCTAGTGTTAAATCACGTTCCTAAGCACCACATCTCTTAAATACCTCCATGGATAGAGATTCAACCACCTCCTTGGGCAGCCTGCTCCAGTGCTTAATTATCCTTTCAGTGAATAAATGTTTTCTAATATCTAATCTAAACCTCCCCTGGCTCAACTTGAGCCCATTTTCTCTTGTTCTATTGCTTGTTACTTGGGAGAAGAGACCAACCCCCACTTTGCTACAACCTCATGTAAGGTAGTTGTAAAGAGCAAGGTCTCCTTTCAGCCTCCTTTTCTCCAGACTAAACAACCCCAGTTCCTTCAGATGTTCTTCAAAAGGCTTGTGATCCAGACCCTTCAAAAGCTTCATTGTCCTTCTTTGGACTTGCTGCAGCATCTCAATGTTCTCCTTGTAGTGAGGGGCCCAAAACTGAACACACTACTCGAGGTGTGGCCTCACCAGTGTCGCGTACAGGGGGACAATCCCTTCCCTGCTCCTGCTGGCCACACTATTTCTGATACACGCCAGGATGCTGTTGGCCTTCTTGGCCAGCTGGGCACACTGCTGGCTCATATTCATCCAGCTATCAATCAACACCTCCAGTTCCTTTTCTCTGAGCAGCTTCCCCAAGCTTCTTCACTCTTCCCCAAGCCTGTAGCACTGATTGTGGTTGTGACCCAGGTGCCCCATCACTGCTTCCATTGTCCATTCTATCAGAAGTCCTACATTCTTCTGATCAGTTCTCTCTAAATGAGTTATTCCTGTTAATCGTAACTGGAGTGCTGAAATTTATACAAGCTATTGAGGAACTACATTTTGTAACAGTTCAATGAATAGAAATACTTTTGCAAGATATCTTTACACAATAAAAATAAACTTTGAACCTATCACTACGTTTCTTTATGGCTTCAAAACCAATAATCGTAGTTTGGCAAGTCTGCCAACCCATTTAGCTGCTCTAATATGCAATACAATTTTCAAACAAGACTTTTTTAGGTTATCCCTTTATGTGAATATACTGCATGCAGTTTTTACTACTAAGGGTCAGGTAACCAGGTCACTTGGATTGAATAACAAGCAGGGATCAACATACTGCAAGTAGTCTGCTATCAAAAGGCTTTTGCTCAACGACAGATGGTTGGCAAGCTGTAAGGAGCCTGCTATGAAGACAGTAAAAAAAAAAAAAAAAAAAAAAGAAAAAAAATGAAAAAAAGAAAAAAAGAAAGAAAAACAGCCAAACTATAAACATCTAACAAACAGAAAGAAAACATATGAGTAAGATCCATGTATTAACGTATCCATATTGGTCAGTCACCTGTGGGCATTTGACCTAGTTCCATGATGTCCTCCTACAGTGATATGAGCTTTTTTTCTTCTCAGCAGGTAGTAATCTTCCAGGAAGAACTGCTGAGAGCTGCAGGTATCCCTACTTGCTGATCTCCCAAATTGTTTTTGGTGTTACATGCATTTCTGCAGTGTATGTACCTTTTGCTCTCTCATAATTTTCCATTTTCTTCTGGCAATCCAGAAACAATACAGCACAAGAAAATTATAAGGCCTGAGAGAAAGGTCAATACTAGCTGCAGTGGCAAAGTTCTATGTACTTTCAATACACAGCATGTTCAGCATTATTTTTTGATATTTTATAATTAAATAATACCATTCATTAGTAGCTTATTAGAAGAAGAACCCTTTGGTTATCATGTTTGATTTATGTTAGCTTACTGTTCCTTCACACTGTATGTTTCCCACTGAACTCCTACTTATGAAAAGTCAAGAAATCCATATTATCATGAGGCTCAAGAGATTCACCTGCCTGCTTCCACTTACAAAGTGTGTTAATTTAAGCCTAATATAAGTAGATGTTCCCAGCTGCTGAAGTGCATCTCCATTCATTTTCAACTGTAGAGGTGCATACAAAAGAAATATCTATTTAAGTCTAAAATAAATAGGTTTTACATTCACAGTCCAATAAAAATGCAAAATATTAGAGTAAGCAAATGTGTCTCTCAAAAGTAACTTTCTAGTGTCCTTCTCCCACTCTCTTTTTCTCAAATTTATAATGGAATATAGGAGGGAAAATCCTTTTGAATTCACAATACAGGTAACAAATAAGAAAGACAACTAAGTCTTCATGAAAACAACCCAGCTGCTTCTAACTGTATTTAGAGAATATTAGAACGTTAAGAATATTAGAAAACACATTTTCTGTTATGGTAACAATTTCATATTGCACCACTGTTGGTCAAAAATAAGGAATACTCTATGTTTCAATCTCAAATACTCTTTGGGACCGATTAATACAATTATACACAGTCATATTTGCACTGCAATAACTTTCCATCTAAAGGCAAAATGAAGTTTGTAATCGCACTAGGCTCTGCACAAATTAACACTTCATTGAATATTAATGAATTAGTCTTTATGACCAATGGCTATGCAAATAATACTCGTGTCAGAATTTATAATTACATTTATTTTAAAATAAAACACATTACTATTAACATAAAAATACTTATACAATAAAGTGAGCAAATAAATTAAGACATATGCCACAGTATTACTACACTAATAATTTTGTTGCTGATTTTGCACAGCTAGGTAAAACTATTTTTTCCATACTATTTTCTAATGACTATGAAAACTCAGTAATAGTCTAAATAAAGTATCTATAAACTGCATTTGGAATCAAACACAAATCATATTAGTTACATCTTACAGCAATCTAATTTATCAGTTAAAAGAAAACTGATACTGAATATTCTTGTTGACTTCATCACACATTTTATATCACCAGGCCTAAGATTTTGTAATATTAGGTGGAAGCTACATCATTGCTTGCATCCTTTTCCCTGCAACAATGAACTTTTCTTAATAGTTTCTGTGATGTTTACAGAAGTAGCTTAGAGGACCAAAACCTTAGTATCTTAGTACTTCTAATGAAGCCTTGGGAGCAAAAAACTGCTATAAAATAATCTCAATACTGAATCAGTATTGGTTCTAGAAAAGTCATATCAGATATCAGTTCTTTTTACTTGAATTGCAATTTTATTTCAACATGCTCCCAAAACACAGTTTGTCAAATAAGACAGACATAGTTTTTCGTAATAATACTTCAAATACAGTTTATGAAAGGTGGAGGGAGGTAAGTATCAGGTTTTGCTGCGACTCTATAAGAAAACCTGGATTAAAAACTTGTGTTTTACCACGCCCGTGTTAGGTAAAGAGAGAAAAATAATTTTCTTCTAACTTTCTTTTTGCAAGAATAAGCCATAATAGAAGCAATGATAAGAAAACATTAATAGCTAAGAAGTCAGAGAAGGAACTAAAATATTAGCAGCAATAACACAACTTCCATATTTTATTTTATTATATTTTTTAATTCTCCCCATATTGTGGAGACTACACTAACAGAGAGCTCTTTAATTTAACAAGATAGTCATAAAGCATAGAAGCATTTACTAATCTCATAGCATACTGATGGTGTTGAGGTTATTAAAGTGAATTATATAGTTTTACAAATGGGATCAACTCTGAGCACACAGTAAAGTCAGAAGTGAATTTCACTACTATGAAACAAATGGATATAATTAATTATAGTGTCAGCCACTCTAGGAGAGGGCATCATGCCAGCAGAAGACCAAGCAAGGATGTGGGTTTTTTACCTTCTGCCATAATAGCAATTGTTTCCTTGTGCTCCATTTATCCTCTCGCTTTCAAACAGATGTATGATCCCCAGCATATGAAATAAGTTTTAAAAGCCATCAGATTCAGCAAATGTAATATATATGGTTATTGCTTTGCACTGTTGCTGCTGCAGTGGTGAGCTACTGTGAAACTTCTACCACACAAAACTACATTGATAAGCTATACTAACCAAGTATCCTTGTCCAAAACAAATTTGTGTTAACTATCACTCTACTTTCATACTGCTGCAAGTTCATAATATTCTGAAACAGAAAGGCTTAATCTCCCAACCCTACAGAGTTAATGCTGAGCTATTAGCCATGCACTAGAGGAGCAACTGGAAGTCCCCCCAGCAACTTAATGTAGCCAGAGCCATGTACTCAATGAAGCAATACTTTTCCTTTTGCTGTCAATCTTCAGTACCAGAGCAGCAGGGTTTTATTTTATCTTTCCTTTTTCCCATTTCACAAGGGTATTTAAAATTTGATCACAACAATGGTTCCGTTCATATGCATATTACAAACTGCTCTGGGGACTGCTCAGTGCAAAATGGGCGGATAATGTTACAGATTAACTTGACTCTGGAGTGTGAACTGTCAGCTATATCCATTAACTGGGGAAAAGATTTTAAACACTACCTGGAAAATCGTGAGGCCTAATCTTTCTGCTGTGCTAGCTTGCAGTATAATCCGAATAATGTGAATATGCTTTCCATCTGACTGAGGCAGGCATGCTGTCAAGTGATTTGAGAGATTTTCCTTGTATAATAACCAATTTTCTCTGTCTCACTGGATGCCAGAAACTTCCTGAAAATCTTTACCTGTGGCTCAACACAGACTGCTGAGTAGCCACAAACTGTCTGATAAAAGCACCAGTTTTGTCCAGTATAAATCAATAGAATCCAGCTGCAATAGCTGTATTTGACTACAGCACTCAGCTGTTATCAAGTAGGGGACCTGTTCCGACTATTTTAACTTCAGAGTACATATCTTTTTCCCAGCTGGTCTTCAACACAGCAGTGATGGCTGTGGTGTGTACAAAGATTAACTGAAAATACATTTCAGTGCAGATATACAGATTATACAAAGAGTGATTCCTCACACGTGAGCTCTTAAATCTGAACTGGAAAGATTTTCCAGTAATTTCACCTGTCCTTCCCACCTGACATGACCCTATTTTTCTAGGAAAAACTACCACAAAAAGGCACATCTCATGCAAGTAATTAATTATACATATTCTTGAAATTACTTGAAAATAAATTGTTTTGGATATATTCATGGCACAGTCAGAATAATCAGATTTTCCTCCCTGAAACTGAAATTACTTCTGAAGAAAATAATGTTTTTTCTAAAGTTTTTTACCACTGAAGCTAGTAAAATGCCACAAGTTAAATGTTTCTTATTTTGTTATTATTATTTCTTGTTTCTTTCCATTTTTAACTTTCTACTTTGCAGAGTGTGGAGATTTACTCAAAGTATGCATGATCCCAATATGTTTGTCTAAGAAAAGGACAAAAGCATCTGGTGACAGCAATTATTTTTTCTTGAAGTTTTACCTACAACATGGGGTGGATAACCTTTCCTAAATTCTTGATTCCACTGAAGTTGATACAATTTTTGAACAATTAGGACAGTTCTCCAATATGTGACAGACCTCCAATACAAGGGTATTTATATATTACAAATGTGCTATAATTGTCATAAATAGTTTTGAGTTTGCTCAGCTATGGAATGTCTTATGTAGTTTGCTGGTCAAGCAGATAGTTCTTCTATGTTCCCTATGCCACTTGACATACTGAGAAGGCCAACATCCCTTTCCAACCCAAATGGCCATAGGAATATTACAAAAAAACACATATGATTCTAAGCCCTGAGGGGAACACTTATTTTCCAACATTTTCCAGTACTCTTCCATAGGGGAATCTCAGTGTTACAATGAAATTGATTCTGACTCTAAGCTTTTATTATACATATGAAAAGATAAAACTCTACCTATCTGTCATGTTAAATGAAAGGAGAAGAGAGAGTAAGGAATGGAGGGAAGGGGAAGAGAAATGAGAAAGAAAGTCTACATGTGCCCAATGCTAAATAATAAAAATACTGGAAAAATATCAGCTTGGATATCTCAGTGCAGATACAACATGCTAATATAACCAAACACAGTAACAGCCAAAGGGGATCTTCTGCTTAGCTGACATGAGTGATTTTAAGTGAAGTTGTCTCCTAAGGACACACAGTTAACTTACGCACACAATTTCTGTAAGGTTAGCAAAATGCTACAGGAGATCCAGTATGTTCAGTACCACAAAGTGCTTCCTGTTAGCAACAGTTTCCCTATTTCTTCCAAGGAAATTTTCCCTTAAATTCTCTCTCAACTTTTCAAGTGAATTATCTGTGGAAATTCAAAATTTACTCCTTCAGATGAAAAGGTATTAAGACAATTTTTTAACAGTTTTCATAGACATATTCCAAATAGCGTTGTGATTGTCAAAATTCCTACTACTTTGTATTTGTTATTAAAATAATAGAATCACAGAATAATTTTGGTTGGAAAAGACCTTTAAAATCATCAAGCCCAACCATTAATCCAGCACAGCCAAGTCCACCACTGAACCATGTCCCTAAGCACCACATCTACATGTCTTTTAAACAACTCTGCAAAAATGACTCCACCACTCCCCTGGGCCACCAGTTCCAGTGAATAAATTTGTTCCTAATATCCAATCTAAACTTCCCCTGGCACAACCTGAGGCCATTTCCTCTTGTCCTATCACTTGCCTGGGAGAAGAGACCAACCCCCAACTCAACTACAACCTCCTTTCAGGTAGTTGTAGAGAGTCTCCCCTCAGTCTCATTTTCTCCAAGCTAAATGACCCCAGCTCCCTCAGATGCCCTTGTAGGACTTGTTCTTTAGATCCTTCACCAGCTTTGTTGCCCTTCTTGGGGCACCCTTCGACACCTTATTGTAGTGAGGGGCCCAAAACTGAACACAGTATTTGCAGTGTGGCCTCACCAGGGCCAACTAGAGGGCGATTAAGGTGGACTCACATGATTTTGAACTGTTGCTCAGGGAAAGAGGATCCTGTTTTAAACCCAGTGATTGCCATCTGGACTTCATGCTCTAACATGGTGAAGTCCTGTCCAAGTTTTTAGAACATTCATACTCAGTTCAGTCTGAGTCTGCTAAATACATTACCTAGGTGCTATTTAAACTTGACTAAGTTATAATAAGAAACTCCTTTTTGATATAAACTTACTTTAATCAGAACTTTACTAGGTATCTAACCTTTATTTGGTGCATGCATGAGACTGAGTTCAATCTATGTTATAATATTTTTGCGTCCAAACCATTATTTGATTTTACTGTAGCCAAAAAGGCCTGTTGCATGCAGTAATCAGACGCTTATTAAGCACAAAAATTAGTATTTACTTGCCTGGACCACAGACATAAGCACACTGAAGTAGCATAACCAGGTACAGTATTTATTTTAGCATTGCAAAAACATTAATAACATCTTGCAAAGTAGTTCTGCTTTTATATATAAATAATAGCCTTAATTGCAAAGGAGCAGATGGAGTTGTGATATAGTGGCACAAACAGGGTGCATAAAAATGTGCAAGTATTGAACTCTGCAAGATAAAAACTGAGGATGCAGAGTAGGCAAGAATGATGTCTGGTAAAACCAAAATAATCTTGCAGAGCAGGCAGGCTGGGTGTCTGATTGAACCAGAATAATCCTGCAAAATATGCAAAACCAGAACAAGCCCTCATCCCAAAAATAAATGTCAGAAGAAGCTGAAATCACCCAGTCTTCTTTTAGAGAAGATGCAGGGGAGCAAAGAACATCAATGATGCTTTTATGGGGAAGGCTGAAGAGTAAAGAAGGTGGCAGACTCTGTTTTGGCTTTCCCTCTTAAATGGTTCTTTGGACTGATGGATTATAGCTATCAGTATGATCTAAACCAGCATCACTTCAGTGGCATTGTACACTTACAAGTAATTTAAAGTAAGTTTGTTATGGATGATTGATAGTGATTAAGTGCTAACTACTGGCAATGTGCATTGTTAATTACTCCAGTCAATCCAGCCAAGAGTCCTTTTGAAGCTTGAAGCTGGTTGGTTTTGTAGTCTCCTCCCATCATATTTCTATCACATTTCTCTTAATTTCCTAGTATATAGAGATACACCTATATTCAGTTGCAATGTTATGTTTACATTCAAAATTTTCATGACACTAAAAAAAAAATAAATTCTAAAGGCTTAAAGATTCATCATAAAAACACAAGAAGCAACATGAAACATACACAGCTTCTCCACCTGACTGTTATTTTCTTTACAGGGTAATGTAGTCATTAGAAAGTTCAGTGGTTTTGTAGTGGTTTTCTTGTCCTTTCTGTGCAAAATTATTCTAAAGTAATCACCTTGGAAAAACAAAAAGCATAGGTACGAGTGCCTACTATTCTGGCCTATATGAGTATACTATGTATGTTTACACCTCTACGTACACACATGAGATACAGAGAGTATTAGGACTAATTTCTTTATCTAGGCCTGAGATGACTAGTGTATGATCAATCACTTGTGGCATCCTGAAGTCACTGCATGTGTGCACACAGACACACACATATTGTTCCCTCTTTTGTAGATACATAGATGCTTTTTAATAGTAGAGCAGGAAAGAATATGGTTCTCACATCTCTCTCACATTCTAAAATAAACTTTTTATTGTGTGATTGTTTTACAGAATAGATTGATTTATATATAAATAGTTATAGTTCCTCTCCCTCGCGTGTTCCTAGTTATCTCTTCTTTCTGGATACCTCTGATATCATACAGCAGCACTTCTATTAGACAGACTTGCAAGTAGTTCTCTACAGTGGAAATGCTTTAGCATATAGAAAAGCATAAAATAAGAAAGGAACTATTCCAAAACCTCCATATTTAATTATTTTAAAAATCTATACTCCACTTGCTCCAGCAGCAAAATTTCCAGTGTATTAAAAGAGAGAAGACAGGGAACCAAAAAAAAAAAAAGACAAATATTTACTATATTTTCTCCTTATTCAGTGAAATAGTGTCTGATATTTAATTCTACATCATTGGAATAATTTCTGGAAATAGTGATGCTAATGGTGAGGCTCGTTAATTTCCAGTGGCTATTTCTCCTGACCTAATTTCCTTTCCCGCTTGAAAACTGTTTGAAATTTCATCTGACTACAATCAGGTTTATTGGAAATATTAATGTCCATGCTCTCCCCATAAGCCACCGGGAGGGTAATTGACTTGCAAGATGAATTACAACATCTGCATTAACAGAATATAGAGTTGTAGTGTGGAGTCTGGCTCTTTGTCCTTTGTTGCCCTCCCTTCATTTTGAATGTGATTCTGACAATTGAGAATTTTCTTCTTTTTTTCAAGAGACAGCTCTACATGAGCATCATTAATAATACACATTACACACTGTGGTTTATAATAAATGGCTGTTTATCCAAAGGTTGGGAAATGACTCTTGAAACTTAGTCTATGAAACAAATTGGAATTGCGATGAACTATGGAGCCCTTCCTGATACTCATAGGTGTGTGATACACTAATAATTTACTAACCTTAATTTACCTTAAAAATAGAAAAGAGGAAGGAAAGAAATAGCTACTCTCTTAGGTAAAGAATATCCCCAAACTGCTCAATGAACATTCTTCCAGTGATAAATCATTATGAAAGGGGAAAAAAAAAATCATTAAAATCTTACAAGTAAGCCCACATCGAGGTCTGTCCTACATATGAAAGTGTTTAAGCATGCAAAAATCAAGCACACAGACACTGAATGCAACTTGGGAACAAGAATTTGGAAAGAATCTGTGTTTACTCCAATGCAATACTCATGGCATCTGTGCCCTATCACTAGGCTGTGTTTATTCCTTTAGACATCAGGTTTAGAATAACTTCTCTCGGCTCCCCAAAACCTGTAAAACATTGGAAAATCATTACCACAATTCTGTTTCCCCCAAAACAAATGTAATTCTGCTGGTCACAAATAAAACCATTCAGAATATCAGTGCTTGGACTTGGACATTCATGAAACATAAAGATTTATTGTACTTCTGTTGACCTTAATTTCACCCCAGTCAGTATAACCTCTTGGGTTAATAACTCCTGATGCTCAGCTCCACAGAAGTCAGTATCACAAAAAGTATGTGATAGCACCTGCTTCACTTAAAGTTGAAAAATAGTTTCCATTATAGTTACCTGTTTTCACACTCCATGCTTATTGTTGCCTCAATAGCACTCTGGATAACTGGAAACACTCAAAAAAACTCTGCTCTATCTAAGTTATTACTCCATAACACAGTTTTGTTTCCTCAGCCAAAGATGGGACAATATGGCTATAGCAGCCACAACAAAGGCAATGTCTAAAAAGTCTACATAGTTATAGTTCTTATAGCAACTTTTATCATCCTGGTTGGAAGGGACCTTGAAGATAAGGAAGTCCAACCATAACCTAAATCCCCCTACCATAACCTAACTTATCCGTTCAGCGATTAAATCATGTCGCTAAGCACTATATCTCTATTTCTTTTAAACACTTCCGGAGGTGGTGACTCCACCACCTCCCTAGGCAGCCTGTTCCACTGTCCGACCGCTCTTTTGGTAAATAAATTCTTTCTAATATCCAGTCTAAACATCCCCTGGCACAGCTTCAGGCCATTTCCTGTCATTATTCACTTGGGAGAAGAGGCCAACTCCCACCTCCCTACAACCTCCTTTCAGGTAGTAGAGAGCAATAAGGTCTCCCCTCAGCCTCCTCTTCCTCAAACTAAACAATCCCAGTTCCCTCAGCCTCTCCTCATAGGGCTTATTCTCCAGACCTTTCACCAGCTTGGTAGCTCTCCTCTGGACACGCTCCAGCAACTCGACATCCTTCTGGTAGTGAGGGGCCCAGAACTGCACACAATACTCAAGGTGCAGCCTCACCAATGCCAAGTACAGAGGCACGATCACCTCCCTACTCCTGCTAACCACACTATTCCTGATGCAGGCCAGGATGCTGTTGGCCTTCTTGGTCACGTGGGCACACTGCTTAAGCTGTTAAGTCAGCTGTCAACCAGCACCCCCAGGTCCTTCTCTACCATGGAGCTTTCAAAACCACTCATCCCCAAGCCTGTAGATTTGCATGGAGTTGTTATGACCAAAGTGCAGGACCCAGCACTTGGCCTTGTTAAACCTCATGCAATTGGCCTTGGCCCATCGATCCAGTCTGTCCAGGTCTCTCTGCAGAGCCTTCCTACCCTCAAGAAAATTGACAAAATTAACAGCTTCACTCTTTCTATTCAACTGTCAGCCTTAGCAAGAAACACATGCAGTGAATATCCATTTTGCTGATGGCTCGTTGTCAGAATTTCGGTTTTTAAGTTTTATAATTTTTAAGCATGCCTTTGCTTGATACCAATGATACTTAACTGCTGTGCCATAGTGGACTCATTACCCTTGTATCCTCTCCTCTCCCCTCGTCTCCTCTTCTCTTTTTGGTATCTGCATGATGGACCTTTACAGGAGGATACTTCTCTGAAGCTGAATAAAATGAAGATTTCCACCCACTTTAAAATGCCATTCCATAATTTGCTTTGCTCTTACACATTTTTTTTTGAGCAATGGAGATCTTGTAGTGTCTCACCAGGTGGCAACTAAACTGCAAGCAGCAAATGGTAATTATGATTTTTGTAAGAGGAACAGAGGAGTATTGAAGGAAAAGGAATTACATTCAGGAGAGAGCCCATTCAAACTTTCAAGTGGCACATCTCCCCCTCCACTTATCAACCAGAGTTGGTAATCTTAAACAAAAATGGACAACTGTACTTCTGTTCAGTAAGATGGGAATACTATTCAAAATAGCAGAATAAAATGTGTGCCAATACTGACTTCAGTGCAACATTACATTTCAGTCTAAAGACCCCAAACTTATTATAGGGAAAAAGGAAATTTTCCACTGGCACAAACATACCCTACAGACACAGCATGCATTCATGGCAATGATAATTTTGATTTCAGTTAGAACTTACTAGCTCTCTTGTGCCTCATTTTTACAAGGAAAATAAAATTGAGAAAGGCATCACTGTGATTAGCTTCTACAGCCACCTTTTCTGAGTAGTCTGAAGTGAGAGCCACAGGGGTAAAAATGATTGTACTAAAATGTCTACTAATGAGGCCCCTGTAGTACTGCTCCAAGAAGGACCATTATATGCTACATTTGTCAATTTCATCTCTTTGCCTTTCTTTTTATCGTCTGGAAATACACTGATTAAGAGAGGGTTTCTTTTTAAGGCTTTATTCTTGGTTAACCCTCATAATAATGCTCATTGCATTCACATACAGCAAAAATGTTCCAAACTAAAATATTAAAGTCCTACTGACTTTTCTCAGTTTCTTGAGACTAATATATACTTTATTATAACAAACCACAAACTCTCTGCTGTCTTATAGAAACAGAGGCATGAAAAAATACCTGCAAATATCCTTATAAATGCAAAGCAATAAGGGAAATGGAAAATCACAGAATCACAGAATCTTAGGGGTTCGAAGGGACCTCGAAAGATCATCAAGTCCAACCCCCCTGCCAGAGCAGGATCACCTAGAGCACATCACACAGGAATGCATCCAGGCAGGTTTTGTATGTTTCCAGTGAAGAAGACTCCACAACCTCTGTGGGCAGCCTGTTCCAGTGCTCTATCACTCTCACAGTAAAGAAGTTTTTTCTGATGTTTATGTGGAACCTCCTATGTTCCAGTTTGTACCCATTGCCCCTATTCCTATCACTAGACATCACTGTAAAAAGCCTGGCAAAAAAACATACTAAAACCTTTTCTGTTTTTATGGAAGATATGTTCATGACACAAGTCCTAATACATCTGAGATGAAAAAAAAAAAAAAACAAAAAAGAAAAAGGAAATAGGAATTAAACTAATAAAAATAACAAAGTAAAACAGTCAAAATTTAATTAAGGGAGAAAAACTATAAAGAAAAAAAAAATTACAGGAATCATAGGAATAGGCAGTAGCTATTTGGCTGACTGCAGAGGAGGAAGAAGAAAAACTTATTTCCAAACACGAACAATGACAGAAAGTGATAGTAGGAGTCTTCTGCTAACATTACTCTACGCAGTATACTTGAAAAATACATACTAGCAAAATAAAACTAATGCATATATGGCTCTTAAGAAAACACATAATTAGGACTTGTGCACAAAGTAACTAACAATTACATTCTAGAAAAGAGTTCTTCAGGAACACACATCTTATTTTTTTATGTCCCTAAAACTGTGATGTTAAGGAGTAACTTATTTTCTTGTGTTGAAATCTAAGATGGTGTCAACAAAAAAACTAAAACTGAGTAAAGGACCAAGTAAGGAACATGGGGGTGGACTTCAAAAAAAATCCTACCACACTCAGAACTCAAGTTTGCTCTGTTGATATCATAAAACAATAAATATAAAGGACAACTATTTTGTAATAATTTAAAGAACTATTACAAAAAATAAAATTATATATATAAAAATTTTAATAAAATTAATAAAATTACCAAAAGTATATAAAAATGGGATGTTCTCTTTCGTATATGTATGCATAATTTTTAAAACTTTGGAGGTTCGAGCATATGGTCATTATCAATATTACATTTTTAGAACACTCTCTAGGCTAATTCAATTTTTACAGAAATATTTTTGATGGATTATAAGTAACTAGCTAAAATGAGGGCACATCAGTCTTGATTAATTCTGTTGTTCTGTCAAATTTGAAAGATGCATGCATTTTAGAAACATGCAGCTTGGAGTGAGGGAGTCTTGATAAAAGTGAGAGAAAATGAATGCTGTTTTATCTTCCAGTAGAGAAGACTTGAAATTATAGTTGGTGGGTTTATATTTCTACTTTAAATAACTTAACAATTTATTATGATCTGAAGCCAGTAATGCCAATCAGATTAAACATCTTGTGGTTGTTTTTTTTTTTTTCCTTTGGTGCTCTCGCCCATTTTCTAGGCAATAGCTTATTTCTTTTTGTAACAAAATAGCTTTGTATACCTGACTAGTCATTGTGTTTTGGAAACTTACCATGTGTTGATTAGACTTTACATTTTTCACAAGTGTTTTTCAGATACTTTTTTGTTCTGGTTATGGAAATCCAGTCATTATGTATGCCAAGTGTAATCTTCCATGGCAAGGAAGATTAACCTGCCACTGATACCACTTGGCTTTGTCTCACAATACAGATGTCTTGTATTTCAGTATATCACTTGTATTAGAGAGATTTTCAAACATTGAGACTATCTCATCAAAGATTACTTCATACTTTAAATACATGTATCTGTAAACTATATTGACAGCTGCTGTCCTGAAAATGGAAATTAAATTCCATTATCAAACCATTTGCCTGCTTTATCAAACCAGAATAACACTGAATTATTCTATTTTCTAAAATTTAACAGTACATTTATCCAAATGTATGTGTTATGTTTTCCTGAAGGTGAGAGTGACCATGAAATATAGTCTCCAGAGCTCATACAACCCAGTTTAAAAGAAACCCATGAGCTGAGAATTTTAATATCTGTTAAATATTTGGACTCTATGGGAATATGATTAGTATATTCTTTTCTTTATTAGGTGAAGTCTGCTACAGTTCTTTTCATCTGCCAGTTTCTGATTATTAAAATTGCAATGATTTATTTCACCCTCAGTATTAAGCTGTTGCTCATAAAAGTTTAGCCCTTCCAATAGAGTAAAAGTCCCGTAAGTTCTGGATGAAATAAAGATCTAAATCCTTAAATTATCCTCTTTTTCCGTCTGTCTTCACTGGATGTGAAAATGGAAAAGCAGTCATTGGGAGATGTAGGGTAATCCTTTTTGCATATTACATGTTTATTTAAAACATTACTTTTCTTCTATCATGCATCATCCAAACTCTTTCAGACTTCTGTTTGGCTCTTTGCCAAGAGAAGCACAGCCAAGACTTTACCCATTTCGTCCTTTTCAGTCATAATGAGAAAAAGTAGTCCTTACATTCTGCCTCCAATTTCAGAATAGTTTGTTGAGAGCCCAACAGTTGTCATGTTGTCAAATGTAAATCCCACAACTATCTAGTTCTAAAATAAATCAGAAGCAAAGCCAGGGCAGGTCTGTAATCTTTTTTAAACAATCCAGCTTCGTAATTAATGTATCCTACAAAAGAGTTCTAATGTTTCTGTTCTGTCCTTCAACACGATTTTAATGACTTTGGTTGATCTTAGCACTGTGCTAACATTTTTACTTCTCTGTTGTCCTGGTTTGAGCCAGGATTAAGCCAATTTTCCTTTTTACTGATTTTTTTTTTTCTTCAGTGAGCTTTCTTTTAACTAGCAACATTCTGTTCTAGCTAGGCTGATAAGAATGTTTTTCTAACTGCTGGGTCTTCAAGGTCGCACCTTCACTTTGCTGGCTCAGACACTACGGGGAGATCTATGACCCCCCCCCATAGGAGGCTGAGTTAGACAGACAGCAAAATTGGCCAGAGATATTCCATTGCATATATCTATGTAAGCTCAGAGGAAGGTCAGAGATCACAGAAGACTTCTTTCCTTCTTCTTCTTCCCTTCTCTTCCATCCATGGCTGGAGTCCGGGGAGGACTCTGTCCATCCAGCACCGTCAGCCCTTAGGCTCGAGCTCTCCTGACCCTCATCACTCTCCACTTTCTCCAGCAGCAGCTCCGCGATTCCTCGAGACTGCTTCAGCTCAGGGGAGTGCTGTAGGAGTTGCTGGGGGTGGGGGGAGGTGAGAGGCTTTTGCTCATACCTGAACATATTTGTATATAATTGTATATATTTTCTTATATCATTCATTAGTGTTTAATTAAAGCTGTATAGCTTAGTTTTCAATCCAGCCAAGTCTGTCTCTTTTTCTCTCTCTCCTTCCCTACCTGGGTGGGAGGGGGAAGGGATGGAGAGCATTGTTGTCGGACCTGAGTCAAACGGTGATATCTGTATAAACTCAGTGCATGCCAACCATTTTAGCTCAATCTTACCCATAACTATCACTAAATTTTATCTTATCAGAGCACATAATCCCAGAACTGAGTATTAATTTCCTCTTCATTTGTAGTATTGTACCCCTGCGTGCACACATTAAAGTGTTAAGTGCTTCACTCTAGATCTTTTTCACCCCTTTTATATAATAGAGACCTTCTGACCAGTAACTATTCTTCTGTCTCAGTGTATGTTAAATACAATCTCATTTGTTTGAGACTTGCTAGATGTTTTCTAACTTGTGCAACTTTTCACACTGGTGTCACAGTCTCACTTTTGTAGTTATTTAATGATAGTAAATGTCTTTGAATATTAAACTGCTTGTTAGATGCTATTAAGCTATTAAACCGATTTTTTCAGTTGCATTAACAAAAATTATTTTTGCTACCAGAGATAATAATTGATCAAAGGGAATGTAATTCAGTAAGCTACACTTTGCTGCCTTTCATCTTGCATGCTAAATACCAGGTGCCCACAACATTAGTCAAACACAGTTCCTTTTTACTGAAATGTTTTTCCTTTTTCCTTCATTTAGTTCACAATATAGCTGTACAATTTTTTCCTATTTATGTAAATCATACTCAAATACATATAAGCAACAATTTTTATACTGATAAGCTGTTGCCAAAAGTGTTCAGGACACTATTTGTGAATGATTGCAAAATATGCAGGTCAGAACTAAACAATAAAAATAGTGAAAAAATACTGTTTAATAAGTAAGAAGGGTAGGAAAATGACAAAACTGAAAGCCAGATTATGATGTTATTTCTTTCATTTTAGAATATTCTGATATTTTTTCTTTATCCATGTTTGAAATTTTTACTGTTTTTAGCAAATTGCCCTGGCAATATTACATTCTCTCTGAACACAGTTCTGTGGGTTTTATTGCTTCACTGCTGAGTAGAAAGGATTTGCCAGATCGGGAAAATGCCAGAATTTGCATTTTAATAAAAATATGTCAAATAATAATAAACTTGCTTAACATCCTGTGACAGATCTGGTGAAACTGTGTTTTCCAAGTGTGTATTACTGCACTCACTACACTTTTCTGTGATGATTGTTTTAAGAGAGAAAGAGCCAAAAACAAACTGATGCTTTAACTTCTTTTTCAGCATTACCCAAAAAACTATTACTGGGGTACCATAACTCAGTTAGAATTGCAGTGATATGCAAGAAATCCCTCACACATTCAACATGTAGCCTAAAAGAGACATAGTATGGAGTTGGGCTGAAGGCCTGAATTTTGCATGCATCATGAAGAAACAAAGCTGTTCAGGAAGGCAGCTGCAATTAGAAAATGGTTAGAAACTCAAAGATGTAGCGGTGACCACAAGATGAGAGGATGCAGTGTGCAGGTGTTAGAAATGAAATGTAGTGTTGTTTTCACATCTTAGTTTTACAAATGTAGCGTTGTTTTTTCATCTTAGTGTTAGAAATGTAGTGTTGTTTTTGTAGCCTAGTGTTAGGAAGATAATAGTTTGTTTCTGCCCTAGTAAAATAAACTTTATGGTTACTGAAGAAAGAAGGGAGATATCTGGGCATTCCAAGGACAGCTGGAGTGGCTTACAGTCCAAGAAACTGAGAGACTCAATTGAGCTCCAGCTGGGGGAGACGAGATATCTGAACATGGCAAAGACCATGACAGAGACAGAACAAAGTCACTCCTATGTTACTCCCTGGGACAGGATGGCACCAGATGGTATAAATAATTCTGGTGATTGGTAAGACAGCCAAGGGGCAAGAAAGGTCAGAATTATACCTTAAAAGGTAAAAAGTAAATACCTAGAATGGAATGTGTAAACAAGGGTGGGAAACTTACAGGATAATTAGAAGTGTTGGATAGGCTGTAAGCCCTGCACTACCCAGGCAGTAGGGAGAAAGGGGAGGGAATTTTGTGTCGAGAATAGGGAATATAAACCATTACTCACCTTACTATGGTGTGTGCCTACTTGTTTAGGTCACCATTCTTGCGAGAGTGTAAATAAACTGTGCTTTGCTGAAGGATCTGCTTGAGCCTATTCATTGGCAGGACAAATGTTTCTCACACAGACAACTGCTTACAGTTTATGGGATGTTTCCCTTTAGTTATTACCTTTACTGTTTTACTGACTGCTGATTTATCTGTTGTGCTGAAAATACAATATTTAAATACTCTGGGTCCAGTGTAATTTAGTTTTTAATAATTGAATTTATGTAAATTATAATTTCTGCCTAGTATAGCGATTTACTCTTATACACCCTGTAAGAAGAGTTACATAAAGCTAGATAGGATACATGTGCTCTGATGCTTTTGAGATCCAAAAAGAGCTTTTATATCTATGCACTTGAGAAAATAAAGTACTACACCCCATTCACTCCAAAAAAGAAACATGCTTCAAAAGCAAAATTAACAACTAATATCAAATCCATTAGCTATTTAAAAAAAAACAAACGTATCAACAGTACACATCTTTAGCAATTTAATGACAACAGTAGGAGTAGTTAAAAAATGACAAAAATAGCTCAGAATTCTTGGACATAATATAAGCAGAAGTAAGCAAGTGTATTTTGGATTCTATAAATGAAAACTTGAAATACTATGTGAAGAGGTGTATTTCTGACTCCTTCAGTCTTCTGTCTGCCACATCTTATTCAGTTACTTGGCAAAAAAAAAAAAAAAATTCATCAAAACCACTCATTATACCCAGAAAAAAAAATCATTTTTCCTGCGTTTTGAATATCTCATTTCAAAGAAAGTCTCTGGGTTTTGAAACACTGCCTATAGGAATTGTTAATGCCACATGAAGCAAATACTCAGCTATGGAAGTGTTGTGAAGACCAACCAAAGCAAAAAAATATTTTATAGCTCATCAATTTTCAAATGGAGCACAGAGGTGATGAAGAATATTTCTTTGATCTCTGCTTCCATAGACAGAGAATATGTAACAAGCTTACAAGATCCTGAGTTTCACTGAAGTGTAAAAACATAAGTCAGAAGCTCTTCCCTATGAAAAAAAACACCTGATCAGGAAACATGCATTTGAACACAGGAATTTACCAAAGCAGCTATCATCAGATTTTTCATATTATTTCTTGGTATAATGCACTGAAAACTTACAAGTAAAACAGAAGATTATTGTTCTGTTTACTACTTCTAAGCTTTCATTCCTTTCTTTGCTGACTGATAATGAAGCCAATTGTGCAGGGATAGACATGCTGGAGCAAGCTACTTCATAGTCTATCTCTGCCAACTTTTAGTCATAACTGCAGCTTTAATTTTTGCAAGCTTTAAAGTACCAGCTTTTCTCACAAATTCTGAGTCCTGTTTTCCACCCTAAACAGCACTCCTTGAAAACGGCATGAAGAAAATCACAATACCTTTGGTACAGTGTGCTTTATGATAAGGCAGTATGTAGGGAAGGTCTGTTGTAACTCCTTATACAAATCCAGTCATAATTAAAGCTCAAATGTCACCATCTTTAAAAGGGAACAGCATCTGGCAATGACAGATACCTAATTATCTTCAGGTAATTTTTCATGCAAACAGTGGATGAAGTTTAGGTGCACCATAAGCAAAAATGTAAAAGCACCAAATGTGTTCTGCCTATAAAAATTGTGTCATCACATTTGATAGAGATGCCTAAAAGGTTTTTTAGTAGCTGGTAAGTACTCAAAAATAAAGACTAAATTTAAAATTATTTTATGGTTTTAAACTGAGAATAATAATACTTCCTGGCATTTATTAATTGTCCATGTTTTCCTTGTTAATGGTATAGTCTTTGAGGCACAGCTAACCATTCCCTATAGGGAATCTGATTTTGCTTAGGATTAGACTTTTCTATGATATTATATAAAAATATTCATTAATAAGAAGATCTCTCTAACACTCATGCTCATGGTCATCACCTTAGATTTCAGATTTTATAATTTACTTTTGAACTTTAAGTGTTATTATTACTTCAGATATTAAACGGCCTTTATTTTCAGAGCCTTCATCCTGAAAAGAATCCATTCCAAATTCTCTGTTGAAGGCACAAGTTCTTTGAATAAATCTAGGTGAGCAAGAAAGAGAAGACAGAGTAATAGCCTTGCAGCTGTCTTTTTTGGTATCAGCAAAATATATTTGCTATCAAGTTTCAAACACTTTAAGGATTTTTTTTAATCTGGCTGTGTTGTGTTTGCTTTTTTGTAGTTTGTAGAACAAGAACTGCAAGCTTCCCCTCAAAGCCTCCAACAGAGATCAGTAAGAAGTAGAGTCAGAATATTTTATAGACAGATGCTCTTGCAAATTTCAGCACACCAGCTAAGCCATAGTTGGCTACAGTTTTAAAATCTCCTGGAACATGAAACTGTCCTTTCTCTAAATATACCACCTTCCAAGAGCTCTGGGGACATGCAAGGGTACTAAAAAGGTACAGGAAGAGTAAGGTGGCGAAAAAGGAAGGGAGTGGGTGGTAGCCATGTGAGCTGGCAAACTCTGCTGCAAAAGGATTAGCTTGTCATTTGCCAACACATCAGGCCAGCACTAACTGCTTATATGGGGGACTACAGTTTGCAGCTATAGTGAGGGAATCAGGCAAATATATTTACATGATGTGGGTGGTAAACAGTATGCTTGGAATGAGGTTTTCTTATAAGGTGCTGAACACATTACTGCATGGGATGCACTCCACTTCTAACCTGCAAAAATTACTTTTCCTGTATTGTTGAAGAAATGAGTAACAGATCCCTGTATAATAGAATGGTCTGGATTATGAGAGAACACTCTGAAAGATAATTTTAAAAATATATAATTTCTATATTCAGACTTTCTTACTTAAGGTAGAAGAGTCTCCTCTTCAGTCAATGGCCAGGCATAAGTAGTACCTCTGGAAAGCTGAACTTGCAAATTAAATTAAATGTACATGGGCTGAGAAATATAATATTTAATTTTGCTATTATTCATTAATTACTGAACCGTATTGCAATACAGTTGTTACTCAAGAATTTATAGCCATTAACTATGCTGCATAACAATGTATTTGTAGATCACTAGGTAAACTATTTAGCTAAATGAAAGCAGCTTCCACTGCTAGACCCCTGATCATTCACCTTGTTACATTACCTTTTGTGTCTATGCTAGACAGTTTCAACAGTCTCTCTACCAGGAAATCTGCCACAGAAGGCTTTAGGTCTAAGTGCTATTGACATGAAACACTCAGTGTCAGAACTGGATGGATGACCATGGTATATCCTTTCAATTATTTTTTAAATTATTATTCTTTTTACTAAAAAAACCTTTTTTTTTCCTTCGTGAAATTATGAAAAAAATGTTGTGCACTAATCTGAGGAAAAAATTAGTCATAGTGTTGCCCAGCTGGACTAGATTTATATGATGGCTACACTTAATAATATTCATAGCTTTCATGTGATACAAGATGCGTGACTCACTTGTTAACAAGAGGTAGTTACAAGGATTAAACTACACTTAACTCTGGACCAGTGTGACAAGTGATGTAAGTTGCTGGTTTTAATCTTCAAGGACTTTCATAGATTAGATCTTATCTTCCGTAGAAGGTACCTCTTTATATGTGCTAGATGTAGTAATAGATATCAGAAGAAATCTTGATAATGGAGTCTTGATTTGCAGCTGGAATTTTGTTATATCATATAAAGAGTGACACCATGACAACATTTTTCAAAAGTATAGCCACTACTTCTATGAGTCTTAGTCCAAACATGACTCCAAAAATCACAGCCAGTGAGAAAAAAATGTTTAGATACAGTGAAAGACATATATGTGAGTGTATGCTACATTTTGCCTAACAAACCTGAAAGGAAAGGTCAAACATGATGACATTTACCAATGTGAAAGAACAAGAGACATTCAACAAATTGCCATTCAATAAATTATGGAAATTCAGATATTTTTTTCTATGGAGATATTTAACACCCAGAGAATGCAATACACAGTAATTTGGAAAGTATCATATCAAAACAATAAAAAATGTAGTGAGTAAAGGCACTAAATTGCTGTTTAAGGGACAGTTAATATTCTGAGCTGGAATGAAATGTTATGTGGTTTTTAGTTCTCACAGCAGTTTCACTTCTTGGCTGAGATTCAACTATAAAACATAGATTTTGAATTTTAAGCACCACAGAGCAATAAAAAAATAAATATAGCCATATAGCTCTTCTTCTAGAGGAAATTATTTCCCACAAGGCAGTCTTGAGAACTTTGTCCAATCTAGTTTCAGATACTTGAAAAATTGATATTTTCATGTTTTTTTTCTGCAACATTTACATAAGCCAATTAAAAAGTATCAACACTCATTGTACAAATATTTTCAGTGAAATTAATTTAAAAATCCTTCTATGTATAAATTACTGAGTAAATGCCTATTTGTAAACACGTTAAATAATTCTACTTTCCAAAGGTACCTACGGTCCAAAAAAAAGCCTTTTTAGGGGTTGTATTTTGCATATCCATTTAGCACAAACCATGTATACTTATTTATAGTGAATTTTCCTTTAATGCCAGGCCCTTTTTTTCCCTCCTTCCTCAACACATCCAATATATAAGGATCCTTTTGATACTGAGGAATCTAGATTGATAGCAGACTTAACAAATCCTGGAGATGAATACATTTCAGAAGCATTGAATCATGAGTGCAATGGCTCTTGATCCCCAGAAATCAGGCAAGGAAGGCAAGAGACCAACATGGCTGACTCCAGATCTCCTGATCACACTAAAGGGCAAGAAGGAAATGCACAGGCAGTAGAATCAGGGACAGGTATCCTGGGAAGAGTATAGAGACACTGCCTAACTGTGTAGGGATGGGATCAGGAAAGCCAAGGTGCAGCTGGACCTAAACTTCACAAGGGATGCAAAGAATAATAAGAAGGGCTTCTACAGGTATGTCATCCTGAAAAGGTCAAAGAAAGCTTACCCATCCTGATGAGCAAGAATAGCAAACTGGTAACAAAGGGCAACAAGAAGGTTAAGAAATTCAACAATATTTTTGCTTCAGTCTTCACTGGCAACCTGTCTTTCTACACCTCTCAAGTGAATGGACCTCTAGACAGGGCCTGGAGGAACAAAGTCCCTCCCACTGTAAGAGAAGATCAGGGTCATGTTCTTTTGATCAACCTGAGCATACACAAGTCTATGGAACCTGAGAGCATGTATCCCAGAGTCCTGAGGGAGTTGGCTGATGTAGTTGCCAAGCCACTCTCCATGATATTTGAAAAGTCGTGGCAGTCAGGTGAAGTCCCCAGCGACTGGAAAAAGAGAAATATTGCACCCATTTTTAAAGAGGGTAGAAAGGAGGAAACTGGAAACTACTGACCTGTCAGCCCCACTTCTGTGCCTGGGAAGTTCATGGATCATATCCTCCTAGAAGCTATGCTAAGGCACAGGGAGGACAGGGAGGTGAATTGAAACAGTCATCATGGCTTCACCAAGGTCAAGACTTGCCTGACTAATCTACTTGAAGATATCCCTTCTTGGTGCAGGTAGGTTGGACTAGATGACTTTTAAAGGTCCCTTCTAACCCAAACAACTCCATGATTCTATGACTGACAAATTAGAAAGCCCAATAAGTAACATCTATGACACCATATATTCTACCATATAATCACTAAGAGTACACCGTGGCAAACCATGCAGGTCATATGATTTTTACAGATTTTGTTTTTCAAGAGAGGACAGGTTGATAGAAGTGCTGTAAATTTATTCTGCACAACTGATGCATAGGTTTACATTTTGCACATCAAAACTTGATGAAAATTGGTAATTAATTCCCTTCCTTCAAAATTACAGATGTTCATTGTTCCCAGAAGTTTTACTCTCCTCAGTAATCTTCAATGAGATAGGAAAAAAAAGGTTTATACTTAGAAATCATGAGAAAAAAAGAGACACTTCTGAGAAGGCCCTTCCACTCTATGGACATTCATACCTAAGCTTGAAAACCTAATTTCATTATTTTTTAATCTTCAGGAGGAGTTAAAAATGAAATAAAAATCAATCTTAATGCTGTAGTCCAAAGCAAAATTTGACCTTCCAATTCATCTGTTCCTACTGTGCTTAGGAGTTTCAGCTGTCTGTCTTTCTTCAGGCATAATTTGACATTTTACAAAAGTAATGGTAAAGCTTCCATGGGCTTCATGGTAACATTCTGAGGTTCAATAAACTGGATTTTAATTTTGTTTTATTTTATTTTTAATATGGGAGCAGGCTTAGGGTTAACAAACTGAATTTTTGCCCTGGATTCCACACCTTTAATTTAAAACTGCTTGTTGTGGGTTGGGCCTAACACGACAACCTAGAGCCTCTCACCCAACTCCCTTCCCTTCACCCCCGCCCACTGGCTTGCTCGGCTCAGGTCTTACATCAGTTCTTTCGTATGTTAATCACAGAGGCACATCTATTGTCTCTCTCTAATGGCTTCTTGGCTGGTTTTGGAACAGAGGGAGCTCTTCAGCTTCTTACTGGAACCAACTGTGGGGCACCTCTCCCACTACAAAAAACCCTGCCAAACCATCACACTGCTTTGACATTAAAATCTTTGGGCAAATAACAGTATTGGAATTGAACTCAGAAAACTAAAAACACATTCATGCCAGAACGACTGAAAGTATGCTGCTAATCTATGATTCCTTTAGTTTGAGCTCTCTCTATTTTCCTATACCACAAAGCTTGGATTTCCTACCCTACACAAACTGTGCTAGGTTAAAGGAAAGGCACTAATTATCTGTGATACCAGATTCATTGCCCAATATGATTTTGCTGAATAAATACAACAGGTTCAAAACTTTAATTCTGCAGATGTGAAGTAAAAGGACGTGTACTAGGATCATTATGTGGCAGGTCATGACACATAAAAGCATAGGATGGTTTGGTTGGAAAGGACCTAGAAGATTATCTACTTACAACCCCCCTGCCATGGGCAGGGACACCTCCCACTAGACCAGGTTTCTCAAAGCTCCATCCAAACTGGCCTTTAAAACTTCCAGGGACAGAGCATCTACAGCTTCCCTGGGCAACCACCCTCACAGTAAAGAATTTCTTCCTAATATCTAATCTGACTATCCCCTATCAGTTTGAAACAATTCTCCCTCATCCTATCACTTCACCCTTGTAAAGTCTCTCCCCAGCTTTCCTGTAGGCCCTCTTCAGGTACTAGAAGGCTGCTTATGAGGTATCCTCAGAGCCTTCCCTTCTCCAGGCTGAACAACGCCAGCTCTCTCAGCCTGTCTTCATAGGAGAGGTGTTCCAGCTGTCTGATCATCTCCATGGCCCTTCTCTGGACTCGCTCTAACAACTCCATGTCCTTCCTGTGTTGGGGGCCCCAGAACTGGACACAGTACTCAAGGTGGGGTCCTTTCCCTCAGGGCTGCTCTCAATCCATACCGCTCCCTGCCTGTATTTGTGCTTGGGATTGCCCCAATTGCTCCTTCCAGGACATTGCTCTGCTCTGTCCCAACAGAATGCTGCAGACCACTGTGCTGGAGTCCTGTATTGCAGGTTGGCTCTGCAGGCATCTCCAGGCAAAAATGGTGATGGTTGGTGCGTCATGCTGTACCCAGCATGGTCAGCACATGCTACATATTCCTGCAATTCACTTGCAGGATGCTATACCTTCTCACAGGAATTGCTTACAGGGGCAATCACTTTATGCCTAAACATATTAGGAATTCACAGGTCTGATAAAAAAAGATGTAGTTCAGCCAATTTTGGTGTTGCCTCTGTGCATCCATTTTGGCAGAGTTTTAGATATATACATTTTGCCTGAAAAATCTACTTACAGACTCTCCAGCATTGAAGCTATGAAGTAATTTCTTTGTTTGTCCTTTGAATTGCCTTTTACAGGTAGATGCTATCCTCTTTAAACACCAATCTACATCTGGGAATTAGCTCTCACTGTTTCTATAGTCTTTCCAAGTCTTAGTTGTACTTCCAACCTTAAATAAGAGCCAAATTCTCATGCCAAGCACTTACTACCTCGGTAAAAATAGACAATTCTCTGTGTATGTGAATGTACGTTCTGTTGTCATAAACAAGTAAAAAATTGTGGAAAACTTAAAATTACTAGATTATTAAAAAAAATTAAAAAATTTCTCCAGCTATCTGAAGTAGACATCCCAAAAGAAGTTTAGGGAAGAAATCTCTTATGTCAATTTGAGATTTGTTATATTTATGAAAAAAAAACCCAAATCCCAACCCTAAAATCCAAATAAACACTTCTTGCTGATACTGTATTAATTTCAGTGATTAACTCCTTTGACAACAATATGGAAAAACATGGCAAGTTGTAATCATAGATAATGACGAATAATTTCAATATTAATATAATTAACTTAACATCTTATAGTTCTCTTAGTTATCCTTTGCATATTATTTTTGAAATAGTGGGTCACCAACAGTTTTCAGGCCACAACTTGAAAACTAAACTATGGCCTTTTGTTCTGGGATTAGTATCAAGGTTGTATTTAAAGTACAGTAAGAAATACAGAAATATTATCTAATTTACTGCTCCTGGCTTTTCATTCCATTAAACTCCAAATTTACGGTGAATAATAGCAAGTCAAAGCAATCTCCGGTTGCTTAGTGAATGCCTAGCAAAAAAGGAAGTTTAGGTACAAACCAGTAAGCTTTCACTTTCTGAATTCCCATTTCACATTAGAAATTTTCAAAATATTCTGGAAGGGCTTAAATGGCTTCTCTCTATAGACTGAACTCATGGTGTTAAACTCAAAACCAATTTTGCATTGACTTTAATCAGAAGAAGATCAAACACCTACTCTTCCTTCAGACCTACTTCCAGCAGGAAAGATTCAGCCAACTGGAATGAAATAAAAGCATGACTTAGGAGGTTTCCCAAAAGAGCCTTCGATGTTAGTCATACCTGTAATGGAACAGTGTTAACAAAAGGTGTTTGCCTTTGACCTGTGCCTGCAATGAGTATTGTGCAGTGCATCTGTCAGGGGCCTTCATGCAAGCAGTGAAAGATCTTTGCCACAAGCAGGCACCCGCTACTCCTACCTTCTCCTCATGGTCTCTAATTTTGCCTTTGCTTTCTGTCACTATAATGCTGCCAAATGTTGTTCTGTCACACATTGATTACAGTGCCTGGCTTTTGGTACCATGGACATCTAGAGGCTGGATTTACATGGTAAAATGGATATGGGCATTTTTAAAGCTCATAAAGGTCATAAACTAGGCTCTGTTATCAGGCCTAATGATGATTTCCAAGGGACATTTTGCTCATATAATAATATATGTTAAAATATATAATAACCTATACATATGGCTATGTGTACATAACATTATAACTGGGAACTGTCTATTTGTTTTAGGGTTTTTTCTTTCTCCCCATTTAAATCCATTAGTAAAATGACAGTGAGAAATTTACATCATGTTGCATTAACTGTTTTAATTTCATTGCTAACATTCAGTTTAACTTCCATATTAATTCAGCAAGAGTATTTTTAAAAAAATTGACACAAAATAGGCAAAGAAATGTGGAAAACGTGAACTGGCCCACATTAATTTTGTATGCAGAGAATATGACTAATGTATTTTTGTATGTATCATTTGTGTTGCATAATTTTCATCTTTGGCCTTTTACCTTCCACCAATGATATGATTTAATCACTAGCCTGACTTATAGCAGCAGCAGTGAAGGGTAACAGAGCAACAGGCATAGCAGCTGGAACCTTGTCAGAAATTCCATGCTAAGTATCTATTTTTGCTCTATTTTTTTTCCCCATTTTATATTTCTGACTTTGTAAAATTACAGTATCAGGTAACAAGCTTACCATGCTGTTAAGCATACTAATTTTCCCCTCCCAGTATCAAAGCTTGATAGCATAATGTCATGTGATATGGCAAAAGGCTGGAAATGAGGAATAAGTAAAACAGAAAAACTGAACCTAGTTTGGCATGCAGTCAAAGCTGTCAACTTCTAACCACTGCAGCTGCCTAGGCTTTGGTTAACCTCTCATTGATTTCCCCAAGTAGGTTTTCATCTAAAGCATCAAATTAAAAACTGAGACTGAGGGCCGGCTCTGTAAATTGAAAAGCATACAAATGAATTGCTAGCAAATATGGTTGGCAGCTTTCATCTTTGTAAAGCTCCTGATTCTGAACCTAGCAAAAGTTGTTAGAGGTCAGGTTGTTTTTTGGGAGGTGGAGAAACATAAGGAATATGAAGTGAAATGTAATTATTTATATTCCTCTATGTTAAGGAAGCATTTAGTGAGTGAAGGGCTGTTATAAGTGGATTAAATCTTTCTGGCAATCAAATGATGTAATGGAAAAAAAGCACAGTGGAGATCATTCACAGAAGAAAAAAAGAACAGCAAACAAACAAAACCCAAACAAACCCCCCAAACTCTCTTGAAAGAACACCCTGTGATCTGCAGTACCTTGCCATGCTGAAGAACATGCAGTAACAGCCATTTCACTTTATGCTGTTTCCTGATTGCTACATTCATGTACCCAAGCATATATACTCAAGCTCCTAAAGGGAGGTCCAGACTGTGAAGGTTTACAGTGCTGCAATATATAAGAAATATGACAGCTCAAAACAGCACTGTATTAAACCTAAAAAATTGACTTAGAAGAATCAGCACTGTTGAAACATTTCAGAATTAAATACTTTTCATTCCTTTCCTACAAAGATAACTGACTGCTTACCTATTCTGCCCCTATCCATGAAGCCTCATTAATCCTAAACCAGAAACAATTAATCTAATACATCATGCATGTAAAAAATTGAAACCACTTTCTTAGTCATATTTTGGATCTTCAGAGGCTACTAAATTCACTACAGACATTTGATCCTATTCTGCTCAAATGAGGTGAATCATCACAAATGAGGAAGACTTTTTAAAGCTATTAAATAATGTCTTTATTTCTCACCCTGACAAAGGGAACAGTATCAAAACTTTTACCCAGAACAGACTAAATTTCTACAGATGAGAGGAATCACCAGCACATACTTGGCCAACTTCCAGTTCAGTCAAACAGAGAGGGTAAAATCCAGAAGCATTACAAAGGTCAGTGGCAAATGTCCGCTAACTTCAAACAGGATAAAGGCATACTTATCTATGCTGCTTCAGTCATTGACAAAGACGGTGCTGAATTACATTTTATGTATCACTTCTGTTTATCCCCACAAGACTCTCTTGCTAGCCTATACTGATATTTCATGTCCTTATTCAATTTCTGCATTTGAAAGCTTATCAAATTCTGTCCTCAGTGACAACCATGTGAGCTGGTTTCTCATAGGTCTTGCTGAGGACATAATCTGTTGTCACATGGCATAAAAAATGTTGGACAAAAATGTTAGTATCTATACACCACTTCTACCTCTGCAAACAGTTTTTCCCAAAAACCAAACAATTAAAAAAACCACCAAACCCAACAGCAACAACAACAAACCCACCAAAAAATCCCAAACAAACAAAACCAAAATGAAACAAACCCCAAACAGGATGAACTTGAAGTGTTTCAACTCTAGGCTCAGACATCCAAGTTAGGCATCAGCAATATAGGTGTTTAATCTTCAGTTACAGGCAGTGACGTACCAAGATTTCATTCAGTTGTCTAAACACAGGGTCTGCAAACATTTGAGATACTATAAAGTTGCATGCTCTCTAATATAGCAAACTACCCATGTAGAAGCATGTGAGACAAGACACCTAAGAAAAAACATCTCAGGTAAATGTAAATAGAAAATAAAAAAAAATTATTCTTTTTGTGCCACTGCAATCTTCAATGAAATGAAATACAACTCCCCCAAAAAAGAGTATATTTGGTATTACTGTGAATGTCATTTGTACCCTTTTTCTTTTCTTGCTTCACCTTTGCATTTAACACTAGATCATAAAACCTTTGAATTATGCAACATAATGTTATTTTTAATTCTGTCCTCCACCAAGGGATAATGCAACTGAAACATTTCCTTCAGTATGGAAAGTAAATATATTTCAACAGGGATAGGGCAGATGAAACAAACTTGTGAAGAACTCTCATGCATATCTTCTCATGCATACTTCCTTGCCTCTCCACCTAAATTATAATGATTGATTTAAGAAAACAAAACAAAACAACAACAAAAACCTAAATGATGGTATACAAAAAGGATGTCCAAGAGACTTCTCATACAAATATACTACTAAAAAAAAAACTACTTGGGTAACCTCTGTGGCATCCTCCTTCCCTAAAAAGACTGGTATCTTAGTAACATTAAATAATTGATATATCTTCCTTAATATATTCAGGTACATTAAAATGTTCCTTTTTTTTTTCCTCGAAGAAAGAGAGCTTTTAAACAAAATAAATATGTGGGAGTATTAATAAATGTCTTTTTTTTGATAGTACAATAAGTACAAAACAGTTTAAATGTGTTCAAAATACTATATGCTGATGGTTTTTTGTATTTATTTTATGTATGATTATAGTTCTTGGAGAAAAGAACATGCAAGTTGTTGTATGTCTTTAACTTCTGTGTTTTGAATCCCTATACAGGACCAACCTTTCCAAAACATTTCAACACCTTACTTACAATGAAGAATAAACCATCACCGTCAAATTGGCCAGGCATATATGACTGCTTTCTGCTTCACACTTCAGTGATGTTAAAAAAACCCACAAAAACACAACTGAAAAATCAGAAAGATAAGAGTGCCAGTAATGCATGTAGGAGATAAAAAGCTGAAGACAATAGTTCCAAACAAAAAGAGAATTATTCAGTATTTTAAGAAGTTTTTTACATTATCTCTTTGCCGTTCTGTGCACAAACGCATAACAATATATACAAATTGTCTATTTTCTTCATAAACTTGCATAAAGTATTTAAGCATGGGCGGACACTATGTATATATATAGGTATTTTTTTAATGTACGTGTTAAACATATATATAAAAATACTTCTGTGTCGTGGTATGTTTAATGAAGTGGGACAAGACCCAGCCTTGCAGAGAAGCTTGCTAATCTAGTGAATCTAGAGGAAGTGGACAAAAGATCTGAGACTTAGAGGAGGGATAGGAGAAAGCAAAGAAGTGCTCAGGAGCAAGCACTATACACAAGGAACATCCCCTGTGAACACAGCATGGCTGTGGAGGTTCACCTTGAGTGGATGTACACAAATACATGCAAACTGGAAAACAAATCACAGGGAATCCATACAGGCTCCTCGGGACAAGTGAGGCGGAGAGGTTGCATTCTATGGAAAAGGGCAATTTGAATTAATGGAGCTTTATACTGGAGCAGGCAACAAACCAGTCCAGAGCTGGTGGGTCAAGATCAAAATGAGTGGAGTGATGAGTGTCTGATAAAGACTGGTTGATCAAGAAGAGGAAATGAAACTTCATTTAGAAAACTTGAGGAAACCTCACAATGGACAAGGGTGGTTCTCAGGGGGGATACAAACTACCCCAACATCATTTGAAAGGGCAAAATAGTGGAACACAAAAATTTTAAGAGATTTCTGGCAAGCATCAAGAACTGTTTGGCTTTTTTTTATACAGGTGTACAGGTGGCTGACAAACTGACCAGAGGGGACCCTCAATTGGGCCTATTACATTAAAAAAACAAGAAAAAAAGAAAAGAAAAAAAAGAAAAAAAAAAAGACAAGAAAAAATAAACCTAGACTTAAGAAAAGCAGGTTTAAACTTGCTCAAGGGATCCACTTGGTGGGGGTTAATGGGAGACTGCCCTGGAGGCTGCAAGAGCTCATGGGAGCTGATTGATCGTCAATAACAACTTCCTAAAAGCACAGGAAAAGTCCAGTTTGATGTCCAGGAAGTCAAATAAGAGTAACATAACATCAGTGGGTATAATGGGGAAATCATGGCTGAGCTCAACTGAATTACAAAAGCCAAAACTCTCTTGAGTTGACCTTAGTGGGGAATGTGAGGCATAAAAATAATGTTATACTATCAAAAAAAAAAAAAAAAAAAAGGTGTGGGCATCAGCTAGGGGCCGCAGGCAGCCTTGATCTCGACAAACTACAGCTGACCCCTTGGCAGTTAGAGAAAAACAAGTTTGTGGGAAAAGAAGGTATGAGAGAGATACAGATGTGTGTTGACATTCTTGTAAGAAAAAGTAAGAAACTTGTAACCTATCACAAAGTAAGATAGAACGCGTGCACAGAAGCTGTTAACCAACGGGAAGGAAGCGTAAGGCTCGTGGACAGGAGAAAAAGGTATAAGAATGTGATGTAACCTATTAATAAAGGCTGATACTTGTGACCATCATGGCATCCCGGTCCCTCGCTCCGCTGCAAAAAGGAAGACAAAGGAAAATGTGGGGCCATCACTCAAAGTGGTAGAGAATCTAGCAGCAAAAGACATGAGAAAAGCTGAGGTACTAGATGCCTCCTCTGCTTTAGTTTCTATTGGTAAGGACTGCTTCAAGCCTCCCGGGTCCTCGGAGCCTGTGCCAGGATCTGGGAGACTGAAGGTCGAGGTAGAAACCAATTAAGTAAATTGGTAATTGGACAAGACGGGATGCCTCCAACAGTGCCAAGGAAGCCAGAAAATGTCATTGCAAGGTCACAGTCTATAGTCTTACAAAGATCTAGGTGATCTGAATATGTTTCTGATGACTGGATGTCCTGGTTCGAGTCAGGACAGAAACAATTTTCTTTTTTTAAATTTTACTTTTCAGTTAAGTGTCTTCTGAGTAGCTGCACTTGCCGAAAGTAACGGCATGTTTTCCAGTCAGTATCTGCTTCTAGGACTGATAACGCTCAATGTTTATAGTTACTGCTAGAGAATGGTATGCTTGGTTCTGTAAAACTTCTTGAGTGCAGGAAACAAAAGGGTGGAAGAAGGGTCACACCTACAGTCCTCTTGTGGGGAGGAGTGGACCAACAGGTGACCAAAATTGACCAAACGAAGTATTCCATCCCATATATATCATACTCAATATAAATCTCAGAGATCAACAGTGTCAAGCTCTCTTTGTTCATGGCTAGCATCCTGGGAGAACTCTGTCCATTCTTCTGCCTTTGATCCTGATCTGTGCGTTCCTGAATCCAGTTCCTGCCTGTTGCTGGGACCAGAAGTTCAGGCTGGGACTTTGCCCAGGCCTGCCCTGCAGCCTCAGTGGTGAGAAGCATGATATTGGTTTGCATTAAAAGGTTTTGGATGGATGGACTGACACATACCTGGAAAAATTGCCTGGATCTGCAGGTTCAAAGGGTGGAATGAGCTCTCCAGTGCAGGAAAAACACTACAGTAAGCCCAGCAAAGGGTTGCCAAATTGGTCAGGAAGCTGTAGAATACAAAGAAGGTCTCTGAGAGCTGCATGTGCTCCCTTTCAAGATGTGAATGCTATTGCAGTTTTAGCCACCTAGTGGGAGGGCCTGCAGAATATGGAGCCAAACTCTGCACGGTGATAAGATGAGAAGCAACAAAGACAAGCTGCAATACAGAAAATTCTAATTTGATATGAAGGAAAAAAATTTCACAATTATGACAGAACATCAGCTGCCCAGGAAGCCTTGGAGATAGCGTTGGAGATATTAAAAACTTAATTGGGCAAGGCCCTGAACAACTTCATCTAAGTTAGCCCTCTTTGGGCAGGATATAGTCTCAAATGATCTCTGAAGGTCCCTTCCAACTTAGATTACCTCATGAAGATAGAATGGTACTCCATGCATGTAATGAGACTATGAAGAGTATTCACATGCCTAGCCTAAATATATTTAGTACTTTTAATTTTTAGATAGTATTTCAATGGATAATAATTATTCTTTTTCTGTGTAATACTCAGAAAATCTAATAATACATCAAAGCTAAACTGTTTAAACATTACACGTTTTAATATTAGAACACATTTTTAGCTACTTAAAGTGTTCTGATGATGCTATTAGAAATAATATCAGACAAATAATCAGACAAAGACAGTATGAAATGAGTTGTTGTAATAACATTTTTAAATTGCCCTACTTTGTATATAAGCTTGATCTCCACAAAAACAATCAGGCTAGGTTAAAAAAACCCAGAACAACAGCAACAGCCAATTAAAAAAAACACACCAATTTTTCCCTATGGTGTCACTTGTGTTGGTTTCATTAAAGTCACATAGAAAGTACAGCTAGTGGCTTTAGATCATTCTTTCAGGTGAAAGGTGATCAAGTGGGAGGAAAATCTATTTGCTGGAAACAACTGACAACCCCAAATTAACCTGGGATATCTTATAAAGGGATCACTGAGTCACAGAAAGCCTCTGGAATTTTGAGAAAGAGAAAAATTTCAGGAAACTTGAGTCAAACCCATGTTGTACTATCCTCTCTTCCTGCAGAGTGGAAATCCTCAAGTGAAGGCTATTTTCAAAACACAGATTGGGAAACCACAATAAAATTGGATTGCAAGGATGTTTTTTTTCTAATTGTGGTTATGACATTTAAATTAACACCTACTGTTTGACTATTCAAGTCTTTTCCTCCTCCATGGTGGATAAATATTTAATGAGCATAATCTCCACTGTGATTGTGAACAGTGTAAAGAAGTTAATTTATCTGCTATTTTTTTCTCAGGTCCCTGAGAAACCAGGTATGGTCTGAGGAGTTACAGAGTAACTAGTTTTTCTCCAAATCTCTTTATAAGCATTCACCAGAAAGCTAATATTTATTTAGATAAACCTAAGGGAACTTTGCTACCCCAGAAGAGATCTTGCTGAACTTTACACAGGGCAACTGTATTTAGAGTCAGGACCATAACAGAATAAGTGCTAGTTTTGACTGTGCTGGTTTTGGCTGATATAGCATTAACCTTCTTCATAGTAGCTGGTATGGTGCCATGTTTTGGATTTGTGCTGAAAACAGTGTTGATAACACAGCAATGTTTTTGTTATTGCTGAGCAGTGCTTGCACAGAGTCAAGGCTTTTTCTGCTTCTCACCCCACCTGAAAAGTGAGGAGGCTGGGAGTGCACAAGAAGTTGGGAGGGGACACAGCCAGGACAGCTGCTATCAAGAAATGAAAGGGATATCCCATACCATACGACGACGTCATGCTCAGCATATAAAGCTGGGGGAAGAAGTAGGAAAGCAGGGACATACCCAGCGGTGGTGTTTGTCTTCCCAAGTAACCATTACACATGATGGAGCCCTGCTTTCTTGGAGATGGCTGAACACCTTCCTGCTGATGGGAATCAGTGAATTATTTCCTTGTTCTGTTTTGCTTGTGTGTGCGGCTTTTGCTTTACCTATTAAATCTCAACCTACAGGTTTTCTCTCTTTTAGTCTTCTGATTCTCTCCCCCATCCCATGAGGGGTGGGAGTGAGTGAACTGCTGTGTGGTGCTTAGTTGCCAGCTGGGGTTAAACCACAACATTGACTTAAGCTAGGTCTTCAGTCTTTGTTAGAGATGCAATCACTCCAAGCCTTAGTCTGCCTGACTTAAATGTACTGATAACATCTCATGATCAGTAGCACTGGAAGGAACACGAGGCACCTTTCAAAATCAGATATGAAAAAATCCACACAGGGGACTATTACATTATTTCTGCTAAGAAAATATGCCTCAAAAATATATCAAGAAATCCAGCAGCCAACAAAGTTATTATTAACCTATGACTTCTCCTTACTTTTGTATTTAATTACTGTATATTGTGTCATGAAGAGAAGCTAGAGGTGGAAAAATGCTATTTGAACTGTATAACCTTTCTAGGGTAGGAACTAGAGTAGATCCCAAACAAAGAGGAGGGAAAAACCAACCAAAACCCAACATTTTAAAATATTAAAATATTAGTTAAATATAAAAATTCCTGACTGATGCTCTTTCTCTTATATGCTATATACAGTTAGAGAGGCATAGAGAAATAGGATAAAGAAATGTCTTACTATTTTATTTGCTAAGAATAGAAGCATCATAGGGTTTAAGAGAGAAAGAAAAACAGAAATATATTGGAGTACTGACAGACAGCAGCACCCTGCTTTCAATGGCATATTCCTAGCAAATATCTTCACCCAGACACGACAAGTTGCACTCTTTATACAAGATTATGATTTGCACTAGATGCCAAAACAAGGATGAGAGAGAACATCTAGATTTACATTCCCATATGAGCCATTAGACCTGTCATAACAACTCTCAGACAGACACTAGAATACTTTTTCTTAACATCACAAGAGAAAAGAGCAGGTGAAGAGTATAATACATAACAACAGTCTGGAGGCACAGTTTATTATGAAAACAGGAAGACTTGGCCTAACCATTTCAATTAATATATCACTTGTACTTCAAATTTTCTACACATATCACACTCTAAACTTACTAAAACATAGGTGAACTAGCTGATATAAGAATTGGAATATTGTATAACAAAACAAGAATGGATCTATCTTCACCCCAGTAGGGCACTTGGTTTTCCATATGTCTCTTTCATATGCTTCTGTTGTGCATCTGTCTCACAGAAAACATTAGATGGTTAGATTCACTATCCATTACAGCCTGGAACAAGTTTGATTTAAATTACAGCAGGAGAGGAAAACAGCTGGGATCCCTAAGGGGAGGTGCAGGCACCAAGGGGGTGAATCAAAAAGCAGAATGGTACATTGCATGCTACTAATTAGGGAGAAAAATGAAGTAAAGATAAATATGTAAACATTTATTTTTACATAAACCTGACGTTGCTCAGTTTCACTGCAAACACATTTGAGACAGAAGAGTAGTACCTCATTGACCAACACCTAATTTCATTCATTTCAAAGTGCTATTTCACAAAAAATACTAAAAAAAATAAATAAATAATGATGGTTCTAAACTAAAAAGCAGCTTAGTTGTGAAAATAAAGTAATAATAAAATCTAATTACAAAGAAGATTGGTGTTTGTCTGGGTTCAGACTTATTTTACTGGCTAATAGGCACAGAGTTATGATCAGAACAAAATGCAAATTATGAACTATTTTGCCAGGGTTACTAACGATAACTGTATATGCAGACTCCAAAAGACAAAATGTACAGAGCATTCCTCTTTTCAAAATCCTTACTAAAGCAGTTATTATTGTCTAGCTTTAACACCAGAGAAAAAACTACTTCTTCCCCCCCCTTTTTTTTTTGTTGTTTTCCTAATCCTGTATGATCTACCATTTGGAAACCAAGTCATTTATATGAAACATACCCAAATGAGATTATTTAGTATTCTCAGATTCTTTCCTTTAACCTTAGCCCATTTCCTAAAGCTCTGCATCTCTTTCCTCTCTCAAAGAAAGAGTCTGTTACTTTAGGACAAGTTCAGTCTTAAGTTTCATACTCATAATGTATCCTTCAGAAATCTGCCTCCTGCTTTTGATTATTTGATGCAGTTTTTCTCCTTCTTATACATGTATTTTCCCAGATTTGTGTGTTTGTGGGTTGAAGTGGGAGGGGGTGTTACCACCCCAAAGGAGCAGATGTTAATGTTAACAATGACAAAGTACCATTATATTCCTATAAGGGATCATTTTGATCACAGGTCACAAAAGTCTATCCAAAAGCATTGCTCAGATAAATGGGACCATGACTAGATCTACCTGACTGCAAATAACAAAGATAACCTGGTATGAAATGGAAAACAAAGATACACTAGCTGAACTCCATCATGTAAGTGCTGCTGTCTTCACACTCTTGTAACACTTTTTTGTTGGGAGATCACAGTGATAGAAACTTCAGTGACAATTGCTAGTTGGCCTTAAATATGGATGATATCAAGGAAAATGGCCTGTGGCTATGTGACTAGTGAGGGCACATGGCTCACTAGCTTGGCTTATAGTGGCTTATGCCAACAACATGATTTATAAAGCAATAAACATTTAAGATATAACTTCTCATGAGCAAACACATCCATGGGCAACCAGCATCACACAGAAGGCTGAGCCTGAACCATGCACACAGAAGTCTGGCTGACAACCTAGACATGTTGCACAGTTGGAGTAAGTGTCCTGCATGCTGGTCTGAACTGGGCTAGAGGAAATGCAGCATTGACTGGTGTCTATGTGTGTGGGTATGCATGCATGTATGTGTGCTGTAGAATGGGTTTCTTAAAAGACAAATTGCTACCCATGAGTTACCATCCCTCCCACATGCTAAAAACATTTTAGATTGTTCATCACTGAATGCTGTGTTTGCATTCCTGCATCCATACTGCTCTAGCCCAGTTCCCTCACAAAATCGTGCTGTCTTAACTGCTGCTTAATTAGGTACATCAAACACTTACCTAATAACTTCTGCATCTAATCTTTACATCCAGCTACCACCAACACTAAAGGCAATGCCTAAAATTTAACTTGAAGAAACAGAAAATCCATTAGGTCTGAAGCTTGTTTTAAGAGGGATTTTTATATTCTATTACATTCAATGTTAATGGAGATTTGCTTTGCCAAGAATCCTTTAGAAAGTGACAGTGTAATTGCTGTTTAGATGAGCAAAGTATGCACAGGTAATGCACCTGTTTTTTAAAAAGCAAGAATACATATTTATTCATACTCAATAATGCATTGCAAAATGAGCATTCACTCTACAGGCCACCAACATCACTTAGTTATTGCTCAGAGTGTGAAGACCTACCAATATTAAAATGATAACAATAAATTAAAATACTTCCAGTAAGTAAAGGGCTGGAGGATTTTTTCAAAGCCTTGCATTCACATGGACGGAAAAGAAGTTTTAATTGAACTGATTAGTCAGACTGCTGTTGTCAGCTAGGGGGAAAAAAAAAAAGCCAAAAGTTTTCAATGGCAAATATCAGCAAATACATTGAGAATGAATTTTCACATTTCTAAAAGCCTGTAACAGGCATGGAAAAGAGTTTTGCATTTTTTTACCTCTCTTGAAGAATTGAACTTAGCTGAAAAGATTCGTTTGACAAAGAGGAATAATTCTTAGGGAAAGAGAGTTCCATAAAATCTAGAAATTAGCTTAAAAGTGTAGAACTTTCTTTCTCTTTATTCACTTTAGAACTTACTTTCTAGTAATTAACATTAAGCTTCCATGAAAAAGATTTCCCTAATATCTGTAGCTCTTGAAAGACTAGCTTCTACAATGTAATGTATAGAATAATATACTTTCCCTCAAAAAAGCTGACCCAACCATGAAACATTACATAAATATTTTTCTCAGAGCTTTAAATAAAACAGTACATCATGACTCTTCATTTTGTAGTTAATATCCAATGAATTAAAATACTAGAAGTGATAACTTACTGCTAAAATGTTACAGTCAAGTACTGAAACAAAAAAAAAGACATCCCAAAACTGAGCTTAAGTTCATATGTAGTCTCATATGGTACTTCACAAACTAAATCCACCTCAGTGTGGTCTAACCATTCTCCAATGGGCTTATTAAGAATTTATAAATAGCTATAGGCACCTAAATTTCTAGTATCTGGAGGTGAATAGAATAGAATAGAACAGAATAGAATAGAATAGAATAGAATAGATCTGTTGGAAGGGACCTACAATGATCATCTAGTCCAACTGTGAATCTCATTTCTAATTGTGTTCAGTTTAAATTACTTTGTCTTAACTGTCTATGATGCCTTTTTTTCATTGAAAAGTTCCTTCAGAATTTTGTGTTACTGAATCAATATATGGCCACAGCATTCTCTATCATTAGAGAGGAGAAAGATAAGAGAGATATCTAGATTTATGTACCTGTATCAATTTTATAGTACACTCATACAAATTCCAGAATTTATTCAGAATGTTTTAATCTAAAAAATGAAAGCAATTCCCTTATCTCTGAAATGCCTATGTTGAGGCTAAAATAGCCTCTTGTTAAGGCTAAAAAGTCAAATACCCACAGATGCCACAGAGTGCTTAGTTTTGGGGAACGAGGATTATATTACAAAGGAAAAACTTTTTACTCTAATCTTGTAGTTTGAATAGTTGAACAAATGTCATTAGATGTATCATAAGATGCAACTAAATTAAAAAATACAAAAAGTAATATTTTAACCTTTAAAACAAGAAGAAGTTCTGAACTTCTACATAGAGTTTTCTGATATTAATTTTCATAGAATCATAGAACAGAAGTATAGAATGGTTTCGGTCAGAAGGGTCCTTAAAGATCATCTAGTTCCAACCCCCCTGCATGGGCAGGGACACCTCCCACTAGACCGGTTTGCTCAAAGTCCCATCCTATCTTACCTTGAACACTTCCACAACTTCCCTGTGCAACCTCTTCCAGTGTCTCACACTAAATATTTTTTCCTACTATCTAATCTAAATCTACCCTCTTCCAGTTTGAAATTGTTACTCCTCGTCCTACCACTACACACCCTTGTAAAAAGTCTCTCTCCAGGTTTCTTCTAGGCCTTCTTTACGTACTGGAACGCTGCCAAAAGGTCTCCCTGGAGCCTTCTCTTCTGCAATATGAACAACCCAAATTTTCTCCAGCCCTCTAACCATTTTTGTGGGCCTCCTCTGTATTTACTCCAAGAGCTCCGTTTCCTTCTTATTTTGGGGGCCCCAGAGCTGGACACAATCCTCCAGGTGGGGTCTAACAAGAGCTGACTAGAGGGGGAGAATCACTTCCCTTTTCCTGCTGGCCACGCTTCTTTTGATGAGGCTCAGAATATGATTGGCTTTCTGGGCTGCAAGCGCACATTGCCAGCTCATGTTGAGATTTGCATCAACTGACATCCCCAAGTCATTCTCCTCAGGGTTTTTCTCAATCTATTATTCACCCTGCCTGTATTTGTGATTGCCCTGACCCCTCAGCAGGACCTTTGCACTTAGAGACGTTGAACTTTGTGTGGTTTGCACAGGCCCACCTCTTCGACTGAACGGCCTCCCCTCCCTGCAGCATGTCAACCACACCACACAGCTTGGTGTTGTCAGCTAACTTGCTGAGGGAGCATTCAATCCCACTATCCATGTCACCAACAAAGATGTTGAACAGCCCCAGTCTCTACCAAGGCCTGAGGAATGCTCCTTGTCACTTGTCTCCACTTGGACGTTGAGTCCTTGACCACAACTCTTTGAGTGTGACCAACCAGCCATTTCATTATACACTGAGTGGTTCATATGTAAAGTCCATGTCTCTCCAATTTAGAGAGAAGGATGTAATGTGGGACAGTGTTAAATGCTTTGCACAAGCAAAGCCTCTCTTTTTTTTAGAGAGACTCTCTTTAAAAAGCACAGACAGTAGACAGATACTGCAGTCTTTTATTTCCCACAAGAAAAAAACGGCATAGAAACTGATGGACTCTATCAGACTAATTTTCTGGGAAGTCCACATGGTGCTCAAAAATGGAGTCCAGAGCAAATGTTAAACAAGACTAACAAGAGAATGCCTGTAGAAAGGTAGTATTCAGTAGGTTCAGCTGTGAACCATGAATTCCTTTAATGGACAACACCCAACTGCTCATTTGTCTGAATAAAGGTAAGAGAAAAGGCTTCATTATAATGTTCAGCTCAGCAAGTCTCTCTTCCCCTATCAGAAGCTACTGAACAGTTCTAGTTTACTACAGGCATTACTTCAACTTCACACCAGTGTGACAATATTGAAAATAATGGAAACACACTTGCATAAATTTGTAGTAATGCACTTCTTATGAGCCCTACAGGAGTTTGTCCTTTTGAAACCAGTGACAGCAGGGCCCAAAATACCTATCTTAAAATTAAATGTTTGTTTTATTTATTTCAGTGGATCCGATATCTTACCACCCATGGCTTTTCAGGTACCCATATCTCCCACAAGTACTTCGGCATATCTCCAAAATTCAGTGCCTAAAAAGCAATAATATTTAAATAAAAAGATGTGTCATTCTTACTAGAGATCTTCAGATAACCCACCTCCCCAGTGGCCCAATATTTGTAAAATAGAAGGCAAAATGTGAGCAAATTTCTACCAAAGATAGTCAACTTTTTATGAGGGCTTCCAAACTTCATAGCCGAGTGTTACCAAACATATGTGTGGTAACATTTAAAAGGCTACATCAGACATCAGTTTGTTTTTTGAAGGCTGATTGTATAACATTTAGATGCAGCGAGGCAACAGATTTTTCAGACGGGTTTTTATTGTTCTGTTTATTGAACTACCAACTGAAATCGCTGTCTCATAATAAGAAGAAACTTTTTTTTAAAATTTAATGCACTATTAAGCTTTTTATTAAGTTATTATTAATCAACCCTGAGACTCTAAAAAGCAAAACAAGCAGATCTTTAAAACTGCAATTAAAGCTGTATTTAATGTGGGAGCATTAATGGATGTTCATACTCTGTTACTACTAACTGCTGAATATAAATAGCACTATGTACTTCTGGTTGTCTCCTGAGTATAATACTCAGACACCCCAAAATATCATGTCTCCAAGGGCTCCAATCATAAGGATTCTGTGTCAATGTGACTGTAGAGAACTGTTGAGGGAAAGTTCAATAGGTTACCAAGTTTGCAGAACCTTCAAAACTCTCTGTTCCTAGAGGAAGTGAATTGGTTATCCAATTCGACAGCAGAATAGTACCTCAATAATTCTGAACAATCTAAGCCAGAGCAACACATGCATTTGAAAGGCAGTCAGAAACTCAGGTATCAACCTAACACCAGGCTTTTGTGCTGTTCTATTCTATTTGAGAAAAGAAAGCTTCCCAGAGAGAACATTACATTAAGAGCAATGTTTCAAGAAAGTCAGACAGTTTCAAATCCGTTCTCGGTAGAGTAGTGTGCCCAAATTGCAAAAAAGCACTCTGTGTACCATATTCAGAAAGGACATTAGTATTCTGTACAGCATGGTTTATCCACTCCTTTACTACCACATACTGAACAAAATCCTCAGAAAACTTCACCTCAAGTAGTACTTTTATTTGCAATGGAAAACACGTCTCTTCCAAAGTACTCCCAACAGGTAACTCAGATATCTCACAAAAGTTCTGTGTTCTTGGAGAATCATATCACAGTTCTGAAAGCTTTCTCGAGAAATTCCCTTGAAAGCAGGAAGTCATGTTAAGTGTTTTATCTACCAAAAAGATTCTCCTCTGATATATGAATTTGGCTTTCCAACTAACTTCAGGAAGTCACTTATTTGTAATCTAAAATTTCATTTGGAAAAAAGAACAACCCAACCAAAACCAAAATGTTTTACACAACCAGAAATGTTACTTAACACTCTGAATGAAAAGGCACTTGCACAATCTATACTGATTAATAAATATACCTTAAGAGAAAGGTAGAAGCCACTGCGAAAGCCTCATTTTAAAACCTGCATATATCTCCTCTGATATTTTACATATGATTGTTTCCCTCAGTCACATAAGTAAAAATGAAGAGCAATTCACCCAAATGCAATAGAATTAAATTAGGAAAAAGGCAAAGGAGGAGTCCCTATGGATCAAGCTCTTCTTAGAATGTATATTGCACAATTTTATCTACTTTGATAAAGTTTTTGAAGGCAGGTTCCATATTACCAAATATCTTCTTACTTGTTAGAAAGTTGCCTTTCCAGATATCAGTCACCTTTGCAGAAAAAAAAAATACGTATTGTTTCCTGAAAAAAATTGGAAAGGAATCACAAAAGAAATGTCAGTAACAATAAAGTTTCCTCCATCCATTTTGTTAGTTGAAAGCTTGGGAAAACCATGAAAATAAACCAGGAACGAGCAGGAATAGAATCTCAAGCATATAATGATTGCAGACTGAAGAGACAAGTGCATGGTATATGATGCCTTTTTTCTACATAGCTGCTTTCTCAAAAAGCAGACTACTGCTACATCAAAAGTGAAATATGTCTTTCTCACTTTCCCTTGCTTTTGGGAATGCTTAAGATCATTATGAATTGCAGGGCCATCAAAGAGAACTAGGAAAGAAACTGCTTTGCAACAGTTCCGCTGTCTCCCCATCCTTCTACAGCTTCCCTGTGCCCATCACCACATGGTAGAAAGCTGTAATGTAAGTGGCTCCTGCTATCAGTCTTACAACCAGTGGCAATACCAACTGGAATTAAACTTGGACCATAGTCTTTACCCAAATTAATTACAGCTACAGGCTGAAGGAAAAAAGGTTTTGGTATGGGGGCAAGGGGAAAGAGGGAGGCGGTATGAAGAGGGAAAGGGGAAGAAGAAAATAGTAGCTGTAAGGAATGAGTAACATGAAAAGTGTTTTTAAGTATTTCAAAGAATGGTTTGAAGTTCTGGTAGGACATGAGTCTCTTGTCCCTGCGGTCAGTGTAGATAGTGCTCCCATCAGTTGATGACCTAAATTCATGATTCCTGAAATGACTGCCTTACATTTAAAATTCAGACTTGGATTCTTGAGGTATTAAGTAGATATAGCTTCTACCCTAAAAGGTGTTTAAAAGTCAACATAATTTAAGGTATCATAAAACATGCAAGGTTTGTTTCTGTAAAACTTACTAGTTTTATCTTTTTTCTTTCTGACTGTTCCTCTACTTCCAGCTATTACATGAGCTGACATCGGCAAAATCCTTCAATCAAAATGCACATTGGCTTTTTATGTAATTTCTCATCCAACATTTACAAACAAAGATGTGGGAATATCTTGAGCTAAATAGTTTGGATGGAGGAGGGAAATGACAAAATCAGCATCATAGATGAGATTGCAATCCAACAGTAAGGCAGATAACACAGAAAAAACTTGCCAATTGCTTTTTCTGAATAATATGAACAGATAGAACCAGGGACCTCTAAGAGTAATGAAAACAACTTACTGTGTCATCATTTTATGCAAGAAAGGGAGAGAGAAGATTAGCCTGAAACTCCTACAATAATATGGATTTTTTTCAGCTGACAAAAGCAATACTTTATAAAATCTTTCCTGTGCTTTATTTCTAATTACTTTCTATCCTTTAATGAACAAGAAAGCACTTGATCTTGAAAGTCCTTGTGCAGTCAAAAATCCCACTAAAATTAATGGGACTTTTTTTCCAGCCTAAGAGCTCTGAGATTAGTCCTCAAACTTAGCTCTTTCTAAGCTTCTTCCATTAATCAAACTTCTTAGTTTTTTCCTCTCTTTTTCCACTAGGATCATATATCTGCTCGTCTCCTCCTCTCCTGTGAGACTGCACCTGGAATACTGCATACAGCTCCGGAGCCCTCAGCACAGGAAAGATATAATGGACATATTAGAGATGGTACAGAGAAGCCCACCCCAGAGAAGGGTACAGATCAAAGGGCTGGAGCCCCTCTGCTATGAAGACAGGCTGAGAGAGTTGGGGTTGTTCAGCCCGGAGAAGAGAAGACTCTGGGGACACCTTATTAGTGTCCTTCCAGTACCTGAAGGTGTTTAAGGCCAGGTTGGATGAGGCTTTGAGCAGCCTGGTCTAGCGGGAGGTGTCCCTGCTCATAGCAGGGGGCTTGAAACTAGATGATCTGATCCTTAAGGTCTCTTCCAAACTTAACCATTCTATGAGTCTATGATTTAAAATACAGACACCAGAAATCACAACCTTGCCCAAGGAAGAAAGCCTGCTGTACTTGGTTATCAAAAGTTTAGCTCAATTTTACAATCAAAACCCCGATTCTGAAGAACTGTGGTTACCAGGACACCAAATACTTAATTTTGCTCTCTTTATACAGTTAGTACAGATGTTGTTGCACAGTGCCTGTGGAAGTTAAGCTGTCTGAATTACACAACTGAGATGTGTGTAAACAAACTTTCTAATCAGGCAAACCTCTCTGAAACTAATGGACCAAAGCATAAGGGACTCTGACCAGTCTTTACTCTCACTTCCAGCAAATAAGGAGTTAAGGGACTGAGGTTGAATGCCCATTTCTCCCATCTAGCCTCACACAACCTATAGTGTATGGCTAACATTTTAGTGCCTAAAATGAATGAAATTAAATCTTTATTTGTATGCCTCACAGAATCACAGAATCATGTTAGGGGATGGAAAGGACCTTGAAAGATCATCTAGTCCCATACTGGTCCCAGTACCAACCCATGAGGGACTCCACTAGACACAGGCCTCTAGCTAGACTCTGTCCCATTGACCCCAACTCTCTGATTTCTTTCCTTCAACCAGTTCACAATCCACCTCACTACCCAATCATCCATACCACACTTCCTCAGTTTATCTACAAGGATGCTGTGGGAGACAGTGTCAGATGCTTTACTGAAATCAAGATAAACCACATCCAACGCACTATCATCATCTCTCCACCTGGTTATGCCCTCATAAAAGACTATCAGGTTGCTTAAACATGACTTCCCTTTGATAAAACCATGTTAACTAATCACCCTTTTATCCTTGATATGCCTAGAGACAGCACTGAGGATAAATTGTTCCATCACTTTCCAGGCATGGAGATGAGGCTGACTGGTCTATAGTTACCTGGGTCCTCCTTCTTGCCATTTTTGAAGACTGGAGTGACATTTGCTTTTCTCCAGTCCCCAGACACCTCTCCTGTTCCCCACAACTTACAAAGGTGATGGAGAGTGACCTAGCAATGACTTTCACTAGCTCCCTCAGCACCTGCAGGTGCATCCCATCAGGAACCATGGATTTATAGATGTCCAGATTGCTTAATTTATACCTAACCCAGCCCTCATCTACCAAGGCAAACTCCTCCTTTATCCTGACTTCCTCAACAGAACTCACTTGCCTCAATAGATCACTTTGTGCCTCAAGACTTTAGTCCCTCAATAGATCACTTAGGTTTGCAGACCAGTTGGTCACCTGTTTCAGGAAAATGACACTTTTTTTGCAGTTAAAAAAAAATCCAAACCAGACAGCATAACAAAAACTAGCAAGCAATTTCTGTATTTAAATTAATTTACTATCTTTTTGGCTGTAATATGGTAGCATCATTTCAGCTACCATAATTCTTAATTTTATCCCATGTAAATAAGTAGAGGAAGCTCTTGCACAGAAATAAAATACACCGTAACCTGTCAAATCAGGTAGTACTAACAACAGTGTCCTAAGAAAAACTGTGACTCTTGTTTATGGCTGATCATTAATAGGCCTTCACAAGGATAATTCCCTTTGTTCATTTTTACACTTCAGCAGCACAGTAGCATATATATACGACAAAACTGACAGGAGAGCACAGTATTTAATTGCTCATTTAGAGCGCCTTGCATACAGTCTGGAAATGATATAGTTCTGCATGGATTCTTATACAGGATTATACCTCTCAGTGAGGAGGCTGTGGTATCTCTGAAGCTCCTGTAACATTGCCTTCATTTATGAAGAATTCAAGCATAATGAACTACTGATCTTTTAATTGCAGCGAAGAAATAAAAGATCCAGCAGACGACAGGAAGGAGAAACAAGGATGATGGACTGATTTGCACTTTGACACACTAATACACATACAAACATAATACCTCCCCAATAAACATTCAATTGCAGAATCATCACCAGATAAGTCCTCGCTAACTGAATGGATTCTCTTCTTTGCCAGCTGGCATGGTTTAAATTGATTTCAGTATTCTTGTGCCTAGAGCTTGGCTTTATTTATAAATGCCGTAATTTACAGGACTTGAAAACACACAGAAAAATATTAAGTAAATAATACGTACTGGTGATGGTTTCTCATAATGGAAAAGGAAAAAAAACAACAGAAAGTAAAAGAAGCAACTGCATCACAGAATAACAAAATCAAAGAATGTTAGGGGTCAGAAGGGACCTCTGGAGATCATAGAGTCCAACCCCCCAGCCAGAGTAGGACCACCACAGAACCTAGGTCAGGTTACTTAGAAATGCATCCAGACTGGTCTTGAAAGTCTCTAGAGAAGGAGATTCCACAATCTCTCTGGGCAGCCTACTCCTGTGCTCTGTAACCCTTGCAGTAAATAAGTTCTTCCTCATGTGCTCTAGCTTGCATCCATTGCCCCTCATCCTACCACAAAGCACCATTGAAAAGAGATTGGCCTCTTCTTGACACCCACCCTTCAGATATTTCTATACATTAGTAAGGTTTCCTCTCAGTCTTCTCTTATCTAGACTAAACAGCCTCAGGTCTCAGCTTTTCATCCTAAGTCCCTTCCAGTTCCTTAATCATCCTCACAGCCCTCCATTGGACTCTCTCAAGTAAATCCCTGTCCCTCTGGAACAGGGGAGCCTAGAACTGGACACAATACTCTAGGTGGGGTCTTGCTAGGGCAGAGTAGAAGCGAAGGAGAACCTCTTTTGACCTGCTGAAAACACTTCTTAATGCACCCCAGGCTTTCTTGGCCACAAGGGCACATTCCTGCTCCATGGATAACTTGTTGTTCACTAGGACTCCAAGGTCCTTCTAAACAGAGCTGCTTTCTAAGCAGGTTGGCTCCTAACCTATATGAGTATAAGTAATTTTGCTTGTTTTCATTTAAAAAGCAATCAAGACACCATGCACATAGAATCATAGAATCATAGAATCATAGAATCATAGAATCCTAGGGGTTGGAAGGGACCTCGAAAGATCATCTAGTCCAACCCCCCTGCCAGAGCAGGGTCACCTAGAGTACATCACACAGGAAGGCATCCAGGCGGGTTTTGAATGTCTCCAGCGAAGGAGACTCCACAACCTCTCTGGGCAGCCTGTTCCAGTGCTCTGTCACTCTTACAGTAAAAAAATTTTTCCTGATATTCATCTTAAACCTCCTATGCTCCAACTTGTATCCATTACCCCTTGTCCTATCACTGGTCTTCACTGAAAAAAGCTTAACTCCATCGTCTTGACACTCACCCTTTACATATTTGTAAACATTGATGAGGTCCCCCCTCAGTCTCCTTTTCTCCAAACTAAAGAGACCCAGCTCCCTCAGCCTTTCCTCATAAGGGAGATGTTCCACTCCCTTAATCATCCTTGTGGCTCTGCGCTGGACTCTTTCAAGCACTTCCCTGTCCTTGAACTGAGGGGCCCAGAACTGGACACAATATTCCAGATGTGGCCTCACCAATGCAGAATAGAGGGGGAGGAGAACCTGTCTTGACCTACTAACCACACCCTTTCTAATACACCCCAGGATGCCATTGGCCTTCTTAGCCACAAGGGCACACTGCTGGCTCATGGTCATCCTCCTGTCTACCATGACCCCCAGGTCCCTTTCACCTACACTGCTCTCCAGCAGGTCAGCCCCCAACCTGTACTGGTGCATGGCGTTTTTCTTCCCCAAATGCAAAACTCTACACTTGCTCTTGTTAAACTTCATCAGGTTTTTCCCCGCCCAAGTCTCCAGCCTGTCTAAGTCTCTCTGAATGGCAGCACAGCCTTCTGGTGTGTCAGCCACTCCTCCCAGCTTGGTGTCATCAGCAAACTTGCTGAGGGTACATTCTGTGCCCTCATCCAGGTCGTTGATGAAGATATTGAACAACACCGGTCCCAGTACCGACCCCTGAGGGACTCCACTAGTCACAGGCCTCCAACTAGATTCTGCCCCATTGACTACAACTCTCTGACTTCTTCCTTTCAACCAGTTCTTGATCCACCTCACTGCCTGATCATCAAACCCGTACTTGATCAACTTATCTACAAGGATGCTGTGGGAGACGGTCACTTTCTAAAGGATGAAGCAAATCCTAAAAAGCAAATTATAATTTATTAAAAAAGAATGAAAGTAAGAATATTGTGTCAGTGTTAGACCTGAAAGGTTCACAAGACATGCAATTATTTTCCTGTGTGAACAATTAAGTATGTCTTTAGAAAGACAAATTAATATTTTGTAAGATAAAGAAACCAAGTACATTTTTCACTGCTTTTAAAAAAAACACCCTACATTTATTCACAAAATAGGGTTGTCAGGCACTATAACAGGCTGCCCATGGAAGTGGCAGAGTCACAATCCCTGGAGCTATGGAAAAGACATGTAGATGTGCTGCTTAGGGTTACAGTTTAATGGTGGACTTGGCAGTTTTAGGCTTACTGTTGGACTCAATGATCTTAGAGGCCTTTTTCAACCTAAATTGATTCTAGAATCTACCTCTACTGGTGTTAGCAGTGAATACAGAACACAGAAAACCTGGAAAGAGAAATGTCATAGAGATCACAGAGAAATTCTACTACATCAAAAGAAAGGAAAAACAGACTTCATAATTCAACTTCAGTTCTCAGAGCATGTGCATTCCCCCATGAAACCTTTGTCCTTGCAACATAATACTCTACACTATCAAGATTTTACTGTTAGAGTCATGTCTCTTAGTCATCATTGCCTCACAGACCACTGTTCCTTACCTTAGTCCCAGACCTTTGTTAAGTAAGTCTTTGGTACTTGACTAGTAACTGCTCAAATTAGATGTAAAGATAAACTAACACTACAAAGACAGTGCAAACATAACAGCAAGTTCACCTTTCATATTCTACAGTGAATTCATTGCTCTCATCTATTTATTGTCTCTGTAATATCTAACTAACACTGATCTCCTGATGTGAGACCATTTGACAGGTATAAAACTTTATCACGTGTGAGGTACTGAATATATAATTTCAACAGTGGACTTTGCTTATTTTGAACACAGACATCTAGATGCAATCCACACGTAAGGACAATATAATTCACTAAAAACCTCTTGGTACTTCTAGTACAGTGCAATTCTTTAAGGCTGAAATGGATCTGAACTAACTGTTAATGATGACAGTTTATAACCGGCTGCAGCCATAAAAGTTTATATTATCATCCTGCAAATATCAAATTGTTGTGGGGTTTTTTTTCTTCCATCTTGTCTAATATTATCATCTGTGTAGTCTTCCATCCTCATGACAAGGACAAAGGAAAGACATGGTCATATGACACAAAGAATAATATGCAATTCTTGAGAAACAGACAATCACTATTTAGGCTTGTGTGGATTACTCCTAAATTAAATACATTGGTGTTTTCAATTTAGATCAAAGTAGATGTGATTTATCTATGAAAAGTCACAAGTAGACTACTTAGTGGTAAATCCGAGGTCGAACAGGTCAAAGATGCAAGCCATTATTTGATTAACAGTGGCTGGCTCTTAGCACTGCTGTATATTGCACTACACCTATTCTGTGGACACCCTGTGACAAGACTGGGTGATAAAGATCTATATATAACCTCACAGTTATGAAAACCTCTGCAGGTGAAACTACAGAAGGATCAATTATATGAAAGCACAGCAACACCCAGGGCACAGATTGTTTCAGTAGCTGCAGCATTAAGTTAGCAAACTATACACAGTGGGAAAAAGAACAAAGAGCACATTTTTGTACTCTCCAGATAGTTTCTAAATGCTAAGTGACAGGATGTTAAAAAAAAAAAAAAAAAAGAAAAAAAAAAAGGAAAGTGAAATAGAATCTCTCTTTAAATGCAATTAAATCTCTCTCATTTTCTCTTTCTCTCAGAGGCAGCATATTATGTTGCAAAGGACAATCCTTCACATCTCAGAAGAGGACTCTAGTCTGTTGAGAAGACTCTTGGTCATGCAAAGCTACATAAGCTACATTTTACTAAAATCCTAAAGGTAGATGTGATTCAGCTTTGAAATTGATAGTATGATTCAATTAACTCCCCCCCCCCCAAATTTAATGCTTTGACTTAAATCCTGTGAATTCTATAGACTCAAATCTATGCTGGGAATAAACATATACACTGAGACTTTCTGGTAATGATTTGCACAGGTAGCACAGCAATTCTCTGTTATGAAGTGAACAAATAATGGAGTATCAGCCTTCTCACTGGGGAGGAGGGGTACCAATAATCACTGTTACCATTCAAAGAAAATAAGTGTAAACTTCTGAAAATAGTCAGAAGAAAATAACAGGATTAAAAAATAAACTGTGATCAGTTTATTTTTTATCTCTATAAAGAATAGTGATAAAGTAATCCTAATGAAGACCGTCAGGATATCAAAGAAACAAAGCAATGCTTGAAAGATGCTTCAGAAGTTACCCTGATTACAACACCTTGGAAATGATTGACTGAGCCCACTGTTAGTAACTTTTCCCTTTCACAAACTGAAAAAAATATTTTGTCAAGATTTACATAAAGAACCTACGTTGTTACAGACATTCCTATTCAATTATTCATATAGCTTCTTTCTAGTAAGTCTAATCTCATTTTCTCTTCTGTCTGAATGTCAGAAATTTTATCCCAGTTCTTACACTGGTGTTAATAGTAGGAGAGGAAGGGTTTGCACTGAGGTTTATCCCGTTGCATACTTAGCAATACACTTAACACAGCTGCCTGCCTTATCAAGCAAAGGCTGCTTCATACCCTAAGATATCTTACTGATGTATATGGATCCCATTGTAATCCATTATCTCCATATTAAGAAAAAAGAAATTGTTTTCCCTATTGTGCTTCTTCATAAACATGGTACCTTTTAAAATAATAGATATAATCTCCAATCTCTTTAAAACTTTTCTAATTCTACATAAGTCAAGCTTATGTGAAAACATAAAGTGAAAACAGAATAAATAAATGCTGTCTTTGCAGTAATTAGGATAGCAAATATGTTCTACTCATGATAAAGAGCAAGATAAAAAACATTTTTCCACAAGATAATGCCAAACTGAACTCAAAGGTCTTGGCTTGTTATACCATCCCACATTAATCCTGACATTGCCAGCAGTTGATTTGTATCAGTGAGTATTACAATATAATGTAATTAGTAATGGTAATATTACCACAAATAATATAAAGAACCCTGCTCTACTGACTTTAAATTAGTTTTGTAAGCATGTTAATAACATACCATCAAGCATCAATACAAATCCTTGACAGCTTCTTGAAAAAAGATTGTGCATGTCTAAGCAATTTTCTCATACACAGGTTTTCTTTAGAAAACATGTTGTCACTATTCCATTAGCTCAAAAGGGAGCGTATGCATAAAAGAGTCTCTGCCACAGAAGTCTGATTGCTAGCCAGAAAAGCATACGTTCAAATAGTCTGTATTTAATGCTGGCTGGGATAGGGTTGTAGGTACCACAGCATCAAATGAATTTCTTCTCTAAAAGATGTCCAGCAGTGCAGTGAATGCTTTTAATTTTAAAATGCGGAACCCTTTGAATGGCACAAACCCCTCATTTTGACGGTATTTCAACAGGGGCTGTTGGAATGAACATAAAGTAGATTAACAGATATAATCGGGCAGACATCTTAGGTCTGATCCAAAGTGTCTGAAGTCCACCAAAATTTGGATGGTGTCCTAAACTAGTTACCTTTCTGAAACCATTAAACAAGAATGCACACCCCCAAAAAGAAACCCCCACCAAAACCAAACCCAACATGAAATGAATGTATTTTTGTTGCATATCCTACCATAATTAGAGGTTGCCCAACTCCCTACAGTCAAATGCTACATTACTGCCAAAGGTAGAAACATGGTCTGTAACTCAATTTTCCAACTTGTATTATGCTGATCTGCCCTCTGGAAGTGCCTCTCCTTATACTATAGATGGAGTCCAGCATAGATGTTTCAACTTCAGTGTCAGTTCAGCAAGAACAATGTTATCATCATTGTTCAAAGATGTTTTCCATATTGTCAGACAGTTGGCTGATTTTAGTCACTTTCAATTTTATATAGAACTATTTGCTTAATAAGACATTCAGAATGCCAACAGTTATCTGCAACACTATAATATGATGCATACGAGGTTAGAGAAAAGTCTGTTTTCTCAGGATAAACTACACAGGGAAGGAAAACAGATTTTTCTCTAATCTCATTTTTTTAGAAACAGTGGGACCATTTTAAATCACTGTTCTTCAAATGTTTCATGTTTATAGTCAGTATCTTTCATGGAGTATTTCAGTACAAAGTTTTACAGTTTGGTTTCTGCAAGCAAAGATATAATGGAAGGGTGGGCTGTTGATTTTTCCTGGGGGGAGGAGGGTGTTGGGCAGTTGTTGCTGTTGTGGTGGTTTCTGGGGTTTTCTTTGAAAGTGTATACAATCTTAAATATGCCTGTTACCTGATGGAAATTTACATTCACAGGTGTACTCAGTTTCTCTGAAGGAAATATCATGTTACATGACTGCATTAAATACTTTCTGTGTTTCCACTTATCAATACCTCCACAATAATTTTACTGAAATAATAATCTTGAGAAAAAAAGTAATCATTTACATCTTTCATGGAATCATAGAATCACAGAATCATGTAATTGTCAGAGTTGGAAGTGATGTCTAGAGATCATCTAGTCCAACTCCCCTGCTAAAGCAGGATTCCCTAGAGCACATCAGGACTGCATCCAGGCAGGTCTTGAATATCTCCAGGGAGGGAGACTCCACGGCTTCTCTGGGCAGCCTGTTACAGTGTTCTGTCACCCTCGCCCTGAAGAAGTTTTTCCTCATATTTAAATGGCACTTCCTATGTTCCAGCTTGTGCCCATTGCCCATCATCTTGTCACTGGGAACTACTGAAAAGAGTCTGACTCCATCCTCCTTGCACCGAGCCTTTAGATACTTGTAGGCATTAATAAGGTCTCCCCTCAGCCTTCTTCTCTTCTCCAGGCTAAAGAGTTCCAACTCTCTGAGCCGTTCCTCATAAGGGAGATGCTTCAATCCCCTAGTCATCATTGTTGCCCTACACTTTCATTTTGATGGTAGCTGACATGAAAATGCAGACACAATACATGACTCTTTCCCTCCCCTTGCCTAAGACAATCATATAGAGCTAGAACTGACCAGGGTGATAGCATTCTGTGACTCAGTTTCAGTTTAAGCAACCAAAATGAACATCTTCATTATTCTTAAGCTATAGAAAAAAAATAAAAATAATGCATTCGATTAGTCTATTATATTAACAATTTTTAAAATATCAGCTGTGCAAGTTTTATATTACATTTAGTGTCCTATTGCAAATCCAATATTCCCTGATGTGATACAGAATCCTCTGATGTAATATAGCAGCTGATAACACAGCATCATATTTGAAGCTTTTATTAACTCTGAAATCCAACATAACTTTTTCATTATTTTAATAAAATTCAATAGTATCTTAAGAAAATACTGACACACCAATGAACTTAGAATGCATTTTACCATGACAATTACTTATGACAGATTTTGCCAAGGTAGATTGCAGTTAATGCTATGATACAGCTTCTCGTGTTTAATTACACAGAAACTTCTAATTTCTCCTAAATTTATTCAGGAAAAGAAAATACTTTAAAAAACCCTCAACTTAAAAAGCAAATTATCAGTTTAGTGCCCCCCCACTCCTCCAATTTATGTCTAAAATAAACTGTGAAAATAATCCTAGAAGTTAAAGACAGAGAAGTTAAATGTATAGGTTAACTTTTTTAATTGCATAAATTTTGTCTAGTATGTTTCTCTGAAAAGCATTTGCTGCGGTAGTATTGCATAAAGTTCTTCAAATTAATTATAGGGATCATTCAGCTAATTGTTTTTCCTCCCTAAACAAATTCTAATCAGCAAGTGTATCACAAATCTTTCTTCCCCACATAGCTTTTATTTGAAGTGTTATATAAAGGAGGTTACCCTAAGTTCTCTGTCTTTTCTCTACATGTATCATTTGTTTGCATTTGGATAAACAAGAGGAAGAAGTCAAACTCTGGCCTGTATTTGATTGGGGATTGGAGGAAAACCAAAGTTGAAAGCAAAAGACTTAAAAAATTGAGATAAAGATCCACATTAAGCTGTCTGAGACTTTAAAATCCCCTATGAAGGCTGGCTACTAAAGAGGAAGACTGTCTCACCTTTAAAAATTTCTACAGTGGTTTTCAAGCCAACATCAGTTATTTACTACATCAGTATTCAATTACATAATCTATAGTAAGCACTATGAGCCTAATTACAACTGAATTAGTTAGACTTTTTCAGAACTTCAAAAATTAGAACTGCTTAGCTTCTAGGTCCAGGCATGTACACAATAACCAAGTGACAAAACAAGTCCATCCCATCGTGTTTCTTCCTGACAGTCAGTGACCTCAACTAGAAGTAAAACAAAAGCAAAAACAAACCCAAACCCCAAAACCCCAAAACCCCAGAACCCCAAACAGCCATGAATATTTGAGTGTGCCATGTAACAGATAGTGTGTTGTTAGATCAGAGGGCCTCCAGAGGTACAGTCATACTGGTCCAGGTCAAGGACCTGCCTGTCTCAGTATCCTTTCTCTTGAACAACTTGTCATCTTGACAACTTTTGTGAAATTACTCCAGTTATCTGGTTCTACAGTGGATTTATTCCTTCACAGGTCTAAAATAAATATTTAATTTCTTGTGTGCATATGTTACACAGGATTGGTCATTCTTTTACTTAAAAAGAACACATAATTCATTATTTCAGAAAACACACCCCAAACCAAGATTTACAATAAAGAATTCATGCTGGCCATAGGAAAAGCAAGGGATAAGTAAGCATCCTTCAAGCTTTCTCCCAGATTCTGATTATCTGAAAATCAGCCTGATAGCTATTTAGAAACCCACAGCTTTTCTCAATATTTCATACTTATTCAGAATAATTTATTCAACAACTGATAAAAATAATCATATGTGTAAAAATTAATTTGCTAAAGCTGAACTGGCCTACACAGGCAACTGTGAGGCTTTTGGGTGTGTTTTTGATTTGTCTGTTGCTAATTCTGTCTTTAATAATGGCTACTACTTAGTGACTCAAACTGCACATTTTTTTGACTCTTCAGTATTAATCTTTAAGCACCTAGTAAAATAGAAAAACCCAAACAAACCACAATTTTAAGAAGTCCAGTTGATACAAGTAGTAACAACATATTAATTTAGTATACTGTCCATGCAGTCATAGTCTCACTATTACAAAATCACAGAATCACAGAATGTTAGGGGTTGGAAGAGACCTCTGGAGATCATTGAGTCCAACACCCCTGCCAGAGCAGGACCACCACAGATTATAGGGCAGAGTTGAACAGAAATGCTACAGAACGTCTTCAGCTCAAAACACTACATTTCCCACTGTGTCTCCCATGACAACCAGGCTCCTCTGAAAACACCCTGTACCACCAGAAAGTGTCAAGAGTAGTAGAAAGAATTCCCATTCTTCCTTATATTGACTTCACCAGAAAAATTGAGCTTCAGCACTTTCAAAACTAAAAGCAAAATCTTAGTTGTCTCTTACATGTTCTTACATAGAAATTAATCAATAAATTGCATTAGCATACATAGATGAATATAAAGAAAACTGAACCTGACTAAATAATTAACTTGTTCTAACAGAAACCTTGAGATATCACTAAAATTTAAAATGCAAGTAACAACAGGGTATGAGGGAAGGTATCAACAGAACTGAGCAGTTGCCATTTGCTAAACTCCAGAGTTTAGTAAACATTGACAAATCCAAACTAAAGCTTTTGTAAGAGAACTTTTTTCGCTACGTAAACTTTCATCAAGGTTTATGTGAACTGTCACCAGAAAGACAGCCCTTACTTTCTTCTCTTTTGCTGTGCACATCCTTTGCTATGCTAGTACTTAAATAACATAGCTCACCAGTTATGTCATTTCTTTGAACTGAGTAAAAACTAGACCTGCCTCCCCAAATTATTATTTTCCCCAAAATAGCTGAACAATCACTAGTGCTGACACAAGAGGGGTGGCAGGAACAGACAGCTGGAGGCAGGGAATAGAGCAGGACTTGCCTTTTTGGCAGTAGTGTGGTCAAAACCGATGCTGAGAGATCAAAGAGAAAAATAGAATATTATATGACAGGAGCTGTATCTCATTCTGTATTCTTTTCCTGAACTGGAAGAGCACGAGATGAACATGTATTCCCATTAGAACTAGCTTTATTACACAGCCAGCTAACACTAGTACTTTTTAACTTTCTGGAACAATGATCTGATGATTTATGGTATAGGAAGCTAGGTTATCATTCCACAAGGGACACATTGAGCAGGTTTTTTGCTTTTTGAAACTTAGAAAAACAAGTTATTTAAAAGAACAAATAGCCACAGAACCAGAGGATTTGATCAGGAGCACATGCCAAAGTAGTCACTTTGCTGTTTCCTTGGGAGCTATTACGGAAAAGGTTCATTAGACACCTACAGTAATAAAGCTTATAAAAGGTACCTATATTGCATTTAAAAAAGAAAAGAGAGCCAAAACAAAGTGCACATAGTAAACTATAACTGCTTGCTCTTTGGGTCTACCAGATGACTTCTAATGTCTCATTAATGGGACAGAAATCACAAACAAATAAAATGAAAATATGTATCTACGAAGAAAGTGGAAAAGCCATTTAATACTAATCCTGATTCAAACAAAACATGACAAAAGCCCTCCAAGAATAAAAGGTAATGATTTTTCCTATCAGTGCTCCACCCCTGACAATTATTCGAAGGGTATGTCTAGAAAATTAACTTAACTGAAACACTGCAGATTTAAACTGATTGCCTTGAATATTTACTGAACAGTATCAGTAACCCCTTGTTCAAATAAGTGCCTGGACTTGGAGATGTGCTTTGATCTTTCTTTCCAGAAAGAGCAATTTGCAAGAAAGCAATCTTACAACTGAACTTTCAGGGTAAGTACATTTCTGTAAGTCTTACAAAACTTCAGATTGCACCTGAAAACAGCAGTCAAAATTTCTGATTTAGAGGTTTGTGGGTTGTTTTTTTGCTTGTTTGTTTTGTTTGGGCTTTTTGTTATTTGGTTTGTTTTGCTGTGTTTTTTTTTTATAATGAGAACTTCAGATTTTAAAATAGTAGTGATTATTTAGGTGAAGATCCAAAACCTGATACTTTTTAAGATGTATTTCAACCTCATTGTTATACATTCTCCCTAAATCAGTGTCAACCTTATAACCTACATGCAGTTATTTATTTTCTATGTTCATAAATGCCATAATGTTAATGTATACTCAAATAATAACTATATATGAAAAATAAACCATTTAAAGATGTTTTTACATTTCCAGAAATCTACACAGATCTTCTTCTCTCTCAACTAAAATAGGCTTTTGGCTTTTCTGAAGCAGCTGTGAAAATAACTTGTCAAATGTAGGTCCTCAGAACATGGACTAGAAGAGAGGAGCCAGAACATCAGCAGCAGCCTGTGAAGTTCAAGTGATTACATACAGAACTTGTATATCAGCAGTTAGGCCTAAACATTGTATAAACTATGTATATGTTGTCATTCTAAAAGTAATTTTCCAGCCTCTGGAAGAGGCAGTACATTCACTCATCAAAAAGTTAGTATAGATGTAAATAGAGTCCCTATTTTATTTTTAAATCCAACATACTGTTTAAGACATTTCACAGTGTTAAGGCCCTAAAGCATTCACTTTTTACTGAGGTTTCTTTTAGTGTGTGAGATCCAACATCAATTAAACTCCTTCATTTGATTAGACACAACAATCTGATCTTAGAGCTTCTGCTGTCAAAATGCCCAATTTCTTTGCTCTGATCCCTTCTCTTACTGAAACATACCAGAAATCTCTGTCGCACACTGAAACTAGCCTCAAAAGTGCCATTTTCCATGGCACTTCTGAGGTTACTAACACCATTGCTAGGCATTACTAAGCCCTCAGATATTCAATTTTTTCCAAGTCAGCGAATTTAAAAAGAATTCCTTGTAGCACAGGGTTCCGTGTTTGATATTTTGAACTTGAATATGGACCAACTCACGTTTCAGCCCCGTTGGTTACTAAGGAACAAACATTTGCATGGCATTTGTTCGTTTTTCTGAAATGGGAAGGTTATTTCTCAGAGTCTAACAACTTTCCCACATTGATACAGCAGGAAGGTCTAGCATTCCTTTTAATTAAAATGCTGTGGTTTTCAAACTGATTGAGAAATTTGATAATGTAGAGAGCACATGTAAAGCCTGTGGCTTGCAAATGACTGAGAACTTGCAATCCATCATCTAAAACAAAACCCATAAGAACTGTCCTAGCATGAAAGATATCTTTTGCAGAACTATTATCCATTGGCATCCTGCACCATTTCACACTGCTACACTGAGAAAATACAAAATTATTCCTGAACTGTTCAGAGAATACAAATGCATTTGGTCTTTGATTAATTGCATTAAAACCACAAATGTGAAACCTCCACACAGAAAAGTGGGTGAATAGGACACTTTTTTCCTCTTTTATTTTTGTCTTTTTTGAAAATGTCACAGCTTTCACTTTTAGGAAAGATGCCAGCAATGCTGAAAGACACTAAAAATGTCCAACTGTTGGCCAGAATGAAAGTTTTGCCATGACTGTCAAGGTTTCCTATTAAAGATATTGGGGGTAGGAGGGGGGAGGCAAAGAAAGGATAAAACTGTGAGAGTTTTAGGCTGATTTTTAATTTACAGTATTATGCACCAAGTTTCTTCTAATAGTTTTGTGTTCTAACCTTTCACGTGCCCCCAGCATATCAATTCCCTTCTTGTCCCAGTTAAATTAATTTCTTTTTCAGTTTACAGATTTTCTTCAATTTATGTCCTTTCTCTTCAGACAACTTGGAAATCTGCTTATTGTACCTATGTCAGACACATGAAATCTTGCCTGTCTTGCCTTGAAAAACAATAAATTATATTTTACTAGTGATGTGAACAGCACAGAGTGAGTAACATCTATATCCAAAATCAGCACCTAGAGTTTGATCTGTGCACACTGAATTATTGAATTATAGCAATTGACTAAGAGAATTTAAGAAGATATTGACAGCTGTGACCATTTAATTTTGTTTGTATGGATGGCATCCATCTGGTTTCTGGCCATATAAATGCCCTCTATAAATGCAGATGTCTGTACTTCAACAGAAATGTCAGAGACAAAAAATACAAGGTTTGAGAGTCTCTATAAGATCTCTCATTGCAAACCATAACAAACTTTGCAAAGTCATTGAAAAGAGACAATGAACCAGAAACTATCAACTATGTTAATCAAATTTTACATAGGCTAATACAGTGCTTGGTAACTTGGGGCAACATTGTTGAAAGGGTTCGAAGTTCCGATGTGAAAGTGTCTTAAATAAGATTTTTTCTGAGAAATGTTCAGAATTAGAAGGTATTTTTTTTCAAATGTACTGCCATATGTTTGTTTATCTGTGAGGCAAAAGATGTAATTTGAAGCATGTGTCCTAGCAAATTAATTGTAATGGTGTAGGGGAAAGAGTACACTGCAGATTGCTTCAGACTAACCAGCTCTGCCTGTCATTTGACCAACTCAGAAAATAACAAGAAAAAAATAGCAGAGTATAAAAATTGAGTTTTCAGGAAATTTATATGATTTGAGAACAATGACTCAATAGTCCAAGGCATTTGATCAGTGTTTGGGTTCCTACACAATATCACAGTCTCAGCCTAGAGCAAAGTTCTTATACTACAAGCAGGGTGACAACAGACAACAGCCTTGGGTGGAGAGGGGAAAAGAAAGAAAAATAAAAATAGTATAACAGAGGGAAAACCTAAATATGAATTACATTATCTTTATATGCAAAATTACGCTGCAAAGCCAGTTTCTTAAATCCAGAACATGAGTCACAATATTATTGAAGGTAACAATTTTATTGTGAAAATGAATAGCTTAGATCAATTTACCTACATGGAAGAAAAAAAGTCAGTTGTATCAAATTCAAAAGAAGGGGAAGTTACAAAATTTTACTGAGCAAGAAATGATGCATTGTTCAGTTTACAAAAGATTATTGAAAATATTGACAAGTTGAATGTATCTAAATCTATAAGATTCTTCTAAGAGTACTATAAGGGCAGGCTGATGTGACTGTAGTCCACTGGCTATAACTTGCAGGGCCATTAGAAGATGTCCTTGATGACTGTAAAAAAAATGTTATAATTACTTTGATCCCTAAAAGGGAAAGAAAAATGACCCAGAGAATAATATATGAGCCTCAGCTAGGTCCATGACTATAGAAATATCACAGGGTATGTTTTTCTGGAATCCTTTTTCAAGCACATGAGGACAAGAAAGTAATCAAGAATAGGCAACATGGATTTACCATCAGTAAGTCATGCTTGACCAACTTGATACCTTTGATGAAATGTCTGGCTGCAAAGAATAGTGGGTGTAACCTATCTTTACTTTAGTAAGCCTGTAGATATTCCATCCCTCTTCATACAAAAGTTGAACTGGCATGGGCCAGAAAAAAGAATGGTTAGGTGAGAAGAAAGTTGGTTGCATTGCCACATAACCAAAGACTGGGCATCTGACTAATAGCTGGTACCAAGCAGACTCTTCCAGTGATTAATGTGTGGACCCATATTGCTAATAACTTAATTTACAGACTGGACTATGACACAGACCATACTCAACAAGTTTGAAGATTACAGTAATGTTGGTTGAGTGCTTGACACACCAATGTAAGAGACTTGAACCTGGATAAACCTGAGGACTGGACCAAGAGAAAAATTATGACACTCACGAAAGAAAAAATGCAAAGTTTTAAGAGAGAAACCCATGAAGACTGGAAAGTGGTTGACTGGGTATTAGTCCTCCTAAAAGATATCTGCAGTTTATGACCAATGTCAGGTGGAATGTGCTTTCATGGCAAATAAGCCAAGCTGCATACATTAGGTGTACTGTAGCCGCAAGTTGATATCCCCCTTTACTCAGTATTGTTCAGATCCATCAGGAGGGATGCTCAAAAACTCAGGAGTAGCTACCTTACTGCAGCAGGTAATGTCAAGAGTTGTGTATTGTTATTACTGTATTACTTTTATTTATATTAATACATTCATTTATCATTATTATCACTACATGTTCTCGGCTGAGCCAGGAATGAATGTTTATGCTACTGCTGAGAGACCAAGGACACTTTGCTCTGCTTGTCAGATTTACTGCTGTTGGCACTAAAGGAGCAGAAGAGTCATATCTACAACCTTCCCACAGGAAGGAGTGGACTAGATGGACAGCAAAATTGGCCAGGGATATTCCATATATATCTAAGTAGTTCTCAGCATAAATCCAGGAATCATGGAAGTCAAGCCTCTTCCTCCTTCCTTCTTTTCCCCTTTTCTTCCATTCATGGAGAGTGTCAGGGTAGGACTCTGTCTACCCATCACCGTTGTCCCCCAGGCTCATGTGTTCCTGACCCTCCTAACTCTCCTCTCAGCTCCTGTCTGCCCTGCCACTATCTCAGCAAGTGGTCTGGGAAATTTCAGAACTGCTCACATTTAAGGAGATTGCCGTGGGAGTTGGCGGGTGTGGGGGCAGGCAAAAGGGTTTTGCAAATTCCTAAACATACTTGTATATATTTGTACATAATTTCTTTTATCATTAATATTTAATTAAAGCTGTCTAGTTTAGTTTTCAACCTGGAAAGTCTGTCTCTTAATTATCTCTCTCCTTTCCCTACCTGGGTGGGGGGGAGGGGCTTGAAAGCATTGTTGTCATTGGTTTAATTGTTGATCCTGAGCCAAACTGTGACACTACACATTTTAAAAAGGTGGTTATTCAGAAAGGGTAAAAATAGGTAACTGATATTGAGTCATGACTGTATGACAGGTAGCTGTATTTTAAGTCATGTTCCAGGGCCAAGAAAAATGCTTGTTGTGTCTATATGGCCTCTTACAACATCCGACAACACTATTGGTATTTTGTACTACTATTCTAGAAACTCCAGGATAGGGATGCATAAGGATAGATAAATGGTAAATGACAATATCATGTAATCATACTGACAATTAAACATTTGCATGTCCACAGGTTTTTTTAGGTAGGGGGAGACTGAAGGAAAGGGGTGCAGTAGGGGAGCAGAATTATTAATTATTAATAAGCAAGTGGAGGTTGACAACAACTGTAGGACTTATGCCCTAAAAATAATTATTTTAATCTAGAAGTGAGTTTTGCAGAGAGAGAGAGAGAGAGAGAAGCCAAGATTTTCCAAATTTTCACATGAAATGTGAACAGTTAACAGTCTGCAAAATGATTACTTGGTTTTCCACCACCCACTGTACTTTGTTTCCATAACTTTATATTTATTTTCCACAACTCAAAGTGCCTTTCTTGGAAGTAAACAAGAATAGCATTTGGAGAGTGACAAAATAGCTTCATTTTTCTAATGCTATATTATTCCATGAAATACTACTTCCTTATAACTCATCAGATTACATTGATAATAGTAGCAATGAGTGGAAAGACAAATCAGCAGTGGTATCTGTCAGGCAGCTTTTAGTCCCAAGGAAAAGGACTTGGGGGTGGTAGTAGATGAGAAGCTTGACAATAGCCGCCAGTGTGTGCTCGCAGCCCAGAGGGCCAAATGCGTGCTGGGCTACATCAAAAGAAGTGTGGCCAGCAGGGCCAGGGAGGTGATTCTGCCCCACTGTTCTGCTCTGGTGAGGCTGCACCTGGAGTACTGTGTACAGCTCTGGAGCCCTCATCACAGGAAAGACACGGAGCTCTTGGAAAGGGTCCAGAGAAGGGCCACCAAGATTATCAAAGGGCTTGAGCATCTCTGCTATGAAGACAGGCTGAGAGAGTTGGGGCGATTCAGCCTGGAAAAGAGAAGGCTTTGGGGTGACCTTATAGCGGCATTTCAGTACCTGAAGGGGCCTACAGGAATGCTGAGGATGGGCTTTTCACCAGAGAGGGAAGGCAGGGATAGGTCGGGGCATAATGGTTTTAAACTGAAAGAGGGGAGATTTAGGCAAGACATCAGGAAGAAATTCTTCACCATGACAGTAGGAAGGCCCTGGAATAGGTTGCCCAAGGAGGTTGTTGATGTCCTCTTCTTGGAGGTGTTTAAGACCACGTTGGATGAGGCTTTGTGAAGCCTGGTCTTGTGGGAGGTGTCCCTGCTCATAGCAGGGAGGTTAGAACCTGATGATCTCTAAGGTCTCTTCCAGCCTTAACCATTCTATGATTCTATGATAGTATTTAAAAATGCCCTATGAAAAATTATGCCACTAAAAAGTAATACAAGCAGGGGAAACTGAAATTGTCCCAAAAATCTAGTTGTGCATTTAGGTAAATGTATTTCTATTAGAATGCTAACATCAGTAACACAGAACAAAAAATGTTGTCAAGAAAAGAGAAAAAACTTAAGATAATAATGAAAAATTCATGCAATTGCAGATACATATACATTTAGATGCTTTGTTTTGAAGACCATTCAGTGCAAACAAAAACACGTTTTGAGACAAAAAAAAAAGCACAGCAGAGGCATGTGGAAATTGAAAATATGCTTTGGGTTCCACAACATCAGGAGGTGTACAATCTGTGATGGGCATTGAGATGATTTTTCAGGGGGTTTTGGCATACCAGAACAGAATTCTTCCACTGCGATGACCTGAAGAACTGAGAATAGGACAAGTACAGCTGCCTGTAAAAACCTTTTGCTTTCTGAAAGTCACACAGAAAAGCATCACTTATGACAGAAATAGACTTGGAAAATTTGTAGGAATGGTGGAACTACTAAACTGTCACATAATACTGTCATGAAACAGATTTAATTTGCCTTTGTGAAAATTACAGAAATAATAAAAAGGAGAAATGAATGCTAGGCCAGTATATTAATAAAACAAAAAGAAAGAAATGAGGACAGGAGTGTTTGGGAATGAATAATAAAGACCATGTTAGTCTAAGGCAAATGTAGGGTTTTCACATCTTAGAATGTGAAACTATTTTCTTAAATATTCTTGAACCAAATAATTGTTTTCAGTTTCCTAAGAATTTCCTCATAAAAAATGGTATTTATTTTTTAATTTATTTATTTTTCTATATTCTAAGAGTAGCTTTATGTATGTCAAGAGTTAAACAATAGATGGTGAACCCACAAGTCTTCATCTGTATCTTAGGAAAAAAAAAAATCAGTAAAATCAAAGGACATATGGAATGAAGATCTTTTCTGGCTCTGAAGCAAGACTAACAAATGTGGCCTTTGCCAGTCTCTAAATTTAGTCACCTTCTATTTGTCTGAAACTTTCACCTACTTTTTCATAAACATTTCTTGTTTGGGGCACTACTGGAAGGAATTTTTCCTTGTTTGATGCTCGAAAAAGTAGAAAAAAGAGGCAGCAGGAGTATTTATTAATATGACACAGATGAAAGGAAAAGCCAAAACATTTTTATGAAATAAATCGTCCTTTAAATTTTGCTGCCTCTTCTCTTGAGATGGTTTGGCCATGAAGCTGAAAACTCTTACTGAGCTAGGATACTGAGAGGTTGTATTTCTGAGCAAGCTGATGGTTACTGCTCTTGAATACATTGGTTGAATAGCTAGCAGGGAGAAGAATAAAAAAAGAATAAGCTTTGAATTTGCAGTATAGTTGGGAGTGAGATAAAAGTTGGTGATACTGCCATTTGCAGAAGTATGCAAATGCCTACAACTGAAAATCTAACTGCATATCTACAGAAATAAACACTGTTAGTGCTTGCTTTGTCTAGGAAATTAAGACTAGAATGAGTTGCAGGAAAACCTTGTTTTCTACTCCAGACATGAAAAACTCTTGTTTTCTTAGCTGATATTTACCGACTCTGCTCTTAATAAGCCTCCAGTGATGATAAATCTTCTGTTGCTCTGGATAGTCTCTTTCCAGATGATGATGTTTACTACTGTTATAGGAAGAAAGTTTTAGGCTGAGTTTTCAATGCTGCAGTTTAAGCTAGTTACCTCTTGTTGTATCCACCATGGACACTACACAAAGAACAAATTATTCCTTCCCTATTTAAAGAAGCCTTTCGTGAAGGACCAGATCTTTCCTCACACGAATATAATATGCCCTTCAGGTCAGCAGTCATAATTGACTTACAAATGGCTGCTCCACGTGGCAGTTTAAGCCCTCTCCTGCCTGCCTCCTCTGCCAGAAAACAAGAACTCGGACGCCATGAGGGAGGTAGCTAGCTGCTAGCTGGTAGCTAGAGAGGGTCAGCGGCAGGAAAACAGCAACAATGTTGCAAATCACAAGTCTGCCTGGTAACAGCAGTGGCGGGAAAAACGTCCCTGCCTGATTGGCTGAGAAGCCCCAGAAACAACAGGTTGGCCAATTGGGAGCAAAGGAGACCCATAAAAGAGGCAGCGTGCGTGCTGCTTTGGGGGTGCGTTTTTGGACGGGTACTGAAGGTGTTGCTTGCTCTTGGGGGGGGGGGTGACCTGCGCCTTTGGGATGCCTGCCAGCCAAAGGTCCCCGCTCCTGTTTCCACTCCTGTTTACCTGCGGCTCCCGGCTAGTCCCGGCATTCCGCTTCACCTGCAGTCCCGGCTAATCCCTGCAGACCCGGCTCGTCCCGTCTTGCCCGACAGCTTTTTGCGGTCCTGCCAGCTTGCCTGCGGTCCTTGCTTGAAGGAACCCGGTTGCCTGTGGTACCTGCCTGCTGCTGAGCAGTGCGGTGAGACTTCTTCTGCCACCCATGGTTCTAAGACCGGGTTGCAGGGGAAGTCACCCGCAGCTACTATAAAAGTACCTAGACCATCTCAGGAACAAAGTAAGGGATTGTATTTTTGGTATAATTCTCTCCCTGAGGTGTTACTATCTCACTTACCTGCACACAAACCGCAACGCTATATGGGGTAAGCGTTGGGCATATCCATTTTTCCTCTTCCCCTCTGTGTGTGATAATAATTAATCTGGGTGTGTAAATAAGGCCTATCTGTATGTAAGTATTAGAGCATATGTAAGTTCTTGGTATTTGGTGTTTTAAAGATATTTTACAGATCCTATGTCTTTTAATCACCCTCTTTGAGTCTCGTGCCCCAAATGGTTTTATTTTTCCCCTCAATTAACAGTGTATTTGTAAATTCTAATTGGGGATTGGCTGCTGTTGCTGGAAACACTAGTGAGCATTGAACAAGTGTCTCACCCGAAAAGTCAGTGCCGAAGTTCACCGCTCCTCTGTGAGAGGCAAGCGCTGCGTGCGGACCTCTCGGCAGATCCCGGTAAGTTAAATTCACTCCAAAAAGGAGATATAATAGGTCGCAGATCGTGACACCTTTTATATGCTTCATTTCGTCATAGAGACAAATATGATGCAGCTACATAGGGCCTGATCCAATGTCTGATAAACACAGAGCATGGATGCTGCTCTAATGTTTTATTATATGTTATGCCAGACATTCCATAGAGCCATTGCTGTATTTTTCCCAGCAGGAGAGGAAGAGGGAGAAAAACCTTTATTGTTATCTTTACTTGTATGAAACACTCAGATACCACAGTGATGAAAATCATACTAGAAGTCAGACAGGTTCCCTAGTTTCTTTCAAGAATAACTTGCCCAGTTTCAAGAACTGCAATAGCAGCTGCTGTTTCCTGAAGTCTTCCTAAAGTAACCTGTGGAAATGTCACCTATACCAGGCTTTGCAATATGCACAGGCTAACCTGTTCTATTAAAATCTAGTAAAAAAGCTATCCTATATAGCAAAAAGCAAAACCAAACTAATAATAAAAATGTTGTTTAAAGAATAATCTTCCTAACTCTTGAAATGGAAATGCTTTCCAGTAATTTTTCCTTTATCAATACATCTTTTTTAACTGTAAGCAGTGATACATTAGTATTGGTGCAAGTACTATCAGAAAAGCCCACCCCAGCCATATTTCCAGGCCCAATATGACAACTAGTTTTTTTCAAATTACAGGGTATTTTTGAAAACAAGATCCTGGTATGACCCCTCATCTTCCATTTGTCACTGCTTATCCGTTCTTACTCCCTCACAGGCAAATAGGCTTTATTTTTAAAAGTAAGAATAGGAACCAGAAACACCAGATAAAGGAGCTGGAAGAATTTCCTTATAAAGGATGAGAAGGAGAAAAAGGAGATGTACACACTTGTTACAAACTTCTTCAAGATGTTAAAGCCTTCTCCCTACTTACTTCCTGCATGGCTACATAACCAAGGAGTTGTTCCTGTATTTCTCAACACTAGTGTCTTCATGTTTCTTGCCCCTTAGATTCTTGCACTAAAAGCTTAGAAAAGGACTTAAACAGCTTGGTGGAGGAACCATGTATTGAGTTTTCAGGTTTTCCCAAGTTACATCAGGATATCAGACATGCTGGCCTTAGAAGTCAACATAGCTTCACGTGTGGTCTTCTTCACCAGCAGACCACTCAGTCAGTACTAGCTATCAGGAAAAAAATAATGTATTAATTGAAAACCACATTTCTAATGATGAGCCATACTATAACACTACGAAATATGAGAATAAATGATTACAATTAAGATTTCCCTCAGCTACTCTAGAGCCTACACTTCTGAAACTAATTAGCCTCTAACCAGCCCCAGGGTTGTCATGCCTTGAGAGTTCTGAAATAAGCACCTTTCTTTCTCTTATCATTAAAGACGCTATTACAGTTACCCGGAGTACTGCTCAGAAAGACCAACTCTTTTCCAGACTAAACCAAAATTACCACCTGCTCCCTCTGTTTCAAAGTTCTGTATTGCCTTTTTGTCTACCGTTACTGGGATATAACCTGGGAATGCAAAGATTAAGTTTTTAAGGTCCTAATCCTCAAGAACTTTTAATTCAAAATTGTATTGTAAAATTGTATTGAATATATTACTAGAAGTATCAAATCTACAACCTTTTATTTTAGATTTATACCTTTTGTATCTCTATCAGCATTCTAGAAAGACCGAATGTCTGGGAATGAAGTCTTCAACTGAAAAATATTCCCCTGGGATATTCTATTAGTTTTATGACAAATCTTCTGGAGGGTGCCACAAAACCTAATAAGGTTCATCTATTGTTACTCTTCCTCGTGCTGTAACTTTGTTTTCCAATTTTCATTCAGTGCAAAATATAACCTGACCAATAATCATAGACTAGCTAAACTGTAGATGTATTATAACTTACAGATTTTTGAAAAATTTGTTTTCAGAATTTGTCTTTGCAGAGCAAAAAAGAATGGAATGGGTGTGGGGAGGGCTGTTGAAGAAAGAAGGGGGACAAATGCTATCCAGCCATGTCGATGCTGTTGATAAAATTTATAGCTAAAAATGTAATATGTTTACGGCCATGATGAAATGCTTATCATCAGCTTGCATTGTCTGTAGTTCTTGCTGATACCAGTCCTCTCAGTATATCCTGGTAATGAAATGAAATGGCACAGGCCCAGTATCTGCAAAATAAAATTAATGTAATTACAGTTTGAGAGGTTTTCTTTTTCTTCTCTTTCTTAAAAACTGGGCTCAGGAACATACACATCACAAATATTTCAGTGTTTTTTGAAACAAAAACAAAACACACCCCATGTTTATTATCCATTACAAAAAGGATAGCCAGTCTCTTAAATTTCAATTTACTGGCAGTCTCTCCAATTCCTCCTTCCCTTTACTCCAGATATGGTTTCATGTCTTCTGAGAACCTATTTTAAGAAATTCTTTTTAGAATCAATGTCACCATTGATTGGGTAATATATTGGCTTCTTCTTCCTCCATTCCTCCTTATTTACTCATTTACCCTTACCAAACCATGCTGCATCTAACTTAATAATAATTTAAGGGCTACAAAACAACAACCAGGATACATTGTCACGTGAACCTCTTTGCTAGGGGAAAAAGAAAAACACAAAATCTTAATTTCTGATAGTACAAAGCAAGAATGTTTGTTTTGGTTTTGTGTTGTTCCATATAGTGGATTCTTCACAGTTACAAATCCATGGAGAAGCATAAATGACACATAAAATCAGACTATACCTAAAGCATCACACATTCTAACAAATTTTACATCACTGATTCATAATTAATTAAATCTTGCTATAGTAAAGTTTATTCATGTGAAGTGACATGCATACAGTTTGGTTCAAGAGCACTGAGAACAGGATTACTCTGTTAAGCTCTGGTTTTACTGTGCTTTCCCCTCAAAAGTTTTATTATATTCCCTCCTCCCAAATAAAATTTTGCTTATTTTTTGCATTAAAAGCATACTTAACACTTCTCAGAGTTACTGTTAGTTTTAAAGACAAATTTAGACCTTGCGTGCACCCTACAAAACCACGGATAATCTATTAAATAGCCTACATAGGTGCCTCAGAATTTGGCCTCTAGTATTTCATGCCTTCAACAGTAAATTGAGTTAGCTGAATGGATACATATTTCTGCCATATAAAGACAAATTTTATAAAGAGATATGTATTCTATTCTCACATGCACTAACCTTTCTTTTTTTTCAGGAAAAAAAACAGAAGTCGATCTAAAAGCTTTTGGCATTGATAACACAAAGAACTTATTATTTAGTTTGTATTAAATCCAGACGAGCTGCAGAGACTCTCCACTGAGGTGTATTGCTATTTTATGAGAAAACTGACTTTTAAAAGCAGAAGATGAAAACACTTGCATTAATAATCTTCCGAAGGATGGATAGGTACAGTGATTAAAGTGTTATCTCAGGGCTTTAATGACCTGGGTTCAAGTCTCTGTTCTATTTTCCTTATCTCTTTGAGACATAAAGCTACATGACTTGTGTTCCCAAACTAATAAAAATACCCAGTTGCTCATGTTTCTCTGTTCTTGAAGATACTTTCAGAAGTTTTTTTTTAAGTTAGCTACTTTTGATAGACATAGATCCAACTAAAATAAATTAATTCCAAGTTAACAACATGATATCCAGTTGAAAAAAAAAAAAAAAAAAGAAGAAAAAAAAGCCAAATAGCTTCCTTGGAAAAGCAGAAGTTCTTGAAAGCCATTAACTGGCTTTCTGGTATTGTCAGGAAAAATATCTTGAATTTGAAACATCTACTGGACAGAAAGCTACGGAGTCTTACTTTGTACACTTCTGAATTGTTACTCATATTAATGGAGCATAGCAGCTAGCAAATATAATTCATATTTAATGGCTTACAACCTACAGCGTTTTCAACCTTTTTTTTTTTTTTTACCTCAGACTAATCTATAATCCCACTTGTCTGTCATTTTCCATTGTCAGACCCACTCTGAAGGCCCTCATTACAGCAAATGAGGGGATGAGTGGGCAGCAGAGTTACACGGTGCCAATTTGGCTTTACCTGAATGGAAAGTGCAGCTAAATCTGTTGAGGGAGACAAGCCTAACACTTTCAAACCAGAATTACATTCAGCAAGGTGCTGAAGAAATTAATTGTTCTACAGGACTGGGTTACTGACCTCATTAAAAACCCCAGGAACAATTAACTTGCTGATTTTTTTCCTGATACATATCTGCTGTCCTCTGATAGCACAACTAGTATTGGTAAATTTAACACAAATCTTTTGAAAAGGTAACAAACTGCTTTCTCCTGTCATTTTCTAGGACCTAATAGTGTTTGTCATTAATTCCTCCCTGGACTGGATTACATTTCTATAAATTATTTCAATTATCTATAAAGGATTTTTTTTATTTATTTTTTTTTCTGATTTGCCATTCTGGCATACTAAAACATCAGACATATACCAGGTTATGGCTGCTACAAGGGACACCTGGACTAGTTTACTAGCACTGCTACTGAATTTAATGAACCAAAATACCTTTTTCTGCATTGGAAAGTGTAGCCTGTCATTAGAAAAAATGTAGTTGCCAAATTTGTTTACAATAGACCTCTTGCCCAGAACAAGAAAGAGAGTTGGAATTGAAATAGTTTTCTAATCTCTGGCAATGACATTAGAAATTCAGTTTTATGGCCTGTATGGATTTGAATAGAATGACAATCATGGAGAACAGATATTCTGACCTCTGATGAGTATTTGGCAGTCTATATTTCGACAAGAAAGGTCACCACTTCTTATATTGAGCTGCAAAGAAGAAGAATCTAAGTATAGAACTAGGAGTATCCGTGGTGTGGCTGGCTGATATATGCAATAGCAATTGCTGTTACTAGGGGCTTAGCATGGGAAGAACACAGATAGTGATGTTGATAAAGGTCAAAGGAGCTAGAGAAAAATGGAATGGATAGGAATCAGTAATGAATATGCCAATCTGCATTCTGAAGGAGAAACAAAAAATGAATAACATGGGAAAAGCTGTATTTCTCCTAACGGACATGGTTTTCTGCAAAGACTAGATGCACCCTGTCTCACAGTGCACTAGACACATAGGTACATTATAGATAAATAAAGATTGCTGATTCCAACTGTCTATTAAAAACGTATAAATACAGACTATGACAAAAAAAATCTGCTGAAAGTGTATCTACAGCCAGACTGTAAGTTGCTGCACTTATTAATATATCAAACATTTATGGTTAATAACCTTCTCATGACTGAGTTCAGTTGCTGCGGGTTTCAGAATGAGCCAAGTCAATCCAGGTTAAGTGATTCATTCTGCTGATTATTTTCCCTCAACATGTATTTGATGAGATATGTAGCCTTTGGAATCTGTTATCAATAACTGCTACAACCTCCAGCCATGGCTGAGGGATCAGAGCTGTAAAATACTCCAGTACTGCACAAAAAAGTACTGTAAACACTGTAGTGAAGTTTATTGAAGAAGTCTTGATTATCATGACAGTAAACTCCTCAAACCACAGACGGTACAGTGTAAGGTAGTTGCAGAATTTACTGAGTCTTGTTCAAACCAAATACGTATCTACCCTCACTCCTCATTTTTCTTTTAATTCGTCACCTAGAAGAACATAATTTTTTGGTTAATCACAAACCTCCTGTCTGTTCTGTCCTCTAAGCCATTTGTCACAACCCTGAAGGTCACAGGGGAGTCTCATTGGGAATGCATGTGTGCTGATTGATTGATTGGTACTGTGAAGCCTAGGTCTACCAGGGCTGCTAAATGATCTTGTCTCCTCTCTCTCCATACTGTCTTCCCTCCAAGCAATGATGAGACTTGGGGAGGGAAGAAGGACAATTTAAAGGTAAAAAATTAAATATTGCCTATGAATCCAGATAAGAAGGTTCATAAAGCAGTATTATCCCTGGTGATCAAACTATCTCGTATGACTAATCCCTGGCCACTTACTGGGTAACAAAAAGGACATATTTTACCTAGGAAAAAAATAAGATCTGATAAGTTTGAGAGGAGAGAGAAGACACAGAGAGACAGACAGACACAGGATTGAGAAAGGGAACAAAAGTGCAAGAGCGTGAGTCAGAAAGTGAAGTGTGACACGTGGAAATTCCCTTCCTGAAAAAAGATGCAGAAACTTCCCTCTATGGATTATTACTACTTACAATATTTTTTTAGGGAAAAAAACCCAAACAAACCAAAAACATTTTAATGTTTCTGATAACTGCATTCCTAATATGTATTTATTAACTATAGTGAAAAGATATTTACGTAAGATTTTACAATGGACACTGACTGTATCTGATATATTAGTTGAAAAGCTGTGCTTCTCTGAACAACTTCTTCCTGTTCATCTCTTAGAAACTCATAAATGCATGGACATGCCATCAAATAGATTTTATCTGTAGCATCCAGAGGCACCATTTTAATTTCAGACAGAGAAGAAATATGAAAGATTCAGACTTCAGTAGGTATCAGTCTCTTGTGGATTATCATAATATCTCGAATACAAAGATCTCAGATTAAAACAAAACTCGCCACCATAAAAATGTTAAATAATAATTAAAAAATCAAATTTATTACTGAGGTATTTGTTCTTCATAAGCATGTCTAATTGCCAGTACCTAGAGGGATGTTCTTTTTCTACCCTTCTGTCACATCAGCAGTAAAGAATCAACAGGTATTGGTGGGGCAAACAATGAAAGAAACTGTCATTCTCCCTTCACCTCAGACTTGTCACACAGTATCACAGGGTTAAAAATTCCCACCCTCCTCTTTTTGCCACCTGGCTCTTACTCTCATGCAGCAGGACCATTAAACACATTAACTCTTAAAGGTCTAAGTTATCACTTTATGACTGGTAGGTTATGTCTATCTTAAGGATAGGTTGTTTGTTTTTTTTTAAATTTAGTCAACATTCCCAGCTTCTAAGTTTGTTCAGTATCAAAAACATTGGCAGTTCACAAGGTACATGAAGGTACAACTCTAACGAACATAGCAATTTTGCCTTCTGCATAATGTACATAGAAGTGAAATGTATCATTTATTACATTACTCAGTAAGAACAGTAAGTCTAATTTTATGCTGTTAATGCAGCATAGTGCGCAAAGGTTCAGCTGTGGCATATCCATGCACAAGCCACAGGAAATACGTTATCACCAACTGGATGAAAGATGACTATAGAAACATTTTCTCACTGACAAGACTGTAGCTATGACAAAAATATAACTGTAGCAAAGATAATAACACAAAAGTAGTTAACTCTTCATTACACTAGACCAGTAATATAAAGAAAAAAAAAATTCGTTCATATGAAAATACCAATTTTCTGTGCAATGGTAAATTCACATAATTCAGAACACAGGAAGTAGTAGTAGTAGTAGTAGTAGTATAATACTACATGCAAACCTCTAAAGCTTTCTTAGATCTGGAAATAAAGCTGGAAAATACATAAAAGTAAGAATTTTTCAAATGTCGAGTTGCACAGTGAACACTTAAACCATTTATAACCAGATATTGATAAAATATTTACTATTAAAATTATTAAGCTGAACTATGAGTTACACAGAACAGATGTCAAAACCTAAGCACTCAAACACATTAATCTTGTACCATTTTGAAAACTATTGGCAGGAAAAATATAAACAGGCACTCATTTGTAAATAGTTTGCAGAATTATTTAAAAGCATAACAAAAAAGTCAGAAATAATGGACAAACCATTTAGTCTGAACACTTCAACTATTATTTTTTTAACTGAGCAAATTTGCACGAAAATTAATTTCACATTTGCTATTTGACTTGTACAAAATCTGAAAGATAAACCTCAGGTAATATAAGCACATCAAATGTTTATGAAGAAAACCTAAAGTTTTCAGTACAGTAATTGGGATTACTTCACAAGTCAGGTCTGACAATAAACAAAATATCACCATAAGGCATTGCATATCTCTGTAAATATGGCACAGGATACATTATAGGCACACAAACAAAAATTACAGGAGCAGTCCCACTACAAAGTAGAGCAAGGATTTGTACTTTTTGATTGAGAAAGTCCCTGAAGTGTAATTTCATCTTTTCTGATTGTTTGGTTTGGTTTTTTATGTACACAGAAATAAGGAAAACTACCTTTGATATATATTCTAAGTTTAAATGTAATTTTTTGGGGGAAACTCAAGACGATTTCTTCTGTGCAGGATAAAAGGTAATAGCAAGCATGGTAGTAAATGTATAAAAAAAAGCATTGGTGATGTGTATAAGCATATGTGTGGTTTCTTTGCTTTAACTATAGAAACATCTGCTTTGGGACACTTTTGGCTACTGATTGCAGCATACTGTTAGCTATTTTGTCTATTTGTCAGTAGAGACAAGAGAAGTTGTGTGTAACAAAACCCATAGGTAATCAGCAATAAAAAGAGAAGCCTTAAAAAGAATTAGCTTGCAGCAACATCCCAAATCTCAATGCTATCACAAACTAATCCACTCAGTTGTAAAATTATACCAGAAGCTTTTTACAAGCAAGCTTTCCCAGCCAATCTAACACTTCTTTTCTTTACCTAGGACAGACCTATAGCAAGCAAAATATTTTTCTTAATCTTCCTGCTTCTAGGAAACACAGAGAAAAATGAACTAATGTTGTAATTTTTTTTTTTTTTTTTTTTTTTTTTAAATTCTCAGCATTAAAAAGTGTTGCCTGGGGAATGAATGGAACATTGTTGTTATTTCACTTATTTAATCTAAATGGTTGTGTTTTTTTTCACCCAGTAAGTGAGATCAATTTTTTAAAAACTGCAAACCCATTTAAGAATTATTTGTGGAATTTTGCATTCTACTGACAGTCTCAAGTAATATCATAAAATTATTCATAAGTATAAAACTGCTAGTTTATCATCACAAAAGGCCCAAAGTCTAGTTTCATTCTCTCCTATAAAACCCAAACCACTAGAAAATAAAAATTAATGGGAACTAGGAAATATACACAGTGAAAATGTCATTGTTTCAACTGAATTTTCTACATCATCAGCTCCACACCACTACTTCTGTGCCATCTAGATGACGTTCAAATAAGTTAGACATCTGCCTTCAAAAGTGTCAATAGAGTATATATTACAAACTTGAATAAGAAAGTTGTAATAACAATGTATTTTACAACTTAGGTATTCTTCATCAGCAAAGGAATTTGCTTTGAAGGGCAGCAGGAGCACTTTCTCAAACTCTCATTCCCTACTCGTAATCATGCAAAGCAAGTAGCAAGCACTTTCTTTTTTAACAAATTTCTTCCCTCAGCCTGTCTCCAAAGTCATCAGATCTATGGCACCTTAATACATTGTTTAGGGCCATGCTGCTGCTTGTCTTGCTTGGCTGTGGAGGCTTCTGGCACTCCTGCACCCTCATAAATATCCCCAGACATGCACATGACCTATAGAAAATCATGAGTGTTTGTATGTTAAATCCCTGAGTCTGCATTAATAATAAGAGCACACAGCTCCAGTTGCCTTACAGAGCACTCACACAGAGCACTCCTATTCCCTTCCTCTCAGTCCTCTTGTTTCTTGCCTAACTCGTGTTCCCATTTTATAAATTTTGATTCCCATCTTCTCTCTTCTCCTTTCCAGTTGTTTATTACAGCTCAGGATGGCTTCACTGCAAGACAGTGGAGCTGTCACTTGTTATAAACTCTCCTCCTCTGTATGCCACCCTCCCACTCCGTGCGCAAGTCGCTCCAAGAACAGCTGCATCACAGCTGTCAGGGGACTGGCAAAGATGTCCTTTTCCAGTAAGAGTGTGCATGTGGCACATAAGAGTCCCTTCGAACAGCTAATTAGAAGGAGATAGGCCACGGCAAGGTTTGGTGCTGTCCATCAAGTCTGCTGCCAATGTCAACACCATCAGCTGAGCTGTCATGTTTGGTTCGTCATTTAGGGGCACTGGCAAAGCCTCTTTTTATGGCTAAGGAAAGATGGTGGAGTATGGGTTGTAATGAGAAAGTGGAGGGTCAGTCCCTGTCAATGTTCAGTAAGAAGTCTTTCAAACCTACTAAAACATATCCAATGCATATGTCTTGTCTCTTCCAGATAGCTCCTATACTAACAACCCACCACTATGAGACCAAAACAAGACATAAAATGCAAAAGGTAGGATAGTTGTTTTGTTTGTTTGTTTGTTTGTTTAAATATAGAGGCTAATATGACTGTAACTGGTATTGTATTTCTGATCACAGTTTTTTGGAAACTATCCTCTAAAAGCATTCCTCTCCCCAAAAAATCTTATTTCTAATAAATAACAACCAGGACCATGCAAGGTTTTGAGATTTTTTTTTTCCTTCCACATCAACACTTAGTATGTATACACCGAGCACTGCAAGCATTGCAATTAGGTGAAGCCAAACTCCAGTCAAAATGACAACCCTTGGATTGCAGGGACATTTTTTCAAGGTGATGAAAATGCAGAAAGGAATAAGAAAGGAAAGGATATCTCTGATTAGGTCACTAGAGAGCAAAAGTTTTTGGGATGCCTGTGGGGAGCTGCCATATTTAATTTCAATGGTTTTTAGACATCTGAACTGTCAGAGCTAAAGCACAATATTTAGCTATGGCCATGTGAGTGGGTATAGTCCTGTTACAGTAGTACGATACCATCAGAGCAGAGCCATTATGACAATTTTAAAATATAGTGCAGCTTACAACTGTAAAAAAAAAAAAAAAAAAAAAAGTTAGAAGGGAGCTCAAGAAATCAGATAGTCTAAATGCTCAAACCTGAGATGAACTGAAGAGCAAGACCTGGATGCTCATGGCATTGCTTAGCCAACTTTTGGCAATCTTCAGTGCTGAAGATTCTCCATTGCCAATTTTATCTTTGTGCAGCTGAGTACAAAATGGCTCTTCTCTCAAAACACACATGGGAAAAGACTATGCCTGTGGCATGCAGAGTTCTTTCAAAGTATCACTGCATGTGAAGTCTTTGTGCCTCACAAAACACTGGCATAGCTGCTGTTCAAGTTCATGTAAGAAAGGGACATCCTTATTACAGATTTCTGAACAGTATCATAAGGCTGTAAGTTTTCAATGCAATATTTATTGACAAAAAAATATGAACAGAAACACTCTAGACTGTCTTAAAGCCTGAGCTTCTACTTCAGTAGAGCATATAACCTACTCCAAAAGGTTTTCTCATTGCAATAATTTTTAAAACTCTTTCCCCCCATTTGTTTCTTGATTGCACTGAAAGAGGCAAATCCCGGCTTTAGAATAGTAGCTATGGAAGCCAGCTGTTGTGATGAATAATCTTGCAATTTATTTCTTTCCTTTGTTTTTATTAAAGTTTTCATTTCATACTGCTACATGAAGAAAGAGCAACTACCTTTATTTTCACTTGAATGATTTGCTCATCTTAGTTTAAAATTAGGTCCTTAAGTGGCAATATCTTATGTATAGCATAAGCACACAATTTTTTAGCAAAGAAAAATGGCTTAAACAGGAAAAAAATCAGAACAGAGCTATTGGAAAAAAATGGTTTTATATTAAAAAAATATGGATGCAGCAGTACTACCAACTAGAACAGTTTTATTTCCATACGGCTGTAAATGATCACTGACAAAATTAGTCTTAATTTACAGAATATTTCATGTGATGTCATGCCAAAAGATAAATAATAAATAAATAAATAAACAAACGCTTATTTAAAAGAATTTATTTTTTTTTAATAGTAAAAAAAGAAGTTGGCTAAATTCCCTCATCTCCCTGAAATATTTTTCACTTGTTTGGGTCTTAATCAGTCAGTGTGGCAGTTTCTTCAGTAACCCTGTTTATGGGTTTGGGGATTTTTTATTTATTTTAAATTAGAATAGCTACTTGAATAGAAGCAATTAAGTTTTATGCTTCTTATTACTGAGAGGTAATTGGAATGTGGTTATCACCCACTTTCACAAAGGCACAGGCATATACTTAATTTCCTCAAAATCTAAGTTACATTTCCAGGTAAAATATGGAAAAAAAATTCTTTCTTTCCATCAAAATGTTACTCCTAATTTTAATTTAATCTTTTTTTTTTTTTTTTTTCTTTTTAATGTCCTTATTTTCAAGTATCTGTCCCAGATATCTGTACCCAGGAATTTCATGCTTACTCTTCCTGCTAAATTTATGAAGGTAAAGCTTGAAATTCACACTCATTAAAATCTCTTTCCATCAATCCTTCAAACTTTAAGAACTTTGATTTCCATCTGACAATGATTTTTGGATTTCATCCCTAGAAGGAATAAATCTTATCAGAGACATTCATACACTGCACAGCGGATAACTTGGTGAAACTACTTGAGCTGAAGCATCAAAGACAGTGACAGGTAAAAGCTACTTGCATTGAAACACAGACTAATGTGACTTCCAGTGGAATTTTAATATGACCAGCGGAGTATTTAACCAAGTTCTATTTTTCACACTTTTAGTTCAAAAGGTTTGCCTAAAATGGACAGTATAAAATTACTCTATACTTTGTCTTCTATTTCAAAACAGTTCTCAAACAGCCTAATTTAAAGGTTTTGTCAAAAACCTTCCTATATGACCAGTTATATACGCTGCTCAGTTACTTCATAAAAGAACTTCAGAGAACAAGTGAAGTGTGTGCATTTTATCTCCAAAATTAAAATTAACAATTCAGAACTACAGAAATAACAAAGAAACAGCTACTTTACTTCAGCTAAGAAACAACTACTTTACTTCAGCTGTCAGCAGAATTCAGTCAAATGTAAAATCAGATTTGGTATGTCTAAATGTTCAGGGAAAAAACATTAAAAGAAAAAGAAAAGAAAAGGTGTTTTTTCACATATAACTGCAAAATGGCCACCAAGATCCACAGAATAAAAAGATAAAATACAACCCCTGATCCAGCAGGCACTTAAACCACAGATTAGTAAAGTCAAAACCAGAGAAACCAAAAACCCCATACAAACAAAAGTAGGTGATACCTATGCAATATGTTTGTCCTGATGTTCTAATGAGTGGTTTCTTATTATTAAAGGCCACGTAATGGTCTTAACTCCTAGCCAGAGTGCAGTAGGACCATTCTTAGGTACAATGAGATTAATTAAATTATTTTTGCAAACATCAGTTATCACTCATTCATTCATACCTTCAGTGAAAAAAAATTGTTATGATGGGAAAAAGTAAATAATTTACTCATTGTATTTCTAAAGTTCCCTTTTAAAATTGAGAAGAATGAGGTAGCAGCTATGAAATAAGCACAATCACTGTGTATTTGAAACGTCTGAAAACACACATATTGTTGCGGTGACTGCCACAGGACACAGACTAAACCAAGAGACAAATACTGGAAAACCAACAATCCTTTAATGAAAACAGGAGTGAGGAAGAATAACTATATATCATGCTATCTCTGAGGGAGCAGGGGAAGAAGCTGTAGAAATATCCATTAAGTAAAAAAAAGTCCCACTTGAAAGGTGTGAGAGAAGTGGACTAGTAGTTTTCTTCCTCATTTTCCAGCCAGTTTTACACTGGACTCAAATTCCATTTTTTCCTAGACGTAAAGTGAACTACACCAATTTTATATCTGCTTTCATACAACATTAAGATTCTTGAAAATAAGCATTATTCTGTAAATCTGCAAGGATTTCTATTTTTGAATACTTGTGATTCACCTAGTTACTACAGTGATGTGACCCCTAATTAAAAGTACATCCTTATATAAAGAGCAGGCCACCTGACTTCACAAAAAGATTTAAAGCACTTCTGGAGTTCACAGAATGAATTCTGAAACCTTTTAATGCTGGCTTTCTAATTTTATGATCTCCACCTTTTGTTTGACTTGTCTGATTATGCCCCATTATGAAAAACATTTACATACATGTTTAACCTTACATAGACCCTCCTCTCTGTTTATAATGATCTAGTTTCAGTTCCTCTGAATTATGTCTGCTATTTCTTTCAGTTGTAAGGAATTGGTTTAGCTGCCTTCAATCACAGAAGAAATCCTCATTCATAGAAAGATTCATTGTCTGTGTAGAGACTGAGCAAAATTTGTGCTGTTCTCATGGAAAACAACATCTGCAGCTACCAAAGTCTCGTCCTTTGAGAGAAATGAGATGTGGCAAAATGTTCACCCCAAGCTGGAAGAATCCCATGTATATAAATATAGACACAGTAATTTACCTCACTGACATTACTGATAGGGTGATTTTTTTTTTTTTTTTTCAGAGAAAATCTCTAAGTCATGTTTCTGAATGTAATTCAAGGAGATGGAATTCAAAAGGAATTCTTAACTCAGACTGGTGATAATTAATAATGATCAGCAGACTCCTTGTTTATGTGTTTGAGATAACTAACAATTAAGGTGGCTTTTTTTATTACAAAATTCATTTTGTTTAAAAGTTTTTACAAAACAGAAGATCAATGGAATGCTTTATTTAAAAAATGAAAAATAAAAGCCTTTATAGAATTAATTATTTTAAAATAAAAAAAATAATAACCATTCACACTGCATTCTGAGGCACAGTGTTTAATGATACATACCTGACTGAAAAGTAATAAGAAACTCAGTATTGAAAAAAATCAAATATTTAGTCTCTAACCGTTATCTCCTAGAGACCATACCAGCAAAAGGTAAATATCCTGAAACAGTTTTACTTCTCAAGAAAAGATCAAAAACTATATTAAATAGAAGAGCTTCATACCTTTGAGTTGGGGAAGAAAATGAAAAACAAAATACGCATTTTTGCTCCTCATTATTACAAACCCTTACATCCCATTACAGACAGGAAAGATCCTCTTGGAAATTTTTCTCTTTTATTTACTGTACAAAGAGGTATGTAAGAGAATCAAACATTGTCATCAATTAAAATAGGATCTCTCTGTGTACTTGCAAGGAAGCAAACTCTGTGAAGGTTCCTAATTCACATTTTAAGACATTACACTGTGTTTGTATGCTGTTCCATACTGGTTTTTATTTGAGCATGCAGTAAAAGCTGTTGCCAAACAGGGTTTGCTGAGTAGAAGGTTTAATAATGTAATAAAAATTGGGGATAAGAGAACTGCGCTGATGTTTTTCTTAACAAAGGTAAGAAAATGCAAGAAAAGGCTAACTTTTGGAGGCAGGAGAGTTTTTCTCAAATTTTCAGAGACAGTGAGTGCAGGGGCATGTATGTCACATAATCTATATTTCATAGAATGCACTCCAGGTTTGCAAGTACACAGAATTTTTCTTCAAATTGTAAACCACTGAGCATTAACACAATCACTTATACTAATCCAACACAAAACACACCTAAAAAGAAATCCTTTTGTAGTTTGTATCAATTGCTGATATTACATTTTAACTTCCTAAATTTCTCCCTTCCTATCTTAGATAAATGTACTTTCAGGTACACAAGGCGGTCTGAAGGGATAGAGTAATCCAGAGAAATACATCTCATATTCTTATAAACACAACTGGATGAGCCAAAGAAACATTCAGCTACAACTTTCCTGTTTTGTTTATTTTAGGAAATAAATTAAAAAAATAAAATCAACCAAAAACCTCCCCCAAGCCCCTAAAACCAAACCCAACACTTACAGAAATCTATGCTTTCCTTTCCATAAATGTAAAACATATTTCTCTTCCAAATGTAACCATTTATATTCCCACTGTTTCTGAGCATATGCCTACACTGCAGTCCCAGAGGTGCCTGCAATTGGACCCCAAATATAACCTAAGCAGCATGGGGAACAACAGTAGTGGAATGACACTCCAGCTGGTAGACCAGTCTACCCAAGTTCCCAAGGAATGAGGGGTGAGAATATTACAGCTGACACAGAACATAACACTGCCATAGCTAAATTGGTATCTAATGAATCAGGAATGTATACACAGATGCTGCAACAATAGTGTTGGACTGCAGCATAAGATCAGCCTTAGACATCACTACAAGTGTTTGGGCTGGTTTTTTAAATCCTCCCTCAGAAGTAGGGGAAAGAAAAAAGGCCAGTCTGTCTCAAATTTGTGTCCCTCATACTCTTATAATTGCAAAGATAACAGACAAGCCTAACCTCCAAATTATACTGTATTCTAGGAGTTTTTCCACTAAGACCAGTCTAAAGCAATGCATTTTTCATCCCAGTCATTTGCCACCATTGCTGGGATTGCCATGAAGATCTTTATGGTATTTACAGCATCCAGGTAAGCATACCTAGAGAATCCTAATCCCAAAGAAAAACAATTTCTGTACATGTGTGGATAGAATCATAGAATCATAGAATCACAGGGGTTGGAAGGGACCTCGAAAGATCATCTAGTCCAACCCCCCCGCCAGAGCAGGGTCACCTAGAGTGCATCACACAGGAAGGTGTCCAGGCGGGTTTTGAATGTCTCCAGAGAAGGAGACTCCACAACTTCTCTGGGCAGCCTGTTCCAGTGCTCTGTCACTCTCACAGTAAAAAAAATTTTTCTGATATTGACCTTAAACCTCCTATGCTCCAATTTGTATCCATTACTCCTTGTCCTATCACTGGTCATCACTGAAAAAAGCTTAACTCCATCTTCTTGACACTCACCCTTTACGTATTTGTGAACATTGATGAGGTCACCCCTCAGTCTCCTTTTCTCCAAACTAAAGAGACCCAGCTCCCTCAGCCTTTCCTCATAAGGGAGATGTGCCACTCCCTTCATCATCTTTGTGGCTCTGCGCTGGACTCTTTCAAGCAGTTCCCTGTCCTTCTTGAACTGAGGGGCCCAGAACTGGACACAATACTCCAGATGCGGCCTCACCAATGCAGAATAGAGGGGGAGGAGAACCTCTCTTGACCTACTAACCACACCCTTTCTAATGCACCCCAGGATGCCATTGGCCTTCTTAGCCACAAGGGCACATTGCTGGCTCATGGTCATCCTCCTGTCTACCAGGACCCCCAGATCCCTTTCACCTACACTGCTCTCCAGCAGGTCAGCCCCCAACCTGTACTGGTGCATGACATTTTTCTTCCCCAAATGCAAAACTCTACACTTGCCCTTGTTAAACTTCATCAGGTTTTTCCCCGCCCAACTCTCCAGCCTGTCTAGGTCTCTCTGAATGGCAGCACAGCCTTCTGGTGTGTCAGCCACTCCTCCCAGCTTGGTGTCATCAGCAAACTTGCTGAGGGTACATTCTGTACCCTCATCCAGGTCGTTGATGAAGATGTTGAACAACACCGGTCCCAGTACTGACCCCTGAGGGACTCCACTAGTCACAGGCCTCCAACTAGATTCTGCCCCATTGACTACAACTCTCTGACTTCTTCCTTTCAACCAGTTCTTGATCCACCTCACTGCCTGATCATCAAACCCATACTTGATCAACTTATTTACAAGGATGCTGTGGGAGACGGTGTCAAATGCTTTACTGAAATCAAGATAGACCACATCCACCGCTCTACCATCATCTATCCACCTAGTAATTTCCTCATAGAAGGCTATCAGGTTAGTCAAACATGACTTACCCTTGGTAAAACCATGTTGACTGCTCTTGATGACCCCCATCTCCTTGATATGTCTAGAGATAGTGCCAAGGACAAGTTGTTCCATCAATTTCCAGGGATGGAGGTGAGGCTGACCGGTCTATAGTTACCCGGGTCCTCCTTCTTGCCCTTCTTGTAGACTGGAGTGACATTTGCTATCCTCCAGTCCTCAGGCACCTCTCCTGTTACCCATGACTTACCAAAGATGATGGAGAGTGGACTAGCAATGACCTCCACCAGCTCCCTCAGCACCCTTGGATGCATTCCATCTGGACCCATCGATTTATGGATGTCCAGATTACTCAACTGATCCCTAACCCAATCCTCATCTACCTGGGCAAACTCCTCCTTTATCTTAACTTCTACTGGGGCTCTATGAAACTGGGGCTCATGGGGAAAGCCTGCAGGAGTAAAGACAGAGGCAAAGAAGGCATTCAGCACCTCTGCCTTCTTTATATCCTCTGTCACCAGGGCACCCACTTCATTCAGCAGTGGGCCTATATTGCCTCTGGTATTAGTTTTGTCGGCTATGTATTTGAAAAAGCCCTTTCTATTGTCCTTAACCCGACTTGCAAGGTTAAGTTCCAAGGAGGCCTTAGCTTTCCTAGTTGCCTCCCTACATTCTCTGACAACAGTCCTATATTCCTCCCAAGTAACCAGCCCCTCCTTCCATGATCTATAGATTTTCCTTTTCCATTTGAGTTTGCCCAGCAGTTCCTTTTTTAACCACGCTGGTCTCCTAGCTCCCTTACTAGATTTTCTACCCATTGGGACACACTGATCCTGTGCTTGCAAGAAGTGGTCCTTGAATGTTGACCAGCTATCTTGAGCCCCTTTACCTTCTAGCACTCTGTCCCATGGGACTTCCCTTAACAATTGATTGAGGAGGCCGAAGTTTGCTCTGTGGAAGTCCAGGGTTCTGGTCCTGCTGGAAATTCTGTTCCTCCCACACAGGATCCTGAACTCCACCATCTCGTGGTCACTGCAGCCAAGGCTGCCATTGACCACCACTGCTTCAACAAGGCCCTCCTTGTTGGTGAGAACAAGATCCAGCAGCGCTCCTCTTCTAGTCGGCTTGTCCACCATTTGCATTAAGAAGTTATCATCAATGCACTGGAGGAACCTCCTAGACTGTGAAAGGCTGGCTGTGTAAGTCTTCCAGCAGATATCGGGGTAGTTAAAATCTCCCATGAGGACCAAGGACTGTAATTGTGAGGCTGCTTTCAGCTGCCTGTAGAAAGCCTCATCAACTTCCTCATCTTGATCAGGAGGTCTGTAGTAGACCCCCACAACTGTATCACCCATACCACTCTGCCCTTTAATTCTTACCCACAGAATTTCAACTCGCCCCTCATCAGCCCCTGTACAAAACTCAATACATTCTAGTTGCTCTCTCACATAAAGAGCAACTCCACCACCTCGCTTCACCGACCAATCTTTCCTAAAAAGCACATAGCCATCCATGGCCACATTCCAGTCATGTGAGCTGTCCCACCATGTCTCTGTTATTGCTACCAGATCATAACCCTTAGACCGCACACAGACCTCTAACTCTTCCTGTTTATTCCCCATGCTGCGTGCATTGGTGTACAGGCATTTCAGGAAGCAAGTAGAGCACACTGGTGGGACCAAATCCTCCTTAGACCACCCCCCTTCAGGCCCTGGTATGTTTCTCTTGGGCTTGTCCCTAACAGACCCAGTTTTCTCCCTTCCCCCTTCACATCTAGTTTAAAGCTCTCTCAATGAGTCCTGCTAAGTCCTGCCCCAAAAGCCTTTTCCCCCTCTGGGACAGGTGCATCCCACCTGCCACCATCAGGCCAGGTGTCTCGTAGAGCAGCCCATGGTCAAAAAAACCAAAGCCCTGCCTTTGGCACCAGTCTCGTAGCCATTCATTGATAAGTAAACTCTTCCTGTTTATCTCTCCACCCATTCTTACAGGAGGTATGGAAGCAAACACGACTTGTGCTCCAGACCCCCTAACTAGCCGTCCCAGGGCCCTGAAGTCTCTCTTCATTGCCCTTACATTTCTTGTAATAATTTCGTCACTACCAACCTGAAAAATCAGCAGTGGGTAGTAATCAGATGGATTTACCATACTAGAGAGTTTCCTTTTAACATCTCTAATGCGAGCCCGAGGGAGGCAGCAGACCTCCCTGTGGGATGGGTCTGCTCGACAGATGGGCCCTTCCGTTCCCCTCAGAAGGGAGTCTCCCACCACAATTACCCTCCTTTCCTTCTTAGTTGAAGAAGTCCTAAGTCGTGGAGCTGAGCGACAAGTCCTAGGCGGTTCACTAGACAAATCTGTCACTCCAACTTCATTTTCTGTCCCTGAAGTTCCAAGGCCTCATACCTATTCTTCAGGGGCAATTCGGAGGATGGACGGAGTTGGGAGGGTTTTTTCTTGCCTCTCCGAGGACGGACCTCCCTCCATTCCTCCATGTCCCTAACGTTCTCTCCTTCTGTCTGAGGACAGGAGGGGAGGGGATCCGTCACTTCTTCTAGCACCTCTTCCTTCTGCCCTTGCCTCAGGGTTTGGCTCCACCAATCTATTTCGCTCTCACATTCTCTGATGATTCTAAGTCTTTCAACCTTCTCTGTCAGTCTAACCACCTGCCTGAGGAGATCATCGATTTGCTCACACCGCACACACGCGGTGCCACTGGCTCCCTCTACTACCAGTGCCAGGCTCAGGCACTCGCTGCAGCCAGAGACCTGCACAGCTGCGTGCCTGCTCAGAACCTCCGTCTGAGTTCCCATATCCTTTTTCAATACGGTTTTAGGGCGTGTTGTCACCATGCTAGAGAAATTTACCGGTGTTCTCTGCTTCCTGCCTGCCCTCGCGCTCCCCGCCCTCGCGCCCCTTCCTGTGACGGCCGCTGCCGCTCTCCGCTCTGCGCTGCCACGCACTCTGAGGAGCTGCCGAGATGGCCGCTTTTAAACCTGCCGCCGTTCTCAGCCACACCCCCTGCCACGTCAGCCTTCCTGTTCCTCTCAGGATTCCCGCTCAGACTCGGGTCTCCTCGCTCTGCTCCGGCTTCGCCGTCTCTGGGAAGCCCGGCCCCTTCTCTAATCCTCAGTAATTAAAGGAGCAGCTCTCACCACTGCCGCTGCCGGTGCCGCTCTCCGCTCTGCGCAAGATGAACTCTAGCAGCTCAAGTTAGTTCAGATGAGTCAGAAAATATTTTACAACTTTCAGGTTTGTGCTGAAATTTTTTATCTGCAAATTTTCAGCCTCTCATGTTCAAATGTCTTTAGTGGACTAAAAGAGCTGCATAAAAGAAACAAACAAAAAATCTTTTGCAGCAAGACATGGATAAGAGCATTAAAACCTTAAAATGTCAAATAATAAACTAAGGCTACACTACTCAATTTAATTAAAAGTAGTGAAAAAAATGAGAAGTTAAATTCACACAGCTCTGGGTATCTTTTGCAATCTTATACCTGCTGAAACAGATTCTTTTCACAGTGGATAATAGTGTTTTACACTGACAAAATTGCCACACTAAATTTGGCTTTGCCACCTTTATGGATTCTTTAGGTAGCCTCTCTCATAAGAAAAAAAGCTAAGTGGAGATACCTGCATCTTGTTTTAAATAAGCAAATCTGCTCATGCTGGCAAGTCTTACAAAAAAACTATATTACAAGTGCCAACTGTATACTCTAAATAGAACATTTCAAACTACTGTGTAAATGAAGACTATCCCATTCCTCTGATGACATGTACTGTGAGCCCAACATGCCTGAGAATGCACTGTTGATCATGTTATGTGGACTTGACCTGGGCATGCTAAGTGCTCTTTTGTCAGAGAATTCTGGAAAACAGGTTACTAAACTAATACAGAAAAACAAACAGACAAACAAACCACAAAAAAAAAGCCCTAGAAACAAAACAAACAAAAAAACCCCAAACAAAACCAACAAACACATTTATAAAATAGAAATAAAATAGAAAATCAGCAAGCTACCTCTGCAAGAAATTTCCAACTACAGAATCTAGTAAGATTTGCCAAGTTTAATCAGTACTTTGAACAGCTTTTTCTAAAATGCATTATTTCTGCAGCATAGTTTTAGGACTATTTTATCTCATGGCATTAATATAAAATATTTTCCCCTTGTTTAGTTTTATATAACCACTATCAATAAATTAATATTGTGTAGAACAGATCATTAAAAAAAATAATCCACACCCCCCCCACAAAAAACAGATGGTTGAAAATGGCAACAGACTTAATGAGGAAACAGCAACATAAAAGAGAATCCTCCAAGTGATCAAGGAGAAAGTCAGTGACACAAACATGAAGACTCCCTAGAAATATACCTCATAATGTGTTTTTCCAGTCTTCTGCAAATGAGAAACTATCACATAGGGATTTCATGCACGGTTGTGAGAAGAATACTGTCAACTTTGCTACGCTGAGTTACACTGAATTTGACTGCCAAATGATCGTGAAAAACTAGTCAGCTACTCGTAGCTCAAGGTGATTACCGATAATGAGCTTTACTGAAGAAAAAATAACATCAAGTTCTCTAGACAAAGCAAGCCATAGGAACCACTGAAAATACCCATAAGTTAGAAAGTTCTATAATTTTACACAGGAAAGCTGAATTGGTCACATAAGTCAACTACAGATCTCTGTTAGTGTTCTGCCTACTCCTAAATTACTATACACTAACTTTGAAGACAAAGTTTTCACTGCCAGCTATCTAGGAAACACTGTGCCTTTAAAACACTCCAACTACACTACTGGTATTTACCATGCACGCTGCTATAGGTTACAATTCTTAAGCTAATACAAAAAATGATTGCCCAGTTCCCAAATGAATAAGCAAATACATGAACGTTAGCCTCTCCCATAATCTGTTCCTTCCTCTTTCTGGGAAATCAAGGCCTTGATCATTATTCAAAGGCTATCAACATATCACGACCTTTTTAAACTAGTCACTGGCTCCTATTCAGATGGCAGCAGTCTTGAAACCCACAAATAATCATAGAATCATCATCATCAAATGGTTTGGGTTGGAAGGGACCTTAAAGATCTTCCAGTTCCAATCTCCCTGCAGGGATCAGGAACACCTCCCACTGGATCAGGTTGCTCAGGGACCCATCCAACCTGGCCTTGAACACTTACAGGGAGGGGGCTTCCACAACTTCTCTGGGCAGCCTGTTCCAGTGTGTCACCATCCACACACTAAAGAATTTCTTCCTAATATCTAACCTAAATCTTCCCTTCTCCAGTTTTGTTCCATTACCCCTTGTCCTCTCACTACAAGCCCTTGTAAAAAGTCCCTCCCCAGAAGGCTGATATAAGGTCTCCTCAGAGACTTCTCGAGGCTAAACAGCCCCAGTTCTCTCAGCCTGTTCTTGGAGAGGTGCTCCAGCTCTCAGATCATCTTTGTGGCCCTTCTCTGCACTTTCTCCATGACCTCCATGTCCTTCTTATGTTGGGGGCTCCAGAACTGGACACAGTATTCCAGGGGGGGCCTCACGAGAGCTGAGTAAAGGGGAAGAATCACCTCCCTGGCCCTGCTGGCCACAGTTCTTTTGATGCAGGCCAGGACACAGTTGGCTTTCAGGCCTGCAAGCACACATTGTCAGCTCATATTGAGCTTCTTATCCACCATCACTCCTAAGTCCTTCTCCTCCAGATGGTTTTTCACCCATTCTCCACCCAACCCATATTTGTATTTGGGATTGCCCTGACCTAGGTGCAGGACCTTGCACTTGGCCTAGTTGAACATCTCGCAGTTTGCATGAACCCACTTCTCAAGCCTGTCAAGGTCCCCCTGGATGGCATTCCTTCCCTCCAGCACGTTGACCTCACCACAGTTTGGTGTCACCAGCAAACTTGCTGAGGGTACACTCAATACCCCTGTCCATGTTGCTGACATAGACGTTAAATAGCAGTGGTCCAAGTATATGCATCTCAATTACACGAGAGATAATGTGTCATGGGCTGTTACACCAGGCAGGACATACGACCAATATAGGAGCTGCAGTTTTGACCCTACAGTGGTCCAATTTATTGGCAGACAGACCTGCATCAACAGAAGTGTGACAGAGCACTGAAGAGAACAGGGGACTTATACCCTCCCCACTGTTTTGTGACAAATTTATAAACAATTCCTCTTCTCAAGCTAACAACTGCAACAAGGACTTTGGAGACTGAGAGAAAAGACACCGTAAAAATCCTTGCTCGTTCAGAATGAATTAATCCTTGCCAGAGTCAGATCGATCTTCTCCTAAACTGGTATCTTGATCCCCAGTCTACCTACTTTTTCTAAGTCTTTAGATAGTTTGCAGTATTTGTTTCTGTGATAGAGGATATTTAACAATGGATACACAAGATAAGAATACTCCGTAATCATAAATACATTTGAAAATTATTTACAAACAAAGTAGGATATTGCTTTGCATTTAAGGTCACTGAATAAGACCCTTATGTTCTACTTTCTCACCAGCAAACTGTGCTTTTACAGCAGTATTGTACAATCCTAAATGTTTTCTTTTGAAATGCTGCTGCTTTTCTATCTTGTGAGAGAGAATTAATACAGAGGCCTGAATAGTGCAAGCAAGTATTCTTGCCTGGTATAACTGCTCATTTTCCCAAAGAGTATGTAATTTCTCTGAAGGATTTACTGAATTGTAATGAACAGTATTTCTGAAAAGTCACAATAAAACATAGGTTTTAAAAATATCATTTGATAGTGCTGGGAACTTGTCAGATCCCACACAATCCATTCTCCTATGCTATGATGCATGATATTTGGCACATAATGTACTTACGTTTTTTGTTTGCAAAAGGAAGACATTTTTCCCTCCTGTTCTTCTGACCTTTATTCTTATTATCAAATACTCTTTCCAATTTAATTAAATTATGCAAAACTACTCTTTGTGAGTAACGTTAGAAGAATTTTGTCCATCTCTTGGAATGAGGTACTTGACACAGTTTATGCAGTCAGCTTGTGCTTCCAAACTCTACTTAAATAAGAAAATATTGGTTTCAAAAACAGTGCAAAACCAGGAAAAAATTAGAGTCTCGTGTTTTGTATCTCAGGATTAGCTATTATATCTAGTCAGGAATTAAAAATGTGTTAGTACAAAGAACAGTTTTTCTAACCAAGTACAGAGATTTCCTTGTTAGTACTGGAGCTGAACACTTGTGGAGGAAAAAGGTGCTGATAGTGATCGAGAGAAAAGTAGAAAAGCTTGAATTTGATTGCCCTTTATCATCCTTGTTGCCGATTTTCTGCAAGGGTTTCTCCAACTTTGAAATACCATTGTTATTTTAAATAACTAATTAGTTTCCTTATTGGGAAAAAAAAAAAAAAAAAGTAATTTGATCTAGGAAGACATTTATTTCAATTTCATCATGTTATGACTATTTTCAGTGATTAGAAAAAGTTCTTCCAAATGCTGTCTTCAATTCATATTCAATCAGGGATGATCTGTACTGCCTACATAGCATTACCTCATCTCACTAGATTTTACAGCAGCTACATGTTATCTATTGAGATTTTAGGATGTAATTTCCTGTGAATGACAGAAGCTGATAACAGTCCAAATCGTTAAACTGAGAGCAATACTCACTTACTTTTTAGAATATTGAAAATATATGCTACATCCATTACATAAATAATTGAACATTTTTTGTTTAAGAAGTACTTCAGTGCTCCTACCCTGCTGGAAAGCAATAGCAGCTTATGTTCTTCTTTAGTTGCTCCACCCACCCTTCCTACAAGATCAACATTATTCACAGAAGATCAATAGGACCATTATAAAATGTGTTCGCTATAATTAAGAAGGCAGGAGTCTTATATTTATGTTGCAGGATGCATTAAAATACCAACAGATGTCAGGACTGAGTTAGCACTCTCTCAGCTACACCAGTTATTCCTCACTAAACCATGTTTTATTTATTTATTTGCTTCAAGTGCCACCAATTTCTACTCCCTCATTAAGAACCTCATGCTCTAAATCTAATAGCCCTGCAGGAAATGTATTTCTTTACATCCTTTGGTGAGGAAACAGAGTTTAAAGAACATGGAGTGGAGGGAATATCTAAGGACTATGCTTCAATTTCCTTACAAAATTAATTGGGAAATTTCTTCAAATATTAAACAGAGACCAAAATAGGGCTTTGTTTTGGGGGAGGAGTAATGAAATCAAACAACCATTTACGCATGCTTGTTTATAAATATGTACATATATACACATCCCATATGCTTATATTGATATAGTTTAACACCTGAAAAGGATCTTACTACTATTCATAGCAACTTTATTCCTGCAAAGCATGTAAATTATTTTTATTTTTTTCTAGGGCTGAAACCTTAAGATAGAAGACTGTGTTTTCTGCTTTGCTTGTTCAACAACTTTTGTCAGTAACAATTCTTTACAAAGCTCTCAAATTATGTGTTTATCTGAAAAAGGATCTAGACTCTTATCCTCCATGCCTGATGCACACTCAATCAAGTTTGGTACATGTTAAATACTCTTGGAATACATCCTAACCAATTTGATTAAGTACACAATTACTCAGACAAAGACTGAAGTATATCACAGAGGGCTGTTGGATCATAATAGAAAATAAATACAAGGAAACATAGTCTATCTTGTATAATTGCAAATATCAGAGCACAATAGCCCAAGAAGCAGAGTATTTACAAAATTGCAATTAATTTTTAGTATCATATACTAGTATTGTTAAGTATCTGCACATACGGTCTCTAGAATATTGTTATAATCAGAATTGGTATCGAAGACTTCCATATCAAAGAAGCATTAAGTGTGCACAAACACATCCATGCATGTAGAAATAAACACACCTATGAATCTATAAAGGCCATTAGTATTAGGTGGAAGGGAAAAATAAATTTTAAAAAATCTTGCAACTATGTACATCACAATGATGATTTAAGGAAGTCATCCAAAGGTCTTCTACTGAATCCATAGTTTTTTTCAAGACAAGCAGTTTCAAGAATTGCAAAAAGAAATAAACAGTGTTTGTCCGCAGTGAGTTTCCTTTTTCTTATAGCAGCAAGTTTATTATGTTACACTCTAGAGAGATGCTTAACACTGTGTTAAAACCAGTGTTCAAGTTTTTCTTAAAGCTTGAAGGATACTCTCAGAAAGATGACATGATGACAGGAATATGATGAATCACAAAATACCATACATTGTCCTTAGAGTTAAAGCTGTCAAACTTGCAACTTTACCCATTACCATAAAAAAATATTTATTCCATTATGCAAAATGACTCATGTTTTTTTAAATGGCATACCACTGAAGGACATTCAAAAATAAGTAGTATATCTGTTTGGAAAAGGATTTCAAGAATCTGGCACCAAAGTGAAGTGAAGACAAAAAAACCCAAATGTCAGTCAAACTTTGTTTTCCATTAAGTTTGAAGAAATTTTACCAGAAGAATCTCATCCCAAAAAATTATATTTATGATCATATGGATGTATAATGAAATATTGCACAAATTTATACAGTTGGACAATACTGTATTTCTCCAATGTAAAAAAAACAAAACAATTTGCCAGAGGAGGAAGCAGTTACAAAAGGAACAATTTGGAAAAACTTCTGAGGCACAAAGGGCTGCTGTTAGGAGAGCCTCATTTAAAGCTGATAATTGCAATGGGCATCAAGGGCAAAAAGAATTTCTCCTACAACACTGAGAGCAAAAGGGTAAACAAGAAAAATGTGGGACTTCCATGGAACAGTGCAGGCATTTCAGCAACAGCAGGCACAAGCAAGGCTGAAGTACTCAATGCTTTCTTTGCACAAGTCTTCACAAACAAGGGCTTCCAGACCTCTGGGAAGAGGGACAGTGTTCACAGTGGAAAGCAACAATCAGCAGTGGAAAGCAACCATCAGCAATGGATGAGTCAGAGATCTAGGTAATGATAAAAATAATTCCATTCCTTCACCTCTTAAACTGTTAAAGTGTAACTGAATAGAGACATAAAGATATAAAATACTGACAGCATTTTTTCCACTGCATTTTTAATTCAAATTAGAATACTTTTAAACCTCTCAGCTCTGTGGCATACATACGTAGTTAAACATACCAAAAAGTATCAGAAAAAATTACTCTTAAACCAGATCTATTTTAAATGTCTTGCTTTGAAGTGAATAAGAAACAAATAAAGAAAAATAAACTAGTGTTACTTGATAATAATTCAATTAGAACTGACTGAAATCTAACAGAGGATTTCTTGCACATGTAACAGCCATCACACTGCAGAAATATAAAATAAACCATTATTTCAGTTACCCACTGAAAAGAATCCAAAGTTTTGAAAATGATATCTTAAATGTACCATTGCAATGGAAATGTTGGTGATTTAATTAAGAACTGAAGAACTGCACTCTTTTTGAAAGTAACCCAGCAGGTTCCTAGTAAATGATCTGTAATATACAAACTAGACTAGTTCAGCTAAAATCCAACAAAGCATTAATTGTGCTCAGGAAAAAAACTGCAGATAAACAAGTGATTGGAATGGTAAGCAAAGCCTTACACTTAGAAAAGTCAGTCTTGCTTTTCAAAGTCAAACTGCAAAGATCATTCATATGGACTTACCGTCTAGCTCTCCATATTACTATATCCAGACAGGATGGAATTTCAAGTCATTACTCAAAAAAATGAAGGAATGCAGAAACAATTGGCATGGATCACACCTTTTAGGTGCTTTTTTAGGTTACTGTTCTCAGGTCTAGATGGTTCATGGCCAATGTATTTTAATTTTATACTCCTGTTCTGACCAAGTTACGATGAGTATACATTTAAATAGATTTCTCATCAAAGTATCCTTTGAACAATAAGGTGATCTGCCTTGCCACTTCCCCACAGACAGTTATTGTCTTGGCAAAAACTTATTTAATAGAAAGAAAATGCAAAGAAAGGTTTCAGATTACACTAGGATAACATGCTGGACTGCTTCTACAGATTTGAATTACAGGCCACTATGATTTTCTCCACATTATGTTTTAAATAAATTAAGACAAGAAATGTAGGCATTTGAAACTTTACAATCAGCTGAATACAAATGCCATTTTGATCCAAAGACTGCCTTAGAAAGAATACATCAGATATTTTCATTAATAGCTAAAGGAATTCATTCCATTTGCTGCTAAGTAGACTGACTCTACTAAAGAATTGAAGCGTTGTTAAGTATAGTGAACATACTATTCATATTGTGCAATTTTATGAACTTATCTTTACACTGCAGAATTAACCCCTTTTACATCTTTAATATGGAATATAACCTTACCTCAGTACTAAAAAAACCCTGACCTGCTGAGCCGTATATTTCAACAGAAATTTATTTCTGAAACACATGAAGTACAACACAGTAATACTGATACATGATTAAAAGAAGTGATTGCTTGTCTAAATATGGAAACTAGCTGAATTTTAGCACAGAGTTCAATTTATCTCTCATTATAAAAACTGTGATACAATTTTAATGGACGATACCTTTCTAAGCACTTGTCACAATCCACCCAAAAGCAGATGCATTTCAACAGCTGTTATAGATGTGACTGGACATGTAAGCAAACAGTTCAAGCTACAATATTTCTACAAATGTGCTTAGAAATTTGTAAGAATAGAAAGCTAACAGAAATAGAATTTGTTTTAGTAGATTTTAATCATGCAAAAAGATTAGGGATGTTCTGAGTACACACACAAAAACTGTTTAATTGCTTGCACAAACGTGTGTACACTTACATGAGTGTTCACTTTACATTTTAGGTAAAGAACATGCTTTTTATTCGGACCTTAGGACTGTGAATGTGGTAAGATCAGGATAAAGATTATGTTTTTAAATCAGTTGATTCATGCAGCTGGGCTATAACATAATATAATGAACATGAAAATATTTTTTTCTGTACTGTCTAAAGCTTTCTTCGCTGCCAAATTTGGAGGTGTACTGGATTTGCATGGCAAGCTAGTGGGGGGCTACAGTGGTGCCTTCTATGAGAAGCTGCTAGAAGCTTCACCCATGTCCAAAGGAGCCAATGCTAGCTAGCTCCAAGATGAACACACCACTGACCAAGACTGAGCACATTAGTGATAATGTTGGTGCCTCTGTGATAACATATTTAAGAAGAGAAAACAGTTGCTTCAGCCAGGAGAGATGAGTGAGAATATGTGAGATAAACAACTCTCCAGACAACAAAGTTAGTGAAGGAGAGGGAGGAGGTGATCCAGGCATCGGAGCGGAGTTTTGCCTGCAGCCTGTCTGTGAAGACCATGATGGTGAACATTGTCCCCCTGCAACAGATGGAGGTTAATGGTGAAGCAGATATCCACCTGCAGCCCATGGAGGACCCCATACCAGAGCAGGTGGCTGCCTGAAGAAGGCTATGACTGAATGGGAAGCCAACACTGGAGTAGAGTCTGGGCAGGACCTGTGGACCCAAGGAGAGAGGAGCCCATGCTGGAGCAGGTTTGCTGGCAGAACTTGTGACCCCATGAGGGACCCACAGCGGAGCAGTTCATGAAGAATTTCAGCCTTTGGGAAGGATCCAAGCTGAAGAAGTTCATGGAAGAGTGTCTCCCATGGGAGGGATCCTACACTGGAGATGAGGAAGAGTGAGGGGAGTCCTCCTCCTGACTAGGAAGGCGCAGCTGAGACAATGTGTGATCTGATCACAGTCCCCATTTCTTGTTCCCCGGTGCTGCTGAGGGAGAGAGAAATTGGGAGCAAAGTAATTTGAGCCCAGGAAGGGGTGGGGGAAGGTGTTTTAAGATTTTGTTTTATTTCTCATTATCTACTATGATTTGATTGCTAATAAATTAAACTAACCTCCCCAGCTCAAGACTGTTTTGCCCATGTCAGTAATTGCTGAGTGATCTCTCCCTGCCTTTATCCTGACCCGCAAGCCTTTTGTTGTATTTAGTCTCCCCTGTCCAGCTGAGGAGGGGAGCAATAGAGTGACTTTGGTGGGCACCTGGTGTCTTGCCCGGGTCAACAAACTACAGCAGGACAAAAAACTAAAAGCAAGCTTCAAGGGTGGGAAAAACATACTAAATGTGAAGACAGGAAGACATTCAGTATGACCAAAAAGCTTGGGATTTTTTTACTAAGATCACTGGTTTTTTCCTCATTTTCAATCCACAAAACAGTCTAGCCTGCTCTGAAATTTTAAAATCTATGAAGCCCAAAGGGGTACCAAAGCTAAGGTCTGTTCCCTCAAGAACAAGTAAAAATCTCTCTTTAAGGTGGAGGGAAAAATGCTACAGTAACCTACCACTGACATTGATTCTGCATCTGTTCAGGACACAATTTTACTTTTCCTATTCTGCTGAAGGAAAACAAAATCAAATCCATCAAGTCATTTATAGTCTTAGACATTTCAGTTCAGTATCATTAACAATCCAATAACCATTAATAGAAAAAAAAAATTAGTGACAAGAGCCAAATACATGAAAATATCAGTTACTCCTTGGACAGAGTTCAATAGCCTTTGACTTTCAACAAATGTGAAGCACCTAATCTTTTAAAATCAAAGTATTTAAACACATCTGGAGAATATTATTATTTTTCCCAAAAGGAATGATAATCTGCTTCCTGGGATTTTTCTCTTTGGTTTTGATTTGTTTGTTTTAGAAGAAATAAGGAAGTTGCACAATGTTTTTTATGCTTCACGGTGAACCAGAATGAAGAACCGAAGCAGTGTCACATAACACAAAACTCTCCCTGGGAGTATGAGGGGGAGTTTTGAGTGAGGAATAAATGCAGAATCATGTCCTCAGGCCTTACTCACCTCTTATTTGGAGCTCCAGTGTAATTGTAACTGACATTAAAAAGGCCAAAAACTTGCTCCTGCAGCAGTGCTTTGACGTTAGAGCTTCTTATTCATGCTCTTCAAAATCATATTAATGCCAGTGTATTTTCAAAGGAAGATTGAAATCTTCCTTCAATTCCACCATTCATGGGGTCCTCCCATATGACCCTGTTCAGTTCTCTTTTAAAAGGAGAAGTAATGGCTGAACTATGCCTTTGATCCTGCCCCCATTTTTTTTTTATATTCTAGCAGTATAGAATTGATACAGTTTCAGGGGCTGCTTTGAGAGTCTTTTTGTAGTTGGAAGCTCAATAATTCCTGCATTTCGGCTGCAAGAGGATCAAACCACAGCAATCTTTCAGGCAAAATCCTTATCTTGATACAGGTACAGTCTAACTCCAGCCACAAACTCATGATAAACTGCAATAGTCTTTCATCTAATTCTCCTATAAAAGCTTGATAACTGTTAAAGAGCATACCCTAAATATATGTAAACCACATTTCTTTTCACATTCACTGAAATCTGATCTCACAAGCTTAGACAGGGGAATTTCTGAATGAGAAATATGTTATATGAGGAAGAATCTATGAACTCAGCCACAGAGGGGAAAGAAATTCTCTTTGAAATCCTTTCTTTGTTTTAGGCATAAAACCTGTACAACCTCTCCACAGCAATTTTAAGAGTTTATTCTTTAAAGCCAAGGTCATGCAGCCATAGCAGCTAGTTCATGCTCAGAGGGGAGGTAATCATCCTCTGTTCTTCTCAGCAAGTGCTCTTTGCTGAGGTCAAAGAAATGGGGCAGTGTAACACTGGAATCCATTACAAATTAGCATAATGTCACCACCTCTCTCTGTGACATTTAAAATGAGCACAGATGAAGGACAGTGTGGAAAACAATGCAATTACAAATAAATGGATCCAACAATATTTCTGGGAACCAGCAAGAAACTGCTACTGCATGGAATGAATCCTTTAACAAAATCCAATATTTGTTCTGTTTTCCTTTTTTTCTCCGTCATTACCATTAAAAAAAAAAACAAACAAACACAACAAAACAAACTAAACCCCCCAAATTCCAGTCAGACACTCATTTCTGAAGGCAAGAAACCTAAACAAAACACATCCACAAGTTTGCATCGTGTACTAATACAAAAAAAGAGAACACATGTAAAGGTGAGAAGAACAACATCTCAGCACCACAATGCAGCACTGCTGTGAAGCAATCTGTGAAGATGAGATCTCTGCCTCTACACTGACATCTAATCAGACTTTAACACCTTTGAAAATTCACAAAAAAATATACAAAATATAAAGAAAGGGGGAAAGAAACATACAAAACCCAGAAACAAAATGTGTTATCTTGTGTTACACAGTCCAACAGTAATTTAACCATATTCTTCAATGAGCTCTGGTCAAAAATACAGGAAGGGAACATAAGTACTGATCTTTACATAGCAGGACAGAGTGAGAAACAATTCAGCTGCTTTTCAATAAAACCTGACAACTTCCATTTCTTCCTACCTTTCAAAAAATAAAAGTGGAAGTAGCTAAAAACTTCAGTCCTAACATATTCTGAAAACATTTTTAATTTTACATCTTTTCTGAAACATGATAGCTAATTAGTTATTTGATTATCATAATCAGAACTACTAATCACTGCAGCCTTGATGAAAATTCAGTGCTTATCCCAAGAGGGTTGCGGTCCAGTAAATGTGTTGACAGGCTATTTGTTATTATAATAGAAATGCATCATGATAACATACAGCAGAAAACAAAAGACAAATACGGATTAATACTATCTGTGATACTTCAACGAAAGAAAAGATCAAATGTAACCTCTAGGTCAAATTATTTGGTTCCCATTCAGGCAAAATTTCTTGTCAGTTTTGTATTCAGAAGCCTAGTCTCCTAGTGAATGAAAATGACCAGTGATGAGCCACAGCACAATGTTTCCTTAAAATCGCTAGGCAGTTAACTGAAAAGTTACAGAAAGTCTGTTTTATAGTTCAGAAGTGCAATAAAAATATTGCAGGTAGGAACAATATATATGAAAAAGCATTCTGCCTTTCATAAAGTTTTTCCTCTAAATGACCTAAAAAATTATTTATTCTATATAATTTTTACTGTGTATTTTTACCTTTATATCAAAGTAACCTCCCCTTTAAGAAATACTTAGCAGTACCACACCTTTTCCTGTGAAAATTACCACAGAAAACTGAAATTAGAAAAACTGGTTTTGCCCAAGAAGTTGCAGTGTGCCAGCACACTAGAGGACTTATTTTTAACCCCATTCCTTCAGCCTGTAATTTCAGAAATGAAATAGTCATGGGGTTGCTTTAAAATACTAAATTACTATTATCTGCTCCATAAGTTGGAACTCTTCTCTCTCCTTCTCATATTTGCCTTTTTATTTTTATTATTTTTATTATTTTCAGCAGGTAACATTAAATGTCACCCAAGCTCCACAAAAATACCAATGCTATTACTTTTTTCTTTTCTTTTCTTTTTTTTCTCCTCTTTTCCCTTCAAGACTAACAGCTGCCAGAATTGTGGCTGTCAAAACTGGCAGCTGGGAACTTTTCCCATACTCGCCAAAGAGTTGATTTGAGATATGCAAATAGAGTTCTCCAAAAATTGTCCAAGGGGTCCCAAGAGGCACTACTAAGGTTAGATACTTTCTTCTCAACTCTGTGAAGCCACTGTATCTTCCAGTCTCCCAGAAATAGAAGGCAAGAATTCAAGACAAAGAGATGTCATTTTCACAATGACTTCATAGAATAGCTGTCTATCACTCTACAATGTAAATGTATATGGCTTCCACTGTCACAATTTCCAAGTAATCTCAGTTTTTCATGTATGTATATTCCCACCATGACTACCAAACGTAGAAAAAATAGGATTGTATTTTAATGCTAAGAAACTGAGGAACAAAAATGGAAAATAAACATATATTTCATGGATATTCATATTAATGAAGACACTGAAAAGAATACTCTGTCCAGGAGAGACAAATGCAGGACTCTGTTGACATGCCTTCATAATGTGAAGGGAGACTAAGAGTAACTGATTAATTCTTACACATCCATGATATTGATTAAATGGAGTCCAAGTTTGCCTACAGGAATGTCAGGTGGGACAGGATGAAAGAGCATACCAAACTCAATTCTGCAGATTTCTACAGATCTGTTACCCTGTCAAAAGCATCCTAGAGTTAAATTCACTTCTTGTAGATTTTAATAGCTGGCTCTAGACTACTTCCAAGGATCCAGGTCAGATTTGCTATAGCACCCTAGTTCTCTTTTTTTTCTTTTTCTTTTTCTTATTTTGAAGCCCAGTAAGGTACTTGCATTCATTTAAACCCCATGGATTCCCTCAACCTCTGTGAGTTCTCAAAATATAGAAGATTTGGAGAAAGTTCTCATTAATGAATTTTTACCTTTACTCATTAATTTTATGGTTTAAAGTCTTTCTTGTAGGCAGACATACTTCAGCATGTACCTCAGTGTATATTGTATGTTCTCATGTTCCTCTTGTACCTCATTAAAAAACTTCCACTGGATATCTAGTAAAATAATTCTGCATGATGGTGCAGGAAGACTGAAGCAAAGACAGCACTGAATTCTTCAACTTTCTTTCCATCTTCCTATATTTGCACTCTTCTTTATATTTGAATATGGAGAACATACTATTTCCTATGAGTTTGACTTAGCCTGTTTTTTCAAAAGCTCAAAATGTTCAAAACTCTGAAAGAGTCTTAGACAGTTGGACAGGGTCACAAACAATTGTCATACTCAGAGTAATAAACTCATGTCTTCAGAATGTCAAAACAACACCACACACCCTACCCCACACCTCTCTTTTTCTTTTCAAAAATGTTTCCACTTTTTCAGGAAATTCCGTGTGTCTCAAAATAAACTTCTACCCTTTAAGTACAAAAGGCTGACTATTGGAAAACATGACTAGTATAAATATTGGTATTGTGTTATACAGGGGGAAAAACATTCAGCATTTTGTTCTGTGATCACCAACTTGAAGAAGCTTCATTTGCAAATTGAATTCAGAAGTCTTGGGAAACAAAATTTTTAATACTTGCTAGCAACTGGGGGGAAAACATCAACATTGTTTTCCTTAAAGCTACAGAGAATGGATATACAGAACAAGATGAATAGTAATAAAATGGGACTCCAGAAGACCAACTAGGGTGCCAGACAAACTATGAAGTGTTTTTAAATGCAATCACAGCATGAAAAAAAAACCCTTTATTTGAAGAAAAACAAAAGAACACCTAAGTATAAAAGAAATACTGCATTATTAGAAAGCATATAATTAGTCTGATAAGGTGCAATTTCACTTTGCCACAATTTACATCTTGTTAACTACTTCAAAATAACTACCTGAAAGTCACTTTTTACCTCTTTGCAAACAGGAGGAGGGTAAACACATTCTGTGGTATCACAGCACACTCAACCTTTTGCCAGCATACTGTAGCTGACACTTGGCAACCTAAACCTTGGATCACATCAGAGGAACTGTGTCAACATCAAAACCAGTTCTCATTGATCCGCAGTGTTCATGTTAATAGACTGAAAATATTTTGGCTAAAACATTAATTCTTTGGGATTTTAAAAAAGTTAACAGTGTATTTTGTACATGCATAAACAAGACTGGAGTGATGAATTTTGCTGTCCGACAGAGGTAGATCACCTCAGCAAATAATTTCTCACATTAAGAACCTTACTTAGAGAATTTGAGTGACCTTGTATAAACATAGTCTCTCTTTCTATCCAAAATTAAAATGTAGCATGATTTGACAATCCATCATTTTCCTTCCTTCCTACAAAATAATAGAAAGGTGTAAATCCCAAATGTGTTACATAAATTATGCATATTGTCTATACACTACAGAATTCTGACAACACAGGCATTTCCGTAGCTTCTAATTGGGCTTTTTACATATAAGATGTTTCCCACTTGGAAGCAGCTAAAAATAAAGTAAGACCACCAATAAATGCAAAACAAACCCACAAAGATGGCATCACTTCACAAAAGAGAAGAGCTTTTTTTTTTAACTTTTCCCTGGAAGCACAGGAATTGGATCATGTTGAATTTAGTAAAGGTGGACATAAAGAGCCTGCAAGTGTAGGAAAGATATCTTTATAAGACAAAATCTTATGATAAGGCTGAAATTCAGGATTTATTAATACAAAATGAGGTGGCTTTGAGGGTTTGATATGTTCAAGAGTTTGAACATAATCCGAAATACTAGTTGGCAATACATATACTTCAATAAGAGAGCAAGAACAAAGGATCATGAGTTCCTACAAACTAAATGCTACTATGTCAGAACTGCTTTGTAAAAGTCCTGTCTATGAATACTCAGAAAGCTAAATCAAACCAAACATTTAAAGTTAGTAAGCAGAAAATTGGGTTTCCAAAACTAATTCCAACACTTAAAATAAAGGATCATACACTGCATCAAGCAAGACAGGTATCTTACTAATTTCAGTCAATGCTAGCAGGATTATGTTGCTAAGTGAAAAATTGAAGATATTATTTAGTTCTTATTAGCATAGCTAAAAAGAAAACTACTGAAACACTCTCTCAAAAGGTTAATGTAGTTGAATAATGGATTAAAAATTAAAACAAAACAAAACAAGTTATTTGAACAGTTGTTCACATTCAAGATCAAATCACTACTCTTGATCCTAAGTTATGTTTCTATTACAAGCTGGCTTATGTATTTATAAGAATACAATGGTAATTTCAAGTTTCAAGTAATCAAAAAATAGCTTGAAATTTAGGATTTTATTCATGATAGTCACTGAAATATATGTTTGTAAACATAATCAAGCCCTTATGGCTTAAGTCATTGTCAGAATATCACCCACAGGGTTACTAATGCTGATCGATTTCTTTGGAATAAAACACACAACAGAACTCAGTATTTGAAATGTCTGAAAGTAAAATAACCTGTGTCAGTAAGCCTTATTTATGGCTAGTGGATAATGTAACTGAAAAAAAATTCAGAACAAGCACACAGAAAAGCTTTTTTGACATATCCTAGCTGTCAAGAAGCATTAAAAGCAAACAAGGAAGCCAAACACCACAGTTTCTTATTAAGGTAAGGATATGGAACATAATCCTCTACAAAACTATTTACATACTAAATTTATATTCATTGTTTCAATAGTGAGTGAAAAAGTGTTTCATAAAAAGCTAAAAGAAGGAGAGAAGATGGATAAATAAAGATATGATTTACAGTCAGAATTGTATGAAGGACTTAGCAAAATTGAAAATCTTTGAAAATATGCTAAACTTTGGTTAACCACAGAAATTCAGATTTCAGCCCAGACTCAATTTAACATCTATTACAACAAAAACAAACAACTGCACTGACTGCATAATTGTTTTCTATTTTGTAGTGGGCATTTCATTGTGTGACAACAAAGGCTGGTTGAGATTCAGTTACCTGAACAGAGCTGTCAAATGTAATTTGAAATGCCCCAGAGACTCCATCATGTGACAGATTATGATGCATCTGCTCTCTCATAGTGCAGATTGGACATAGGACTATTAAGTCAACTCTACCCTTCTGGAAGAACAGCACATTTAAGGTATGCCAGGGCATCCCAAACTGCATGGGACAACGATGTTCAGACACCTGAATTACACCCACAGTATGCAAATTTTTATTCCTTACTAACTTGGAACAGAAATCACATAAGATAATTTTTTGGTGTTTCCAGACATGTAGAACTGTACACACACTTTGGATTTCACTTTTATGCACCAATCTGTCTTTTCTACCTGTTCAGTTAATTTATTAGCACTTTAAAATAATGCAAGCATAGCTGGCATTCATGCTTCTCTCATCTCAGATACACTGAAGGCTGGATGTATAATGACAAAAATTACTTAGAAACTTAGGACTGGAACTGAGAATGAGTGGCAGACATGTCTCCATGTGGTATAATTGGAATCAGGTGACTGGGATGAGATGGAGACAGTGGCACTCAGAACACAGTAGGAAGACCTGAAACCTGAAGTCTCTTATTATTAAAAATAAATAATTTAATCTGCAAAACAGCAGCACAGCTGTCCACCTTAATTTTTTAACCAATTTATGGTAGAGCATCTATTGCATGATAGCTTTCTCAAGTAATTAAAAAAATATGAAGAGACCTGAATCCTAAAAGAGAGCCCCTGGAGATTTACCAAGATTTAGTTACAAAAAACCCCCAAACATAACATTAAGACCTTCTACCTAAAAACCAGTAACCCCTGCCTCTCCACACAGGTATGTGGATACCAGATCAATGTAACTCTGCATTACACTCTGTTACTGCTTCAGGACTTCCTACGCTTACTAAAAAGGTAGATGGACCCTCGTATGGAGCACACTCCCTTGCTTTTGACCTACTGCAAAATCACAAACCCTCCTCTCAGAGTCTGAATTTTTCGTGCCTGCTCTGTGCTATTCCTCGTGTCTGTGGGAACAGCCAGAAAGTACAACCATTGTACCTTTCAGTAGAAAAAAATAAATAAATTCCATTTTATTCTGAGGGTTCAGTCCAGTTCTCAGAGTTTATACAGTAAACTGATGTAAAATATTGTCAGTACCTATCTCTTAACTTATATTAATGTTTTATATAATGTATTTGATTAGAATGTATTTAATAAAAATCACATTATCCATTAGGTGAGTCACTGATTCCCCAAAATGCAAGGTTACTTATTTTGAATAACTTAGAGAAAGCTCTTCATTCCTAAAGGAGAGAAACTTAAAATGTATTTCAAATTGAAAAGAAACAACAAAAGCAATCAACAAACAAAAGAACAAGGAAAGGGAGCAAGTGCTTGGAACTCAGAAGGGAGCTAGAAGTATTGTGAAAGCAGAAGTGGTAATGAAGCAGAGAAGACTGGAGAGCAGTTGACATTACTGAAGGGCTCTCCCAGACAACAAGCAAATGTGGGTTTATTGCACTTGGAAGAAGAAAGGCAGAATAGGTTTAAAGACATAATTTCACAGTAAACCAGGATTTATCCTCTCTGCCCTTCATGGAATCTGTTTTTGCCGAAATTCTAGTTTTTAATGTAAATCCTTCAGACCCCCGAGAAATTCTCCTCATGCACTCACACTGTGTTTCCTGGCTTGAATGAGTTTGTTAGTAGATAGACACTGCCTCTGCCTCATGCTTGAAAAGTTTTGAATGTAATTGACTGTCAATGATATGATGATTTATAATGCAATCTGCTGCTACTTCTGCTGCTGCAGATAACTCTAATTTGCCTCTATTGTATTAGATATGATGAACTTGACAATCATTTTCAATTTTCATATTTGGCTTTCATTCAGGTTGATGTGGCCAGTAACAGCGCATTTTCATTGTTCTCCCCCAAAAGCAATAAAGGAACAGGAGCTTGTTTTATATGAAGCAGTTGGCTGTTTCCAAAAGACTCATTTATTGTGCAATGAAGCTTCTGCCAAGCAAAATACTTAGCAAAAGTATGGACTGAAAGTTTTGTTTTAAATCTTTGTTTCTCATCAAATCAAACACTGGTCCCATTGTGCCACATGGGAGGAAAACATGTGACGGGCAGAGAAATAGGCTACAACCATTAGAGACACTGTACCAGCTGCTTAAGATTACACAGTTGCATAACTCTAGTCATACTCAGAACTGGATGTTTTGGGTTCTCTAGGAAAGACAGTTCATAGCTTCTGTTTTTGGGGAAAACTAATAAGTACTGGAAAGGGAAAGTGATAGAAAAGACCCCAGTACATGTAAAAATGAATTTAAAGATACACAAACAGGTACCATTTGACAACCCTGCAATTTACAGCTACTCTGTCTTGTAAGGCGTGAAGTTGAAATATTTGACTATTATTAGCCACAGAGATCAGCAAATAAGTCTTAAAGTGAAACACATTAAGCAATGGAAAGAGTTTGTGGCTTTAGATAGATAACCTAGCTTCCAACCTCTCAGTTGTATTTTCTCTTCTTACAAAGGAAACATAATGACACCTGCACTTCTAACTTGCCTTGGTATGCACAGACAAATGCTAAGATGTAAAAGTGACATATTTCCAGTCCACCTAGCAGCTTTTATTTACGGAGTTTCATCTGTTTCTTCATCTAGCAAAGTTTTGATAATTAGTTGCAATCCAGTTCTATCTTTACTTCTTTAGAAACAGGAAACTTTATTAGTTGATTAATATGCATTTGTTTTCTGAAAGGCTTTCTTTTAAAATAATTTGTTCATAAAGCTTGTAGAAGAAACAAAAGATACATCCATCCTTGATAAAATCCAAGTAATAAAATGAATTTGTATTGGGTAATTAATACATAATCACATCTCAGTGAAGGAAGCTGCATCACTTCACCTTTAATGCCTGGTGTTACTGAAGAAGAGATTTTGAATGGAGACAAATGTGAAACACTGATTAAAAATTCTAACAAGGAGTCAGCTAGAACAGTGAAGGGAGTATTATGATGTGGAAAAATGCCTGCAGTTACATACAGATAGGCAACATTTTAACAAGATAAAATCTTTTGCATGTGGCCTGTCTTTCAAATAGAATTTTACTTTTACTCTCTAAGCAGAATTTCAGAGATTCTCTGCCACTTCTGCTTTATTCACACAGAGCAACATTTAAGGATAGAAACCTAGCAGTGATCTGTGGCTGTAGACCATGACAGACTATACGGATTTCATTTCTCTACACCAGGTATTGTGTGTGCTCTGAGTAAGTATGCACATTTTCTCAGTCTTGAAAGTCAACAACCAACTTACATGCAGAAACATCAACTGACTTCAGCAGCACTTGGAGGCAAATGAATAAAAATCTCAAACTGCATCTACAGAACTGCAGCCCATATGTGCAAGAAAAAACTTGGCTCATTTTTCCTCAATGAAATGAAAAGATCCGTCCTTCAGTACAAACTAAGTGACTTTTTTAATTTGGCAAAAAACTTGTTCAGTGTAACTGTTTTTTGTCAATATATGCTGCTTCAAAAGTTAGCTTCCTTTCAGTCCCAGAAAGCAGAGGCAAAACAAAACAGAATATTTGTCTGAGAATGGAAACATAAAATTACAACATAATGACAATGCACAAACTATCACATATGTATTTGCAATTAATGTTAGTAGTTTTCAGATTATACCTTACTCAGATGTTAGTAAAGTTGAAAAAAACCCCAAAAACCTGAGATACAGGCTAGTTGTGGTTGATATACTAAATTGTAATTCACCCCCTTCTGCCTACTATGTTATTTGTAGACAGAGAAAGAAAAAATACAGACAAGCTTTTTTTGGTGGTATGTTTAATCTACTAAAACCTATTTGAGGTAATCCCTGCTCCACAGTGGCTCCCAGTGGGAGATGTAAGCTGGTAGCATTTCTACAAAAAACTGCAACGTCTCTTTTAAAGACTAGTCTAAGAATAGGGTACTGAGCTCTTTAAAAAAAAAAAAAAAGTTTTTTAAAGTATTTTATACATGCAATTGCCAGTATGACACCTCAAGCTAACAACAGAAGATGAAAAATCCCCTGTGCCTTTATGTGATAATATGCAAATGGCAAGTTGTTGAAAAATTTGTTGAAAAATGAACCACCATGCACATGAGCTGAGCACACAGTTCCTCACTGGATTAGGCTTCTGGGTTTTCAATCTTGTAACATTTTTAGCTATATATGCAAAATTTCAGCCTTCTGTACTCTAAGCACCAGATGAAGTTTTTAGGAGGTCTGTAGATTTTCATCAGAATAGTCACATATCCTAAGTGTTTTACTCACCCTATCAATGAAATTTATGAATATAAATTTCCGGGCAGAAAAAGGTATTCACTCTTTAAACCAGAAACTCTTTGAAATGTGGTGCTTCTATTCACTGCTCTATCAAAGAAAACAAACCCCACACACAACGCAGTGCCTGAGCACGTCACACAGTATACAGCTCCTCTGAACTGTGGAAAGCACTACCTGAATCCCGCGACACGTACAGAGCTCAAAAAATGAAGTTATTCTTAGAGCTTTTATGATCACATAAAAGCAATCCAGTGATGAAGAACTTCCCAGCATTTTACAGTGCAGCTTTGCTACTGAAGCAGCAGCATGTAGTTAGAGAATTCAGCTTTGCTAAAGAGATGCTTCCACATGCACACTTTGATGGCAACATCATAAATGCACTCCAATTAAAAAAAAAAAAAAAAAGAAGAAATAAAAAGTTTTCACTTGATTGCCTTACTGTTATCCTTTCCTTCTCCCCTTCACAGAACACACAGACCAACAATTTCTGACCTGACACTTAACGGCTCAGCTCCTGAATCAGTATGGGGCATATTTAACTGCAATTTTTTATTCACTACGGGTGCAGACACTTAGCTTTACACACCAGATCTGAAGGCACTGGTTACAGTTCAGACAAAATTGTATCACTGGGTGGGAAACCATAATATCAGAACCAGTGAAAGACTGAGTTTCTTTGAGATTGTACAAAATAACAGAAATAGAAGAAATATTTAAAAGGCATTATTGAAAAAGGGGTGCAGGTTTTTTCTCCAGTTGAGAAACGAACAGTAAGAGTGAGAGGAAAGGGGAATTCAACTGTCATACCAAGAGCTGGACTGCCAATGTTAGAGCCAGTTTTGATTATAGAGAGAACTGCAAGCAGCAAAGAACAGTAGCATGCTTATTGTCAGTGAATAGCATAATTAACTTTTAAAAGTATCTCTGAAAATGAAAAGAAAGTCAATATAGCTGTGATAATTGAACTAATCTTTGCAATGTCCATTTGAGCAAGAAAAATCTGTACAGTGGACTCCAAATCTAAATCTTCAGTCTAGGTAATTGCAGAGGTGTCTTATCTAATTTAAATATTTGTCGTTATTTTGGTTTTGAACATTTTGTTATGAATAAATAGCAATAAATGTATTTCCTGTTGTGTATCTTTAGAGGGTGTTTGTAGTGTTTCAGTTCTCAGATGTCAAATAATTTCTCAAACAGAAGTGGCAGTGGCATTTTCCACACATTACATGATATATTTTGCAAAATGGCATTTAACCAGAAACAAATTTCTCCTTTTTCTAAGCCTTGTGTTCTACTGAATTTCAGTTGCATACTGGCAACACTGTTGTGCATACCACCTGGAGCTGGGGAGCACCTGGCTTCTGATTTTCTTGATGCAGAGAGAGAAGTTCTGGTGCTGATTGAAATTTTGTGGCTGCATGCATTTAATGCATTTACCAAATTATTGTGCAGATTAGCACCTAATTTGGGTGTGTAACCACACTTTCTTTCTCAAGAAAGAAAGGGCTTAGAAAGGGGAAGAGCCTAGAATATGAAGGTCTTGCATCAGTTGCAGAGTCAGAATGTGACCAGTCAATATGTGCATCCAGCCCTGGGGATTTGTGTAGCTAAAGCCTCAGACTCATTTCCAGGCCCTGACCTTGATCTGTAAGCCCAGTTTTCTGTTACAGTGCAAGAATGCCAACTTAAAATACAAAATTGACTTAAGAGAAAACAAAACAATTTCTTTAAATGTCCACTAAAAATAACTTTTATCAGCATTATTTGGCTTTTCTTTCATTTTTCCATTATATGCAAAATACTCTCCTGTTTTTCCTGTTCACATCTTGAATTTCAAAATAGTAGCCTAAAAGAAAACACTCTGGATCAAATCCTTCAAGCTTGTTGCTGGCTCTGAACTTTATAAATTACATCAGAAAGAAAAAAGAAAACAAAAAAATCTCTCTTACAATCAGAGGCTTTGGGGTTGCATGCTGTTCTGGTAACTAAAATGTTCAGGTGAGATAATGCCAATTAAAAAAACACCAGTAAACATCATACTAGTTAAACAAAGACAACATTACAGTGCTGTCAAAATACTTAATCACAGAAGTTAATGCATGATGATAATGAGTCTGTGTCACTTTATGGGGAATAATAGCAAATTAAACAGAGGGAAGGTTTAGGTGTCCATCCATAAGGGTTACACGTAGACCAGGAAAGCATTGCACCAGTGCAGTTTCACCCTCCACTTAATTGCTACCTGCCACTGAAAAAGATAATCCTAGTCCTCTTCATCTCCTAGCACTCCTGCAGCAAGGAGATAGTTGGTTCTTACTGATTTGAGGAAAAAAAAGCCCACATAATTTTTCCTTTTAAGGCATACAAGATAAGCAACAGGAAACACCAGGGTATAAGAGCCGGGAGCATCCTTGTTGGCAGAGGCCTGTAATTACATCAGATTAGGTATAATGTGATACTATGCCCAAGGCTGTCAGTAATTTTAGCACTGCCCATTATATTTTGGTAGACACAGAGAGAGGGAAAGCTCTACTGTTTGCAAGAATTGCTGATCTGAATGTCTAGAGGATGGAATTGGAGATTATGGGAGCCATTTACTAAACAAGACAGACAATGCTTTGCAAATCCACCTGCTGACCCACAGGTCAAGCCTATTATTAGCAGTATCCTGAAGAAAATTGACACTTCAGCAAGCTAAAGTTTGTTTAAATTGTAGATTTTCTAGTGTGAGGGTACATATACTCCTAGCAATGTTTCTGTGAATAAATTAAAAATAACCTCCAGTGTATGTCATCTACCAACCAGACACTGCCCTCTGTGCTGCAATAAAAGTGAGGTTTCAAAACCATTACCATGAATTCTTCCTTACCACTGTTTAGTCTGAGGCTGTCTCTACTGTTCAGACTTCGAAGATTCATAGATCCTGTTATAAGTAATAGCTCTATTTACTGGCCCAGACAACTACTGGTTGTACCTAAACCACAGATGGTTTTACTCAGAAGCTACAATACTAACACACCAGGTTTAGCTCTCCTGTTTAAAGATCAAGTCAGAAGGTCACAGATAATACTGGAAAATTTGTCCAGCGCTTTGATAGTAGGAGAGAAAGACTAGTAAATAAACCAACTTCTTTCTCTGTTGCCCACAGAAATTTTCTGGGTATTAACCAGCTGCTGTCATGGCTACAGAATAGGATGGGTGAAGACTGGCATTGTTACTGCTATTACAACTCCCACATTTATTCTCCTTTCGATGAAATGGTAAAGTATGCTCTGGCCACCTGCCTTCAAAATACTGCACAAAAATGGCATGTAAATGCATACAGTTGCTAGTTACCACTGAATTTTGTTTTTGTTTGAGTTTTTTGTCCTTTTTTTATTCCAATAGATTGATAGATCTTTCAAGGATTGAGCATCAAGCAGTCTGTTAAGCTGACAATAAAAAGATATTCAAGATGGGGAGAAGGGCCAGAGGATAAGAATGACAGTGAATAAGATGAAAATAAAGGAAAAACAAATAATAAAACAATCCCCCTTCTCCCCACCCCCCCAGCTTCAAAGTAAAATTTAGTCTGTGCATCAATTTCTACACAGAGGCTATAAATCCAAGTTCTGTAGCCACATACTGAATTCACTAAGGGAAGCCACTTCTCTTTTTTCCATGATAAGGTGTCCCCTTCTGCCACTACAAGATGAGTAAATTACTCTACCTGTCTAACTGATCCCCACTATTCAGCCTGACACTGACAATGGCAGTGCACCTGTTAGTGTGATGGACAAGTGATTGGCAGCATGGCATTTGCTGCTTTCTATAATAAGTTGGTTATTATACAGTGATGTTGACAATCTAGAGAGACTGCAAATATTAAAGTGTAACTAGGTACAGGTTTGAAAAATAAAAAAAGAAGGTTATGGGTGAAATGTGACCCTGAATAAATTTTTATGCCAAAGGCTTCTTTCATTTTGAAAATAAAAATATCAAATTTTAAGTATGACACTTTTTCTTAGGAGCAAATCATTCCATTTAAATGTTGCCACCAAATGTCAGTTCTGAGTTTTCCCATAAATTGAGAAAGAAATTGCAAGTCACCGCCTTGATCAGCATCTCAGGCATGTAACATCTATACATGCAAAAAGCTACAGTCTGTGTATGAATATGTCTTCTGCAGCCATAGTAAATTACCACTATGATGCAGCTATTCTGTTTTCTTTCCCATGGTCCTACTATACTTCTCCCTTCTGCACAAGCACCACTCTGGACAGAAGTCTCACTGCACTATTTGATGACAGACAAAAGTTTCACCAGCTCTTAGCAGCTGGAAATTTGAATGGCCTTGGTTTATAACAGAGTTAAATGATGAGTAGATAATTTAACAGAGTTAAGGATGTTTGGGGGGTTGGACTCGATCATCTTCAGAGGTCCTTTCCAACCCTTACGATGATCCGATGATTCTATGTTAAAAAACATTAACCGGCTAAAAAAATGTGCTGGCCCACCTTGGAAAACCGAATACAGCTCTCTTCTGGAGCTTAGAAATAATAATAAGACCATTTCAGGCAAATGAATGTTTCATTCAAATCCAATGTCTTTTTCCCATCTGTTACTAATATCATGCAGAATAAAACCACTGTATGAATTTTGAGGTCATCTCATCCCTATCACATTTTCATTTTCATTTTTCATAGAGAGGAATTTGTTTAAGCCTCAAAATGAGGAATTTTAACCCCAGTATTATCCTGGCTAGCATTATTTATTGTATTGCTCTTCACTTAAATGTCTACAAACTTTCTAGAAGTATGTTTTTCATTATGTCAAACTGTAAAATTTAAGAGCACCAAATTGTTACTGTTTTCCATGAAAACATTTCACCTTGGAGTATCTTAGTTTGATTCAGCACAGGCAACTCATGCAAACTGTAAATCTTGAAGATTATGGTGTGACACCCCCAAAATGATAGGATTCTGATTATATTGTTTACATAAATAATATGTGACTGTCCTTTTCCTTTAACTGTGTCATAATACATGTATAATGATATGGGTTCTCTTCAGCAAATGTACATGAGTTTTACATGGTGTTCTAATTAAATTGCTTATCCTGGTCCCAATGACTATGTTTGTCCTAGTGATATATACAGCAGCAGGTCACATATTTGAACTCTAGCACCTATATATACACATGGTCCAACTGTCCAGTAGCCTATAAACTGTCCACTGTTTGGACTGTGAAAGCTTCTTACACTCCCTTAACTTGGTTCAAGCTATCATTATACCCTGAGACTGCTCTCTCAGCCAGCAAGAGGCTTGTTAACCGCTAATAAAAACCAACAAAATTTAGAGAAATGGACAACACATGGAAATATGTGCTTTAAATGAACATTTAAGCAGTAGGCCTTAACTATCTTTGTCATATCTAGATTGTTTCCAAAAAAAGAGAATAAATGCATGGTGCAACCTTACTAAAAAACTTCCACATCTAATTTTGAAGTGCACAGCTTGAAGTTTTTCTGCAAACAGAAGAATAATTGCTGATTCATGAAGTTACTATTAGAAAAAAATCTACAAGTTTGCAGTCATAAGGGGTCCTCAAAAGAAAAATAGTAAAGCTTAGAAATGAAATTATCACACTGTGCACTCACATGACACTATTTAAAATGCATGTATTTATTAATAGCTGATAAATTAATAATGTTTTAGTGAATTTGTAATCCACAGTAATAGTTTATCCACAAATCTTATAATTCAGCATTTAGGTTCATAACCATGGTTTTCAACTACATATTTCAACTTCTACAGGTCTGTGTAAAGCCATACACAACACATGATACTCACCACAGCAATGTGCTCAGAAAATACATTAAAAGAGTTTCTAACCCTTTTTTAAAACATTAGGAAACATTTCAAATAATTATTTCTTATATACAGCTGTTACTAATAAATACACACACACAGACATGCATACACACACAAATCAAAACTTTTCTGTTCTAAGTTTAGTGGGGATAAAGTCACTAAATTAAAAGAGTGCTGAAACAAGCAGTTACACACTCTAAATGACTGCTGCAATGCAAAATCCAGTCTCACAAAGCTTGCATAGTGACTTTAAAGCTATCATTTTCTTCCAATCCAAATACTATTTTTCAATTCAGTGGGCCTCAAGCTTTTCAACAAACTGGATCAATTTGAAGCTACTCATTCAAAAGGGCTTCTGAAATGCCAGTCCTAGAATTCAACATGACAGAAGAGACAAAGAGTCATCTTCATTTCCAGTTGCAATCAGCTGTGTGTATGGTCCCACGTCAGTGCAGGGCCACTGGACTGTGCTGTAGGCACAATTCACTCAGGAAAGAGCAAATAACCTTCCAAGTTTTTTTTCCCAAATTGCAACTAGGGCGATGAAATTAAATAACTTTTTAAAATACAAAGTGGTATTTTTTAATATTGCTTCCTTCAGATGACTCAGAACTATTACACCAGGGTATGAATGGAAGAAGTGATTGCTTTTTAGCTAAGCAAATGCATAGTGATCCCTTCCCATGTACAGGAACGCTACCCACTTCAACTTCCCAAAAGCAAATATACAGCACAAGCAGATGCCACAGATCTTATACCGAAGATCTGGTAACAGTTTGGGAACAAATGCAGTCTCTGATGGCTGTAAAAAACTGCTGCCATGCTGCTGTCCTTGTGAAGGAGGAGGCAGTAAATGAAAGTTCAAAAGACTCCAGAGCAGCTGCTCTGTCTTCAACGCACACCTTTACTCATGTAACCTAAGGCTTTGATCTCTTTTAGAAATTTGGCTGCCTTATGCTGTTTGCAAGCAGAAGGTATGTCACTGCAGAGCCATTTGTATGCAGCTGATTTGTTTCTATACAAATGCTTTAAAAAGCGGAAAAAGTGCTGTGCTGGTGAATAGTAAATAAAGAAGGAACTAAGTGTAGGAAGCACAGCTTATGTTTCAATGAAGTCCAAAGAAATAGGAAAGGACATTAGGATTTTTATAGGAATAGTAACAAGAAGAAAAAAATGGAAGAGATTCTCAGATATTCAAAGGGCTGAGAAAGTCCAAACTAGTACAGAAAGAACTAGTTTAGATATTAGATAGTACTAGATAATCAATGTCTACCAACTCTTCAAAAGGCATAGGTGAGGAAGAAGAGGCAGTGGGGTGGTCCTCTGTACTAGAAAGACATATGAATGTCTAAAAATAAATGGAAGTGATTATAAGGTTGAACCCCTATGGATAAGAATCAAGGGGAATGCTAACAAGGCTGATATAGTGGTTGGAGTCTTTTATAGACCACTCAACCAGGATGAGGAGGTGGATAAAATACTCTATAAACAGTTGGGAGAAGTTTCACAATCACTACCCCTTGTTCTAATGGGGGACTTCAACTTCCCAGATGTCTGCTGGAAATACAGTACACCAGAGAGAGAACAGTCCTGGAGGTTCCTGAAGTGCATGGGAGATAACTTCCTGATGCAGCTGGTGAGGGAGCCAACCAGAGAGGCTGCCCTTCTGGACTTCCTGCTTGTGAAAAGAGAAGGACCTTTGGGGGAAGTAACAGCTGAAGGAAGTCTACGGCACAGTGACCATGAACTTACAGTTTTCAATTCTTGGAGAAGTAAGGAGGGGTGTGAGTAAAACTGCCACCTTAGACTTCCAGAGGGCAGACTAATCTGTTCAGGAGACTGATTGGCAAAGTGCCTTGAGAAACTGTCATGAAGGGTAAAGGAGTCCAGGAAGGCTGGACATAATTAAAGAAGGAAGGCTTAAAGGCCTAGCAGCAGGCTGTCCCCATGAGCTGAAAGACAAACCATCGGGGAAGATGACCTAACTGAATAGATTTAGGATCCAGGGAACTACAGACCTGTCAATTTTGACTTCGATGCCAGGGAAGGTCATGGAGCATTGTTATTATGCACCATATACAGAACAACCAGGTGATGAGGTTCAGTCATTCTGGGTTTATGAAAGGAAGATCCTGCTTGATGAACCTAATCTCTTTCTATGATAGGATGACCTGCCTGGCCAATGAGGGAAAGGCTGTGGATGATGTCTACCTGGACTTCTGCAAGGCCTTTGACACAGTCTCCCACAAGATTCTGATGATTTGTAGGTGAAAGGGATCTGGGGGTCCTGGTAGACAGGAGGATGACCATGAGCCAGCAATGTGCCCTTGTGGCTAAGAAGGCCAATGGCATCCTGGGGTGTATTAGAAAGGGTGTGGTTAGTAGGTCAAGAGAGGTTCTCCTCCCCCTCTATTTTGCATTGGTGAGGCTGCATCTGGAGTATTGTGTCCAGTTCTGGGCCCCTCAGTTCAAGAAGGACAGGGAAGTGCTTGAAAGAGTCCAGCGCAGAGCCACAAAGATGATGAAGGGAGTGGCACATCTCCCTTATGAGGAAAGGCTGAGGGAGCTGGGTCTCTTTAGTTTGGAGAAAAGGAGACTGAGGGGTGACCTCATCAATGTTCACAAATACGTAAAGGGTGAGTGTCAAGAAGATGGAGTTAAGCTTTTTTCAGTGATGACCAGTGATAGGACAAGGGGTAATGGATACAAATTGGAGCATAGGAGGTTTAAGGTCAATATCAGAAAATTTGTTTTTACTGTGAGAGTGACAGTGCACTGGAACAGGCTGCCCAGAGAGGTTGTGGAGTCTCCTTCTCTGGAGACATTCAAAACCCGCCTGGACGCCTTCCTGTGTGATGTACTCTAGGTGACCCTGCTCTGGCGGGGGGGTTGGACTAGATGATCTTTCGAGGTCCCTTCCAACCCCTATGATTCTATGATTCTATGATTCTATGAAAAACTGACTGCTCATGGCTTGGATGGGTTTATGCTCTGCTGGGTAAAACACTGGCTGGACAGCCAACCCCAGAGAGGGGTTGGTGAGTGGAGCTAAATCCAGCTGGTGTCTGGTCACAAGTGTGGTTCCTCAGGGTTCAGTGTTGAGACCACTTCTTTTAACATCTTTATCAACGATCTTGACAAGGAGATAGAATACACCCTCAGTAAGTTTGCAGACAACACCAAATTGGGAGTGTTGATCTGCCTGAGGGTAGGGAGGCTTTACAGAGAGACTTGGACAGACTAGATTGATGGGCTGATATCAACTGTATGAAGTTCAACAGGGCCAAGAGCCGGGTCCTGCACATGGACCACAACAACCCCATGCAACACTACAGGCTTGGGGAAAAGTGGCTGGAAAGATGTCCAGCAGAAAGGGGCCTGGGGGTCCTGATTGAAAGACAGCTCAATATGAGGAAGCAGTGTGCCCAGGTGGCCAAGAAGGCCAACGGCATGCTGGGCCTGTATTAGGAATAGTGTGACAAGCAGGACCAGGGTGGTGATCACCCCTCTGTACTCGGCATTGGTGAGGCCACACCTCAAATACTGTGTCCAGTTTTGGGCAAGAAGGACTTCAAGATCCAAAGAAAGGCAATGAAACTGGTGAAGGGCTTTGAGTACAAGTCTTATGAGGAGCAGCTGAGGGAACTGGGGTTATTTAGTCGGAAGAGAAGGAGGCTGAGGGGAGACCTCATCTTTCTACAACTACCCAAAAGGATGTTGTAAAGAGATAAGGCTGGTCCCTTCTCACAAGTAACTGGTGATAGAACAAGAGGAAATGGCCTTAATCTGCACCAGGGGAGGTTTAGACTAGACATTAGGAATAACTTTTTCACTTGAAAGGGTTGTCAGACATTGGAACAGGAACATGCTGCCCAGGGAGGTGGTTGTGTCACCACTCCTGGATGTGTTTAAAAGTTGTCTAGATGTGGCGCTTGGGAATAAGGCTTAGTGCTGGACTTGGTAGAGTAGGGTTAGTGGTTGGACTCGATGATCTTGAAGGTCTTTTCTAACCTAAGTGGTTCTATGATTCTATGATTCACAAACAGACAGTGTACGACCAGAGAGACGCAGTAGGACAGTGGAAGAAGTAAAGGTCTATTCAAAGACTTTCCCTACCTCTATAAAACTGTTCATATAAAGATATGACAGAACACTACAAACACACTTATTTTTCATATGTACCTTTGGTTTTGGTTTTGGGTTTTCTCTACTATGCCCTGCTGAGTAAAGCTGGGTATAACTCCACTGAGTATAACTTTACTCCCTAGCCTTTCTTTTAATTTGTGTGTGTGCCATCATCTTCTCTAGCTGTGACATAAGCTAGCAGCAGAACAGGTATGACGACCGGATACAGTGCCCCACCTTCAACTCTTAGCTCCTTTGAAGCCCAGTAGAATGCTACCTTTCTTGAGATTGCATCCCATTTGCTCAGGTTTTTTAAGTGCTGAGCTATCGCAGCCAAGCAGACAGCATCCTGGCACGTCTCTCAGAGAAGGCTATCACTCTGCTGTGATGCCACAGTATTTCAAGTGTGGAAGGTTAATCGTACGAAAAACATATAATTAAATATTTTCATTTCTAGAGAAAAGAAAGATACATTGAGCTGGTTCCAAAATGCATTCTGTTCCCCCATTTAGCTGCTGGCTTATGAACTGTGTCACATAATAAATTAACATTCCTGAAAACAGCACACCTGTCTTGCCCTTTTGAAGCTCAATTGTGTCCAAACAAATGAGGGCATTCTGATAGGTGTCCTTTCCACAGTAGAAAAAAGGCCATAGGTTTTGTTCACAGCCAGTTCTGCTATGTCATTTTGTTTGCTTTTTATTTTACCTTTTACAATGTTTATGATTGATAGTTCTATCAAATCTGTTCCATCAAATCATTGTTTCCAACTGAGAAACAATGCTCCAGTGGAAAAATACAACAGAATTTAATACAGATAAAAATAGAGTTATGCAGAAGTTTTTTCTAAAAATGCCCCAAACAAACATGGTTTATGGGCATCTGTTAAATCTACCTCCTTATTTTTCTATTAAGATTATATGGCAAGACAATAACCTGAAAGTGTTAGGCATGATACTCAATTAGTATTTCCACTAGCAAATATAGAGTTCAACAGAGTAAGTCACTGAAATTACTATCCATTATTGTCCCTATAAAGATATTCAACAAATATAAAATATAGGTATGTACAGTATATTATCTGAATGTTGCTCTTAGTATTCTAGATTTTATAAAATGTTTAGAAATAAATTACAAAAAAATGTTACATCTGAATAATTCCATGGAGTTTTATTTTGGAAGGCCATCCTCAACTATCACAATGTCAACTAATATAATATTTTCCTCTGTTCATGTTGAACATGTGATTGTTATTTGTGAAAGCTACCAGATTGTTTTCTTACAGGCATCTAAATGTCTCATTCTTTTGGCCTCAGAGCCTGTAAAACAGATCCAGGTAACAACTAGGTTAGATTACTAATTTGATAGACTCAGCATCCATCAAGATTTCAGTCAAGAAACCTATTGAATCTACTGAAAATGAATCTTATGACAATTCATGGTTGGCTCTAGTAATTTTTCCTTTTTTAATTTTTTTTTTAATTGTCTTAATAGGTCTCTCAGCACCATCACACAATTGCAAAATCATTAAGAGACAGTCCCTGTTCTTTAAAAGGTAAGAAAAATCAGAAAACAACTTCCCTAGTAGAGGACTATAAGCTATTGACTTAATTAAAATTATTTGGTACCAAAACCACATTCTTCAGCTGGGAAAGATCCTTCTACTGGCTATTTCTATAATTTACAGCAGAGAATAAGAGTTAATATACACTAGGTCCATGTATCCTGTCTTTTACACTGTACCAGAAGATTCATATTTTTCTCTTCACTGAAAATCTGAAAGCTGATGCTAATTAACTGCAAGCTATGATAGCTGCTAGAATGCAAGAAATCTATTGTCACCTTAAAAGCTCTCTAGATTTTTTTGAAGTCTGGATGTAGAGGCTTAAATTTTAACCCTCGAAGCACAATTAAAATCAGAGCACACCAATTAAATATTGTCCTAAGTGAAGAAGGAAGTATTTTACTGACTTTATTGGATTTTGAATCTGGATCTTGGAGACTGGTGTGAGAAAACATGACCAAGGAAAGTGGCATTCCATAAAGTTCTAATTATTGTGTTATTCAAAACCATTCTCTGCACAGGGGTCATTCAGAGCTTTTCCAGCACAGAAGCACAGAACAGGTATACACCACACTAAGATCAATCAGATAAAATCTTTAAAATGTTCTTCATTTTTATAACAGGAACAGCTGAGGGAACACACCACTTTGCTGTACAGGGTCTGCAAGTAAACATTTAACAGCCTTCCTAAGCATGATCCTGAATTCAGCGTTATTAAACTAAATTACTGTGATAACCTGTTGACATCAGTTTCTAGTATCTAAATGCCTATGAAGGCCCATTCACACGGTCTCAATAATAGTTTTTTAAAAAATCTGTAAGTGGACTAAAGATACAACATTACAAAGTCTTTCTAATTACGAGCAAATATTATAGTTCAGAAAAAACCCTACAAATTTCAAAAAACTTAAGAGAGAAAATGAAACAAGCACATTTTCTATGAGTTTCTTAGTGACATCAGTTGTCCTGTTCTTTCCTTTCATCTACATGTGTCTTTGCCCTGGAAGAAAAGGTGTAGTGATGGATGTTTGCATTCAAAAGCACAGATACACTGTGTTCTTTTATTATACTCATAAATGCCAACAATGATGCAAAAAAAGAATGACAAGGGAAGGCTTATCATTAATTGTGGGCATTGTGTCAGTTGACTCCCTCAATACAATGCCTTCTCAGAATCTGAGAAAAATGAAATATGTAAAAGAGAAGATCAGAAAGCCTAGAGAATCTTTTATGCAATGAGAGGCAAATCAGATGAGCGTGTGTGTATTTTTAAGAAACTCTACCCCAGAGTAAGAATAGGAAATTAATTGCACAAAAAAGCCTGCATGCATACATAATGGCTGTTTTGTTGGGTTTTTTTCCAATGACAAAAAACCCCTATAGACACAAACATTTTTACATTGAAAATGTGCTTCCTAGGACAGGTTAAGCCCTTACTAAAAAAAAAAAAGTATCCTCAAAATTGCTAACTTAAAAACTTTTCTGAGTGATGTTCAGACATTGAAGCTAAAAGTCACAATTTTTAGCTTGTTTTGCTTGTCAAAGTACATAAGTTTTAATACTGATTTAATATTTAACATTAAAAGACTGGCCACTATTCTTAGTTTTCAACACTGGTCTAATACTAATAAAAACAGAACTGTCATTTCTATTAAAAAAAAACCAACAAAACAAACAACATGGCAAAGTCACACAGGATTGATTTGCTTTAAAAATTTGAGGATATTACAATTGAGCTTAACAACAGATTTTATACAGTAACTTTCCCTTGCACACGTTAAAGGGGCAGCTCAGTGTGACAGAGCAAACACAATATTCAGAGCAAGTCATTCATATGTGACAATACAAATTATTCCTTCCAACATGTTGATGAAAAACATATTTCTTTTTGTTTGAGGTATACCACATCATGGTAGCGAATCCTCTAGATTGAGTCCATCCATCAAAACCAAGTGACTATGTTAGCAGACAAGTTACTGGAACACTACAAAGTTCTTTTTTCAACAGCAAAATTTACTATATTCAAAGGTTAAAATGTAAATAGTCAAAATTTGTGACATGAATAGTATCATTGCAATACGATAGAAAAAAGGCAATAAATGAATAATCATGTAGCCTTTCTCCTAAATGGGCTTCTATTGAAAGTTCCCAACAAAACTTCAGAGCAGCACAAAACTTATCCCACATCTGCTCATATTCACTAGCTTCCCAGCTGAATCTGATACATTATAAGAGAAAGTTAGAATTAATTATTTTAGACAAAATCTAGTTGGTTTGTCTTTTTTTTAAAGAAAACAGCAACTCTCAGTTAATATTAAGCTCAATTTAATCCTTAATGTAAGACTTTCACAATCTCTTAAAAATAAAAATGTGATTTACAAGGGGGGGAGGGGGGGAATCAAGCCCCAGCAGCTGTATGCACTTTAATCTTCAGGAAAGCATGTGTTTTGAAAATCATGTTTGTTTTTAAAACATCTGTAGGCATTTTATAGAAAATGACATTCTGCAAAAACCAGCATATTGCAATCACACATCATATACACTGGTATTCTCATCTTATGCACACTATACCAAAGCTTTCTCTAATACTTGATAGACTGACAGTATGTACCACCTACAAGTTATTAATGCAATTAGACTACATTTTTTACTTGACAACACCTTTATTTCTAAGAAGAATTAGGATTATTTTAGCTAAATCCTTATTTTATAACACAAATTATATATTTTCTTTTTCTTTTTAATTGCAACAGGGAACAGAAAGTGGAAAGCCACATAATTCCCATTTGAACAGAAGGTGAGGATGATAAGTATTTACAAGAAAGTGTATGTTAAAGAGATTACTTCTTTCTCTTTCTGTCCTAACTTCAGTATAATAGTTTTTAATGCATTTGACAGACACCCAGCAATTGATCAGTGGCTATTGAGTCACAAAGCCAAGTCTAGGAAAATCATGTGATAATCAAATCCCTCTTTCTAAGGGTATATTTGAAACTTTCTACTATCATTTGAACTCTCATGCTCTTCAGCATTCAGCTTAATTACACAGATGTTTTCACAGATGAATACAGGCTCTACCAGGTACTCTTGCGTGGAGTAGCAGGCTGCTGCACAATGCACTTCACAGGATGGAAGTCAGCAATACCAATTCTTCTTTTGCACACCAGTGTGACTTTTTGCTAACTGCAGTAACACTGCTTGCAAACCAGGCATTTTTACACTTATATGGCCCCCTCCCCCCCATGCCACAACTCAGCAGTAGTGCTTTTTAATTCATGCACTGCTTCCAACAGAGAAGCAGCCAGCTTCCACTGATTCACCTTGCAAGTGGATGCTCATGCGCTGGTGGGAAATAAAAATTGATTCTTGCAGATACACTGCACCAGGAGGCTCAGCTGTTTTTGCCTGGATATGATGGAGGTAGGAAGGGAAATTGGAATGGGGGTCTGCACTGGAGAGGTAGAAACAGTATCACTTGAAGCAAGGCGTCTATTTTTGCTGTTGTGTTTCCCAAGTCACTCAGATCCAACAAAGAACACAGGTTCTTTCTTTACACGTTAAGTAGGGCACACAGATCGTGTCTACTAACAAGTAATGTCTACTTTCTGTGCTTCCCTCAGAGAATCTGTCCCTTCGCTGTTCTTCAAAACAACCCAGAGTTGCTACTGCTACTAGAGATCTGTAAACTGAGACACAAAATGATTAAGGCACAGATCAGAAGAGTGATTTGGGCATTGAGAAATCCAAACACTTCATGTTCACATACGTGCCTCTACAGACCTGAGATAAGGACCCATATTTCTTAGGCTTTCTCAGGTGCAAAATAAAGTAGTTCCAAATTAGACATCTTTTGATGTCTATGCTATCCTAATAGGAGACGCTGAAAAAACATACAGTGTCAAAGTTCATTCTATCTCTGAAAATATTGTTAATTATCATTACTCTCCCACAGAGAAAAGAACTGGCCTCCTAATCCAAACACATCTAGCAAATGTTGAAAAGTTTCTGTCAAGATTAGTTAGTCTTAGAATTTTATCTCTCTGCTGGCTATTAAGCCTCACTATAAAAATGTTAAGAAGTTTTTTCCTGGAGCAAAAGCTCAAGACAATATACTCAAGTAACAAATTCTAGTTTTGTAAAATGAAGAGAATGAACGTACCCAAGGTCCAGATTCCCAGTTGACTGTGAACTGTCAGAAGTGGTTCAGAAACAGATCTAAAACAAGTTCCTCCTCTATTATTGAGGCAAAACAGATTTCCATCCTCACTTCAGTAAGGAAAAACAAATTCCTGGATAACAATTACGCTAATTCAATCCTGTCTCTTTGTTGTCTAATCAGCATGACAATGTACACAACTTTTCAAAGCAGCCATGCTATAAGCATGTGACTCAATGACTACAAGGCCAAGTTATGAAATCAAATCAGAAATTGAATATAATAATTGAATGTATACTTTCCATCCTCATTTAGGATGTACAGAGCAATGTTGGTCAAAATATAAGTTGAATGTGAATTCATGTGAATAAAATAAATTTCTCCTTCTTACCCGAAATATGAACAACATATTTCAAGCCTCACTAAAAGTTCTTAAAAAAATATTTCCAACAGTACAGACTCACTGCCCAAAGTCACTACATCTGTTGTGTAACTGCCTTGAGCTTTGCTATTCAGTTGCATAGCCAGATTGAGCATGCCCAGCAATATGTTCAGCAAGTGATGTATTTCAGCTCTTTCTTGTCCTTATGTATATACCTGTTTTGAAAATGCTCTAATATAAAGAACATGGCTGTCAGAGGCAATCTTTTTGCAAGTATTATGCATATCCTTTCAGAAAACCATGCAGAAGACCTAAGGAAGTTACTGGCTTTAAGAAACATTGTCTTAAGCTGTTTAATCAAATCCTTACCTAAGTTTACCATGTGAACTGCTGCGTAATAAATCCTTCCAAGCTAATACTTCCCATTCAGTGCCTAATGTACAAAGGGAAAGGATGAGTTTGTCTACACAGTTGTTTGCTTTATTTGAAAGCATTACTGACAGCCCTTTGGGAATATTAATATCTGGTGGTTATTTTCTGCTTTTTAATACTAAAACGAAGACCTCAGTTTTTACATGCAACAATGTTGTTAATGTATAAGCAGATTCATGTTATTCAGACTTTACACTATTTTAATAGTAGGTCTGGTTGCATGAATTCTAATTTTCTTCAGCAGAAAAAAGCAGAAAATTCTCAGTCATTAATTTCTGATGTATAACAGTTTCTTCTTTGCAACTAACATACAGAGATAATACAGAAGAGACCGTTTCTATTTCCAGAAAAAAAAAAAAGCAATATTATTGTAATACAATTTACTGCAATAAAATATTGTTTGTTTAAGTGATCTCTGATTTAAGAGATCTTACTGCCTAACACCAAATGAGACCTCACAAGCTTCCAGTCTGATAAGAAAGCAGATGAATTTCTTGGAAAGCCACTAACAGCTAAAGAGAGAAGATATTTTAGATAAAAATTCTTAAGAACATAGACTTAATCTCCAGAAACAGTTGGAGCTTATATTCTACCCTTATAATAGCTCAGCCTCATACTTTTCTTCATGCTCTGCAAGGATTCTAGGTGACTTTTTGCAGCTCCTGAACCAAAGCCTGCAGTTTTGTTAAGGAACAGGTTAATGATCCAGATTTTAGATATTTTTTTTTTTAATTGTTTATAAACAGTGATCCCATTCCACTATTTGAAAAAAACTCTTCAAAAGATATTTCCTCCAGCTTACAAGACTATGGTTTAAGATTGAAGTATATCTGTTCCAGAAAGAATCTATCTTTATCTTGAAATTTCTCAATCTACTAACTATAATTTTGTGGAAATAAATTGTTTTGACATCCTGCCCTGTGAAGGCTGGAGAGTAACAAATGTGGTAGCAAACAATGTAAAACCTTTCCTCACTTTTTCTTCATGGAATTTAAGGCTTTTCTACCCACTGTTACTTGAACTCCTCTTTTCCCAAGTATTCACACTAGTCCTTCCCCCACAAAACCATTTACACATGAAAATTGCCTATTTCCTTTTATTGTCACTGCATTATTACAGGATTCCCGACAATAAAAAAAATTGGGAGTGTAGCTTTTTAAATTTTTGCCTGTTTGTTTTTAAATGACAGTAAATTAAATACCAACTGTTAATTTAAAAGGAACTTGGGCACTGCAATATGTGTTTTGGGAACTTTCATGACAATACTGAATGTTACAAAGGAATGAACAATCCATCTGAAAGCATCTGTCCTGATTTACAAAAAAGACAAACCAAAACACCTGTTCACCAAACTGGGTTATTAGTTCAATACATCTTTCTGTTTTTAAACTGTTCTATTTAAACTTCTTTTTCTAAGCTTCACACTAACCATGCATGTACCTTCCACCACAGAAAAAACATCCACACACAGACCAGTTCTGACCTTACTTAAAAGGTAGGAGCTGACAAAAATCCAATGGATTACTAACTTGCTAATTGTAGATAACCAAATTTTCATCAGGAAGACAGACAAGAGTTAAGATTTCTAGCTCCAGTATCCCAGAACAACACTGCATTCACTATTGAACATTCAGTACTTCCTCAGCTTCTGACTTCCAGAGACAACTAAAACATCTCTATCTTGAAAGCTGTGTTTTGAAATGTACTGGAAGTAGTTAATCAATCAAGTCAATAAGTGAGAAAAGAAGCTTAAAAAGTGATTGTGTCCTAAAGAAGAGATACATTGGTCAAGAATAAGCTAGAAAAGGATAGATTTAGGTTGGACATTAACAAAAGTTCTTTAATATGAGGGTGGTGGCTCACTGGAACAGGTTGCCTAGAGAGGTGGTGGAGGCCCCATCCCTGGAAATATTCAAGGTCAGGCTTGATGGAGCTCTGAGCAATCTGTTCTAGTGTGAGATGTCCCAGCTTATTGTAGGGGGGTTGGACTAGGTGACCCTTAGAGGTCACTTCCAACCCAAGACATTCTATGATTCTCAAAGAATAATAAAAGTCCACATTTCAAGCATAAGCACCTTGTCATACCGGGTAATTTGTAGTAGTTAGACAGCAACAGTCATAACTCCTATTCTCTACCTCACTGGAATTTCCACTATCAGCAACAGAAGAAAAATATTCAAACTTTCATGACTTCTGTTATTGAAAAACTGTATCTGTGTCTCATTAGGAACATGAGCAAGTTAATGAACATACATTCCCAATACGCATTGAGAGCTGCTTACAAGAAAGCCTGTAAAAGAGTGAGTTTACGATGACTAAGATATCTCTATAAAATATTAAATATGTTCCATCAGCTCTATTTCTTGTGGCCTCCCTATCTCACTACAATTTTTGCTCTTCTACAGTCTCCTTCTTTCTCAAACTAGGTTTCTAGGATTTCAAAAACTTGCTGAAAAAGCACAGGTCAAACTGAAGCAAGCATGATCAGAGAGAAAATATTTTTTACTCCAGGAAGTCCCAGACCACATGCTGGGCACTTGTGCTTACACAACTGTGGAATAATGCAATAGGTGGTTTTTGTACGAAGTGGTGGATTCCAGTAAAAACAATCACACTCTTCTCAATTTTCTTCACATTTAATTCCATAGTGGAACATCTGTCTCGAAAATCTTAAGGAATGAGGAAAGTTTCCTGTATGTAAACCTCTTCAGATAAAATTATTATCTTTAAAAGTCACAACATTATAATGACAAAGGAATTAATTATTGTATCAGTGGAATATAAACACCATTCAGAATATTTGGTGAGGAAATGAGAACCTGATTGAAATGCATCCTCCTCTCACCGAAGGAAACTGCAGTTTAGGACTTTTGCCATATTCCTGCATCTTCATAAATCTTATGCTAGCCTCATCATCTAATGAAAATATGAGTCAGTTTATAACGGTATGTTTGAATGCTGTTACTCTAAGATTTACAGCATGGAGTCTTAGCGTCCTGCATTTAAGACAGGAGAGAGACTTTCATTCCACTGTTCAGTGCTATAGATCTCATTGTTCATAAAAAACAATAAACTGTGGCAACTGGTGATCTTTAACCACTTAGGTTTCAGCTCTTTAAGAGAAAACAGAAACTGACATGAGTTTGCAAGCAAAGCAATCTTCTACCTTTGTCATATCAAATAAAAGATGAACTTTAAAAATACTTTAGTGCTCCAGTTTAAAAAATGAATTGTTACTCTCTTTTGCAGCACTGCTAGAATAAAAGAGAAACAGGTTCTGCTGGATATTTATCCTCAGTAGTCTTAAAAATTGATACTCCAGATAGACCTATCTTAATTTAACCTATAAATATAAATCTGTTCCATTTTATGCAAAATCTAACTCTGATCCTGCAGGGAGAATAAATGTGTCAAACTGGAATTTACTAAGGAAAGGAGTAGGAACAGTATCCTGCTTTTTAAAGAAAGTTTCTCTTTGTCAAGATAGAGGCACCATACTTTAAAGGGTTGTAAACAATGTATTATATATGTTTTCTTCGTGCTTTCATAGTAGAGAAATTAATTTATCCTCTGATAAATAAATTAATGTATATTTAAAGAAAAATACAAAACAAAACACTTGGTTGAACTATGCAGTATTTTACAGTTTATGGCTCCCTTATCTTAAAAACATACAATTTTCCTTACAACTGGAATTCAGGTAACCTACCTATTGAAAAAAATCAATCATAGCAAAAGGGATCATTGCAATAGAGGGAGCAGACTATGGAGGATCAGAGGCAGGAGACTATTTGCAAAAAGGGCACTCTGGGTTAACCTTTTTCTCATCTGGACTTGTATTTAGCCCCTAGCTACTGCAGATTTTGAGTTATACTGCTGGGGATGTTTCATTTATACAGACCATGTGAAAATATAATAATTATTCTGTTTTCTCTGGTGGGATGCTAATCACTGTATACTTTAAGAATCCAGGTACTTAATTTAACTAGTTGGGCACAAATTCTGTCAACACGCTCAGATATTCAACATAAGAAAATGACCAAAGATGTTCTTTGTGCAGTAAAACTCTCCCATTACTGTAAAAGATGACACTCACAGTCAGGCTGAGGGGACAGAGAGAAGATTCCATAATCTTGTAAAATCAGTAACAGCTAAAGTTGCTTTGGAACCCAAGCCACAGAGGGGGGAAAATCCAACCAACCAACCAAGAAACAACAACAAAAACACTAACCCAAAACATAATTGGGTGACTACATTTAAAATTCAAGTTTCATCTAAAAATATTTAAAAAAAAATATTTGAGGTGCACAATAAATACAAAGCAAAGTAGATATATCTAAGAGACAAAATCTGATGAAAAATCATCTTTAATGTGTAAGATGATAAAGTTATAAGCATACTGATATTTTTAAGGTTTATGAATAAATCTTAACTGATGCCTTAACAAAAAGTTTTTATGCTGTGCTTTGTTCTTATACCTGGTAGTTCAAAAGGAACTCTGTACGTGAGGAGAACAAAAGCAATAATGAAGGTTGAGAGACAACTACTTTACAAGTCTGGAATATTTATCTATTTATTGTATTTTTAATTCATTTGACCAGCTTCTTTCTGTCTGGTCCAATTGGCATACACTTTTTGTCTGACCTTACTGTCTGGAGATCATCTCAAAATGACAACTGAAGATACAGCATAATATGCAGTATTCATCTCCTAGCTCACTAGTCTTAGAAGAAAAAAAAAACACATAGTGAAGAAATATGAGGAGGCAAGAACCCCTCACAATCACTTTTATAGCAGAAAAGAATAAAATGGTGAAATTTTGTATGTCTCATTAGAGAATCCCATATATATAAAATATATATATGTCACATCCATGTACATAACTGACTACTTCACTTCTTGCTAAATGAACTGCATTCCTAAGGATAAGATTCTCCACTAGCAGCATGCACAGACCATTACACATCTACAAAGACAAAGAAGCTTTTGAAAAAAATCCAATGTACATACAGTACAGTTAGACTAATACATACTTTGTCATGGAGATATTAATGATGACATGTAATAGTTTCAGTGACATTAATTTATAATCCCGTTCCATCTATTGGCCAAAGAAACTTTCATCCTGAAAGTGTATTTTTTATCAGTATGAAGCTAAAACTTCATTCTTGTTGAAAAAAATTACCACCCTTGCCTGTTTTACTGCTGTCTATAGTTGCTATTTGCTTTATTTAAGGCTGTAAAAAACAGAGTTCTGCTCCACAGCAAGAAGGATGCTGCTGTTACCTGTGAGCTGCGAACCATGTAGCACACTGCTTAGAACAGAACTACATATTTTAAAAGGGAACCAAGAGAAAATTACAATTTGTTTAAAGATGGCCAGTGCCTGAGTAAAGACAGCATTTTGACTAGCTTTGCTATTTTAATAGAAAGTCCTGTATCTATTTATAGAGTACCTCACCTTTAAATAACTGACCCCATTTCTTTCTTTAAGTTGTTTTTTATATAGAGAGACATGCTACTTGTTTTAAATAGTTATCTTTTCAATTTGGTTGTTTTTAATAAAGAAGTAGAAGCCATCTGTGTCATATGTTTGACTTTCTTAAAAATAAAAAGAAATTAAAGAAAAATAATTTGCTCATGTATCAATATAATACAGCTAATCATACACCATTAGAATACAGATTGAATGTGTACACACATGCATCTTAATTGGTCTATCAGATTCCCAAACTGTTCCTTTACACCTGTTGAAGGAATAAAATAAATTAGTCACAACACTTTATCTGAAAAACTACAGTAGGCTTGCTCTGTCTCTTCTGCTTCCTATTTCGAATAATTTGCTTTTTTTAGGTCTGATCTTCCTAGACAGAGCTCAGAGAGATTCATTAAACATGGCACAGGTGATTTCTAAAACATCCCTGTAGCTACTGATAACAATTTTCCATCTGAGGACTTCTCACTATCCACATTTTTTATTTCCTCAGGCATACATTTTCATAATCAACCCTCATACCCCTATTTAAACTTGCCATCTCACTGTCTGCCACTAAAAAAATTTATGGGTCCAACTCAGGCAGTAATACTGGGGCACAGGTAAGTGAAAATGTAGAGCCACATGCTCCTCTCATACACAGGCAGAAGACTTCACTGATCACCTCAAAATCTGACTCTGACTTTTACTGGTTAACCTGCTATCCTGGAGAGTGAGATGATCCATGAAGCATCCCCTTAAACATTGCCTTCTAAGCATTGCACTGCAGGGATTTGTGCTCCATAGCAGACTTTTTTTTTTTTTCCTTTCTCTTCTACATTCACAACAAGTAATTTGGCACATGCAGCTTTCCAAAGACACTAAAAAAACATGTCTGCAAAGTGTAACCCTTTTATTTCATAAGAATTCTCCAAATCATCCTTACAGAATATGAACAACTGGGCACTGATGGCTCTTGAGGAAAATGTGAATTCCTTGCTAAGAGAGCTTAAAAAGCCGAAGCCTGCCCATTTATGGGAATAGCAGATAGGCTAGATCACCAGATATCATTCAAAATCAAGATTAAAAAAAGCCAACAAACAAAAAGCCAACAAAAACAAAACCAGAAAAGAATTTTCAGCAAACGATTCAAGCACATTTTGCCTAAAATAAAAGTTATCCTACAGCCCAGTGAGAGATCACAGACTTGAAATAAGATTTATTCTGATCAATACTAGTATGGTTCACAAGATCAGAATAGAAAGCAGTCAGCCAGAGTCAACTACTGGCCAAAGCAACTTGACTTCCAGCGCTGGGATCCTATCATGGTTGAGACCCAGTCTTAACCAAATAAAATACTGTTCACTTACAAATTAAACACTGCCACTATCAAAGCTGCCTTCTAAGAAGCAGTGAATGAATTAGCAAGGAGACTAACTTTAAACGGCCCTTTACAGATAATACATATGTAAATATCAGTGTCTTGATCAACAGTGTCCACCACCTGTCTTTCTCCCAATACAGTTCTGTGTCAGTTTTAAAAAATAGACTATCAATTACAGAATAGGCATCTACTCTCAATATTGACTATTGTGTTGAAATACACCTGGCAAGCTTTTGAAAGAATGCACTACAACTTTAGGTTGAGACACAGCTTGTCTTTAACAACCTTTTATACTGAAGGAGCTCCATGGGAATTAGCCCATCTTAACTGTTAAAACCATTGACAGTATTGATAAAGTTACTGAATAGTTAAAACTTCATGTCATAGGTCATTTGCCATGTTATAATCAGAAGGAAAAAATAAAATAAAAAACAAACCAACAACAAAAAAGCCAACCAACAAACAAAAACAAAAACCCAAACAAAACAAGAAAGAATCAACCAATTCTCCCTTCCTTCTCTCCCCAAAAAAATCCAAGGGACTAATATTTTTAAAATCTAGTTTCTTTTCTAGACTGCTAACTCTGTAGCCTTCCACCTTTCTGGGCCCATTTCCAGCCATGCTACATGAAGTCCAACCTAACTTAAGGATTCTAGCTGGTAAGAGAATGTGATTAGTGTACTTCCACATCATTATGCAATGTGTTATGGAATGAAGGGGATGCATTAAAGCACTGCCTCTTCTGTCAGGCCACTTTTTAGAGCTATTTCAGCTACAAAAGAGGGTCTTGAGCTCTGCAAACAATGGAAAGCAAAGGTTTACTGCTCAGTGCAAGACAGCACGTAAGACCCTAACTCTAACCCTTATATCCACCAGGTACAGCACACACCTAGAAAGAGGCAATAAATAAGACTGACAGCTAGTGCTAATTGAGGCATCATTAGCTCAGAAGTTATGGCATATTCTCCTGATCCACCTTCAGGATGAGGTCTCAAGCCATCACTGAGGCAGACTGTAAAGGAAGAGGGAAGTTGCTGTCTGATTGCATAGTAACTTGCCATGAGAAATGTCTTCTTTAATGAGAAAGAAGATTTCTCAGGATTTTGCAGAAATAGAAGCATACCCTGTCCAGCATGGATATCCTAGATGTACCACAAAAGCCTGATTTGCTACTGTCTTGATCATTGTGTCATCTTGATCTGTACCTGGATAAAATGAGCATAAAATAGTTTTCTTCTAGTTCAGTAGCATTTTTACACTCACTTTAAACCACAGTAAATGATTACACACATTGCAAGGCAGTGAAAGTCAGGTTTGAAAGGCGTTACTTTTTACCTGTCCTCTGTCATTTCTCAGCAGAGCACAAATATAAAAATGTTGTTAACCGCCTCCAGTAAGAGTACTTGGCTCCATCTGAGAATTTCAAAGCATTTTGCAAACAATCAATTCCCTCCACATCCACACAAAACAAGAACAAAAAACCAACCATATTATTATATAGTCAAGAAAAGTGAACCACAAAAAAGTTGCTTAAGGTCAAAGATAAGTCAATTGAAGAAATGCATATGTCTCAAGGATACCTAATTACCAATACCCTGTGTAACCCTTATGCCACACCTGCACTTTTTAATACCTTTTTCAGTAAAGACCCTAGTTTTGTTCTGTATGTATTGCAGTTTCTTCATCTCTCCTTTTCTTTTTCACCAGACCCTAGAAAAGATACATTAATACTTCTCTGATACAAACATATGTTTTTCTGTCATGCTGATGTGCACATAGATGTGGGTTTGCACCTCTTTTTCTCTTTTCCTCAGAGTGGGTAAAGCTTCAGGTGTCATTATGTTGACTGCAAGGGTAAACTCAAAAGCAGAAAGAAATAAGAAAGATGAAAAAAAGCAAGGTAAGCAACAGTAAGTGGTTCCACAATTCTCCTCAATAGATGACACTGCACTGTGACAAATCAGGCTTGTATAGGTTCTGTCATAAGCTAACAAAAAGACAATACAACTTTCAAAGGTCATCCCTGTTTTAGAAATGCTGCATTAAAGCAAGATGTTGCCTTTAATTGCTTTTTTTTGGCCAACAGCTATGTACTTCTCTTTTTCAAGTGCTGACACAAGTCAAACACTTGTGAAACATGGTTGCTCTCAGGGAGCTCTTGGGGCAGCTCAATTCCACAGAAAATACAAATACCAATAAGGAGAGCAGCAGCACTTCTTTTATGATATAGGGGCCAACCAGACTATATTTTCCTCAATGAAACCAGTTGAAATCCCCAATCCTTTTCATAAAGAAGGTCAGGGTCAGCTTTCGGGTATGTTTATATTCAGCTGCATGCTAATTAAAAATTTATCTATGCATAATTACCCCTCCAGTAGGTGTCTTCCCAGCAGGTACTTCTTTTTAAATCACATTAATTATCAGGCCCAGGTATGGCACTAGCTAATCGTATCACAGGTGATATAATTTCTCCATAAAAGTCCTCTCTAAGAATATTGTAGACATGCTTACAAGTTTTTTTAAAAGTGTAATTACAATGCAGCAGTAAACCAGTTTAAGTGTTTTCTCTATGTCCGACAGGAACTCATCTTAGAATTTCCTCCTCTAAGAGACTTTAGCAGACAACCATTCTTCTTTCCTCTATGCCATTTGTTGCAGTAAACTACCACTTGTTTATCTGAACTGCTACCTGTGCATAATGAAGATGTGATTATCGATGTCCTTTAAGTCCCTTTTTCTCTACTTCCACCAACCTGTCCACAGCATAACGATTATGATGCTTAGCACCAAAAGTATCTTGTTATAAACCTACTGTTTTCTTCAGATACAATGAAAATTTACAAGTCAACACTTTGCAAAACAGAAAGCTGAACTGGATCTCAACACAGCATAAAGAAAATACCACCTTGCCATGCATGTGTAATGAGCCATAGAGGGATTTCAACTAAAAGGGGTCTTATTATGCAAACAGTAGTCTCTGGTATGCAAATAAATATAAACAAAGAAAAACAGGGAACTCTTGAATAATACCAGCCGCTGCTGGCAGTCAAGAAATCATTTCTTATAATCACCTAAAAACAAACAAGACCCCTCCTGTTTTAAACATGATTGTCAGATACACCTAAGGAGTGCATTTAAAATCCAAATGTCAACACACATTTTTTTAACAAATGGTGACCCTCCAGGAGCAGACATTTTAATTAGCTGTCTTAGGACTGAGCCATCACCATCAGTAATACAGCTATATACCTGCATTAAGGTTGCAGAATTTAATTGCACAAACCTGTTAAAAAAAGCAAGATAACCTAATATACAGGACAGTAAACATTAAGCAGAGGACAGATGCAGAGGACAAAGGATAGAAGTTGTAGTTTTTTAAGCACTATTAGCAGCCTTCACTTTTCCCCCTGCCCTCTACTAAAATAAAGAAGAGAAATACACATAGTTTTGAGAACAGCCAGGAGCCAGTACTGCAGAAAAGACTTTATGTCCCCTTTTGTTTTAGAGTTCTTGCAGCAGCTATACCGAATCTGCATTACAATGCTTTGCCTCTGGGCAGCAGCAATACCATAGTATACTACGGTTAACTATAAATGTTTCATCACTGCCTATGATCTCAGCACAGTCCACCAGTTTCGTTTTGTGAGTATGGGCCAAGCTGTGCAGAAATATCCTAAATCAAGGTTTAACAGCATCAGTTAAAAATTATTCTGGCTGCCAGTCCTCTTATCTCCTCTTATTCATACTACCTGGCTCTGAAGGCAGGCTGCTTTTCCAGCACAACCGTTAAACCTAAAGATGCACCCCACAAGTGTGAAGCACGCAGACAAGCAAATTTAACTCCTAGTCACATTAATGTTATCTAGACCTCAGTGATATCCACACTCCTACAAGCTAAAAAGCCAGCTGTCTGTTCTCTGTGAAGCTGAAAAATCATAGTAGGACCCAGAAAAAGTGAGAAAAGGAAACCGATGAAGTTCATTTCATTAATACTGTTCTGCATAAAAAGAGGCTGTTGGGTAAGTAACTGAAGAATGTATTTCCTCCTTCACTGGAAGGAAAAGAAAAAAACAGGAAACAAACAAGGCAGGATATAATAGAAAGGTCCATTATATGAAATGTTGAATTTTCAGGGCCCCAGGGCCTAAATAGTCTAAAGATTTAACGAACTGACATTCAACATCCTGTAAGCTAATTATGAGCAACTGCACTAGTAATCCTGAGTGAACTGTTCACCTTCTTCATTGACAGAAATGAACCAGCATAACCTGACCTTAGTAACAGGCTGGTAACTCAAACATTGTGCTGTAATGAGTTCTGATTTGATATTAGTAACAGCTTGTCCCATATTAGTGTACTGGTGATGGCCTCCTACAGTTTCTGTTTGAAAAGAAACTAAATTAGGATCATAGAACAACAGAATTTGTAAACTACAGTGAATAATCTAAAAGACAGGCACTGATATATGCCAAGTATACAGGACATTAATGCAAGGATAAATTTTTTGTTCCAAAGTTGAATGATCAAGTCTGTGCATGTGAAATGTGAGCCAGGTATTAACATGTGTCTCTATTTTAGATAGCTAAGTAGATATGTAAACAAACTATTTCTGCATGCAAATACCTTCTGTTTGCAAAACTAAATAGCCCTTCACCAGGTAACCCCATTTTCTTGGTATTCCAGTGGATTATTCTTCTGTGCATTTCTCTTAGTCTTTTAGTTGTTTTACCTGAGTTTGGAGGAGATATCATTGAACAACTATTGCACATATTTGGAAAACTACTGCATTGTAAAGCCCCACTGCTTCAACTGAGGTTAAAATGTACTTTTCAGAAGTGTATTTTTAAATGAAGAGTCATTGCTCCTCCCCCAAATAAGTGCCACATACAGTCATGCTCAGCTGCTTTCAGACAGGAAATTGCTTTTATTCTAAAAAATGTATTGTGATTCTTTGGCTCTATATTTTATTCCACTCTGTCAAAATAGAGTTGCAAGAGGTTGAACTGGTAGAGAGCACAAGGATCCTCTCTGTAAACCACTTAGAGTAAGCCACTCAGATATTCTGTAAGTAGAATTACTAACTTTATTTTAAGATCTCGCTTACACTCTGCAGGCCATGTATTAGTTTATTCCATTCATTTTCATCTGACACTCCACAAAACACTTTTGACATCTGTACATTACCCTTTGTCTATAGCCTTAGTACTATACATATTCCCTTCAAAATTATAGAAAACTGCTGAGATCCAGGCCTAGTCACATCTCTTTCATTTTCAAAGAGAGAAAAAAAATAAAAATCTTTAGGGAGCTAGTAAGAAAACCTTGCAGTCTTTGCCTGCTTTCAAACACTATGCATCCTGCCTAACAGGTCAAGCTTTTAACTAACTTCTGCTCTCTGCTTGCTGTAACAAGGCAAAAAGACAGGGACTCAGAACCCAGCTGCAAAAACACAGGATGCATTTGTGGAACCTGCTCTTCTCACCTGTTCCCCGGGCAAGAGGCATGCCTATTTTGATATGTTGTTCTGAAGTGCTCATTAAGTTATTGCTCACAGCAGGGAGCAAGGATACTTTTGACCAAATGTGTTAGCCAGACTCCTGCAGTGACTCTCCTCTGGATCCCCCAGTAGGTCTCTCTTTGAAGTGCTTATAATAAATGGAATACAACTGGGAGAAGTCAGAAAGGGCAATGTTGACAACTGTCACGTCAGGTTATAGATTGAATGGCAACTAAGCAGAAGGTCTCTGTCTCTCTGATACCTCAGTTCTCCTTAGCATCATTTCTGGTAGGCATCCAACCTCCATTAGCAAGAGTTTCTTGAAAATTACATTTCTCCCTAAATTCTGTCTCTTTGCTGTAAATGTAATGGTTCCAGGCCACCAGGTCTTCTAGATGAAATGGTTTTGCAACTGTAACAGCATATCCACTATGATAGGCAAAATGCCAAGATATAATTGGTGATACATAACAGAATTTACAAGCAATATTAATAGAGGGTATATTTCAAGGAAAAACCCACTTTCATTCCAGAAGTATTTTTATGCTATTATATAAAGGGCAAAAGAGTTAATGCTACTAAATATGGTATAACTCCTCAGCAACTGTTTTTATCTGATGAATGCTATGTATTTATGCTGTACTGCAAATTGCCTCATCAATTATCTCATTTCATCAACACTAGAGAATTCAAAATATATGACAACTTTAAAATATCCACTAATAGCTGATAGTTTTACATACTACTTAATATATTGTGAAAGCACAGATTTTTTTAAAAGAAAACTTTTTAATGTACTAAAATACACATGCATACTACTGTAGTTTGTAATAGTGACTGTAAGTTCCCCTGAAGTCAGGAAAATGATATCTCATCCCTGTTTCAAGCATTCCAACACCTAATAATGTTTTCAGCTCTTGTTAATATGTTGCTTTGCAATTTCAACCTCTAAAATGAGGGCTTAAAACCCCAAGAAAAAATTGATACCTAACAAAACCTGTTTGAAGGCTAAATATAATAATCAAGGAAAGCAAAAAAAAAAAACCCAAACAAAATGTTTTAAAAACACAGATTTCACACCCAACCCCCCCACAGTCTATTAATGTAAAAGACAAAAGCAACTTAATTTGAGATTTCACTTTCTCAAATCAGTCTAGAAAACTCCTATTATAGTAGAGGCTGATGTCATACAATCCAATAGGTTTTCACAAATCCTAATTTCTATGATTCTACAAAAAATACCCATCAAGTTAGTGGGGACTAAAGCACCTCAAATGGAAGGATACTAAAATGTAAGCCACCACTTCTAGCAATAGCAACTCCTTGTGTTCTTGTTCTGAATGATAATTTAGTGCATGTGTGAGACACGCTTGAGGCCTAACCAGGACTTCCCATGGAGAGAAGAGGAACAGGCAGCATGGTTATGAGCCCCACAGCAACACTTTCAAGTGCTGTGTTTCGAAAATAATTCTCAGTCTATGCATTGTACAGAGGACACAGGGACAGAAGCATTAATTAACCCTCCAAAGTACAATTTTAAGTTTTCATTTTCAAAAACTGCCTGAAATCCGACATTTATAGAGTAACTGAAGAACATGGGCAACAGGAGAGGCGCCTGAGGACTGGAGGATAGCAAATGTCACTCCAGTCTACAAGAAGGGCAAGAAGGAGGACCCGGGTAACTATAGACCGGTCAGCCTCACCTCCATCCCTGGAAAGGTGATGGAACAACTTGTCCTTGGCAGTATCTCTAGGCACATCAAGGATGAGAGGGTCATTAAGAGCAGTCAGCATGGTTTTACCAAGGGTAAATCATATTTGACCAACCTTATAGCCTTTTATGAGGAAATAACTAGGTGGATGGTAGTGCAGTAGATATGGTTTATCTTGATTTCAATAAAGCATTTGACACTGTCTCCCACAGCATCCTTGTAGATAAGCTGATAAAGTATGGGCTTGGTGATCAGGTAGTGAGGTGGATCATGAACTGGTTGAAGGGAAGAAGTCAGAGAGTTGTAGTCAATGGGACAGAATCTAGTTGGAGGTCTGTGACTAGTGGAGTCCCTCAGGGGTCGGTACTGGGACCGGTGTTGTTCAATATCTTCATCAACAACCTGGATGGGGGTACAGAATGTACCCTCAGCAAGTTTGCTGATGACATTAAACTGGGAGGAATGGCTGACACACCAGAAGGCTGTGCTGCCATTCAGCTAGACCTAGATAGGCTGGAGAGTTGGGCAGGGAGAAACTTGATGAAATTCAACAAGGGCAAGTGTAGAGTCTTGCATCTGGGGAAGAACAACCTCAGGTACCAGTACCGGTTGGGGGCTGACCTGCTGGAGAACAGTGTAGGAGAAAAGGACCTGGGGGTCCTGGTGGACAGGAGGATGACCATGAGCCAGCAATGTGCCCTTGTGGCCAAGAAGGCCAATGGCATCCTGCGGTGCATTAGAAAGAGGGTGGTTAGTCAGTCAAGAGAGGTTCTCCTCCCCCTCTGTTCTGCCTTGGTGAGGCCACATCTGGAGTATTGTATCCAGTTCTGGGCCCCACAGTTCAAGAAGGACAGGGAACTGCTTGAAAGAGTCCAGCGCAGAGCCACAAAGATGATGAAGGGAGTGGCACATCTCCCTTATGAGGAAAGGCTGAGGGAGCTGGGCCTCTTTAGCTTGGAGAAAAGGAGACTGAGGGAGGACCTCATCAATGTTTACAAATACGTAAAGGGAGAGTGTCAGGATGATGGAGCCAAGCTTTTTTCAGTGATGACCAGTGATAGGACAAGGGGCAATGGATGCAAACTGGAGCATAGGAGGTTCCATGTGAATATCAGGAAGAACGTCTTTACTGTGAGACTGACAGAGTGACTAGAACAGGCTGCCCAGAGAGTTTGTGGAGTCTCCTTCACTGGAGACATTCAAAACCCGGCTGGACACGTTCCTGTGTGATGTATTCTAGGTGATCCTGCTCTGGCAGGGGGGTTGGACTAGATGATCTTTCGAGGTCCTTTCCAACCCCTAGGATTCTGTGATTCTGTGATTCTGTGAACAAGAATAAAGTACATTGGTAAACAAAAGCATAGTAGTGATGAAAAAAGAGCAATGATAAACTGTGCAAGAGATTGTGCCAAATTTGAAGAGAAATAGCTGTTTCAAGAGTTTCCAAGAGAATGAACTCCGAGGACTCAAATTTTACTCAACATATGCAAACAACGAGAAGATGATAATCTTGGACATTGGGAAAATTATTTGAAATAAGATGTCACATATTCTTTGAAGTCAGTCGTCCTAACACATCACTGGATTAATGCCACTAGCCTTAAAGTTAGCTGTTGTACTATTTAATTGCAAATCTCAAGGTAACCTAAGTTCTCTTATCATGTTCCTGTCCATCAAACCAATGTAATAGCTATTTTAAAGTTGGCCATGTGTGGGAGATCACTGATGCTGAAAAAATCACATAACTGAAATATTTGTCTAATTAATTTTCAAAACAGATTGAAACATAACACAAACCAAAAAGTGCAATTGTACAGTTATAAAGCAGTGTCACTTCTCATCTTGGCTAACAACCAGGGACTATAACTTCTATGCTTTTGTAGCTTCTCTGTATGCACCAGCACATCTCTCTTCCATTCCCTCAACTCCATTCTCCAGTTGTCTGTACTGTGGACAGATTCTAACTTATGCACTTGGCAGACCAGGACTTGGAGGCACATTAAAAAATTTCCCACTTGCTTTTGACATGATGTCATGCCATCTCAAATGTTGCCAGAAATTAAAGTCTCAGTGCTCAAATACATAGGAGTTACTATTAAGAGAGAAAAATTGGAAGTCAAAAGGACTCAGACTTTGGCTATGGGTGATATTGGACTCATACACAATCATCTTTCACAAATCTGTTTCAAAATAATTGCTTTCAGCTACCCTTAAAGCAACAAAGATGCCATTTCTCTACCTGTACAACAAAAAAATTTGTAAACAGCATTACAAAAAGTGGTTAAAAAAAGGCTCTGATGATTTTCCCCACTGAGATGCTAGTCAGGCTAGACACTGACTATTGATACTGTCTCAGCTTCTGGTCATAAAAGGATCTACAAGCAAACAGTTTGCTGTAAAATCTGTTGACGACATTGATACTTGTTTTCTAAGCAGCTTCTTAAATCTCTTATTCCGTTCCAAAATATCTGCCCAAAGAAAACATGAAAAATTACTAAGGTATTCATTCTATTTTTACCCACCATATAAAGATCATACTAAGATTTATCTGATTCCAAAGCCAGCCTTTCATTTTTCTCTTGTTCCAAAAGGAAAAAAAAATAGTCAAACAGCAATTCAATATCCTCATATGAAATGTAGATTTTCCAAATTTGAAATGAGTGATAGTTTTTTTACATAAAAAATGTATACCACTGTAGTAGAATCTAAAATCAGCTACCAGCAAAAGTTCATCTGAGAAAATAATATAAAATGCGTACAAACGAGATTAAAATACTCTTTATAAATAGTAATACCTTAAAAAAGACTCACATTATTATTTGGGGGTTTTTATACTTTAAGCTTTTTGCATTGCCACTGTGTAGTAACAACCACTTTAGTAACAGCTTCAATGGTTTAAGATGTCAGCATCCTACAAAACTGCTAATAGAAGAGATTGTGTGAATACTCTTAAACCAATTTAAGTAGAAAAATTTCCCAAACACCTCCACTAGTCTTCTAAATTAAGCTGGCTGGCTGTGTGCTATAACACTAAGAATCACAAAAATTCATATAAGTGAAAGTAGCAGGTCTCAATATGTGTGTGGTAACAAAGACTAAAAAATAAAATAATAAAAAAAAGAGGAGAGCGAGGGGAAAGGGAAGAGGGGAGGAGAGTAAGGTTGCTTTTTCTGCAGCAATTATTTGGAAGGCTGTACCATGCATGAAAATGGAAATATTTGCTCTAATGCAAGCCGAGGATTGATCTTCTAAAACTAACAATAGGAATTTTGAAAAGCCAGCATTTACACCATTAAAACTCACCAAAATTAAAAATTACAAATCTAGCCCTGGTTTCCAAATATTTGTATAACTTTTGTGAATCTTTATATCAGCATGTGTAAAAAAGTATTTCACTGCCTTTAGCTGAGTAACTAATTGACCTTTGCAAGGTTAACAGTTTGCTGTTGGACTTGTTCTTTTCCAATTAGCTTGAAGTTGTTTGGGCATTTTGGCCATGTCAACTTGCCCTTAATTTTGCTTTAGCATGAAATTAATTGCTTGCAAATACTAACTGTGTATATATGATTTCAATATTTTTATTAATATCTATCTTTCAAATATAGAATTTACATATTTTAGGTGTTTATTCAGTTCTCTCAGCATCAGTTCAAGTTATATCAAGGAGCTAAGTCCAACAGGCAGCTGAGTAGATGATATTGTGGGTCCTTTCCAACTGAGCTACTCTATTCTATAATGTTTATTTTAAAATACTAGTAGCATTAATAATCATTATTGCAGACACAGAAGTAATAGTGTTGATGACTGGGCATACAGAATAGGTGCTTGTCATACAAGATTAGCAAACTACAGTTTTGCTTGCACCAAGATTTCAAAATTGCAGCATATACATATGCTATTGCCAAATAGTTTGAAAATCCTAGAAAGTTCAGCTCTAGCATTTTTATTCAGCTCTCAAACTAATATACAGAAATTATATAATAATCCAAATCCTACTTTAGGGTACTTCCAGCTGTAGGTCTTGGAAAGCACTTTTGTTCAGACACACTGCATATTCAAAGGCCAAAAAAAAAAGTATGTTGGAAATAAAATGTTTATTTGCAGGCTATACAGGCAGCTGAAGTGTTTTTTGTGCCATATTAAGTAAAGAAAACACATTTTTATGGTAAAAGGCAGGTATCTTGGTACAAAATGGCAATTTTTAAAATGTCTCCTCAGATACTATTAAACCCTGGAAATGTCTATGTTACATAGCTGTGGCAGAACCTTCATTTTAGAGAACATTAGGTATTTCCAGATCTTACCTCAGTATTTAATTATTTAGGGACTCACTCAGTAGGTTTTGGGTCAACATGCTAGGAATCTGCCTTTCTCTTACTCATTATTTAGCTGTCTGAATACTCATTTTACTAACAACATGTGCTAAGAGTGAAATACAATGCACTTGAGATTTAAGGATAATATTGCTGTTCTGAAAGGTGCAGCATCATTGTTGATTGTGCTTTTAGATGCTTATTTTGTCAACCATACTTTAGCGATTGACTCACTCATTGGATAAAATGGCATATGAGTTTCACAGTAAAGAAAGCTACAAAAATAGGCTGAGCTATAATTTGAATGCAAGGCATTAAAAACGTGTATGTTTTCCTATACAATTTAAATGCACATTAATCCTAGCAAACACTATCCTTTTATGTGCAAAACCCAAACTGATCAATGAGGTACAAATGGAAAAGTGATTTTGACTTTGGAAAAGGAGAAAAAACCCTCCTCCTGATGCAAGAATAATGCTCCCTATTTTAAAAAATAATAATAAAAATTAAGCTTCCTAGTTGTATTATACTTAAAAAGACTAAATTTCTCCTTTCTGTTTCAGGACAGTAAAAAAGGACTAATGCTTATTTTTAATATTCTCATTTTACTAAATTAGAGGATTAACTGAAAAACCCAGATAAGATACAGCTAGTTCAATTTGTTCAATAGAAACATGCTTCAAAAAATGATCTTTCTCTCATAAATCATAATAGTGAAATATATAAGGAAGAGAAAAAGTAAGAATCTTTTTTGCTTCACAGATGTGAAATTAATTACAGCGATAAGTGAGTTACCAAGGGCTATTCAAAATCTTTAGAGAAGTTGGAGACTAAAGACCATATCTCAGCCCAGTGCTTTATCAGCATATCATTTTTACGAGTGGCACAACGTCAGGTGTATTATGCTTTAAAAATACACATACTTACAGCCTCCTCTAAATACACAACCTATTATATTGGTAAACAAACAAACAAATAATCAACCCACAAGTAAACACCAGGAGAAAGAAGAAATTTTTTTTCTTTCTAAATCATGAACACAAAATGTTTCTTCTTATCAGAAATTTGTATGCTGTCAACACAATTTTGATCACAGAACCACGCATGGACACTCTTATAGATGAAGTACTGTTCAAGAAATCCTGCTGGCTTGTTCCAAATACTGGATGTAAGCTCTCACAGAGCTTATGGGATGCATTTTAGGTGCACAGGTAGAATACAGGAGATTAAACACAGAATTTACACTGGCATTGGGGATACAGCAAGGAAGTACTATCCTGGGCAAAAGTACACCAATACATTAAGGATGAGGCTCATAAAGGATGGCAAGGCCTCTTTGTCACTCAAATACATAGGAGCTTGAGGTGTATTTTACTCCATATCACATTTGCAAGATGCAGATATGTTACTTATCGTCATTCCTGGACAGACATCCCCTTGGTTGTCCCTAACAGGCATTTTGCTTTCAGCACTATTTCATCTCAGTTTCATAGTGGATAAAAAGATCATGCTAAAATAAGCAAACAAGGTCAGTGATGATTTTTATCTGAGCCTTTCTATGTATATGCATTGCCTAAGCCCACCAGCTGTATTGTGACAAGATTTACTTCTGGATGGATCAAGGGCAAGAATATCAGTTGTGCTTCAGGATCCCTGTAGATTGGGAGCAAATTTGTAGGTCAAGGAAAAGAAATCTTGGCTGTTCAGAAGCATCTAAAGGGATTTTACTGTTCCCGAGGGAACTATGTCTAGCAGGCTATAGCAAGCAAAACCTAGTGAAGTATTATGGTTCAGTTACAGTTAAGTTCTCTTTTCAAGAGAAAATACAATAAACACAAACTCCAAATCCAAACATAAAAATGTCTCATACAGCTAACATTGGACAAGCATTCAGAAACAGTGTCACCCTGCACTTCTGCGGTGTTTTTATTAGCATGATCCTTTGCCATAGAACAGCAGATGCTTGGTGCAGGAACTCCTGGATAGGCTTCATCCTTTGAATAGAGGTTCAGCACCCATTTTCAGTTACAGAAATTCAATGTATGACAAGGTGAAAACAGTTAAGAAATTATAGTATGTATGCTTAATAACAGCTACTCCAAAACATGAAGAAACAGTTGTAAATTTTAACTTAAATCTTGCATGTGGAAGCATGCTGCTTTATCACTGAATCACTAGTTTAGTTTCCCTTTAATGAGTTAACTTCTGAGACTCTGAGAATAAAAATGCACATATCAAATGCACTGTTCTCCTTTTATTAAGCAAAAATATCTTGCTTCAGCCTTAATTTTATTTTCCTCAATCAGTAGGAAGAAATAAAACCTAAAGGAAATCCAAATATTCTTTAACCTTAAAATTAAGAGTTCGAAATCCAGGCAAAACATTTTAGTGTTGATTGGTGATTTACTGCAAGTGCGACCACAAAGTGCCTTCACAAAGAAGGCACATTCACAGGGAAAATGAATATACAGCAGTTAAACCACACTTGAATAATACTGCAATAAATTAAAATAAAGCACTAGGTAAAAAATACTTGTTTATCCACTTTAGATCTTTTTAAATTGAACTTGTTATTATTAAAAGGAATGACTTCTAACATAAAAACATCCAGTACTTTCATTGGTACGATAATGGAGGTAAAGGACTAGAAATTAGCAGAAAGGAATTTTCTTCTTGAGATTAACACAGTAGGGTACAGCCTTACTTCATAAGAATGGGTATGTCTTTGTTCTCAGGGAGAATGAAGCTGAAGGGAAAAACAAAACAAAGCCATAATTCCCATGCCACTAATTTAAAAAAATAACAAAAAGCCAAATCCCCCCAGAACCCTGCATAACTTTCAGTGCATTCTGAGGTGCAAAAGGCACAAATCCCCAGGAGACATATTACCACTGTGGTGTAAATTACACCACAGTGTGGTGGTGTACACTGTGGTGTAAATTACACCACAGTTGCTACTGCTCCCATTTTTACGTAATAAGTGTAGCCAGTATATCAGTCCATTAAGGACTGCCATCTAGCTGATGTTGAGTAAGTACTTCAGCAAATAACTCCCACCGTGCTGCCTGTGGCTACATTGCTAGCAAAACCAAAACTGGTTCACTTCAAGCTAATTGGGAAGGTCTACTTAAGCTGCAGAATCGACATGGAGGTGGCCAACCACAACAGGTGGTCGCTAGACAAGCACTAAGTGGACAGGCAGATCTAGGATCTGACCTGGTTAGCAGAGAAAAGGAGTCAATACTACCTCAGCTCTGAAGAGAACAGAGGGACAGTCACACCAGAAGAAGCTCCAGATACCTAACACTGACTCTGATTTTCCTGGTAATCTTTCAAAGCCACAGGTTTTGTGGTCACAATTTTCTACCACTACCTGTGTGGAAGACACCCACAAATGAAAAACGTAAGCTGGAAAAGCCTGAACTGAATTTCCACAGCTATTTGAAGCATGCTGTTTCTCCTCTCACCTGTTCACATGCCCACAGCTGAACAGAACGGTAGTGAAGAAATATGATCCTCTTACCAAAAGGATAAATGGTGATTCAAGTTAGGCAGTATGAGCTTACCTGACCATGAGTGGTTGCTTTTTCAGTTCATGCATGACTAAACAGCTATGGAACGATTTTTCTCTGCTTATTTGAAGGAGTATGTTCTTTAAAGACCCTGCCAGGCTATCCAGCCCTGTAAAATTGAATTAAGTTTCACTGAAGCCAATTAACTTTCTATTTACTTAGTAGAAACTTCAGTTTCTACCACCTTTCTGGAACATTTTCATCTTGAGATGCCAAAGTGTGGAGAACCCAGTCCCACCACTGAATCAGCCAGCGATGAGAGACAGTGTCAGTAGACATCCTGTAACAGATGGCTTCTGACTGCTTAAAAAAAACAAGCAAGTAGGCACTTCTATAGCTGTTTATCTTCTTTTCTCTCTTAGGCCTCATAGATGTAAAATCAGCAGAAGAAAGTGGCAAGATGTCATCACTGGTTCAACACCATGCAGAGGGAAAGCATAAAATACAACTTTTTGGTATACTCATCAGTTTGAATGAAAAGCTGCACATTATTTATGAGACATGTGAGAAACAATCCATTGTACTGAACAATGATAGTCAATCCTAGATATAAATTCTCTGCTGGTCGATAACCACTATACCCATTCCTTTAGCCATGAAAGTGACCTGACAGAGCCATAAATTCACACATTGTCCATTTTTCACAGACAAGCTCTCTCCCCTGCCCCCCTGACAGTCTGCACCAGCCATGACATCGGCATAAACATTTACTCATTTATTATTTTATGCTGACTACTTTTCAGCTTCCTGACAGAGGACAGGCAAGTAACAATGGTGATATAACCTGGGCCATGTTCAAGACCCAAGTGCAAGCTGAATAAAGATTTTGGAGACAGCACAATGTGCTAGCACTTCCTATCTCAGCAGTACACTGGAACTCTCTAAATACGGATTTTCTTTTTACACAAAAACTTCCATAAATCTATAAGGTTTCAATTTACACATGCATAAAACAAATTCTCTACCTACAAGTTTCCTTCAGAGAAACAAAAACAAAAACAAAACCAAAAACCAACTCAGTCTAAACTTACTGAAAATCTTAATAATATCTGGCATTGACCCAAAATCTTTCCGAGGAGCCTGACGGATAATTAGTACGTTTTCAACAATTTGTCCCTTTTGGGGCCAGTGTTCTAATGGGTTTTAGTGCTAGCAAATCGGTGCTAGGATTTCTTCTGTGCATTAACGTGCACAGAGTGTTAAGCTACTTATTTGTAATGATACTGTTCCTGTAGCAAAGCCTGCCTTGATTGTTAATGATACTTGAGGCTCTTAAATCAGAGGGGGAGAGAAACGGCAGGGTGTGGCATAGTCAGCTACAGAGCTTGTCATTTACTGAAAATAAAAACCTCACTTAATTCTATTGATAGCACTCAGAATATTATAATAGGCATTTAATTTCCTAAACCAATTTCACTTAAGAAGCTGGAGCAATCTCTTAAATTACACTGTTTTCATTGTTTATGTTTGTTGGTGTTGTTTTTTTAAGCTATGACCTATTAAAAATTATTTATTCAAAAAGAATTATTTGAAGAAACTTGTTCTTACCTTGCACTTCTCTCACGTCAATTTCTTTTTTTAAAAAGTTATTAGCACAAATAAAAAAGAAGAGTAATATCTTATTCCTTTTTCAGATTAAACCTGAAAGACTGTTGTATGATCAGTATTAGTGCCCTGTAGCATAATAGTATATATATATACATTAATTGGTTTATTGGCTACTTTAAAGTTTTACAACTTTTCATTCAGTCCAATGTGCACTTGTGAACTCACCCAAAGAACTACGAGGTTCAATAACCTAAATTATATTAATTAATAGCATAATAGATATATGTAATAAAAAGTAAAAGAACACAACAATTACCTTCACACAAGCAGTCCTACTGACTTCACTAAGACTGATTTTACAGAGCAAAAAAGTGCCCAGACAATCAAGCCTTTGAAGATCCAAAATAAAATCCATATATACACAATATCAGACTGCTGAGCATCACAAAGTATACTAAAAGTAAACTGGAAGAATGGGACTTCTAATGCTTATTAACATGTAGCTTGGTAAAAAAATGTTATGACATCTAGGCCAACTGCTAATGTATCATAAAATAATGTCATGCTGGATTGCCCAGATGCTGTCAAGCTTGTCAAAATTTTGTTGCAATCTTCAAAAAAAATATGCTGAAAATAGAAATAGAAATAGAAATAGAAATAGAAATAGAAATAGAAATAGAAATAGAAATAGAAAAGAAAGAAAGGAAAGAAAGGAAGGAAAGAAAGAAAGGAAGAAAGGAAGAAAGGAAGAAAGAAAGGAAGAAAGAAAGGAAGAAAGAAAGGAAGAAAGAAAGAAAGGAAGAAAGAAAGGAAGGAAGGAAGGAAGGAAGGAAGGAAGGAAGGAAGGAAGGAAGGAAGGAAGGAAGGAAGGAAGGAAGGAAGGAAGGAAGGAAGGAAGGAAGGAAGGAAGGAAGGAAGGAAGGAAGAAAGAAAGAAAGAAAGAAAGAAAGAAAGAAAGAAAGAAAGAAAGAAAGAAAGAAAGAAAGAAAGAAAGAAAGAAAGAAAGAAAGAAAGAAAGAAAGAAAGAAAGAAAGAAAGAAAGAAAGAAAGAAAGAAAGAAAGAAAGAAAGAAAGAAAGAAAGAAAGAAAGAAAGAAAGAAAGAAAGAAAGTTCTGTCTTACCTATCCAGTTAGGAGCTCAAATAGAAAGTCAATTTGACAAATTATTTGTAAAACATAAATTTTAAGTTTGTCACAATTTTGTGATCGCGTTGAGACTGCACAGAGATTGTAAGAAAGGTTCTGGATCCCTTGCAAGTATCAAGCAAATTAACACAGATATATGCACCCTGTAAGAGACATCTGTGGGACCTGAACTTGGCTCTTCCATGGGAAGCACTACCTTTACCTTCTAGAGACAAAATGTCAGTTCATATAAAAGTATTATGTCACAAGAGAAGTAATTTGATATTTGTAAACAGATATGTGTATTTATAAACATACATATATGAAAGAGATTACCATACAAAAGCACAAAGTAGTAGAAAAGTCTTTAGGCACAACAAAGAAGTGTGAACTCAGCTGATGGTGAAAAAGGACAGGATTCACTATTGAAATAAGACACTTAAAGGAGGTCAAGCAACTTAGTGAATCGCTGCTGGCCTCGTATCAAACTCAGTCCTAATCATAATAAATGAAAATTGCTGTTTGTAGGTGGCTGGAAAAGGCTTTAAGCCCCAAACCTGTTCTGGACTTAACATACTAGGCACATAAACTGGATAACAAGTTACACGGCCTATCCAACTCCCTAAATTTTCTAGCTGCAAATTATATCAAAGCATCCTGCATTTTTATTCCCATTAATTGCCAGTTCATAACTAAATGAAGGTACAATGACATTTGTAATAAAATACATTAAATCCACTCTTAATTTAGTGCTTTAGAAATCATGTAAATACCTAAGGTAACTAACCTTGTTACTTCAAATACCTCTCAAAGTGTAGCCTGCCCTTACGAACTGATTGGAGTGCACAGGGAGATAGAAAGAGTTTGGTATTTTCTGTTCTGCCTCAGCCTTAAAAAGGTCAGTTCCTGTGAGATAATAACTCTGAGAAAATTCTCTATATCCAGCATTTATGGAAAGAGAGAAAGACAGACATCCACATGTATGCTGACTCTATAGTCCTATTCAAAAAATAGGACTCAGGCACTGCAATATGTTAAGGTTTTGTCCGAAGCACTTTTGGGCCCAGTAACTCACCTGTAGCTGTCATCATCCTAAATATTTCCTTACTGAGTGGTTATACAGTTGCTGTTCTCAAAGTGCATTACATAAGTTACTGCAAAGCCATTATATGTACGCTGTCAAAATACCTGAATGCCACATGCTGAAAACACCTTCCAAGTTATCATGCTTGTTATTGTGGCTGCAGACATGGCTGGTTGCTTCCAATTAACTCATGCACTGTACATAGCACCAAACTGACTAACACAGGATTTGGATATTTGAGGATAAATGCTGAGATAATACCCTGACACCATCCCAGCCCAACATCCTGAAGTGCCAAGTGCAAATCCATTTATGAAAGGAAAAAAATCATTCAGTTGTAAGTTCCCTGAGGGAAACGTGCAATCCCCCAAAATACTGGCAATGGCAGGAAGTCTGGCCCCACTCTCCACCTATGTCTACAACAAACACATTTGAGGGAAAGGAAGAAAGAAATCACCAGATGTAATGGCTGGTCTTTTCATAACTATCAGTCAGTTATCTGTACTGCTTGTAATCAGGCTAAAAGTTCCTGAGGCTTTACCATCTGGAAGTTTTTCATAGCATCTCTAACAAGTTCTTTTTTTTTTTTTTTTTTTCCTTGACTATCACTAGACTTCAGTCAGCAACAGTTTGGAAGTCAGCCTGCCTTCAAGTGAGCTCGACAAGCAACGCAAAATAAAGCTGCTTTTTCTTTGCTTTTTCTTTTTCTTTTTTTTTTTTTTTCTGGAAAAAACTCAGAATGGAACAGAAATAAGAAAAGACTATACATAAATCTCTCTCTTGTCTGATGTATCTATTCCTTATGCTTTCCTCTCAGATGAGCTATCTTTTAATAGCTTGCCATATTGCAAAAAACACCATAGAAGATACTACCCCTTAGGGAAGAGACTTCCCTCAGGGAAGACAATAAACATTAAAAAAACCCAGAGCAACCTTTCCCTCCATTCCTCCCACAACTTGGCTGCAACTCTGTTCCCTGCTATGCCCATCAAACTCCAGATCTTTGTTGTATGGCAAGTCCCACCCTTTGTTTTCACTTTCCTTTTCCCTCTCTTCTACCCAATGTCCATCTACTCCCAGAAAAGAATTTAACACTCTCTCTGCGGATAGTTGCCTGAGACAAAGTGCAGAGGTCAGATAAATACAAAACAAGAGTCTTTTCTCAGCTATGTGGTCACTATCTTTGTAAAGAAACATACTATGGTGAGTTGCAAACAATAAATAAAATAGAAATATACCATTATAAGGTCTTACTCATCTGCTAAGGCACATGGAAAATAAGGAAGTGATAGGCAACAGCCATTGTGGCTTCACTAAGGGCAAATCATGCCTGACCAATCTGGCAGCCTTCTGTGACATGGCTGGAGATGGTGGATAATGGCAGAGCAACTGATGCCATCTACCTGGGTTTGTGCAAGGCATTTGACACTGTCCCACATGACATCCTGGTCTCCAAACTGACAAGGCATGGATTTGACTGATGGACCACTCGGTGGATAAGAAATTGGATGGATGGCTGCACCCAGAGAGTTGTGGTCAGTGGTTCAGTGTCCAAGAGGAGGCAAGTGATAAGTGGTGTTCCTCGGGGGTCAGTATTGGGATCAGTGCTGTTCAACATCTTTGCTGGGGACATGGACAGTGAGACTGAGTGTATCCTCATCAAGTTTGCTGATGATACCAAGCTGTGTGGAGTAGCTGACACCCCAGAGGGAAGGGATGCCATCCAGAGGGACCTTGACAGGCTGGAGAGGTGAGCCAATGCCAACCACATGAGGTTCAACAAGGCCAAGTGCTAGGATCTGCACCTGGATCAGCACAACCGCAGGCACAAATACAGGCTGGGGGAAGAATGGCTGGAGAGCAGTCCTGGGGAGAAAGACTTGGGTGTGGTGGTAGATGAGAAGCTCGACATGAGCTGCCAGTGTGCATTTGCAGCCCAGAGAGCTAACTGCATCCTGGGCTGCATCAGAAGTGTGGCCGGCAGGGCCAGGGAGGTGATTCTGCCCCTCTGCTCTGGTGAGACCCCACCTGGAATACTGTGTACAGCTCTGGAGCTCTCAGCACAGAGAAGGACCAAAAAGATGATCAAAGACCTGGCGCACCTCTGCTATGAAAACAGCCTTAGATAGTTGGGGCTATTCAGCCTAGAGAAGAGAAGGCTTTGAGGAGACTTTATAGCAGCCTTCCAGTACTTGAAAGGGGCCTACAGGAAAGCTGACATGGGGGTTTTCATCAGAGAAGACAGTGATAGGACAAGGGGTAATGGTTTTAAACTGAAAGAGCGTAGATTTAGGTTACACATCAGGGAAAAATTCTTCACCATGAGGGTGTCAAGGCACTGGAATAGGTTGCCCAGGGAGGTTGTGGAGCCCTCTCCCTGGAGGTGTTCAAGGCCAGATTGGATGAGGCTTTGTATAGACTGATCTAATGTGAGGTGTCCCTGCTCATAGCAGGAAGGTTAGAACCTGATGATCTTTAAGGTCCCTTCCAAACCTAACCATTCCAGAATTATATGATATTTAGTCTGTTTAAGGTCTCTTCCAGATTTTTATTTTTCTTTAGAGTGCTTTTTACATTATGTTAGTGACTCCATCATATAACTAATTCTAAATCTTTTACCAAACGTGGTATTAAATGCACAAGATTACATTTTATTAAGTTGTGAAGTCAATTAATTTCTTCTTTTGTTGTTGCTGGTTTTGGGTTTTTTTGGTACCGTAATTTAATTCTTCGGGGGTTTAACTTTTTTGACCGTTTTTCTCAGATGTCCTTGTGCACATTTATAGCACCACCTTTGTACTGACTAATTAATCAAGATAATCACAAAGCCACTAGACCAAGTGTCAAAGATTTTCCATATTTCTGTGAACTGTGTTGTTCCAAATAAATTGTAAATAAATCTATAGTGCCAAAACCTCTGTATCATACACAAAGTACAGCAGACCCATTTCAGCTGTTCTCTTATACTGTATAAACCAGACAGAAGTACATCCACAAACAGACTCTCACTGCTGGTACTAGCCAGGGGAATTGAAAACAATTTGTACATCACCCTGCAGACCAGGACAGCTTCACATTAGTTCAACATACTATGAAAAGGGAGTTTCCATCTTTAATAATGAGTATATTCACATATCCATGTAATAGTCTAGTTTACCAATTTAATCTCATTTTCCTTAATGTAGTCAATTCAATTAATTTAACCACTTCAATGTCATAGTGTAAGTCTAAAAAGTGCCCTCTGTTGGGCAATATCCTAAAATAAGTGCCACGTCTTGCTGTTGTTGCTGATTTAACATATATTATTTTCCATTAGTTAAATACTATAGCTAGCAAACAGATTCTAAAATTTAGATTTCATTATACAAATTGTATTTTCGTGTGTGTGTGCTCTTAAAGAAACTATGCAATTCATTCCCCAACTAATTTTTTCTAGTAAAGAATGCAACCCTCTGGTAATGGAGGTAGCACTTCATAAAATTAGCACATACCCTTCTGAAGCTCCTTCACACTGCTGCTTTCCCGAATACTTAGAGGAGTTTATCTGCTCTGGTGCACCCTCCTCAGGAATACTGAGCCAGTGAACATGTGCACCACTACTGATATTTCAAATATTGTCTGAGTTGGTGTTACTCCTGCCTGTGATAGTGTCCTGTCTCTGATTCTTGATTTAGCATTTACTGCTACGAACTTCCTAGTGGCCTGTAATTAAAAACCACAAACCAACAATAAAAACAACTTTCACCTCAAAAAAACCCTCCAAAACTCACCAGTTAGCAAGTTACTGTAAGAATGCTGTCTTATTTGTCAGTATGCTTTAGTTCAGAACTTCAAGCAGCTGATAAGTATTCCTCTGCAGGAGACCTAATGTTTTCCTAGAAGGAGCAAATGTAGTTTTCCAACACCTTACGGAAATCTTTTGTTAGTTTTCTGCCATTTCAAGACAATTCAGCTGAATAAATAAAACAGCTCTCATAAATAATACGATGTATTTGATCAGGAAAATAAGAACGCAGAGTTTTGGAAAGACAAGCTTGATGACTTTTATTAGTCTTTCATAACAGTCAATTTCTGTATACATTGCCTTGCAAAGATTTGATGGTACCTGAACTGAATTTGATAAATATCTGGAAAAGAGACCCCAGAGGCTCTCTAAGCTAGCAAGGGAAAAGAAAAATAAAATCTAGAAATATCATAAAACATTTCTCAGCGAAATATCCATTTTCATTCTTCTCTGGAGACAGGGAAACTTTGATAAATTCAAATAAAACAGATTGAGTTTAGAGAATGAACACCAAATGCTTATCCATGCTGTCTTCTCTATCAATTATCAGGAATTGCATTTTGAAAGATTAAAAAAAGCTCTCCTTTCTCTCCTGCTCTCACATCCCCTCCCCACCCCCGCACGACATTGTCACATATGCACTCCTCTAACTGTCTGAAGCAAGTAAAAATCCCTAGCTAAAAATAGCAACAGACTGCTTCAAGTGTTTTTGGAGCTGAAGTTATACTTCATTACTAATCCAAATTTTTCAGAGTTTATTCAGAACTTCTGCATAAAAAAGCTGATGTTCACCTAAAGTGTAATCCTATCCTGTAAATTACATTCATAAACAGCATAGAACACTTACATTTTCAGTATGCCACAGGATTCACTGTAAAATTTTCTGAATTTACAAGTCAATAGACAGTCTTTCAATCTATTTGGTCCTTGCAGACTCAGCATGTTACTTGTAAGCCAAGCTGTTGTCCTTCTGGCTTCGTATATTGCTGCCAGCACTAAAGATTTGGCACTCAAAATTCCTCTCTCAGTAGACACAATACAGTGGACTGGAGCATGCTGGACATTGCCAGATTAATGGACACTTCAGATAGTAAGTTAAGTGCAGCTCTATACTGCAGTACAAAGCAGCATCAAGTCAATTTACTAACTGTAGTGCAGACATACTGTGTTCCTCAGTGTTACTAGTTCTAGCTACACAGGCAGTGTAAATAGGTCCCTCAGCCTTTAAAAAAATATGGTCTGAAAAGAGAATATCATTGAGGTCCTAAAAGATTAATGAACTAGAAGACCATCCACTTTATTCTTCCAGAACTCCCCTGGCTTTACAGGGTTAACAATAGCATTAGTGAAAGGAACAAAGCAACATTTCCCCTCAAAAAACAAAACAAACCAACCAACAAACAAAGAAAACCAATCAAACAAAAAACAGAAACAAACAAAAAACCCAACAAACACCCCCAAAAGCAAACAAAAAATCCTCTTACTAAACTTTCCCTCTAGAACCACAACAGCAAAGGAAAAAAATCCACAAACAACCCCCTCTACCTTTAATATATCTTCTTTCTTCACATGAAAGATGCAAAAGTTATCATAGAAGAAACCAGAGGGCAGCATGTGACAAAAGTTCATTTCAATCTGTTTTTCAGGGTAAAGCTGTGCTTAAAATATCATTCTGCCTCGACTAACCACTTCCTTTCTAAGATAAAAAATATTGAATGGGATGATAAGATGTCATTGCTTGCAACAGTAAAAAGGAACTGAGCACAGAAACCCCAGACGGTCTTCTCCAGCCTTAAGTTCCCCACATGCTGTAAATATGCATGTTGCCTTTTCTCTATATTCTTTTCTAAACTTGCCCCACGAACCAACTGTCATGCCTGATGCCTGCAGCTCTGTTAACAGGAAAAAACACCAACATTATCACTAAGGATTTGCTACTGGATCAATTCTGTAGGTGTTGTAAATCAGCATAGCTTCAGTAACTTCAGCTAAGTGATGATGATTTACAATGCCCTGAGGATCTGGCCCTCCATCCTTATTACTTCATTAATCTGCAAATTACTGCAACGTACACCAATCTTTTTTCTAAATTACCTTTACTTCAGCCCACCTGTTACAATTCTGATGTGGATTTATACAGAGTTCATACCATACTTTCTTACTTATTTTGAAGAAGCATTACCCTGAATCTATCCATGGTCCATAAATGATCTGTATGGCTGATTGAACCTAGCCTGAGCTGGTAGCTGTCAGCAGGTATGAATTCAATTTTGCAAGATCAATCCATTAGTATCTAAACACTATTAATAGAGTGGAGAGGGAAAAGCACATTTTTTCTATACCAGGTAATAGAAGGCTGGCCACTTCTGGGAGGAAGGTACTTGATCAGGTCTGTCAGAGCCAGAAGACCATGGTGAATACCTTCTCATAATAACGAGTAGCTGATTCCCAAGAGAAGAGAAAGCTGGTGTCAGGAAACATGTTTTATCATATTCCTTCAAGACATCACTGAAGCTAAGAGCCCAGCAGGATTCAAAGGAGGTTTAGTTATTTATATGGATAACAAGACCATCAACTGATACATTGGACAGGATATATTCTTTTTTTGTAAGAAAATAAACTCCCATATTTCAGTGCTTAACCCTGATACTAGAAATGCAAGATAGAAACAGGCTCAGTGGAAATACTGCTGTGTTTCTATTTGGGAGCTTTCTGTAGTTCCTTTAATTTCCCTCTGACAATGTCGACTGTTAAAAAAGGATTCTGAGAGAAAACCACTCCTATCCTTCATGGCATGCCCTGAAAATCAAGGAAGTCAGTGACCAAAAACCTAATTGCTACATTTTGTTTGCTAATTTATTTTTGAAACATAAAGTATTGTGTTGATCCCAAATTTGAAGTGTGGCACCAACAATCCTCTTAAATTTATTAAGAGGGCATTTAAACACCTCCAGAGTCTTCTAAAAAACAGCACTAAAATACAGGAAATAATTTAGATGGAGTTAGAAGAACTATTTTTTCTGCCTAAAACTTAATGTTTTCCTAAAAGCAAATGTCCTCAAAGCATTCTCTGTAGAAATATGCAATGATTATCTTTAACAAGTCAGCATTTTTTGAATGTTACAATACTGTAGATCTGAAATAACATTTTTCATAAACTTCATAAAATTTCATAAGGTTCATTAAATGAACTGAGACCTCACATACCCTACTTTATTAACAAGCCCAAACCTTTAAATAGCGTGTCTAACCATAGGAGCTATTTAAGGAGGGACATAAGATTGCATACCCTAAATGAATTAATATTAATATCGACATGGAGAAGGTTATATCAGGCTGAGAGCACTAAGGGAAAGAAAAAATGCACTTTGGATAGGCTAAAGAAGGACTCTCAGTCAGTTGCAACAAAGGTTTTCTGCACAGATCTAAGTGTTGGTGCAAGGAATGGGATTTGTCACTCTCAGATTCACTTAAATAACTAGCTCCAAAGAGAAGGAGAGTTAAAGGTGACCATACTGTAATTGAGCTAATGTTAATTGTATATACGAGTTACATACCTGGGGAATGGGAATCAACTGAGTGTACAATTCAAATTAAACTCACATCTTGCTGATTTCTTAAGAGTTACTTCATCACAGTTCTAACAGATAAAGAAGTGCAACTTCCTAGTTATCCACTCTTCAAAACTTATTTTGGGCTACAAAAGGATATCTTACTCATTGAGTTAAATTATCTTCATTAATAAGGAGTAATATAATAATTGCCTGTGTCCCACAGACTGCCTGCCTTCTGTAGGATCAGGATAAATTTTTAAGGGTCACGAATTCGTGTGAATTCGAGACAATAGATGGTAAATGTTCTGATTTCCTCCTAAATATTTGCAGCTTGATAGGTTTGCTATTGCTGTTCTTTCTGTGTACTTATCAAGGAGAAATCTCATTATCATTTGAATTCTGAATGCTTACCTTCAGTCAAGCCATCCACCTTTGCTTCTTCTGTCCCTTAGAAACTAGCATTTTCTGCTATCTACTGTTTTGTAGACACACATGCACTGAGTTTGAATCTCCCACTGTGATTCAGGAATGACTTCGCTGAAGTTGTTGCATAGGTCTTCAGAGAATAAATATTAGGTGGATTTCAGTCACAGCAATCTCAATACATGTGTTAGATAAAATGAGAATGCATGAGGCAAATGAATGGGTGAGTCACTTAAAATTTCAGCTGAAGAGGTCCATGCTGGAATACATCTTCCTACATACTTTCTTCTCTCCTGTTTCAAAATCTTAACTAGCTTGTTTGTTATATCTGCAGTTTAAGGAAAAAACAAAACAAAACAAACAAACAAAACAAAAAACTACCTGATTCCCTTCTAGCTACAATAATACCATTTTCCTACTACATTTCCTATCTCTCAGCCCCAGGCTTCTTGTCTGAAGTCACTACATACTCCACTAGTAAACTACCACAACTCATCACCCACTGTGAATCACAAAGTTACTGCAGAAACTAATTAGGGACCTACAGCTGGCAGGAAGCAGTAACTGCTAGTGAGCTGCTATGCAGAAAGTGCAATTTGCATTCACGGGTCAGTGCCCATTGCTTCTCAGTGATGACCGTTCATCATCTGGAGAAAAAGGGCACTGCCAGCCACTGACTGGCAACTGCTGTGTGCAGAAATGGGTCAGCAGTGATCTCTTGCCATAGGATAAGAGCTCATTGTGTGTTCAGATTTGAAAATGGCAAATACTGCAATAATGGCAGGTAGCACTGCTGGGTTCCAGCATGGCAAATCCAATTTGCAGCACCTGATCAACTCACAGTAGTGAAACATCTACTTTTGTCAGGATAGACATAGCCATTGATAGCATGAATCACAGAATCACAGAATCTTAGGGGTTGGAAGGGACCTCGAAAGATCATCTAGTCCAACCCCCCTGCCAGAGCAGGATCACCTAGAGTACATCACACAGGAATGTGTCCAGCCGGGTTTTGAATGTCTCCAGTGAAGGAGACTCCACAACCTCTCTGGGCAGCCTGTTCCAGTGCTCTGTCACTCTCACAGGAAAGAAGTTTTTTCTGATATTTACATGGAACTTCCTATGTTCCAGTTTGCACCCATTGCCCCCTGTCCTATCACTAGACATCACTAAAAAAAGCCTGGCTCCATTCTCCAGACACTCACCCTTAATGTATTTGTAAACATTGATGAGGTCGCCCCTCAGTCGCCTCTTCTCCAAGCTAAAGAGGCCCAGCTCCCTCAGCCTTTCCTCATAAGGGAGATGTGCCACTCCCTTAATCATCTTTGTGGCTCTGTGCTGGACTCTTTCAAGCAGTTCCCTGTCCTTCTTGAATTGAGGGGCCCAGAACTGGATATAATACTCCAGATGTGGCCTCACCAAGGCAGAACAGAGGGGGAGGAGAACCTCCCTTGACCTACTAACCGCACCCTTTCTAATACACCCCAGGATGCCATTGGCCTTCTTAGCTACAAGGGCAGATTGCTGGCTCATGGTCATCCTTCTGTCCACCAGGACCCCCAGGTCCCTTTCCCCTACACTGCTATACAGCAGGTCAGCCCCCAGCCTGTACTGGTACCTGGGGTTGTTATTCCCCAGATGCAAGACTCTACACTTGCCCTTGTTGAATTTCATCAAGTTTCTCCCTGCCCAACTCTCCAGCCTGTCTAGGTCTAGCCTGATGGCAGCACAGCCTTCTGGTGTGTCAGCCACTCCTCCCAGTTTTGTGCCATTAGCAAACTTGCTGAGGGCACACTCTGTCTGTTCCCTTATCCAGGTCGTTGATGAAAATATTGAACAGTACCTGTCCCAGTACCGACCCCTGAGAGACTCCACTAGTCACAGACCTCCAACTAGATTTTGTCCCATTGACCACAACTCTCTGACTTCTTCCTTTCAACCAGTTCATGATCCACCTCACTACTTGACCATCAAGAGCAGACTTCCTTAGTTTATCTACGAGGATGCTGTGGGAGACAGTGTCAAATGCTTTACTGAAATGAAGATAAACCATATCTACCACCTTGCCATCATCTATCCACCTAGTTACTTCCTCATAAAAGGCTATAAGGTTGGTCAAACATAACTTTCCCTTGGTAAAACCATGAATCAGCTACTGCCAAAACCAAAAACAAGCTAGTACCAGTTAATAACAAGTAATAGCTGCACATGGAGTCCCTACTAATCAAGGTTAAATAATTAACTCTTTTGTAGCAATGAAGGTTTACCACTCTTTCACCTATTTTTATCATTTTATGATATCCCCATGCCTGAGTTTTGTCTTACATTTTGCTACAATATCCTCCCACCATGTTTCTACTCTTTAGTAGCCCAACATAACTTTCCAGCTGCGTATCTTTCTGTCTGCAATAACCACAGCTGCGTTTGCCAAGCCCTTCTCTTCTCTCCACCTACATATGGGTACCCAGCCTAAGAGCTCTCTAGAAGTTGTTCAGCAGATAAACTGGAGCAGCAGCCACAGCTAACTTCTGCCCGGGCAATGATTACTTGCTACCTTGTGTCTTGTCCTGGCCTGCGAGCTTGAGAGGTGGTAGGAATGCTAAAGAAATGCCTTGATATGTCACATGAAGTATTGGTTGCCAGGGGCTGGTTTAGATATGTAGTCTTTCCTAAGATTGGTTTCTCTAGAATCTGGATATTAGTACCTGTGGTTGCTGTGTTTCATTGTTTTTTCCCTTGCTTTTCAGGTTCTATCACAGATTTTTGGCAAGGTCTTGTCTAAGAAAAATTACTTTAAAAAAAATCTGGTAAAAAAAAGATCTTAATTAAGATCCTAAAGTTCTGGAAAAAAATTAATGTTCAAATTTCCCATTGTTTTGCATCTCACATAATATGCTCTTATCCAGCATTTTTAATCCAAACATCTTATCGAGGTCATCAGCCTGATTTGTATTTTACAGATGTAGAAACTGGATAATTAAGTGAATGGATGCTCAGTAAGATAGCTTCAGAGCCAGGAATGAATAACAGCACTCTGAATCCCTTTCCAGAGTACTTTGTGTGCAATAATAAAAAGCTGTGGAGATGGCTGTGAAACGACAGAATCACTCCAGTTCAAGTGATTATATAGAAAGTTTGAAAATAATTTTTTAAATTATTTTATTTTTTTTGCAAATCAGGCCCTGGATGAGATGTAAAGCAAGCAGATAAACCAAATGTACTTTCGTCCTTTATTGACTTTCTTAATGAGGTTATCTCTGACTATCAGGAACTCTAACGAGACAAACAACCATCTATTTTAAATGCCAAGCAAACGCCTGTAAAGCAACAGACTCCCTCCTTGTAGGGTTGATGGTCTTGAATCCTAATAGTAACTGACAAGACTTCCCCATCTGGACTCTATTTTTTTTTTTTTTTTACTTTGAATTTTGAGTATGTGACAAAGCGCTGTGCAAGGGATTGCCTTTACAAGCAGAACTGTATGTTTTTTAAAACGAGTGAACAGCATTGTAATAACATATGTGGAATGATCAAAATGCAATTTCTTTTTATTATTCCTATTATTGTGCTCCCCTACATGGCAACCTCTTCAAACACATCATCTGCAACATAATATTGATTTAATGTGCCACTTCATATGCCTGCCATGTCCTCAGATTAAAGATTTAAATTAATATGACAAGTGAAACACTAAGAAATTCAAGAAAACACTAGATAGGCTTATCCACACAGGGTACATTCATAGTAAAAAAACCCAAAACAAACAAAGAAAAAAATCCACTCCAGCAGCCACAGCTTTGGCATAGACCACATTTAATTCGCTTGATTGATCTTGAGATCTTTGAGTGCAAATTCATTATTCTCTTATTAACTATTATCATTACTGGAATTTATAAGGAACCTATAAACCTATTAAACTGGTTTTAAATGTTGCAATCTATTTATTGAACACACCAGCAATGAAAAATTAATTATTTAACAACCACCACAGGAAAATATCACTGGCCTTGTCACCTGAGAGCTGGACTGATAACACATTACCTTCTGGAGAGTGGGGCCTTGCAACACTCAAATGTAAACCTTGGAAGGGTAAGTCACATTTTTAATTTAATGTTTTATTAAATGTTAGACAGAATAAATTTATCCAGGCCTCATAGACTCTGTCTTAATAAATGAACTGGCACTCTTTCAGATGTAAAAATGGTCACAGCTTCTCAAGGGCATCAGAAACTTGAAGCACAAGACACCAGTAAATACAAAGAGCAAAGGCAGCATGGACAGTGATGTATTTGCAAGCACTGTGGGTGAGCCAACACTTTCAAAATGCTGAGACTGACAAAACAAGGGCAGTGAACTCTCAGAATGGGAAAAGCACCTGCAGTAAGAAGCTGTGCTTGAGTGCTGTTGCACGAACATGTCCACTATTGAAAAAAAGTGGAAGGGGTGTGGGTTTATCACCCTCCTGCTACTGTATTTCAGGATATGTTTGTACATTTAAAATTTCATGAGTGGTATTAATAATTTATTTTTCTCCTGTCCTTTAATTTTCTAAGGCTAGACTTTGAAAACAAAAGGCAGGGAGATGATATATTCTCTCCCTTCTCTGCAGTTACCTACAGCACCTTAATTTGTGTTACCCTGTAGAACTGCTGTAATTAGTAATACATATTTTGGCTAGGAAAAGTGGTGACAAGTTCCTTAGTCAAAACCACCATGCCCCTGCCCTGGCACATCCCTCCAGAGATATGGTAAGATTTCCACAAGTGGCTCTATTTCAAAACCATTTGGCTTACATAAGGCAGGACAGCTCAACGCTACTACTCAAGAAATGAAAGGCTTTCACAGCATAATCAAGCTCTACTATGTATGTCCACAGACAGTAAACTAAATTATTGCAAATGACTGTTATAACTGCCAGAAAAGTCCCTTTCCTTCCACTGTCAAATAGACAAAAACAAACAAACAAATCAACCAAAAATTATTCAGCGTGCTTCTTTTCCCAGAACTCTAAAACAGTGGTGTTCAAGAGCCATCCATCTCACATTGCCACACATTACACAAATAGCCAGTATAAGAACAACAGGTTCCAATAAGCAACATGCAAAACCACAAAGAGCAGAGAGTTATGCTAAAAACATCTTCTCCTGCAGTCTATATGTCTTGAATTAATGCAGCTGGCATCCTCCTGCTGAATGCATAAGAGCATTAGAATGAGAAGGTAAAAAGGAAGAAGACCCTGAAACTTCCTTTGAGCCTGGCATTTTTCCAGAAAGTAAGGAAGCAGATTCCCAGCATGTAAACAATGTAAGGAAAGTGAATAACAAAACAAAGTGCACAATTGTGCTTATAAGTTCTAAATATACGATATTCTTGGTTTAACTATATGACACTTGCCACCCTACTTATGAGTCCTACAGCCGGTGTGAAAGGAAATCAGGACTTTATTAATCAAAATATGAAGTGAGACTTCACATGGATATAGGGTCACATAAGCAGTGAGATAAACTTGCTACCAGTAAAAAGGACAAAAAGCCAAAGATGAGCTACACTATATTTAATACTATCTGTCTTTAGATGACCCAAGGAAATATATTATAACCTCAGATGAGTAGTCATAGTTTATAACAGAAACTGCATATTTATGTGGATTTTTTTTTTTTTTTATTCAAATTGTGAAGGAAAACATATGAAACAAAAATGTCCTTTTTTTTCTCTTTCATTCTGTCAGGATAATAACTTAGACATTAGTGGGCTTTCCTGAAGCACACAGCCTTGGATCCAAGAACAGAAGATGGTTCTGAAGCCATTATGCAGTATACATTTATATGAAGAATACATAGGGTTCAGCAAATAAGTCAGATTAATAATATCTTCAGTTTGAGCTTGGTACTCACTTTGGCCAGGATAAAACGAATTTTCTCCATAGTAGTCTGCATGGCGCTATGTTTTGGATATGTGACGAAAACAGTGTTGATAACACAGAGATGTTTTAGCTGTTGCTGAGCAGTGCTTACACAGATTCAAGACCTTTTCTTCCTTTCACACCACCTCATCAGGGAGGAGGCTGAGGTGCACAAGAAGTTGGGAGGGGACACAGTTGGGACAGCTGACCCCAACTGACCCAATAGGATAACTGGCCATTTAAACTTATTTCAGTATTTTAGGGCAGAAGATAACTTGCCTGTATCATTTTCTTGCCTGTTACCAAATAAAAGAATGCAAGCTGAAATTTGCACTTCTTTGCTAGTAAACAGGTACCCAGCTGAAGTTTTCTGTCCAGTAAGATCAGACATAATAACTGACATAGGATGCTTTCTTTCATCCACAAAATAATATATACAGTACCATTATATCTACAACAGGAGTCCCAGGCTAAGTATAGAACCAAATCTAAAATATGAGGCAATTTAGGGAATCCGAACTGTCAGGAATGTATCGCTCTACTCCAACATCGTGTACTTTTGTAAAAGTAGCCAGTAGAGTGGCGCAGACATACCAGACTATCTGTGCTATCAGTACTTACAAATGGGAAACCCCAAATCTAGAACCTGTGACTTGCATATTAGCTTTACCAAAACTAAGGATATGAACTTTCAAAACTTTATCAACTGAGTCAGTTTACAGTAAGTCAGCAAAGCTAAAAGTCAATCAAAGAGAACAGCAAGTTAAAGAATGTCTCTAACAATTTTCAAGGAATTTGCTTCCCATTTCTCCCCATACCACAATACTTTTTTGTTAAGGATTTTCTAAAGGAAAATTTCTCAGAGATATGTGGATCTCAATAGATGATGACAAGCCAAAGGTTTTTACCTTACACAACATAAGCTAACAGATGGATACACAGATAGGTAAATGCATAGATACAAAGTATTAGTTTGTGTGTGCATATATGTCCATGCAGAATTAGAAAGCCCTTTGTCAATCCCATTAAATGCCAAAAAGACTTCTAAAGGGATGCTAAATGCAAATTAAAAAATTGAAAGTCTGTGACATGTAGGATGTCTGTCCTTTAGTAACCTTTGGTTCTGAGGATGAAAAATTGAGATTTGCCATCCATTTGTACTTTGACTATGATCTAATAAATTTACACACAGATGAATGCAGAAATCTTGATGTCTCTTATAGAGTGCCTACAACCCAAATGAATGATTTTAATTTTTAAAAAGCCATAAATACTATGAAAGGACTGCATTTTCAAAGGTCTACGCAACCGTTCTGAAAACAAATGGCATTATTGTTTTTTACTATGGTACCACTACTTGCGAGTATAAATACTTGCTTTTTTGCTAATGGCAAATGTTTTTTAAACAGGTGAATACCCAAAAGCTGGGCATATTAGAAATTCTTTCACACATGGAGATCATGGGGATTATAGATTACAGTTCATGTTATAGTAAGAAAGAATTTTTATCCTTTGTGAGTTTGGGTGGGTAACTTCATTCTTCTTTCTTCCATGTACATTCTTAGTCTTTACTTATAAAGATATTTTTCTTGTAATGTCTTAGAAGCAGAAACTATTTATATATGTACTTTAGACCTCTGGTATTGACTGGGTACTCCAGGAACAATTATAATAGAGATATAATAAATGTATGTATGGATATTCACAGTTGAAGGTGTCATACCTACACTATTGTTATGGTTACCTATGAAGATGCAACTCAGTTTGGAGGATGTGCTATAGCAAGCAAACTGATCTCCGTTTTGTCAAAAAACTTACTTCTAACAGTTTCTAAAGTTCACTGTAGACTTATTCCATTTATTTGGAACTCCATTCCTCCCTTTCTCTCTTCACTTGTCTCCTTTCTGTCCCTCTGCAACATATTGTTACTGTGGGAGTCATTCACACTGTCTAACTTTAGTCAACTAATTTAGAGCTCTGAATCACCCTCTATGACTGCCTACTTCATAGAATATTACTTAATATGGAATAGACATTTTTATAATCTTAGGTGTTCTAATACGTACTTTCTTAAATACCCAAAGTAGATTGCCTAGGTGGTGTTAATATTATGCTGTATAAAACACTGCCTGTCAACAGTAATCAAATTCATGAAGTGTTCGGCTTGCAGATATTTTTTCACTCTCTTAGCACCTCACTTTCATTTTCTCTCACCTAGATTTGACTCAGTAAGCATGCTATCTGTTGGAAAGCATCGAAGAAAAAAGGGAAAATAAAAATATTAAATGCATATGGTATTTACCTATGGAGCTTGCTAAAACATTAGTAGATTTTAAAAAGCACAGGGCTGCTCGATAAATTGCAGCACACGGCCAAAGAGGCTGCAGCTGTAAGACAGACAGTACATCAGGCCCATGCCTAACCACATATTGACCTTTCTTCTGAGACTATCATCAAAGGTGCAATTAGAGCAAAGATTAGAGCAACACATTCTCTGTTGTGCTAAACAACTGTTACCAGGGGGACAAAGATCATACAATTTGCTTAACACTGTATTCCTGATTGGCTCAACACAGATCTTCCACTGACAACTACTTTGGTAAGCCTCAAGATGAGAAGTGGGTAAGTGCACCACTTGCATATTTTCTTTTGATCCCCTGGGACACAGAAAAGCTTATACTGTAAATGTCTGACTATTTCCTGGTACATGGCTGATTTTGTTTAGTTTATCATCTTTCTCACACTACCTGAGTAATCTCAGAATTTACTACGTTCCTTTCATATGAAGGTTTAATGTTAAAACTGTTTGTTTCCACATATCACAGCTAATTATGTCAGCGATATGTTAAGGCTCCTAATTCAACATATTGAGATCTACAAGCCAAGTATTCAAGATCAGCTTCTGACAGCCTCCCCTTCAACCAAGCCGTAAGAAAAAGTCTTGATCAACGTATGTATCAACTATTGATATATTTAGTTAAAGAATATTAAATGTGATAAGGTGATGAGAGACAAAAAAAGAATAAATGATTTTTTTTTTCAGTTTTAGTTGCAAAAAGAATGTATGTAATATAGACAAAACTCATACAGAGGCAAGATTAAAAGAATGTGTAATTGAATATGGACTGTCCACAGCATTAAAAAGTAGTGGTAGGGAAAAGACTATGGGATTTCGTTATAACTTTAAGCTTTATCTTGGAGTTCATCTCATGGATAATATAATGTAAAAAACAGAGATCTATCTAGATGTACAGGAAAATGTTTACTTGACAGACATATAAGGAATAATTTTTAAAGAAATAGAGCATTTCTATCCATAGTTATTTAAATTTATTTTTAAAAAGTACATCTAGCAATTACTATTAATTCCTATTTATCAAAAGTTTCATGAAAGTGAATGGAATTAGTTTTACTCAACATAACCTTGTTTTCCTTCCTAATCAGGTCTGCATTCCACCATGGTTATTACAAGGAACTGACCATCTAAGAAGAACCACAATGATATGGAAAGATGCAAGATCTGTTCAAGAAGGATTTATGTCCAAGTATTTCAAATTCAATCTGTTTAAAGGCATGCAGACTGACAGTCATTACAGGGTTACTTACTTGGATTTACCAGTTCCTGGGAGGAGAGAAGAACTTATGTAACATATTCTATTTTTAACTTCGTATTTCTCAGTTAATGTTATGGACAAACTTCAAACATTTGGCTAAAATTTACAAGGCAGTAGAGATATTTAAATGGAAATTAACTACAGCTTCATTAAAATTCTTCTTCTATAGTTAGGCAGAAAATGTTTCTTTACCAGTCACCTCCTTGTAAACTAATACTATGGTGCTTTTTTTTTTTTTTTTTTTGAGAAAAAAGATGTTGTTTAATAACAAGCCATGATGCAACACTGACACATTAAAAATCCTGTCTGTTCTCTAAATCTTTAAATTGCCTTCCTTAAATAAATCTGGGACAAACATTTCTAGTACCTTGAATATAAACATACTTTTTAAGTTATAAAAATAAGTAAATTGAATTTATATATTTTTACATGTTAGGGAAAAAAACAATACAAATTTATCACTTCTCTATTTTGGGTTGCTCTTTTTTTCCTCTCTCCTGTAGCCCTAACTTAGTATGGCATGAGTGGTACTGTGTTGTACCTGCTGAGTGGAATATGAAATGGAACCCAAAAGTTAAAGGCCAATCTGATTTCACTTTAAAATATCACTGAGATCTGAAATTAGACAAAATCCAGAAGAACACTGAAACACAAATTAGAGAGTGAAGCTATGACAGTTGTCACTGCTATTAAGTGACAAGGCAGTTAATTTCTATTAAGTTACAAACTAAAGACTCGCCTTTAAAATAAAGAAATTACTCATGAGGCATCATCCTTTTTACAAAACTACAAAGATAAATACAACATTTAAATCTTCAGACTAGAACACCTTGAATTCTAATGATGCTCTTGTTCGATATGCTTTTACAGGGAATGATCAGTAAGAACTTGGGAATATATCACAAGACTTTGCATTACTATATCTAATTTTGATGGGAAAAGACTAAATATTTCTACTGGCTCAGCCCTGAGTTCCATATCAATTAGGCAAATTCAGAGAAAGCACTCTGATAGTTATGTTTTCAAAAAACAATCAATTGCAGGAATGGAAAACATTCACACTGGCTGGTGTTCCCATGTTGTTAATGATACAATAATATACTTAAAATAATACTTAATATGGATGAACAGGATACGCACATCTTGTGAAATCTGTTTGTTAGTATGAAGACAGAAGTTTCTTTTAGTAAGATTCAGCTAGGAGAGTGTTTTCTTCTGTAACAGATAAATGGCATGACATTTTGTACATTACCTGTCAAATACTTGATTTGATAGATTCTCCATTTCTCAAAGTGGAATCAGTATGGAAAAAAAAATATTTGAAGTTAATGTAATAATTAATGTAGCTGTCCATCTAGTTCTAGTGTTTTCAGCAGTTTCCTTCTGGGAACCATATATAATTCTGCTCTGAGACTTTTGACTGGATGGTTTGAGGATCACAGTTCATCTTACACAGACAAGTATAATTAAAAGTGTCAGGAAAAAATCAATGTCTTTGAAAAATAGAGTACACAAAAAAAACCCCAAAACCCTAACCTGAAATCACAAGTGATTTGAAAGTGTTCATAAAAAACTACTTTTCAATAATATATGTCACATTTGGATAAAATCTGAGTTCCACTGAAGTATAAAACAAAATTCCTATTGATACAACTATTACCTTTATATGAATTTGTAAAAACTGAATAAACAATTGCATATGTTTAATGTCTCTGTGGTTATATATATATGAAAAAATCCCAGTAAGGGCAAGAGCATTAAAAAAAAAAAAATTAAAAATTCAGAAAGATTACCTATTGTGCCTCATAATTGTATTAGTTTTCTTAGACTAAAGAAAAAAAAAATAAAGAAGAAAAAAAAAAAAAAACACAACAGAAAAAACCACCCCCAAAATCCCCAAACAAAACCAAAACCAGTAACAAAACAACCTAACCAAAATGAAACATCAAGCCTACACCCAACAGTTACAGTGACTCCCAGGACTTGAAGCTGATGCACTTCCTTTTGCGGATTTAAGGATATGAAAAAAGACCTTCCATATAAACAGGTATATTAGCCAATACAATCCTTCACAGCTTATTCCCACTGTGTTGCTTCCACTTACTATCTTGTACACTAAAATTATAACCATTGATACCTCCCCCCAAGAAGAAGTCATTGCCAAGGGCTAATAGGATGGAGGGAGGGAAGGTATTAAAACATTTAATTTGAAAAATGCAGCACCTCTCATGGGTTCTGATACCCTACTAAAGTCTGGGGAGAACAGGTGACTGCACAGCCCTTTAAGGAAAGAACCAAGAAGCCTGCCTGAAATACCCTGATAAATCCTTTCTCTGTTCACATTAATTTTGATATAGGTTCTAGAGAATAAGAAAAAAAAAAATCCTGGAAAAAGGGCCTGATTCTGTACTGGAATATTATCAGGATACAGATTTATTTCAGACAATGTTTTAATGTTTATTTATTGATACAGTTTTTCATGGTGGGTTTACATGAAAAATAGTGGTACACAGGCTTCGTTTAATGAGTGACAGCCACCTAGAAATGTTTAAAAGTATTCTATGATATTCTCCCAAATGGCAATGCACCATTAAAAAAGGCCTATATTTAAGTCGTAATACTATCTGAATATACACACATTTCAAGAAATGTATTAACTCACAGCAAATGCAAAGCACAGATATTTTCAGTATGAAGCCAGCAGCAGGTACAGTATTCTCACTGTTTTTCCATATGCATTGTTTCTGCAAAACTCAGCCTTCAATCACTTAACATTAAGTTATTCTCTTAGATTTGGCTGGCAAATTGTAAAGACTTACATAATTTTTTATTATGTTGTTGCTCATTTTGCAAATATATTGTGGAAGCATTCAGCCTTTAACTGTTGACTGCAGTGAGCTCATAATTTGAGTATACCTTTTTTTCCTTTAAATTGAGGAAACGACACAAGGTACAGTCTCTGTTCTTACACATGATGCAAACGCGTTATTAATGCAACTTTTTATTCATTAATAGGTGTGACTGAACAATTTATGTTTTATTCCTGTCACTTTCTTATGCTGCACAAGCACTGTGGTATTTTTAGAACCTTTCAAAACTAAGTAAACAGCACCAAATTTTCTTCCTATTCTTCCTTCAAATAAGAAAATATTTATATTTTTGATTGTGCTATATTATACTGATGACTTTTGTGTTGCTATGCATGAAAAAGGTCGCAGTGGCAAGTTTTACTGTTACTCTCTTATAATTCAGAATCCTATATTTGACTATATCAAAATAGCTTGCTCAAGGAAAAAGAATATATATAGCATATATACTCATACACACACAGTTTTATATATTTGCCTGTAACATCTATGTATAATTGGTTCACAGACAGCCATAGATTATATTCTATATTCTGCCCCCAAATCTTATTGGGCTCCAGTACTAGTTGCAGAGAGGTTATTAGCATTTTAGTAGGCTTGATCAGTAAAGAAAGACTTGATATCTGTTGTCAACCTCCATTCCTTCCAAAATAGTTTGGTTTATGGTTAGGTGGACTATGGTACGGAAAATACTCTATTTCCTTCAAATAAAACTTTGGCAATATAATGAGAAGTTCTAATTGTCCTTATAGTTCCTTTACCAAACACGTAGGGTCTGAGTTGCAGGTGACTTATCATATTTTCACCAGTGTGTTCAGGTTCTCTTCTAGTGTCCATTCTGAATTCAAGGCAGTGGCAAGCATCTGTGCAAGGTGTCCCAAGCAGTCTTGGAAGCCTTCTTCTGTGCAAGCAGTCTTCTTTGTGAAGAAAGGTGGTGGAGTCAGTTGCATACTGTAGGCAGCCAGGGTTGATGAAGCAGACATAGACTCTCTCAGGGAGAGGATGGGGAACACTTGAGAGAAAGAGAGAGAGATACCAGGAAATAAGCAGGCCTAGGGGATGTCAGGACATAGAAAGCCTCTAAATAAGTTTGTCTTTCCCTTTTTCTACAAGAACTTTGGTGATTCCAAATCCTAAAATATCTTGGTTCATATCAGACTTTGAGAGGAAGTCTGGAAAATTAACAGCTGCCATATCACTGGTTTCCTTTTTTTCCTTATTTTCACACAAAGTCTTAGGTGTAAGAAGTGGACTCTTATATGCCTGTCTATTCAGACTGCTTGTATTCCTGTTTTTTAAGATTGTCACCAGGACAGCGGTAAGAACTGTTATGTTAAAAGCTTGCTTCCATCTTAATTATGAATGCATCTGATGAACATGCTGCATGAATTAACTGCTTTTCCATCCTCTGTCCTTAATTTCCATACTTTTGTTCACAAAGAGCATAGTTGTGCCTCAAAGATTTAGTTTTAATTGTGAAGGTATCTGGCTCTTAACCCTGTTAGAGTAACTGAATAAATGTAGCAAGAACTGTGTCCCTCTCAAGAGACTAACTCAGTCTCCATCTCAGTCACAGACTAAGTTCTTTCGGGATAAGATGCAAAATGAAGCAAAACTTTTTTCAAAGATAAAAATTATATATATATATAGTCATTTTCATTAAAGCAAAAAGTTAATAGCAGGGTGCTTTGAGGCACCATACAAGGACCAGGTGTTCAAAATATATTAATTAATGTGAAAAAAAAAAAAAAAGAAAGAAAAGAGTGAACAGCAATGTGGCAATTTGCAGATAAAACAAAAAATTCTGTAAAACAAGTCTGAAGACAGGAAACTTCAGAGGCAACTAACCAAGGTTACTTCTGCATATGCCACCTCAAGAGAGGTGAAAATAATTTATTTAAATGCGAAGTAACACATACTGGTGAAAAAAACCCAAACCCAACCAAAAACCAAAACCAACAGAACAAAATAACCCTTTAACAAACCACTTCACCACAGATCTCAGTTAAGAGTGCCAACTCAGAAAAAACACCTGAGCCTCACTGCAGACAGCTCAATGAAGAGCTCCGCCTGATGTGCAGCTGCAGTCAAAAAAAGCAAGTAAAATGTTAAGATGCGTAAGAAATGAGTTGGAGAATAAGAAAGAAGATATAAGATCATTATATGAATCAATAATTTTCCCTCCTCTGGAATAGTGTGAAGTACTGGTCACTCCATCACAAAAAAGATATTACTGAATTAGAAGGTATTCAAAGAAGAGTGATTGCGATAATTAGGCATATAGAGAACCCTTCATATGAAAAGACTGAAAAAAAATTTGAGTTGTTAACCTTAGAAAAAGAGATGAATAAGGAGGGATATGATGAAAGTATAAAAATGGTAAGTGGCAAAGAGAAAATAGATCAGGAGCTTCTGTACTTCTGCATCTCATAATTCAAGAACAAAAGGACACTAAGTGAAAGTGAAAAGCAGCAGCTCCAAATCTGATAAAAAGACATAGTTTTTAAAGTAGCACATAATTAGATTATGGTACTCAGTGCCACAGGATGTAACTTATGTCAAGGCCTTATCGAGATTCAAAGAAGGATTTGGCACGTACAACTCAATATTCTTTGAAATCTTATGCACAGTAATAGTTAAGAAGTTTTAAAAGAGAGGTTATGTGCCATGTTTCATTATTTAAAAGACAATACTTTTCAAAAGAATTTGGAGAAAAGTTCCCTGGAAGTGCTTTTTCCCCTTTCTGGCTATTTGATAATTTTGTCATTTTCCTTGCTAGTTTTGTTAGCATTTTCTCTTGAGACATCTAGACAGTCCTGGAGGGAAACTGTGTAAAAATGAACAATGTTCTGATAGTGTTCTGATAGTACTACCCTAGTATCTTAGTATCAATCTCCTGTGAAATCCTAGTATTAGGACTTTTGCAGAATAATTGTCCTATGTTCTATTGTATTCCACTCCATTCCAGTTACCTGACTGGATTTGTCACCCATTGTCAATTAGTACAACCATTGCCGTAGCTATACAGAACTGTGCATGTGTTTAGAGCAACTGTAAAATTTCTAGATGCTGCACCAAAGAAATTTTTGCTGTGGCAGCTTCACAGTCGATTCCATGTGTCCCAATTGTGTTCGAGTCCTACCTTAACCTCTAGCTATGCTATTAACATCTTGCTTCACATCCTGCACCAGGAAGACACCCGCTATTTTCCAAACAAGAGACACTATTCTTCTTATGCTTCATATTCTCCACATTTTCCTTACCACATTTTTTTCACCTTCCTGCCTGTCTTGCTGCTCAGAGAGATAAGGTATTCTTCTTCTCCCTTTTGTTCTTAAACTATTTATTTTCTAATTTATTAGCTTTTCTTTCCCTGGTTCTTTCCTATATGAAGACTTTGAATGCAAATAAATAATGATAGGCACAAGCATAAAAGAGCTTTTCCTCAAATCAGATCTGTTAACTGAAAATTGAATAAAAAAGACATTGTGAAAGATACTTGGAAGAAGCAGATCATTGATTTTGAACAGTATTCTCAAATAATTCTTTCTTGCACTGTTATTAATTTCATTACATTCTCAAAGCTGGAGGTAAGTGGGGGAGAGGAGAGAGGGAAGCAGGAGGTGAAAAAACCTTTAGGTATTTCAAGTATCTGTTAGAGGTTTTGGAGGAAAATGGTAGTGTTCTATTTATCATTATTGGTATTATACTAGAAGCCAATTTAATTATATAGCATTAAAACCACCTACAATTTTCAAAGATTCAGATTCAACTGACTTGTCAGGGGCCTAATTCAACAGAAGCTATTAAACCAGATAGCAGAAAGATAAAACATCATGGTATCTTAATAAAGGCTCAATTAGCTGCTACCATTGTTTTCATCTGACATCTACCCAGCAAAAAAATATGGTGTTATTTTAATTTTTTTTTTTTTTTTTTGGGGGGGAAGGTAAGAGGGGGAAGGATTAAGGGTAACTAGAAAGTAAATGAAGTTATTGGGAGTGGGAGCACGTGGAGCAGCTGCATTTGTCAGGCTAGCTGGGTAAACAAAATGCTGGATGGATGTGACTGCACTGAAGAGAAGCTGGATTTAGACAGTGCTCATGAAATGGACACTGCAGAGAATCTGTGAAGATACCTGACCCAGGGATAATACTTGAGAAAAGATAGGCAGTGCCATTTGAGCTAAGATATGACTAGATAATACAAATAAAGATTCAGGGGGTGAGAGGAGACCTTATAGCAGCCTTCCAGTACCTGAATGGGGTCTACAGGAAAGCTAGAGAGTGAATTTTCACAAGGGCATGTAGTGATAGGATGAGGGGCAAAGGTTTTAAGCTGAAAGAGGGTAGATTCAGACTAGATATTGGGAAGGAATTATTTACTGTGAGGGTGCTAAGATACTGGCACAGGCTGCCCAGGGTAGTTATGGGTGCTCCCCCCCCTGGAAAAGTTCAAGGCCTGTTTGGATGGGGTTTTGAGCAACCTGGTCTAGTGGGAGCTGTCCCAGCCCATGGCAGGGGGGTTTGGAACTAGATGGTTTTTAAGGTCCCTCCCAACTCAAACTATTCTATGTAGTATGCTTTGTCTCATCTCTTTCCTAACCATTTCCACCATGGGACAGGGTGTTAGATAATCTCACCAAGGCTCTCTTTCCCATAAAAGGCTGGACCAGATGATCTTTTGAGGTGCCTTCCAACTTGGGCTGCTCTATGATTCTACGTATTGCCTCTTCTTTGGTACTGTTTATTTTTCTTAACTTTCAGATGCGTGCCTCACTAATCAGACATGGTATAATGATTTATTTATATTTTTTCCCAAGAAAAAATATTAAAGTAGCATGAAAAGTTTATGTTCTGCCTTTCCCATTTTGAGCTTGTTAATGCTGCACAATGCTACAAAGCACCATGTGGACTGTATATTCGTATCAGTGCTGTCTTTTGAGACATCCACATTGCACTAACCGTATGGTTTAGATAAGTCTCATGTTTTACAGTTAGTCTGCAAAGCTGGTTTTAAGCAGAATCCAGTCCACAAGACATGCACTGAACACACTCTGGTATAAATAAGCTATTGAAGTACAATGTTCAATAGCAAAAGAGAAGGAGCTGGTTAACAAAAACAAGGAATTTGATTTTAAAAGCCTGGAAGAAATGGATCCTATATTATGTGGGATAATAAAAAAGTATGAACACTGCTGGACTCACAGGAATATGAGAGGAGTTTCCAGCCTATGAACATTTACAAACACAAGCTCAAGATAATTGCTATGTGTATTGTTCTTCACCTTTTAAATTTTTATTAAGACTTAATTCTCATTGATAGCAATTCCACAATCATGAAACAGTGAAATACCTTTAATTTGAAAGCCACCTACTGGGAAAAGAGTGTATTGTGTATTTTCTTATTAAGTATTACACAAATGCAAAAAAATATACCCCAGTGATGTATACATACTGTATTTCCAACCATATTTTTGGGCATTTTATTTTTACTAATAATCATTTCATTTTCAGTTAGCTTTTTTCTTGATAATTTCCTACTGTGAAAAAATCATAGAAGCATTAAGGTTGGAAAGGACCTGAAAGATCATCTAGTTCCAAACCCCCTGTCATGAGTAGGGAACCCTAACACTAGTCCAGGTTGCACAAAACCTCAACCAACCTGGCCTTAAAAACCTCCAGGGATGGGGCATCAACAACTTCCCTGGGCAACCCATTCCAGTTCCTCACCACCCTTAGATCCTAATATCTAACCTAAATCTCCCCTCTTTCAGTTTAAAACCGTTAGCCCCTGTCCTATCACTATCTTCTCTGGTGAAAAGCCCCTCCCCAGCTTTCCTGTAGGCCCCATTTAAGTGCTGGAAGGCTGCTATAACGTCTCCCCAGAGCCTTCTCTTCTCTAGGCTGAACAGTCCAAATTCTCTTAGTCTGTTGTTATAGCAGAGGTGCTCCAGGCATTTGATAATCTTGGTGGCCCTTCTCTGGACCCTTTCCAACAGGTCTATACCTTTCTTGTGCTGAGGGCACCAGAACTGTACACAGTATTCCAGGTGGGGTCTCACCAGAGCAGAGGGGCAGAATCACTTCCCTGGCCGTGCTGGCCACACTTCTTTCGATGCAGCCCAGGATGCAGTTGCTCTCTGGGCTGCAAATGCACACTGGCAGCTCATGTCGAGCTTCTCATCTACCACCACCCACAAGTCCTTCTCCTCAAGACTGCTCTCCAGCCATTCTTCCCTCAGCCTGTATTTGTGCCTGCGGTTGTGCTGATCCAGGTGCAGAACCTAGCACTTGGCCTTGTTGAACCTCATGTGGCTGGCATTGGCTCATCTCTCCAGCCTGTCAAGGTCCCTCTGGATGGCATCCCTTCCTTCTAGGGTGTCAGCTACTCCACACAGCTTGGTATCATCAGCAAATCTGCTGAGAATACACTCAGTCTCACTGTCCATGTCCCCAGCAAAGATGTTGAACAGCACTGATCCCAGTACTGACCCCTGAGGGACACAACTCATCATCTACCTCCATTTGGACATAGAGCCATTGACCACAACTCTCCGGGTGTGGCCATCCATCCAATTTCTTATCCACCAAGTGGTCCATCTGTGAAATCCATGCCTTGTCAGTTTGGAGACTAGGATGTCACGTGGGACAGTGTCAAATGCCTTGCACAAATCCAGGTACATGTTGTCAATTGCTCTGACATTATCCACCATCTCTGCAGCTTTGTTGTAGAAGGCCACCAGACTCATCAAGCATGACTTGCCCTTAGTGAAGCCATGTTGGCTGTCACCAATCACCTCTTTAATTTCCATGTGCCTTAGCAGACTTTCCAGGAGGATCTGTTCCATAATCTTGCCAGGCACAGAGGTGAGACTGACCAGCCTGCAGTTCCCCAGGTCTTCCTTTTTACCCTTTTTAAAAATAGGAGTTGTGTTCCCTTTTTTCCAATCTCAGAAACCTCACCAGACTGCCATGACCTCTCAAACATGATGGATAGAGGCTTAGCAATTGCATTCGCCAGCTCCCTCAGGACCCATGGGTGAATCCCATCAGGTCCCATAGATTTATGCACGTCCAGGTTCTTTAGATGGTCATGAACCTGCTCTACACCAACAGTGGGGGGGTAATTCATTCTCCCAGTCCCTGCTTTCACCTTCTGTGGCCTTTGTGTTGAGGTTGGAGCACTTGCCAGAGAAGACTGAAACAAAGAAGTCATTGAGGACCTCAGCCTTCTCAATATCCTGTGTTGCTACCTTGCCCGTTCCCTTCAGGAGAGGGTCTACACTCTCCTTGGTTGTTCTTTTCTCCCCAACATACCTAAAGAAGTTTTTCTTATTGTTCTTAACATCCCTGGCAAGAGTTTATTCCAGCAGGGATTTGGCTCTCCTAACCTGATCCCTCCCAAGATACCTGCCCTAGCTTTCACCCCCTGTAAGATTCCTTCTTCAGTTTGAGCTTTTCTAGGAGCTGCTCATTATCATGAAGAGCAGATTTAGCTGAATGATCATTATTTTGCAACAAAACATTTTTACCTAGATGTCCATACTATTTTTTCAAATCTGCCAGCCTACCTTTTCACATCAAGTCCTCTGTTCCAAACTTTGCCATCAGTTAAAACGTATGGCCTGAAGTCAAATATTGTTTTCATATGAAAGATTCACACAATTACTGAAAACAATTCCAACTAATTTACTTCCCCTTTCTTAGCAAAGATGCATAAATGTCAACCAACTATTAAAATAAAGGATAAAATATTTCATTATGGTTATGCAAAATTAGGTTTCCCACAACAACATTACTTCATTTATGTTGAAGAAGTGCATGTTCTCTTCTTAATTTGCACATTAAACCTAAACAACATACTGTGCTTTTTCTCCTATACTTCATATTGCATATATGTTATTTTTTTTATTCATTGTGCCTGGTATGGATAAATAAATACACTTCTCTTCCCATTAAATAAATCTTCTTATGTCAGAAGTTCAGATCCAATGGGATTAGGCAGAAATGTGCATGAAACAAAATATGGATGGGATAGATTTTAGGATCTCAGCTGAAGGAAGGGCACAGTGTTTTGTTTGGTTTAACTGTATACTTGAAAATGAGTTTTGGAAGAAGTACCAGTCTGCTTCTGTTATGGCAAATATACTTTTGAAACAGAAAAGAGAATTCATGCTAATTTTAAATGACAAAAGAGTGAATGTGCAGAATATTACAAGACTCCACTCAGCAGTTCTAAGAAGTGAACCTTTCAAACCTGGAAGTCTCACTTAACCAATTACAAGTTAGGCTTCAATACCAAAGGTCAATGTTAGGAATGTTCTTGAGCGTAATGAAACAAAGGTCTACTGAGTTTTATGCTCTCAGGTCTATTACAACTTTATATAATATACACAACTGTATTCAGTTCAATGTAGAAGTCTTTCATTTGCTTGTAGCTTTCTCTACACACTATTTGGGATTTGGCATGCACTATGTTTTATCCTCAGTCCAAAAACGATTATTTGTTTGTTTGTTGGTTTTCCCCTCAGTACAGGAGATTGAGTTATGCTTAATGGTTCTGAATTGTTTTTCTTAATGCAAAAAAGCTCCTTTTTTCTCAGACATTTCGATCAGGAATGGTGTGACTGGAAGAACCCAATAGTAAAGAACAGGGGTTTTTTGGGTGGGTGTTTTTTGTGGGGTTTTTTTGTGGGTTTTTTTTTAGTTTTCATCAGACATAGGCAACATTTCCATGAGATTGGTTAAGCAATTGGAAAAGCTTAACCATACTTAATATAAGTCTACACATAACTAACACTTAAGTATACTTATAATGTAACTTATGCTTAGCATAACTATATGATTTCTGCATATATGCTGCTTTTTTTTTTTTTTTTTTTTTAATCCTAAAATAAACCACATGGGCCCAGCAATAATAAAGATATAACAAATTATCTGCTTCTACTGTCCCAGCATAAACTTAAATCTGGGTATTACTGCACAAAATATGATCTGCTGCTATTTCCTTTGCCCCCATCTAGTGTCTGACTTGGAATTAACATTAACATTTTCCAGTATTAAAATATAGGTAATACCAGATTTGTAATGGCTTCCACAACTCAGGACTCCGAAGTGCCCAAGGGCCAATCATGCAACCCTGTCTATGTAATTAATACTATGATATTTACTACTTAGATGTGTTTGTAGGTTGAGGCCTGAGATAATGATTTTACTCTTAGCCTGTAGTTATTTAACCAGGAAGGCCAGTTTTCTAAGTTCTAGGTTTATAAGGGACATTACAGATCATCTTATGCTAAGCAGTGGACAATTGCTATATAGGATTTTTGTTGTTTGTTTGTTTTTGTTTTCTCTAATACTATTACTGCTAGTAAGAGGACACAAAAAAGCAAAACACTCTCTGGGGGGGATAAGACTTTCTTGAACCAGTGCTGAGACAGATGTTTGGGATAATTCTTTTACTTAGTTTATGAAATTCATTGGATTTTCAGTTCATGGTAACCAAAGCTATCTCTTGAACTATTGTTCTTAATTTCCCTTCTCCTAGTCTTTCAAACTGCCAGTGTTCAGACATAAAACCAGGTTTTTTTGCTTGCTCGTTTATTCAAAAATATTTCAAAGTAGAAAGCAGCCAGTCATCTCACAAGAAGAGGATGTGAGTGGACACCAATAGTAAAAAGAAGCTTCTGTGACTCTCCAGCATATAACTCTGGAGTAGTTAATGCGCTCTTTGCCTCAGTCTTTAATGGTAAGATGAGTTGTTCTCTGTGTACCCAGCCCCCTGAGCTGGAAAACAGGGAGTAGAATGAAGCCCCCATAATCCAAGGGAAAATGTTTAGCAACTTGCTACACAACTTATACAAGTCAGATGGCATCCACCAAAGTATACTGAGGGCTCTGGCAAAAGTAATCACCAAGACACTTTCCATCATCTATCAGCAGTCTTGGCTACCCAGGGAGGTCTCAGTTGACTGGAAGTTAGCAAATGTGAAAATCATCTACAAGAAAGGTTGGAGGGAGGATTCAGGAAACTACAGGCTGGTCACTCTGACCTCAGTGCTGGGGAAGGTTATTGAGCAGATCACCTTGAACGCCATCACACAGAAAATGCTGGACAACCAGGTGATCAGGCCCAGCCACCATGCATTTATGAAATGCAGGTCCTGCTTGACTAACATGATCTCCTTGACTGAAAGGGTTCTCAGGCACCGGAACAGGCTGCCCAGGGTAGTGGTAGAGTCACCATCCCTGGAGATACGTAAAAGACATACTTAGGGATATAGGTTGGTGGTGTACTTATCAGTGCTAGGTTAATGGTTGGACTTGATAATCTTAAAGGTCTTTTCCAACCAAAATTATTCTATGATTCTATGAATTCCTGACATGGGATGAAGTAGTAGAGGTAGGGAAGGTCCTAAACATGTTGCCATCTGAGTTTTTCAACATCTGGATGATGAGGTAAGATACATTTGGGCTATGGATATTTGGTCCTCTACTCAAGCTCATAAAGAACGGACACTCACAGTCATATAGTAATAAATTCTCCAAAGAAATGAGTCTGCTACAATTGTAGTAATTTGTATGAAATTATTTAATTCTCACTGGTTATTATGCTCTCAGTAGTTATTAAGTTGCCCAAATGGCAAGATTCAGTGCCAACACAGTCTGCAATTTCAACATAGTATATCAAAAGCCAAAAGATTAGCTCTCTGCTGTAAAGGAGAGAATGACACTGAAGAACTGAGAACTGGCATTTGGCCAAATCAGTGATTTTTACAGGACAAATGGGATGAAGAAAAAAATCTTAATCAGCAGTAGGTATTTTGTGAAAGAGAGAACAAAAAGGTGTTACTGTTCTTGTCAACCTTAACATTATCTCTCATCATCCTTAATTCATCCAGCCAAATCAGAAATAGTATCCATTCCTAAACTGTCCATGCCAGCCAAATTCCAACACAGTTAACTGCAAATAATGAATAACATATATATAGCAACCATTATTTGTTACTTTGGATGTTTTACAAAACTTTTTCTAAAGCAGTGGTTATGATTGTGACTTTGTGCATCATCAGAAATCGGTAGCAGGTGCATATTGTCTGAAAGCAAGCTAGTATTTTGTTGATTTGTTACACAGAATCACAGAATCTAGACTGAAATTAGCAATTGCCTGTAAAAGATAGTGCCTTACTGAGGATCCAGTGAGGCACCTATAGCTACACCTTGTTCAATACGACTAAATAAAATATTACGGCACTTCTACGAGCAAACTTTATAAACAAATTCCACTTCCCTAGGCAGCCTGTTCCAGTGCCTGACAAATCTTCCAGTGGTTCACTCTGTTTTTTTGCATATAATCAACAACTTCTAATTTGGAAAATTTAGTCTTTTTACTATACTGAGAATTTTATTTAGCCTATTGGCAAGGAAGAATTAACCAAAGATATTTCCCAAGGATCTGAAATAGATAGAATAAGTCTCTGAGTGAAAGGACAAAAAGGTTAATGAAACAGATACATCAGAGAAGGCAGTGTGCAAGAGGCAAGTCCTGTTAGAAATTCACTCTGTAGCTTGAAAAATATTAATATTTTTCTGTACTCACATGTAAGCAAGCTACTATTGATAAGGAAACCCACTGATACTTTCAACTTAAAAAAAAAAAATAAAAATAATACAACAAGACTTATTATAAGGAGGGATTTCATGCAACAGAATTGCATTTTGGACATTGTTTGGGAAGGTCATTATTTGCCATTTTTAAGAGCAGTTCAACTATGCCAAAATATCTATGACATTATATTAAACATCCCCCAAGTGACACTGTGTGCACTCAATCTGTCATTCTCAAGGTACTCTGCTGCCCTCAAAGGAAGTAATAGATAGCATTTTAATAAGTAAGTGTGCTACAGAATCCCATTTCACTTTGAGGAGACTTTCCTACTACTTTACTCTCAACATAGAAGTGGCAGGTACCTTCACCTAGGGGGCATTTTCTACATCCTTGCAGACTAAAGGACTCTGAAATCTCAGAAAGAGTTCTCCCTCTGCCCCTTCTCATTTAACAGTAAGTTTGTAGTGCATAACCTTCCACAGGGTAGAGCACAGGATTCACTTTTCTGAATCCTCTCAGCTTGAGCATGTAAAACTCTTTTATTATTACCATGACACAAATCTCATTTTCCAAGCATATTCTGTCTCTTGCAGAATATACAAGGTTTAAACGCAGATGCAGTCAAAATCTCATTAATGACTCAGATCAACAGCTGTCATTGATTGTTAGAACATAAATGCAGTGACTTCTAAATCTTAAAGTGACAGAACAGCTGTGCATTTTGGGAAATTAGAAAAATTGTGACTATAAAGTTACAATCCATTAATATATTCTTCCTGCTACCTAGGTATTGCTGAGAATTTTCTAGTTGAAATTAAAAGAACAAAGGTTTTATTTGACATTTTCAAACTATCTGATAAAAAAAAAAAAAGGATAAATGTTCCAAGTTTCTTTATGTCTATCATACACTGCTCTGTTTATGCATACATAGTTTGCTTTCACTCTGCAAAGAGTTGCTTGAAAAAGCTTAGAAAGTTTCTCCCTTTATTTCTAAAGCATAATATTTTGTAAATCTAAAGTTGCATATTTTACTGGACTACAACATCTGAAATACAATGACATTTTAATAGAAATGAAACTAAAACATCACTTATTGGTAACAGATTAGAATGCAAACAGGGCACAAGCTGCAGGTAGTGGCCACTAGTGTGCCCCACTCCCTTCATCACTTATTGTACATAATGTTATCTAGCAATTAAAGATACAGAGTAAAAAGAAATTAAAAATAATGTGACATAAAAAATTGGACAGCCATCACCTGAGATCCCTAACACTCACAAACAAGTAGTCTACCTCTATTTTTCAACTGACATTTAAATATTATGTATTTAATAGGAATTGAGAAAGAATCAAACAAAGCAATTTTTTTTTTAAGGGTCCCATTAAGAAATAACAAGAAGAAAGCCAACCATATATAAGAAAAAAAATCATGCTTTCAAATATTTTAATCTAAATTTAACTAATAAAATCACAATTTCAAACAGGTGTTTGTGAAATCTTTTCCATGTGCTGTGACACGCAATACGTGATCTGATTACAACAAAATAATAACCAATCAAATCATTGTCAAGTACCTAAAATGACTGTGTGTTGCAAATGAGTTCTTGGGGTAGTCAATGAGTATTACCACGTGACTCCATCCCAAAAAATGCTTGTGACAAAGAAAGTGCAACTGAAGTTTTGCATGGCAGTAATACCACCTGTCTAGGGGTCAGAATTTAGAGGAAGGCTAACAGGTACAAACATCCCCAGATCCCCAAAATGGAAGAAAGCAAAGACATCCCTCTCACAGGTGTAAGCCGTCTACCTCAGAAAGCAAAAAGCAGCACTTGCAGGTTAACACCTTGGAAAAAAAACAAAACAAAGTAAAACACACAAATCTTTGCAAAGAGGAGGTAAATGCAAGCTCACGAACAGTACTTACCTAGTAATTACAAATTAGAAGTCCCTCCCTCTTCCATTCACCTCAGCCTGAATCACAGTCATTACATCAATATACTTCCAAGAACCAGTACTGTGGATATGCTCCAGGGCTCTGTACTGGAAGACTAAGAAAACACTGACAACAAGCTGCAGACTTATGATGTATGAGTGAAGCAAATGTTCATCACATGGCAGAAAAAGCCACTCATCTCTTACTGCTAGACTTGTTTTGCAGTTATTCATTATTTATCCTTTTCCTCACAATCAAGAAAAACTGAAAGATCCTTAAATATCCTCTCAATTTCTTTTTGACTTGTAGGTCTTTGTCTACCTATCAAGAAGCCACAGCCTGAGGAAGCTGTCTGTTTGTATACACTGAGGAATATTTGCATGACTAGCATAGTAATTCTATTTCAGGCGTTTGACTTTTACAGTTTAACCATCTTCATTACAAACAAATTGCTTAATGGCTTTGAGTAGCAAACATATACAGAGCTGTGCCAACTGATCAAGAAATGGCTGAGTAGGTATGACCTGCAATCATATTTATTGGCATTTCATTTAAAACGTCTCCTGAATCATCATTTGCATCACCATCTAAGTCTGATCTCTTTTGTTTAATAAGTCAATGCTTCTTGTCTGTTTGTTCTAAAACCAACAAGAAATCAAAACTCAGGACTCTATACCTCCACTCAAAAGCTTGAGAGTCAATAAATATGTGTGGGAAGAGATTCCTCACCTTCATTAACAAAGTTTGAGGAGAGCAAAGCTTCCTAAAAGTAGAGGGAGACAGGGAACAGGACATCCACCAAGAAGATGGGTATAGTAAACTAATAAAAGCTGGCAGTCCACACTGGAACCACAAGACCAAATGCCTTCTGGCAAACGTGCCTTTAAAATTTCTATAAATAAACAGAGATTTGACAGGAACTCAGCCAAACCTCTGTGTGTACAGCAAGTGCTGAATATCCATGGTGTCTCTAACAAAATGATGTATTGAAAATGAGGCAAGAAAGGATCATGCTTTTGAAGCATGACACAAGTACAACAGTCCATCTGGTTTTTAATATACTGCAACAACTAATGCTGTCATGCATATTTTATCTTGAATATTGCCATTTCTGGAGAACTTGCTTGCTGTTTGTTAGGAGAAGCAAAGGAGTCATCAAAGATTTGCTTCACACAATCCTGTTTACTTACAGTAAATGTCAGGACACCTGACTGTCTAAAAAAATGAAAAGAAAATACAGCCTTCATGCTCAGAAATAAACATTAATGAAAAGAAAACAAGTACCTAGAACAGTGAAATAGCTTATTTTTGTTTTGGTATGGGTTTTTTTTGGGCATCTTCACAACCAAATAGCCATGAGTACTACTCCTGCTTTTAGCCACTTACTGTCACAGCTGCAGTCAATAAATCCACTGGCCTCTGAATTTCTATTTCAGAAATACCTTCTGTTTCTTCAGGTGGGTGGGTTTAAGTTCTACCGTGCAGCCAAACACTTTGTGGCACAGCTTCTACTGTGTCCAGCAGTGACTACATAAAACAGTGTTTAATTGTTTCTTCTGTATAGCCTGAAGGAAGATTGGTGAGCCAGCCTACCCACTAATTTAATTAGGACTGTGAACAAAGTTAGAGATTGAGGTTAAATAATTCAGTTTAACCCAGTTTAGCAGACTGGTCAGATCCTCTTCAAAAGGTTTTTCCATGCACCCCTTGTTTGGTTTTGGTTGTGGTTTTTTGTTTGTTTGGGGTTTTTTTGGTGTATTTTTGTTTGTTTGTTTTGTTCGTTGTTTTTTTGGTTTTTTTTTTCCTGGACTGTCCCCTGGATTTTATTCACCACAGGAAACCAAGATTACTTCCACACACCTCCACACCTCCCCCCATCCACTCCCCCTTATTCTTTCTTTGTTGATTTTTGTTTGTTTTCCCCCCACAAACACAGGAGATCTAGTAAATCCAAGTAGTCACACATGGCCTTTAAAATACAGTGTTTTCATGGAAGTACAAATTTCTAAGACTAATTTTCCATAATATTTTGGAAATTTTTGGGACTATTAACCTACAACGTGAAGGTCTCACACTAGATGCAGGGCAAAACTACACGTCTCTAAAAACTTAGTCCAGATTACTCAGTGATAATATGCATCTCATCATGGACTGTTACTCCTACCTATATGAGGAACAAGACCTTCTTTCTGTCAGTCATCACAAACCAAGCATCTTTTTCATCCTGACATCAAACTTCTCTCCAGTGTAAAGGAATTATCTATTGAAGAAGGCTACAAGAGTTCTAAATATTTTAAGTTCACATGGTGAAAATATCTGTCATCAAGAATAAATAAAATCACATTTGTTTCAGATGTGTTATAGCTGCTGATATTTCAGTCCTGGAATTTGCTTGGACCATTAACAATAATTGAACAAGATGATCATGTTTGCTCTGTTTTAATATTAATTTAAGTGTCCAGAGGAAACCAGTAATGTTTAATATTTAAATATCAAACACTTTGATTAAATATTAGAGTATTAAACTAATATTAAGGAAGGCTGGAAATGAGTTTATAGAATTGTCCATAGGTCTTTTGGGTTGCAAAAAATGCATTTTTAAATTTGCTATGTAGGCATTTTTTCAAAAAGTAGCCTGACCCCAAGCTCACAAATGTTAACTATAATTAATAGACAACATTTCAGATTTTGTACTTAGTGCTGGGCTGTGTAAAAGGTTGCATGTCTACCATAAGAAAACGGATTCTGTCTATAACTCTAGCAGAACATGGAGTCAAGACAAAATGAACTCAGCATCTACTCACCCTACTTTCTCTCACTCTTAAAAAAAATTAAACTCTTCTTATTCTCCCAGAAATAAATTGAATTCCCTAGTAGAAAATATTAAGCTGATGGGCCTCCCAGTCAGGTTTGCAACTTTCTAAATACCTGAGGAATTCCCCTAAAATATGCTAGGGTTGGTCCAGATAAGCTTCTACACCTTGGAGCCATTATACTTCCTCTCATGATTCATCCTCACCATTTCTCCAGAAATATTATTCTACATCAATCATTTATAAGAGTTCAGTTCTATTCCTCCTGAAAACTCCCATCACAGCAGTTTGAAATCAGGCTTCCAAACAAATAAACCTGAAGGTATTTTTTCCAAACTAAAAAAAAAAAAAAAAGACCAAAACAAACCCCAAAAAAACAAACACCCCCACCCACCCAAAAAAACCCAACAAACCAAAAAAAAAAAGATAGTTCAGATTTTGAATGAATTGTTCATTGCAAAACATGTTCAAAGAGGTTTGAGGTCCAAATAATTGAAAGAAGCCAAAACAAAACCCAAGAAAAGCACTCCCTAGAAACTAGCTATTCTCAATCCTGAAAAGCTACAGGGACTGCAATCAGGGATAAACATCAATTGCTTGGGTGCAAATATAAAAGCTTTCACATTTACCTATTTTACATCATAGCTGTAAATTATCAAAGTGCAATTTTCACTGTGTTAAGGAGACAGCATATTATGCTTCTAGCTTTCAGTCATGTTTAATAAAGAGAAATCCTTCTACTGAATGAACAGTACCCCTTGGCTACTTTAAAATAATCCATTGAGAATATTACAATATTCCATATATTTATTAAAAGTATTGTTTCTTTAATGATATACCCCAAAGAAACATTACTCTTTTTTTTTCACAACTATGGGAGAAAACTGCAAATACTAGAAGTTTAGTGGTTGTTTTTTTGGAGGGTTGGTTTGGTGGGCTTTTTTGCCTTAATTATTGACAATGCTAAAAAGATTGTTTAAGACTAGCTGTGTCAGAGTTTTGGATACCAAGTGTGACAGGCTCTGCAGGTGTACAGTGCTTTGCGTATTGATACAAATTGAATCTGAACATAGCAATTTATTCAGCAAATCAAACCAATCACTGCACTGCAGTTTCCTCTTTCAGCTCTCATTTCCCAACCAACTACTCTTAACCACTCTGCTACTTCTGCTGTACAGCAAGGTTTCAACTGCTATTAGGGGTTATTTTATAGTGATGGTATGGCGGTTTAAAATTTTTTAAACACTTTTATACCTTTCCACTCTTGCCATTAAACGCTGTACCATTCACATCTGTTCCATACTAGTTGCCTGCCTCCAAACATGCTACCCTATTAAAAACTAACTGTTATTACAGAAGATTTAAGTGTCTTGCAAGTGAACTGTGTTCTAATAAACTCTGAATATTTGTCCAAAGAACAAGATTACCTCAAATCTTTTTCATTAAGAACAATGCTGAAAAAGAGGTTCTTTAATATGATTGTATGTTATTTTGTTAAAAGATATTTAATCTAACCAGTCCTCCAAAATGAAAACTAACACCAGATTGCCTAATAGATACACGAGGGAAGAGAATTAACCAATTCAGGAAAAGCAGACTGGCAGCCAGCTAAAGGGAGAAAAAACAGCAATCTTACAGTGTTGAGCCAATATATAACTCTGGATTAATAGCTAGCCTTGGCAAGGCTCAAATGTGAAGATGCTCACATCGGGCATCCCAGACATGCTGCTACCAGAGGTTGTTGCTATGGTAACCAGTGACAGTCAGCCAACAGTAAAATGAATTTAGAAAAGGTAGTTAGGAAATTCTGAAAGGAAGAAAGAATAAGAAAAGAAGGGAAGAAGTTTCTTGTCTGTAAGTAGATGCAAGTCTGCCGCTTGCTCTACGGCAGTGGAGGAATCCCATCTCTGAAATGGAGCCAAATTTCTTTTTTACCTCTGAGTTATTTTAAGGATATTCCTGCCTGTATGAGTTTCTAATTGAAAGATATTGTTGTCTAGTTCATGAGACAGCTTGTCAGTGACTCAGCAATCCAGCAAATTCAGCGGCCTCTAAAAACTGCATGGAACTGTTAGCACATTGTTCTCATCCAAACTGTTTACAGGAAGCTTGGAGTGGCCCATTTCTGTCTTTTGTCTTTTGCCTTTAAATCAGCCTGGGGATGGTTCCACCTTGACATGTAAAAAGAAGAAGTATTTGTCACTGAAACAAAAGGATTTAGAACTTCACAAATGGTGGAAAACTCGTTGTTTTATTTTGTTTCGATTTGTTTTTCAAACAGAGAACAAAGCAGTGACTGGTCGTTTTAAAGCAAAATTTGGTTCAAAGGAGGCTAGCTGGAAGTGCAGTCAGTGGACCATAAATCACAGTGCCCATGCCCAGCTGTGCTGCACTGCATGGAAGAAAAGGTTTTGGACGGCAGTGTCCCTTAGCGATAGCTGTCGATGTGTATGCCAGAGAGGTAGTTATTGTTGTTTACCTGCTGTGTTATCAACGTGGTATGCTAGAAAGCACACCTTTTAGGAATCAGTCTGTGTGCACTATATTATCTTATCTCTTGCAAAGCATCATCTCAGCCCCCTGGAAAACTCTTTCTAGAGTACTGACAGAAAGAGATAAAAATAAAGTACTATGCCTGGTAAAGCTGAAGTGCTGAACTAGACTTCCTACAAGCACCTTTTCCTAAGATTGACTGTACACCACGATCAAGAGGATGAATAAGAATATGCTGCATTCAGCCCTAGAAATCTTTAACGGCTGTCTTGTGTGCATGTGTTTTTCAAACCTAGAAACGGCACAAAGATGGGTAAAGACAAAAAAGCTATGTGAAAGAACAAGCATGGAAGAAGCTGTTATTTTCAGGGAATAAACATTCAGAGAGGCATTTACACACACACACACACACACAAGTGCTTTTACAGAACTAGTAGGCACAACCACAGTTGGAAAAACTGGCCAAGTTTCTTTTCCCTTCCAGCTGTGGGAGCATGATGGCCCAAGTCACTTCACTCACCCTTCCGAGGTCATGACTCAGGAAAGTCACTTAGCTGTGCTCTGCTTTGTTTTCTCCACAAGTAAAATGGAAAAATACAGACTCACTTAGGCTTTTATAAGTGCTTTCATATTTAAAGAAATGAAAAGCACTAAGGGAGTGGTAAATATTGTTTGAGTAGGTTAATACTTGGGTGATCAATACACAGTATGAGACAGCTCTTACTCATCATGTTTCCCACCACTGAGGGAATGCAAGACATATTGTTGTTGTTATCATCATCATCATCATCATCACCATCATCATCATCATCATCATCACTGGTAGAAGGCTGCCAAGTTTCCTAAAACATAGGGAAAGCCATGTTCTCACTTGCTTACACTTTAGTGCAACTTTCATGGTATAAAACCAAAATTTTGCCTGTCATCTGTATCAGTCTAGTTAAGGGTTTTTATTAATTGATGTTTTGTGTTGACTTGCTTTTACCAAATATTTCAGTGAAACAGTTTCTTATTGCTTTTGAAAATAAAACAATTTAGAACCAAGTCATTTAGTTAATACTTATAATGAGGATTCTTCTAGTACATTTTTTGAAGAGCTTTATGAATGCTTTGAGCTACAATTTGATACTAAGCAAAGAAAGAGTACTGATATCACACAGCTCTCTTTTGCTAGTTCCATGAAAGCAAGTCCAAACGGATTTCATCAAGATACAAGCTGCAAACAGGGCATATCTTTCTTTGGCAAGGAAGCAGGCAAGAAAAATAATGTTTGGAGAATAACACTGACAGTGCCAAAATACTTTTGAATGTTAGATTAAAAATATTTAATAGTAATCCTGTCAACAAATACTCATCAGAGGTCAGTAGTGTCTTTATGTAGCTGATTTTTATAGAAGGTAGGTATATGGTAGAATTTACTGTAGTTTTTTATATTCAGAAAGGACAGCAGATATTTTTTTAATATATAAGAGCAACCAGTAGGTGATTCGTAATACTCACCTAGATGATTACTATTCCTATAAAAAGATAGATCGCCCAAAGTACACTATGAGACAAAAAGTAAACAGAAATCTCTCATGCAAAATCCCTTGTTCATTTATTTCTAATGCATTTGAACCCATAGAAATAAGCTCAGTGGTCTGCAAGAATAGTACCAGAAGCAGGTCCTCATGGAAGCCTACTGGTTTCTCCAAAGCTTTTCAGACCCTGTGTATTACCTGTCATCCACCTTTCTCAGAGAGTCTGCATTGCAGAAGGCAACAAAGATGAAGCTATGGAGATTCCACAGCAGAAGAAGTTATTCCTCTTTTCACAGATGGTGGCTCCACAGTCCTTTTGTCATTACATCCTCTTTTGAGATCTTCAGGAGAAATGTAAAGTGTAACTCTTGCTCGCCCAGAATGGCTTGTTCAGAAAAAAACCCAATAAAACCAACAAAAAAACCCCAAAACAAAACCACACCAAAACCCCACAAAAAACCACAAACAAACAAAATCCCAAATCCAACTGGAGCTCAGAACATATAGTCATTCTGAGAGGACAGGTAGTTTTTTGAGCATCAGTGTACCTTTGCTTGTCTGTTGCTTTCCCAACATTTTTTCACTGTATCTAGACACTCTCCAATGGAAATAATTTCTTAAGTTATTAAAAAACTTGGGGTAAGAGAACATAACAAAGTACTTTTGTTTAGACAAAGTTAGCCTAACATAGAAATACACAAATGTTTATCTATTAAAAAAAAAGAGAGAGAGAGAGAGAGAGAGAGAGAGAGAAGATAAGCTAAGAGCTGAATAAACAAAGCACTAAGCACTTTTAACACATAAGTGAGATAAAATCACTGTGATAATATATACACTTAAAAATGGTAAGGTAAGAAGTTGCTACTTAGCCATCTGATCTAAAGCTAATGTTACATTAAAGAGTAAGAAGAAATTCAGAAGAAACATTTATGCAATACCCACTGTTGTTAATCCTAGGGATAAACATTACTTTTCAATAAGAAAATACAATTATTTTGCTCTTTAATTTCCTTAAATAATGAAAACACTTGTGCTTCTTTTAAGCACCTTCAAAGTGTTTGGCACTAGTCCTAATGCTTTACAGAAAAGGTTTTACCAAGAAAAGTTAGATGACAGTCGTCTTCTAGGAAAACTGGGGTTTGCCTTTCCTGAATTCATTAATCACTGAAGTCCACCTAACACTAAAACAGTGTGTGTATGCACAAAATATGAGAATTTAAAGACTTTCTACCTGCAGTAGATCTGGTTTTGTCTTTATTCATTTAAGGAACAAGAATATTTTATTTATTTAAATACAGGCTATGGACCAAATTATTTTTCCTTGTGGACCTTACCTCTCTAGGTGCAAACCAGTGAATCTGAAGTTTGCCAACACACTGTGGATTCATTGTATTATATTTTGGGTAGTCCTTCTGTGGGAACTAGACTCTAATACAAGAGATGCTGAGAAACTCAGAAAGGTTCTCTGTCTTCAGTGGAAAGGTTATTTCAAATTATTTTTTTTTCATATATTTTGAAGTTAATCCAGAATAACCATTTCCCAAATATTTCCTATAGATTAAAAAAATAAATAATTTTGTAATCTTTCCAATTTCTTTTTAATTGCAACTAAAAAGGAAACCATACACACACAAGCAAAGTATTAAGAATACAAAAGAGTCCTGGTAAAACCACAAGTGGTCCAAACTCCTTTCATTTGAACAACAAACCAAAGGAATTTAACCAACAAATGACTTAGCTGTTTATTTTATTTTATTTATTTTATTTTATTTACATTTTTTTAAAATGGAAACTTGTTAACTGTCTCACCTGCAGAATAATCTGCTTAATTATCTGCCTGCCAATTTCTATTTGCATCAGTGCTAGGAAGCACAAGTGGCCTAGCCTCTCAACCTACTAATCTGACAGCCTGACCCTTGATAAATCAATGTTATAATCTATAGCTTGCTGCCTTTTGCTTTAGCTGTCTGCCATGCCTTGATGGATATCTGCCTTGCAGGAGAAACATATGAAAATTACATCATGTGCAACTGGTTTGAACTGTTGTGCAACCATGGGACACTGAGCCACTCTGGGGAAAAAGTTAAAATGAAGTACAGTAGATAAATGTCAATTTCAAGGGTTTTGACATTATATTATATTTAAATTAAAGGGAATGTTATTCTGGTTCCTTTCTGCTCTGAACCTGCTGGTTTTTCCCTTTCAGAAGATTCTGATAAAATAAATATGCGATCATCCTCTGCCAAGGCTCTCAATTCCTCTTCGATGCAGACAGCAGGGTTTATATGATAAAATTTTAATGACCATGGACCTGCATAGCAATGTGAGTTACCAGCACATTTTTAATAATGCTAGGCGTCTGCGAGGACTGGCATTGGGTGATATTCCTACTGCTGAATTCTGCATGTCCTAAAAGGCAAGTTTCATGGAGATAGAGGCAGCACCAGAGAAAGCTTAATTATCATGCAGCAGTCGTACAGATGAAACGGACATTTATGAATCCCTGCCAAATAAACTATATTATGGACTGTACATTAAAATGGGGGGTGAATACATTGTGAACTACATGCTAGGGAGGCTGATTTCTAGATTGCCCTGTCTATACAGGCCCAGGCAGCTGTAGGGAACACCACTTGTTAAGCAGTCCTGAGCTATCCACCAAACTCAGACATTCTACATCTGAAAAGGCAACCACTAAGGCTTTCACAGTCATGGTAAAAAAGGAATCCTCAGCTGTTTCAGCAGGCATTTTATTTGCAGAACACTATTGTAGTATGGTGACTGGGGCATAGTGGCTTAATTCTCAGATGTAGTTCCAGTGCCTTCCAAGGAGAGATTTCAGTTTTACTCCTCTGAAAGTCATTGTGTGATGCAAGCTCAAAGGACCAGATTTTAGTCTCTGAATTACTACTGCTGTTCATGAATCACAGTCTTCTCAGATCTGCCACTGCTCACTCGTAATGCTTCCACCTGAGTCAGTAAATCCAGTTAATTCAAATTGTTTACTACATTTTGGTGAGCATCTTTCAGAAACCTCCTCAGGAAAAAGAAAAAAAATAAAAACAATTGAATTAAAATAACTAGATTATAAAACGTGAAAAAGTTTTAAAAAAACCTCAGGATCAGTAAGCCTGCCCATAAGCCCATATGGTAAAGCCTGTAAAGGGAGAAATTCCAGACTGCACTACCCCTCTGCATATGCTAGTGTTTCAGGTAAGATGCTAGTGACACAATCTGCAAGATTCATCTGGAAATATATTCAAATATGCAACTGGTATGTCCAATGGCTGGGGCTTCCCAGGAAGAGAAATGCTTAGTAATTTTCTGACAGACCACAAACCCAACACAATTACTTCTTTGCCGCTTTCCACCCATCTAAACAAAAAGCTCCACATAATAAAACACACAAAAAATTTACTCATTACATATGAGAGGCTCACTGTCCCATACTAGTTACTATTTTTTATACTCCTTTGGACATTTGCTTATATCCTTAAGACAAAGATAATCTGTCTTAGGCCTCCTACCCTTAAAAAAAAATTGAAAAAAAAAAAAGAAGAGCAGAGGAAAAGGGAAAACTTTCCCCTTGACTGCCCTGAAACAGGAAAAAGAATACAAATTAACTTTATTTTCTGCTTATTTGTACAATTTAAAATGATAAAATTTGCTTCCCACTTCAAACTTCTACAAAGACACTTTGCCTCAAGTGAAAGTAGTTCCACATAGACCATTTTGTGCTTGTCTAATGTGTTAATGTGCTGTTTTATGTTGAAGTAAGTATAAGCGACTATACAGTGCATATATAGTTACTCAGCTATCACCTGAGCCCCACAAGTGCCATACCCTAAGGCATGCTACGGGCTATGCTTCAAAAGGCAAGCAAAATATTTTCAGTGGACTATCTGCAGTGGCATAGCATATAACAGAATATATTCTAGACCAGGTGAAGCAATATGTTTCAGTAAATACAATTTTATATTTTTTTTACTTTTTTTTTTTCTGGAAAGTACAAGGATAACACATTGTGAAGCCATTTTTCAGAGTATATCAGTTGTGCTTTAAAGCACACAGAGTTTTACTACAAAGTTCTGGATAAGAGATCTGTTCCTTGATTTATTCTCACTTTTCCATAAACACATTTCTGTAGGCTTTTACAGAACAGGAATACTAAAGACATCCAGCACACCACCATCTTCCCAAAAGTGGTGAAGTAGTGCTGGCAAAGCACGTATGGGTATAAGTCTATGAATAACTGTCTTTGTAGTAAAGACTTTCCCAGCTCCATAACAACTAGTACCAGGCAGCACACAGCACTACTAACATGCAGTGTGATAGACAGGGATAGTCTGAACTGCATCTCTTCCAGCTAAGGTAAGAGAATAGTTACTTTCCAACTCCAAGAGGCTGCAAAATGTAAAACAGACCATTTTTCCTCACCAGGAACCAGTCTTCCCAATGTTGTTGTTCTTTTATTTAGTCACTTATGAATACAATTTCAATGGTGTCCACCACTGCAGAAAAGGATGCACAAGTGAAGCACAATGTATTGTGAAAAGTAGGTGCTACCACCACTCATCATCATTTACATCAGCAGCCTTCCCTGCTTCCAGCGTTCCTCCTGTCCAATGCCCAGGACTGCGGCTGCACCCACTGCCTCCCAGTTGCCCTGCTCCAGGCTGGGGAAGTGGAGCCCTGCCCTCCCAGCCCCATGGGAACACCCTCAGCTGCCTTCCCAAACCCACAAGGAGCTTCTGTCCCACATAGTGCCCAGGCAGGAATGGATTCCAGAGTACAAGAGATAGATTGACCACAAATGCCTATTTAACAAAGCAAAGAAATAGACATTATTTTGGTGATAAACCCAAAGTATCAATTTACTTTATTCCAGATTATTCCTATCTAGTTTCACCAGCCAAAATCCTCACCTTGTAAATGCCCAGAGGGATGCTAAGTAGATCTGAGTGTGATTTTATTTTTATTTTTGTAATTGCTCTGGTTGATTTGTTTTGCACCATAAAGCTCCTCACTGAGATGAAGGCTCCTTGTACACAAGCACCTACACTACGCATCTGTAATCATACCATGAAAATGGCATAAGCAAAAGAAATGAGTGACATTTTTTTCCTCTTGATCACAACAGAATAAACAACATTTTAAAGGTTAAATTATTCAAATTCTGCAGTTATCTGTAAAAAAAATGACATCTCTGCTGTACCTTCAGATTTCTTACATCCAATTATTTTGATTTTTTTTATCCTGTCCCAAGCTTCCTGACTGCTGCTGCTTAAGGGGCAAAAAAAAAAGTGTTGTAACTAGTGGCAACCCATTTACCTCCACTGATAGCTACAGCTCCCAAAACAAGGCTTTCTGCTCAACTCAGAGAAGTTAGATGAACTCTACAGCAAGTTGGTAAAATGGAAACAGACAACAACTAAATGCGTGTCACAAAGTCTTGTGCATTAAGAAAATCCTATTTGGATGTCAACTTACCTTTTTTTAAAGAAAAAAAAAAATGCAACAGTACTAAAACCAGTAACTTTACAGATTAAGGCAAATTAAAATAAAACTAGGGAATTCAGTCTGCAATCCAGTTTTAATTGATGCAAATCCCTGGAATCCCATTGTTGCTGATGCTACCAGTTATTCCATAAGGTTAATGGCATGATACTGGCTCACACCAGTAAAAAATCTGGCTCTTCAATGACAGAAGAAGCAATATGGTATCCAGAAAACATCTTTTATAAGATTTTACTGATTTTTAATTTTCTTATTCTGTCATTATCTATTAAAAAATAAACCAAAATGAAACAAGGGATTTTGCAAAGTACCTGTGTGTGATCATTTAAAGACAATGTAACACAGACTCCCCTTCCTTACTCTCTTTCCTGTCAATCCCTTACAGCCCACTTCTTTTGCCTCCCAGGAGCACCCCTGCTGATGATCGCCCTGCCTCTGGCTTTGATTTTGCATAGGTTATTCAAAAATGCAGGTTTGTGCATGAAGACCCACTGTTCTTTAACTTTAAAAATGCAGCACTTTGAGAACTGAAAAGCAGCAGAGTATGACAATCTGAATAATTTTGTCTATTCCATATCAGTCCATGAAAGCTAGACCTTTACATCCAGACCTTTTGATACATAGCATTCTTTTACTCTATTTTCTGGTGCTGTTCTATTTCTCAGGTTGTAACACCATAAATTCTTTCATACAGTTACAAAAAATAACTAAAAGGAATCAGGAGAAACAGCCACACCACACTGTGTAAAGTAACATTCTGACTGAGCTCATAAGAAGAGATGCTGACTGAGGAATTTAAAGTTTTTCAAAACTTTTGATCTTGTTTATACATGTGAAGGTTTGATGTGAAAGCTTGATGTCAACTGTAAAGAGAAGCATCTCTCAAGACAAAAATAAAAAACAGACCTCCTGTTGAAACATACCCAATGATAACCAACAAGTTTCTGATCTTGAAGAGAACATCACGCAAGTGTCTTGCATTTAATATTACCTTATGCCAAGCAGCCCTACTTTTTCTTCTCATTAAATTTTCTTCATAGATAACTGGTTTCACACATTGGATAACAGAGAAAGTTGCTGGAGTAGATGTTCAATAAGCCTTATTAGACTATCCACCCTGTTAGATTTGCTTTGTGTAGAGGTCCTGAGATAACATGCTGACTTGCAAAGACCCAAGTGCAAAGTATAACAATAATGTTTTTCATCTGTGATAATCACAATTATTAGTAAGCAGATTCATAATAACCCCTTTGTATTTAACTCTGAACAAAAGCTCAGCTGAGGAAAATCTGAGCCTGCAATTTCAAATATTTCTGGATTTAATTTGCTTTCTATTTTTATTACTTTTAACTTTGGTGCAAAATATCAGTAGAAATAACTTATTTAACAGTTAAGCATTATATGTGCAAAAGGATTGCAGTGCAAATTAGTAGTTTTTCTATTCTTGTGATGGTAACACAAGATACAAACCAACATCTAGCATCTAAGTAGATTTGCTAAAAGCTGAACAACTTTGATTATATTATTTTGCAAATAATAGACAAATGGTATTTGAAACATTTTACCATTAAAAGGATGCTGATAGTCTTTGATTCTAACAAAATCATCTTTATATGGGTGCAAAATTATTGCAAATTAGATGCAGTATTGTTTTTGTATAACGAAAGTATGACTTGTATATTTGCTCCTAGTGGCAACTCACAGGGCTTTGGAAATGGCATAATTATGGAATTGTTTTGGAGTTGTGAGTTTGGGAGGGGATGAGGTTGTTCTTTTTAAAAAGAAATCCAGAGACAGCCTAGAAGTGCCACATGTGAACAAAAATTGCTGTTTAAATGTCACTCATGTCCTGACACCAGGAAAGGTTGACAGACATTTTAAGGCATACAGAAAGGCTGGAGAAATATTTTACCTTCAACTAGTTTATTCATCTTCTGTATATTCAGAGAGGTTTAAAATGCATTCCTATCCCCCTGTCAGTGTTCTTCTAATGAACCCTTTGGCAATATGCATAGAAGGTAATGGAAAAGGTTCATTATACTTGCATGGAGCAACACAAAATGAGTGTTCAAAAATCAGAAAAGATTACAAGACAATTTATTAGTGTTTGCAATGTTAACATGTATTTTACTTCTGACCTTGGTCAGACATTCAGGTAAATTTGTATATGTGTTTTTAAAATACGATTGCTTGATAAAAGCAATGTATGACAGTACATCAGCAGCAGAGTATTTTTAAGCATAAGATCTAATGGATTTCTAGATACACGGATATATTAACCCCATATATGAATCACACAGATTACAGAGAAATACAGACTGGAACCTTGTTTAAAAATTTTAAAACGTTAGTGATAATAAACCAAATGCACACATTCTTTAATGACCATGAACAAAAAACTAGGGGGGGAATGCAAAAAAAGGTGGCATATGGACAAAACACAAAGGGAATAAGAATATTCCCGAGTATGCTGGAAAACCACAGTTTTCCAGTGAACGTGATTAACTATATTGTATATTTGCCAAGTATATTATTTGCATTTCAGATTATTTAAGTCAATGGGTTCTCCCTAAAGGCTCCATAAAAGGGATGAGTTTTGAGAAGTTATTTGAATGAAGACAAAGGACAGTGATTTAATTCATGAATAGAAGTCTACAAAAGTTAATACTGAGATCCAGAATAAAAGCTCAGAAGGAGAAAGATATTAGGACAAAATAGAGAAGAAGAGAGCAGTATGAGGCACCCTGTAATAAAGAGAATTAGAGAAAAAGCAGTCTATAAAAATAAGTAACTACAGTGCTGAGAAGAGCTTTGAAGGAGAAATTTTTCAGTCTAATGTAAGGTCCATCTGCATTAACAGGGGTCTTTTTGTTGGCTGTGTGGGATTCCTCATCATACCATATGAATTTCACCTTGATGATCTGAAGGCATTTTCTTTTTCTTTAACCCATGCTAGCAGGAATATAGCCTGTGTCAAAATATCATAACTAAATTAGGTAAACTGTGTATCTATTACTTCATTGTCCAACCTATGGTCCTCATCTTTCATCAAAGACTACACAAAGTGACAAATGAATGCCCTGGCAACTTTAAAATTAGTATATACTAATGTACAGAACTACTCTGCTCTTTTCCAGACACACATCAGCCAGCACAGCTTGCTAAAAGTTACTGGGGATGTTGCTATTTCAATATGCTAAAGTTGCCTCACTGGAATTCAGTGAATCACAAATAAACACAAAGAACAAGGACTCTTCACACAATTCAGTCTGTATTTTCTGTGTATATGTAGAGTTAAATCCTGCTTAAAACTGACAGTATTTTAGATTAAGGCACCCAACATCTTACAGTCAAATTAAATGCCCGTACACTTTTTTTTTCTGAAATTGAGAGATGTGTAGGCAGTATCCCATCCAAATTTAGATTGGGTATACTAGAATTCTAATAGCAGGTAATCTGAAGTGCTCATTAGAGATATGCGAGTAATTAATTATCTAAATGTGTCTAATTTAACGATATTTTCCTCTTGAATGAAGCCTGCCCTAGTGGAAATTAGTGATACAGCCCACACACTTCCAATCCTGTTGGCACTTTCAGTTTACATTTGCAATTTTTTTTAGAATTCTAAAAATTACTTTCTCTGTCTTCTCTTCTGATCTCCACTGGGTATTTATATGCAGCAAGTATAATTATGCTTTTGGCAAGCTATTGAAAAGTAAGCCCTTAACGAACAAGGGGGAAAAAGAAAGAAGGGTGAATAAGCAAGTAATAGGAAGAAAAACAGGTGTCAAGTGCACTTATTACAAGGTTACTCATGTATAAGCAGAAAGCAGCTATGTATTGTAATCCTACAGCACTTCTAGGAGATGGTGACATTTGGCTCATGCTTAATGAAAGCTGAGGATGGGTATTTTATTGATTTGAACAGGGACTGTATCTACTGGAAGACACTATAGTAATGACTTTGGCAAGTTGTCTTCTTTTAAATATCAAATCATCTGCTCCTAGAACTCCTGTATCACTGACAGGCAGAGATGTATCTTGTATGGTAAGTCTTGCAACACTACATACACTATACACTCTGAGCTCCAATTTTCATATACATCACTTTTCAATATTTTTCCCTCAGTAATAAAGTAACAACTCCGGCTCATATACCACTCTGCTGTCTATTTTAATTGAGATATCTATCAGGCTTTGTTCTTTCAAAAGTTGCAAAAAAATAACTCTAAGTGAAGCAAACAGCAGATGAGGAATTTGGGGGAATTCAGCAGTATAACACTTTCCTTCCTTTTTGTACAGTCCAGCATCTTCACAGTACCTAGGAGCCTGAGAACTAACAAATCCTGCCATGTGGTGTACAGATGCACTGCTTCAGAGGTTGAAGGGGCTATGAAAAGCATTTTCCCTCACACCTCAGGAAAGCACCAAAGAGAAGTCTACTCCACACGATTGCTAAACACAGCCTACAGAGGGTACCCTGCCAAGGGTAATGGAAGTCTCTGCAGTGCTGCCAATGGTAGCCCTGACTGTTGCACACAAAGGACAAGCCTGGGATGTACACAATTAACTTTTGAAGAAGACTTTGTGAAACTACCCTACCTTTACTGGCTGAGCAGAGCAATACCAACCATCCATCCCACGCCAGCGTGTCTTTAACAGCAATCCTCCTACATTCAAATACAACCTGAGCAGCAAGTTTTTCTACTCGGATACCTCTTTCACAGCTAATTCATCTTGAAGAGGATGCCACCAAAAATTTCATAAAAATTTCACTCTATAGAAAAAGCTGACAGTCTCAGTTGCATAATTAGAGCACAGAAAGACTACTTTAAGTGGCTGAAATGTCAGCAGCATTATTCCACAATAGTTTTAGCAGACAAAAGTATTCTGTATGAGTGAAACTATCTGAAACTGTTTTATAGTGTGTATGAACTAGGGGTTTGTTTGGCAGAATAAATATTGAAATTATGAGAAATAGATGAGAAAAAAGACAGCCACCAACAGTTAATAGGTTTCTTCATATATCACTACTCTTTTGTCATTATATTATACTTCTGCCTACAATAGCAGATGAAGATAATTTTAACCTGCTGTAAGAGAAACTATGAAGAGAATTAACCATCATGGTACTTTTCTTCAAATCTGCTTCCCCTGAAATGGAATAAACAAAAATTGAATTACTGCAAGAGTGTGTATTTTGCACACAGAAGCCACAGAAAGCAGCATTACTGCAAGTCTGCTGGGAAAGTACAATAAACATAAATCAGAATGAAAGAAAGCACTGTGGTTAATACATAAAGATAGAAAGCCAGAATGAAAGGTTAAGAGGTGGGAGCTTAATGGTTATTGTCCTATCATATTTTAAGAACCTGATCTTCATTTTGCCAAGGTAAATGTAGTGCCAAGTAAACGCAGGTCCATATTTCTAACCTTAGTACTTACTTATGAAGATGTTGGGTGTTATTCACTTGGCAGAACAATCCTTAAAATAACAAAACATGTTTTGTAAGAACATTGTGCAAAATGAAGGTTAAATTGAGTTATTTATTTAGAGGGTTCTTGGTTGTCAGTGAATGATGCAACACAGATCTAAGTGGAAGCAGTGGGAAACTGTTACATAGATATGATCATATACTGCAATAAGGAATGGATTAACTGCTTAATTGAAGCAGGGGAGTATGAACTTTCAGCAGTAAATCAGGATCTGAGTTGTGACTGAATAACCTCTAGATTGGGCAGTCAAAAAGTTTTCAGTGTAAATTAAAGTTGGAATAGTATTGGACTAGATGGAAAGCTTTGTCAAGGGGAGTTCAGACAACCCTACTCTAAAACAGAAAAGAATTACAGGAGAGCCACTGAAAAGTGACATTTTCCTTATTACTGTAAGTTCTCTTCAGTTTCCCTGAGGAGTTTCTTTGACTGTGTATTCATTGACCCCAAAAAAAACTTAGGTCCATGCTTGCTGCAATAGATGAACTGCCAATGAATCCAAAAGTGAGCTTTAAGTGCTCCCATCAGGGCAGTAAGTCATCCTATGGGTGCTCGGTGAAGGAGCCTGGAGACAAAGCACTGAGAGGTCCAATCCCTACTGTATTTATCTCCCATTCTGCAATGGGGATAGCTTCAGGTATCCCAATTCCTATCAAAGGCACAGACTCTAAAACCCAAAGCAGCTGATCACTAAATTGAAGTTGTTATTCTGTCAAGAACGCCACCTTCACTGAGCAACTGCAGGGATCCTATTTAAATTCAAAACACTATGTGCCAGAACTCTTGAAACTTCTTTATTTTTTTTTTTTATTTTTTTTTTGATTCAGCAAATTGCAAAAGGAATATTTTTTTCATCCAGTTTAGACTGAACTTTTTCTCAAAACATATGATTCCCAAATCTGGATTCCTTTCTTCAATAGGTTATTTATATAAAAAGACAGAGGTTTCATCTCTATCTTTTGTAGTTCTTCTGGTTCTCTTAATACATCTAGTCCATCTTTCGTGTGCATTATTTCCATTATTAGCTCTTAGTTATTCCCCATTTACCATAAAAAAGCAATCAATCAGATAATTTGCAAGTGAAAGTTAGAATACCAGTTGGTTGTTTTGATAGTTAGCACACGCAGCTCTGATGAGAGGTTTAACCAATGAACCCAGTTTAATATGGCTTTAAATCTGGCATTTCAATTACCCCATGATAGCTCTGTTTTTCAAAGCTTAGTGGGTTCAACAGCTCTCCCTTGTGAGGACTCGGATGTCTAGAAGTATAGTATATATACTGTATAAAGTACATACATCTAATTTCTGACAAATTTGTTGTATTTATCAGAAGATAGATAAAATATGTTCCATGTCTGGGAGATTAGTGCATTAGTAATTATAGAAGTTACAAAGACCTTATAAATAATGGCCAGTAAATATTTTTTTTCTCATTAATAAATTCTTAGCAGAAAAATCTATTCCTGCAAATCAGTCTGCTGCAGATTCCCAAATCTGGTCCTATGCCTGCTTCCCTGCACAGTGCCAAGTTTTACCCTAAGTCCTTGAAGCCAGTCTAGTTCCTGCTTTCCATCTCAGTGAAGCTTTCACCTTTCCTTCACAGCAAGAAATTATTAGCTCTGATTCTATGAAAATGAATTTTATGCATTTTTCAGGCTGGATTATTTGCTGCAAGATTAATATGCACCTCTAGTTTCAGAGGTCACAGTGGCTCTTTGAAAAGAAGCGTTTTCTCTTTTGGTAATTTAAATTTATCAACAATTATGCAAGGTAATAAACCTAACCATGAATAAACAGCAAAGAGAAAATCTTTCAGACCACAGATGTCTATTACTATAGCTTTGCCTTTGTGAACAATCCTTGTTTACATTTTTCTGTATTTAATATTATTAATAACTTCAGTGGCCATGTAATCCTGAATGTGCAAGGCATTAAAAGATATACATGAATCCCAAACACTGTTTTAAAAAGGAAAAAAATAAATTAAAGAACAATTGCATTCACTTATGTGAGTTTTGGCATCTTTAGCAATGTAATAATATTTCATAGGACGTTTTGTATCTTTTATTTGTCAAAAAGAATATGAAAATCCATTTTGCACTGTGTTGGAAATGACAACTCTAATAAATACATATTTATTGAAGGTAAATATTTTTTGTCCTACAGTTAAAAAAGAAAAAAATCATACACATGGGTTGTGTTGGTTTTTTTTTTCTGCAGGTTGAAAAGATGGGCATCTGTTGTACAGCACATATACACGAGATAGTGAAAATCTGCAGTGAGGACCGGCAAGCTGGTGTGTTTCTTACACATTACGCATGAATGTTCCCTGTCTTACTGCAGTGACCTCATGATCCCTGGTGCCAAGTGTTCAGGTCTCAGCTGTGGATTTAAACTCAATCTTGTTTTGACTTTCCATTCTGTTGGCAGCGGAGTCATTCTTCACTGCACTGCTCAAGCCAGAAAAGGCCTCCTGACTCAGAGGCAGACTCAGATAAGCAATGGCTATAAGAGAAGTTGTAATTGCACAAGCTCTTTCTTTCCCCCAACAGGTATTACCACAGATGAGCGTCATTGAAAATTCTTCTGAGCTTTAACAGGGTAGATAACCTCATAGGCAATTGTGAATCTAACACAGTGTCTAGATTAGCAAAGTAGACAGAAAAAAGGCTTGTGTTATTTAACTCCTTCCCAGCAAGCACGGATTTCTGTGGTAGGTTTTATCTTGTTTTCTGTTTGCTGGTTTGTTTTTTTTAATAAAGCCTTCTGAAATAAGGCAGATAAGTAGGTAAGCCTAGCCTGAAGATTGGTGAAAGCTGCACTGTTGAAATAATACAGCAGACTGTTAACACCCCAAAATCAGGTAATGAGAATTTAGAGTATGCCAGAAAAACAATTGCTCCATTTCCTTTTTCCCTCTCTGTACATAACTATTGTAAATCACATCTGCTATTTCTTCTCATGGAGTGAAAAGATCAGGCACTGCTTGCTAAATAGCAGCTATTCTGTGTTTACTAGATCCTCACTATTCAGTAACTATACGACACACCCTTTCTAGCATGCTGTTCAACTCATTATTTGATACCAAAATATTAAGTTCCTCAAGAGTTCTTGATTCTCCCACTATAGCTTTCTAGTTCTTTCTAAATATTAAATACAGGCTGGGCAGAGAATGGATTGAGAGGAGCTCTGAGGAGAAGGACTTCAATTTCTTGATTGATGAGAAGCTCAACATGAGCCAGCAATGTGTCCTTGAAGCCCAGAAAGCCAAATGCATCCTGGGCTGAATCAAAAGAAGCGTGGCCAGCAGGTCAAGAGAGGTGATTCTCTCCCTCCACCCAGCTCTCATTAGACCACACCTGGAGTATTGTGTCCAGTTCTGGAGCCTCCAACACAGGAAGAACATGGAGCTATTGAAGCGAGTCCAGAGGGCCACGAAGATGAGAGGGCTGGAGCAACTATCCTATGAAGACAGGCTGAGAGATTTGGGGCTGTTCAGTCTGGAGAAGAGAACGCTCCAGGGAGACCTCATAGTGGCCTTCCAGGATCTGAAGGGGGCCTACAAGAAAGCAGGGGAAGAACTTTTTGCAAGGGTATGTAGTGATGAGGGGAAATGGTTTTAAACTGGAAGAGGTTAGATTTAGGCTAGACACTGGAGAGAAAATCTTAAGTGTGAGGGTGGTGAGACAGTGGAACAGGTTGCCCAGAAAAGTTGTTGATGCCCCCTCCCTGGAAGTGTTCAAGGCCAGGTTGTATGGACCTCCAAGCAACCTGGTTCAGTGGAGTTAACCACACAACATCATTGTGTGGTGTGCAGTAGCATTGCAGGGCATATTTAACAAAGGAAAGCTGATGTGCATCTGCTGAAACCAAAAATAGAAGAGGTGTGACATAAATTTCAGAGCTCCAGGATCTTGCTTTTTCCAATGGTTGGCACCGTGCAGCCTCCAACAAGCTCTGAACAAATACCCCTTGTCCTCAGCTGCTGGGACAAGGCGTTCTGCACGTCAGAGTCCGTGCCTTGCAGGCTGTGGCACAGATAGATAGTAAGTGAGCAAAGCTTTGCTGAAATGAAAGCTTCATTAAAGTCACATGTTGCCAGGCTAACTTCAGGCATAAAAAAAATTATCTTTCCTAAATTTTCTTTCCAGCCAATGAAGAGGGAAACAGAGTATCTGGCACAAGCAGCTCATCTGGCTATCTCACCATCAATATCAGAGCGATCCTACAAAAGCAAGCTTCTAGCCTTCAATTAGCCCTCATGAATATTCTTAAACTCTGAGCTTCCAACTCTGAGCTCCTCATCAACCAGCATACCTACATTTTCCTCACTGGCCATTCCATCCAGTCTTCACTTCTGCTCCCACAGATTCTTAAACTCTGTCCACCTTGCCAATATCAGTCCTCACCCTTGCTCTTATCTCCAGTTTTCACATTTCTGCCTAGCTCCAGCTCCAGTCCGATGCCTCTCAGGTGGCTCCTCCCATCTCTTCCTCCTGCTGACCAAGGTATCTCTTCCAACTCCCGTTTCCTACCCCATAGTCTGTTCCTTACCTCGCTGCAGTCAAGCCAAACTGCAATTCCCAGTTCTGTTTGGACATCAAATGGACATATACTGAAAACACAGAAGAGAATCTCCCTGTGGAGACCAAGAGCCCTCTGTGAGTACCATATTGCAAGAAAAGAGCTGCTCACCCTGATATAAAGTGATACAGCTATTTAGGGATGGTTCATATGTAGTCAGGTCACACTAGTGATTTATGAGAGATAAAGCAAGCTCAATCAAGACACAAATCACAGACTTCATCTGCCAAATGCTAATGTTGCTACTGAGCTGGGGCAAACTGAGGTATTTTTAAATGTATATGAATGGACTAAATGTAGCTTTTTCCAAAAGAAAGAGTAAGAGATACATTCTTACCAATTCCAGGTTCACTTTCCAAAGCACAGAGGGACAGAATTTTCTCTAGTAAACAGTTACAAGGGTTTTAAAAATTTTATTTTAATAATATATTTTGCCTCTAGACATTTAAAAAAATCTGACCCTAAGCAGATCTTGGCAAGGGAAAATGTCGGATAACTTAATTTTGGCAAAGTTATAAGGAACTGAAGGCAGTCTCCCAGTGAAAAGTTCTTTATTCAAGGAATGATGCTACCACTTCAAGTATGAGACTTGGCTCATATGGGTAAATTTTCAAGATTTGCTTAACAGTAATGTGCTGATACACTCACTCATTCTAGAACATTTCAAACAGCCTCTACAGGCAAAATTATTGTACTTGATTTTTTTTTTTTTTTTCAATTTAGTGGAGTTTAGCCAAGTAAAGTGTAAACTTTTGTTCATTGTTCTGATAGATGATGAGTTAGACCTCCCAAGCTAGCAGTCCATCTGCTCTGCCAGCTAATGCTATTGTCCCAGCGACACCACCTCCTTCATTGTTCCACAAACAATCCATGCCAGCTTTTCTCTCAGCTGACACTGACAAGTACATGTCAACCCGTTTGCATTCTCCCGCACACATCTGTGACACTGAATATAGCCTTTCACAGTTTCAGACAGTTTAGAGCCTAGTAAGAGCTAGAAAATACAATACTAAAAAAATAAGTATATACTCAAGCTTTTCATTGCACCAGGTTAATTTGTGTTTGCTTTGCTCCCCTCTACATTTCTCTTCCTAAAGACACTAGTTAGCATTGCAATGTGAAATAAAATGTTTTAAAGCACTCATCAAATTTAAAATACACTTACATACAAAGAAAATTGTATTCCCTAGCATAACATGTTCTGGTAATTTTTTTAAAAGATAAAAGAGTAGACCCTCCTTCACTGAAGACTGCTCTCTGGGTTGAATCCACAAAATGGAAGGACCAAAATAAAGAAATCAATTCCTGCCAGTAGGTCTCTGAAAAGCTCTTGCTAAATGAACTGATGCAATCTCAGTACAGGACTTATAGTCAGCAATGACAACAAAATTCTCATTACTCCCAGCATCTCAAGGAAAAAGCAAGAGATGGAGTGAAAACTATAGTTGTTGCAGGTGGTAGAAATCCAAGATTATTGAAAAGGCATGGACCAAACTCAGTGCTCTATCCTACTGCATCTAACACTGCTTCATTCAAACCTCAGGTAAACTTTCTGTGATCCAAAACAATACAGTCTTATTTGCCAGTGCCAATTAGTCAATGACAGAAAACAAAATAATTTAGATCGAGAAAGTCATTATACTTTAAAACAACAAGCTAAAATTGCAGTTGTTGCCTACAACACAGAATAATTTAAAGACAGAAAGAAACAACACATCTAGTCATTGGCACAGTGTCTGTATAAGATACTAAAATAGAAAACATCTATTTTTGCTGATTCATCAGGCTCTCAGGGAATGTTATTTACTGGATATTCCAAAAAGGAGCCAAACCTCCAAACCAGAAAGGGAAACGTCTCTCTGTCACGCCAGACCACATTTTCAATGCGTCCTTCAAATGGCTCTTATGGTGGCTCCCAGCCTCTGATGGGGAACCACAATGACCACAGCTCCTGGACCAAGGCAACGGGTGATAGGTACTAGCTTTCAAACAGTTTAATAAGGGGGAAACCCAATGCATTCTCTACAGGTAGGGTGTACTCTTTTAAAATCTCAATTTCATTTACGTCAGTGTAAACCCATCTCCAGAGATTTCTCTAGAGTGAATTCTGCCTCCAAATAGAAGGCATCTGACAATTATCCACCAGTGTCCCAGTTTAACTAAATTGGTTTTAAATTGGAACAACTTGTTATACAGAAGGGGGAGTTGAAGGGGGATGTAGTTTTGCCTGAGACACATGATTAGATTTAAGCATTGAAAGGGAAGGCCCCATCCTCTAGACACAGGCTGTCAGAACTATAAAGCTGCTTTTTTTTTTCTTTTTGTTTTATTTTTTTTGCTTTTTTCTTTTTTTTTCCCTCCCCCTCATGTTTTTGCCTTTTGCTGAAAAGCATTTCAGCAAATGAAAAATCTTAATTACAGTTTTTTTACAAAGAGGGCAAAAGCACTCGTAATTTGTTTTAACACAAGCAAGCGCAGCAAGGTGACATGTAATCAAGCATTCCCACACTGATGTATTAAAATGCTTTTCTGCCAACTCCTGCCCTGCATCTATGATGTAAGAACTCTCCTTCATTATTCTTTTTATTATTTTCCCATGCAGATCACCATGACCTATGCCGATCTTTGTGAAAGTAGATGGTAATAGAAAGTCCCCTTCATCACAGAAAATCTTTTCCTTGAGCATATGAAAGGTTTGCTCATTAAACATCCAAACATAAAACATTCCTCAGTGAGGAAACTAGTTATCTGGTTTATTGATAACAATCCAAAGAGCAGTGCTAAAAAGGTGAAAGGAAGCCAGTGGACTACCAGTATTTCCTTCTTCCAGCAAGAACCTACTAGAAATTGGATGTCAGGGAAGAGAGAAGAAGTAGGAACGTTTTCAAATAAATTATTCTATAAGAAAAAAAAAACACATAAATTTATATATATATGCATATATATATATATATATACACATACACAGACACATCAGCTGAACTTTGCATGGATGGCTTTTGCAACTCTGCTGTTAACTGAAGAAAACGGATCCATCTGGTCCTGACTGCTAAAGTGTAGGAGATCTCTCAACAGCAACCAACTTCATCCAAATTTCAAAGCATTCCAGCTCCCCTAGATTAGAAAACAGTAGACTGGAAAATTGCAGGAGATTGGTTTCTACAGACTCTGTTTACAACTGCCGTCTGTAACAAGACAGCTATGACTCGTTTTGCAAAGGAGTTTGCCTGCAGCAAGTGCCCTGGAGGTGAGTGAGGATCTTCTGTTTGTTCCAATAGTAGGTCTCAAGCAAAAAAATCAGCATGATAAATCTGGAATTCTGTCTTACTCCCTTTCCTCCTCCAATTTTCAGTATTATTACTATTTTCACTCAGGCGAACAGCCTAAATATCATTAACAAGACTAGAATCTTGGCTGGATTTAATAAAAATATTATGTGGAAAAAAATATATCCAAGAAGTAACCAAATAACAAGGAATTACTATAAAAACCCTCTCATAATCAGATACTGCTTTTATCACATCATATGCATTAAACTTCTCTGAACTGATGTCCTTTTCATCCTAATGTACTAAATTAAATATCTGTTCCTTGTAGAATTTGATTCATCTAAACTAGATTAAAATCAAATAATGAACAAAATCAATTTCACTTAAAGTACAATAATCCCAGCCCACTGAGGCCCCCTTCTAGTAATCACAATAAATGCTGTCTCTACCACCATTGCCATCCCTTATTTCCCCCCCTAGCCTTTCACTGGATGCATAATTTTCATATCATATTATAAATTATGACCTTGTATATCTTATTCATATCTTATTAGAGCAAGTTGGCCAAGAAGCCAGAGGCAAGACAATCTCATTCAAACATTCCTCCAGGGTTTTCAGGTCAAGTCATTTTTTAAATTGGGATTGGTATAAACCTCAAGGGATTTCTTGATTTAAGAAAGAACTACAAATATTTAAGCTGTCTTGGGGGGATTATGCTGACATTGGATCGTGGGATTACCTCCCGCATAAGACTCAAAGGATTTGGACTGGTTTGGCATCTCGTCAGAAAACCAGGCAAAAATGCTTCTTACGTGATGTTAATCAGATACTCATTCCTCGCTGTAAGCGTGCCAAAAGGTAGCAAACAAAGGGAGAGGCAAGCAGTTCCTTCAAGATGTGTAGGAAACAAAAGCAATCCTCTGACATTCTGTGGCATTTCATCTTTTTCATAAGGTACCATGATTCTTGGTGACATCAGACCAAAATCCTAAAAAAAAGCTTCAAATCACTTACATACCAACCATCTCAGCACTTACCCCTTGGCTTTGCAGATGGTCTCTAACAGCAAGGTGGTATCTAATTAAATACTTTCACTAATAATTAATAACACTTGGCACTTCTGTGACAGAGCACCATTTGTCTCAGAACACTTTAATCTAATAACCATGTCTGACAACAATATACACAGAAAACTGCAATTGTATCTGATATAGTTGGAAATGCAAGAAGGTTTGTACTCTGTACTAGTCAGACTCAGGTTCTGACTCAGATCTGAGGCCAGGCTTGAACTGCAATTTAAACCATCCTGTCAAGAACAGCACTTTAATAAATTTTCTGACCATCAAAAGTAAGTGTGAAAAATGTCATTCTCCTTCAGTAATTTTTTATTTTTTTTTTTCTTCCTAAGGCAGAAGTTAGAGGGGGAAAATGACAGGAGTTAAAGTCATTCACCACTGGAACAATAAATGGAACAATAGCCAGCAACATCTGAAATAAAATGGCTACTTGAGTACTGTATCTGCTTGGTTCTGCCAAATGTAGGAGGTCAGTGATAGTCCATCATACTCAGGGAAATATTGCAAAGGAAAATGGATTTTTTACAGAAGAATGTCAAAAGAAACTGAAAAGTCACTCTCAGAAAGGAGCAATAAAGACTTGTCAAACATGGAACCAATCACTTCAATTTAAATACATTTTCTGCAAGCTTATTCAACAAATAAGTAAAAAAGCAAACCAGAACCCTTAACTCACATTTATTAATTGTAAAGTACACACATGTCCAGTGAGGGAAAACTGAAGGGGGTTTTGTTTTATTGTTTGTTTTCTTCTTTCCCTTCAGCTGCTTCAGTGCAGAATAAAGAAAATGTCCTTTTTCAAAAACATGTCCTTTACTCCATCTAACTGCAGCATCATCAGACACATCTCTACTGTCTACCTGTATAGCCTCACATATCACCAGTAGAACATATTGTCCAAAGACAAACCGCAGAGGCAGAAGATAAAGGAGCCTGGACTGTGATAGGAAACTCAATCATAATACTGTACTTTTTTTAAGAGTCCCTGACAGGACTCACTGTTGGAGAAATCTATATCTAGATGCATAGAAAGCTGTTTCGTGACAACTCCATTGAACCAAAATTTAGCTGTAATAGTCTCTCTATTTCAAACACAGGTTTTCTTCTTTGTATCTTTAAGGCAGCACAGAAATCACACTGTACATAACAACAAAGATTGTCTATGCTGGAGAAAAAAAAATGAAAAGAAAAAAACCCCAACAATCCTAACTAAACTTGACAGGAAACTACTTTCCACTCACTCATGAAGAGATTCCAGCATCACTGACAACAAGCCCTGCTGATTGGGGTCAGTCACTTTTCAAGCCCAAGGGGACCGTCTTTTCCAACTTCAATCACAGTCTTATAACTCCTCTATAAATAAACATACCAAGGAACAAAAAAAGCAGGCAGAACCAGCAGTCACAATCCACATACAACAGTGGCATCCATTAAACTGCAGTAATAATGTTTGTGTTCTGGGAACTCTGGAGAGGAAGGAATCAGTCTCCCTCACACAGATGAAAAAAGCTTTATTTGAACTATGTTTACAATTCTGAACAGTTTGGTAATTTTATAAGCACATCTGCCCAGACAGATGAATTATAAACACTAAACATGATCTGAGAAACTTCTAACTATTTATGCTCACAAAACTGCCATAGAATGTGTCAGATGTTTAACTAACATAAAAATGAAAGTTAATTTTTTATGCTGATTTTGGATAAGATTTTGGTGCTTAGGATTCCAAAGACCTTTTTTGTTTTTCTTTTTTTTTTTTTTTTCCCCATTGACTCTGCAGTTTTTTCAAGCAATCTTTCTGTAAAACAGGAAAACATAAATCAAAGGTGTAACTTATTTCATAGCTGTATCCCATAATACTGATAATTTTACAGGTCAGGGCAACACTGGTTTAATACCTAGCATTGTGTATCCTGAGACAATCCTATGTGAAAGCTTGTATGTGTGGAGTGGTGGAAGCAGAAAGAGGAGATAAGAAATAAACACGAAAAGATCTGAATTTATGTATCAGAAGCAGTTATATTTAATACGTATGAACTCAAATGTTTATATGGCTTTTTCTTGTAAAGGATCTGTTGACTATCTTATCTTTAAAAAGATTTTATGTGAATAGGAAATACTCCTTTCTGCAGCCTTTTTCTAATTTTTTTTTTTTTTTTGCTATTTAAAAATTAATCTGCATCCATGGCTATAGATCAGTTTCTAGATATAGGGTAAGTCTCAGTATCAAAATACCTGAAGGAATCTCTTGTAACATCAGCATTTCTGAGATGAAAAAGGAAAAAAAAAAAAAATTTAATAAATCACTCTTTTGGAAGTCCATGCCAGTGAGCATAAAAACCTAGGAAATGTTTACTCAGTACATGAGAGACTTGCATTTATTTTTTCCCCACACGTGCCATAATTGCCAACAAAGCATGCTAATATCACAGCATTATAGAAAGCCACCACTGATGGAACCTCAGAACATCAGCTTGTCCATCTTCCTACCACGAGGCAAGATAAAATATGCCTAGTAGATATCTGACTAAACTTTTTTCTTTAAAACTTGCAGTAATAGGCTTTTCACTACCTCCTGCACAACCCATCTCATTTCTTGGAGTCTTTTTAGTTAAAAATACAGTGCTTTAGGGTATAATGCTATATTTTGTCTAACATCTATGTGGGCAACCAGTGAATTAAGATCTGTGTTCAGCACAAGTACTTAGCTATTCCTTCAGTATTCACACCCTGTGTGCTGGTTGTATGGCATCTGCCACAGGCTCTCTCTATTGTTAAAATATAAAATACGAGGTCAAGCACTGGCACACAATTACCAATACTCACTCCTTTAGTCAAGCCAAATAGCATCTCCCAGATAGTGCCTAAGTATTGCTTGTGAAATAGGAGGAACCAGCAGCAATTTTCACCTGGCTGTACAAAGCAGGCCATCCTCTTTTGGAGGAGGGTTAAAGAACAGGGGAGAATTTAGCCACATGGATGCAAAATGTGTTGCATTTTCTGAGGGCCAGAGAATGGGCCTGTATGAGTTTTTTTTTACTAATATAGTCCTAGCCAAAGAGAGAGAACGTGTTTCTGTTAAATAATAATTCAAACTAATTAATGCTATTCTGTTTTTTGGCCAACATATAAGCATAAAATTAGCATTCTGTAAATATTTAAGATGAGATTATATTTCCTCTGTGAAATCACATTTCTAATCTGTTCCAAATAAAAGTACATGCCAGCTCCTTGAAGAAGAAAAACCTTCACCCTATTGAGCATCTGACTTAATAATAGAAAAAGTAATCCAAAATTAATATTGTTGTTTATGAAACTTGAGTCTTTTTCCTAGTGCTGTCTGCTTCTGGGAATCCTGTGTACCAAACTTGAAAGGTTTAACCATTTCCCTTGTTCCTGGCTAGTTGGACAAAGTAGCCAAGCCAAGAAATCCTATTTCAATGCTTTCTCAGTGGGTTCACTATCTGATCTAACATTGACAAAACAACACGCAATGCTGTTCCATAAGGAGGGACACTGGGATTTTTTTGGTCACATGCCAGTAAAAGTTGCCTGTTTCACAGGAGGCTTGATGGTGAAGGTTGTACTTTCTCGTCATATTGGTGTAACTTCACCACTGCTAACAGCAGAGCCATGGTCTGCAGCCACTCTTCTAATCATAATGCTAATTAGCTCAGGATAAAAGAAAGAAGGAATAAGCCTTTGCAATACTCAGTGGTGACCTATCTGTTTGGCATCCAGTTGCAAAGCAGGATCAGGTCAATCTGTGTTATGTTGTCAGGTCCTCCTTGCACTTTAAGTGAATAGCAGAAGAATAGCAAAAGCCAGTAGACTGAACAAGGAGATGCAGAAAGTAATCAGAAGAACAGGACGTGTAAATCCCACCTCTCAGATAGTATGTCATGTAAATTCAGTAGTGCCCCTCCTACCACACTCCTCTCCTTTCTGGAGTCTGGTGCTCCAAAAAGGAGTGGGAATCATGTCACATCTTTAATTCTTAAGCAAAACAGAGGAACGGGAATGTCATTTGCCCTTGCTATTTCCCCCTCTCCATGCAACAGTGCATGCTGTGTTCTGGGAAGGGTTTTTAGTGACTGGCAATCTGGATAGGTGAGTAGAAGCTTCATTTGTCTTCTTATCCTGAGAAAGTTGTCAGGAAGGGGGCCCAGGAAGAAGAATGCCTGTTTTGAAAATGCTTCATGCAAAAGGCAGGGCTTTTGGCAAACCAGAAGCTTCAGTACATTAACAGCTGTGTGCATATATTGATACAGCAGTGTTGAAGGTTTTATCAGCAGATATTTTGGCACAGAGGTTCTTCAACACAATGGTAGCTATCAAGAGTTTTCAGGACTTCATTCCCATCTAAGTACTGAACATACCCACATAATCTGTGATTTAAGTGATTAAAATCCTTTAGCCCAAAATGCTCGATGTGCTTTTGCGGTATTTAAACTATGACTTAGAGAATTGCCTAAGCCAGAGGAACTCAGTTGTTTGGAAAATCTCATAAGAATATTTGGAAATTCACTTGTTGATGGCATGACTCAAACTACTCTGATGACATTTGGAAATTCAGCAATCACTTCCCAGTAGTGGCAAAGTAACAGATTAGTAGCTACTCTGAAATTCTACTGGGTGTTTGAAAGGTGATATTTTCTATCATGTTGGAGCATCTGACATTTCATGTTTTCTTACCAACTAATCCCAATTTATTGAAGTTACCAATGAAAGTGTTTTCATTAAAACTGAGTCAGAACTTCTCTTTTTTAAAAAAAATCCAAATTAATTCTAATCACCTACAGTACAACCACAAGTTAATTTTCCAAATATTTTGTTAACATTTTATAGTTGTGGGTTTCTTTGATGTCTCCTTTTTATGAACTTACATCATATGAAGCTGCTGGTTTCACACTTTATACTCACTTTTCAATGCACATAATCATGTTAACTGGTAGTTAATTTGTTTTTGATTGCTAGAATTACATTTTCAAAGATCTTTTAATCATTTTGAGAACATTTTCCCCAGCCTTTTTACAAGGCAAAGGGTTTGATCTCTGCAATATGAGACTTCTAAATGAAATTGTTATCTCATTTAAAGGTGGCTACTTCCTCTGTCACAAGCCGTAGCACAACTACACAAATCATGAAAAACTTCATGATGCATATGGAAAAAAATATAAATTTATTAAACATAATTTTGTAAACAGAAATCCAAACAGATTCTCTTATAATAATAACATTGTGGAATTAAGATAATTTAATACAATATTTTGCTTGCAATTCCTTGAAAAACTCACATGCCCATGTTTTGTTGTTTTTTTCAAGATAAGTATTAGTGTTAAAGATCTGGTTTTAGTTTGGAAGGAATGTGGGCAGGGACAACTGAAGTATCCTCCCATATATCTGTGTTAGATAATGTTAGAGTCACCAGGTCAGTCATTACCAAGCCATACAATCACTCTTCCTGACTGTCATTTGGACAGAGGTTCTTTATCGCACCAAATACGTGTTCTATTATTTTGTAATCAGCCTAGCTTGAAATTACAGAAATGCCAGGATGACTTGTTTCCACTTAAAATGTTTAGATTTGTTTTTCACTTGGCACTTTCAACCACAGCAAGAAACATCCAGTGGCAGGCATACACTGTCACTGCTGCTCCTTCCTGGGTCTTCTGCCCTCGCTGCCCTTCTTCAACCAGGCACAGCTGCCATGCGGATGACAGCTACAGCTTTAATAAACTGAAAAAGGTAAAGTGGAAGCAAGCAGGCAAAGAAACATCAGCTTGCAGCCTTGCCAGGCTTGCTCCCTTGCCTTTTGCTTTTCTCAGACTGGATGAAGCCAGTAACTAATGGAGCCTGCAGGGAAAAGAGGAGTGCTGGGAAAGGGGGCACACTGATCACTAGGGCCACCAGCTACTGCTCTGTATAAAAAAAAATAAATCTGCACTGATGTTAAAATGCATCATAACTCATAAATCAGAGCCCAAAATGAACTGCTTTGCTGCAGTCTACTGGTATTGTGTGAGCCATCAGGACTGAAGTAATTCTGTGTTCAAAGAAAGCAAGATATAAGCTGTAGATTTAATGCTAAGTCAAATTTGCTCCTACTCTACGACTGCCACATCTGAAGTTAAGAATCTCTTTAAATTCTCTCTAAAGAATAACCCCAGGATTTGACCTAGACAATGTCTGCCCAGAAAACCTGGCTCTAAAATGCAGGGCTGTCCATAGGATGCCGTTGCACATAAAGCAGTGTCTTCATTTGCCTTCACGCGTCAACAGTTAACTCATTATTCTATACAGCTTTTGATAAATTCCTCATATGGAAAATAAATAAAAATACAAAGTAAAAAGTGTAAATCTACCTCACTGTGCAGCTGTGCTAGCAGTTCTCAGTGGCTTAAAAGGAAGCATCATTGATGGGCTTTTAGAGGCAGCTGCATCCTGTCCTCCTAGCCTTAATGCATTGCTCTGGGTATGGCTAGTGTGTGGGAAGGAGGGAAGGCTGCTGCTGCTGACAAAGCTGGGGATATGAAATAACCAAATTATGAAAGAGGTTTAGGAAAAATCTGGGGTGAAAGGGCATGAAAATTCAGGCACATGGAGATCTACTGAGCAAATAAAACTTTTTAATGCAAGAAAGCAGCTGTAACCTGCAGGAAAAAACAATGGGGAAAAGATACTTTTGAGGATGAGCTTGATTCTTGAAATTGGAATTTCAAGAGAAACTTGGTTTATTATCTAATGAACCACCTTGTTATTTCAAATGGAAAAGAATTTTTAAAACCCCGCAAAACAAAAACAAACAAAACCCGCTCAAAAACCAAAAAAAAACCCACAAAAAACCCACCTTTATTTTAAATTATAGTTTATTTTGTCTATCTTCGCTTTGTAAATCCAGCTTTTTATAAAGTGCCGGTAAAAAGAAATAAAAGCTTACTAATTAATGTATTTAACCTCTACCTGCTATTAACTGTTTCTCTGTGTACAGTAACTTGTGAACACTTAGGCTGGCAAAAAAAAGATATCTATTGTAACCCTCCACTAAAAGTTGTCATTAAGTTCTTGAAATCAGTAACCCTGCTACAGATAAACTCACAGAAGGATGGCCTTTTATTTTTAGGTGAGTCTGGCATCAATTAATTGGATTATGGATAAATGTGGCTTTGATATTTCCAACCTTTTTCCAACCCTTTTAGGCTAGATTTATTTCAATTACCATTATAGCATTAGATTATTTGTTTATAGTAATTGAACAGAGCAATGAATACAAAAACAATGTGTTGAGAGCTTCTCCACTTGTGTTACAACAGTCATTTATTAAATTACACAGGGATGTCATTCAGCTCCTTCAAAGGACTGTCCTCTGGTTCAAGCCTGGATTACATGTATACATTGACATTCTATTATTAATCTTTCAGTCATTTTAATTTCCTCCTACAATATAAAAATGAATTTTCAGTTTTCCATATTTCAATAGAAAGAATACAGTATTCAATGAGATGGGGACTGCGGTGGCAGAACTGAATGATGATTGTAAAACAAAGTACATTTCTGCTTTTAATTGAAAATAGGTTGGGGAATTTGACATCATAACCTCTTTGTTTTCTGGTTTCATGCATTCATTTTATACAGTTTCATTCCATCTAAGCATGGCACAGTTGCAACTCTAAATTTACTTTCTGACAAAAACAGACACTATTGTCTAACAAAACAGGAAACTAAACTGAGCAGAGATGCCCAGAGTGCAGCAACTTTAACTCAGAGGTAAATAGAGAAAATCAAACTCAAAGATATTCCCTTACTTTCTTTTTCAGCTACCAACAATCTAGGTAAATTAATTTGCATAAACTAAAAAGCAGTCTGGTGGATATCACAAGGAAGCCCTCATTCAAGAAGCTCTGGAAGTCTGAAGAAGTAGTTTTAGTAAAACCATGACTAGAATTTGCAACAAGCTCTGGAAAGATTCCTGTTGTGTTGTTCAAGGAGTTTGCCAGTGATCACATGCACAGATAGAGGACTTCAAAGGTATTTCTTTCCCTTCTGTCTTCTGCTTCCCTTGGCAGATTCATTCTATGACAGAAGTAATAGTTCATATTAAAACCTGACACACTGTGATTTAGGCCAGTGGTCTCCATTTAGCAGAAGCTGGTACATGCCAGTAGCAGAATCCCTACAAAGCAAACCGACAAATCCAATAGCTTTTAAGGTTATGTTGAATGAGCAAACTGATTCTGATAGCAGAATGACTCAATTTTTTACCTCCTTAAATCTGTCATTAAGTTCTGGCTAGACCCTGAATTGCAAACAGCTATTAGATATAACCTGACCCACACTGAGTAATGGGACTCTACTAATCCTGGATAACTCTGTGCTAAAGGCTTACCAGAGCTTTTAAGGGAGGTTTCACATCTTTGGATATTCCTTCTGCTAGCTGGAGTTAGCAAGAGGACAGACACCTACTTTTAATGGCCAAAACAAACAAATACTTAATTTTTTCCCCAGTTTTTATTGAAAAAAAAATAAAAACAAGCATTCCACTGACCCTTACACTCTGGAGGAAAGAGATATTTTATGGCGTTACTGAGCAAACACAAAAGGAAGAAGAAAAGCACCTCATGTTTCCCTAGGTATGGAGAAGCTTGTATCTCTTTGGGTGGCAGCATCACCACAGCTTCCCCCTGGGGATTAGTAAACAGCCTGAGTTACTGCAGGAGCATACAAACACTTTCCAGAAGGAGAAGACAAAGCATTGTCAGGGCATAAGGACTTCCCATGCTGGGATATTATGCCTATTCCAGATTAAAGTAATCAAAATGCCTTCAGCAACCATTACTCAAGCTATTAATTGAGTAATTTTTTCATGAACTAAAGTGTATGGATAGCATGGGTTTCGGATGTATACTTAATGAAGGGTAAATGTCAAGATATATTCTTGTTAGGTAGATTAGATTTTATTCCTTTTTTTTTTTTTTCTTTATTTTCTTTTTTCAGTGCAGTAAGCTATACAGATATAGAGAAGTAACAATTCCTATGGATGCTGAACAAGGTACTCAGACATTTTAAAATAATGCAACATTTTCACACTGCAGTCCCAATATACATTGGCCTAGCCTTATGATTTGGAACCTAGGGTTTAATTGTCTTCTAGCCATTACTTTTAAAATGCAGAGACCCTTGCTTTCTCACACATATTTGCAGACTCTCTTCTTGCTTTCTTAGCAGCAGTGTGCTAGTGCCTGAGGTAATAATTTATACAGTGTAGAGCTGCTACTCTGGAAAACAAAATCAAAAGTTACTGCACATTAAAAAACAGGGCTTCAAAGAGGGGGAAAAAAAAAAAAGAAGAAGAAGAAGAAGTATGTGTTAGAGAAGTTCTAATACTAAAAAAACTAACAGATAGGATTCCTAAGCTCAACTGGCTGTTCTGTGTCCCATACCAGGGCTTATACACAGTATCAGTCTGACAGGCCAGAGCTTCTAGGGCTGTCACAGCCCTCAGGAGTATATGCCATATCAGGTGACACCAGATGGAAAAGCTCTTACCCTTTCAGCCCACCAGGTAATCCATACCTGCACACAGCCACTGTCTTGCTTCGAAGGTAAATCATTACAAGGAAGATGTACCTCTAGTTTACTTGATTTGAGAGAAAACAACATGGCAGAAATTTACAGGCCACTGCAACAGTCTCTTCAAGGACCAGTGGAAAGCCTATGTACCTCAGCATGCTCTAGCATAGGCCTTTTCACCAGGAATCAACTTTCACTTCACTGCCACAGGCACTCCAGCTCTTCCAAACAGGGCTCCTTGTCTCAATCTGTAAGCCTAGTGGCACTATCAATGCCACATCCCTCATGGTCTCTTTCAGTGGCACGCATTGAATCTGCCCCAGGGCACATGACAAGTAAGAAAATGAGATTTCCTGAACTTCCCAACTGGCACACTAGTGTGATGTTAAACCACTCTATTCCTGAGTCCATGTATTCCACACAGAGGGAATATAAAGCTTAATTAATTTATGTTTGTAGGCTGTGAGCTTCTCAAAAGGAAGAAAAGATGTAAGTAGAAATTGCTCCTATTAAATCAGGTTTTTGGGGAAATGATCACACCTTGTGGACTGAAGCTTGCTCCTCTGTTCTTTAAATAGTGAGAACATAGACAGCAACATCAATCGAGACTTCATTCCTCACCATACTTTAGTTTATTCATAAAGTTCAAGTCAAAATGTATTATCCTGGAACTTGTTCTGGCACTTTGTGTTGCAAACCTGATCTAGAGTTGGGATTCATTCTTTCTAAATGCAGACATTTACTAAGTACTATGTGTGGTCTCTGTGGGGGATGAATCAGTTGTCATGGGTACCTTCTGTTTAGAATCCCACCGATTGGAACTGGCTTCTGCTGCAAAACGACAGGCTCTTGTTGAAAGCAAAGTACTTAGGAGCAGATCCTAGCTAAGGAGATGAAAGAGATTTGAGGAGGAAAAAAAAAAAACAACCAGCAAAAAAACCCCAAAAAACACAGGCCAAAGGGAATGAAGAGAAGGAACCAGAAAAAGAAATCACAGTATTAGCAGAAGGAGAATTAAAACTTTTTATACAGAGAAGTGATTTGCTTATATAAATAAGTCTAAAATTAGTTATCACAGTCTGGTAATTTGCCTCAGTTGCCAAATAGGCACAATTATTTTTCATATTTGTTAATGTTATAACCTTATTTCAAGTCAACTAAGTACAAAACAAAAAGTATAAGATCTCCTGTCATAATCACTGACTTCTTGTTTGAGCTGAGCTGAAACAAGTCGCTTAACCTTCCTACGCAATGGGAAATAATAAAATATGTCTGTTTAGAGTGATATTATGAGAATTACCTAATATTTTGCAGTACTTTAGCAGGGGCTGTCACTCTTCAAGTACAGCACTACTGCAGAAAGCACAAAGGTGAGATCCTACATGTAAGTCTTATTAGTTGTACTGCTAACGGTGTGAAAGCGCAGTGAGGGTAAGTGAGGGCAATGATCACTCTGTGCTTTGTCACAGTGCTACTTCATGAATCATTTGTTCCTTTATCAGAGCATATCTTACTCATAAAAAGGGGTTCCAAGCAAACATGAAAGACAACAAGCAAGAACAGAAAAGGAAAGAAGAATATTACTTAGTTATTTCTTTTCTCAGCTGCTAACTCGGCTCAGAATAGCATTCAGCTCACTTCAGTGTTACATTGTAATTTTTCTCCCCCTTTCTTATTCACTCCAGACTTCATTTGTATCTCCGGACTGTGCTCCAATGCCTTGGCATACAGTCAAAGCATTAGTATGAAGAAATCACAAAGCAGTAGCTTCAGTTGTATAGCATTTTTATTATATCGTTAGACTGCTTGGGTACCTCTTCTGCGGCTGCTGGCCAGAGAGAGAGCATGTGTGCATGTGTGTCTGCATGTATGTGTATGATGAGGCTGAGCCAGAAATATGTGTGACCTTGCCAGCCACCTAAAACCTAGAAGTCACGGATATTACTGAGAAAGAAAGCTAACTGTCTGTAAAGGAAGGAAGGAGGGCAAGAGCCACCTCAAATCCTCACAAAGCCATATTCCTTAAGTTCATTTCCCATATATGACCACCACGTAACATTTAACTCCTGAAATGTACAATGCCACTCTATATTATAAAACACGTATATAGCGCAGGCCAATGCATGAGGTTGGAAGCCTGCAGTTCACCTTCCTCTAGCTTCACAAAGAATTTTTAATAGGTCTATACAGACCTTACCAATTACTTTGCAGGCTGTTCCTTTCAGCATAATCATCTGAGCAAATTTTAAAGAGGGGTGTGGGAAACAGTTCTTCTTCTTCCCCACAAAAGTCTAAACAAGCTGCCACAGAACTTCCCCTGAAAGTGGATTTTGAAAAGATTTATCAAAGTTGCTCTGACTTGAGATACAACTGGAACACTGTGTACTTGGAATTAGAGATTTCAAGTTTCCTTGAGACACATATTGTTTTCCACTCCTTATTTTCTTTCCCACACCTTAAAATGCCTGTACATATAGAGAGCAATTCTTGGTGATAGCTCCAGAGAAATGGTCTAATTGAAGGAAATTTACAGATTACTGGAACTAAAGGAGTGTTATAAAGCCCCAGGGAAATGCCTCCAACTTCCTCTCCTCCACCAATAAATCCTCTAGGAGTGTCAGGTTTTTTTCTCTACAGCTCACCAACCTTGATGGATGAGTGCTACATAATCAACAACTTACAGAAAAACTGGGTGGGGCTTTACTTACAAATATCAACATTACCAAAGTAAGCACAAGAGTTAGTTTAAACAAGGAAAGCATCTATGTAGCAGTGTGGGAATTAAGGGATAACTCTTCTGACACTTAGTGAGTTTTTTATGCTTTGCCAGCTACAACACCATTAGCGTATTTGGAGAAGTTAAGAAAACCTAGTGCTTTGAACAGGATTTGCATACATTTATGAAAATACAGCACTGCCAAAGCACCCCTGTAAACTAATTGAATGAATGCACTGTTGCAATATAAGGTTAGCAAAGAGCAGGACATGATTGTTACAGAAATGGTACAGTATCTCATTTTTGGAGTATTATTATTTATGACTTGCCCTTCTAAAAAAAAAAAAAGGAGAATAAAGAAGGGGAAAAAATCCAAACAGCTAATGTAAAACCACTTCTACGAAAGAGCCTTAAAGCAGCCAAAGTTTTCAGCAGCCAGCCAGAGCATTTCATTCCCTCACAGAAATGACTCCTGGGTTTTACAAAACAAAGCGAACAGTGAATATATAATTGTACAACACTGCTTTAAAATTAAGGAAATTCAACAGCACAACAGCTTAATGGTTACAACATCAACATGTTGGTTTTTTTTTTCAGCTTGCCTTTTTGGTTTTTTTCAAGCTGTAATCCACCAGTATTTGTGTGTTTTCAGCTCTATTTTTAGAGGGAACTACACTGTAATGAACAGAGTGGTTTTTAGAACTTAACCACATTTTCAAGGAAAAATATTATGAATTTTCCTAAGTGTTCTAATGAAAATGATGAAAAGGCTTGCAAATAGTGGTTAAAGAAGGAACAAATCTGCCTTTTGGTATACTCAATAGTAAAGTTTTTCCATACTTAAGATCATTTACAATTTTCAAATATATGAACAGTTGCTATATAAGGGAAGGCAATGGATTTGGAAAAAGGGAGCCAGCTATGAAGGTGATGCTATGGACTCAAAGGAAAGGAAATGTGGGCTATACACTAAAAAACATCAGCTTTCCAAGAATCAGGATAATGATGGACTGAAAAGATTATATAAAATGAGAATACTATTTTTCACCACTGGAATTTGCTTGGGTCTTTTTGTTGTTTGCTTTTCTGTTTCTTTGTTTTTTCAAGTGTATAAAATATTTATCAGGAAGGGTTTATAGATAGACAGGTGAATCTGTCTTTTGGCAGACAGTTTTCTTGACTGGGTGAACTTCTCTGTTTTCTGTCAGAGAAAACTAAGAAGATATGAAAATACAAGAAAGGAGAGACAGGAAGAGAGAAAGCTATTTTAGCCTAATAAACATTCACATATTGTTCTGAATGACTACCCGAAAGATGACTTGTCCATGTTACATGACTCAGAATCTTCTTCAGAATATATCTGGGAAAAAATCAAACCTATGTGCCGAACTATGGATTCTGTAAAAGTGATCAGAGCTTTAGTGTGGGATTCAAGAGATCTAGAATATGGAATCATAGAATAGTAGAATGCCTTAGGAATGGAATGCACCTCTAAAGGTCCTCTAGTCTAACCCCCCTACAATAAGCAGGGATATCTCACACTAGAACAGATTGCTCAGAGCCCCATCAAGCTGAGCTTAAATGTCTCCAAGGCCTGGGGTCTCCACCACCTCTCTAGGCAACCCTCATATTAAAGAAATTTGTCCTAATGTCCAACCTAAATCTACCCTTCTCTATCTTGAAACCTTTACCCATTGTCTTGTCTCTGCATGCCCTAGTGAACAGGTCTTCCTCAGCCTTGTTAGAGGCCCCTTTCAGATACTGGAAGGTTGCTATAAGGTCCCCACAGAGTCTTCTCTTCTTCGGGCTGAACAACCCCAACTCCCTCAACCTGTCTTCATAAGAGAGGTGCTCCAGCCCTTGGATCATTCTCGTGGCCCTCCTCTGGACATACTCCAACAGGTCCACATCTTTCTTGTGTTGGGGCCTCCAAAGCTGTACAAAGTACTCTGGGTAAGGTCTCACCAGGGCAGATAAAGGGGCAGAACCACATCTCTCCATCTGCTGGCCACACTTCTTTTGATGCAGCCCAGGATGCAGTTGGCGTTTTGGGCTGCAAGTACACATTGATGGCTCATGCCCAGCTATTGATCCACTAGTACCCCCAGGGCTTTTTCCACAGGGTTGCTCTCTATCATGTGTTCCCCCAGCCTGTATTCATATCTCTGGTAGCCCTGGCTCTAGTGCAGGACCCTGCACTTGGCCTTGTTGAACCTCATGAGGTTCACCTGGGCCCACTTCTCCAGCTTGTCCAGGTGCCTCTGGATCACATCCTGTCCCTCTGGCATATCAACCACACCACCCAGCTTGGTGTCATTGGCAAACTTGCTGAGGGTGCTCTCAATGCTACTGTCAATATCATTCATGAAGATATTAAATTACACTCGTCCCAATATGGACCCCTGAGGGACACCACTTGTCACTATTTTTCATCTGGATGTTGAGCCATTGACCACTACCCTGTGGATGTGACGACCATGCAGCCAATTCCTTATCCACTGAACAGTCTTCCTATCAAACCCATATCTCTTCAACTTAAAGAGAAGGATGTTGTGGGAGACTGTGTCAAAGGCCTTGCAGAAGCCCAGATAGATGACATCTGTAGGTCTTCCCTTGTCCACTGATGCAGCCACTCCAATGCAGAAAGCCACTAGATTGGTCAGGCAGCATTTGCCCGTAGTAAAGCCATGCTGGCTGTCCTGAATCACCTCCCTGTCCTCCATGTGCCTTAGCATGTATTCTAGGAGGATCTGTTCCATGACCTATCCAGGCACAGAGGTCAGGCTGAGAGGTTAGTAGTTCCCAGGGTCCTCCTTTCTACCCTTTTTAAAAATGGGCCTAATGTTTCTTTTCTTCCAGTCACTAGGGACTTCACATGATTGCCACGACTTTTCAAATATCAGGGAGAGTGGCTTGGCAACTGCATCAACCAGTTCCTTCAGGACTCTGGGATGTATCTCAGCAGGTCCCATGGACTTGTTCAGGTTCCTAAGATGATCACAAAGCTTGTCTTTGCTTATGGTGAGAGGGACTTTGTTTCCCTGGTCTCTGTCCTATGGGCCATCAACTTGAGAGCTGTAAAGAGAGGGGTTGCCACTGAAGACTGAGGCAAAAAATTTGTCGAGAATGTCAGCCTTCTCTTTGTCTGTTGTTACTAGTTCACCACTGTTGCTCATTGTGGGGGTACATTTTCTTTAACCTTCCTTTTCTGGTTTACATACCTGTAGAAGCCCATAACATAGCTGACGGTTGTTTTCAACTTAACCTCACCAGAAGTATCTAACTTCTCCTTCACATGCATTGGCCCAGTTACTAAAACAGATCTAAAAACTCAAAGAAATACAGAAGTCATATATATGCCATTTAATGATGGAAATAAAATATTGAATGAAATTTTCTCTGTGGACAACTACATCTTCTAGGCATTCACTCAACAACACTGCCACTACCATTAAAACAATTAGTGCTAGTAAATGTACCAAGGGACTGAAACTCAACCACCTGCTAAATTACACAAATACTCCCTGGCATAGTTTTATTGCTGGCCCGCTAGGCCTCTCCCAAACTATATTTTAGACAAGCTTTAGGAGTTAACAGTATTCTTCACAGGCAGTTTGCCTGAATTCACCTTCTTTTGTACATTACAAAATGTTAATAATAAGGACATGGGTCCGTGACAGTTGACCTCATTGGCATCAACAGTCCCAAGCACATTTAATTTCCTAATGCAAATCTTGCCAAGCAGCTCTTACATTAAATAAACTAATTTTTATTCTAGCTTGAGCCAAAAAGAAAGTGAATGGTTTATTTTAATAAAAGTGTGCTGCAGCTAATTGGCTGCAGTTTTACTTCAATCTGTTGGCTCAGTCTGTTAATTAAATGGCAGCTTGATGTGTAAAGATTTAGGAACCCCTTGTGTTACTACTAAATAGGTGTAACTTCCTCACATTTGAGCAATCCACACACAACTTTAAATCTTCTGTTTACGCAATCCAATCACATGATGTACTTTACAAGACCTACTGTTTTTTAAATGCCCATGTCTACAATATTCTTCATTCTGGATTCTCTTCAGTATAAAGCTCTCCTTTCCAGTGATACAAGAAAACTCATAAATAGAAAGTCAGAAGCACTCTTACTGTTCTAGGAAGGTGTCTCCCTTGTAATGACTATAAACTCTACTACTTCTATCGGTTAAAAATTGACTGCACATGGCCCAGTCTAGTGGCAAATCTGCTTTGTTATGCTGTCACAGTCAGGCAAAATTTAGCTTTGCAATGTAGTTGTTTTGGCTACTTAATATTGGGACTACTCATTTGTAGCACATGGTGACCTTTAATAAAAGCTTGTCCTTCCACGATAGGGAGATGTAAGTAGACTTAAAGAGCAAGTGAGTGGTGGTCTTCATGAACTGAATATCTAGTATCTTGCATCTCATTCAAACAACAAGTGCACAGATTAACAACTAATGTATTATTAATATGTATTTATTTCCTTTGCTGTATCCAGTTTAATAGCAGGATGCATAATTAATGTACTATTTTAATCATGCTATAATAACTAAAGTCTCACAAAAGCAATACACAACTGGGTTTCATGCAGTCAGGGATGTCTAGTGGGAAGCATTTTCATGTCAACTATAAATAAATAATTAGAAAAATGCATGTCACTGGCATTATTAAGGCAAAAGGTCTTTCTATAGCTCTGTTAAATATCAACATGAGACACCTTAAGGTTTCAGTTCTGTTGTTTGTTTTTAAACAAGCCACTTGAAAGGGAATGTATTGGAAAAATTGAATTACTTTCCTGGCCTTCTTATAAGGTTTGATGTGCCTCAGTGGTTTATTTCTCATAAGCTGCTCACCCAGCAATGGGGAAAGCAAACTGACAAGAAAAATGGTAGGCAGTGGGAAAAACAGAGGGGATGGAAGGAAGCATTGATTTCTCTAAATGGACAATGCAAGTCTACACACTCTAATAACAAGATGCAGTGGTGAACAAGAAAAAGCACTAGCCCCAGGACTGGCAGCCCACTGTAATTTGTGTTAAAGGAAATGCACGGGATTTGGCATCTATCTATGAAGACTGTTGTGCTTCTCGCCTTGTAGCAGGACACCTTTGTAAAGATCTGCACTGAAGTGTAGCTATGTGACCCTGAACTGAAATGCTGAACTGCTTTCAAAAATAATTCACTACTGTCTATTGTTAATATATAATTAAATACTAAAAGTAATAATGATAATTTTACATAAATCTACTTAGCATCAACTATACCAAGACTGCATAGTAAGAACCCTCTCTAGTAGCTACAGAAGATTTGAACTTTCTAATAATTCTTAATTGTATAGGCTACTATTTAAAAGGTCAATAGAATTCTAATATATTAAAGTGACATTAGCGAGGCCCTTTAAAACTGAAAACCAGCAATAACAACCAGTAAGACTTTTCATCCTTCACGGATTTGGTAATTCTTAGAATTAGAAAATACTCTGCTGGCTTTCTATGTGAAATACTGATGCCCCTGTTTCTTACTGTAGTCTGTCATCATTATGGCTGTTTTTCCATTAACTTAAGTATTATAATCAACAAAACATGAAGAATGTAACCGGAACCAACTACTCTGCCAGTGGACATTACCAGAGTTCTGTTAATTTGCATGAACTTTTATAAATAATGGCAGGAGGGGAAAAAAAATATAAATGGAAATTAATATTTGAAAGCCACTCAAATCAGTTTGTTACAAGTGTCAAAAACAGGACCGAAATCTAATTATTTAAATTCCAACACAAACAGTGTTGATTCCAGTGGAAAGAAGTATGAATGTCCATAATGCAGCCTTATCAATGCCAAAAAGTTGCAGAATTCCTATGTTAATGACTCAGAATAGAATTATAGTGACTACAGAGTATAAGATGCAGGATGATTTATCTGGCAGTTTTATATATATCTTTACATAGAGTTAATACTTCTGGCTAAGGGACAATAAAATGAATACCAAGCAGCCAAGCTCAATCCCTCCAAAGGCAGTAAAGCTTGAGGAGACATCATATAAATAAAGAAGAGAAATATTATTTTGGGAACAAATTGCATGAAGTAACAGGATGAATCCCAGCTTTGGCATAGCACTCCTTTACTATGGGCTGTGCCAAACACACAAAGATCTCTATTTTTCACTTCTGCCATAATCATCAGGTTTGAACTCAACCATTCAGTTTCAGTGGGCAATTATGTGATAACATCTACTAACTTTGTCTCTCTTTTGCTGTCCACTGTGATTTTCCTTTGTGTCCATAATTCATTAACTGTTGAATTCCCCTTAAGCTTTTAATTTCTACTTGTAAAATACAAATCTACTTTTAGCTTATATATGTCTTTTTATCTTTCAGGGAATCACGGAATTGTCAGAATTGGAAGGGACCTCTAGAGATCATCTAGTTCAACTCCTCTGCTAATGCAGGATTGCCTAGAGCACATTACTCAGGACTGAATCCAGGTGAGTCTTGAATATCTCCTGAGAAGGGGACTCCACAACCTCCCTGGGCAGCCTGTTTCTGTGCTCTGTCACCCTCACCCTAAAGAAGTTTTTCCTCATATTTAAATGGAACTTCCAATGTCCTGTCACTGGGAACTACTGAAAAGAGTCTGGCTCTATCCTCCTTGCACCGAGCCTTTAGATACTTGTAGGCATCCCCTCAGCCTTCTCTTCTCCAGGCTAAAGAGTCCCAGCTCTCTCAGACTTTCCTCATAAAGGAGATGCTCCAATCCCCCAATCATTTTGCCCTCCACTGGACTCTCTCTAATAGTTCCCTGTCTCTCTTCACAGAATCACAGAATCACAGAAAGTCTTTGACTGGAAGAGACCTCCAAGATCATCCAGTCCAGCCTTAGACCTAACAACAAAAGCTCACCACTAAACCATGTCCCTAAGCACCAGGTTCACATGCTGTTAAATGCCTTCAGAGAGGGTGACTCCACCACTGCCCTGGGCAAATTATTCCAATGCTTGACAACCCTTTCAGTGAAGAAATGCTTCCTAATATCTAACCTAGACTTCCCCTGGCACAGATTGCATTCATTCCCTCTGGTCCTATCACACATCACTAGGGAGAAGAGGCTGTCCCCCTCATCACTCCAGCCTCCTCTGAGGTAGTTGTAAAGAGTGATGAGGTTTCACCTCAACCTCCTCTTCTCCAGACTAAACAACCCTAGTTCCCTCAGCTGGTCCTGATAGGACTTATTCTCTAGGACCTTCACAAGCCTCGTTGCCCTTTTTTGGACACACTCCAGCACTTCTATGTCCTTCTTATAGTGAGGGGCCCAGAACTGAACACAATGTTCAAGGTGTGGCCTCACCAGTGCCAAATACAGGGGGACAATCACCTCCCTATTCCTGCTGGCCACGGTGTTCCTAATACAAGCCAGGATGCCACTGGCCTTCTTAGCCACCTGCATGCACTGCTGACTCATATCTAGTTGACTATCAATCAATACCCCAGGTCCTTTTCCAACCTGCAGCTTTCCAACCACACATCACCAAGTCTGTAGCTTACCATGGGGTTGTTATGACCCAGATGCAGGACCTGGCACTTGGCCTTGTTGAACCCCATACAATAAACCTTGGCCCACTGATCTAACCTATCTAGGTCCCGCTGTACAGCTTCTCTACCCTCTAGCAGATCGACACACCCACCTAGCTCTGTGTCATCTGCAAACTTACTGAGGGTGCACTCTTGAACTGGAGAGCCCAGAATTGACAACAGTATTCCAGATGTGGCCTCACCAGGGAAGACTAGAGGGAGAGAATGACCTCTCTCCACCTATTGGTCACCCTCTTTCTTATGGAACCCAGGATTCCATTGGCCTTCTTGGCAGCAAGGGCACATTGCTGGCTCATGGATAATTTACTATCTACCAGGACTCCCAGATCCTTCTCTTTGGAACTGCTTTCCAGCAGGTCCACCGTAACCTATATTGGTGCATGGGGTTCTTCCTCCCCAGGTGCAGGACACTACACTTCCCCTTGTTGAACCTCATTAGGTTCCTCTCTGCCCAGCTCTACAGCCTGTCTAGGTCACGGTGGATGGCAACACAGCCCTCTGCAGTGTCAGCCACCCCTCCCAGTTTTGTATTGTCAGCAAACTTGCTGAGGATGCACTCTGTCCCCTCATTCAGGTCACTGGTGCATATTTTGAATGAGACTGGACCGCGTACTGACCCCTGGGAGACACCACTGGCTACAGGCCTCCAACTCAACCCTGCTCCATTAATCACAACCCTCTGAGTTCTGTGACTCAGCCAGCTCTCAATCCACCTCACTGTCCACTCATTCAGCCCACACTCCCTCAGTTTCCTAATGAGGATATTAATGGGAGATGGTGTCAAACACCTTGCTGAAGTCAAGGTAGACAGCATCTGCTGCTCTCCCCTCATCCAGCCAACCAGTTATGTCATCACAGAAGGCTAGCAGATTGGTCAAGCATTATTTACGCTGGGTAAATGGTTTCTCACTCTGATAGTGATGTCTGTTGTCACAGTCTGTTGATGACAGAACACGTATTACTATGCTTATTTATTTATTTATTTATTTTAACAGGAATTTTCTTTGGTTACTTGCAAGAAGTGTGTGTAGAAGGATACAAAATTTCAAAGAGGTTTCCAAAGATATACTTCTGTGAAAAAATAGTATCACTTCAGTCTGCCTGCAGCTGGGAAGGTTAAAATGAATGAACAAAAAACAATGAAGCTAATGCAGATAAATTAAAACACATAAAACTATGTAGAATTATAGAATCATTTAGCTTGGAAAAGACCCTTAGGATCATCAAGTCCAACTGTTAACATAGCACTGTCAAGTACACCACTAATCATGTCCCTAAATTCCACATCTAGTCTTTTATATACCTCCAGGAACGGTGACACAAGCTCTTCCCTGGGCAGCCTGTTCCACTGTTTGACAACCCTTTCTGTGAAGAAATTTTTTCAGATATCCAATGTAAACCTCCCCTGGCACAACTTGAGGCCATTTCCTGTTGTCCTATTGCTTGTTGTTTGGAAGAAGAGACCAATATTCACCTTGCTACAACCTTCTTTCAGGTAGCCATAGAGAGCAATAATGTCTCCCTTCAGCCTCCTTTTCTCCAGAATAAACAAGCCTAGCTTCCTCAGACACTTCTCATAAGACTTTTTCTCTAGGCCCCTCAGCAGCTTTGTTGGCCTTCTTTGGATGTGCCTCTGTATGTAGAAGCTCTTGTGAATTAAAATGCTTTTATTTTTTGTAGTTTAATCCTCCCTTAAGCACTCCTCAATAAGATTTTCTATAGAGGGGCTCCATGATCATTAATTTAGCTGCATTCATTTCATACTTTTAGTTGTTCACCTACACAGAATGGCCATTAGGTACCTATCTACTGCATTTGTTTGGTGATTGCACATTTAGGAACCTACAAGGTATATCTAAGTGGCGCCTGTGAAGGACCAGCCCTCAGGGCCTAGTGTGGGAAGTGGTGTTGAAACACCATTGTAGAGTGAAACAAAAGGACTGCCTGACAAAAGGACTGCCTGGCCCTATAGAAATAATGGCCTGCATAGGAAGGCCTGCATATAGAGATAACCATGGAGGAGTGGAAGGGGATGGGGTCCTTTCCAATTGCTCCATGGTGATATGTCTCAACCACACTTACTCATCATTGTGAAACGATTGTTTAAGTGAAACAGGCCTATAAAAGGAAGAGCTGTGATGGTGGGCTTTGAGAGCTCCATTGACACCAACTCTCACCGATTGGTGGGCACAACAAAGGACCCAAGACTGCTGATTCTCTGTTATCTATCTATCTTTTCTTCTGTTCTCTCTCTCTCTTTGTCTCTCTCTTTCTTTTCCTTCCTAAAATAATTTAGTAATGTGAATGTTTAAATAATCAGTCTTTATGATCACACAACCTGAAATAATTAAAGTATCAGTAGAACTGCTGTAGTTTTAATTAAACCTAATATTCAAATACAGACCTTGAGTGTTGTTTCACCTTAATCTGATCAAGGGGTATTGGAGGCTGAGCATTTCCTTGGACCATAACATTTTAATCACTCTCCCTGCAAGGGCCAGGTTTGAGACTAAGATTGGACCCAGCTGCACCTCGGCTGCTCTCTGAGGAGTAGTTTAGGAAGCAAGAAGGTCCAATGTGAATCCCCCTGGGTTGCCCTATCTGGGTTGTGGACAGTGCCACACATAACAGCATTAATTTGAACCTCAAAACTATTGATGTAGAACTATTAATACAAAACTATGGACACTTCAAAGCTTGTTTTAAAATCTGTACATATTTTTAAACAGTTTTCAGTGGGAGATCTCAACACACACTGCAAAACATGCAAATGTTGTTGTTCATATTCTTCTGAAGAAGAGGGCAATAGAGTCCATAAAAGAACTTAATATCCTCAGGTCTTCACAAGTCTGTCACTTCCTGGGCAAATGCTGCAAATGAAACACAGCACTACTTTAAATTCTAAACGTTTTGAATGAAAGTGTCTGTGGCCGTGACTGCTTGCAGCTAAACACACTGCTGTCTGTGTGTGTTATACTCCCTTGCAGAGCACCTATCCAGACCAGATCCCCATGGGGTTAAGGCACAGGGATGCTTATTTATAAATCTAAATAGGGTAAAGTGCAAGTTGGACTGCTCTTCCAAGATAGTAATGCTTCTGGGAAAATCCTGACAAAGAACTTTCAGCTCACTTGGGTATTTGAAAAATGAAAACCTACACCACCAAATGTCTAATTAACATCAAAATCAAGAAATATGCTAACAAGTGTGAGTAAAATGTCTGGTGAATATTTGAGAAGTTGATAATGGCACAGAGATGCTTTTGATGTTTACTGAAAACCAGTCCAGGCTGGAAGTGCATCCTGGGATAATTAAACTCTCAGGTTGACTTTTGGGAAAAAGAAAATAAAGAAAGGAGTTCAGTTCTACAAGCCAATAGGACAATGGCCACTTAATGACAAAAGAAGCCTTTAGAACTAGCAGGTCAAATTGATAGTGTCACCTGGGATTTTAGCCCCATGTGTTGGCTGATATGGGAATTGTGAGGCAGAGAGATGTGTTAGGAAAAGATTTAGTCTAAAAAACAGAAGGAACAGGGCTTCTGGCAGCACAAACATTGATAGAAATGTAGATTTTTTTTGTGAGTTAAAAAAAAACCACACTAAACCAGTTTGTCTAAGATATGCAGAGGGAAGCAAAAAGAACACAGATTACTCTAAGGTTATGGTCCCAGGAGGCAGGAGGGAAAGTGAAGCTGTAAACGGAGACAGAATGGAGGCACAGTAGAGGGACTGAGGGGAGAGATAAGAAATGGTTTATGTTACAAGTAGTCTAAATGTCATGCACTCCTCTTCCCCCTTTTCAGCTTAACAAGTGTTCTGAACCAAAAGAAACATGGATCATATCAGGAAGGTAAGGTCTTCCCGAAGGACTAATGTCAGGGTAGGATTATTTCTTTTTACCTCTCCAAAACTGACAAGTACACTTCTATAAACAATATTCTGGTCTTCAATTTTCTAATTTATGCCTTCATAATTCAGAGGTTTCAGAAAATATTTAATGACGCAGTATCTACCACCGATGCCAAAATAATAATAATAATAAACCAAAAACAAACAAGCAAAAAACCACAACCCCCAAAAAAACCCCAACAACCCCACAATGGAAGAAGTTTTGTCAACTCCAATGTGAAGTAAACAGATACAGCACCTCAGATGCATTACACGAATGTGTGAGAACAATTAATGTATGTACCTATACAGAAAGCAAACATTTCCATATTTGCACTATGTTCAAGTGTACTTGAAAGCAATTTAAACTGCCCTTTGCCCTTTCCTCATTTTCCCATTCCTCCCACACCTGCAGTTACCAGTATTTACCTGACCTCCCAGGAAGCATGTTTAGCTCACTCTGTCAGAAGAAAAGGGCTTACTCGGTTTTGGTATGGTTTGTTTTCTGTGAACATAGCAAGCAGCAAAAGCTCACAGAGGTCATGCAGAGCAGAGGATGAGCACTTGTACCTGAGGGTGAGGGAAGCAGTAACTCTGCAGGGCAGATTTTGCTGGTTCATACTGCCAGGGACCCTTAGCAGAAAGGATTATTTTCTGAAAAGCTCAAGTGTATACTTGCAGTTCTGCAATTGCACAGTTTAACTTTTTTTCTCATTACAATTTTTTCCAGTACCTCCAGAGCTGATCTATATGTGAGGAGAAGTACATTTATGCACCATTAACAATTTTCATTACAGTTATGTGGTATATTTCACATAAAGGTGAAATGTGAAGGATATTGCCAGGGAGTTCTCAGTTATCAAATTTGCTTTCTTGTTTCCTTCTGTTACTACTCCATATTTTGGTTTTCCTTCCTCTTCTTTTAAAATCCAATACTACAATCAGTGTGTAAAGTCAGCAGTGCTGAAATGAGCATTTCTGTGACACTTGATTGGAAGTTTGCTCTCCACTGATGTTGGTTACTAAGCAAGCAAAGATAAACGAGCCCAGCTTTTAAACTGTGCCATGTAAGATCAAACTGAAGAGAACAATAATACTGTTGATGTTTTGAAAATGAAATCACCTATATCTGAAATCATTGTGTACTTGTTGTCCACACAGAAATACCAGTCTTTCTCTTAAGTTTCAATACCATTCAAGTATTTTTAATTTACAGTGGTTCTGATAACATCCTTGATGTCCTGGGAAATTTATCAAGTTGAGGTCTTACAGAAGCATAATTCTGCCTGTTACTTTAAGTAAAAGAAGATAATCTACCAGGGATCAAAATATTTTAGCCCCAAATAATGCTGGTTCCTAAGTCCCTTGTGAAAAGATAAAATCCTCTGCAAGTGAAGGGAAAATATTGGAGTAATGCAACAACTTGCACAACTGGAAGAGAAAAACAAAGGCAGAAAGAAGCTGTATACAATACTCCAAAAGAGTCAATGAAACCATCTGCACAAGAGCTACCATCATCATTTGCAATGTAAGTGTCTCCTGCCTGTAAGATACTTTGTTTTTAAACACTAAGAAGCTCATTCATGGGAGTGGTCTTTTCAAAATTAATTTTGACCATGCCTCTATATGCATCCAAGCACAGCACAGCTCTGGCAGAAATGGGTGTGATTTTTCTTTAGGAATCTGTCTGGCCTTCTGTGTGTTTGAGTAATTTATCACTCAGAAACCTTGGTGTGTGGTGATACTTTAATATGTTGAAAGAAGTGCTAGTCTTTTAAAAACACACACAGTTGAAGAGCCATATAAATATTTCACTGATAATTCAGGTTTACAACCAGGATTAATCCAAACAGGAATCTCAGAATAAAGAAATGATCATGTTCTGAACAGATGACAGATAATGATAATTACCAGCTAAGTTTGAACTTCCTATCACCCTACAGATGGTGACTCTATCCAGTTTATTCTTCCTCAGGGGAGAGAGTCATATTCACCTTACCAAAAGTTAGGCTGAAACTGAAGTCCAGACTTCCTCCACATTACTGGAAGCAGGTACCATCAGAAGATACTAGTTCCCCCCTATCATGTTCACCTGCTAAAGAGCTTATTTGTCTGTATCCTATCCTTTCCTAAGAGAAAATATCTGCATTCATAGTGATTTAACACGTTTTGTAAGACTTCAGACTACCTTTGAAACTATGCCTGTGTCTACATCTGGGAAAGTATCAGACAGACAGATTTCTCCAAGAGACCTTGTCTAAACAGAGACATGCAGCAAAATTATTCTGCATTTAATTTTTAAAGTAGATTATTTAAACTACATTAAATCTCTGTTAGTCGTAATTCATTTGGAAGGGAGTTAAGTTAAACCAAATCAAGGCAATTTTTATTCTGAATGAGCATCTATACAGATACTTAATTAGGTTTAACTAATCCACTTTACATTCGTTTTTACAGATTAATTTTCCTGAAAGTCTCCATATAAATAAGCTTTTAGTGAACTAAATTTAGTCGCAGTAAATTATTACCGAACTCTCATTCTGTTTCAAACACAGATTGTGTTTTGGTATGTATTTTCATGTTAAACTTCTGACTACCAGAATATATCACAGAGACAACATGGCACTCATCAATTTAAATGTCACTAGTAAACTGATTTGCTTTATTTTTTAAAATAAATGGTCTTCTTTTTAAAGGATTAGTTACTTAAAATAATGTTTTAGAGGCACTACCACACCAAAAAGAGTTGTGTATGTTTTTTGCAGATGATTTTTAAATGTCCTTTCTTTCTTTTTGTGCTGTAAAATGCTATTTAGACAATACACAAGGAAAAGTGTCAGATAGTCCTGCATAGCAAAGGCCTTATTCCAGTTCATATTTCCTCCATTAAAGTAGAAAAAAGCCAGACACAAATGAAAAAGTTAAAACACTGATTATTCCCCAGCAGAAGTATTTTGAGCATAAAGATTTAATATTAATTTAATTTAAACTGAGTGTGTTGATATTTGGATAAATTCATACATTTTTAAAATTTCTTATGTTTTTAATAACCTGCTGTTATTTACTTTAGAAATAAGCAAGGTTACTGTACCCTACTGAGGAAGAAACTTAAGGAATGGGATGTGATTTAAATGGTTTCTCATACATTTAAGGAGTGTTTCTTCTTTCTTTATCTGCATGGGAATACAATAACCTCAATATTTTGGAAGCAAAAGAGGGTAATGAGTGTTAGGAAATCTGGTCTCTATCCCCAGTTCTATTTTAGGTTTCTTAGTTCAATTTGTGGCAAGTAATTTCCCTTCCCATACCTCACTTTCCCAATATGTGAAATGTGGCTAACAATATTGAACTCCTTTGTAAAGTACTCTCAAATTTAGGGTTGAAAAACATTAAGAAAAACAGAATACTATATTACTATTTTAGTATGAAGGATGAAACACTAACACAATTATATAATCAACACATATTACATCTGTTCAAACTACTAGCAGAGAAAAAATAGTGTTCAACAACAGAAAGTGCAAACTGATATATTTACAATAAAGCCTCATATCCGTCTGAAAAGTGATGAACCTAATACTTCTTTGGGATTTCAACAAAATGCATTACAGCAGAACTTTAAAGGGAAAAGGGCCAGGGAGGGTAAGAAATTATGTTCCGGTCACATGAATTGATGATAAATATACTAATACTAGAGCATTCACCTCCAACTGACTGCTTGGAAACTGATGAAACATTATAAACACAAAGGTCATCGTAGCCAAGAAATGAGGTGGATTCCCAGGATGGAGTCACTAAATACAGAGAACCCTCAGTAGTAAAATAAAGAGCTGTAACATAAAAGTTCTCTCAAAATAATTGTCTTTGTTGCTGAGCTGGCTTTACTCAAACAAAACTACAGGCAGAATTACGTGTACGGGGTAGAGGCTAAGACACTTAATGACAGCAGATTCATTGAGGACAGAGTTCAGCTCTTACCATCCTTCACCACCTGAAAACAACTGTCAGACAAGGAAAATAAAATAATGAGTCTGAACACTAAAATATGATTTGGCATTAAGCAGTTAGCAGTAGTAAAATATTTATTATTACTTTGCTTAGTGCTTTGAGCACCGTCAGTGCTTCCTAATGTCAAAGTCACAGGAGGATCTTACATATTCTTTTTACAGAATGAAGAAGAGGTTTCCTTGGCTTGATAATAATGGACTTTTGGAGCTACTTCCTCAGACCTTAGAGTAGCTAAAAATTTTCCACATTATTCTTCTCCACATTATTGTCTCTCTCTTTTTTTTTTTTTTTTTTTTTAAAGACACTAATATCCTCACATTAATATCTTGCTGTGACACTGTGACACAGAAATGTCTCAGGGAAGAGAGAGAAGGCTATCAGCACTGCTCCATCTCAGCCTCCATCATTATTTTTCATATTATTTGATGACTGGATACTGTGTGGCAAGGAGATGCAGGTGGGGAGGTAGGAGAAAATACATAGATCTGATTTCATTCCAAATTTACAGTAAAATTAATTTCCCAACTGTCCTGGTGCATAGTCCATCTGCCTTCTCTAAAGCAGAGGTACAATTTAACCTGGTTTGCCCTCTGTCTGACCTCCAGAAACAGCTGATATCTGAAGCTCAGCTAGAAAAAAGCTTTAGCAGCATCGCAGTACTAACAGACATACAGAATATTTCTGCAATAGAAGAATATTCTGCCATTTTATCTAGTTCGGTTTTGTGTTTTTTTTTCTCTTCCAGTATATAAGAACAGTCTATTCCTCTTCCTAAGCATGGGTGTCACACTCTGTCTGATCCATGGCCTGTGTATGTTTCAAAAAAATATATATATGCTTTTATACCATCACTCATAAGTGAAATATTTATCTTTTTTTAAACTTCTTTCCCCTAAACAGTAAACATGTAGAAGCTATTGTGTCAACCTATAGCTTGTCACACAAAGCAGAGGAAAAAGCACAAAGGGACCTGTGGTGAAAAAAACAGGTCTAAGTAGAATGTAATATCAGGGGCTGACACCACAAACTGGGTAACATTCATGTCCACCAGTTGCCAAACAGAGGCGAGAAACGATTCTAAGGATAACTTAAAATACACATAAACCCTTCATGTAGCTTCTTATAAGACCAAAGGTTAAAAGTAAGTTTGACACCTTGTTCTATTGCCTGTGCTCACCCTCAAGCAAAAAAAGAACCAATGAAATACAATAATGTGTCCCTCTCTGCCATGACACTGCACATCTATTACACACCTCAGAAATATTAAATTTACTTTGATGGGAATACAAAATCACTAATGTGTGTTCAAAAAAAATGCAGCAGACACAACATTTTAATGTGTTTTTCTTATCTGCACATCATGAAGTATTTATTTGCTTTCTATGTGTTGTCCGTATGAAAACATTTAAAGAAAAATATCTAGTGTTCTCACAGTGGCTCTTACACCTTGTTCATAGTTTTTGTCACCTCATCTCCACTTTCCTCAGTTCACAGGCACCTCTGGACAGTAAACTGTATATTAATATCTAGTTTTGATTGCTAATATCTCACATTCATTTTGTATGACAGTAAATAACCAAAAGAAAAAATTACTTAAAAAAAGCTCTAACAGATCTCTTGAAGTAATCCTCACATGATTTGATGCAAGCAAAGGAGCTGAACATGACTCTGAGATACTGATTTAATGACAATTAATACTCACAGTTTTCCTTTAAAATTCTCAATACTGTGTAATGCCATGGAAATTTAGATGTTTATCTCTTTGAACTACACATTCCTAACAATTCATATCAATGTTAATGAAATACAGTAATAAACCACAATTCTGTCATGTTAAGAGTTTTGCTTAGACTGATGTATAAATGCCCTGAATAAGCTTCAAAACACACATAGGAACTAGGTATTATTACTCCCAGCTTACAAATAGGAAAACAGGCACTGCAAGACTGGTTTGCAGAGTTTAAGATGCAAGTGTAATTCCAGAAACATATTACTGCAAGTAGTAGGATTTAGCCATGTGCTTAAAATTTAACACATCCTAAACACTTTCCTGACTGAGGCCTAGGCGTGTGTCAGTGACAAAGCTGTAACACAAAACCTTGGCTGCCATTCTCAAGTTCCTAGCCAATTGTGCAACGTAAGTGAAGAGTTAGCTTAATGTCTGTATATTGTAAGCATAGATATTGTTCAGCAAGCAGTAAAAAGCATGAAAGGATAAAGTATGGCTTTTAAGGTAAGCACTGTAGCTTGTCCTTCATTTTGAAAAACAGTAATTCAGATTTCTTCCAAAATCATGTTCTCTCTCTCTGTTCTACATTTGGCTCCTTACTCTTTCCCTTTCCTTTCAGTCTCTTTAAAAGCTGCTAACATCAGCTGCTTCTTTGTGGATTTTTCTTTTTGCTTCGTTGCCTACAAATTGCTCTAAGCTCTTCATTCCCTATGAACCTGTTCAGCTGGAGCAGAACAGCTGTACAGCAGGCTGTTCCTACTACACCTCTGGAAAATGTATAGCAAAATGATAACAAGCCGTACACACCAAAGTTTTTTGTCTTCTGAAGATTTGAGAGGGTCTATATATTTATAGGTATTTAAACCTGCATGCATCTAAGCAAATTTACAATTGGGAAAGATACAGAAACATTAAAATACTGTGTACATTTCTCTAGAGAGCAAAAAATCTAAAATTCTGTCTCTGACTTACATCCCCCAGGGTGTCAGAGGATGTCTAACCATTTCAACTGGAGTAGAAAAACACTGCATGTCAGCATGAGAAGGCTTGATTGCTATAAAACAAATGTCTTTTTAGTTCTTCACCTCCATAACCACCTCCCCCATACAAAAAAGAAAATCACTCAAATAACTCCCATTCTTTAACTTCTTACCAAGGTTTGAAAGATAATGAACTCTAATACTACTTTTACCTCAGAAGATAAATATATTTTCAGCAAAAGCATGGTTGTTTTGTTTTTCTAGTTTCATTTAAGTAATCAAAAACAGTAAGACAAAAAACTTGAAGACAAGTGTCTGAATAAAGGGTAGACTTTTGCAGTGCAGGAGAGAGAATGTAAGAGGAATAATTCTGAGTTTTGTTTGAAATTCTCCAAAAGGATGTTTCTAGCTGAAGAAAATCAACCCTGAGTTTCTGATCAAAAGCTCAAAGAAGGAGATTGAAAGATTATTACCAACTTCTAAGTGTTATGTCTAAAGGACCTGGTTTAATCCAGGAATGAACTTCACTTTCCTCTGACAGAGACCTGCCAGTTCAAACACATAAGATGGGCAAGGCAAATCATAATTTCTAATGGTGATGCTGTTGCTTTTGTCCTGGTTTGAGCCAGGATGAAACCAATTTTCTTTTTACTGATTTTATTTCTTCAGTGAGCTCTCTTTTAAGTAGCAGCAAGTTTTTCAGCTAGTGGACTGATAATGCTAAAATGGTTATGTTACAGCTGAGATCAAGGGCACTTTGGTCTGTTTTGGATGCTAAAGGAGCAGAAGAGTCATATCTGCAATCCTCTTGTAGGAAGGAGACGGACAGCAAATTTGACCAGAGATATTCCATACATATACATACATGTAAGACTCTAGTATAAAGTTAGGGATCACAGAAGTCAAGTCTCTTCCTTCCTGCTTCATTTTCCTTTCTCTACCATTCATGGCCAGTGTCCCAGGAGGACTCTGTCTACCCATCACTGTTGCTCCCCAGGCTCATGCATTCCTGACCCTCCTAACTCTCCCCTCAGCTCCTATCTGGTCTGCTGCTCTCTCTGGCAGTGCTCCAGGACATTCCAGGACTGCTCAGAGCTCAGAAGAGTGATGTGGGAGTTGCTGGAGCTGGGGGTAGGCAAAAGGGTTTTGCACATTCCTGAACCCATTTGTATATATTGGTACATATTTTCTTTGATCATTACTATTTAATTAAAGCTGTCTAGTTTAGCTTTCAATCTAGAAAGTGTTTCTCCTATTTTTCTCTCTCCTTTCTCCTCCTGGGTGGAAAGGGGAGGGGATCAAGAGCATTATTGTTGCTGGTCTAATCACCGATCCTGAGCCAAACCGTGACCGCTTTACAGGCCCACAGAACAGGTTGGATAAATCACGCTACACTAATGCTGTACCACCAGTGACTGCAGTGGTGCTCTTACTTAGCCTTAGAGGGGATGGGTTCACAGTTGCCAGATGTTTAAACACCTTCTGATATACTTCTTTACTGAAAGTTTTTGTTAGAACAACATTCTGGTAGCCTTATAACATTTGTTAGAAAAGAAGCTTGTTTTTTTATTTATTTTTTTTAGCATTTCTGACTGTCTCAGAGGGAGGAAAAACAGTAAAGTAGTATCAGTGAATTACCTCAAATGACAGAAAAAAGCATTACATTCTGATACTTCACCGATACCATAATACGTTTTTGGTACTCTTTCCTTCCCTTTCTTCCTGTTCTGTTTGCTTCTCTAGATTTGAGACAGTGCTCCACTACTGGCCCCTTCAGGCTGCCAAGGACAAGGGCTAGGAGTTGGAGGGAGGGATGCCCTTCTCCCTATACTAATTGGTTGCTCTTCATCCTGACATCAGAATGCCTCCAAAAGGACACTTCTGAGACAAACATGAGAACGAAGGTAGCCTGGGGGCTCTGAAGGAGATGCAGGATTATTTATTCTATGGCTAGATACTAGAATATTTGGAGGTCCCAATACACCTGACAGATATTAGTGCTACACACTTCACCACGGCCAAAGTCTCTTTGGGTCTCTGAAGAACTCCATGAAATCCTACTGACTCTTGTCTAAAATCTTTAATGGTGTTAGGATACTTGGAGGATCATAAAAGAGTCAAATAGCATTGAAAGTTTTTGGTATAGTCCATCATTACAGGAAAACACAGCAGTTCTAAAGCTGATGTCATTCAGCACTCACACATCAGAGATCACACTACAATCTGAAAATCAAATAAAAGCCCAGAGCAAACCCCTGATAAAACACAAAATAATAAATATGGGATGGCTCATTAACTTCCAAAGTTGCTAAGAGGTTGAAGATCTCTGAAATGTCTGTCCTTCTGCAGTGCCTGCAAGCCTGATATGAGATTTAATGAGTCCTCTGTATGAACACAGAAAGAAAGAAATACTCTCTCATTTCCAATTCAGCTAGCTGCCTTTTTACCTCCATAAAAATACAGTTATGCCAGAGATTTCATTGCATTTTAACAGTACAGTGTTCGGTTTCAGTAATAAGGATAAGATTATTAACAGTTAAAAGTGGATGCTTTTATGCAATAGAGAAAAACCCTACAAATTAAAACTATTATGGAATAAATTTCATTACTGTTTTTCTCTGAGAAAAATAAAATCAATAAGAGGAAGGATTTCTCAATATAAGCAGCAGCTCTTAATGCTTCACCATTCAAAATGTTGAAGTTTACTTCACTAAATTCTAGCCTATGACAGTGAAATCTTAAGATGATGATCTACAAACTGATAATGCTACACATAGCATGTTCCATATCTACTGTAATTGGACACACAGTTCTGTTTATTTTATTTTTTACTCAGAATTACCTTGGAAAGGTAAAATATTGAAATGAACCTAAAGAAATGCAAAAGCCTCCAGGAACAAAGAGAACAAACAGTGTTAAGTTTAAAAAATTCTGTTGTAATATAAATGATGCAGAGATGGGTATTAAGTAAACTGGATCTGAGCGTGTAGGTGGAGATGGATGCAATAATTTTAGTCCTTTCCAAAAATATTTTGGACCTGATACTATGTCCTAGATGGATTCCTTCTTATTTCCAGACTCCTGCTAAACCACTAAGCTACCAGTCTCTTAACCTGACCAAAAAAGGGTCATCTTCTTTGTAATAATCTGGCCATAACATATATCCTTGACATTCATTCTTGGTCAAGAATAAATTACTGTGCAAAACCAAATCTGGGTTTTGTGTTACTTAGTTAGTTTGTTTTTTAAATCTTGACTTCAACCATTTCCCTTCTAAAATTGAAAATCCCAAATTTTATCTGGTTTTGAGGTCACTCAATACATTTGTGCATATAAAATTATTATTATTATTATTAATAATAGTAATAGTAATAATACCTAGAGCTTAAAGTTGATGAACTGAATAGGTACAGTAAAACAGGAAAAGATAATATTATAGTGGGAAATTGGTTATTAAAATTAATGTGTATCTGAATCAGAGAACAATGTTTACACATGCACTGTGGTACATACTAGATAGCAACTTAACCCTTGAAAATCTTAGATTTTATTTGGATTGCCAAGTAATTTTAGCATCAAGTTCTATTTCAAGAATTACACTGACCCCTATCTCACACTATCTGCAGCATTAGCTCCACTTAAGACTTGCACAAACATGCAACTTGATCAACACACAAATGCAAAATAATTTTCTTGGTAAAAGAATACACACCCTAATAGATACATACATACAAGGTTAAAGAAGAAAGGAGAATTTGTGAAAAGTCTTCTCATGCTACACTGCCCCCAAATAAACAATCACATCTAACACCTTGTTTAGGTAGGATAGATTGTTTTCATTTATCATGAGGCTGATGGGACTGTTACCCCCACTCAGTTCTTAGATTTAGTGGAAAGGTTATAATCTTTCTGGACAACGGTGAATGAATGTTGCAAATATGACAACAATGGAGGAATTAACACAACATGTTTTCTGAAATACAAAGCCATAAAGTGAAATAATCTGGGGTTTATTTTGTTATTGGCAGGTTGTTTCTTGTCTGCTTTGTTTGCCTGTAACTCCAAACTATTAAAAATATATTTGATGAACAGAATGATGAAAGCTATGACATATATACTCTAGCATATGTTGTCAACTCTTTCAGGATTAGCTTGTGGAGATTGATTTCATCCTTGAAATACATGGGGCTGTGATAAGTTGTTACCATCTACACTCAGAATTACCTGTCTGATGATGCTAACAAAGAGCATGGATGTTAGGTGCCCAAGGCTGTAACAGCACGTCACTTGTTCACTCTCTGTGCTGCCTATAGCACGTTAGGATCTGACACATCTAAACAAGTAACAGCAAACAGTTAATGGGATTCAACCACCAAATTGGTTTGGTGTGTTTTTTTTGTTGTGTTTTTTTTTTTTTTTTTAAAGCCCCACCCTGGTGGCAATAACATTATGCTATCTATATATTGATGAAGTAATTGTTTTCCCTCTTAGATTGAATTTACTGACAATGTAAAATACAATCTTAAGTCTTCTACTCCTTATAAAATATAGCTACATTTTAGGCTGTTAAAATCTCACAAATAATTTAGACATCTTTGGCATGAAACTTTGTTATCACAGCTTTACTAAATTGCCTGTAAGTGCTTATTGTACATTAGCAATCCTGGTATCACTGGCAACCTTATAACAAAGAACAAGTTTTTCTTCCAAGTTGTCTAGTCACAATGAAACATCCTGAATTCTCCTATGACCTGATAGCATAGTATTTTACATGGATATTTGATGCTCCGTGTCCTTTTACTTATATATCCATCAAATGCCTCTTGATATATTAATCCCAAGGAACAAATTGTAAGTTGAAATATTCAACTTAACTCTTAAGTACATTCTTCCACAGTAATTTCCCTCCTATATGCATAACAAAAGAGAAATCTCTCTAGCTGTGGAGTCATCCTTTAAGTTGCCCAGAGCAGAAGTAATGCACTTTTAGCACTGTAAATCTCAGCATCCTCTAGCCAGGAAGTTCCTCTTCCAGTGACTAATTAGAGTCCATATAATTACATTCAACTCATGTCCAATCTGAAGACAAAAGGATCTAGGATTATATTCTCCTGTCACTTTTCCCATTCTTCAGCTCATAGGCAACCTACGAATTGTTGATGCAATGGTAAAACCTCATTCTGTTTCAAGTAGCTGAGAAATTTTTGAAGGACTAACATTTAACACCTAACTGTGTTAAATGATCTTCAGCCATCTTGTAGTGATGTTACTGTGCCATAAGGAACATTTGTTTCTAAAAGGTCAAACAGATGCTACTGAAGTGATGTTAATGTAAAAATCATTCTGAGATCATGCCTCTCAAGTGACAACGTGAGAAAGAAACGCATTTGCAGTAATGTACTGCTTAGTAAGACGTATTAATTCTAGGCCTTCATCATGGTCAGTATATGTGTTGAGAGGAAAGGGGATAGAATATTTTCAGTTGGAAGGGACTTACAGTGACCATCTAGTCTAACTGCCTGACCAATTCAGAGTTGACAAAAAGCTAAAGCACGTTCTTAGGGGCACTGTCCAAACACATCTTAAACACTGACAAGTCTGGGTTGTTGACTATGTGCTCTCCAGGAAGCCTGTTGCAGCATTTTCACCACACCCTCAGAAAAAAAGTGCTTCCTGATATCTGTTTTAAACCTTTCCTGATGTAGCTTTGAACCATTCCCACATGTCCTGACACTGGATGCCAAGGAAAACATCCACTAAGTATTTATTTTTTTAAAACAATAACAGGAGTTAATCTAAAGGGATTATATTACATTATGAAATTTAAACAAGTGAAGGAGAATCAGTTCATTCATTTTGAAAGAGATAAGATTTTGATGTTATTTTCATTAGTTTGTTTCTTTTTAACATTTCCATGTTAATATCATATTTCATGATACTTTCATCTCTCATGTTAGAACACTTATGATGGAAAATTGCAAGATGTGCTAAAAACCATTCCAGCACAAAATAAGTCCTCTGTAGTAGACTAGACAATGAGAAATGTTCACACCATAAAATCTTCTGACTGACTGATTATGCCAAAGAGATTTCCAATTGCTGAAGTGCTCACTTTCATTATGTGTGAATATTGACAGGCTGAATGTGTCACTCAGTAAAAAAACCTTTAGTCGCTCTGCAGTTCGACTTTTCCTGATATAGGCTTGAATGTATGGGGGTGTTTTTGTCTGTTTTTTCTTTGCTTGTTTGTTTTGTTGTTTTGGTTTTGTCTGTTTGGGGTTTTTTTTATATTTTTAATTTATTTCTCTAAAACTTTCCAGGAATACCAGTGGTTAGACTTTCAGCATGAATACAGAAACGTCAATGAAAAAAACCCCGTCTCTTCTGTGGAAATTTAAACTGACTTACCAGGAGGATAAACCATAATTAAAATACCTGCATTCTGCACTAATCAAACTGAATCTATTCAAACAGACTAAGAGGGGGACAAAGAGAAGTGTTGTTCCGCTACCCAGTAGAGAAAAATCTTACTTACTTTTTATAGATGACACTGTGAAGGCCAAAGCCTTTCATGTCTTTTTTTGCATTAGTTTTAATTAAAAAGGTCAACAATGACGAGGTGACTAGCATAATTAATATAAATAACAAAGCAATTATTCCAATTAAAAATATAGACAGAAAAGTATAGAGAGTACTTAAGTAAATTAGTTTTCAGAACAGATGAGCTTGATTAACTTTCTCCAAGAGTATTTAGAGAACTGGTAAAGTCATTGTAGAGCCATGATGCCATCAGAAGAGGATTCTGTGAAGGACATGTGAGTTATCAATAACATGGAAAAATGAAAAAGCAATACTCGTCTTTAAAAAAGAAAGGAAGCAGGACCTTAGGAATAACAAAAAGTCTCAGAAAAGCTCTGGAACAAATGAACAATGTAAGTACCTGGAAATATGAAAAGGAGGTAAGGAACAGGCAAAATAAATTAATCAAGAATTAGTCAATCCTTTAAGAATATATCATGTTACCAGAGTTAAATCTCTTCACAGTATGGTAACAGACCTTGTGCAGTAGTGAGTTACAAGCAAGATCATTTATGTAACTCCTGCCGCATAGCAAATTCTCAAACATACAAAAAAAGAGAAGAAGCAAAGCTTGTCTAAGGGGTACTACAGTACCCCTTATACAGTATGGGTGAAAAACTGATTAGATAACTATATACGGTGTAATCATGACTAAGTGATTGCTAAAAATTGATTTATTTTACCTTTTTTAAATCTGTTTAAAGTTTTAATGTGAATGACGGAGAAAGAGCTTATTGCATTTAAAGAAGACACACAACTGCACCTGCCACTATGTTGGAAGAACAGTTAGAAAGCATAATTCTAAAAGGCAGGAACAAATCTGTACAAATGCAAGATACAGCACAATTGGGTGAAGAGAGGTTTTTCAGGGAAAGATCTGGAGATTCAATCTGGAAATAAATGAAAAGTGTCTTTCTGTGGCAAGAAACACATCCTTGGATACATAAAACTGAAAACTACCTGGAGGATACAAAAGATAAATCTTCTGCTTTGCTACAGTTGTGGGAAAACGTAAGACGGACTGTTTATGTCCTGTTTTAGGCAGCTCAATGGGATATGAACCAACAGAAAAAAGTCTAAAGGATAACATTTACGTGTCCAACCAGCAAGTACAGGTCTGAGGTTGTTAAAGCTAAAGAAGACAAGGTTGAAGATAAAGATGATAGTAATCTTTTAACGTACAGAAGGAAGCTCTAAAGAAGAATGTCTTATCCTAGTTAAAGAGTTAGTGAAATTAAATTGTAGCAAGATGCTGAAAGCCTTCTAACAGTAAGGAAGGTTACTGAGAGATTAAAACAGATCGCTAAGCGAGCTTTGGCATTCCCACAGTTGGGTGTCTTTAAGAAACAAACACCCATCAGGAATTATCTTGCTTTGGAAGGGATTACATTATTTTTCCAGATTTTTTTTTCAGTTCAAATTGGAGAAAAACAAATAAAAATACTTTTTTTAGAGAAAGTCCTGTAGTCCTTTATACACACAACTTGCCCCAAATGATACATGTATGTTTAAGAACTGCTATAAATAATTTCTGCAGAGTCAAGCCCTCTGCTGTAATGCCATATGTAGCTATCTATATCTGAAATTATAGAGAACTCTGGAATTCTTTGCTACTTTCTCAACCATTACTTGATCACACCATTTGTTTTCAGACTGGAGAATAAATTAGGTTCAGGTAGATTCAAATTTTGCTGAAAAATTGCAAGAGTGATTTGAATATGGTATTTTAAAGCTCATGCATACACTTTGAATACAAAACTCAAAAATGAGAATAGGAAATTCAGCTATGAAACTAGAAACCACTACAAAAGCTGATGCTATAAAAATAGTTGCACACACAGAATGATGTGATAATGAGCCATACATCAGAAAAAAATTATAGCAGACAATATGAATGGAAAGCATACTTAAACTCAAAAGGACACCTGTGCCAGCATTTAAAATGATTTATTACATGAATTACAGGTCAGAGCAGACAATACATGACGACAAGAATAAATCAAGAAAGGGTCTCCTTCCACTCCAAATTGGACTTTTACATGCATTTTTAAGTCAGTGCCTCTTTTGGTGCAGTAAAATTAACTTAAATTAGCGTACTATAAACAGCATTATTAAGAAAATTAAAAGCTTTGACTAAATGAAGAAAAATTTAGCTAAAGTCATCACACAAATCTTAATTAAGGCTTCTGTCTTTGAAACACAAAAGGAAAAGAAAAACACAAACTTTGGACATGTTGCTGCTATTCTCACGCAAGTCAATAAAAAAATGTAGCTTTGTTGACAGCTAGCAAGTCAACAGTTACATCACCCAGGACAATTACAAAATAACACTGTTTTTGTGTGTGCAACCTATCCTCTCTGGCTTCACTTTCTCATAATAAATCCAATATTATGATAACTGCATAAGTAATAGATATACACAGATGCAGGCACACAAATGGGTTGAAGCAGACTAAAACTGATGGTACAGCAGAACACTAATTTCAGAACACTAATTTCAGAACACTAATTGTATAAAAAAAAAATGGTTTAATTTTTTTAAAAGAAAGTTTGGTATTATTTATTAAAGATTACAAATATATTCTTAAAGTTGTATCTATTTTCAGAATATTTCAATTATATCACAATTAGCAGACAATATTTTATGAATATGCTCCATAAAATTCATTTAAATATTCTCCTGGATAAGAAAGGTTCAAAAAAGTCCATTTCTTTTACTTTTCCATCTTCTGAATTTTACATACATAAAATATTCAGAGGGGGATATCATGCAAAACTTACATTTAAGAAAAGATTAGTGGCAAGAAAAGGGAAACAGAGTTAAATAGCATAATCATGTTTTAACACATGGCTTGAATATATACACTACCCTGAAATTAGATAGGATTATTCAGAAAAAAAACCAACAAACCTACAAATCCTATGAATGTGACATGAGGTCTTCTGAAATAGGTAAGGACATACACTAGATTCCAGATTTCTCTTTGTCCCTAGATTTCCTATGCAATTCATTGAGTCATGAAGAGGCAGCATTGTACCACAGAAGGTGGAGGAAATGCCAGGGCATTTCCCTGAGAGGAGGAAAATGGATAGACTTCAACCCAGATAAAATAAAGTTTCATATCACATTAATGATTTTTATCACTCAGGATTGAAGAACCAGTGGTACCAAAAGATTTAACAGTTTCCCTAGTTCTCAGAGTTGTACCAAAGCACCCAATATGGACCTTGAGGCCTGCAGACTGCCAGCCTATTCTTTGTGTGGTCAAATTCTTCTACTGGGACTTTTGTTGAGGCCATTTTCTTTACAACTTTAAGAGCTGAAGCTCCCCTGAAGAAGAAAAGAAATTAAGTAATACTCTGACTGTAAACTTGAATTATACTATGCAGATGAACTGGTCCTGCTTAATCTATATCAGGAAACATCTGAAAATGTGCCCTAAAACATTCATTTTTTTAATATTTTGCCACAGAAAAAGGATAGCTTCTCTAGTGTCCTTGACCAAAATAATGGGAAATCAGGACTGATCTCTACATTGTTTCTATATATCCACAATTTCCACATATCTATCATTATAAATTACCACACCACAAGACTACTACAGAAGTCATGTTCAACAAAAGACAAATAGTATCAAAGAATAAACCTGATACATCAGATATAGTGATAATCAGCTCTGTTGTGCAGGCAAGCCTATGAAATTGAACTTATTTTGTTCTGCACTGATCTACATCAATATAATGTTATACTCAGTTCCTCCTAGTCAAATACCTGATTAATGAATCAGTTACAAGAAGCAATTGAGTATAAAGCAGGCCTCTGAACAGGTTTCCATTGCATTTGTCAGTGCAATAAATGAATAAATCTTTCAAATCACTGCTTCTGGTACATACCCAAAAACTCTCATGAAACCTGAATTACAGCATTCTGAGTTATAAAAAGGTTGCTTCTTGACAAACAACAAGCATGCTAATTGTCTTGCTTTGCATTTCATCCTCAGTAATTACTTTTGTTCCATATGGTGACAAGCTAAGTGCCTTCTATTTGTGTATAAAAAAGCAGCGTGATCTTCTGATATCAAAACTGCCCACATATTGTGTCAGGCAAGAAGTTATATTACAAAATCATGTGCAGTTGTGTGGGCTCGGCAACATCGTGACAACTTTTGCTCAAATTTTCCCTTATCACTATTACAGTTGAGCCCAGTAGAGACAAAAACAGTGGAAAAGACAGTATTAAAGAAATCTCTTATCTTTTAAAGAGTGCTGGGATTCTCAGTTCTCTGAATTCTACTTAGGAGTAACAGGTGCTGACCATTCAGAAAACCAGGTCTATTCAATTCTGACTCACCTGTGGAGCTCGTAGGGGCAAAGGCAAAAGGAAAGAGAGCAGGAATGTTAACAGTTCATAGTAAAAAAACTGTGTCCCCTACTCCTCCAACTTCACCCTTGTCTTGGTGCAAAGACCTATTTATCTGTTCTTGCTTTCTTTGCTTTTTCAAAAAATGGAGCTAAAACAGTGAGAACAAGAAAATTTGGATAAAATCCTAGTGCATGCAATAACCAATGCAAAGCCTTTTCATGCCTGCTGTAATGTTTTATAAACAAAGAGAGGAAAATGCCACTTTGGGGCCTTTCTGTCAGGGGGAGAAAAAAAAAAAAGGGCATGTTGAAAGTCTTTTCAGTTAATTCCTGAAGCAAATAAATTTCACTCAAATTATTTACTGCAAGTCTGGAATACAGACAGACTGTCCCAAAGGTTAATTTAATTTTCCTCAATTTAACCTGCTCTCTAAAACCCATACAGCTTTGAAAGAGGATCTCACTAAAGTATGAAACAGCTTTATTAATTCTATGTAATCACAGCCAGCACTTAGATAGAAAGTACATTCAGGAATATGCTAGTGGCTTGCTGTTAAGGTAGATCTAAACTGGTAAACTTGAAAAACTGTTCATATCAGGTTTTCTTTAAAATAAAAGCAGAAACTTAAATAACAACATTATCCCAGAGTATTTTTTAAATTGTGAATTAAAAACTCAGACACAAACATTTGTTTGTGAGAGGAACAACCAAAACACTGTGAGATTGAGCTCAAACAGGCAGCTAGTAAATTAAAATAACCTAAACATATGTCTTGCTAAGCAAGCAGGGATTAAGTAATAAACGTGGTGAAATATTGAAGATGAAGAGTACATTTAATGTTTACCATATTTTTAATACAACAATCTAAGGAGTAAAAATAGTATGCAAGTTATGTACTTTGGCAGTTACGCCATTTTAAACAATGCAAATTTCATACTCATCTTGTACCTCAGGTTACAACTCACCATATTAGTAAGTATTAAACCAGTTTTCCCTTAGTTAACCCTGAACACAGTTTTCAGCTTGCGATACAGTTACAGCCTCTAACCACTATTTTCTACCAGCAGCTATCCCTTCCCCCATCCATGTCTGTAGCTCTCTCAGAGAAACACACACACAAAAGAAATGTCATAGGCTCTGGAAATAATGCAAAGACTAGACTGTTACTCTGGTGTTTTTAGACCCTTAAAGCAATTTGCTTGACTGAAAAGGCAACCAGAACATATTCTGAGCACAGCAACAGGGAATTAAAAAAATATATATATTTAAAAAATCCTCTATTTTTTTGGTCTTCAACTTGTAAAATTACATTATTCAATTACAATTTCCAGAAAAAGAGAAATATACCTAAAATGAGAGCCTTGACAGGGCTTAACAGGACTCTTGAAAATCATCATAGGCTTCTCCTAACCAAAGGGTGTAACTGGAGCTGCGATACCTGAACTTAGTGCTAACACTTCTGCACGTTAGGGCTAAACTGATTATTTTATAGAGAATCAATGTAGGAAACTCTTGAGGGAAAGTAGCCTAAGAGATTCCTATGAATCAATGTTTCCTTATGTATATTTATTTTTACTCACAGTGCTCTCAAAAATGGCAATTTTATTTTTTTTTTAAATCAAAGCTTCTCGTCTTCACTTAAATAAAAGGCCAAAGCAAGAACAGATTGCGAAGCCATTATATTAATGAAGAGAATAAGAGAGGTTAATTCAAAATTCTATGGTCTGTTGAACCCAATATCCTCACGTTCCCCAAAGCAACAACAAACACACCACGGAAACTCAATCAAGGCATCAAACTCACTCCAGCAAATGTGTTGTGCCAACCCATTATTAATGTTGCCTCTCAGGGAAATTCTATATCAGCATGAACTTGCTGAAAATATTTTTCTCAAATTCATATTATACTGTTTTCTTGACATTAAATGCCAAAGACAGCAAATAAGGAGAAGCTTGAGAGAGCAGAAAGATTCAAGAGTGAGTTCTGCTCACAGAACCAATCTCATGAACAAACTGCACAAGTACATTCAGAAAGGGTTTAATACACTTACATTAGCTGTTTGTGAATTTGGCAGGTAATAGATAAATAAACTGTCCTCGTGAAGAGAGCTTCTGTGGACTCATTTTTCTGTATTCCTCCCCATGCTAATCATAGGAACAGGAGTGAAATATTGGTGAACAAACATATCTGAACATTCAGCACATGAGTATGGAGCTTAACTGTGTTCCCTTGCACCTTTCCCTACTGCCAAATAAAAACACCATCGTCCTTGCTGAAGAATTCCCTGTCATGTCTCAAAGATCTCTGCCAACTTAGTTGTGAGAGTCACACCAAGTGCCCAAGTGGAAGTGAGGGAATCTCACATCTTCAAATTTATCCCTTCACTCAGTTTTGGCAATTTTAATTTTAATACATTAAGCACTGCTGAACACACCGAGAATGTTCATTTCAGTAGGATGTCTGCACAAAAAAAAAAAACACAAAAAACCAAAACCAACCAAATCCCCCCAACTTTTACAATTCGGATGCAAGCTGCATAGAAAGCTCTGTATGTTGTCTAAATATGCATGCTAAATGCATGCTAATTGCATTTCAGCCTCACAACTTCAGAGTATAAATCTTACCTGAGGTGATACTGCAAACGTCCGCTTTCATAGATGAATGGCTGCAGTAGATAGGAGGGGGAGGTAGAAGGGAAATACTTCCCATAATGTGACCTAATTGAAACTGTAGATTATAAAGGAAATTGATGGCACAAAAGTTCAGATACTAAACACATATTTTTAAAGATTTTAAAGTTGGGGAAGTCAGTATTCATTAGCAGGCTCTGTGAGACCAGGGAACATTAAAAGAAATTCCATAGGAATTTTCCATAATGCCAATGACTGATTTGCTCTGAAATCCCATAGGGTTTTTTAAGAAAAAATGTCATGCAACAAAAATTAGCAACAATGAAACTTGTCACATCTGAAGCTGTTATAAGTCATTATGGCTATTGACTGGCTATCACTGATACAGGGACTCTGTCACGCAAAAAACATTTAGTAATCAAACTGAAGTTTTACATAGGTTCTTGCTTTTTTTTTTTTTTTCCCCCTCAAGTGGTTACTTTTTAAAAGAAAACATGACATGTAAAAACATTTTTACTTGGATGAAAGCAAACAGTGACTTTGCTGAAATATTAAACAGCACGTTGAAGTATGAAAAACACAATAAGGATAATTCATTCAGTAGAAGAACAAATAGAATTCTGTATTCATTTCTTAGAATGTCTGCAATGAAAAATCAGCTCTTGGCATGTGCCATGCATATGGGACAAAACCAGTCTGTAATTTCATTTGGTGCTCCAGTTGGACTTGATTTCCTAACACCTACTGCAATAAGGACAAACTGTTGTTTTTGCAGAAGTCTGGGCACCTAACCCTTCAAAAAGCCTCTAAAAGCACACCGGTTGGGAATGGAGGAAACTGTGAAATGCACAAGCCAACAGTTTTATTTGGTAATAAATTCAATCTTTTGGCATAATTGCCATATGGCACATGATTTTCTTTCTTTTTCTTTCTTTTTTCTTTTTTTCTTTAATATTTAGCAGTTTTTCATTAGAAATCAGTGGTTTTCTTGTGTTTTAAAAAAAATCCCTCTATTAGGACAAACAAGCTTTTCTTTTCTTTAAAGCTCAAGGGTCTGTCAAAGGTAAGCACATATTCACAATATCCTTCTAGGTGGATGTGTATTTTGTCCAAAATACTTTTTAGAAGAAAGCAATATCCAGATGAAGATGGACCAGAACTGGGGCTGTAAATTAAATTAAGTACATTAAAAAATGAGATTTATAGCACATTTGCTCTTCAATCTAGAGCTCATTTATTCTAAATACTTCATCCCAATGAGTAATTTTCTGGATGTCACCACAATTTACTAGGGTCAGCATCCAAGTGTAGTACAAACAACATATTTAAATTAGTTTATTTGGTCAGGAAAGAGCAATATAACCTGGCATATATCAATAAATTATTAATTTGGCTGTACTCAGGGATAAAAATATTGCTGCTGCAACAGAGGAGTGGCAATCTGGAAATAAAGTTCCTTTTTTGATTGTATAAATGAGATTCCTAAAAAGGTATTGAATAAATATGGATAGCATCATTCTTCCAAGACGTTAGGGTTCCAGCTGCTAACTTTAAGTGTTTGGATTCAGGCTGTGAGAAGCATGAACCCATGCTAATCTGCACGCATCAGGCAACTTGGATCCCTGAAGAGAAAAATCCTGCCCCTCAGTTCTGACTCCCTCTTTGAACACTAGATGCTTGAGACCCTTTATAAAATTATTTCCACATTGTCCAAGAAGGGAGAGCAAAGACAGGAGAATTTCTGACTCTCCCCTTCTACAGGCCAAAACCAGAAAAAGTGTATCAGGAATAATATTGTTCTTTTTGTTGCTAGTTTCCTCATCGTGTACTATGAAACTACCATTTATATGGGGGCCTAGGTTTTCCCTGCACTGGAGGGAAAGGGAGATTAAAAATATTTTAATTAGAAAGCTGTCCTGTTAACCCTAAGAAGGACAAAATCTTATAGCCTGATTAATTGAAGAAAAGCATTATATGATTTTATAGGTCTATAGTTCCCCATTCATGACAATGTGCCACATATTAACAGTAAGGAAGCTATTTCTTTAAAAGAAAGCATGAAAACACTAGGTAAAATCGTAACTGCCCTAATTTCTCAAGTCAGTGGAAGTTTTGGTATGTGCTAAACTAGCAGTAAAAATGAGTTATGAAAATAGCTGTCATACAGGCCATTTTCAAAACACGAATAATTCAAACAAGTTCCTAATTTTTTTTTTTTTCCTCAAAAAATATTAAATTCTGTAGCTGGTACAATTAACGCAGCTGAAATAGCGAGACTTTAAAAGCAACCATTTACTCTATACAATAATATTTCACTGGAATTTTTATTGTGTTTATTTTCATGGATCTCAATAGACAATATATCCTGAACAAGGAAAAAATGTAATCCATTTTACTGACAGTGCACAGTCAAAAGAAAGATGGAGTTTGCACTTTGCATGTTGTGAATGAAAACTGAGAATATATGTAATAAGCTTCTCTAAATCTTAATGAGTTATTGAGCTGCATGTCTCCTAGTGTGTCAGTGATTCTTTTTAATTTATTTTCTAGTTTCTACACAACTTTTCAGTAGGAAAAGAAAGCCCAAATGAAATTAAAGTAAAAATATAACATTATGTAAAAATAATATGAAAGAAAATGCTATTGAAATTAAAACCATATTTGGCCCAGGGTAAATGCATGGTGAGAATTAAGTCAGGAGCTTCTATGGCAGTGAAACTCTAGCCAGAATTGTACTTAGAACTTCCAGAAAAGTACTCCTCACAGTTATTCTCTTCAGAGGCACATGTGTATGCTGAGGCAGGAATGACAGCTTCTGCTTAAAATATAGAACATTTTTTCCAACATCAAAGGCAAATAATTCTATTTCCGCTCAAGATTAAATGAAGGAACTCAAACAAAATCAATATCCTATCCTTTCAGCTCTTCCAGGAACTATAGTTTTAGCGAAGTCATCCTAAAGAATTTGGATGGAAAATATGTAAGTAACAAATAGAAGTCAGAAAGAAGCATGTATATATGGGATAGAAATACAAATACTCTCAGGCAGATTGGAAAAAATATCTGAAAGAGTGAGAAAAACACTGTGCACAAAAGACTGTGTTCAAATGAAGGGCACTCTGAACTGGGCTGAAGCCATTTTTCTTGATGGGAATCAAAACAATGAATGTTTCCCACTCTCCCAGGGAGATATTCAGGCATTAATTATATTATGTATATACCTATACAATGAAATAAAATTGAATTAAACTAAGAAAAGTTTAACCTTATGGTAACATTTCACTACTACTTCATGGATGCATTCAGAAGAGAGGGACAAATGAGAGATGGCTGGAAAAGTAGGCGAATGCTCCAGAGTCATCAACTCAGAGATGACCACTAGTGGTCAAAGAGCACTTTGCATACAGGAAGGTAGAAACACTAAACAAACAAAAAAATCCCAAAAACAAGAACAAAGCATTATTATTATTATTATTATTATTATTATTATTATTATTATTATTATTATTATTATTATTATTAATTTCCAAAGTGATAAGAAGTATTGGTTGTTATTTTTATCTCAGAAAGGCATACCACTGCTTGTGTGGTACAGTCCTGCAGTCCTGTAGGTATAGCACTACCCTGCAAGTCTCAGTAGAACCCTGCTGGCAAAATATCAGGGAAGACTTCCTAATTATAGCAAATCTGCCAGACTTGAAAATGATCTCCCAAAAATAATGGATTAAAAACGTACATTTAGCACATATGAGGTATATTCAGACTGACAGAAACTAGATGGCTGCAAAGAGCAAAAAGTACTAGTACAGAGACAGATGCCTTCTAATATCTTCCTTCTATTCATCTTGAAACAAGCTAAATCTCCTGGTGAAACTATACAATTATAAAAAGTTTGAGACTAATAAATAAAAATGTAAATTTATGTTCCCACTCAAAGATTAATATAAAAATCTATTTTCTCCATTTTTTCTCTACTTAGTATTCAGCAAATGTTTGACTATGCTAGTTAAATGGGATCCTTAGCACTCAGCCTAACTTAACAACTTACTTATAGCTACATCATGAGTCTCTCTCTGGCAAACTCATATTCCTAGAGTATGTTAATTTGCTTTTACTAGGAACTTAACATAGCAATAAATAGAAGTTATGCACCTTCACAGGCTTATAGAGAGATCCTGCCTGCTTTCATACCTTATACCTCTGCATAAAAATACAGGCACATAGGTCAAGAGAAACAATTCAGTAGGCATTGAATATTAAAACACAAATTAGATGCTGACATTAGAAAAGTGCTGCTGAACACCTCTTTCAAAAAGATAACTAAACGACTTCCCACGGCCATTTATTGTGATAATCCAAAGACCACAGCAGCCAGATAAAGGCCCCCAGTGTGATATCTCAAATCATGTCACAGCTTTCTGTCTTTTTGCTCATGGTTCTCTACTGGGAAATACATTTTTGTCTTTGTTTCTTATGGCTGTGCTACATTTCAAGACAGCTGGATGAAGAATGAAGTCACGTGGAGGATCAGGATCTTTTAGAAAGGCCTCTTCTTGACCATATTAGCTCCTATCACTGGGGTGGCTGTAATGTTGCTGCTGAAAGAATGCTTTCATTATATTATGCATATTATAGTGCACACATCAAATGTACACATAGATATATGTACACAATTTTTTTTGCAATAATGATATAAAAATAAGTTAGTAAAAATGAACTATTTGCAAGGACAACATGCTAACTTTATCCCTTAACACATTTAAAGAGAAATCAGAGCATTAAGAAATAGATGTAACTACTCATGGAAATAAAATAATCATAAAAAGTAATTACAAGCAAGCGCACCTAGGTATTTGTGAACGCACAGCTATCTATTTTTAATTTAAAAATCATTATTCTAAGGCAGCCAATGTGGAAATGTCTATATATACCTGTTACAGTTTTGTAGATCAGTCTTCCTTTTCTTTGTGTGTGTAAGCCAGAAGGAAAGCATAGTAAGATTATCTTGGTACCATTAAGTGACACATAAAAAACCGTAAGATCTGCTTGCAATGTGAACGAGAAGAAGGTGTAATTTCCAAGCAAAGCACCAGCTTTTGGACAGATTTGAACTGCCAAAGTTCTTAAAGCTTCAGCAAACATTAATAAAGATTCATAAACTTTTGGTGATAAAATTTGGTAAGAAAATATATAGAGAAAGGGAAGATGAAATTTTGAGTACAATTGTTAACTGATTAGTCTAACATCTTACAGTAAGTTAAAGGCAAGTTAATTAAAATAGTGTCTCCTTATTTCTTACAAATTCAGACTGGGATTCTTCTGATCTGTAGACAGAACTTACACAATTTTTCATAGGTAGTTAAGAGAAAACAGCAATACAGAAAACTCAGTTTATACAATGTCCTCAGGTGCTGTATCTTGGTGTACTAGATGCAGGTGCCCAGGAGCTGGCAGAGGTGGCTGCAGGGTCACCTCTGTGAAGAATGACTGGGGTTGCCCCACACTGGATACAGCTGGTTCTAGCCGGCTCCAACCAACCTCCCTGCATGATGTGGCTGAGGCCCTCAGACAAAACAGTGGTACTTTGGAGAAAAGAGGTTTCAGAAAGAGGAAAATGCTGTACAGGAAGTGAGGACTGAGCGGGGTAAAAAGAAAAAAGAAAAGGTGTGAGAAACAGCCCTGCAGACACCGAGCTCAATGAAGAAGGGGGAGGAGGTGCTCCAGGCACCACAGCAGGCAGTCCCCTGCAGCCCCTGGAGGAAACCACACCAGAACAGGTATCCACACTGCAGCCTGTGGAGAACCCCATAACAGAGTAAGTTTATCCTGAAGGACTGGAGCCTATGGGACAGACCCACGCTGGAGCAGGGGAAAAATGTGAGGAGGAAGGAGTGGCAGAGATAAGCTGTTACAGACTTACCAGTACCTCCATTCCTCATTCTCCTGCACTGCTTGGAGGGGGCAAGTTGCTGTTTTAATTTGTTTTTCACCATCCAACTCACCAATAAATCAAATTTATTTTCTCCTAGTAAAGTGTACAATAACTGGTAAGCAAACTTGTCTTTACTTAGACCCATAAGCTTTTTCATCTTATTTTATCTCTGCCCTGCTGGAGAGGGGGACTGAGAGAGGCACTACATGGGCATTGGGCATCTGGCCAAGATCAGCCCACCTTATATACACTGAAGATTTTCACATATTTAAGGTCTGAAGACAAAGGGAAGAGTCTCAGTTTTGACAGAGCTCAACCGTTTCACACCCAGAGCTGACTTAAGCTCCATCAGGATCAATAAGCTAGATGTTCTGCCTGCTTTTTCTGAGGGCTTGATCTTACAGGCACTCTCAAGTACCCGTAGCAGATCAAGGTCTATACAGAGTGCCACTGTAAATATCACTTAAAAAATAAAAACTGGCTGCAGGAAAAACTGTTGGTCCCAATTATCCAGTAGTTCGAGCATGGATGTAACACGTGAGACAATACAGTTCAATTGTCTTTCAAGAGCATTCCAGCTCCTTTTGCCAAGTGAAGTGCTGTAGCCATCAGACCATGAGCTATGATTGGGTATTTTTCATTCCTGCTGCTGAAACTGTACATGATGATCCATAAGGCACTATCTTCTCCCTGCTATTAGCTTGCTTAAATAGCTCTTTCCTCTTTGCAGTAAATTTTGTGGATTCCACCCCAGACAGCATTCTCTCTGTGCACTACATGGGTGGCTACAGATCTAGCTAAGATTCAGCCTCAGAGACAGACACGCATGCAAGAGTTTGGCATGGCAATTCCCAGGATACAGCCGTTGCTTCCTTTTTCACATCTCAGCATGACTGCTTCCTCCAAGACTTACATTAGAAAAATAAGCACTGTTCTGAATTTAATGATGTCTTTGCCTTTCACTGACAACAGATTATGCTTGTTAAAGAGTTTTTTGTTTGCTATTGTTTTACATCGTTTCCAGCACTAGCTGTTTTTATACACTTCTTTCCATTCAGCTGAGCAAAAAACCTATAGTAGTAGCTTGAAAAAAAACCCAAACACAAACCCTCCCCCAAACCTCAGCCCCCCCTGCTTGTTATTCATTTTCCTTCACTCCCTGGGAAACAGGTTTATGAAACACTATTAAACAGATATGAACTATTTTATATTACAGAATTTTCCCCTCCTCCACCACGGACACTGCATTTTTTGTTAGCACTGGAAGGGGGTAAGTCTGTTTATGTGAGCCAGGGCACTCTTGAAAACAAGATTATAAACCTCAAGTGGCTACAGCAGAGAAATATTTATTTTGTTTAAAATAAGTGGAGCAACTCTTGGATTATAACTGGAGTCATATGTTATAAATCAGCTTATTGAGTAACACAGCCTTGGAACAATCACTGTTCTGGGACACAGCCTTCTACTACATAGTGAAACTTCCACAAAAACAGCTACAGTCTATGTTGCTAATAATAAACATTGAAAAACTAGAAATGCTTTTTAGCTTTCTTGCTGGCCCTTTTTAAATGGCTTTGGGTCTAACCCTTAGGAATTACACAAGCCAGACATAAAATAAAAGCTATCATCTTGAAGGCTAAACCGATAGGAATTTCTTTTATGTCCTTTCCTGAACTGGTGCTTTCTCTGCTATCATTAACGTATTATCTTCCATTAGTGGAGCTTATGCTTTTTATGCTGTGAGAACCTAAACTCCAGACAGAAATGCTAAGATGCTACATCTGCAGGATAGGGCTCTTCTGTGCTTTTTAATAATATAAAGATAAAAGCAGTACCAAATCTCATTATCATCAGAAGGGTGACAGAGTCTCTGGAATGAAAAATAAATAAATAAAAATGGACAGTCCTCACTGTCAAAACAGGGGCAGTTAGATACCCTGAATTTTCCACTACCCCAGACACGTCAATCAAAGATAACACAATGCAAGAATATCTGAGTGACGCTTCAAGCTGCATTCATAAGCAACCTGCCTCATTCAAAGTCAATGAAGAGACAGAACTTACAAGCCCACACTGGAAAGTTATTGAAATGTGACTGACACCTCAAAGGAAAAGTGTCAACAGGATAGCATGACCCTGTGCTGAAACACTGCAAGGTTAATCGGAGTTACGGCAGTCGGGAGCTAGAAAGACCCTACCTTAGACTGAATGCTTGTAGTTACAGCAGTGATCGGGCCACTATCTCCTTTTTACTTCGTCTCCCACTGACATTTGCACCTCAGTTTGTATCATTTGTCCACTCTTCTTTCAGTTTCATATTAGAATGATACCAGTGGATGTCACCTGAGACAAAGTTTTATACATCTGAGTAATGATAGGTCTCCCTTTCCCCCCTCTGGGATTCACTGTGCTGTTAACATATGATCTAAGATAGTAAATATGCCATTGGGACATTAAAAGAAAGTGCTACAAATTGTAGGGTTATTGCTCAAAAGAGAGAAGGTGAAGTCTGAGTTAAGAGATCAGCAGAAATCCTCTCAGCCTACATGGAGCAAAAAAGGGAGTAGGTAAATGTTCAGACTGTTTCTTAAAGTTTTCTATCTCCCTAAATCTGGAGAGTTCCTGGCAATTAATTATTTGCCAGTATCACATCAGGAAATACATTACATGGGCATGGTTCCTTTTCTTACCACCCCACCCACCCTCTAATTTTCTTTCCTATTAATTTGTGTAAATATGTCAGTAGCCATATTTTTTATTGCATGCTATTATGGTTAAAATGTAAACCAGAACTATCCATTTAGCCTAAGCAGACTCTGCAAAGTACCAAAGCTAGTAATACAGAAAAAATTAAGAATACAGGATACAGCCAATGCAATAGTTACGTTCATATGCTCATGGTTACAAAATGCAATCCTTAAATAATTTAAGCAAGCATGACTTACTTTTATACCAAAAAACAACGGAATTATCTTTTTTATTTTCTTCCTGGATGGCATATTTTTGCTTTCTTGAGTTTACTTCATATGTTTCTTGTTTTCTTATTCTGTCAGCCCATAGCAATATCTCACAGATACAAATAGCACCTTCTTGACACTGCATATCATCAGCTAAAAATGCTCGTGGCCCTATTCTGTTGGTTTCATTCCATGCTTCTCCTCTTTTTCTAGAAGGCAAACAGTCTAGAAAGTAAATACACATCTTCCCTGGAGCCTAAGGGCCTAGAAACCTTTTTCCTTCCACAGACTCACTTTCTCATTTCTAAATCACTGCCTGCGCTGAATGTCACAGAACATTTCCATTGTGGAATCAGTCCTCCAGCCAATTATTTAATTAAAGGAAGATTTACCAAGTAATACCACTTTCTCCTCCAGAAATCCTCCAGAAGTCCCTCTAGAATCTTCTTCAGAAGAGCAATATGATAACAAAATACTTATTTCTTCATTATTAAATATTTTTAAACCTGTGACAGGGAAGCTTCAGATGGGGGAAAGATCACCTTGGGAATATATTACATCAAACATGACCAGCAAGGACTTTTCTTTTAGGAAGAATAATGGCTTAATGTTTAATTAATCCTATCCATTTCTGCATTTATGGGAAGGCGGAGAAGAAGAGTCTGCTTTATAATGTGGAAAATTAAATATTAAAAACTTTGTGCCTATTTGACTTTACATTTTCTTGTTATGAATAGGTATTTTCACTTTATTTCACTTTCTTCAAATTACAAGAGACAGAAGCAATTACTGCAGCTCTGCTGAACAAAGGTATTCTCAATGTACTTCTGATACTGCCTTGCCAATCCCAAAACAAAACAAAAAATTAAAAATAATTTAAAGTATTAATGGAACCATTAAAACTCACATTCAAAGTAACATAGGTTACTCAAGATTAGAGAAAGCCAGGGAGAACTTCAGAAAAGCTGAACAAAGTTAGGCATTTAAGAAACTCAACAGATAAAATTCAGTGTAGACAAGAGGCAATACACACTGGTTGAAATGATGTGAATTGCCCCTATGTACAAATGGGTCCTAAATTAAGTGCACCTATTCAGAGAAAAAGATGTGGAAAGTATTTTGGACAGTGCAATAAAACCATTTGTTCCATGTATAACAGTAGTCAAAAAGCCCAACAATATTATTAAGGCCTGAAGAATTCCAAGTACTAAAAGAGAACAAGAATGAAAATAAAGCCTTTAAACACAGTAACCTTAAATAGTCTTGTTCTTGCATTGTCTCAAAAAGCAGAATTTAACATTTAAGAAAAAAAAAAGTCTGTCCAGAGGAAAGTAGCAAAATAATGAAGATGGTTAAAAATATGACAGCTCCTGAGCTGGAAGAAAGGATGGAGCAGAGGTATGAAACACCTCTCTGAGTCACTCACCTAGCAGCCATTTCTGCTTCCTTTCCACTTCTGAATGGGATCTCTGAGAAGTGGCCAAGTATCCCACTGCTGCAAGAGCCCTGACTCTGCTGCTCCACCAGGCACCCCACTCTGAGCTCCAGTTCCCACACAGCTCACAGTTCCACACCACCCATTGCTGCAGCTCCCCCACCCTGTGCCTGCAGCCCAGGGCAAACCCCCAGCACCGGGAAGAAATGAGGTCCTGGGGGACACCCATCTTTACCGCCCCTACTCACTACAATGACACTGTGCAGCAGGGCAGACTCAAGCTCAGATGTTAAATGTATGTATGTTTTAGTGTGTACTACTAAAAGTAGTATGAATAATGAAATATTTCTTGTGGGCCTTAGGTGCTGCTGGGTGGAAAACTTCTAAAAGGAAACTTCTTCCACATTACTCCCCTAGCAAAAGATAGTCATCTCCCTCCCTTGTACCATCCTTCCTCTACTTCATCATCTCTCATGTCCTAGTCATTTTTCTCCTGTCTCCACTTTTGACTCATCCTTCCTTTCCCACCTCTCTTTGTTCACTCCTTATTTTCTGTGTCTCTTGACTTCACAAGGGTCATGAAGGTTAAACAAAGCCTAATTTCATACAGTTTTAAGCCTTCCATACTAAACAGTCTGTCTTCTACTGCTGAATGCTTGATCTTCTCTTGAGAGATGCTGTGCAGAGGGCTGCCAGCAACTGGCTGTGTGGTGTGTTGTGCCCAGTTCTCTGAATCTGACTTATCCAATTCCCAGTCAGAACCCAGTCTGACTACAAGATTAAAATCCACTGTCTTAACCCATCTGCTAGCAGCCACTTCTTCATCACCTGGTTTTGGGGTGGGAATGTCCTGAAGTGGACTCTTCTTCCTATCATAACTGAACTTAGATTTAACATTGATTTAGTTAAAATGTGCACAGAAAACCTTGACCGTGAGATCTATCCTATTCACATTAAAATTAGTCAGGAATGTCACATAGCTTTATTAGGACAATATGGGTTGCTGCATTTTGCTTTTAATTTCTCAGTTTGATTTAAACCAGTGCCCTTGTCACTATTGCATTCCAACCTCCTTCCTCGTTACCCAAATAATCTTGCATTGTTGACGTACTTCTCCTCTCCCTGCAACCACTTAAACTTCGGACTTCTTCTCCCCTCCGCTCCCAGAGGTTTACTCGCACTCCTCCAGAATTTCTGGCAATTGGTCTTTATCCTTATCAATTACTGGCAATTAGTCTTTATCCTTATCAATTACTGCCAATTTTCTACCTTGTACCGTGCTGGGTATTTTTCCCCTTTTCAGTGGTTAATGAAGCAAGAACAAGAGCCAAAGCCTGCCACACAGATTTCTTTGCCATAAACTTCATTAATTTCTAGCCACTTTGCATTTGGTTTAGTGTTGCTGATGTTACATTATGCACCTAGTATGAATTGTGAGGCCTGTGTGTAAATGTCAAAGGACACAAACATCTGTAAATACATGACACTAATAATAGTCCATCCAGAACAGGCACTGAGACAACTTTTCATTTTTTATTATTGCCTGAAAGTGGTACCTAGCATAGACAGCCCTGACAGGCAGCCTGGAGGCCTGAATTTCTAACAGTAACTTTGCTATTGGTTTGTTTGACGAAGTTAAGAGAGCTGTGTCCTTCTCCTCCCATCTGTAAAACACGGTTAGTCAAGGTTACCTCCTCTAAAAAGCTTTTAAATCTACTCCAACAAATGCCAAAGTAAGAGCTAAGTATTTATTTTTTTCATCACTGAGAGGTTTTAAACAACCCATTCTTACAGAGCCAATCCCAAGGTTATACTTGAGCTCTGTTGATTAGCTGTTATTATATAGGTATGTATAGCCAGTATTTTTTGTAAATATATTGGTTTCTGTGTCTCTCAGGGGTTCTGACTAGGAAGGTAGATTCTTGGTTGTGACCCATGAGAAGATTTGTGACTAGAAAGCCCCCTAACTTTTCCCAAGAAAAAAAGGACATCATTGTAGAGAGGCTCACTTGGTATGAAATTTAGAAAATTGAGTTGTCTGGCAAGAAATTTATTTTTACAGAAATCTTTAAAGAAAATAAATGTTTCAGATCCAGACCAGATATTGTGGCAAATAATCAGAGGATCAGAAACGGAGGAGGAGTTGGCCTCCCTTCTAATGAAAATCCATTAGGGATGTCAACGGACTGCGACTGCTTTTCTTACTAACTAAGTAGGACCCTCAGGAAATTCAAAAGTAAAAAAGGGGGTGAGAGGGAATGTTTGCCAGAATCGCTGCAGTATGTGTCAAACTCCCTCACTTTTGAGACATGTACACAAACCAGTAACTTTTTATCTATTCCAGCACAACTGACCTCAGTGGGAAAATTCCACTAAGTTGAGTTCACATATCAATTTACACTTCAAGGTAAAGTGGTTAAGTGTCTGGTCTAATTGAACTGTTTTTATTAAGGGCTCTGGTTTGCCTAAGCAGAATGGCATTCTGTACATTAAGGATGCCATTCATGGGTAGCTCAAACAAGTTAATTCAGTTGGAAGCTATGAAACAGAAAATAATTTCAAAACTTTTTCTTCCTACAGCTTATTTTTAGAGTTTCCAGAAGCAGATTAAGATATTCAAGACACTACTTCTAATATGCATAAAGAGCAACACCTTGCATGCTAAGTAGATTTTTCTCTTTTCCTTTCCTTTCCTTTCCTTTCCTTTCCTTTCCTTTCCTTTCCTTTCCTTTCCTTTCCTTTCCTTTCCTTTCCTTTCCTTTCCTTTCCTTTCCTTTCCTTTCCTTTTCTCTTTCTAAATAGTTAAAAGCAAAAGAGGGGATGCAGGAGGGAGAAAAGGAAAAAAAGTCAAGGGCAGAGACTATGCCTTCCTTGATTTACAACTGCCTAACCCTGATAGCTTAATAATTACAGAATCCATTTTTAGAGCAAGTAATTTAGGAAGGTGTTTTAAAAAATAAATATGCATTTCTGATCTGAAAAATTCAATCTCTTGTGACAGTAGACAAAGGCAGCCAGACCTTCGAAGTGCTCCCTTTCCTTAAATTGAAGTGGTACTCCCTTTCAGCATAGGGGCCCAACAGGTTCTTAAAGCATTAAAGCAAATTTGTATTCAAACTAACACCAGACCAAATATTTTTAAGAGAGAAAATTCAGCATTTGTTAAGTAAAACAACAGGAATTCCTTCACTCTTGGCTTGGTTTCAGATGAAATGACTCAACAAGTTTTCTTTTTTTCAAAAAGACTCAAAAGTTTTCTTTCCATCACCTCCACACTTCTGGAACACATTTGCAGCCTGCACTTCTCACCAGCTCCCTGCCCTCTGCTCCTGCTACAGGCTCTTGCTTAGTTGCCACATGCTCACTACCCTCTGCTCTATGATCGCTACACAAAAAATAAAGCTACCTCCCTCTTTCACAGTCACTCCCTTTTAGAGGAACAAAGAAATGAAAATAAATGCCATCCATCACACGTATATTCAGGAACTGATGCTGTTCTCTGTATTTCTCACAAAACATTAATGCAGGCAAGAGAGCTTCATGGTGGTAATTGGGACAACCACACTGGAACATACATCACTGTCTGCATCTGGTGCTGTTTCATATGCTCCGTGTGAGGAACTGAAGGGCTGACATTCCACTGGACACACAGTGTTTCAAAATAATACTAATTTATTCTGCAGCCTTTCACAATCTGCACTGAGAGCTAGTGGCAACAGATTGAACGGTACTACAGATCTCTCCAGAACAGACTCTTCTCCTACAAATGCAGAATTAAGTATTCATGAAGAGATTTCAAAGGTCTAAAATTACTGTAGAGCTTTCAAGATGCAACACTCTGAATGAAGACACTGTCAAATAACAAGTCATAACGGGAAAGGCAAAATTTATCTCATGAATATAGCAGGTATTTGTAATTATTTTTTCTCCTCTCTTTGCTTTCACAAATTAACAGAACTAAATTCCCCAAACAGAACAGAAGTGGAAAAAAAAAAAAAAAGGAATAACCAAAAGGAAACATAAGAATAAATGATTGGTGCTAAACAGAACAGTTCTCTTCATTTTCAGCATTTTTTTTCAATCTAAACATACAACAACAAAATGGCTGCTAGTTATACTTTTCTGATCAAGAGAATACAGCAATATCTTAAAAAAAAATAAATTAAAAAGCTTTTGAAGTGTTTGAAGCTCAGATTGATCCTTATTAACGAAGGTTTTATAGGTAATACAATTTCTTAAACCAATTTTTATTTCATACTTTTTCAGCACTGCCAATGACTGCAAAACCCCCCAGAAAATAAAAACAAAAAATACTATGCTTTATTCAAATTGCATGCACCAAATTCCACCCAAAGTTTCCTTATAGACCTGATCTATCTGAGGTAACCTAAAGTGTTCCAGCACAGCTGGACGCTTCCCATAAAGAACACCTGAAGAGCCAGGCTTAACTCATAGCTACTTTTATTCATTGGTCTAGCACTAATATGTGTTCTTGTACAGGAATAAAACAGATGGAAACTCAATATGCCAACACTAAGAAAGTCACAAACCATCTTTGCTTAAACTCTTCCGTGCCAGGAATAATAAAGTCCAAGAGGCAGATGGCCCAGACCAAGCAAAGGGTGCTGTCAGAGCACCCAGCTCTACAGTAGTCTCCACTACAGAGAAATATGTTGGAATATATAGCTGAATTTGCAGCTTTGCTGGACACTTGAGGAGTACTCTGCAGCACGTGCTCAATGAGTACACCATTTGTAGGACGCACACCGTGCATCCTGTGCAGAGGTCCAAACCCACATATACAGGTCACGAACTGAGTCCATATCTACTGTGTCTGGTTTTTCAATACTTCACATATAAAACCAAAATAAATCACACTCGTATTAAAAACACCCCTCCCCCCACAAAAATCTGTCTCCCATAAGCTTAGGTTTGACATTCCTGAATAAAGGAATGCAGGGTATTTTTAAGTGGATCAAATTACAGTACACTGATCTTTATTTGAGGGATTGCTCGGAGACAAAAATGCATTGACATACTTATTTCCCAAGGGAAGTGACAAATCAGTATATACCAGGAGAAACTTTGTCACTTCTCCTAGAACAATTCCCTCTGTTGCTCTGGGTGGCTGCATATTGTCTGCCAACAATTTTGGTTTTATTTTTTTCATACAGATTTTTTTCATACAGATTTTATGATGTTTGCCATTAGGTTACCAACATCATAGATAAAACAGTCCCCACGCAGAGCCAATACACACAGACACACTTGGGAACTTGAGAGGTTACTTAGCTCAACTTGGAGAAAAATCAAAGCTGCTTTATTTTTCTCTTCTTGGCATCTTTAGTATCTGTTATCCGCTCACGGTAATATTATGTATATATTTTTTTTTTAACCACAGATTTACTAATCAATGTTGGAAACAAAGCAGTCTTAGTGTATTCGTTTATCAAATCTTTTTTTCATATATATATATTCTTACATATCCCCTGTTACTATACCATATGAGATTAGCAGAGTGCCTGTAGATGCACTACTTTGCCACTATAGGTAAAAAAACCTTCCAAAAATAGGAACTCAGAGTTGTTCTACAAAGACAAAGCTTCCAAAGACATTTTTTTTAAACACAGGAGATTATAATCTCTGCTTGTGTATTTAGGTGATTACACTTGTTTTTGTTGTCACCGTTTGACTCAGGTCCAAAAACAATGCTCTCAATCCCCTCCCCCTCCCACCCACGTAGGGAAGGAGAGAGAGAAAAAGAGAGAGACTTTGCTGGATTGAAAACTAAACTACACAGCTTTAATTAAACACTAATGATAAAAGGAAATATATACAATTCTATACAAGTATGTTCAGGTATGTGCAAAAGTCTGTCGCCTCCCCCCACCCCCAGCAACTCCCACAGCACTCTCCTTAGCTGGAACAGTCCCAAGAAATTCCAGACTGCTGCTGGAGAAACCTCAGAGTGATGAGGGTCAGGAGAGCTCAAGCCTAAGGGTCGACGGTGATGGATGGACAGAGTCCTCCCCAGACACTGGCCATGGATGGAAGAGAAGGGAAGAAGAAGCAGGAAGGAAGCTGTCTTCTGTGATCTCTGACCTTCCTCTGAGCTTATGTAGATATATGCAATGGAATATCTCTGGCCAATTTTGCTGTCTGTCTAACTCAGCCTCCTACGGAGGGGGTCACAGATCTCCTTGTAGTGTCTGAGCCGGTAGAGCAAAGATATGACCTTGAAGACCCAGCAGTTAGAAAAAACATTCCACTGTTATCAGCCCTAGTTGGAACACTCTGGTACTAGTTAAAGGAAAGCTTACTGAAGGAAAGAAAATCAGTAAAAGGAAAATTGGCTTAATCCTGGCTCAAACCAGGACACTTGTAAAGTTGCATTAAATGGTAGTTCTCTAATTTTATCCCCATAAATACCCTTTTCCTTATTTTTCAATTCAGGTTTATTTAAAACAGATAACACCCGAAGTGTATACTGTGCACAATGCAGTAAGTGCTGCATTCCAAGCCATAGGCTCTGCCCTAAGAGTGTTCTTTCCACTCAGAGGCAAAAAAGGAAATGTGTCATGTCATCTCCTTAACTGCTTTATTGTTTTCATCTTGTGTTTTTTATGTAATTAAAGTCTGTATGGTGTGGGGTTTATTGGAAGGGGGTGAGCAGTTTTTTGGTGGTGTTTTTTTTGAGCTAGTTTTCCATGAAGTGGCTGATGAAATAGAATGGAACAAGTTAGATCAATGGGTCAAATAAATATTGAAAGTAAAAGGGCACAATTCTATTGCTTTAAATGAAATTAAATTAAATTCAGGATTAGAGCAAAGCATCATAATATAGAGAGATCTTATGCTATACAATATATCTGGCAACTATGGAACTGACAGAATAAATGACAAAATCTGTCTCCACAAATTATGCCTTCTCAGTGAGCTGTTACATGGATTATAAAAACTGATGGAACTTGAGAATGGTTTAACTAACTTATACGCAAGTAACAGATGCATGAGCAGTTTACTTGAATCAGGTCTCTTCATTGCTATACTTCAGGTAATAATGAAAATTCAGAAGTTGTTTGGCACAGCAGAATGCCTCCTCAGCAGGAAAAAAGCTGTTGGGTCACACCATTCACAGTATTTGATCTTAAAACATTAGAGGGCTGCACACTTTGAAATACCTGTGCATTTCCCTCTTGTTATACAAGCTGGCTTTCATAGTCTCTCCTGGCTAAAATGTTGCTTTTCTATAGTGTCATCAGCCCTATCCCCATTCTGCAATGGCAGAGGTAGCATTACTTTAACTCTCTCAGGTTGAGTTGTACCTGTGATGGGACAGTAAACAGTCTTATTTTTCTAGACATTTTCTTCCATTTTAAATAAACACATTGTGGTCCTCTGTAACACTACCCTCACTCACTGATTTCAGGATCAATTCTCAAGTCACATAATTCTCCATGAAAAAAAAAAAAAAAAAAAAAAGGCTTATACAATGGATAAACAATTTCTGCATAGGGGAACTTGCATTTCTGTTTTATATATGAGACTGATTGAACTAATTGAAACTTCCTGTTGCAGCTGATTATTTGTGGTAATAAACTGTCTGTCTCACTTTTCCTGGAGCAGAAGTGAGAATAAAACAACTGAGTGAAGGACTGCAAATATGGCACTTTCTTTCTTCCTCCTTGTTCAATAAATGGAAGAAATAGTCAGGACAAGGGATAGTGCACATTTAAAATTTGCTTTGAATCAGCTTTCAAGATTTATCATATATTTTGTAGCCTCCTCTGTGTTTTTTGGCTCTTACTCATAAGTATGCTTCCCCCTCTTCTTCTGCGGGAAGAAGGCCATGAGGCATGTAAAGAAGACATCTATATGCAGCTCCCTAGTTGAAGGGAAGAGTTTGAAAATATCACTCAGGTGGACTCAAAATGTTCTGAAATCAAAAGGCAAAAAAATAAACATGAACCTGGTTATTTTTATACACTGAATTACTTCTGAGAAGTCTGGAGTGCTTGAGGTTGTCAATGTTTGTTTTTCTTGCCAGGAGACTACTGAATTGTGATCTCTGCTTTGCCTGAGGAAGGTACAGGCAAATTAAAGTCACTGAGTCTGTCTGCAGTAGGTCACCTTGAAAGGGGCAACCCCTAAAGAAAATAATTCTCCCTAGGAGATGGTTTCTGAGAAAGAAAAAATATGTCTGGCTTAAGACTCACAAAGACAAAAGAAAAATATCTTTGGGAAGACAGACATATAAATCTGGTATTTTCTGGGTAAAGCAATATGTACAATCACGTAAATATGAGGACAAGGCATGCAGTTACACAGCTATTGACTTGGAGGAAAAAAGACTCCAGCAATTTATTTTATTTGCACCAAAGTGAAGGAAGTTAGTTATGCACACTCACTAAAACCAGACCAAGAGCACAGTTTAGAGAGGAGAGCCATGGATAAAAATAAAACATTACAGCACTGAAACATTCAGTAACCCATGAAGGAGAGGTGAAAATGAATGCAACAAAAACGTACTTCCCTATAAAGCCAAGGGACTGACCAACTATATTTAGTTTTAGTTATCTAAATGATATGCATTCATTATATATTTTTAAAATTCAGGTTTAATATTCATAATTATTTGAAGAAACTTATAATCAAAATGGACATGTACCAGAATTTCCAAATACTGTTGATCTGAATGTGGGTTTTTGTTGTTGTTTTTTTAATTATTTCTCTTACAAGGTATTTTAAACTGGTATTAAAAAATAAAGGATGCATTTAGTGCAATTTCTATGTATTTTACTTCCATGGGAGTTCATAAGTAGTTTATAAAGTATTTCTGAGCAACTTCTGTCTGTGTCTCTCAGTTTTACTGTCAGCCGGCACTTATCTGCTCCTGAAAGAAGTGAAGTGATTTTAAGGATTTAACTTCTGAAACGGAACTTAAACTATGTACAATCAATAAGGCTCCCAAACCCTGCAGGCACATACAGTTTAATAATAAAAAAGCAACTGTTAGTCTCCTCCATTTAAAGAGCATGAGAAGTTCATCTGGTTACTCCAGCCAATTAATAAACAATGAGTGTAATAAGACTAGTTTATTTCCAAAAGCATGTATATCTGTCCTCTAGTGATTTATCTGGTGTGGAGATGAGATCTTGGGAAGCAAAATTATTATGCTCTTATTAACTAAAAAGCTGCCCTCAGCAGTTTAAAATATGTCACAAATTAAGAAGAATTAATCTTAAATCCATCCACTATGTTTCTAATAGGCAGGATTAAGATAATTTTATCTGCTGAGTTTAGGCAAGGTAGACAAATTTTGATGACAGGTATTTTTATTTCTTTTAGGAGCCCCTAATTTGATCTCCCTTGCATACAGCTGTGGACCACAATAAACTCACCTTTTCTCAAGTTCATCTTTCAAACAATAATTTTTAGTGTATCACTACATATCTAGATTTAGAGGATAACTACAATTATGCTCATTATTTTTTTCACAGTAAACCTCTGACTTACTCTCCCTCCCTTTCCTCTTTTCCCTCAGCAGAACAACACTGGAAAACCCACAGATGAGAGTTTACAGTGGAAGAATTGCAATGCTGAGTATTCATTGATACCTATAGAAGGAGTGGGTGGATCAGTTATATGTCCCTAAAATACCTGAACCTTTTTTCATGCCTGTCCTCATTTTTGTCATAATTTTTATAAATGGAGGCCATATGGGACCTCCAGACAATCCCTTATTCCTTTGCCAGCACACATTCATCCTCAAAACATTTCTTCTCTGGACACAAAGACATACACATGAAGTCACATGAAGAGTAAGATGTACTGCTTTGAAGAAAGAATGCGAGAGACCTTTCACTCCTCTTTCACTCTAGTCACACAGAGGCTTGGCTGATCACAGTAAAAGCTTAGGAAAAACCTGAAAACTGACTCACTGAAGTATTTTTATGGAGTTACAGTTACTAGGATCACTTCTTCTGTGGGAATTCTGTGAATGGAATAGGTGTAGATTCCTGTGAAAGGAGTCCAACCCTATTCAAACACAACTCTGAAAAATGTCATCCATCTGGTAATTTCCACCTAAGTCAATGTAAGTAATCAGCCCTTCATATTCTTATCTTAAAAGGACAAAGACCTTAAATTATATATATATATATATATATATTGGATAAAGAATCTGTTGCACCAATAACCATTATACTACCTGAGTGAATGGATTAGCAACAATACTCAAGGTACCTTCTGAACCAGGAATCATAATAATTTCACTATGAATTCCGCTAACTTACTTACATTCTGACAGAATTAAGGATTCTGGGGTTTAACACTAACTTAAAACAAATGGATTTTCCAAAACTGCATGAAAGCAATAAACACAACAAATGGTAAATCACAGAGAGCTTCATTTTCTGATGTATAATATAATGGGAAAACTGACAACTAGCAGCTGACCTCTGTTTCCTTGCTTTCTGTACTGCGATCAGTGAGGTGAAACTCTCAGACATATTCCTTTAATTTTTCAAAAGCAAGAAAATGAATAAAATACCCTTTCAGTGATCCTGGTATTTAAATAAATGACATTTATAATAGGAATGCACTTTTGGCTCCACTTTAAAACCCTTTTTCTCCTTTCTGAACAGCAGTTCCCTATGAAAAGGAATGACAGACCATTTCTGTTTCTATCTCTGATTCCTGTACCCAGGTCATACTGTCACATGCAGAGAGAGAGTGCAGCACCAAGGTCTTATCTGCTGTAGCCAGAGAGCTGATGGACTGGCACGTGAGATCAAGTATCCAGGCCCACCTTGCCTACATGTGAACATCCTATAGCAAAGCAATTCCATCAATAGCTGAGTCTTTTGTTTCTGTCCTCAGCTGTATTTTATGAGGCCAGAGCCCATGATTCTTTGTGCTAAGATGTTCCAGCATTTGCTCCTAGTCAATTGTGAGCAAATTTGGCTGATCCTCAGGGACAAGTTAGGAAGGCACCAGAGGAGCATTAGCATTTGGGTGGCTTTGCCTAAGCTCGTCCCAGTGTGTGGGCAAGTTCTGACCCAGGAGAAAGGAACCCTCATCAGACTCCATCTGTCACCTTCAGTCTAGACCTACCAATCTAAAAGTCTTAATTTAAAGAGAAATGCCAGTCAGATAAGGCTAACTTTGAAATTAACTGTGCAACGTATGCACATTTGTGAACTTATTATGTGACTCTCTTTAGCATTTCAATGGGCTATTGCTACTAGCTTAGGTGAAGTTTAATAAATGAATACAGTCTTTGGACTAGTTTTCAGTTTGAGGCTGCTGGCAACTATATAAAAAAACCTCTTACAACAAACGATACAATTCCTCAGTATTATGATCCTATACATCTAGGAACAGCTATTGTGAATGGCAGTGGCTGTCTAAGAATATCTGCATGTTTATTGTTTCCCCCTGAGGAAACAAGCATTGTCTGAAAGGAACGCTCTGTGTCTTGACTATCCCTTGAGAACTATAATTACAGCTATAGAGGAATATACCATACTGACTCTCAAGTAATTGAAAAAGACTGACAGGAAAATGCATTCTATGTCCATTACTCTGGGATCAGATTCTCTGAAAGTTAAAATGCATAGGCAAGGGGCCAATTTAGCCTCAGTTAGAGGACTGAATATACCAACACCAATAGAATTATAGCTCTTCATATTATGCCTGATTTTGGTTCAGTGCCTTCAAACAGAACCAAATTAAGTACTGAAAAAAAAACCACAACAAAACACTGCATTTCCAACATTGTTAATTCTAAATAATAACTGCAGATTTTGGCATATAGCTGAGTGCTTTTTCTGACTAAACAGACCGTATCTCCTGTTCATAGCTTCAACAGAAAAAACAAAGTCCATAGACTTGACAGAGAATCCAAGCTGAATGCATGACTGACTGAAATACACAGACAAATATAAATAGAAGAATTAAAGAAGCTAAATCATGCTTGAAATTTTACAGTAAGTTCATAACAAAAAACCTCAAGATTTTAAGAAAAAATCTCAAGCCACAAAGATCCACTCTTAAAAAAAGAGAGATTTAAGGGAAATGTCAAAATACAAAATACATAGGTGAAGAAAATAATACAGACTACAAGATTACTTCAGATTAGGTTTTCATTACAATGTAAATGAATTAGGAGCATTTACATACATGGTTTTCAGAAATTCTTTCTGTAGGCAATCACGATAAGTTAGTGGTCAGCTCTAAAACCAAAGCAGCCTTAGAATTTACTATAATGGATTAGGATTTTATCCTTGATTCAAGTTAAATTATTTTTATGCTCTAAGTGAATTCCATGAGAGACAAAAGATTTTTGACAAATCCTGTTTCATCATCTCAGTCAACCTCCTCAAAGACATGCAAATAGAGTCAAATATTACATCATCCCACTTTTCCCATTTTTTGTATTTTAAAAAGACAAGTTGTCATTTATTGGTTCAAATAGATAATGGAGTTGATAGAGGACTTTACTAATTAACAGTTAAGGTAGTAATAGTTTAAAAATTTAAATTAAGACAGAATATTTTAGGTATTTCAACAGCTAGAAATGGACTGTCATCCTTAAAAAGAACAGTCTCCAGTATTTTCTAATGCAAATTGAACTTATATATGGGTAGCATCAGGAATCTCATAATCAGCCTCATGAATGACTTTAAGATAAACTAAACAGATTTCTTCAAATGCTAGCAAGAAAATTCCCTAGCACAGTATACAGATATTAATCTTATGTAAGTGTGAACCATTAGGCTTCATTTTCTAATCAGAAGAAAATGATGTCATACTTGGGATGATCTCCTATGTAATTTATCAGTAACTGAACATGCAGCTTCAGTTCAAGAGAACTGAAAATATGCATAGCTATAGCATAACCGTATCAGTAGCTCATTTTGAATGCTTTTAAAAACACCAAAATTGAGGGTGAACTATAAATCAATGAAAATTTAAATATAAAAATGGTCTCAGCATAAAATTCTTCAAGGTTTCAAAGGCCTTAGTATTTCACTTTTATTAGGTTCTACAGAATAATGCAGAGACATGGGTCCATCCCCTTTACATCTCTACTGCTCTAATTTTTAAGTTCTTCACAGGAGGTGAAGAACTTCTTCCATTTTGGAACAAGTAATAAAACAGGAGTAGCTAGAAGTAATGACAGCAAAGGTGATACCAACCATGTTGCCAAGATTTTTAGAGATGTTTAAGGCATCATCTGGTATTGCCAAAATGGGGGGGGGAAGCTATTTACCTTGCTCTGAGATGCTCCATTAGCCATTGCTCTGCTAAAAAATTGTCAGTTCTTCTGAAAGTGAAGACAAATGTAAACATTCAAAACTCTGAGCACAAGAGCTAAATAATGAGTGAGGTCCACATGTGAAACATCTATTTGTGCTTAACAAAGCTAGAATAAACCAAGAAAACTATTCTAAGCATCCTGAAGGACTTCACTAAGAAGGATTAAGAATGACAGTCTGGCAAAGGTCATCAGCATATATGATTGATACGAATTCAGAAAGAGGACCAGTCAGGAAGATTTTTTGCATACCTTGAACCCCCGAACTCACTTAATAATTTTTTTTTTTCTGTACAACATGTCCAAACTGTTTTACCTCCCATACACTAGTGTATTTTCTCTGTTGCCTGACTTAGTGTTTAGGTTACTCCCAATGTCTGACTGATTTAATAGTCATACTTCTCTGACAGCCACAGAGAAGAAATTATCTTTTAAAAGGCAGCTAATATATCCTTCTTTGTTACATCTCTGACCTTTAAGTCTGTTCATGCTAAAAATTGTTTAGCATCATGCTTGTGTATTGCAATATACATGGGGTTGCATTTTGTAAACAACTAGAAATTATTCACTTGTAATTCCATTGAAAATTTAGTATTATTTACTGGGTTCCAGTGCTTTCAACATTTTTTGTACTAATCACAGCTGCACTATATTTTGGCAATGATAAACCACAAACTATATTCTGATACATTTGTAATACTCTGTAGATATGCAATAGATTGAAGACTGGCAGAATAGAATACAATAGAACTGAAAATACAAAATACTTGAGTATCATGTAATCACGCTAGCAAATCTTCACTATTCTCATGAAGACAGGATGAGCAAAAGCTTGATCATGAAAACCTGAACGGCTTAATGACAGCACTTCTCAACTCCCATCATATGATGTTCTAAAAGCAGACTGACCAGCCAGTTCTTCAGAGAAAAATCCTTCTGAGGGCTGGTCCTTTTGAGAAAAAAAATGTTTCATACTATTCCAAAATGAGTCAGACCCAATTTTAGTAAAACTGTGTCTGGTATTCTGTTCATTGGTGACCTTATTTCAAATGAACACCTGCTTTTCCCTTCCATATTCAGTCTCTTCAAGAGATACCTGAAAAAGCTGTGATATCAGCCTCTAATACAAGTTCTTCTCTTTCTGATTGCTCTTTCCGTCCTACTCTTAATACTTTGTGATTTAAGCTACTTCATGGGTAGAACTACTGGGGGGGGAGGGGAAGAAAATCTCACACATACAACCAGTAATTCCCAGGACACAATGTTTTTATATCTTCTTATTATCACAGAACAGTCTCAATGGCATCAATCTGCTGGAAACAGACCTCTTAAATAAGGTGGAATTATACAGTTCCAATTCCAGCAAGGGCTAGCTTCAGTTTCAGTTATGTCTACTTCACGTGCTTCTCAGAAACACTGACTCCTCCTAGTCTTGAGGTCACAGCATTGGTGGGGGAAGAGCAACTGATGTCATCTACCTTGACTTGTGCAAAGCTTTTGACAGTGTCCTGCAGGATATCCTGGTCTTAAAATTGGAAGGATAAGGACTTGATGGATGGACCACTCAGTGAATAAAGAATTGGCCAGATGGTGGCACTCAGAGAGTAGTGATCAAGAGCTCAATGTCCAGATGGAGACCTGTGACAAGTGGTGTTCCCCAGGGGCTGGTGCTGTTTAACATCTTTGTCAGCGACATGGACAGTGACACTGAGTGCACCCTCAGCAAGTTTGCTGATGACACCAAGCTGTGTGGTGTGGTTGACACACTAGAGGTGGGTCCATAACAACCTCATGAAGTTTAACAAGGTCAAGTGCATGGTCCTGCATGTGGGTTGGAACAAACCCAAGCACAGATATAGGTTGGGCAGAAAATGGATTGAGAACAGCGCTAAGGAGAAGGACCTGGAAGTATAGGTCAATGGGAAGCTCAACATGAGCTGGCAATGTGTGCTTGCAGCCCAGAAAGAAAACCATGTCCTGGGCTGCATCAAAAGAAGTATGGCCAGCTGGTCAAGGTGATTCTCCCCCTTTGCTCTCATGAGACCCCACCTGGCGTACTATGTCCAGTTCTGGAGCACTAAACACATGGAGCTGCTGAAGCAAGTCCAGAGGAGGCCCACTAAGATGAACCGAGAGCTGGAGCAACTCTCTTAGGAAGACAGGCTGAGAGAGTGGGGTTGTTCAGCCTGGAGAAGAAGAGGCTCCAGGGACACTTTATAGTGGCCTTCCAGTACCTGAAGGGGCCTACAGGAAAGCTGTGGAGGGACTTTCTACAAGGGCTTGTAGTGATGGTTTTAAGCTGGAAGAGGGTAGATTTAGGTTAGACATTAGGAAGAAATTATTTAGTGTGAGGGTGGTGAGACACTGGAACAGATTGTCTAGGGCAGTTGTGGATGCCCCTCCCTGGAAGTGTTCAAGGCCAGGTAGGACAGGGCTTTGAGCAACCTGGTCGAGTAGAAGGTGTCCCTGCACATGCAGTGGGGTTGGAACTAGATGCTCTTAAAGGTCCCTTCCAACCCAAACCATTCTATGATTTTATGTTTCTATGATTCTATGATTCTTCCAAAATTTTTCATTCATGTAAAGTGCCTAATTTTAGCTTTCTTTTTCATCCAGTTTGCTTCTTCTGCCATAAGAGGAATTAGCATGTTAGTTAGCACACTACATCCTTTACACTTCTATTTGCACAAGTAAAATTTCCTCTACACATAATGTGTTATAAGACTAATTCTCTCACATTAGCATAAGGCAACAATGTATTTTCCTTGAATTTGAAAAAGTCTTCTAATAGATAAATTCAGATGGATACCTAATGTACCCCTCACATTTCATGTTGTTGCAAGAGTCCAATACCATAAAGCAACCTCTGAACCTTCAAAAATTTACCAGTTACCAGCCCTGTTTCACAGAATCACAGAATGTTTGAGGTTGGAAGGGATCTCTGGAGATCGTCTGGTCCAAATTCCTTGTTGGAGGAGGGCCACCTAGAGCTGGTTGCCCAGCACCATGCTGAGATGACTTTTTAATATCTTGAAGGATGGAGACTCCCAGCCTCCCTGGGCAACATGTGCCAGTGCTTGGTCACCCTCACAGTGTAAAAATGTTTTCCCAGATTCAGGAGGAACCTCCTGGGTTTCAGTTTGTCCCCACTATCTCTTGTCCTGTCACTGGGCACCTCTGAAAAGAGCCTGGCTTCCTCTTCTTTGCGCTCTTCCTTCTGTTATTTACATACATTGTACATTAGTATGATCCACTTGGAGCCTTATTTTCTCCCGGATTAACAGTTCCAGCTCTCTGAGCTTTTCCTCATAGGAGACATGCTCAAGTTCCTTAATCATCTTAGTGGCACTTTGCTAGACTCTATGTTCATATCTCTCTTGTACTGAGGAGCCCAGAACTGGATATATTACTTCAGATGTGGCCTTAACAGTGCTTGGATAATATCTAATGCAACAGAATCTATCTTCAAGACTAAGGATTCTGAATGGTATGGCAAACCAATAAAACAGTAAGTTAAGTATCCAACTTGCAATGTCAATGTATTCCCACTTAGGCTAGGAATCAGTCCTGAACTTCAAATTTACAGCACTTCTGCTGTGTAAGTTTATTTCAGTCATGCATCATGTTATGCTCACAGCACTATAACACAACAGTATTGCAACCAAGTTATTTTATCATTTGGGCATTCTCAGTATCAACCATCAAATCAGAACTGTGTCAGTGGCACAATGGTGGTTCACAAGAAAATACACGTCCTTCATGATACTTTTTTTTTTTTTCATTTTTTACTTTGTATTGCCCTTTTTATATCAGTAAGAGTAAGCAAACTCTTCAATGAGAGGCATTGGTTTTAGCTAAGGTACACTTTTACACCAAAGAATTCTTCACAACATACTATTTTGGACAGCTTGGAAGCAGCTCACACAAGTTACGAGTGGAGTCCTAAAAATAATAGTCCTTCTATTTCACTATGAATTAAGTTACAAATTTGTCATGAAACATTTAGCAGTCTTTATTTTCTCTATATTTACCTATAAAAATATTTTTGTGTTACTTTTGAGTAGGTTTTCTCTGCATACCCATTACACATGCAAACATTTATCTGATTCTCTCTTCCTCTTCCCCTCCATAAATATAAGTAACTTAGCATAAAGATATACATATATATATATATAAAATATACATGTGTGTTTTCTAGAACATTGTAGTTTACAACCAGTAGCTTAACTGATCTTAGTGCAGCCATAATAGCTCACATCAACTCGGAATCTGGTCCCGCTTTCCCAGACATGCTTTTTTCATTCAGCAGTGCTTTTGGACACACTAGGATCAAATTCCCTGAAAACAGCCAGATTTAGAACCAGCACAACACAGGAACAATGAGCAAGCTTTCCTGTTTGTCCTTGCTTGCTCTCCCCTTCACAATATCCTTGACCTAAAATAACCACTCCTAGGCATGAGATTGTAAAGTAGTCTCAGTGCTCATTCAGCTTTCCTTTTATTGTTGTCTGTAAGCTAATTAATGCACACACATTTTTACCTATACAGCAGACATTGAATTGAACCAATATGAAGTTGATAGTATATGTTCAGCAGAAACAGCTAAACAGAAATTTGTTTTAAACATCTTTTCAAAACAGTTTTCTATACTAATTTATTCTGATGTATTTTGTTATACACTCAATTCATACTCAGGCATATTCACATTAAAATTCTAATTTGAATTAAGATTCTAAGGGCTGTCTTCCAGTCATCTGTAAGAACTCAGAGAAGACAACCACAGATAGCCTAAAGAAGTTGGTTTCTATGCCACAACCTAAATTTTTTTGGTGTATATTATACCTCAGTATGGAAAGCACAGGAAGCAACTATTAAAGTTGTTTTGTTTTTTTTTTGTTAGTGGTGATGATGATGGGGAGATCATTTAAAGAGAGAGGAAAAATCAGTCACATACAAACAAGAGATACTCAGCCCAAAGGAAATAACAAATCATCACTTTTTCAAACTACTTAAAGGTGTTTGCTAATTTGGTAGCAATCTGTTGTGAAGTCAAGCTGTAAATAAATTCTTTTGTGTTATACTTGTATGCACAGAATGTTAATCAGTTCAGAGGCTCAGACATTCATGTTCCTCAGAATTATAATAGAAAAGCTCTCTAACATATCTATAAATGGAAATACTCTGAAGGAATTGTAGAGAGCACTTTGTCTCATTTTTATGTACAGAACTTTACCAATCACATGCAAATAGGAAAAATAAAATGGAAAGCTTAAGCACTTGGCTAATTATACAGCAGTGCCAAAACTATATGGACATTGTTTTGTTACATTCCGTGTACCTACACATAACTGGAATCCAGCAGCTCAGGAGATGTGATCTACTTCTATGCACTTGGATTACCAAGTGGTGCACTTTCTGTCACAATGTTCCTGTTCAGAATTTATCAGGTATATTAATACTTCAGTGAACTCATAGTTATTGTAAGAAAAAAAAAAAAGAATAAGGATTTCAAAGCTGACTTCTTTGACCACCCTTCAGTTCTAGGAAAAATCACTTCTTATACCATTTATCATCACATTACAAGCAAATCTTCTCATGAGAATAGTTTCTATATCCCAGATGCAAAATTATAGACTCAGATACATGGCATGCATCAGTGAGTAGCTTAAACAATCCACTTTTTTGCTGCTATTTTTAATACATGCAGATATTAAACAGGCAACTGAAATAAGTTCAGCTCTGATCCTCTCAACACATCGAATTCCTTGTCTTGTTTTGTATGTGAGCAAATCAAAGACCTTGTGAATGGCTTTTATGAGATAACTGATTATTTCTTTAAGGTTTATACTTGCCACATACATGCAACCGTTTGTTTTAGCACCCTGTTTAGCATATCTGTCAATCTTATTCCCAATTTTGACTTCAGAAGAAGACCATGCACTCCTATTTCAGAAGAAGGGGTCAAGAATGAGATTGCTTTTTTTAACTTAGATTTTCTTGAGGGTTGGATGGGTGAAATTGGTAAGCTACGCAGAGAAAATCCGTCTTTTATAGAACTTAATACATAAGGCAAATAGTAGCACAAAAAGATACACGAGAGATGTGCCTTGGAATGTGCTACCTCTTCAAGAATCATGAAGAAATGTGAAAATAATGAAAAGTTATCTCTTGCCAGGTGAAAGGGATGCACAGCAAGAGGTCAGGACAAAGGGTTTCTTTAACTCCAAAAATACATGCTGGGGGGCAGAAGTTACTCTAAACAGCATTCATTTGCATATTATAGCTTTTCTAAATGCCTTTATCTTGGCAAATCCTAATGCAAATCACCTTACCAACTGTATTTTCATAGCACTGTCTCTGTCTTCTGTAGATTGCAGACTATAAGGTCACCCAGGTCTGTAAATAGTCTCAATCAAATGAATGCACTTGGAGGATAAATCACCTTATAGGTAAAGAAAGCCCTTTGTGCTCCTGTGTAATTCCTCAGTGGTGCTTCAGATTGTGCAAATAAAAAGACATCTAGCATAAACATGGGTACTTTAATTTTTCCTGTAACTGAATCTAGGGCAGGCAGACATTCCTTCCTCTCTGGAGCTACATACTCGGATATTTAACAGCAGGTCACTCTGGTGCTGCAGGTCACTTCATGCTAGCCCCTCAGCTGCCACAGGGAAATAACATCTTTGTATGACCAAATTTGTGATGAAATTCAAAAAGATCCTGACAGGCTGAAAAAGTCCTGCTCACTCCATGACAGTGGAGCTATTACCTTCACTTTGCTTGTAGAAAAGGAAGAGAAGAAGGAAAAAGCTGGCATATTCCCTAAGGCATTCACGCAGGTAAATTTTCAGCCAGCTGCCTCCTATCAACTGTGTTACATCCACGTTACATCTTAAAACAGGTCAATTTTGGTACACTACAATATAAACAGTGACGGAATCAAGACTTCAGGGTTTCCTAGTGTAGGCATCCTTTAAGAGTCAGATTGCAGCAGGACGTATCATGTGTCAGTTTAGAGGGGATAGACAGGTATGTGCCTTAGTCCTTTTTAGTGACCTTGCTGTGAGAACACAGGGGTTCTGCCATAGCAGAAGATTAAGCATTTGAGGCAGGATAAAACTATCTTATCCTTAAACAAATGTCCCTTTCAAAAGCTTAATACAAAGCAGGTCCAGAAAGTCTGCAGCTATAATGATTTCATGTTTTGCTGATCCCAGCCTTTTCTACTGAAAGACTTTTTATTGGTCCCTAGTGGAAAGTTGAGCTCAGCATTTAAATGCAAGTCCATCTTTTTAACATGTCTTCAGCAGCCCAGTAACTCTCAGTGATACTGAGAATTTATAAATACTTATGTTATGGATACATATATACATATACACCTCTGAAATATATCACACTTTTTTATGGTTGATGACTGTACATTCAGACTTTTTTTTTTGCAAAAGAATTATAATTTCTGTTAACTTTTTCTCTCCTTTTCTCTATTAATGAAGATGCCAAACCACTGCCTCACAAGATAGTTGTTCCTGTTTGAAACACCTCTTTTCACAGACAGTTAGGGACCAATTACAGACCTTTCCCATCTTGTTCTAATTTCTATACCCAACATACATACCTTCCTCTCCTAGGTAACAGAGATGCTACAAGTGTCATGGGGAACATAAGGCAAACACACTATGTCCTTTCTAGCTTTGTATGAGTAATCCTTATCACCTATTTTAATGTGATAGATATTTTTTACTGTAAAGTTAACTAGAACCCTTATGAAAGAAAAGCAAAAATCTGAAACATATGCATCTAACTTGTGCAACTTTTATGTCATATAGCTGTTATTTTCTTCCTCTTTTCCCTTCTGCAGAAACAACAAACAGCAAAACTCTTCTTGGTAAAAGGCTAACAAGACTTTTTCTTGTGCTGTGCATCCTGCTGGTTACACCATTTAATACTAATGAAATTTTCGTTGGGAGGCCTTCTGGAAAAGCTGATCGGTGCAAAAGGTTTCATGTTCTAAGGTTAAAAGGGCCACTAGCCTGCTCATTCAGCTCCTTCTCTTACTTTGTCATTTTGAGAAACCTGACTTAATCAATCTCAGCCTCCCTAAACACAGTATACGAGACAGGCAGACTCACTTGGTACTTCTGTATCTGCACATTGCAATTTTACTTCCCACTGTGTCAGTGAAGCAATGCGTGACCTTGTCAAACCTCATCAAGTAGTGAACGTGAAGATCAGGATCCTCAGCCAGAGGTCTTATAACCTTAAAGTCCTGACTTTGAACAAAGTCCTCCACACCTCCATTTGGAGCAGCATATATTGCAGTGTCAACGCATGGAAATTTTTCTTGGCTTATTTTAGCCCAGGCTTCACTTGATTCTCTAAGAATCTCTGTGCATTTCCCTGACCTTTCAGTCAGTATATGCCTTCTTTTTCATCTGATGCCTGATACATCTGCCAAATTTCTAGAAGATTTTGTTCAGAGTTTACTGTCAAGAGCTCCCTGAGTCTCTTAGTTCTTCCATGTTCTTTACTTATGGCTGAACACAGGGCATTTAATCTCTTAGCTTTGATTTTTGAGATTTGTAAAACAGGGAAGATAATCTTTAGCACCTGCCATTAAAAAAGTCTATATTTATAATTGATAACCAGAATGTACAATCCAAGGTGTAACACTTGGGCCTTCAACTTAACTTCCCTCAAAATCAATGCAAAGTTCTCACTGACTCAAGGAGAGCAGCATGTAGCCTTTGCTTCTTTATGAACCCAGAAATTCTGTGATAACTGAGATATTAAAGCCTTCCTAGTCATTGGCTTTTAAATAGACTTTCAGTAACAATGATGACTTAACACCACTGCTTTCTCAGAAAAAGAACCAGGATAATTAATTCAATTTTATCTGAGAGGTAAACTGTAGGAGTTGTACCTTATTGCATGTGTAAAAGTTGATCCTGTTCACACTGCAGTCACTGAGAGCGACGATTGGCTTCAATGCAATAGGATAAGATTTTTATTAAGTCTTGTGTTATGCCACAAGTTAAATGATTGGAAGGGTTTCAGTCTAGTGTAATACCAGTCTGCCCTAAACACAGCATGTGTTTTGTTTTTTCGTTAGTTTTTGTTTGTTTGTTTCTTTTGTGGTTGTTTGGGGTTTTTTTGTGGGGTTTTTTGGTTGTCTTTTTTTTGGTTGGTTGGTTTTGTTGTTGTTGTTTTTTGTTTGTTTTCCAAATCAGTGGATATTATTACTTACAATTGCTCACCATAAGCTCACCATTGGATTGGCTTACCAAGCTCACCAAGCTTGGATTTATTTTGTTTGTTTGTTTGTTTTTCTGGTGTTTTGGTTTTGTTTTGTTTTGCTTTTTACAGAGAGCAGAAGCAGAAAAAAAACCCAGCTTTTTTACCCCAGGAGTTTCTAGTCTGGAAACACAACAGAGTCAGAAAAAGAATGCAATATTGTACAATAGCAGTGGGGACTGTTTTGACTTAATTTTAAAGATTTTGTAAGTATCTTTCTGAGGGACTTTATGCTAGTTTGGAAAGTATCTCTCTTCAGGAAGAGTTCAGTCAGAAAAGAAGAATAGGATACAGAGGTCAATAATGGAGGTATTTCAAGGAAGTACACATTAGGACTGACTTAGGTGACTTACAGTACAGCCAGAACATCATGTCAACTCTACAGGTTCAGACAGACCCTCTGTCTTTTTAACCAGGATACAAATGTAAAATATTTGCTGGATAAAATCAAGCATGCTTATAAAAATATGATCTTAGACAAGCTTAAGACCCACATCATGTCACAGAGCTTATAAAGATCCTGAGCCTGCCTCCTTTGACTCTATCACATTCAGAAGAAAAGTGAGCACACCAAATACACAACAGGAATTAACACTCTTTTCCTCTTTGGGCTGAGAGTATCATCACTAGCTAACATCACTAGTATCATCGCTTTGAAGCTAGCTCCAAGCAGACACAGAGGACAGCCCCAGCCAAATTCTCTCCTCCAGTACCAAAATGGAATAATGAATTCCAGGCCTGGCTCTCTCTGAGATTATAAACTGAACAGTACACATCTCACAGCTATGTATCCTCAGAATCTGAAGCTATGCTGTGACATTCAAGCTGCTCTATTGATGAAAAAGAAAAACTAAAGCAATGTCTTTTTCACAAACATACGTATTTTTTCTTTTATTTTACAGTGACAACATAAGGGCAGTCATATTCACAGACATGGACAGGTAAGAGAAGTTTTCAAATCTCTGATTAAATCAAGCCTTTTTCAATGTGAAAAGACCTGAGCATTTTTCTGAAAATATCTTCAGCTGTAAAATGATCGATGTCCCTGCTGAATGGCAAGACATGAAAGCAATCAGAAGGGGGAAGGAGAGGAGGGAAAGACAGAAGGAAGGGTGTTTCTAAATCAACACGAATGTGTGCTTATGCACAAAATAAAAACTTTTTAAATGAGGAATTTAAGAGACATTAATATTTTAGAAGCAGCCATGACTACAAAGAAATATTCAGCAATATATGTTACTAATACTGGTGTCTTGTATAACATAAGATAGGAAAACTGAGAAATGGGTTACCTCTGAAAAAGAAATAGCACTCCACAAAAGAACACAATTAGATTACAGAAAACATCTCAGTGTCTGAAACTGAAGAATACTTTCTCCTCTCAAAACTTAAAAGGTATATACAGAAGATAGAGAGCTATCTGATTGCTATTCATAGTTTTTCTCTCATTGAAGCCTCCTAACAAGTAGTGCACTCAGGTTGCATGCACATTTGTGCCTAAAGAAAAAAAGCTGTGTTTTTTAACAGTGACTATTGTAATTAGACCTGTCAATGCATGCAGAATGGTCAGACAGCACATATTAAGTCTATTAGTTTTAATTCTTCAGGTATGAGCAATTTGTCTCATAACAACTTTTCAGATGCATGTGCTCTGTCCTAGGTCAGTCATGTGTGTTTTGCTCCATAACCAAGTGTCCCTTTTGGGCTTGGTCCTCATTGGAGTTAGTATCCTCAGACTTTGAGTTCTGGATATACATGATTAATCCTAGGGGTTCATTATTGCCTTCCCTGGGGTTTATAAACCTCTGGGTTTTTAATCCCAAAATATCAACCACTATGGAAGTAAGGTACTGCTGAGATTCAGTGTAGCAGGCAGAAAACTTTATTAATATATGTAGCTAATTACTCAGGATGCAGTGCATCTTCTCATACTGTTGTTGAAACATACAGAATGAAAGTTTCTTCCAGCTTCATAAACTAAACAGGAATAGGGCACATACAATCCTTGTCAATTTTAAAACAACTATTGTTGTTCAAGACAACACTGTGGTGTAGTTCCAAGTAGTGGCACTTTGAATGAGGATAGTTCCCAAACTGCAGGACAGTGGTCATCTCAATTTTGGGAAAGAAAGTCATGGATGTGAGATGTGACACAGTGTTTGCCCTCAGAGCTAAAGAACAAGATTTAGCTCTTTTTTTATTTATTTTTATTGGATTTTTTAAAATTTTATTGCTCTCTACAACTGCCTGAAAGGAGGTTGTAGCAAGGTGGGTGCCAGTCTCTTCTCCCAAGTGACAAGAAACAAGACAAAGGGAAATGGCCTTAAGTTGCACCAGGGGAAGTTTAGATTTGATATTAGGAAAAAAAAAACAGTTCACCGAAAGGGTTGTGAAGCATTGGAGCAGGCTGCCCAGGGAAGTGGTGTCACCATCCCTAGAGGTATTTAAAAGAGTTGTACATGTGCCATTTAGGGACATGGTTTAGTGGTGGACTTGGTAGTGTTAGGCTTACTCTTGGACTCAATTATCTTAATGGTCTTTTCTGAATTAAAGGATACCATGATTCTATGATTCTATTCATTAGTCTAGAAACAGACATTGAACAATTTTTTGCATCCTGTGTGGCACTTTAAAATTACAAATGCATGTAAATGTAGGCACATTTACTCAAGTCATTGCATAAATCCTCACTTGTGTCAGTTAAGATGGTGCTGTCCCTTGTCCAAATCTTCAAAATCCATTACACTATATGCTTTACGAAATATTGCAAAAAGTAGCATTTTTTCACATTGAAAACAGAGAACTGCATATTGCCAAAAGAAGAATGAGGGGAAAATGGTATTTATCTTATTTATTTTTGAGAGCAAAGTGACTGACAATTCTAGCCCTAAGTGGAGGAAGAGGTTGAAGTTTAGCAATAAAACTTGTGAAGAATACTGGTGAAGGAATATTTGGGAAAGATCCAGTTCTATTCTAGAAATATTCTAATATTGCTACAATTCACAGTGGAAAAGAGAAAAAATAAATCCCAAAAAAATTAGCACATTTTTTATCAGAAAATCAAAAAAGGACTGTCTTAGTAAAGTTCCTACAAGATATTGTGTCTCAGCTTCCTGACACATACCTTTCCAGATTGTTGCTTTCAAATGACCAGCAAAAAACTGTTTTCTGTAAAAACAGCAAGTCCTTAAATAAGGCTGGTGTACATATTTGTTAGGGCTCCAAATTTTCATGTTTACTTTATTATAAGCCAGTGGAATTTAAAGCTGTAACATTTTTCTTCTATAGCTCTGCAGTTTTGGGAATCAGGTTCATGAAGACCCATGTCCAAGTGTACTTGTATTGATGTGAAATTATTTAAAGAGGCAATATTATTGCCAGCCATATTTTCTTTCTGCACCCATTATCCATCAAGTTCAGCAGCACAGTAACATGGTAAACTGCAGAGAACTGCCAGGCAGATACACATAATTATACCTCTTTCATGCACAGAAAGCACAAATAACATTATTTAAAACAAATGTAAAATATAGCATTTGGATAAAGGATGAAAAATGCCTAAATTAATCAGGTTTGTCTGTACAGTGAGTGCATACCACACCATGTTCTTGGTATTTGTTCTGAACCTCCCTGCAACCTCTCATTAGCAGTCTTAGATATCTATTTTCAACAGGACTAGTGCAGAATAAACCTTATATTTATTCCTAAAATTTAATGTGAGCGTATTTCAGTGGGGTATGGGGGAGAATTAATTTCCATTAATTCTGCCTTTCTTTTTTTCTTTGCCTAACAACTCTTTAATATAAAATGCCTGAACGGCGCAATGAGAAGATCTCTAAGACTCCTACATCCCCAGGGAGTTGTTCAGCCACTAGGATATATAACCAAGCACCTTTGTGTTTGCTGTCCTAAATCAATGAATCTTGAGTCCCTGGGTACAGAAGTGGCCCAGTTTCAATAGAATAAGAACATTTTAAAAGGGCTTGTTTTTTTTTAGGTTATTTTTTTTCCCTCTGTTTCTTGTTCAACATACAGATTGATAGGCATTTTACCCTTCTTCACTTTTTGGTCTTTGATTACTAGAGAGGTGTCAGAGAGTAGCAACTGTTTGAGTGCTAAAGCACTGACTCACAAGATTGAAATTCAAGTCTTTGCTCTGAAACAGACTTCCACATGTTACCCTGAGCAAGCCATAGAAGCAGTGCATGCCTCAGTTCTTAACTGTAAAATGGAAAACAGAAAAATCTTTAAAACCATGCTACATAATATAGTATAGTACATGATATAGTACATTGCAGAATCTGAAAGGCAATCATATCCTATGGCAACAGCAGCTATATTCACACTGTAAATATAAATTAAGCCTAGTTAATCCTAGAGAGAGGGACATATTTTTCACAGAAGTGTCACAGATTCCAATCAGCTCTAATACCAATTGACTATAAGTCACTTGTGATCCTTCTATTGGCATCAGTCTGCTTTAGGCTAAGCTCTTTCACAACCTTGTGATATTTGTGCTTCCAGTACTGAAGGTATTTCAATTAATTTTAAAAGTTCACTGACATTTTTTCAACAATAAATAATTCTATCCACTTCTGTGAAACCCTTTTTCCAACACTTCAATTTTTGGCATAAACAACCTTCTCCCTTCTCAGTACTGAATAAAATATAGAATGGAAAGTAAAATTATATAGAAAAAAAGAAATGGTGATGCCAGTGAGAGCTGCAAAAATGCAACATTGATAAAAACTTCCAGAACAGCAAAAAAGTGTGAAAGATGAAAAAAAAAAAAAGGCAAAAAACACTCTTGCATACTGGAGTGGAAGTTGGATAGCACTTGGGTAGCTACTAATCAAATATTCACTGTTGAGCAAAAGAAGAAACTCATTGTAGAAAGAAAACTGAAGGTACACGGGAGAGAAAGGGAGCATGTTTGAAACAGGAAAAAGAGTCAGAGGAGGAGAACACTGTACGTGCTAAAAGTTTGCAAGATTTGCCACGTGACACATAGACACATGGTGAGTGAGATGTTCCTTTACTGCTCAGTTCCACCAGTTTTCACTGACTTCAACAAAACTTCACCTCATGCCTTGAATCTTCCTGTCATAAGATTCTTAATTGCAACTCCCATTTTTATTTTTATCTTTTACATTCAAGGTTTTCTAGCTGTCTTGCTTCTTTGTTCATAGGTGTTTCCTTATGATCACAACAGTTACAATTCCCTGTGGAATGTCAAGTTTGTCAGTGTATTATGGAGTACAGTTTTGAGCCCCACTAAAGGCCTCTAACCTTTTCCAAATGAGCCCTGTTTCTCATAGGTAGAATACTACCTTGAGCTTCTTGAGCCAAGTTGTTCAGTGTTGCTGAGCTGCATTAGTTTTTGGGGCACAGATGGCTTTATCAAATCAGGAAGCAATGTATGCTATAGAAAAATGCCACCATTCACTGTGTCAGTAGGTCACAAGAGCTCCTCTTTATAAAAAGCCCAATGAATTCAGGCGCATTGCTCAAGTCTTTCCTGCACCGTTCCTGCTCCACATTCATCACAAACCAGTCCTGAGAGGTCCCAGTGCTGCCCCACAGAAGAAACACACTCCCTTTCTTTCTTCACCTGCTAAAAAAGCAGCTGAAAATGTACAAAGCAGCCCCTGAAGGCAGCCAGGGCTGGTGGGATGCCCAGCACTGTGGTGTCAGCCCAGCAGGACACCTGGGTTCAGGTTCATCTCATCAGCATTCTGCTGCAGAGAATGTGCTAGCAAGGGAGGGTATGCAGACTGTCAGATTGGTCCACAATGCTCCCTACCTGGTGGCAGCCCTCTTTGTGGAATAAAAGATATGTACAAAAACAAGAATGTGTATAACAATGAGTACATTTTTATATTTAATTATTTATGAAGTATTTCATTTCTAGGGAAAGAAAAGATACATTCAGATGGCCCCAAAACACATCTGTTCTCATATTGCTCTAAAACTTATGACCAAGGCAAAGATTAAAGCTTCATATAGTAAAGCTTCATATAGTTTGGCAGGAAAAAAAATAATTAAAATAACAGATTCTTTCTATTTTAATTTTCTATGTGATTTTATATTTCACTTTGTATGTGAATAATGCTATAATTACTTTATTGAAGACAAAAATTGGTGCTGGCAACTTTGTTCTTTATCTGTGTATTTTTAAAAGCTTCTAAAATACCACCATTACAGGATTCTACTCTCTCATGGCCTAATTCCTCTTCCAGCTCTGAATATTGCCATATCAGGATCTAGAAGGCTGAGAGACATGTTTTTCTGCAGATGGCATGAGAGAAAAATTAAGACATGACGTAGAGAAAGATGTTAAGTAGCAACAGACTAATGGAGAACATTTTGTCCTACTTCTGAGGAGCACATCAGGAACAGCTTGTTTTTATAGTGGATCTGAAGTATAATCACTGGCACTATATGACTGCTGTAAGCATTGCTCTGCACTAATCACTACCATATTCTTGTGAGTTTTGCTGAGCAGTTTGTAAAAGATACATTGCATTCCCATTTTTTGGCACTTATCTTTAAAATTAATCAGACATACCAAAAACTCTAGACAAGAAATAATGATTAAGTTGTACCTTTCAGCATTCTTGATAAGTTTCAGAGATTTATTGCTTTTCATTTTCACTAGTTGCAAATAATCAAAACACTGACTAAATCTGTCAAGAATCAAAACATTGACTAAATCTATGTATGGATTTTTTTCTAGGTAACTCACAATAACAAAATAGTGGTAGTAAGAGATGTCTTTGATGCAAAGGCACCAAAGCCTGGAAGCACCTGTTTCTAAAACTGCAGCATTCATCTATTTTTGCCTTAGTAAGGGCCAAGCATTTTAAAGAACGGGTTTGTAAAATTATATTCACAAATTTCTATTCAGATATTGATCCAATATCCATACAGAGTAACTGCAAACACAAACCATGAGAAATCTATTTAAAGTCTCTTCTAAGAATACCACTTTCCTTCAGATTTGCCATCTCAGCTTTAAGGAGTAAAATAGAAAATCCACAAAACCATATATTAACTGTCTATCTAATACTCCTCCTGGCAAAGAAGCAAAGACAGAAAGAGAAAAAACGAAACAACAAACCTGCAAGTAACACTTGCTAGTCCTGTTACTGAACAATAGACTGAGAAGTCCTCATTTAGTATTTACAGAGTTAAAACATGCAAGCTATGCAAAATCAGTTTGCATACATCAAACAGGGATACGCTGTGTAAGTATGTCTGAAGGGTTGGGGGATTGTCTAATCTGCTAAGCTTCTGGACCTGCTAAATGTGAACTGGCTCTTTCAAAATATGAGCAGAAGCAAATATTTATGAAATAAGTAAGTATTGATCTAACCACTGTTTTTCCATCTGAGAAAACTGGCCATTAGGAGTGAGTCTAATTGAGAGGGCAGTTTTGCTTCTACAGATCAGTATCTAACTGTGGATTAATCCTAGTACAAAGAGTTGTTTCCATCAAGTTGATTTTCAAAATGGGGAAAGAAACCTAATTATTTATTTAGCAAAGCATTCAGGGTCCCTTGTGTTCTGTCTATTGTCTCTTTTTGCTATGTATGGATTTGGATTTTGTGAAGAGAGGTGAGGAAAGAGTCCCCTCTAGGATACAGGCAGTTTATTCTCTTTTTTGCAGAGGATCATCTACAAGCTCAACACTTGAGAGAAAGCTACCCACAGCCACTTGGGATCTTTTCAATACTGCTCCTAGACTATCTAGATTTTTTCACAATGTCTTTTTCATCTATACCAGATTTCCCTTAGACAAACAAACAAAAAAAGTCAGAAAAATATTTCTGGGTGCTTTTTTCCTTTCTCCTCTCCTTAACTGGGGGAAATATCCTTCACTGTTTCAGCAGTCAAAGAGTGAAACATTTCACAACACCTGAGTATAAATATGAAAGCATAAATAATGGCATATGTCTGTATTGTATACACTTCTATCTATATTCTGTATAGATATTACATTATCTCTATATAGATATGCATGTGTATATATTTGTTTTCAAGAATGTAAAGAACAAGATTTCATTTCATTGTTCAAATAATACGTAGTAGCTGAAACAGCCATCAAGATCCTCTAGCCTTTAGCCAACTATAGGTGAAAGTTTATTTGTATTAGCGACTACAGCAGCCTAAGTAAAGGGCACCCTTGGGGTTTGGCTTGTGTAAGTGGGGCTGTTGGTGATGACGGCACAGCGGGCCTGGCTCTCGTGGCAGAGGATGCTTCTGGGTCCTTTCCTGCACACTCCCATGGGCTGCAGGGTGGCAGGTTGGTATAACAAAGGAGTTTATTTCCCAGTGGTGTTATGGGAAAGGTAAAGATGCTTGCACTCCCTTAAGAAATGGTTTTCATCAATTCAAAAACATTATCTGTGGGCAGATTGTTCCTCTAACACATGAAGAAAGCTCTCCCTCCCTGAACAGGGAGTGTTAGGGATAAATGCTGAGTATGTGTGTGTGTGTGTGTGTATAACATCCACCTTCTTAAATTTTAATTGAGCTCACACATAAGTTTCTCCCGTGATGGTGTAAATGTCGGAAATACAAAGCATGCAGACACACCTCCCAGCAAATGAAATGTGTCAGCAAGTGCTGTAATCAATAACAATATAATATTCTTTCCTAAATAATGGTACAGCAGCAGAAATGTGTAAGACAGTGATGAATTATTCAGCAGGTCTGCCTTGCTGCTACATTGCTCCTTCCATGCTTTAAGCTTTCCTACAGCTGAAACACCTGGCACAGCACTCTCTGACTTCATCTTTTTCTGAATACCTAAATATCTTTCTTCCTCTTATAAAAATTAAGTTGCCTAAGTGCCTAAAGCTTTGAACAGTCTTCAGTGGCAAAATTGTGTGATGTCTTGAAGTTTTAAAGTGCCTTATTTCTACTAGCTTCACATAGAGATTTGCTAAGTATGTGAGCAGGCAGCTGCATATTAAATATTTCAAAAAGTAAATGCTTCAGACTATGGAGAATTTATTTCACTAGGGGGTGTCTGACATTCTGGACAAAGTATTCATTAAAAGACACAAGGCAGAGGTATTCAACTGGTTAAAAGGAAAGCCCTGGTTTTGAAATGTGCATTTATGTTGAATGGTTTACTACTCCCATGGAGCTAGAGTTGGTGTAAGACACTGTTTGCCATTAGCTAGACCATGGTATGTACTGATTTAGTTTTGTAAAATAATGCTGCAAGATAATTTTCAGTCACCTAATGCTCTAAAAATACATATATGTTTTAAGTATATGTCTTACAGCATATAACTGAATATAGATTATCATATGACCTTTCTACACTGAACAAGCATTATAAAAGTTGAGGTATACATGCAGAGCTATGGTTTACAGAAGGAAGCCAATTTCTGCAAGATGAACAGAAAAAAATGTTTTTTTTACACTCAGAAAGAAAAGTTAATTTTGTTTCTGTTGTTTTTATTTAAGCTATTCTGGAAATTACTTAAATCGTTTTTTTGGGTATCAACACATTTATATCTAGAGATGTTCATCTAATCTGTCATTCTGCTAGGGATGGTGAGATACATCTTAACATATTACATGTACTGTACGCAGCTCACTTTTAAATGCCACAAGCAATACGAATCCGTCATCTCTCTCTGGGAAGCTGCCTGATTCTGTAATACAGCTTACCACTAAGTACTTTCTCTGATGCTCAAGATATATTTCTCCTTCTCATTACTTTGTGTTAACTCCCTCTGCCCCTGCTATCAAATAAAGGAGGTCTGTCTCCTACCTGTACTAACTGCTAACTGCTCTGAATGGAGCAGCAAGAAATAAATAACCCCCCACCTCAGAAGGTCAACTCCGTGATCTCCCTGCTGTCATGCTCTTCCTTCGACACTCACTGCTGTCCACTGTCAGAACCAGGACCTTTGTTGTGACCCCAGAAGGTTGTTTTCTTCTTCTAGGAGACACTGCTTGATTGTTACTGAAATACCTCAGCTCTTGGGGAGGAATATGATGGTTTTAAACTGGCAGCACATTAACTTGTGAGCTCTTGCATAAGAAAGGTTTGTAACAACAGTTTCACATGCAGCTAAAACTGCTCAGTGCCACATGCGTCTCAGCAGCTTACCTCGAGCTCATGGTGCAGCCATCAAACAGCATTGCCGCCAAGGAGCAGAAAGAATGCATGTGGAGTAAGGTCACATGGTTTCGACCTAGATTTCAGCCAGCAGTAGACTGCATCAGAAAATAAAAACTGGGAGGTACATCAGTGCCCTTGACAAAAAGGCTACAGGTCTAAGTGAATGAGGAAAATAAGGTGCAGCCTTGGTTTTGTAGTGGTCTGTGCGTAGCGGGAGGATGGAAACTGACCGTGCATTCGTTTGTCTACAGCATTCTCCTCTGATAATGCACTCAGGAAAAAACAACTCCTATGTCAAACAAACTGCTGCTGGGAGCAGAGAAAATAGCTATCTGACTCATGACCACTGAAACAGAAAATCTTTGTTATAACAACCCATTACATTTTAAAGGCAAAGTTTGGAAAAATTGGCTGGGAAATCTATGCAAAAATACTTATGCACAAACTATATTTTCCTACCAGAAGCCTTTATTTTCCCCCTCTGATCCCGGAAGCTAAGAGACACGACCTGTTTAGTTACTGTAATCATTAGAATTGGTTAACAAAAAAGCAATTTTCTTAGAGTGGTTTTATCTTTGGCAAATGGAAATTAAATTAACCAAAGATTTTCACAAAGGCAGTTACTCTAGCAACTCCAGAACATGAAGGGGAAACAAAATGCATTAAAAATAAATAAATACATGAAGAACATAATTGTCCCTGCATGTATCAAACGGAATGAGCAAAAAATATCAGTTAATTTTCCATAAATCTTACATATCCTCAAGACAAAACAAAATTCTTGTTTCTGTTACATAGAGGAGTACAATTTACTATGGAAAACAATGACAAGGCCACATATGAAAATATATTGTAAACTGTTATCTACAATTCTTCAGCGAAATGATAAATCAATAATCTCAGGTGACAATTCAGATCTATTACAACTATAATCTGTGTTTATCCAAACACTTCTAATCTTAAATCACCACAACTACTGCTTCACTTCTTCAAGTTCCAGTGGACTTTGTACATTAAATAAGCCTCATAAAACAAAGTTACAATCTGCCAACTGAAAATGGTACAATGAAATGTTCTAATCTTATTTTATAGGGCCTTGCCAGTGTCTGCAATAGCTCAGTGTAACTATCCTATTTGCACTACAGCATCTTCATAGAAAAGATCTCATTCATTTTAATTTCTTATATTATTTAATGTATTAGAAGCATTGAATTGTAAGTTTCCCTATCTCAAAATTACCAATGATAGTTTCTCCTGTGAAACTTTCACAGAAATTTTCATGAGTACAAGTGTGTATAAGGCAATAGAAGTTGATGTCCAAAATATTTCCTGAATACTGATGCTTGGCCAGTACAGCTGATGAACAGAAACCAAACTTCAAATTACCTACTTCAGATGGGTATCCAGAGTAAAATCTAGTTCTCATTCCTGTCCTTGAAACAGGCAGATCCTGTTAACACCAATAAGAATTTGATTAAAAACCAGAAAGCATTTGCATGAAAAAACCCCCACAAACCCTTGTGTACCTGGACAAATGAGGGAACCGATCACTTGCAATGTGTCTTACCACATGAAGGAGACCTTGTAATAGGTGTCCAGACAGAAAGCACATTGAGATGGGAATGTGTTGGATGGGAAGCTTTATTCGAAACAGAGAAGCCAACCAGGACTTAAAATAATGTTTTTAAAACTGGAATACAAAAACAGGTGAGAACTTCAAATATCCAAAAAACCCCCCAAAAAAAACACCCCATGGCAAAAAGATGATGATGTCTGCTCCCTCCTAAAGTAACAGCAAGGGTTTCCAGTGTGGAAGCCCTGTACTTCGTGCTCCTCTTTCCAGCTCTTTGGTAGTTAGGCAAGACTTCCTTTGTACATATATCACACCAAGCAGAAACATTTCTAAATTAGCCAGGCTCATAAAATTATAGCTTTGCTAGTGGGTTTTAGGAATTAAGTGACATATAACCCAAACTTCAGCAGAGTTCAAAGCTTTTCTTTATGCATACTGCTGAGACACCTGTCCTAACAAAAAACAAATAAAATATATGTGTTTGATTTTTAAAAATAATCTTATAAGTAACTGAATAGGGTTATGGAGGCATGTGTTCATTTTCTACTATAGCTACACATTTTTTAATTCATCTTGGCCAAATCACTTAATCTGGCATGTTTGCCAGCTCAGAGGAAAGGGCAACAACTTTGTATTTCACAGAAGATAGAGACAAAAACTAAATTCAAACTGTTGTGCTGAGATAGTACAGTGATAAGGGCAACAATCTGTTCTAACCACATCTCCAAGATGGGACACCCATTCCTCACCACCAGAGCTCAGCCTCTGGAAGGTCCTTTATTAAGATACAGATCTAGGTGATACAGTCTCTTTCTTACACAGGGTAAGTGAACCCAGGAGTCCAGTGATACACAGAAAACTACTTTGTCTTGAGGTTAATTTAAAAAGCAATAAAACAATTAACTAAAAAAATTCTAATTTTCCTGAACAATTTTTTTTTTTTTCTTGAGGCAGGAAAAACAAAATCTGAAAATATGTGTAAAAATAGGGGGTTGTTTTATGTACTTTGAAGTATGTTTTTTCCACATGCATTAAATTCTTCTTTAGCTTACAAGTACCCACGCACAGACGCTCTTAGACTCTTCAAAGCACATTTTTAAAAAAGATACACTAGTTCTAAACTGGCATTATCATTAAAAAAATCAGTAAAATTACTTTTAAAATAATTTTATTTTTCACTATAATTTTTCATACACAATTTAATTGTGTATTTCATCTGATATGATATACAAATATGCTTAATGCAATTTGTATTGCAGCAGTTCACATTACCTAGATTCCAAAACAGGAAAATAGTTCCTGAAATGTATACTGTTAAATGGAGAGGAAATAAGGTCTAGGAACATCTTTGGACACAATTCAGCCAATTCAGAAACATTTCAAAAGCTCTTTGTGGTTCACCTCATAAAGCTTCTGCCTCTGGTTCACAAGACTTCTGCTTCAGAAGTCTCCAAGTAAGATCCATGATGCATGCACAGAAAGAGACACAACTCTTTGTATAAAGGGCTGTATTTTACAGCACCCACAGAACAAGATTTTAACATAATATGGAGCCTTTTGGCAGTACTACAGTAAAAATCTACATTCACCATCCCACTATGGATAAGTTTAATCTTGCATAATATTATGACAAGACACTTATGTTATAAATTGGGATTGCCACTAAACTTCCCTGTATAGAAAAAAAAACCAACAACCCAGGAATCCCTGAACAAACGATTCACCTAGTTTATTTTGCCTGTCTGGTTTAGGATGGATGATGCTTTGGAAGTGCCTCTGACCACTGACTGCATTCTGGTGGCCTCCATGTTACTAATGTAGGCAACTCCATGAATTAGGATAGTTGCCAGCCAGCATCTGTACACCGTCTGTCCCAAAGCAAACAGGAAAAATTATCGTATAACTTCTTCCTTTCTCACATCTTAACTACTGAAACACCATTCCCCCTTGTATCCACAACTGCACTCTTGGCATACTAGCTGTCACACAAAATATGTATGCAAAAGATAATTGTCTTGGTGTGAGGCTTTCACCATTTTCCTTGCTTTATGGTTCTTTTAAATGTTGTCTTATTTGCACTATTTATTTTCCCATACAAATTACAGTTTTCTAATATTCAAGAACTTTCACAGCTGGCCTTCCACTTTTCCATCAGTTTTTCTTCCATACTGAGAGGTTGACCTCTGTCTCTGATGAGCCTATGAGCTTCTGTATTCTGTTCACTTTCAAACAAATATCTCTCTGTAAGTGTATCAAGCTTCTTGAAATGCCTCCTGGCAACCCACTTGAAAAGCTAATTCATTCTTATTTTTTATTTTTTCACTTATAATTGCCTATTATCACAAAATAACTTCTTGGTTTTTTCTGTCTTTTGCTGTCCCTTTTATTTTATCTGTATTTTAATTCTGTATTATATGTAAGTGTTGGGGCAGGACACATATTTTATATTTCTGTACAGAACACACTCAATGGATTCTTGTTTCTAGGTGTTAATAGTGAAAAAAACAGACAATATAAACACCAACTTGAAAAATTAGTATTCTTTCCTAAGAGTCTCATGTCTTCCTTTGCAAATGGAAAGCATATTGCTCTTTTTCTAAATCTGCCTAGCCTTCCCTTTTTACAACAATTTAACACTGGAGAGCTCTATGAATTGTTTTTGATAGGTACATAAATTTATTCCATTACAGATTGAAAAAAAGGTGTCCAGCTTTGTCAAATATAATCGAATAAAAGCATCCTAATTTTGGTACTTGCACTGGTGTCTCAGCAGAATGTTCTTCTTGTTCCTTGTTAGAACAATAAATATAGAACAAGGAGTTTAATGGCATTCTTTTTTAGACCAAACTGATGGGGTGAAGTAATTGCTTTTGGTGCTCACAATATCTGTAGCTAGATGAATTTACAAGGAAAGCACTTTAGTCTTAGAGCAAAATTATGAATATGTATCAGGCTCCCACATTACATTTATTGTCTCCAGTACACAAAAATCAACTTTGGCTTAACATTAAGAGAGCATAACTAACAAACTGTCTTGAAGAAGAAAACTATTATTTCAAGTGACAGTCTCACCCTTCTTTTCCTCTACATAAAGGACCAGGGTCTAAACCAATAATCTATCCTTTTTCACTTCTCCCTGTAGCCTGTTCACAAGGAGACTGCCATTAAGCATAGCAGTGCTGACACCAACATTTTTATATGATACTTCTGATGACAGCTATTAATGGGCCATCAATAAGAGACAATACTATACGTGCATTAAGGATTGACTACGTTTCAGCTGTGTGGAAATTCTCTAAAACAATCGAGGGAACTGGCAGAAGTCCTAGTTTGCCATCATGTACAAACCAAAACAATTTGCATTCATCTGAAGCAGCCAGGAATAAGGCTTTCTTGATGCTAATCAAGGGGGAAAATATTCTTTTAAAGCAGACTAATCTTCAGCTTAATAAATGGATTAAGATGATACATTCAGAAAGATGACTGAAACCTAAATAATTGGATGCATGTACAGCAACTGATAATAAACCTTCAGATGAAAAAAAAACAACAACAAACCAAAACAAAAAAAACAAACAACAAAAACAAACAAACTGAAAGGACTGCAAACTGATAAACTACATACGATGGACTCTCACAGTGGATATCACTTACTGTCTGGGCAAGTCTTTTGCATGTTAGTTACAAGCCATTATAGAAATTTTATTCCCTCATTTTTCTTAATGTGGGATATATAATTTAGGAATAATTTCAATGCATAATGCCTCTACTTAACTTCCAGATGATACCACTTTATGTCACTGCACTTGTATAGTAATACAGATTCAGAAGGCTGATATAAAATGCTTACAGGAAAAAGAATATAAAATACTTAAGGAAACAACAGGAAGAAGTACAGACAGATTAAAAGAGTTGCAAGCACATTGTAGAAAAACACACAATGGTAACTAATGAAAAACTAAGAAATATACAAAGAACCACAGAACAGACATCCTAAGCCATATCAAAGCTATGTTTTTATGTAGCATACTTGGAAATAGTACTATATTCAAACTGCATGCCAAAAAAACCCAAGCACAATGAGGCAACTCTTGTCAGAGTCTATTCCTAAAAATACAAGCCTGTCATATTATAAAAAAATACTATTTTCTGGGTGGATTTCTTCTTCATTTTGCATAGAATCTTCCGAGTTTGGGAAAAGGTTATTTTCTTGTTTATGACTCTTTGTTTTTTGTTCATATCTGGAAGCAGAGACTAATTTGGAAAATTAAAAGACTGATACTTTCATGTGCATCTAAATACCTCTCATAACACTCTGTCTGAGTTTCATTTTCATTTGAAAAGGAAAGAGCTTACACTGTTGCTGGGAAATTAATCCTTGCTTTTGACTTGCCATCAGAAACTTAACTTCTGAAAGGTTAATTTTTATTATAATTGCTGTAAAAAAGGTTGCCCTGCAAGAGTGGCTTGCTTCCTATTCAGACAATGACTTTATCAGAGAGCTTACTGTCCAGCCATTGAAATGTTCATGTCAAAGTCAAGTTGAAATACCATCCTACTCATGCCAAGTTGACGAGAAAGCATGTTCAGGCACTTACTGGAGCTAAGAGTCTTACTTTTCTCTCTTTTACAAGCTGTGTCTGAGCCAGCTTCACATTTGATACAAGCCAAAATTGTTGGGAAACAAAATGTGTGATGGCTTTGCTGCCATATAAGGAAAAGCACTACAAACAACCATCTCTAATTCCACCGGATAGCAGGAAATCTGCAGAGTAGGATCTTTTAGATCTTTTATAATCATCATTAGTCACTTAACCACATATATTCCCTTCCCTTTAACAATCAGTGAGGATGACAGATCTTGCCAAACTTTAAGAGCGTCAGGTTTACTGACATTATGCTCCCTCTTTCTAGGCTGAACAGGGGACAGAAAAAGCCTGGCCATTTTGTTGGACAGGTTTTCCCTCTTAGGAAGTGGAGACCTCACAATGACAGTGCAGTGCAGTAAATGTGACCTTTTACCCATTGAGATGAAAATACATGAGGCCATTTGGTCTGTTTTGGAAACACAGCTGCTGTTTTCGCAGCAGAATACTGTCTTTGGAGGCTTGGGTTTTTGGGTAGAGGACTGAAAGATGACTGAAGGATGAGTGTGCTTTGGAGGCTTCTAGAATTGGAAAAATCCTAATTCACTAGGCATGAGATCATTGCATGACCATCACTCCCAGGTGCTAGTATTTGCAGACACTGCAGGAATTCTGACTTCACAGGAGCCAGCCAGTGCCATCTTATGAAATCAGTCTACAGACTGATGAATTACCTTCCTCCCTACTGAACTGGATCCAGGACAGAGCCGACTGTACAGGAAACTATCACTTTAAAAAATAATAAAAATCCATCAAGGTACATTTTTAGGACTAAAAGATACTACATTATCTAGAGAATGTCTGAGAGAGACAGCGGGAGTCAAATAGCTCCTGCTTTTCATCCAGGAGTTCTGGCCATTAAACTATCATGCTAAAAAGTTACGTGGATGGTTGGCTGGACACAGGTATGACAGTAGGAATAACACTATAAGCTGTTTCTTCTGTATGTTATGCATGATAAACAGAGGACTCGACAGAGTTTTTTAATTGATTGACATGAGAAAGTTTCAGAGTTCCAGTGACACTCCTCTGAAAAATATAATATATTCTTTCTGTCATCACAAAAGAAAAGGCTGTCTTTTAAACAATTTTAAAAGAAAAAAAAAAAAACCAAACAGGATGGAAATTATCTTTTTCATACATAATCAAGAATCAACATTCTGTGATTCTGTGATTCTCTGTAATCTATTATACCAGTAGTCAGCTAGACCTACAGAGAGAGAAAACATTCTCTAGCTGGTATTTATAAGAAAGTAAATTTTTTTCAGGCATGTTCATCTCAAAGTTTGAAAACATCTGTTTACAAGGACTACCATGCCCAGGAGCAAAGTAGTCTGAGTGAAGAGGCTAACAACTTGTGTTTCAGAAAGGATGCTTAGCCCTGTCATTGTTCTCACTGAGGGATCCCTGGACAGATCTGGAAAAAAGATTTGTGCAAGTCCCTTGCCCTGGACAAAGCATGAGGCATTGAACTCAGGTATTTCTAATATATTTGACATTAAAATATAAGGAATTTAATTCACACTTGAAAGAAAGCAACCCTTAAATGTTTAGAAGAATGTGGATTGAACTGTAAAACTATTTTTCACATTATGTTTTAAAAACTAATATGTCTTTCTTAAATGAAGCACGGTTTACCTTTTCCACTTGAACTAAAAGTTCAGCTCAAGGGAAACTACTCTAATATGGTGGAAAAGATTAAATGAAGAATTTTTCTTATTGTTTTGGTTTTGTTGGTTTTTTTCTTTAGAAAAACAAGATAAATCTTTGTGAAATAAAAAGGACAGAAGAAACAGCTTGCATGGAATTTGCACATTGAAGCCTTTCTCTACTTAACTGAATAAATAAAGTTTTAAGAAAGAAATCTTTCTTACCAGTTAGACAGATAGTTTCCAACCCCAGAGAATTAATTTGCCCCAAACTGTATTGCGTACCTGTTGTCAGACACCTCAGTAAAGTTAGAGAAGTTTCCACATGTTTAAAATACACATTTCACTGTTTTCTTCTGAAAATGTGTCAGGTGTTTCTATATTTACAGTTTATATATATATATTTTTTTCATTTCACATAGCTAATTTCCATTAATTCTTAAATAGCTACAATGATTAATTTCATAATAAATGGATGTATACATAGAAATACACGTTAAATATACACATTGACACAAATAGCATTTATTTGTGTATTACTCTGTATTCTGAGCAGCAAAAGAAGTAACAGATGCACTGGTATCAAATGACAGAACTGGAAGCACACACAGTGCATTGTGCTGTGGCTGGTACCCAGTTCTGACTTCCAAATCACTCTTTCATATAAGTCTCAGTATGAATGACAGCATAGTCAGTGGTCTGCCTCTCATACTATTTAAGAGAAGGGGGTCTATTTCACAGGAATCTAACTCTTTAAAGAGCTCTGATTCACTTAGATTGCTGTGTACATGGTACGCTGTACGGGAAGCAATGAGGAAAGAAGAGAGATGCTGTGGTCATGACACTTCATGTACTAAGTGTGACCTATATGTCCTTTAGTTTAAAGTTCAGATTTCAGGTGAATGGTGAATGTCAGATTGTTCTGTGAATTTATGATCATCACTCCTTTTGCTCCAGGGATCTTACTTCCCCTGAGGACCTCATAAAAATATTGCCCTGTATCAACCTTTGATTTTGTTTGGCAGAGATCCATTGAAAAGGTATCTGTATCACAGCTGCAGTCCAATGTCAGCCAAAAAAAAAAAGTACAAAAAGTTCTGCTGAGCTGCAACTCACTGCACTGAGCTGAACAAAAGCTTTCTGCTTGAAGAACTGCAAAGGCTCTACTTCTGACAAAAGCTTGCTTTCTTTCCTAGCTCTTTAGGATTCAGCATCATGACTGCAGGCATAGCTGTAGACATACAGAGGTTATGTGGAGATCTCTGATGATCGGAGCTTCTGCTCCTGTTGTATTTCATTAATCACTTATTTTCAAGTAGAGAAGTCAACCTGCTGAGATAAACCTTTCTGGAAACAGTAATCTTTAGAACTGGTGTGTTGCTCTTAAGTTGCATTCATCAAGTGCACAATCACATTCTTTAAATATTTAAAAATTAATTGCAGGTATTATACAGATGCAAGTGTAAACATGGTTTTAACAATGACTGTAACTCAGTCTGGCCTCTGCAAACACTGAGGGTCCACTCCTGGCAAATGCTGGTGCTGAATTTCTAGCCAAAATCTAAGCAAGGTTTAAATGTCTTGCAAGGTCCTTCCTTGCTCTCTTTGTAGTAAGCACAAGTGGGAAGAATCTACTATTTTAAAGACCAGTAAATGCTACTGCTAGGAAGGGTTCTTTTGCTTCAGTTTAAATGCTGGGGATATCCTTCACTGTAATGTTGATTCATGCAAAAGAATAAACTCAGCACATCTACTTGTTCTTTTTGCAGCACCTTAGGTAATGGAAAGCAAAATAATTTGAAAAACTTGTTCATTTTAAACTTGTGTCAAGAGGCTAAACTATACTAGCTGCAATTTTAATCACAGAATATACTCATATTTGTTTGACTTTATGTGGTGGGCCTATTTGGAAGAAAAAGGTCATAAAAATGGGTCATAAGAAACTGAATGTTGTCCAAATGTAGCAAGCTGGCTCAGGTTTAAACAGAATTATTTGCAGGAAACAATATTGAGCAGTCGTACTAGAAAAGAAATATGCAAGGCAGAAATAGAGTTCCAGTGCAAAGATTAATGTGGTGCAAATAAAAGATTATTGTTTAAGTTAAGCAAATCTATCTTAGCCACATATCATAAATAGCCTCACATTTACTCTAACATCCAATTTTCACTCCCATTGAAACAGTCTTGAAGTTAAAAAATGCATTTAGAAATTTACAGCACAAAAGACCAAGGAGTTATTCTTCAAACCTATTAGCATGGAATCAGCTCACATTTAGCAAGTATTGTATTTTTTCCCTCTGAGTTCATAACGGCAGGTCAATTTATTTTCTTAAATGCACATGATCTGTTGAAGTGTCCTGCAAGTACTTCTACCACATTAAAAAACTGCCAAGGAAAGCATTTATGTATGTAACTGAAGTCTCTCATATTTGACTTCTTTTTTTGTATTCAGTTTTCAGGAGAAAGCATTCTCCCTTCCTTACCTTGTGAGAAGGCCAGTGAAGTGTGATCACAGCTGGTGGAACCCTAGTAACAGCCCTGACACTAAACCCCTGGGAAAAGGATGCGTGTGCAGATGTAGCTCAAGTGGTGAGATCAAGGGTAAGAAAGCCTTGCCCAGCCGTGTTAGGCTGCCTGGAACTCATGTAGCCCCTGGGTGGCAAAAGCGGCATCCACGCTCTGCGGCTCTAACTTCTATAGCCGTGCAAAGGAAGTTTTGCTTTCCAGTGAAGTAAGGACAGCTTTTGTTAGTTCCCAGTGAGAGCCTGGCTTTCAATAAATGAGATATTTTCTGAGATGTTTAAAGTATTTAAATTCTTGCTCATTCAGCTTTGTGCTATGAACACTGATACAATACCAGATGTATGAAACAATTTGTCATACTCACACAAAAGGCTGGACATTGTATTTACTATTCTATTATTGAGTTTTCAGCTTGAAAATTATAGGACTTGTATAAGTACAGTCATACTGTTTTGAAGAAGAAAATGTTGTATAAAACCCAAATTATTTCTATGAGGTAAAACAGATGAAACAAGTAAACAAACAAACCCCTTAAACCATACAAAACATGAAACAGAAACAAAATGCTACAATTAAACTGTCATTGGATGACTGCTTTTAAATTTCATTGTCTTCATTAAATTCCCCATGAAAGGGTCCACAGGCACAACTTACCTAAGTATACATAATTGGGAACACAACTTAATTTTGAAGATTTATGTTTGCTTTCTACACAAGCATGTCATATCTAATGTGTAGACAGTAAAGATTGACAAAAGCACATACAATGGTTTTCTCCATCTCCAAATTAATGAGTTAGGTAAAATTTTCACTGCGTGGGAAAGTTCTAAAGAATTTATGGAAGGGCAATATCTAATTAGTACCTGAAGTTGTACTGGACTCCTGATTATAATTAGTAACACTTCCTAAGTGTGTTCAAATGCATTTAAGTAAAATGAAAGCCTTCAGAAATTCATTGAAGCATTTAATACCTAGATACTGAAGTGATAAGCCTGCTATAAAAGCCTAAAATAGGTTAGACAGATTAGACTGGCAGATAAAATAGAGAGAAAGAAACCATAGGCAAATAAAATATACAGTCAGGTGTGAAAGAGATATATAGGCTGAAAAAGAATTAAATACAGTGGGACAAAAAAGTGGTCCAATTTAAGGAAAAGCTTGTGCTTTGATATAAAAACACTGTTTGTAGTAACATAGCTTAAAATACCATGCATGCTATAAAGAAAAATGCATCCATATAAAATAGCTACTCTAGCTTACAAACACCTTTTTAAAAACAATAACTTTTTTTTTTTTTTTTTAATAAAAGCAATTAACATTCCCTGGAGGGGAATGTGTTATAACATACATGTGTCATGCTAAACCAGCTCCTTCTGTGAGCAAACATATCCATTTCAGAAAGAAATACTAGTATGGTAAAGCATTAGTATGCTTTGTGAGTGGAGCAAAATAAAGAATTGTAGATTAACTTGTGCTGTTAAAAACATCAAATGGTTTGTGACAACCTATTCCCTGTTTCTTTACAACTACATATGGAGCCCAGATGTAATATATTCAGCTGCATAGGTGAGATGAACCTCGTCCTGAACATGGTCTTCTATTTTGGAGGATACAATCTCTAAGCAGAATTTCACATGCTTCCATAAAGCAGCATATTAGAGAAAAATACAAATATATGTTTGGTAAAGTGTAACATTCGATAATCCAAAGAAGCAAAAGGCCAAGCAGCAGCTGAAGGATCTATGAGATCACACACAGGGTTTTCCCTCTTTCTTGCACACCCATGGCAATAATCAGGGTGTTACAGGTGAGCAAAGAGATTACTGTTTATTTACACCGCTGGGTGTCCAGGAGGGATGATAAGAGCCCACTGAAGTTCCTGAGTGACTAATGAGAGGTGAATTATACTGTTCTGAAGAGTGGCACAGCATGTGCCACCCAGCCTCCTGGGATGTGTATTCAAAGGTGTGCTGCTCCCAAGAAACCCAAGTGTGCGGTCGGAAGGCTGCATGCCAGCAATTACTGCAAAATCTGGAACAGCTGCCAGGTACAAACAGAGGGGAGTTCCTGAAGGGCTTGAGGACCTGTTGTTTTGTTGTTTTTTTTCTTTTGCATTTTCAGAGCAGCCTGAACACTGAAAGAGAAACAGCTCTAGGGTAACACAACTAAAGAAGGAGTGACTGCAACTGAGAAGCCATGAACTCCCACTGCCCATGCTGAGCTGAAAGCTCATCAGCTGCCCGCTGGACCACACACCTGGCCTGTTTTAACACTTAATCAGATTTCCAGAGGCTACCTGATCAGCTCAGCTGCAGCTAAAGCAAATTCAGCAGAGCTGGAGGGAGGTGGACAATTCCTTACTCTGAGGCAGAAAGACAGCAAGGTGACAGACAGTGAGGTGGAGGTTAAGAAAGTTTCCCATGAGATGACAAGCAATCCTCCCTTTTAACATTTTTATATGTCTCTAATAGCAGTTCGTCCTTCATAAACTTCAAGCAGGCTGGGGCTGTGTAAACATCATCCCCTCCCTTCTGCTGTGCTGGGCCTCTCACTTATCCCCTGCTGGCAGCTGTGGCTCAGGAGGCAAACAGTGGTCGTGCTGTTTTGTGCACAATGACAGACAAATAAAAGAACAAACAAGCTTGGGAGATTTAAAATCTAGAGCTTAGGGACTTCTCCGAGTTTCACTGTGCCTCTGTGATCCTCCCACTAAATGCAAGAGCTGTTTTCTTCAATAAATGAAGCCCATAATAAACATCTCTCCCTGTGTCTCTCCAGAGCCCTTAGGGAGCTCTGCAACGGCGAAGCGTAGAAATTTGCAGGAAGGTGTCCTCTGATGGATTTTACTTACATGGCATTAGTTGTTATAAGCTGCCAAGAAATGGGAAATGAGATGTCTCATGACACCCATGGACTCTAGCCATTAAAAATCGTTGTATCAAATGCATATTTGAGCTTTATTTCAAAGAAGTGTTTGATTCAATCAAACTGTTTTTGAAGCATAAAGGTTTATTTATAAGGGCTTTTTGCCTTTCCTACCACCCTTGTACACTCAATTCAAAGTTACTCTCTGTAAGGGCATGAAAAAAACTTGTAAGGTATTAGCAAATTTAGATTTCAAAAAGTATTTTATCACAGAATAATTAAATTGGAATATATTAAGTATAAAATATGATTAAGATAGTTCTGAAGTTGAAAAAGGCAATGCCAGGTGGTGACTGGACCTCACATCTGCACAGTCAGAATAAGTACAACAGAGGACAGATTCTAAGTGTCTGGTCTCAGCAGGTTATTATTGTACAAGCAGAACCTTACAAACGCTCACAAATGTACTTACAAGAACCAAGAAGTGCTTTATAAGCTGTAATCAGCCCAACATTCAAAGCCTGCTGAAATTAGAGGGGATCTTCTTTTTAGTAAGCTTAATTTTGGGTCTTCTACATTCAGTATTTAAAAGTAAACTCAGGAGAGTCATTCTTTGACAATTCTTGCCCTTCCCCCTCATAAACACCTATCTGCCCAACCATTCTAAAAACGATGCAAGTGTCTCTTAACAATAAATGCCAAGTTTGTACTACTGTCAGAATTACACATAATTTTTAAATGAGCTGAATTTCTGTTCTATCTTATGCATCTTTGACAAAATGATTTCTCTAAATCTGAACTGCAGGATTTTTATTAGCAAGATAAATGTGAAATTCAGAAGCATGGATTTTCAGATATTGTATTCACAGAGCTGGCAATTAGAAAAGATGTATTTGACTTCCTACTTACACTGTCAGGAAAGTCATTGAGAGTAGGTACAGTACTTCACAGGCTTCTCAGATTAATTTTTCTGATCATATTTCCAGCAATGTTATCTCTTTAAAGTATTTGTGTGCAACTTGGAGTAATGGAAATTAAAACCAATATCAAGAAGGATGTAAAATATCTCCAACACAGTAATGCAAATGCTTATGTACAAAGATAAGTTAGCTCTTTGTATGCTTATCAGCTCAGTGCTCTACCAAGTTAGTAATTCCAGTCTAGTTAGTTATAAATATCTGAGTATAGTGTGTCCTTTGGATTGGATCTGGATCCAGCAAACTGTGGAAGGATTCTGAATGCTATTTGGATAATCTAGATAGATGTGTATTACATGAGTATGCCAGGTTCCACAGCGATAATTCACAAAATCTCATAATATTATCAATGGGAACACGATAGCTGCTTCATTTAAAAAATGCATACAACAACAAGAAAACCACATTTTTAAAATCTTCAGTATTTATATGAATCATAGAATCATCATGGTTGGAAGGGACCTTGAAGATCAGTAAGTCCAACCATAACCCAAATCCCCCTACCATAACCTAATTTACCCGTTCAGTGTTTAAATCATGTCGCTAAGCACTATATCTCTATTTCTTTTAAACACTTCCGGAGGTGGTGACTCCACCACCTCCCTAGGCAGCCTGTTCCACTGTCCAACCGCTCTATCAGTAAATAAATTCTTTCTAATATCCAGTCTAAACCTCCCCTGGTGCAGCTTCAGGCCATTTCCTCTCATCCTGTCATTACTCACTTGGGAGAAGAGGTGAGCTCCCATCTCCCTACAACCTCCTTTCAGGTAGTTGCAGAGAGCAATGAGGTCTCCCCTCAGCCTCCTCTTCTTCAAACTAAACGATCCCAGTTCCCTCAGCCTCTCCTCATAGGGCTTATTATCCAGACCTTTCACCAGCTTGGAAGCTCTCCTCTGGACACGCTCCAGCACCTCTACATTCCTCTGGAAGTGAGGGGCCCAGAACTGGACACAATACTCAAGGTGCAGCCTCACCAATGCTGAGTGCAGGGGCACGATCACCTCTCTACTCCTGCTGGCCACACTATTCCTGATGCTGTTGGCCTTCTTGGCCACCTGGGCACACTGCTGGTTCATGTTAAGTTGGATAATGCCTGCACAACAAAAACTGTGATGTCATTGAGATGAGTTAGAACCTTATGGGAGGAAGTTACACAAAACTGTGTAATGATTTTCTGAAACAAAATGGTAGGTATATTACTTACCTGTAAGTCACACCAAATATATAAACTCACTTAAATTATAAGATACATGCACCATTCCCCACCCCCCTACCCTCCCCAGATTTCAAAAGGGTGTTCTAGACAAGGTTATTATACAAAAGGTTAAAAAATACAAAAGTAAGATAGAAATAACTAATTCCCTACATATTTAGTCACTTTGCCAGTAATGTCACAACTGTAAAATGTTGTAAATAAATGGATTATGGCATAACTATAAAGGAGAAAAAGACTTTCCAAAAAATCCTTGAAGTTGGAAGACTAATATTAGGGGATAACCCCACAAAACAAACTTCTGAATTCCTCTTACTCTGTTTATTAATTATTAAAGGAATAATTAATCTATACTAAACATTTAATGAAAAAAAATACTGAGTTCATGCACAGCAATGCTAAATGCTAGTGACTTATAAAAGATCTGAAAGTATCTTTGGCAGAATTTATCCTCAGAATCCTAGAACATCTCATTGTGTAACCTATGTTTATCTATATTGAAAGGATAAGAAAAAAAAGTACCTTGGTACAGTTTTATTAACTTCAGCAGATTTTTCAGTGATGGAAGAAGCTTGCCTTATATCTTGCATTACTATTTATTATATTATGGTCTTATACTTAATATCACTTCTTTTAAGACTGGCAGTATTCTTACTGTTATAACTGTATCTTCACAGACAACTCCATGACTGTCCACTAACAAGTAACATTCAAATTCTGGTAGATTTTTAGTTTGCATACATGTTCATACTTGAATCAGATCTTCAGGCAGTAGAATATGTCAGAGAACCAGGCAGAGTAATGTTGGTCTGTATAGTGTCAATGACTGCATGCACTAATAAGCAATCACGTTCCCTGTGATCCTTTCCTGTGCCCTGGGAGGATACGTGAGTTGACGCAAACCAAGGTCCTTCCTTGGTCCATCCTGGTCCCTTCCTGACCTCAGCCCTTGACCCAGTGCTTACCAGGCAGCTTGAATTTGTGTCACTGACAAGAGGGCTTTTCATGAGTCCAGGTTTAATGGATGCTTCTACTGTTTGTTGCTCTTCTGCTGTCTGTTCTGCCATTCTCCTGTACTCACTGTACCTCTAAGGACACTAGTGTCACATTATCAGTTGGAGGGAGCTGCTTTAGATTCTTTGGCTCTTTGGGAATTGCGTAGCAGTTTTCACAACTGTTTGTCTTTAGATGCACCCTATGTATATTTACTATCAGAAAAAAACCCAATATTATGAACAATTGATAAATTACATTAAATTAGAGTAGGGGTGGCTAGATTTTATTTATCTTGGAATGACCATCGCAATTTTTTGTTTCATTTTCATTATGCCTTCCACTCAAAAATAACTATAAACTTCTGTGTTTCAAGCTCAGTCTTCTCTGATCTCCACTTCAATTACAGCACTTTTGACATTCACATGATAAAATGCAGATTGAGGACTGCTTTTAGTTTAAAATTTCTGCCAGCTGTGTCTTCCTACAGTTTTGTTTACCACCTGACATACTCAAAATTTTGTCTCTGGCTCCCTGAGTTACATCTCAACTGGGGACACGGTCTTGAATCACATATGCACACAACTATCCTTAATTTGCTAAAAGTGTTTATCTGTAAAATTTGAGCCAATGCTGTAAGATGTTCTACAGATGCAGAGAGCAAGGCACATGGGATCTGGCTGTGACAGCATGCTCTTGAAGTTATAGTCTACAGTAACAGTGCCTGATATCAAAATACTAAATCACATAATTGCAATAATGGGTGATGGTGTTTTTACTCTCTTTTACTTATAAATTGATAATTAAAATAAACACTCTTCTGACATTTTAGCATATATTCTCCTAAAAATTTGAAATTGTGGATAATTTATCTTTTGATGCTTTTTATAAAGCTTATTCACTCCTTGCATCTCTTTCTACAATCTTTGTCATCCCTCTTTTCATATGATACTCAAAAATTTCATCTCAAGATAACCTTTTGTTTGACCTTTCAGCAGATAAATATCCTCTGAAGAAATCAAACTTACATTTTCCAGTTTCCCACTTTCAAATAATCGTGAGCAGGAGATATACAAAGAAGCACTTTTCTGGCTCTTTTTCTTGAGCTCAAAACACTAAATTACCATTTGACCCATTTTAATTATCTGAAACTATTTTTCTTTTCTTTTAATCTCAAAAATGTCAATTAAACACTGTCAGTTATAATGATATCAAATGACATATCCTACTTCCTTTGATGAAAATGGATAGTTTAGAAATGCAGACTAATTTTTATGCATTTATAAATAATATCCTTTCAAAAATGAATAAAAAAGAAACAGATCGAGTACTTCAAAATACCAAAGATGAAAAGTACATCATGGTATCAGTATTGTCACAGAAAATACACAGAAGATTTGGATTGGGTCTGTAAGATTATACTAAACAGCTCTGGTCCTGTTTCATTGCTTGTTTTGATGGACAGAAAAGAAGGCTGAACACTACTTAAAGCAGTACCTTTATACCAGCGGAAATAGTAAAAATCAGGGGCAGCTTGAGTTAACTGACCATTGCTAACTGTTGACTCACTGTAATAAATGTAGTCTTCCAAAATCCTAACTGGAAAACAAAGGGGAGAGAGTGGGTGGGAAGGCTGAAAGTAGCAAAATTATGATTTAGAAATAGTAATAATTTACACAAAATAAGAAATTAATTTATATATTTAAAAGCTGGCTCCTGGGAGGCCACAAAGGGAATCCTATTCAAACACTTCTCGGTGCCAGCTTCCTGTCTCCTCCATCCCAGTTGACTCCAGAGCTATTTTTCATAACGCAACACCTCTGGAATTCCATAACTGCAGTATCTGTCTTTACTGTCATTGGAAACCCTTACAAATACTGTCTGATATTTCTAGCTGTATACAAATGAAATAAGTTTCCTCCAAAGTGCATTGAAACTTCTCTGAGTTTGCTCTGGATCTGGCCAAATATGAAGAAAACATGTTACATGATAACTAGAGTTCCTTGGCACTTAAAAAGTACAGACACACTTTCTGTTGATTGTAGTTCAGAACTACCCTGCCAAAAAAACCCCAAACTTGGAACATAACTTCCCAGTGGGGAAGACTGCAGAAGCAAGACATAAGACAAAAGACACCGGATAGAAAAAAAAGGTAGACTAATTTTTACTTGCTGCTGACTTAATTCTTAAAATATTTTTGTTTGATTTCCAGGAAATATGTAGAGCAGGACAATTTATAATAAATGCCATAGGAGTGTAGGGACATCTTAAATAATTAAAAATGAAAGGAGACTTCTGTATCATACATGAAATGAAAACAAGTTAATAAAGATGGGCTGTGAGTAGAAGTTTATGAAAGGTCCCAACCTAAATGTCATTCAGCAGAGAGATCACAATGGTTTTATGCAAAAAAAAAAATAATTAAAAAAAAAATCTTATGTTAGTGAGATCTGTATCTTTGCTCAGCAGACGAGAAAAGCAGCAGTAAAGAAGAATAAAAAAACACACTGTTCCAAAGTTCAGCAGCCTCCTTCAGTCAACCAAGGAGCTAAGTGGACTTTCTACATAACAGCATCCACTCTTCATCTAGTCAATCTGGGACTGGCCAAAAAAATGAGATATGCTGGAGAGTATTACTGAACTAAATTAATATAAATTGAATACATGCTCTGAGTGAGTTCAGCTTTTCCAGATAGAATTACATATGCACATGCAATGACAAAAAAATTGCTACAGTGTTCTCTGTATTTCAAGTATTTAATGACTCACCTGGTTCTTGGCAAGACCTTGCATTGCAATTATCTCACTGAATATTACTTTAAAAAAATGCAAATGTTTTGATTGAAAAATCTCCAATTTCAAAGTCTGAATTCCATGGCTGCACTATAGTTTATGACAAAGTGTATGAGCACTCCAATCAAGGCTGTCCTCTTGACATGACAAGTAACGCAGAAAACTCACTACATTTTTATTTCTCTCTTTTGGTTTTAACTGCACCTTGCAAGTCAGGATGGCAAATCAGAAAAAACTTATTCATAATGACCCATGCATCAGATCAGTACATCACTTCTTCATTTGCACTAAAAAACTTCTGATAAACAACTTAAATTGATTTTCAGTTAATGCAGATGCTAGCGGATACTATTTTCAGCAAGAACTCCTTGTCCTAGACTCCTAGACTCTTAGACTGAAGTCAGGACCAAGCTGTTTCAAAATGAGCACTGATAAACCTTCATTGTATTAATGGAAACTTAGAAATGCTGGCCTTAACACTTTTGATCCTTAACTCCCTCAAACAAAGAATGATAAAAGGTTTAACGTTTGGAAAGCATTTTGAAGTCCTGACAGGAAAGCATGTATGGATGAGATCCAGAGTCTCTTCCAGAAAAGTGCAGCCACAGCCCTATAACTACTGTTACTACTAAGATAAAAGGTGACTCAGATGGTCCTCCCAGGCTGGAATACTGGGCTGCCTCTATAATCAAGTAACTGCATAATCAGACTTGGGAAGACATTTAAGTGACTTCACTCCAGTGATTTTAATGGGGCATAGACTCCTGAATCCTTCTGTGGGCAGGACCTGTAGTGCAGAGTCTGCCTAACCTTAGATAGCACTAACTCTTCCCATTGACTTTGTAGGCAACCCTGGGGACTAGGGATGTCTGAAAGCTTACTGCTGTTTCAAATCTAAAACAGGAATGTAAAAGTAGATGCCCTGACTTTTGCTTCAGTGATTCTGATGAGATAAGAGAAAAAGAAAGTAGTCTGGCTCCAACCTTCATTATGATTTTATGTAAATTATTTTAAGTATGGATTCTTACCCTCCGGTGCTTAAGAACCCTGAAGTGGAATTACTTTTTAAAGCTAGTTTAGCAAACTTTCGAAGATTTCACAAGCAAACTTCATATTTGCTTGGAAATCCACACTGGAGGAAGGTGCATATGAGTTCCAGTATCATAAAGAATACCTTTAAATATCTCTTGGTGTTCTTTTTCCATCTACCTATCCATAATTGTATTATAGAAACAGTAAATTCTCTCTTATTTTGAAAAAAACACACGGTGAAATTATTTATTCACATAAGACTTTTTTACACCACCTATAGGCTGACTATCAATTTAGTTGTTATTAAATGTTAGTCAAATTTCTCTAAAAAGGACTACCTACAGGGCTGTGGTGATGGACCATAAGGAAAAAAAATGAGGGTAAATTAGCATTCACAGGATTTCATGGACATTTTTACAGAGCCCTGCTCTTTATACTGATTTTATACAATTTCTTCACTAAGGTAGATCCTTGCAAGTTGTCTCTCAAATTACAAATATATACTGGAAAGAATTCTCCTGAGGCTAAAGTTCTGGCAACAGGCTCTGACAGGAAAGGAAGCAATAGAAAACAGAAAAACTCAAGTCCCAAAAGCTACTGTTCCCAGGAAAAACCTCAGCTATTTACAACATAAGGCACAAAAAATACTAAACAGCTTCCCTATATCCCAAATGAATGATGCATCAGGAACTGATATGCATTCCCTTTCCAGCAAATCACTTGTACTAAACTAGAATTTTCAAAATGGCAACCACTTTACACACATAGATTTATTTTAATTTAGACAAGGCTCATTTCATAAATGCATTGTTGCTTCAACGGCAGGCTTCTTCAAAATTATAGTATGAGAGCTTCCCATGGTTTCCATGGAAATGACCTTTCACTATTTCCATGGTAATGGATCTGGTTTTATATATTTCTCTTTTATGAGACTTTATTATACCAACAAGGCTAACATCCGGAATACAGTCCTTAACTTACGGATGCAAACTCACTCAGAGAAATAATCCGACTCCCAACCCCCATGGGCACACTAAGCTATTGCATGTCTTTTCAATACTGTGTGAATAACAGAGTTTCAAAAAGCGATCACCTACTGCATATTGGCAGTAGAGAAATGCTGATATATTTTGCTTATTGCTATGTTCCTAAAGGAGTCCCTAGATTCATCTGCTGCAGTCTTTTCCAGACTGCTCCACTGCTCCAAAAAGCAGAAGAGCTGGGGAAAAAAAAAAAAAAATGGATTGAGAGCTCAGAGTCTTTTATAAATTCCAGGATGTTGATCATATCCCACTGTGAAATAAATATCTTGCTAGTGCATTTATTGAAAATCTATAGGTCTTTGAAATTACATAACCATAGGCTTGTTGCTCTCTCTTGCAGAATTTATGCTTGAAATAGTTTTTCCTTTTTCATTTTTTAATAATTTTTGTTATTGTTGCTGTCATTGAAAGCTAAAATCCTTTTCTTCACCCTGGAGACAAAAAGAATGGAAGCACTGGATTCAAAGCTGGAATAGTGAGATCAAGTGAGCAACTGTTTTATCCCTGTCCCCAGCATCCTTGACACCTAAAGAGACCCAGCTGGACCTAAAGTGTTAAGTGCCTTAAGGTGTTACCGAGACGGGGTTTGGACAGGACTATGCTGCCACTGAGGTTCACAGAGGAAAATCCATACCCTCCTGAGTGATGTTCCAAAAAGGTGAAATTTGAAAGAAAATTCCAGAAACATTTCAATAAAATTTATTTCATCCCAGTCACAATATCTAGGCTTTAACAATGAAGCAAATCCCACTCACTCAGAAAAAGTAAACAAAAAATACATGAGAAAACTCTTACAGAGGTGCAAATTCCTCAGAGAAAGAGAAAAACACTAAGATAGTGTCAGATAGATTCTCATAAACCTGATTGAGCAATTTAGTCTGACTCATCTATAATTGGTGATGAAGTATAAGAAAGAAAGGATTCTAGCCTGTCATTCAGATTTGAGTTTTCTGGGCTAGCTGTTAGAAAAATACGAATTTATAGAGTAAGCTAGATATATACGAGTCAGACTCAGGTGGCTGCAAGACAATGATTGTAGGTGACAAAGGTAAAAGAGCCACTTCTCAGAATAAAATTTAGTTTTAATGCTTTTTTAAAAACTGAAAAATAGGTCAAAGTAATTGGTGGGTAGAGGGCTTGCCCTTAGAAATGTCCTCATAATTAACTCCTTCACCTGCTTCAAAAGGGATAATGACAAACATATAAATCACTTGCCATTGATTGTTCAACTGGTATAAAAACACATATATCACTTTACATTACTGTTAAAGAGAAACTGAAATGTTAGGATCATCACTTACATTTTTTGTTAAGGTACTGCAATCATAATTATTTTAAGGCCTTGAATTTGCAGCCTTGGACAGAGAAATACTGGCCCTAGGAATACTGAGACAGAACATACGAATAAATGGGAGGTAGATAAAACTGACCTCATCTAGCTTTATGTCTCTACAGGGATGTCACAACTCATGTCTACACATGAGCTACTTATTGACAAGACTGATTTTAGGCACCTACTTTAGGATGAACTGAGATAAATCAACACCTAAATTTGTTTATTTCTCTCCTCTGACTATACCTAGGTGATTAGGTCATTCAGTCAGATAAATTTAATCCAAGATAATCGCAGAAGCAGGCAGCTGATAATACTAGAGACAGCATTTACTTCCTAGAAACTATTCTGCTTACATAGCATTTTGTGTCACCAGATCTTTAGAGAAAATGTTTAAGAGGGTTTTTAAACTGACTCTTCTTAGTGAAGTTTGTATTTTACAGATAATTTTAATGTTTTATTATTATTATTTAAAATCTTTTGGAGGGAGGCTTAAAATGCTTAAAATAGGTCTGTTTAAAGAAAGCCCAAAACCTTTACTTAAGTGAAATACTTACTTTTGGCAACCAGCTATTTTTGGATATGAGAGTGAATTATTTTTTCCTGTAAATAATGCTGTTTTCCCATTTATTTCTACAATAGCTTGACATTCTTGTCACACTTACAAATACAGACTACCTAATTTCTTGTCATAGTCTATAGCAAAGTTGTTTACAATGGTTTTTGTTTAGTGATTTGGATCAGAACAGTAATATAGCATTTCCATTTTTAAAGGTATAACTCTACATGACATCAAAATTTGTCTCCAACTCAACAATATTGTGTTGTCCTGAAAAAAAGCTGTACCATAAAAAGAGACCATCTATGAAAGAATAGTAACTAAAAAATAGAATTAAAAAAATGAGTATTTTTGCAAGCCTGAAAAGACTTGGCCAGCAGAAGAGAAGGAAAACAAACAAAACCAAACAAAGTAACCACCCAAACAAAAATAAAACAACACTAAAAAGCCATGTCAAAATACTTTTTAAATAAATCATAAAATCAAAAAGAAGCATGGAGACTTAACACTATTGAAGCTTTTCTTACTATAACCCTGTGGCATACAAGTATCTCATCACAGAGCTGTAAGTCTCCTATCAGAGACTTCTGATATGCTTCTATAAAGAGAAGCATATCAATTGCAAGAAAAATTGTTTTACAACCATGATTTAAACTTACACATGGAGATAAACACCAAGTGTACTGGATGTAAAATGTCTCCTAGTCCAGTCATTGAAGCATACACAACTCTGGCTCCTTCCATGTGACATGAAGGACAGAGTGTGACCTTCTTGTTTGCAAATGAAAAATATCCTGGAATAGGTTCTGCATGTGGCCTCCGTGCTCACCCTCTCTTCGTAGGGAATGTATGACTTTTCTGGCATGAAATGAGACTTGTCTCTGTGATCTCTGAACATGCCTTTGCAAAGGATAATCTGAAGAAGCTGAAGTAAAAAAAAAAAAAAGCTTTCCAAACTTCTAATAATGCTGTGCTACAGCATTATTGTTGTGGATTATCAGACTGAAAAAGTAATGCTTCTGACAGCAAAATGAGCTCTTACGTTATTTTGCAATTAACATATGTTACAAATGATAGATTGTGTTTCAAGTATTTAACATTAAAATAAGAAACTAAAAGCAAAGGAGGAATGATGTGACACTTCTGGAATTGGATTCACTGGTATAATCTTTCTATGCTGTATTTTCTGATACATGTAAATAGCGTTGTAACTGGTTAAAGAATGCCCCATGCCTCCCAACTGTACAAACTATCATAGCCATTTGGATTCAGAAAAGGATTATGTTCTCCACTGTTTTTAATTACCATATTTCTGGCCATAGTCAAAGCAGTACTGAGCAATTTCCATTTAACATTTCCCATGTATCTGAATTCTGATCCACCCACTCTTTTTGAGAAGACATTGAGTAGTGACCTGAAAATAGTGTTGCAAAGTAGTCGGAGAAAGAACTTGGGGAAAGAAAAATTGCAATGTTAAAAATCTGTTAACCATTGGTTACTAATTTAAACCACTAATGATCTACCAGAGCAGGATTATTGATTAATCTTATTGATTAATCTTATTGATTATTTAATCTTATTGATTAGCCAAGGCTGGCGAAACATTCAGTCCAAAAAATAACTCTGTATATAGTCACGTTTATGAGGGAAACAAGCTATAAAAAGAAGAACAAACAACCCTGCCACATAGTAGTGGCAAAAATGTAATAGCTGTGAAGCTGTGTGATGGGATATGACATGCATTTCTCCATACATTTACATTTTAAAGTTTTAATGAAAGCACATTGTCAGGAAATGCCAAACCCACTACTTGTTTTCCTTCTGCAATGCTGTGACAAGATCCTGCTTCACGTTGCAAGCAAGAAAACATTTTGTATTAAATGCAAAGTGAATATGCAAGAATGAAATTGAACAAGTTCCTCCAGCAAATCTGCTCCCCATCAAAAATCTAGGGGAAACCTTTTTTCAAAGACAAGAATGTTTTACTCAATTTCTTATGAAGGAGGCTCTTATCAGCTATCAAGACACTGGCTGTTGGAAAATTCCCTCTTTCTTCAAGAAAGCTGTTAAATGTTTTTTAACATCTAACTTTATGGATTGATAGTATCACTTGATATTCAAAATTCTGAATCAACCTAAAACCGTAATGTTCATGAGATCAAAATAAGATTTAATTTAGAGGTCCTTCTGTAGGGCATTGTTTTTGAACTTACCTATGTTCAAAAACTAGATTAAATTTTTCCACTGGGTTCATAATGAACTATGGTTTTCTTTTTTTCCTTTGATGATGGCTATCAGTGAAGAGATTTTAGTTTACCCTACCTCCTGCTACAGCCAGCTCTAATATTTCTCTTCTTTTTCTTTTTTTTTTTTTTTCTTTTCTTTTTCCCCCTCAGAATCTGGCTTTTACTAAGCCAGACAAGGTTTATGTTAGTGTATAGTGTTCAGTATGAATAATTGGTATAGAAATTGGTGCTCATCAGTCTCACGTGTAGGCATTTAAAAATATCCCAAAAAAAGAAGTCTGTTCTACTTAAGAAAAGTTATCAGAACCTAATTTCACTAAGATTTTGGGTTTAACACTATTTTAGCCAGATATTGCAGTATTATTTTATAAAATGAAACTCAGGATGGGACTTCTGCTTATGGACACGGGGGATCATTTTTCTGTCATTGAGAACAAATTATTTAAACATTGAACACAGGAGTTCTCGACCTTGGCTAAATTCAGATTCTGCACAGGGAGATCAACTTCTTCAGCACTGGATTGCACAACCCCTGGCACACCAGTGAGCACTGACTTCCAAGTGTGATATTGAAACTGTTGGGATCTCTCGCAGATCTGGTTGCCAGCTAACACGAGCCTGGGTTACACAATCGGTTTCTAAATTAGGCTAATCACTTAATTTTGGCAGCAGTATTGCAATAAAAAGATTCATAATTCATAATGGAGAAGGCAAAGATACGAACCTTAGCAGAAACGACACAAAGTCATACATTAAGAAACAACTATGACTCTCAAACACCAGCCAGCTAAGCAGGCAATGACTAGTGTCAAACCAGGCAACAGACAATGTGCTGACTTTTCTTCCTAATGACAGTGACTGTTTTGTTTATTCTGTTGTCCAATAATGCCGGTGTGTTTTTTCTGGTCTTTGGATATATTTGAAAGAAAAGTACACGATCCTACCTCCTTTTGGTCATCAGTGTTTCCTCACATGAGAATACCTGAACATTCATTCCCATTTCCAGAATTAAAAGTAAAAAATGGTTCTCTTGTTTGGAGTATCAGTGCTTATGGTAACTGAGTGTTGAATTAACCCTATAGCAGATCTTTAATGAGATAAATGTTACTAAAGACTGAAAAAAATAGCCAAGTAGAGTGAAACTATCTATCTCTTTAGAGATCTGAGGTCTCTCGCTGGAGCCTGAATTTCAGATTCTTTTCCAAGACACTTCAAAACTGTTCTTCAGTCTCTTATGAAAGAGTTGCTTGAAAAGAAAGATCTGATTTTCTGTAGGAATAGCACCGTTAAGTTTAAGGCATTTCTTAAGTAAAGTATTCAGCTGAGTATTATCTGCCATTAAGATAATTAGGTCTAATTTTGCCTTGGACCTTAGTTGAAGCTTTGCAGTGGGAAATAATTTCTAGAAGAGCTTTACCTATTTAAACAGACAAGTTAAATAGGGGATTTCAAAAGACATATAGATTTCTACCTCATTCTCAAATCAAATTTACTCGACTAGATGATCTTCAGAGGTCCCTTCCAACTATGATGACTATATATATATATATGACTTTAGAATTACATTTTTAATGTGCTAAATTCTTGCTAACCATAGTTAAGGAGTTATTCTGGGATTTTTGAATGGGAACTATCAAGCTATATATGTTTTCAGATATGGAGATCCACAGTGCCAGTGCAAGCATCTTGGAAAATTACAATCTCATTAAAATATAGGTATGACATATGGGGTTATCAAACATGTACACCAATGACCCAAAACTGTGCCACTAGCAATTTTCATAGTGATATCAATGGGAAAATGCTAAGTGTTTTTTAAAATTCTGTCCATAAAATTAAAAGCCTAATCCTCCCTTTGTTAACTAAACAGATAAACAGCAGTAAATTGAATGGAGAATAGACTATTTTATCCTCACAAGAAAAAGTATATGATCCTCTTGCATAACCTTTTCAGTCACTGCTAAGGAAATGGCTAAATAGAAACTTCTACTTCTAAGCAAAACAATTGTCCCTTTTTTTTTTTTTTCCAGTTGGGGAAGGACAGAAATTAGAAATAATTGTTATTCCAAGCTCTACAGAGCTTAATCACCTCTTTACTCAGGCAAAATCCTCATTGAGGCCACTAGCATTTTTACCTCAATGCCTCACAAATCATGTAATAAATAATATTTAAAAAATAAGGCATAGAAAATAAAAATGAAAGCTTGTAGCAAATTTGACTGTAGTCTGTACCACTGCATCTCCTCCAGAATTGTATATTTACTTTTTCTTTCAATTCAGAGCTATAAATCAGATTTTTAGATATTCTAAAATAAAGACATGTTTTTTCTCTTTGTTTACTCCACTATTTCAACCAAACCATTCCATATTATCTCCTGGATGGAGATGATACACAAAATACAGTATACATTTTATCTCACTTTTCAAGTCCAACACAGAGAGTTTTTTTAAAAGAAAGTGACTCTCCAGCAAAAATTACAGAAGTGCCTGGAGATGCTGTGTTCAACAGAGCAGCAATCCCTAATTTAATGCAGACAGCTCCTAAGTAATTGGAGATACTGTACTTTGTGGCATGTCATACCTGATTTAAGTAATGATTATGTTAAATACAGATTTACACAAACTCTAGGAACATGAAACTTAGTCAAGGTATCAGTTTAAAAAAATTTCAACAAGAAAATTCAACACAAAGCCTCAACATTGTACAAAACAGCTTCTGAAACTTTATTGTGATTTTAAAGTACATTTAGAAAGGATCTTATCCTTAATAGCATTAATTAAAAATAAATTTGAAAGAAATCCACATACTAGTAGTTTAAGCAAAGTTCAGTACAGACTTTTTGAAGTCACAATATATACATTGCATGAGAGTGCAATAAGCTTCCAATTACATCAGGAATATATTTTTAAAATAAAGAGTTTTGATTTGACATGTGTGAGAGGCATATTGTTTACAATGAAAATGTTTTACAAAATATTGCAAAGGAAAAATGGAATTTAATACAGTTTGAATGTACAACTACTTTATATCTTTTTAGGTAGTTCTTTACTCAAAGTGTACAAAGGTCCATTTTTTGAAGGATGCCTGTTTGTTTGCACTGTTCAACACTGATTAGAAAGGATAGTTTTAAAAATTCATTACTATACATATCAGTGAATTCTTATTCAACTCAGTTGCCACTACAATGAAGAAAATATTACAGAATCATTGACAGCATCTTCTTCTCTCCTAAACTATGCATAGGTAAATACATAGCAATGGTGCCTATTACTACAATAAAAGTGAAACGCTTCACCTGATTTTTGCAGCTATTCTTTGCATAAATATAATGCATTATATATATACTTGCTTATTTACCAATCAATTGATTGCGTATTTTAACATTCAATAACATATAGAAGTACATACACGGCTATCCTTAAATATTTTCCACTCTGTAGTGGCTCATAAGATTCAAAAAAATCAACACTGTAAATTCATAATTCTCAACCTGGGGGAAGAGTATCCCTCAGATGGACTGATACTACTTATACAAGTTAAACCATATTATGAATCCATAGCGTCCACCTCTGAAATACATAACAGGAGTAATATAGTATACTGTGGCTACTAACTACTGCATAATCATTATATAGGAAATTGTCACATCAAGTGTTTTACATTTATGATTACTCATTACATTATATCACACACAGAGCAAAACTTTCCCAACAGATGGACCTCCTTTTCCACAGTTTTTCATATTTTAGAGAAAAATCAGCACACAGTGACAAAGTTATGTCTTGGTAAGTATGCAAAATGTGTTCCCTTTTCCAAGATCAAACAGTAAGCAGCAAACTATTAGTTACTTTACAATCAGGATGTAAAATTATATCTTTAAAGAGAAAGTCAAGTTTTCGGCACCACAATTGAACAAACCATTGAGGGTGTGGGACTGTCACTCATAACTGTGGGAAAAGCATATCAGAACATTGGTTAGCCAATAATGAATTAAAAGTTGTACTGTCCTTTCAAACAGAGCACAGTAGGGTGATGTGATTTGTGTGCATTCTGCAATGTGATACCTGAACAGCTCAAAGCATTGCAAGGACAAGACAGCTTTACATTCATTATTGTTAAAATAAAAGGAACATGCTGAAATGTGTAATAACTGACAGTGGATTTTTAATGACCACCAAGGATGTCAGGGGTATTCAGATCTTCAGAAAAGAGTGTGTTATCTGTCCACCCTGGGTAGGCTGGACAAAAATCCACCTTACATGGATTTGCTTACCCGGACTGTTTCACCAATGTTAAAATTAATCCTCTTGCACTAAAGAGCCTCACTGTCTTTTCCCTATAACTCTCTCTTCTATGGAGAAAAAGTTTACTCTTTCTCTGCAAAACACTACCTAATAGCAGTGATCACTTAGAAGGCAGACACTTCCATTCAGATGTAATCTATTTGTGGCTGGGCTACTGATTCTGTAACCTCTCATTGCTTTGTCATGCTAAATGTAGCTCACTGGGCTTTTTACTGTCCTTCCCATTAACAACAGGAAGAAATACTAATAATTTTGCAGATCCTCCTGATGCTTTTCACTTTTGCTGTCCACTCAGTGGCCAGAAACTTCATGGTGAAAAGCTATAAAAATATGTGCCCTAATTTTGCCTAGTATACATGCAAGAACAGTGCAGCATGCCCATCACCTTCCGTCATGCCACGCTCACCTGTCAACCACATGGAGCAGCATGCAGGGTGAGACCTGTGTATTACCTTGGAAACTAAAGGGAAGGGAAATGAGAACTCCCTGGCATGGCTCCTATGGACAAGATAGGTTTAGAGAAAACACTAATGGCATGCTGACAGGCTGCACTTTAAAGACTTCTTAATAAAACATAAAAATAATAATACCAACCAGAAGCTTTACTAGTTAGAAACCTGCCCAGTGTTTCTGTATTAGAGTGTCACTTTAGGTTAAAAATAAATCTTTTAGCTTACATTATGTGGCACATTTTTCCCTATTTCTGTTTTAAAGACACAAAATATCCCACCCCTTCCTTTAATATTTTCAAAGAGGATTAACTGAAGCCTTCTAGGATCCTTGACAGCTTAAGTATACAGTTGGAATAGTTGACAATTACATTTGCTTTTCCCAGTATGCAGAAAAGATGGCTAATGGAATTAATGAATCATTTGCTGTTACACTAGTAAAAAAGTCTAAATAACAACATGACCTTTCATCAACACTGCCAAAGAAGAAGCGTTTCCTTAAACAATCCACAACACAAGAGATGACCTCAGACAGTAACTTATAAATGTGCTTCTGATTTTTCTTTAATTTTCTCTCTCGTGTAGATCTACATAGACAAAAGTTTAACTGTTTGCACCAGTTGCTGTTTTCCTGAATGACTGTCTTTATACCAACTGGGGAAGAAAGGAAAAGTATCTTGCCCTAATCAGCTATCATGAACACAAAATAAACCTAAAACTTACACTTAAGCCAAAAAAATACTCCCACGTTTAGATTTTTCTCAGAGAGGTAAGAAATTTTAATAGAGAATTTCCTTTCCAAAAAAAAAAAAGTTTTAAAAATAAAGCTGAATAGTTCTGGTTTTGATTCTCCTTGTTTCTATTCCATAAAACTGCACTGACATCAGTGGTGGAATTCTTGGTTTAAGCCAGTGTGAAAATAAACCAAGTATCTGTTGACAAACTTCTGATACTTCATGGTGCTAACTAGTTTATTAAAAACATATTGATATACCATACAAACCTGGGGCTATGATTGTTACTGTTGTTTTGAAATGGGTATCTGTCAAAGGGATAGAGGGGCTTTATTTAACATCAGGTCAACACATGAATGCAGACTGCTAACCAATTTTTGTTTTGCTTTGCTTAAGTTCTAAAGCTGGAAACACTCTTCCAAAGAGAAACCGCATTCCTTAATTATCTTTGAAGAGAAGGGTTGGACTAACCCTACGTTTTTAATCTTTTTTCGGATTTACTTTAGCAGGATAAGAGGTTATAGCAGAGTAAAAATGATTTAGTACAGTGCCTACAATCCACTGATGCTTAATATCATTGAAATACTTAAAATGATGGTATTAAGTGATTTATGTGGTTGATGACATAAATGTTTATGACAGCCTTAGCCACATAGTTGCATCCACTTGACTTTCACACACTTCATTTTGAGACATGTCTGTGTAAAGATCAGTAGCAATTGCCAATTTGCCTGATCTACCACATCACCATACAAAAAACTGCTACAGATTTTCACCCTCAGGTGCAATTCTGTTATACTCCATTAATCCTTTCAATCCTCCCCCAATCCTGTGGACTTGTTATTTAGTAATCCCTGATTGTTATGGTGAAGGAACATCAGAAAGTCTCTACTGTCTGCAAGGCAGAAAATTACAATGGTCGTCTATTAAATTTGGCTCTTACAGGGCCTGCTTGGATCAAGCCTGCTTGTCACAATCACAATCAATAGCCACAATATCAGGACAAATTATCACTGACATCCAAAATGTCAATTTTAAACTAATTTTGTATCTCACCAAGTGTCGCCTCTTCAGTACCCAGACAAAGGCGGAAGCCCACCTGTATTTTTAAGGAGGGGGAAAAATATCTTAAATCAACACATCACGTAGGGTAACTTCATTCACTTATGCACATCAGGTTTTCAGTTTCAACCCCCAACTGGGAACTCTCCCACATGATTGCAGCCTATTGTGCAACTGAACAACTTTGCTTTCTTCCCCTTAAATCTGTTGAAGAGAGATTACTGGGAGGGTTCCTTTCCAGGGCTGCTCCTGTTAAATACAACATTCTCTATAAACACCAGCATTTTTATTTTTTTTTAATTCAACATTTTTACACTGTAAAGTAATCTGTCTGGATCTTCTCCCTCTATCATATGCACATGCACACATGCACAAAGCCACACGATTTCTATCTCAAATCAAGTATGTGTATTTCTGTGTTTTTTCCCATATAGACAGTGGTCAAATACATCTGTTTTTTTTAGGAAAACAAACAAACAAACATCTTTTCATCAGCTTGATTAATTTAAACCTGTAAACCTTGGTTTAATTCTACTGACACAAAAATGTAACAGCTACAAGCTTGTAGCCAGGATTTGTGATTGACTTTATAGAGTGACTATATAGAGTGAAGTCTTTATAAAAAAGCTTGTTTGCTTGTTAGTCGTACAAAGGTCTGTATTCACTGACATATCCAACCACAATCTTCAATTAAGAAAAAATGGACTAATTACTTAGATACATTAATTCCGAAATAAAATAAATAGGGAAATAAATAAGCAAATAAATAACAAAAAAACCCCCACCAAAATCCACTGAAACAACAAACCAAAACCCATAAAAACAAAACAGCCAAAGCTTTAAAATCAACTACAAAACAGGTATCTTACCTCTTCTTAGTAATCTCAGATATTTAAAGTTGTGACATTAAATTTTTAAGAGCTGACTTGTTTTTTGGAAGTATTGTACTTTCACTACTACCTCATTATTCAGAAGTCCAGCAACTTATCATCCTTATCTGATCTCCATGCTTGCCACACACCACTTCTGTTTCTTAGCATCCTGTTGCATGCATCAATCTTACTCACCCATGGGTGCAGTGTATAGATCACTCCAGATCACTGAGTTAGTTTTGTTTCTTTTTATGTACACTGAGAATAACATGTGGAAAACTGTGCAGAAGAATCATACTTAATCTTGATGTGGCTACTGACACCTAACCCAAACTTATCTCATTCTTTACTGGGAGGCAAGCTGGTATTATTTGCTATGACAAGCTTTAAAAATAGTTGGGATTTCACTGTAAAATGTCAACATTTGTAATACAATATATAATCAGAAATTATTTACCAGTAATACCAGTCATGTGTCTTTGCAACACTATTTAAAACAGTGGAATGCTTTTATGGAAAAATACCTAGCAAAAAGCATTTTCTTACATGAAAATAAAAGGCTTAAAAGCAATTAGTTTAAGAGTTCTTAATACATGCTGAGCAATGATACATATTCAATATCTGACAGGGAAATCTGATTGGAAAAGAAGTCTTGGGTATCTAATTCTAATTCTAGAAGCTCTCTCAAAGTCATACAAGCAGTTGCAGATACCATGTCCTTCTAAGCAAGTCAGACCAGACTAAGCTTCTGCTTACATTAGCCAAAACTACATTTACAATTGGACTTTGCCTAAGGAGATGCTAAGGACCAGCCTTCTTACCCGCACAAGGAGGACTCAGTCAGGGAATGACCAACAACACAAGCCATGTTGATGACAAGGAGTTTATCTTCTAATACAACGCAATGGTGCTACAGCCAAGCATGGAAATGTATTACCTGACAGCTCACTCTCAGTACCAACATGGTGTTTCTCTGACTGGAAGTCTGAAAAAGTATCTGCCAAGCTCCTACAAGAGGAAAGATTTATGTTTTTCCAGTCCTGACAAATTTCACATCACAAAACAAATATTAAAATGCAAGCAAATCCAAATGGAATAAGAAATATTCATGCCGAGGCATTTAATGATCTCTTCCAGTTAGGAACTCTCTCCTACTACATGATAGAGGATATCCCTAGCTGTTTTAATTCTCATTTAAAGTGAAAGCAGCAGGGATACAGCCAGGGAACTGCCTGCTAAGGAGCCTGGCAGTTACAAACTTTTAATTCCTTCTGCCTTCTATCAGTGCTTTTGTCTAAAGGCATTCCTACCGCATATATTCAACTCTGATATATAAGTGCCATAGGTCTCTGTGGGATAAGCTTCACATTGATTAGGACTGCAATTGCATTACCTTTTCAGATGGTTCATTGGAGTGTCTGGCATCTGATTTTACCCTGTAAAATAAATCTTCAAATGTCATTACATTAGAGACTCAGCTGTTTTTCATAAACAAAGAGATTGTCCAGCACTACCTGAGGACTTGGTTCACGTCTCCACTTAAAAATGTAAAGCAGGTTTGGGTGAGTCATAAGTGAAGAATTGTTGGTCTCTCTGGAAGTGTTGCAAATTAATTTAAACTTCCTTCATATGACTCTTTATCATGTTTTCTTTAGGCAACATGATCAGCATCTACCTCTTTAAGGTAGAATCCTTAGTGTATTTCAATAACTATATATAAATCTGTACATACATGCACACCTGTACACATATCTACACATGCACAGTGACAAGGTGACATGAGGAGTGACATCATATTCTCCTTGGCTGAATTATTTTAGGCCTAAATAAAGGGGTTGCTGGAACTAGATGATCGTTAAGGTCCCTTTCAACCCAAACCATTCTATGTTTCTATGATTCTAAACTAATGCCGCTAAAATAACTAAACCAAACAAAATTAATGGAATTTAACTAAGCAGCTAATAATACGAGTCACTATCACACATTAAAAGAATCACAACTTTGAGATGGCAATATACTATGAAATTCGATAAAAGTGCATGATGTTTGTCCTTGCACAAAACATCATATACCTGTTACAGTTTTAAGACAGTATGGCCAATGTATTGCCATTTATTTATTATTTTTTAAGTTTAACTATTTTAATCACTAATGTTTCCATTCAAAATGTTCTAGCCACCAAACTAGATCTGCTTTCTGGTGAAGTAGCAGATGACACCCTTAGGAATTAATTCTGTGACCCAGATGAGTCTAATATGAGGCAAGAGGGTAAGCTTTTCAAAAGTACTTAGTATCAATTGTAAAATTCCCACTGATTTTCATGTAAGACTTTTGCTAACCCTAAACTGTTCTGATAAAAATTTCATTCCCCTATGAATTTAGGATCGAGTTACCGTGTCCACAGAAGCCACTGTAGCTATTTTTAGATCAAATGTTACACATGGTCAAGTTTTCCAAAAAACAAGTCCAAGCAGGTAATGATATCACTGTTACCTTAGCAAATAAGAGACTCATTATAAAAGAATTATGATAATTCAAAAACAAATAAAGGGAAAGTCAAACCAGGGAGCAGTTTAATAGTCACCTTTGACAAGAGGAAGATGTTAATCTCCAGCTGTTTTAATTTTTAATTGATGATGTTTTTAGGTAGTAAGTGAAAGTCAGCCAATTTTCTTCAGAGAAGTGCTCCTATTCTCTTAACTCAGTAAGAACTATATGCTTCTTATTGGTCTACTGCACCGTGGGGATGGGATAGAATATGAAAGCAAGAATTTCTTTATTCTAGCCTGGAAAATTAACTGTTAAGCTCAGTGGGGGCACAAACGAAGGTAGCATTTAGATATAACTAATTTAGTATCAAACCAAAGCAGAGAGACGTTTCAGAAAGAAAGAGACCGAAGGGAACACAAAATTGTACCTGATTTATTTCTGAGTCAATCCCTATAAAAGCAGAAGAGCTTTCTTTTATGCTCAAATGCATTACACACTTCATTTTATAATATGCACATTGTTCACAGTTTTTAAAGATAATGTAATGAGCAACAACTGGTAAGGAAGAAAAAAATCAATACATTGAAGTGCAAGGGTCATGTGAAGATGGAGTGTGGACTGCTTCTTTTTTTAAAAAAAAAAAAGATTGTGGAATAGATCCTTAGTTGATAGGAAATGACATGGCTCTGTTAAGTTTATTGTTCAATTAGAATGTAATGCAACTATGATTACAATTTGCTTACATTATCATATTTTAATAAAATAACAAACAAAACTTGTAGATTTTGTTCTTTGCTTTATTTTGGCTGCTTTTAATTGCTTGGATTTTGTTTAGTTATAAAGAGTGTATGTTTCAGGGGAAAAATTCTCACTCATGCTGTCAGATCCAGCTAATCATTCCCTACTTATCCACATTTCTAAAGACCTAAGATTTTGCTTGAAAAGAGGCTTAAAAGCAATTGTCTTGTATTCATTAATCCATAAACATTTGATTTCAAATTAGATTGCCAGCAGACATAACCTCTTTGCATTGCTACAACAGAGACTTGATTTGATTAATCAAACAGCTCTGATTCACTGAATTGTCTTCAGAATAGTTGTCCCTGACAATACTATGCAAGTAACTGTTGATGTTGTGCTGGCATTCTCAGCTTTCTGTTATGTTAAACATAACATATATAAATCTATATAAATTATATAAACAGACTTTACAAATTACGAACTTTAGGAGCTATGTAACACTATATCCCATGCAAGTTTTTTTGCATGTTCTGTTGGGAATAGCTCTTACTTATACAGATTTTTATTGTTTTAGGAATCAAGAAAGATTTATAGTTTGAGATTTGAAAACTAAATATGCTAACTAAGCCTACATACTTAATCCTGACAGTTGCTAAAACAGCCCAAGCCAGTAACATGCAACAGATATATGATACACTTCCTAACAAATAATGGTTACTCATTGAGAATATTTGCTCATTCTCCTGTGGAAAAAAACAAAGGTGAAAAACAGTAAGCCTACGGTCAGGACAATTGAGAGGAAGATGGCAATACTCTTGTTAATTATACAATAGGAAGAGAAGTCAAAGCACCATTAAGAGATGGAAAACCTCAGTCTGCAGCTTTAGCAAAAAGAGCAGAAGTCACAAAACTTCCATCAATAGATTTCTAACAAGTGACAATTCACAAGTCCCAGAAAAAAATTTCATGGACTTCAAGATCAACAGGAATAATGGACAGAAGGCTTCAGGGAAAGCAATAAAAAACTGTGAAAGAAGCAAGTATCTATTTTTTCCTCAGCTCTCTTTAATACTGCAGCTCCTAAACAGAGGCTGGTGCAAGTACTGATGCAACCAACTGGTTCATCCTGCTGTTGACCCTGAGGAGCACTGTGTGACTAGCTCACTAATAAAGACTACTCCGAACCTACTGAGACTTTCACTTTCCAGGAAAATACACTCACAGTTAAAATGGTCAGCTCTTCAGTATGGTGCCAAATACCAACATTAACTGGGAATAGGCAAGAAACCTCAGCCAGTCTACAATGACTGCCAAAGTACAGATTGGTTAGATTACATTATTTCTCACTTTTCAATTGACAAAAAAATCTGTTTCTTCTTATGATTCTGAGAACTGAAGGATGGACCTTCTGGTATGTTCTTAGTCTAAACCCACCATATTGTTTTGGTAAGCTTCTTAGCAAATACTTCTGTATATGAAACTGAGTATTTTCAGTATTTTTGGAAGATAAATTAGGTTACAAGTATTCATGCAGCCTCCCTGTGTTCAACATGTGATAAAACAATATACTAAATCATTCATGGGAGTGCTGACAATATACTTATATTTCATAATTTATATGTAGTAACATAAAAAAAAGTATGTTAGTACTTGCATCAGTTACTTGTTTATGATTTGTGCTAGATTTTACTTGCTAAAGTTTGATGTGTTTATTGCATTTCGAACCTTGGTGTGTGTATTCAACGTTAATTGCTTAAAGAGTTACAGAACAGTTGGTGATTTCTTTTCAGATTTTTGGCAGAGACTGAAGTCTTGGTACAAGCAGAAAAAAAATGCTTGTTTGTTTTAGAAATAAAAAGTCCAGCTCTTTTAGTTATTACACTAGTATAAAATAGGAGTAATTTTCCCAGAGGAAAGGAAGTAAAATGAGAGGAAAAAGGGATGCCAGAGTTTTAAGGAAGAGACTTGCACACCTCTAGAGTAGCAAGCCTTTCCACTTTAGCCATCTTATTTCAAAACAGGGATATGGTCAAAAGTGAAACTCCTTTTAGTCTTTCAGCTACTCTCAGCTGGGCTTTTGCCCAGCATGCAGATTAGCATAATACGCTGTCTGTGTTAAAAGAAAGGTCCACGACTCCGAACAGCAGGAGTGCTGAAGTCAGAATGGAGTTGCTTGGAAAGAACTGGCTAAGGAAGTTTGAATGTTGCGTTTATTTATTTATTTTTGGTTTTATTAACAGGAAATATGTGTCACATCATACTCTTGTATTCAGTCCAAGTATCTATCACCTGACTTTATAAATGATGTTACACTGCTTGGAGATGATTCTCACAGCCTAAGCTTAAAATACTGTTTCAACTCAATTGAAATGCAAAGACAAAATACTGCATTCCTTTCCCAGCTGAGCTTTTATTTAATGTGCCAGACTAAGAAGCTTGTTCTACTTTACTGGATCAGAGTCAACAAAGTTTGTCCAAGAAACTCAGAGATAAGGGGAAAACAGGTCTTAATCAGGCAAAATTCTCAAAAGAATGAAAGGGCATTTTGCCCGAGTATGTTCTGTAGAATTTATCACAATATTTTTGCCTCAGTTAAGTCCACAAAAGTAGACTGCTGCTTTCATACTCGTATTTTGGGACAGCTACCTTAATACAGAAGAGTGGAAACCCAAACTTCTCCCATTCAGAGGTTTGCTTTTATCAAGCTTACGTCAACTAGGAATCCCCTAAAGAAAATTCACCCAGGAAACTGGAACAGCAGGATATGAAGCTCCAGTGGGTTTGGCTTAATAATAATGCACCTCACCATTGCATTAAACTACCTGAAAATAACAAAGATCATGGACTAGAAATGTGATTCTTCTGTCCCCTGTGCTTAGAAAACAGTTACATCTATTTTATAATTGTACAAGTTCCTGTAAAGGGCATAGACAACCCTAATGACTGTACACTCAGAAGTACTTTATTCCTTAAGCAATGTAACCTGACTTACTTACTCAACTGTTTACATTATCCCTCTTTTTTTTTCCTATAAATTTAATGCTGTCCTGCTGTTCTTAAGATGTTAAAGTATCACAATATTAAAAACTGGAACTCAATTTATGTAGCTTGGAAATTGCATTCCAGAAATGTTTATCTTTAGACAATACCTAAAAAATTCTCTCTGCATGTATAAGTAGCTCAAAAGTGGGCCATGACAAAAATCACCCACGTAATATCAGAAATTATTTGAATGTGGTTAAAACTACTTACTGCAGGTCATTCTGCAAATGATGTGAATCAAGAAGTGAGAGCTACAAATTAGGTACACAACTATAGTAGATCTATGTTTAAAAAATAATCAGATAGGCAACTTGATGGTTAAACTGGAAATTGTGGAGAGGGACTGAGCCCCAGTTTCCCTAATTCTTGCTATTTAAAGTGAACTAATGCTTCATATTAAAAACCAGAGATTGTTCAAGAAGCCGCAAGAGAAGAACGGGTGCCACAGGAAAGAAGAAGTCTGAAGAGATCTGAGTCTCCTGCAGACTGTTGGTTGTGGGAGGAAGAAAGAGGGGTTATCACAGAGATACGAGAAGATAGATTCAGCACTTGATTACAAGCAAAAACATCAGTGAAATAGCTGTAATTTTACAAACATAAAATTAATGGACGTGAAATCAGAATTGGGCTCAGATAGCCCTCACACAGAGATTACTGCATTCAGCTCTAACCTCAACAACAACAACAACAAAATAACTTGGAAGTAATTGATATTAGCATTTTCTTGGTCTTTTTCCATTACTATAAAATGGCATTAGTGTAAATGTGACTCAGACTTGGGATCTCTGGTCACTGTCGCAGCCAAAAGCCTAAGTGTATGAAATCTCCTTGGCTCTGCTAAAACACTAGTGCTAAATTCTGGGAAATGATAACACTGATTCATTGCAAAACAGTCTATATATAACAGCAAGACTAGGCACACATAAAATTATGCACTCTCTTGCCTCAAGGTTAGCAACATATTCCTAGTAGAAGGAAAAATGTTATTTTCATTCTCTGCAATCATGTGATAAATAGCTGTAGGGCAGATTCAGCAAGATCCTGAAGGTTGTGATTTTACAATATAATGAATGTATGCCTAGCTTTTTGCCACCTGAAAAAGCAGCAAAACAAAGCAGGACTTGTCAGTATTTTGCTTATGGCAGAAATCAGACAATGTCCAGAACCCTTTATGAGACACACTGCTACCTTCTTAACTGGTATGATTATAACATTGACTCCAATACTTCAACACCTCAGCTTTCCAGTATATGGCATAATTGGAAGTAACAGCGAGCAGGTAGCACATGTGAATGGGAAATGTCTCCTGCTGAATAACTACTGACTACAAACCAAACACATGGTCTTGTAGGCACATTTATGGGGGGGGGGAGGCGGCGGGAAAAAAAAGATAAAAAATTGTATTGTAAAGGAGAGGATCCTTTGATGGGTGGATTATGTGTGCAGGATATGAGGCAGGCAAATTACCTATGAAGTACAGAAGCAGAAACTACAAAAAAAGTCTTTGAGTTTAGATAAAAAATTAAGAGATAGCAGTAAAGGAACATTTTAAGAGCTATAAACCAATAGTTTATCCAGACTGCTTACCTAAAATTAACAGCAAATCTTAAAGGTGGCTTTAAAAGAATGGTAACACTTTGGCTGACAGCAATCCAAACCTACAAATTACTTCACAAGACACTTTAACAAAGGTAGGAGATATGCACTGAGAACTGCATTCTTAGGAGCAGGTAGACTCAAACTACAGCACAAAAAAAATGGAGAAGGCAACTCATGCATAGGACTGCTCACCTTGCTGGCAAAGGAACAGGCATTTGTTGCTATTCAACTCATTTATCATCAAGATGGAGTAGACTGTGGATGAAATGTTCCATTCTGATCGTACTCCCTATAAAGCACTGCGTTTCACTTAAGTAAAAATGGAATATAGGCACATCTATATCATCAACATCATGACTTAATGGCCTGTGTTAAATTAACGTTTGATTGTGATGCTTCATATTACTTCACTTTGGGGGGATGATGGAGTTAAAACCATTGTAAGCAGCTGCAATCATTGATGCAATCGTGCATAGTTTGCAAAATGGTAGCACCAATACTGAAGGTGTGAAAAAGCATTGGAATTACACCCAGATGGTAATGCAAGCTTAATAGGAGGTTTCAGCAGTATTGCTGCTAATACAGGGACTTTTACAAGGGCATATAGTGATTGGATGAGGAGTAATAGTTTTAAATTGGAAGAGGGCAGATCTAGGTTAGACATTAGGAAGAAATTCTTCACTGTGAAGACGGTGAGATACTGGCACAAGTTGTCCAGGGAAGTTGTGGATGTGCCCTTCCTGGAAGCATTCAAGGCCAGGCTGGATGGGGCTTTGAGCAAGCTGGTGTTGTAGGAGGTGTCCCCGCCTATGCAGGGGGATTGCAACTAGATGATCTTTAAGGTCTCTTCTAACCTAAACCATTCTATGAGTCTATAATAACCAGGGATAAATGTGAAAGTCAGACAAAGACTTTACTACAGCCACAGGACCAAACTGGATGTTCTTGCCTGACAGCAGGGCAGAGATTCACTTTGCATCACTTAAGAACTGTAAAAGGACCTAGAATAAGTACACATGTAATTCATATCCTCAAAGGCACCTTTACATTGCAAGACAGTGTAATATGATTTTACACTGAAGTAGGTAATACAATATAAAATCCTGCTAATGATAAAGTATTGTAGTTTCACCTGCACATAGCCAGTTGAGATCAGCCCCAGGTGTATTGTTCAGGGCTGACCTCGACCAGCTACATCAAAGGTATGAAATACCTGCTTCTTATCTCCACAAGGATTTTACATTTAGACAGGTACCTCACAATAGCAATCTTGATGTAAAGCACACTTTTTTTTTTTTTTTAAGTGAAATAAAGCCTTAACAAAAATGAAAAAAGCACATAATGTTTAAAGAGTAATGTGTGTACAGCACAGTCCAAATGTAAATGAGATCAAGTCTATCTCAGTCAATTCAGCTGTGCAGAATAACACAAAAACTAAATTTCTCCCTTTGTAATTTAAAATATTTCCAAGAGCAATACAATTTACAGGAGAAAATGTAAAACAAACTGGCTTAATAGATACGAAAAGTCATATGAATTTTTTGTGTTTACAAGATTGCATCTTCTGGTGCAAGAGTTAATGCACTTTGTGAAAGTTATTGTTGTGGCTTACAAGCTTCCTCTGGATGTGGTGGCAGTTCAAATTTCATGAGAGAATGATAACTTATCTTTGCTATTGAAAAAATTAATGAGGTGGTAAATAGCTGCAGAGCAATGTTACGTGCAGCAATGTGCAGGTTTTGCAGGTTTCTCCTCATACACTGTATACACGTAAAAGAAATGAAAAGTCTAAACAGGCAGCAAAAGCTTAAGGCTTTAAAACTGGAATAGAACTGTGTTGGTGTTTTCTAATGGAAATGTGATAAATTTAAGAAATATCAAAAAACCCTCTCAGTATTTCAGCTAGGGTTTTCTGCTAGTTCTAAGGTCTCATGGGCAGCGCTTAGGTGAAGATCACAATTAAGCTAACACAGCCAATTTATTCTCATGCTGGTTTTATTTTAGTCGAGGCAATGACATAATGTTAAGCAGTCTTAAGGCTTCTCTTTGTTATGCTTGTTGCCTATGGCTTTAATTGAAGGTGCTATCACAGCATCCCTATCAGACTCCGAATGTCATGAGCAGTAGCAAGCAGCAGCACGCAGTGCAGAGCGCTCTCCTGACCCCCAACTATCTTAACTGAGGACAGCAGGAAGCAAGATAGAACACTCTTCAGTAGCTAGAGGCTTCCTGAAATGAACTTCAGCAATACTCAATACAAGCTAGGCTTGTATTTGGCACTAGGACACGACAATATTACAAAATAGTGTGAGAGTCTGAATGCAAAATGTTTTTTAATGTGGTCACCACTGCTCCAAAGAATGAAAGTTCTGAAATCAGGAATTACTTCTGTGACATATTTATGACAGATAAACATAAAAAATGACAACAAGAAGCACTTTGTTTGGAGCTGACTGCACCATCTATAAAGCGCCTCAGTAGGCATTGCATGAAACTGCTCTGCTGAAAACTGCTCAGCATGCTGCTTTAAACAAGCAGACTCAAGAATCACTGACATTCTGTATATCACAGCAGCACTGCCAGCTTTCTTATTAAAAGACTAAGTTTTCCTACAAGTCCAGACACTCACACTGAGCTTTTAACCATTTGGAAATGTAAAGATACATAAATGTTTTCATCTCTCATCCCAATCTCCCTTTCAAATTGCTGAATTCAAGAAGCACTATCCAGTTACTGAGTTGCAATCTCCAGTGTTCTGCTTTGTGATTTATATTTTTTGCTGTTGTTTTCAGAATCAATTTTCTATCATAAGTCTCAGTGAGATACCACACCTATTAGAAATCGTGAATGCATTATGCCATCTGCAAGGAAAGTATGAACAATTTTACTAAAAAAAAAGCAACCAAGCAAAATATAATTTTTTTGTCTACTTGTTTTAACTATGACAGATAAAGGCTGGCTACAGAAATAGCTGCTGAAATCCAGCAGGCTAGCTGGTATGATAGTATTACACAGTACTCCAGCAGCTATGGGTAAAGATAGAAACAGAAGACTTGGGTGTGTATGTCTGTAATTCAGATGTTAACTGTTCTAAAGGAAAACAACTCACACAAGCCATTATACCATAAGAAACTAGCTTCTGTAATGCACATCTAGGATGCCTACATCGTATCAATTACAAGTGAATCAGATTTGGTCAGTATTAAGATGCATGTGCATAACACTACAAAACCAGCAATCTCTGTTCATCCTTACTTACAACCTTACTAAACTAAAGATACTTAAGATTTTGACATGCAACCTAGGGCCGGACACATTTAATCCCTCAGTCCCAATTGTAACTAGAAGAAGCTGTCCCAGCTAGCATATCTGTAAATCCACAGTTATGAATTAAGGCCCTAGTTTCTCCTCTGTCAAACCTTCAGCTCAGTTTTGCAATCCAAATTTAGTATGCCACCGAGCCACTGAATGAAAATGTGTGTTACATATCACAGGAATGGATTTTCTTCTCAGATTTGTATTAATAACTATAATTAATTATAACTTGATTCTCTGAAATATACTGGAACAAGTCAAAGCAAGTATCTATCTAGCTTAGAAAGTGTTTTAATTCCTGTATTATTCTTCTATCCAGATACACTTCCAAATGCTTCAAATTTTTGAATTGTAATGCAGTTACGGTTTGTTTATTAAAACTCCTTACCTACAGCAGTGTGTTGTTACAAGTTGGGTGTGCTATAACAGATCATACACAAAATGTGCCACTTCTCTACTGTGATAAAATTAATTTGAAGGAAAATATCAAATTTCTAATATGTGAATACATATGTTTTAAAAAAATTATCGTGGAAGAGAATGAAAGAGGAGATTAAAAAGAGAAACAAGAAAGGACAGCAACATTACCTCATAAAAGAAAGAGACGTAGTTAAGCATCAGCCAACTGACACTATTTGTCATATAATTTATAGTGGAAGTCTGAAAACTAAAATAGTCCACAAGCCATTAGGTTCTCGGTGCTCTGTAACAGATTAGAATATTTCTTAATCAACTCCTAAAGTGCAGGAGAAGGCCAAAGTTTATGTTTAAGCAGAGTAATACTGAAATCCAGAGACGTTTGGCATCACTGGATATGCCATCAGTAGATATGTCCCAGAACCACAAAAGGGCATCGACTTCTTAAACACTCTTGAAAAAGCACCTGCCATTTTGACAATTTCTTAGTCCAGAGTTTGAAAAATCACATTAAGAAACAAAAGTTGATTTATAATCAGGGAAGCAGATTCAAAACCCCAAACTTTTATGAGATTCAGATTATTCACTGAACCTTATGGACCACCCTCTGCCTAGAGGCAGCTTGAAAGCCTACCCAGCCCACACAGAAGTGGTCCTACACTACCAGTTAAATATTATGAACTACCAGGTTTGTTGCAATGTATTAATTCTATAGGAAAAACTAATCAAATGAAAGTAAATGCTTTTGGATATCATTCATAAAATATATTTTCATCTCATTCTCATGAGACTCACATTCACACACCTCACAGCAATAGTCCCCTACAGTTTCGTTTGCCACCTGGACTGCATCAGAACTCTCAAAAGGATAGCCATCAGAAGTCAAGACAAACCGGATCAGGATGAACCAAGGGTGTCTTCCCTTTGCTATTTCCATGCTTCTCATCTCTTTCCACAGTACAGACACACATTGCCATTTTTAAGTCATTGCAGTTTAGGGAAGAAAAAAGGAGTTGTAAAATAGAAATAAAATGCCAATCATAGTAGCGGGTCACCTATCTTGTCTCTTTTTGTATTTCTGCTGACTGACAGCCTGGTGCTCTTGTAGCATACAAAGGCAAAAAAAAACCAGGCATTCATTTCAAACTGAAAATTTTGACAGATGTAACAGCTTTCTGAAATGAAATTGATGAAATCTTATATAGGAAAGTCCATCTCCTGTACAGAGGAGAGATTAAGTTTCAAAAGGCAAGGTTGACTGTCCTTAGACAGATGCAGATTTCATTTATTTTTTTATTTATCTGGCAGTTGTTGAAAATATGGGAGATGACTAGGGCTTCGCTATTGATGCATAGTCTACCTCCTGCTGCTCTGGATGCTGCAGGCTTCCATGTGATCCATGTTTCAGGGTACCGTTGTCACAAACTGAAGGCAATTTGAAATTCTCTTACTGGTAACACTAGCACTTTGCTACTATTTTGACCTGAATTTTTGAAACTACAAAAGTGAAACAATTTGACAACTAACTGAAATTCATACTGCTGTTGACACACACCTAAACCAGAGAGATAAAGAAGCTTTTTTACACTATAATGCATATGGCCAGATCTGACCAAGTGTAGAAATCAAAAGTTTACGTCCTTTTTCTCTACTCACATTCACAGAACAAGGTACCGAGGAATATGCTTCGCTGAGGAAAACCAGAAATACTCAGCACAGCACCAAAACAAAATAACTGGTGTTTCATTACACTGTCTTCCTAAAATAGATAGCCATATGAATGGCCAGATAAAAATTTAGTAAAAAGTCAGTAAGAGTCTTTCTGTTGACTTGGGAGCCTTTGAATTTCAGACATAATCTAAAGAAGACTTTCCCAAAGGCAACTGTGTACTTTATATCTTTTTGTGCCCATATGCACTATTCAAATAATCCCTTTACTTAAAGGAATACATACCATTAAAACTCTTACCTCAACTTCAGGGAGAAAACTAGACTTGGATCATGCTGTTCACTGGTAAAGTGAAGAGTATGGATCACACATGGATCACAGTTTTCAGTCATGTAGGACGCATCTCATGCAACTGTATCCGTCAGCTTTGGCAAATAGTTTAAATCAGTGCATTTTCTTTAGGGTGGAGTAAATCATGAGGCCAGTGAAGCAGATTAGATTTGATATACAATTAGAAGTTAGAAAAGATAAAACCCACCATAATGTCAACAGAAGCATAGGCGCTGTATACTGCTGAAAATTTAAAAAATTGTACATTTTATGAACACCACTTACAAAAATTAGGCTAGGTCCACAAACAGAAGCTAGGCACCTGAAGCAACCATAATGTTCAGATACAATCATTACATGCTGCAAGGAGAGGGACTGGCATAACAACACTATTCCCAAAACCTGTTCCACTGACTGGAAAGCTACTAAATCCAGGAGTCAAGAATCACTCCCTTCAGGCTCTGCATCTTATTCTATATAGGAAGGACGTGTTCTTTTAAATCAAAATTCACAGGTCTGCACCCTTTTCTGGAGCTTCTGGACCCCTTCCTGTAAAATAAAACGTGTAATAAAACTTTCTTCCAAATAATACTAGTGGAAGAACATAAGAATCACAGAATCATAATGGTTGGAAAGGACCTCTGAGATCACCAAGTCCAACCATCAACACAAGAAAAATCCCTCAAACAAACAAAACCAACCACACACACCCCACCAGAAACACACACACAAAACCCCCCAACCCTACAACCTTGGCCACTAGAGCATGCTCTGAAGTGCCACATCTACATGTTTCTTGAATATATCCAAGTATGGTGACTCAACTACCTCCCGGGAAGGCTGTTCCAGTGCCTGACCACTCTTTCAGTATAGAAATTCTTCCTAATATCCAATCTGAACCTCCTCTGCCGCAACTTCAGGCCATTTTCTCAAGTTCTGTTGCTACTCACTTGGGAGAAGAGGTCAAGTCCCACCTCTCTACAACCTCCTTTCAGGTAGCTGTAGAGGGCAATGAGGTCTTCCCTCAGCCTCCTCTTCTCCAAACTAAACATCCCCAGTTCCCTCAGCCTCTCCTCATATGACTTGTTCTCTAGACCCTTCACCAGCTTGGTAGCTCTCCAGGATCTCAATGTCCTTATAGTGAGGAGTCCAGAATTGAACACAGTGCTCAAGGTGCAGCCTCACCAGTGACCATTAAAGGGGCACACACAAATCTCAGTGGTGAAAGTATTCCATCATAAACTCATGTAGCAAATCCTTAATTTCTCTTAAGTAATCAGAGTGAACACTCCCTATAATGACTTCATATATTGGTCATATATGGAAACATAGGTATCCTACAGATGTCTTTACATGAGAAGCACAATTGCCTCCATAATCTTATGTGTTTTGAGCATAGATGATGAGACAGCAATTTGCATCTATGAGGTTCAGCTGTTTAAAAGATATCAGTGCTAGCTACCAATCAAAGAGAGGCTATAAGAATGGCAGATACTATTAATAACTATTAATAACTGAAACATGGACTTTGTCTAACTTTTTTGTGTTTTAAAGCCTAGCATAGGCTAAATTAGGTAATTTGATTTAAAATATTGTACAGGCAGATTTTTAACAATTAAGAAAATCAACCACATCATTTTACTAGTTGCACATGAAAGCCTAAGAGAGACTAAGAGTAGCCTGCAAAATTACAAATAAAAGTTGTTGTATATAATGTTTAATTTGGCTAGAAGGAATGAGGGAGAATGAATGAATATAAATTTGAGGTTACTCAGCATTTTACAAATCAGCATAAGTAATTTTTTTTCTTTCAGCTATCAGTGAATGAGAATATCCAATTTAATTTTTTGGAGTGGGTAGAGTTTGCTTTTTTTAAATGCTACTTAGGAAAAGTAAGGAAATGAAGGAAGAAAAATCTGACAGCTGATCCTCCACATTTTATCAAATTCAGCGTAAAATAAAATTACTGTTAATTGACTTGACTCCTGATTAATTTTAGATATTTTTTAGATTTTGGAAATACTATCTCACCATCATCCTATTGCTTTTACAAAAAAGTTAACATCAGGATGAGCTGCAGATGGTGTAAATCAGCCAGTTTGGATTTAGCTTCAGATGTTGAACTGATACTCTAAGAAAGGGCTCCTTATATTCTTCATGTAAGAAGAAGTTTGCACATTGCAGAATAACTTCCAAGTAATAATATTAACATTTGTGCACAAAAAAAATCAGGGTGCTATTTTCCAAAAGAAATGGCAAAACTACAACAGCAGCTCATAGGAAACAACAGGAACGACACACCAAAAAATCCTGAATTACTCAGTTTTCCCTCTGTGCAACAGAAGATGAAGGACAATCCACGTCAAGCGTTTAAAACAAATCCATCCTGCAACTAGCTAGGTGCAAAAGAAACAAAAAGAAACAAAGAATGGGTAACTTTTGAGACTGGTACCATTTAGACACCTCAGAATGACTACAAATCAGATTTTAAACACCTTTTCCTGCATTGTCACGCATAATCAACAGTACTCACAAAACTGAAAACTAAATTGACAGTGCTAGCTGAATCTTTTCAAGACTTGAAATTCCAGATTTTTTTAGTAAGATCAATACAAATTTTGTATCAAAATTATAGTAGCCCAAATGCTTCCCTGAATCCTTAGGTCCAAGGAATAATCTATACAAAAACACATGTTTTTTGTATGACTACAACATGTTGCTATACAGAACAATGTTATTTATTTATTCAAAGTTTTCATAATTGTAAAACCAATGTAATAGTGCAGTAATACCAGTTCAAGGTGTCTTCTGTCATCAATAGCTTTTTCTGTTTCCAGAGAGAGTGTATTGCTCACTAGAACACAATCCACTAAAATTAAAAAAAAAAATCTTGCAACTATAATAAAAGGAATTCTTTTATTTTATTTCAATTGTAAAGAAACACTTAAGTTGATATGCATTTTGTGTCTAGATAAGCACTTACAATCTGAAGTTAGGCACGATGCTAAGGCTCCTTATGTTGCAAATGTCTTGCTAAAAGATAACGATGAAAAAGAACAGAAGATGCCCTCCCCATCCTCAGTAAAATATGACAGCAGTCTTTAATTTCTTATCTACAGCCTGGAAAATCTTTTTCCCATCAATGGAATGTTATCTCTTGTAAACCAGAAATTAACTGATTAAATTCCCTCATCAGTCTATTTGGATAAAACATTTTATATACATTCCACCATAGGCTGGAATATCAAAGTAGTAGTAAAAGAAGGAGAAAGTAAAATGTTTTTCTTTCAGCAAAGACACCAACATTACAGAATGCATGTGAACTGGCTATACTTGAGTAGCAATTGAGGAAACTTCTAAGTACAGATTTTATAGACCACCATGGTATTTTGTGGGAGAAGTGATACCAAAAATTCAGGTAACATCTGTAATTCCTGTTAGATCTTTGAGAACATGGTGGGCCCATTTTATCAGTTATATTCTGTATGTTCAGCGCAATCAAATGCTATAGTAAGACACGGCATCTCCCAAAATAAATGAAATTTGAACTTGGCTATTATTGAATTGAATTTGCCTGGATGAGGATTGGTCCAATAGGTGTTATGTATCTACCACTATACCGACTATGTACAGATTAGTAGATCTGCTGAAAAACTAAGAATCCTAGAAATGATGAAGCAATGTTACTGAAGACCTGCACTTCAAACAGGTAGAATGTGTCTGTAAATAGTTGCTCAATATAAATGGGTCACAGTTTTCCTATCTTTAACATCTGTTGTTTATACCCAAGAAAGCACATCAGGGGCAAGAAAATTAATTCCCCAATTGCTGTCAACTGAGTAAGGGAACAGCAATAAACAGCTTACTGTAAGCCTCTAGCTGCAATAAAATTGCTGTCAATAAAGTGTGGCTGATATGGTTTTGCCGTGCTAGAAGAATAGATTCTTTGGAAATGAAAATTTTAAATAGAAACTAAAAAGATCCTCCCTTGTTCCTATATACAAAAGAACATTATCACAAAATTCCAATAGCATTAAACACTCAGGATTCAGTTGTCACTTCCACATATGGCATACATTTATTAGCATTTGTGAAACTTTGGCTTTGCACATTCAGGACAGATGAGACTTCCATGATTCTGATAAAAATCTTTTGCATGGGAAATGTTTAAAGAGAAATGAAGCTTCCTAAGCTTTTACTGTCTGTATCTGTACACACATAATGTTCCCTACTCTAGTTCAGCATTTCTACTGTCACTACTAAAAGTGGTATTATAGCTTAGGGTTATGTTCAGATTTCCATTATAACACCCAGTTTTCACATGCTCTTAACTTTCTGAAAAATTCTTCTTTCAGCTGAAATTTTCCATGCTTGGTCTCAGCTCAAAGATGAATTTCTTTAGACAGTTGAGCAAAATCCGTTAACCTATTTTTCAGTTATACAAGGAGAGAAAAAATACACTGTACATTTCCACAATTTCTAATATTTTAGTATAAGTATAGGTATATAAATATACAGAACTAAAAAACATGTGAATTTTTACATGCAGACATTTTTCCAAGTGACTAGTCCTCACCCAAGAGTAATATCCATGCTAACACATAAAAAAAGTTAAGCAGAATAAAGAAACAACTGTAGTTTTTTAAACTAAGCGGTAAAACAAGGCCAATAAAAATAATACACACACAGAATCACAGAATGCTGTGGTTACAGAATTTTAATATTTGCAGGTGACATAGATTCTGCACTGCTGTTTTAATGCAGATTTCCATCAATTTATGCACCTTGAAACTACCACTCTCAGCATTTCAAATTATGAGTCATTAATGTTTTCAGCTTTTCTCTTCTCTTATATAAACCCTAAAGTTACAAATTTAAACACTTCAGAGTAAGGTAACATCAATTACTTTTGCTACAGAAAGCTTAACTGATGTGCATCGATCACCAGGAGCCTGGCTACTCACTCCTCGATCAGGCAAAAAGTCCACTGACTGAAAAAGAAGTAAAGCAAGCTTCATGAAGCCTCTGACTATATGACTAACAATATAGCTTACTATGGAATAAATGTTATGGGTCAGTCAAGCCCCAAATCCTTGATTTCTGCCATCAGAGCACAGAAATAAAAGGATGGAGTTAGTACATATTTACTAGAACCATGCACATCTCAAAAATTTATAAATTACCATCTGGATTCAGAAAAGTGCTTAGAGTGTGCTTATGGCTGCCTTTCTTGAGGACAACATTTTAAGTAATTTGGACTTTTAGTATCTGCTTCATTCCCACCACTTTAAACGAAAGTTAAGCACATGCCTAAATGCTATTTGATTAGGAATGAAGACTGAAGGTTTTCCTCATAACTCATACTGATACATATTTTTAAACCTGTGTTATTTGTCACTGATGTACTTCAAATCTGATTAAATTAAGTTGTTATAATTAAAACTGGGATAAGCACAGTAAATTTGCCCTAATTTCTTTTATTATTTCATCTATTGTTAATCTAATGACACTGAGTAGGAGGTTTTTGTCTGTTTATTTGCTTTTTATAAGAGGTCTTTCACATAGAAGAATACAACATGTTGTCTTCTACTGTATTTCTATGTAGCTGTTTAGTGTAGTGACTTACTAATTTGAAGTGCATTTTGAAGTTCAATCAAATACTGAAAAGAACACTGATTGAGAAGCCTGCATAGATTTCAGTATTCTTTATGAGTCATAACACTGATTTTGGAAGCTTAGCTATAGAAGCTGGTGGTGTGCAACATCCTTTTCATACTCCTAATTATGTGAACTAGCATTTAGAACAATCCCAAGTTCAAGTATTCAAAAATGCTCTTTTCAGAGCATCCACCAGGTTTACTGCAAGATAGGCACTTGAAGAAGGCTTTGGTTTTTATACTGGGTACTTCTGAAACATCAGCTTATGCATTTCAAAGTGACATGCAAAGACTTAACCACAGAATTTCACTAAATTTATTGATGATTGCACAGAAGTTTCCCAGCAAAAAAATACAAAGAAATGTGTATTGAACAATCTATTTTTGCATTCTAAAAGATTTCTGACTTAGGACCCAGTTCTAACAGATTTCTAGGCCAAGCTCTCATTAAAAGTAACAGGATTTTGCTTGAATGAAGTCCAAGTGTGGACTTCAGTCTCAGATTTCTATTAATAATACTGTATGTTCAAGACACATTGTGTGTGTATTTACCCTGGATTGAAAGAAACTGTAAGTAAACATCGAGGGTAGTAGTATTTCTTGGATATATATTAATTTCACATTTCTTCTTTCCCTGTTTTAACATCCTCCACAACAATTCCTGCACCCTTTGCAAGCCACATAAAGAAAACTTGCTGATTATATAGGTAACTTAATATAACTTCTAATGATAGATACAGAGAACTTAATTATGTTACAACTCAAGAAGACAGTACAGTGACAAAGAACTAAGTATCTCTTCCTAAAAAAAATTTTAAATATATTTTTCGGGTACTGTGGCATTAGCAGGCACTACTATTCAGAAAGATTTTTAAGTCTGAATACTTTCCTGGAAAGGCCATCCTCTATCACAAATCTTAAAAAACAAAACAAAACAAAAACCTCTGAAAGTGTATTTGACTTCTGTGCAAGTGAATATTAGCTAAAATGCATCCTGATTTCAGGAATGACAGAATAACAGGAAAGCTGCTAGTGATTACAACCATTGCTGGCTATACTCCTCCAGCCAAAAGTGCCAAGGGGCCTAAATAGGTTTTATTCTGTAATACTCATCATTGGGGAAAAAAAATACACTATTTCCTCTTTCCCCACAGAAAAAAACCCCAACAACACAAGCTCAATTTCAACAACTATCTACTTAAGAAAGAGTTATATTTTCATTTACATATAACATTACAATTTATGCAGGGAGCAATCCAAATCATAAGAGTATCTGTTGACTTTAAAAAGGATTTAGCAAAAACTTGAGTGGAATTTGAATCAGGTACATAAATAGGAACAATGACTCATATTATTATCAAACTGAAACCAGTATATTTAAGGTTATCTCTGAAAATACTGCCTGCAGTTTGTTGTTTGTTGTTTTGGGTTTTCCCCTCTCATACTCAATTTCACTGTACAGAGCTTATACATTCTGTCAGGTACATATTTTTGGGGTCTTAACTGCCTCAAGATGCTGTAGGGGGTTAAGTTTGAGTTTCCCAATAGAGTCTGGGAAACTGATTTAAGCTAAATTAACAACATTTCTGAACAGAAAGGGAATATGTGGGTTGGGTCTGTTACATTTTGTAACTAAACCTAAGGAGAAAACTTCAGCTGAGTAACCACAGATCATGCATAGCTCTTCTATAAATTTGCTGGGTTTTTTTTAATTTATTTTTTTTTAACCTATGCTGACAGTGTGTATATGGTGCTGTGCAAAAACCTGAAGATGGTTCCAGGAGCGTACTTTTATTTAAAGTCCTTAGAAAGGTGAAGGTTTTGTGAAAATATTTTGTCTGCAATGTTTTCACTGTCTTGTTGCAAGTAAGAGTCGGTTTAGAGCAGTTACTTTAGCAGAACTGCCTCAGAAGCGCTTGTTTTATTCTTAGCATCTTGTTAGTGTGACACCTTACAGATACCCAAAGTCAAGACACAGTTCTGGGAACATCACATTCATCTCAGATCAGACTAATGCAATAGCATGAGGATGATTTTATCCTAAACTTGACTACTGTCAAAATCTTTCTGCAAAGACAAGCTTGAATGTGTCTCACTTGATTCTCTAAGATTCATATCCCTAATAAAATCAGACAAACCATCATCACTTGGAGGGTTCAGCACCAGCTGGAACATGAACACGACTCCTAACACCTGCAAAGTCGGTGTAGCGAAAGGGAAGCACCTTGAAAGCTGCCTTGCAAACACACAAACTTAGCTACTGACCACTCCGGTACAACTAGTATTAAGTAAAAGGTTCTTTGGCTGTAACATCAGCTCGATCCTTCCCTCCCTCCCCCCCGCCCCCCCTCACCTCCCCGCTTCTCCAAGCTACTGCAGGGCTGGCAGCGGGCCAGAGAAAGGGACATGGTACCTCACTGCCATCTACAGGCCACACGACACGCTGGTTCTGTGGCAAAGGACAGGAGCCGGTAACATAAATTAGACAACGCTGCATTTAAATCTTTATTAGCAAGGAATTACTAGAACTAAGAAAAACTAATGCTGGATTTGGTTGAGATATGAGTTTCTCAGCCTCCTAATCCCTCTTCATATGGCGTATTTCACAGCTTAAAATGAGTTATGACAGATCACTTATGCATTACTAAGATGAGAAAATATTTACACTGGGCTGACTTTTTTCCTGCTTAATTCAGATGTATTCAGAGAACGCATTCCTTTCAAAAGTATGCTTTGGCCATTTTTTAAGATATGCAACAAACTGTCTATGCAATACCAACTTTAATCTATTACAACAAAATCATTCTGAACTCAGAACAGGAAGACTTCCGTATGGCTTAGTTGCATCCTACCAACAAACCACGTGCTTCACACATGAAGTAGCTGGGAAATTCAGCTGTGTTAGAGGAAAAAAAATAACCCCTTTCATAACACTCCTTAACAAGGTTCCAAATCATCTTGAACTATAAAAGAAACTCAAGCCAACGCACATTGAAATTTGAAACTTTATGTACATACCCCTTAAATCTTGAAAAGAGTCAAATTTTCTAACTGGAATTTGGCATGTAAGGAAACAGTTTTTCAATAACTTTCATATTTGTACAGTCAAATATTGGGGAGAAAAAAAAAAGTTTTTTTTTTCCAGTTTTGTTTATGCACATGTATGTGTACATGCACAGATGTATAACAGTACTGTAACAATATTCTTCAAAACCCAAAGTGTCAGAGGCATTTCACAAATACATGGTTAAGACCCAGATAACTGAGAAAGGGGTCAATTTTTTGTTGTGTTTTTTTTTTGCGGCTTTTTGTGTTTTGGGGTTGGTTTCTTTGGGTTTTTTTTAGGGTTTTTTTTTTTTTGTTGGGTTTTTTTGTTCCCCCCGTAATGTAACTAAATTCAATCAAACTGAAATTAAAAAAAACAACCCACAACATAGTGGCACTTTTAATACTGGTTGATCGGGCACTTGTATGCAGTACTTATAGACCAGTAAAAGTGCTCGTTTACCTGTCTGGTGTGTAAGGGGCCCTTTGTCTTGAAGCCTCCTTGGGAACTGCACTCTGAGGCACTGAAGTGATCTGAACTAGTGGAAGAGCGTTTGGAAAGGGTGTCACAGCCACCAACAAAGGTGTTGTCCAAGGGGAGTTCCTGAATCACATGGTGCTTTTTCACTGAGACTGGAGTGTCAGGTTTGAGATGAAAAGCAGACTGCGGAGAGGCAGATTTGTAATGCTTAGCAAGATCAGGACTGTTAGGCTTAAATGTCGTTGGTGGTGCTGTGCCCCAATCAAATCTTCCTATACTTTGCTCCTCCAGCTCCGCTGGAAGGCTTATTGTCCCGTTGATAGGTTCATGAACCGCATCGTCAGGTTTGGACTCCTCAATGGTCACAAAGTTCAAAAGAGAGCTCTTCGGAGATTTCCTCTTCTTCCTTTTCTTTTTCTTGTTTTGCTTGTTCTCCTGATTGGGAGACATCCACTCAGCACCTTGCTTGCTCCTCTGGGCAGCTTTGAATCTGGATGCATGTCGACAGCGAACGAGAACTGTGACAAATATCACCACTATGACAACCATCGCACCTGCCACAATGGCAATCATAATTGTGAGATAGTCTTCATTTTGGTAGGGTTGGCTACTGTCCCCTATGTTCCGATCCAAAGGTGTTTCCATAGTCCTGCGTATCAAGTCATAAATATAAGAGGCATTTCCAGCGGTATCATTTACATATAAAAAGACAAGCACAAGAGTATGCAGGGATTTGGGATAACCCAAATCACTTATGTTGACAACTAAGCGATGCAGCCCCACGTCATTAGGAGTTGGTTTTTCTTCCAGAGTGATATTACCTGTCACTGGATCAATTCGAAACAAACCCTTGTTATTTCCACTTACAATTGTGTACTTAAGCTCAGCATTCATTCCCGTGTCTATATCCACAGCAAAGACTTCGGCTACCACCGATCCTGGAATTGCTGAGAGTGGCACTAACTTAAAAGAAGTATTAGAAGGTGGGTAGATGACAACAGGGCTGTTATCATTAACATCCATGACATTTATGGTTACTTTCGCTGTGGAAGAGCGAGGAGGTTGCCCTCCATCCACTGCCTTAACATCAAAGGTGTAGGAGCTCTGCTGTTCTCTATCAAAAGAAACATTGGACTTTATAACTCCAGAGTAGGGATCCAGCACAAAGTTTTCATTGTCATTCAGGATGGAAAGGGTCACCGCTTTGTTTTCCCCAGCATCTGCATCGGTCACTGTGATCACACCCACTGTGCTATACTTTGGTAAGTTCTCTGATACAAAAAACTGGAAGTGATTGTGAGTAAATTTGGGACTGTTGTCATTTTCGTCCAACACAGTAACAATTACAGCTGCTTGACTCTGCAAAGGAGGGGTGCCATTGTCTCGGGCTGTAACAGTGAAAATGAAACGTTCCTGCTCTTCTCTGTCAAAAACTCTGGAGGCTGTCAAAACTCCTGTCTTTCGATCCAGATCAAAAAAGGAGGCATTAGGGCCAAGCTGATAAACAATGTCTGCATTTTTCCCACTGTCTTCATCTGTGGCACTAATAGTTGTTAAGTATAGACCACGACGGTTGTTTTCAGAAACTGACAGCTCAATTACAGGCTGGCTGAAAATCGGAGGGTTGTCGTTTTCATCCTCCAGTTTAACTCTTACCAGGGCAGTCTGGTTCAAACTGGGCTTGCCAGAATCAGAAGCAACAATTTTAAAGGTGAATTCTTTGGTGCCCTCATAGTCCAACAAGGAAGAGGTCTCTAACAAATACTGGTTGTCATAAACCGCCTTCAAGTGGAAGGGGACCTCTCTCTCAATGAAACAGATCACTTTGCCATTCACATCAGTGTCCTTATCTGAAACTGTAATTAGGGCAATCTTTGTATTGATGGGATCTTTCTCAGATAAGTACACTGTGCCATTGATGGGACTTATTATGTACCTGAGGTCTATGTTAGGAGGATTATCATTTACATCAGTGACATTGATGGTAACAGTTGCCCGTGCCGGTGTAGAGCTACCATCGCTAGCCAGCACTGTCACTTTGTGAATAGCAGTCTCTTCTCGATCTAAGGACCTTTGAACTGTAATCAGCCCTGTGGTGTTGTTTAAAGCAAAAAATCTTTTGGTTGCAGGGGCGACTTGGGCACCAAAAATATATCTGATTTCTGCATTGCTTCCTATATCTGCATCTGTAGCATGAAGCTGAATTACAGAAGTGCCTACAGGGGCATTCTCTGGTATATGAACCTCTACTTGACTCTCTTTAAACACTGGCCTGTTATCATTGACATCACTTACTGTGACTTGCAGGATGGCTGTGCTGGATTTCTGGGGAGTACCTCCATCCTCCACTTTGATTTTCATCACGTAGGTGTCCTTTTGCTCTCTGTCCAAGTTCTGCTGCACAATCAGTTGAGGCCATTTCTCTCCTTCTGGAGTTTCTACAATATCCAGTCCAAAGACACTCTGCCCGTTTAACAACTCGTAGTGCTGCACACCATTGAAACCTGTGTCAGGATCTGTGGCTGATGGGATTGGAAAGCGACTGTTGATCAGAGTGTTTTCTGGGATGGAGATATTGATGACAGGGGATGGAAACATAGGTGCATTGTCATTAGTATCCTTCACAATTATTTTTATTTTGATCAGCCTAAAAAAGTCATTGGGGAGAATCACCACTTCAAGTTCAAAGAAACACTCGTTTTCTTCTGCATAGGAAGCTCCAGCACAGAGTTTTTCTCTGTCTATTCTGTTAGATGTCGTAAAGATTTCACCAGTGTTACTGGACACTTTGACCAGAGGGGCATCCCCTGCTTTAGACACCAGTCTGTAGACAAGGCTGGCACTGGTCCCTGTGGCAGCATTGATGTGAGAAATGTTCAGGTCCTTTGGTATGTTCCCTATGGGTACGTTTTCAGGCAGCTCCTCTCTAATAGTGTAAATAAGTTCTTGAGCTATAGCAGAATCCAACCTTAAACAGGCAATCAAAGCGGCCAGCAGGTAAAAATCCCTCAGGTCCATGATAATGTTTTTATTCTCTTTTCCCAGATTTTAGGACTCAAAGGATTCCAGAGAGGAATGATGCGCGATTTGCAAGAGGAGGCATGCATGGACTGCAGGATGCATTACATCTCATTTCTTATTTGGAGACAGCACTGTCAACACAACCACACAGAACAGCATTATTGTCTTTTTAGACATGACAAATCCACAATCTCCAACTACTACTTGTTTTTGCAATGCACACTTGCATCAGTACATTTTCCTACTGCTCCGTTTTACAAGCAGTCCCTCCAGACAAATGCACCAATATCCCGTTGCCTGCATTTGCATAGAGTGAGAATGAAAATAACTACTTGAAGGATTAGGAGTAGCTACTGTTCCAACACATACTTTCCGAATAATTCTTTGGTACACCGTGTAATCCTTAACATGCATTCCCCCTCTACCCTCCTCCACCAAGTCATTTGGTGCAAGTAAAAAAATCTTCCCACACTACTTCTGGATTTAAATTGTTATGTCAGCTGCCAAATGTAATTTGTTGTTTGCTTACATACATATTTTTTAGCTCTTGCTAACCACATTTTTCTCTGCTCCTTGTGCCTTGCATCCCCCTCTATCCATATCGTACTGGGAAATAACCACCCGGACATGCTGCTGCTGCAGCAGTCGTCACTGGCTACTTCACATCCCTGATAACTGATGACACAATAACAGGACTTACAGTTTCTTACACTCTCAGCTCAATGTTTCCTCTCCAGATGTTGGATACTTCTCCTTCTGTTTAATAACCTTAAACTTTGTCTGTTTTTAAACACCGTCTAAATCAGGAGGCTGGAAATTCCAAATGCAACTTAGGAGCAGCCAACATGTTTACAGATGGGAGGTTGGGGGGGTGGATATATATTTTCTAACGTCTGCAGGAGGAAAAAAAGCTTCAGCCTTTCCAGATTGACACTGATCTCCCTTCAGGATGTTATTAGCAGCTGCCACACATAAATACTGCAGACTAATAATGCAGGTGGAAAAAAAAAAAGAAAAAAAAAAAAAGCGACAGACAGACTTCTGTTTGCATGCTCTGCTAACCGCGAATTATCCGGGTGCAAGGCTGCCAGCACCTACGGTTTGGCGGCACCGGGCAGTCCCTGAGCACTAATCTTATCTGCATTAAGCTGCACGGTAGCTGATGCCCGTGATTACTTCCAGCAGAGTGATGCAGGTAGGGATGCAGAGACAGCGAATAGGTGAGCCTTTGCCACCAACATCAACTGAATCCGAAACACTGATTCTTTCCCTGGATAAATATACCGCGTGTTGGCTTTTTTTTTTCCTTTGCCCCCACTCCCCCCCCCCCTTTTTTTTTTTTCAAATGAAATGCATCACAGTGTATGGGTAACTTTGCACTTACGTTGGTTGTCTACCTTTGACGATCTGCTGCAGCTAAGCAATGATCTGTTCCAGCAGATACAGCACAATGCATCTGGTAAACCACCAGTTTTGGAGAAAGCAGCAGCAGCCAAACGCTTCCTCCTTGAGGTATGTGTTGCTTCGGGGTGGCAAATTAGCAACTCCAGGGAACAAATTCACAGTTCTGTCTTTAGTCATCCTCTCCACGTTTCATTTCTATTGAGCGGCGATCCTTCGGGTGTTTAACGTGCACGCAACAACCCAAACAAACAGCAAGCAAAAAATCCGGTGCGCTTCTTTAAAGCGGGGGTATTTTCCACTCCGCACTGCACACAATTTTCATCCCTCTCTCAGCAGAGCAGAGACAGCTACATGAAGTCTGCAACTTCTTACTGGAAATGACAAGAGTTGGTCTGGCGATGCTTCTCTCTCCCTCTTTATCTCTGGGGTGATAGTTGCCCATACATACACACACCAAAAAAAATAAAAAAAAAATATAAAAAAAATTTAAAAAAAATCCTAATAGGTTATTGCTTTAGTGACGGGAGGAAGCGACGGCGCTTTCCCTCCTCCCTCCCCCCCCCCCCCAGCCGAGTCTCTCCCTCGCACCAGCTCTCTCCTTCTCTTTCTCTCTGAACTGAAATTCTTGATATAACTCTCAATAAGCCCAGAGGGAGGGTGTGAGAGGCGCTAAGCCACCCCTCCCGCCTCACCGCATTGGCCCGCGCTGGAGGGGGCGGTGGATGGCGGAGCGCGGCCCTGGCATTGGCAGCTGGGCACGTCGCTCCCCGGGCCGGCCGGGCGGCGGGGGCGGCCGGGGGGCGCAGCGGCTCCGCGACGCGCGGAAGGTGTCTTCGGGGTGCGCGGCGACGGGAGGGGGCGGGGAGGAGGCGGGAGCTGTGCGGTGGCCTCGGTGACCCGGCGGGCGGGCGGGCGGGAGCTCCGCGGCTGGGGATGCAGCGTCTCGGGTCTTGGGGGAGGGGAGCGCAGCGGGGGTCGAAGCCGCCCCGGCGCGGGCAGGAAGGTTCATTGGCGCTTGCGAATAGCCGCGGAGTAACCTGGCAGAATCAGAATCTGATGTGGGTTTGGGTTGGTGTTTTCTTGGGAATTTTTTTTCGGATGAGGGGAGTGTCTTAGAGCGCGGTCGGTCCGCCTTGCGCGGGGGAGCGGGGAGCGCTGCCGCCCGCGGCGCGGTCGCGGGTCCGGCGCAGAGCGCTGTTGGCCGCGCAGTCTCCGCGGCCGGCTGCGGGGCCGCCGACCGGCGCCGCGCCCGAGGAAACGGGCTGCACCGGCCCTCCTCCGCGCGGTTCGACTTTATATTTAATACATGGCTTTTCATCTATAATTCACGTTGTTCTGACTCCAGCTCTGTCTCGGCCCCCGTTTGCGCCAGCACACCTTTCTTCCCCTTCTCGAAGGAAGGGTCGGCCGAGATCCTCGCAGAAGGAAGGAGAATGCTGCTCTGCTGGTTTGGGTTTTGTCCGTTTAAACACTGAACTGGAAAACATTCCTTTCCGTGGTTTGATAAATAATAAAAGTGATAATTCTTCTTCCCCATAAATGACACAGGTAAATTATCCAGCTGGCCACAAAGAAGCATCACATGCCTGGAAGACGAAGTAATAAAATGCCAATGTATTATGACAGGAGTGACCTCGAAAGTGTGGCAAGAAGATGATTATAGTGCATTATATATAGTGCATTATATGTAGTGCCTTTTTCAACATTTTCTGAAGCATGAATGAACCTTCATTTGACTGTGCTTTTATTGCTAGCTTTTCTCAGCTTGAACTTGCAAGCTGGATGACACAGTACCTACCAAATTTAGTATGCCCGGGTACATGGCCCTGCTCACTACTGTTTCTGTTTAAGCCTTTCAAATAGAAAAGCATAGCAAAAAACCAAAGATAACATCAGCATTTTACTTTATTCTGTACACAGTACTGTATCTAGATAATTTACACATTTCCAGTTGGTAGCATTGACTAGCTAATCTGAGTCCCTACTCTGAAGATTTTACATTTTCAGATGCAGTGTCCTACCTTCAGACTACTGTATGTGTGGGCACATGCAAGCCCCCATTAACTAATGGTGGAAGCTGCTTGTACCTGTCAGAGGTCAGTAATCTGCATGGCTTGGATTTGCATGGTACATACTGATAGACATGCATAACCTTGCCAGTCATAGGGATGCAGGCATCGTATGTGAACATTGCACATCCTGTAATCCCCATGATGTGTGAAGATTAAACACTTCATTTTGCTGTGCTTTGTATTTGTGTCCAAAAAGACTCCTGTTACAGACACACACACCGAAAAAATTGATCCTGGTTTTGATGACATCAAGTAATGGTTGCAAACGGAACTGAATCTAATAATAGTTAAGAAAAATGTTCATTATGTAATACAGGAAGGATGGCAAGAGCCCCAGCATTGAAAGTCGAGCAAGTGACAAGAGGGAGGAACCTTACTGCCAAACCACTTAGAAAAAGATTTCTGTGAATGAATTAAGTATGCAGTTCTTTCGTCTTTTAAAATACAAAGCAGAACCATTAATAAAGAAGATAATTAGAACTACTAGCATTCTGTGTAATGCAGTCTGCTTCTGAAATATGGTGTGTTTATATATGCGTTAATAATGCACACATTTTTCCTGACACTAGTCATATCACAGCAGTATGGCATCACAGACGTTTTATAGCCTCATTCTAGTAACATCACAGACATACAACATTCTTACTCTAATCACATCGCAGTCATTTCAATGTCACATTGTAGTCACATCACATAGCCTGGTAATAATTATTTAACTTTTATTGCTAAGCTGAACAGTTTTCTGTTTGCTCAGGGATGACTTGTAACTTGTAGTCAGAACTGATTAGCACATGCTCTTAAGTGTTCTCATGTACACAGGGTTAACCTCATGAAAAGTTAGGAAGAGAAAAAACAGTAAAAATTTCAATGAACTAGTGCCTATTGGATTTAAAACCAAGGCAGTCACAAGTCACAATAACAGGATTTTTTTTCCTCTGTTTTCTGAAGCTATTTTAGAAAGCCAAAGATGTTTACATGCATTTCTGTCATGTTAATGTTTATGTGCTTGCTTTAAAATGCTGTAGTTCTTAACCATACATTATTAAACCCACGGAAGAGGCAGGTCTTCAGATTGTAGTGTTTGCACAACAGGATTGTAAAATTGAGACCCAAAGGGGCTAGAACTGTTTCTAGTATTAATACTAGAATTAACAGAAAGGACTAAGTTCCTGAGCAGGTGTTGGAATCGCCCAGTACAGTGTTACACTGCCTCTGAAATAAGAGGAACTGCTCTGAAACATTTCACTTAAGTAGCCATGTTTTATCCTCCAGTAAATGTTTATTTGCTCACATTTTTATTTAAGAAAACTACAGTGTTTGATGTTATGTTCTCCTCAAATGTAGCTATATACTATTATTTATACTGTTCTTTAATAGTCTTATTTCTTTACTGTGATCTATTAGGCTTTTGTCTGCATATAAGAACACTGGACTCCTAATCACATCATAACCTATTAACATTACTTTTGTATTATAGAATATTAACTATTCATCCACATGATTGCTTGTTATCTTCACCTCCATATTATTATGTATCAAATTCTTTTCCATATCATGTTTGACTCAAATTCTAGCATACTAGAAACTGACTCCAATTATTCTGTACTAGCTATAGTCAAATTGCACTAAATGGAATTGCTTACATTGTATCATACTGGCTACAGGCTCACACAATACATTATACATGAAACTGATTCACATTATGCTTACCTAACTAAAGACTTCAATCTTGAAGTGTTAAGCATAAAATGCTATCATTCTTCACTGAACTGGCTCTGGTCACTTGATCATTTTGTACTTGGGATTGCCTCTTACAGGCTGTTATTATTAAAGCAAAATGGCTTTTCCCTTCCTGCAGCTCTTCACACTTTGTATGGAGAGCTGATTCGTATGCTAATGAACGAGCTCTTTTACTTCATGCCATCCCACTGCAACACTGAAACCTGACCTATGGTGTACCCATAGCATGTCCCCTTCAGTCCAGCATAGCAAAAAAAGGTGTCAAAAACATTTGTGTGTTCCAGTAGCAGGTTACGAGCTAGCTATTTGACAATTCTTAATATTATCCCTGTAGGCCTTTTTTCTTAAATGTTGCTTAAGTTAATAGCAAATACAGCCTTGGTCCCTTCTCCAATAGGAATTATTCAAGGCCAAGTTGCCAGTTGTACTGAGATCTTTCCTAGTTATTTGCCCTGCTCAAACGAGCACTGGCATTGCTCTGTTCCTGACTCCGGCTTCTGCCACAGTCCAGTCCCAGGGTGACCTCAGGAAATCCAGTTCTTACAGGAAACACCAGTACCAAAAAGTGATGCTTATCTTCCTAAGCCTCAAAGCCTTCAGGGAATCTATGAAGACAAGAGACAATGCAACAAAGGTGGGAGCAGCATACAGAAAACTTTGTGGAACCTGTATTTTCTGCATATCCTTAGGTTTCTCCTTACAAGCATGCTGCTTTTGTCTAGACTTTATACAATTGATTGTTTGGATCTTAGAAGTTTGCTTCAGAATTTCCTTCTCGTCTTGGGTGTAAGAATTGAATCTCGAGTCTTTATTTATATGAGTAGTTTAAAAGAAGTCAGTAAAAATATTTTGTGTAATGTAAACCACACAACTACAGCATTTCAAAAAGCCAGGTAATTGAATTATAAATTAGATTTATTTAATATGCTCATTTTTATTATTTCAAAATGTATTTAATTGGTTTTCAGACTGGTTAAGAGAGCTCTAGCAAAGGAAAAACACTTTAGCAAACAATTCCAGACTATATATTAATCTGTACTCTTAAATAAACAGCAATAACAAAGTCAGTTTATGATGAATAATTTAAGCAGCTTCAGCTGCTGAGATGGGGCAATACTTGCAGAATTGGCCCCTTTTATTATGTCTTTCTTCAGGAAAATAAACTTGGTCCCTGGATAATCAAATCACAAAAGGGGCGGGTGAGGACCTTTATTCCATTTGAATGGCAGAACTAAATTTAACTGAATTTGCCTTTTTTTTTTTTTGACTGACAAAGATTGCAAATGTCAGTTCATTCAGCTCTGAAGGGTCTACAAATGCACAAGCTGAAAACTGGCATTTTTCAGTGCCGGTGTTTAATCCCTGTCACTGTACAATGCAGCAAGGTGCCACACTCCCACTAATTATTGCTGTTTATTTAAAGGTACAGATTAACATACAGACTTGGACTGTTTGCTTGTACGTGTTGGGTTTTTCTCTCCCTCTGAGGGCTTTAGTAACTATTTCATAAAACAATAAAAATCAATTAGGATATGGCAAAAAGAGAATAATAAATAAGTGCCATTTAAAATGCAATTATTGGACCACTTTAAAGAGAGGTAATTGCATGTGGCATGAGAAGAATAATACTGTTTCATTCTTTGCTACCCTCATGTTACTTGTTATGATGAAAGTACCTGCTGAATTAGAATACAGAAGCAGATTGCAACCAGTGTGCTTTTGTGTAAGGTGAAAATACTCCAAGATCTGATGTCTTACTGATGCTTTATGGTTTAAAAATGAGAGAAGGAAAAAGACAGGAAAAGAAAGGGAGTCTAAAGGTTTTTTAGGCAAAACAGTGTCTGAAGAAAGCTTTGGTAAAGCATTTTCATTTCCATCAAAATGGTAGTGAAAATCTGATTGATGGAGTTATGCTAATGCAATGTAGACAGGATCAGAATGAGACCCAAAGCATGGAATGAGAACTACTTCAGGCATTTACTTTGTGTTTCTGCTTTCAACTTCTGGCCTGCTCCTTGCTTTCACAGAAAATATATCCGCTCAATTTAAATAAATATATATACTCACACTAGCTTGCATTAGTGAGATTGACATCTTTACAGCCAAATTCGAACCTAAATACCTTCTTTTTCTCAGTCCTACTCTGATGTCAGTCATGCCTCACCATTTACAAATGGTTTACTAAGGTAGTGAAGCTTCATTAAACTCAATGTCCTCTGGGGCAAAAAATACTTGTCTGACATAGACATAGCTTCATTCTTTAAATTACAGATTGGCAGGCAGACAGATGACTAATTTCTATTTCAAAGTGTTGTGCTGTTATGATTGCTTATTATTACTAGCACTTTTGCTTTTCTTAACATTCCAGTTAAACCAAAGGATCTAAGGTTTTGATATTTTATCTTTTTGGGATCGTATATTTTGCAATATGATGGTAATAATATCACAACAGCTGAACCCTTTCATTGAGCAGATTATCCCATCTATTTACCATGCATATGCACTGAAGGGAAGAACACAGATTCTTGAACCATGTCCCTTTTCTGTGCCCATGGCATGGCTGTGACTCTCAACTTGTGTTTTTCAAAGCTTGAGAGCTAAAAAAGAGGTGTGTCTTGCTCCTACGAACAGCTGTACCCCAACTTTGTGCGTCACTATGTTCTAGAGAAGTACTTCAATGTAATTTTGGCTTTCTGGAGGCTAATTCTCAAACTCCTCTTAATGTGGAAGACAGAACTCTGCAGAGTGCCCATCTAGAGTAGAGCCCAAAAGAAAGGATTAATCCGAATGAAATTACTGTCATTAAAACAATGGGGGGAAATTGCAGGTCTGTGTTTGGCATGTATCATGGAAATAGGAAATGTCACCAAATATCTTTGTATTTATCTACACTCTGTTCAGAATCCTAAAAATATTTAGATCCTGGACAAGATAAAAAATATCTAAAATACCGTAAATCGATAATTTGACTTCTCCATAGATTTTTATAGTTCCATTCTGGGATTTATGAGCCAGGTTCCTTAATAGGCAGAAGTTACTCGTAGTCTTAAAATAATGTGTTATCATGTATGTGCTGAGTTATAATATAAGCAAAGTAAAAATGAACACATAATGTCTCAGTACTTTCTCTTTATGGGAACTTACTGGGCATTCATAGTCAGAAAATAGTTTAGGGGAAGAGTAAGACAGTTTAATTGGTTTTCCTTTTTAACTACTAATAAATCACTGCCTTTGCCTCCCATGTTGACAAGCAGCAGATGTTTCAACACAAACTCCATCAAAGTTAGTCATTTTTTCCTCTTCCTTATCAATGTTTCTGTCGCTCTCAGGACGACATGCCTCAGGAAAGAAGTGAGCACCTATCTATAGAGGCATCACTCAGTCATGCTTAGACAATTATCACAGCAAAACACACCTCAGACTGATCAATAATTGCTTTCCTTGTCAAATTTCTGGATGTGACAAGCAACACCAAAGAGAGGGATCAGACCAAAGCAAAGCCTTGTCTAGACAGGTAGATTAGATTGCTTTTTAGTCCTAGCAGAGGCAGCAGAGTGCCACAGTGGTCCAGAAAACCTAACAGGGCACAGGTCTCCCTCTGCCCAGCACTGGGCTTGCGCACAATCAGATTGCACGAGCAAGAAAAATCCTCCCTCCCAGAGAGAACACCTTACAATCAGGTAGAAAACACAGTATTAGGAATCACTTGGAAGCATCATAGTTTTTTTTCCTGGCAAAGTTTGTTCTGACATATGTCAGAAAGTTGCTGTTTTCAGATATTTTTACAGGAATCAGCGCTTAGATTCCCTTTCATATCTCTGTCTTTCCGCTTTATCTTTCTCAAGCTTGGATAGACTGAAGGCCTTCTGGCTGATTAGCTTATATCCGTGCTTGCAAACGTCAGGCCTGCAATAAGGAGAGGATACTTGTTTCCAAGACACAACATTTTGGAAAACAGTAAATCAAGTTTATTCAGAGTCCTATGTAGCCATTATTTTTTCTGTAGAGTATGTATCTATGTAACTTTTTGTCGCTGAAGACGGTACATTCGTGCAACAACGAAAAAGAAACCTACGGATTTGCTTGGGCTGAAAGCTCAGATGTAGCGCATGATTGATGCTAGGATCATGAGAAGAAGACTCATGAAGGTATAATACAAAATTGGTATGATTACGTTATTTCTTTAATTGGGAGGTTTTATACTTTCAGGCATTATGAAGCTGAACTTTCAGTCCTCCAAAACACTTGCACAATTTAGTTAACTACATATACTGAACACCAGTAATTTCAGAGGTTAAATTCAGCTATTGCTTGACTTAAATTGCTGATTACTTACATCAGCTCATTCTTGACTGAGGAATGCAGGGAATTTTATTGAAGAGTATTTTTCCTTACAATGTGAGTGCCAGAGGACCTTGGGATGTATGATCAGAGTGGCCAGTTGTATTCAGCACAATAATATGCTGTTCATTATGGACAGAAATAAGGATTGTTTTTAATCTGGGAACTATGACATTCTTATTAACATGATTACATTTAAGTGAATGAAGAGACTGTCTTTGTTAGCCTTAGAGATACATATCTTTTACAGATGGTATAGCAGGGATCTTTCTCTGTACATATACCTATGCTATTACAAGAGAAACAGTAGGGCTGTGAGCCTTCAGTTTGCTTCCCCTTTAAGTATTTGGCCTTGAATCTAAGACTTTGAACAGAAGTTAAAATCTCCATTCAATTGATAAAAGTTTTTGTTACTCCACTTTGGTCTGTGATGGGTCAGTGCCCTATACTTTCTCTAGGGAACAACTACCCAGATGTTCCTCACTTGTCACTTGGAAGCATTTAATCTAAAAAGTCATAATATGAAAGCCAAAGCTTTTGCCAGTTTGGCATTCTTCAACAGTGACATCTCTATGGCTGAAGAGCAATATTTTTATTTTTATTTTTTGTTAAATGGATGTAAGCTTCTAATCAGGCTACAGTAGTTGAACCTAACAGATTCTGTTTCAGAAGCTCACAAGTCTTAGTTTTCCTAAAAATTGAGGCAAAAAAGTAAATTGGTCTGGCACCTGAAATGCTTGAACAGGGCCTTTAAGACCCTTGCAACTCATATGAAAATCAGGAAGTTCATGTTTTAGTAGCATCAAGAGGAAGTAATATTGAAAACCCAGATTGTTCCCACAAAATATAGACATGAGGCTTATTTTAATAATTCTTTTCTTAATTGTATGAAGTTAGCATTACAAATGATTATGTCAGTGTTCTCACATTGCCTAAAGCATCTCTGTTTTAATGTATACTGTCACAAACTCTGTTCGCATTAGCACTCTTATTGCTTGTTCTGATGTGTAGACCTTACATAATACTGTAAGATCACTGAGAAGATAAATGGTTAAAAAACCCAAAAGCTTCAAAACACAGATCTAAAAAAAAAATATCTTAGTTTTCTAAAGTAAGATAGGAACAGAATATAGGCATCTACCTCTTAATGCAGTCCTGAAAACCTGCACTGAAATGCCATCAAACCAGAGGAAGTTTCTCCATAGCTTACTTCAATTTACATAGTTAAAATTTCTGAGAAGCTGAACTTGTGCTTCTGTGGCTGTTCAAAAGCCTCGTCGTCTTGGCCTGTCTGAGCAATGTGTATCTCAAGCTCTATCAGAATCTACAAATAAGATGCTTTTCCTCCTCTCACTGGATAAAACTGCATGCCTACAAAATCAAGCTTTGCGTAAAAGATGGTGCATTTTGTTTTACCTTATTTTTAAGAACAACCATGCATTTGTGTTTAAATGGTTTTAATATTCCATTAGCCCAAAAGGCACTTACTCAGTTTTTGTCTTTATAGACTCAAAATCACAGCTTCTAATTTCTGGATGAACTTCTTAACTGTGTCTCCTGATGATGCTGTTCACTTTGGTAACACAGTTGAAGTCCTAATGGGTCAGACTGTGTATGTGTGCTTATCCCAAGCACAGTGGAGAGACAGTCTTGGCTTACATTCTCTACTCCATGAACTGTGTATATCCTTTGCATTAAACAGTCATTGAAGAAAATAATGTGCGGTGTCAGTAAACCTGGCCCTCCATGAATAACCAACGACTTGCAGGTTAAGATACTCTGCTAATGGAAGGGTGATGCATGCTCGAATCACACAGGACAGGTGGGAAAAAAACCCTCTCTGCTATGCCACTTTCTTGGAGAACTGTCAGGAATTTCAAGCTTGTCATTTAAGTGCTCTCGGGTGGTTTGCTTAACACTTCTAAGAGGTCTATAGCAGGTAATTCAAAAGCGTTCCTACTAACAATTGCTTTCAGTTTCCTGAACAGGGTTCTTTCATTCAGTAAGAGAATGTATAGGGAAGTGCAAAGTGAAAAGTTGTTCAAAATACTGCAACATGTACAGGTACGTGCTCTTCACGTGCTTGTGGATAAATCACCGTGGTAGTCAGAGTTTCTTCTACTCTGACTGTTTTAAAGGAAAAAGCGGACTCTCATTCATTTCTGAAGGAAAGTACTCTGGAAATTTTCAGTCTTCCCACATGTTCTAGAGATAACCAAGGTGCCCCTGTGGGGGATGGACAACTTGAGCACGGACATTTCAACTACTAAATGGCTTTCTGGAACTCAGCCTAACCAAATTTACTAGCTCAAGTCCCACAGAAATTACCCATACACCTTCCAAAATTCTGTGAACTGTGTTAAACAGAGACACAAGGAAAATTTTTGCATTTTATTTTTATCAGAGAAATGTCAGAAAATGTCTTCATTATCCTGACTTAAAAAAAAAAAATAATCAGAATTAGAGAGTAATTAATCCTCCTTGAAGACATTTACATCTAAATAGCAGTAACTGATTTAATGAACTCAAATTTGCTGTGCTACAATGAATGTAGATCATGGAACAAAGAATAGTTGTGAAAAAAAATATTAATATGTATACAGTGTCATTTTTAAACAAAGCCATCCAAAATAATTAACTATGTGTGTGTATGTAAGAAGAAGTTTCAGTAATTAGGAAGCATTCCTATGATACATTCTATAGCTTAGGATGCAATGAAAACTATTGTAATTGTATTTTGAACAGCGGTCCTTTCCGTTGAAAGAAAAGCACCAGATTTTTGTTTAGTTTTATGGATAAATATAGAAGCTCCTCTTGTTTTCACTGAAGCTGCTGAAAGCTTGGCCACTGACGTCAAGAGAGCAGCAGGCTTGGGCTCAAACAATACCTGTCAAGTGTATTCCGTTCACTTTACAGAAATTTCTGATAACGCCTGCACATCTTCTAAATGCAGTAAACAGTGTCATCTAGAGGATATTTTTCAGTACTGCATGCCATCTAGAGCGTCTCTTCTACAGATATTGACAAGCAAAGTGAAAGCATGAAGCTACACATTTGCCATAGTAATTACCTTCTTTAAGAAATATGTATTATTGAATACACTCTGCTTTCGGGACACCAGGAAGCTTAAAACACTGTCACAACAAAATACCTGTTTGCATGAAGGCTGTTCATTTAATTACAGTCATTTAAAGAAATTAAGCTAACATACCCTACTAATATGAATCTTAGGTTTAGTTCAATTAAGGGGACAAAATACTATGTAAAATTACCATAACAGAAAATAAGACAATAATTTGTAATATGTAGTTTTGACCAGCGCATATTTAAATAATTGCCTTTAGTTACTTGTGTTTAATATATTGTCATTCAAACTGCACTGAGAAATTTTCAAAACAGTTTTTTAAAACCTAACTAAAATCAGCAAATAAGTGATAATTCATTGAACAATACTATGGGACATATAGTAGGATATTATCTCTTTGAAAGGATTTAAAAGAGAGACACGTATTGAGTGTCATCTTACATTGACATCTTGACATTACTGAAAGGTTTCTATTTCCAACGTTTGATGCGCCAAGTGGCAACAATTAACAAAACTTATTCCATCAACAGGTGATGAGTTATGTAGGTCTTCCTCCCTATTTTTTTTTATAATCAGTTCTGCCATTTTCTGGGCTAAAATCTTTATCAGACTTATTTTACTTAAAAAAGACACAACCCTAACTAACAAAAAAACCCCATCACCCTACATGTAAATAGCAAGTTGCTAGGGAAAGCATTATTTGCCTTAACTGAATTTGCATTTTTTTCCTGTCTAGACTGCAGGTACCTTCCCATCCTGTAAATCCCTGCTTTGCTGAAGAAGGACTTATAAATTTCATGTGTTATCCCACTCCTGCTTGTCACATTTTCATACTATTTTGCAAGACTTAAATATCTAAGGCTGTGTCTAATTTCAGTCATGGGTCAGGCAACAGTGCAAATTTATAGAACTTGAGTGCAATGGGTCCATTAGGATGTAACTTAATATCTGTTTTACAAATGAGCTGCATAAAAAACATACCATTGCTTAATGAGGCTATAATATTAATTAAATGAATTAAAAACTGTAATATAAAATAAAATCAAACAAGACAGTTACATGATACAGGAATTTAATTATACAGCTTCAGTAAAGCTGTCAAGTTAACTAGTTACAGATAAAATCTCTGACAGAATAATACTTGCTAAAAAGCAATTTTCCTTTTATAATTGTGTTATAATTAAAGTGACCATCCATTTTGAAGGTTGATATCACCTGCATTCAACAATAATCTTACATTTATATGGGCACATGTTATGGGAGGGGTGATAGTATTAGAATGGTGAGACAGATAATTAAAAATGCTACTGCATGCAGCACGTTATTGCCTAACAAGAAAAGTTGCAAACACTTGCAGGAATTAAGCTAAAGGAAAGAGGATGCCTGTCAAATGATGCTTTTCCTATGCTAGTGACTCCTTCATAAAGTTTGGTGACAAGGTTGACAGGACCGTAATCTTTGTGATTAATTAAAAATAATAAAAAATGCTATTTCAAGCCCATTCATGTAATCAAAAGACCTGGCTTTCTCAGGTAGCGAAGAGACCACTGTCGAGCTGATACCACACCCAGTTACGGGGGACAAAGGTGTAGGGGATGGGGGAGGTGCGCAGCATCCAGAACTACTTGCTGAAGAGACAGCAACCACGGCCCTGCAGGGCGAGGTGCTTCCGCAGGCAAAACTCGTCTGGGTTTGGATGTTTGCCTGGTAAACGCCATATATAAGGAGAAAACAAATACGTTCCTGTGGTTGCATGGAGACTTTCTTAATTCATCCTCTCTGTTTTCAGATGGAGAAGCACTGTGAGACTGACTGCTCCACTCTGGAGGCAGCATATGCAGTACAGGGTAAGTTTCTGCACATTAGTACTTCTAACATGATCACTAATGTTTCCACATCTCCAGAGGGTTTTGGTGTAGGAAGACAGTTGCTCTAGCAGGGTGTCTGGAGGTAAAGTGTGAACTCGAATGAAAGAAGTGAAAAAAGCAAACAGCTGTGCTTCCTATCTCAAGATAGCTGGGGAAATGGAAATGGTCTATAGGAGCGTCAAATGGGAAAATGTGATCCCTCACAGTAGGGTTGATCTTGGGTTTTTTCTGTAGCAAAGTAATGCTTTATTGCAATTTAGCTGTAAAGATGATAGTTTAGGAAGCACTAGGTATCAGAATATGTGGGAGTATTCTGACAAGAAAGCTGTAGTCAAGAAGGCCAAGAATGAAGCAGAAACAAGAGCAACACCAAGAGAGAGAATATAAATTAGGAAACAAAAAGAGAAAGAGATCAGCATCTATGTAAGTTCCATATAATTAAAACAGTATTTTTGGTTGCTGGTTATACAACCATACTTTCAAGCTTAATTACTAGCTTGGTATCAATATTTACATTTAATATGTGCTGATATTTGATAGTATTACAGTGAAGTTGTACAGCTGTCAAATTGTCAGTGGCCTAAAGCCTTGACCTCCAGTGTCTGTAGAGGACCATATAGTTCAGTGTTAAAGGCACCGCTGGAGTGTCTCAGACTGTCCCCACCAAATAGTTTCAGTGCTTGCAAAAATGGTTTCTGTGCTCAGTGGAATAGAACACACAAATACAATTGCCCCAAATGTGAAAACTCAAATTCTTGATGTAACTACTTCCCAAAATGTAACTTTTTCCAGAAATGACTTTTGTTGTCTCATTACAAATTACTGCTTGTAACAAAATAGGTAGGGGTGCCCATGAATTATCCATGCATCACCATACCTAAGTTTCCTATTGTATGCAGTATCGTATGCAGTACTGCCTTGTTATATGCAGTGTCGGAGAGTTATTTTTCATAGGAAGTTTATTTTTCTGGAGGACTGCCAACCATTTCCTTTTCCACAAGTAGAGATCACTGGTAAATATACCGTAGACTTTCATTAATCCATTTTTTGGGAGAGACATGCTGCAATTTAAAAGCTGTAGGAAGGAACAACCCTGACAAATCACATTTTCTCTGCTACATTTTAACAACAAACACTTCTCGCTCTTGTTTTTACTTGCTCAGTAATAGTTAATTGCATGCTGTATTGAAAATCCTCCATTGCACTGACAAACAGTGGAGAAACAGCAGGAGTTTATGAAGCAAATACCTGTCCTTACATACCAGTTTATGGAACTCGGGAAGCTGTCTTGCAGACAGCAATAAAGATCAGGGTAAAGCAGAGAATGAGAACAAGCTTTAGCTGATGGTGTCAGAGGATTGCTGCTGGAACCATCTATTAAATGTGGATTCCAGATATTGGACTAGATAATCACACTGAATTGATAGGATAGCACAGCCAGCAATGGCAGGAATGTGTTTGCTGAAAATTTATGTCAAGGTTGCCTTGGAGCTGCAGGTACTATACCAATACATTTCCTTGTCTGTACAGATGCACTTTGTCTTAAACATCTGGAAATTTATAATTTCTGACTGCTACTGGTCAGTTCTAAACTCATTTCAAATTGCTGCTGTGTCATACCTAACACTGGCATCAACAAAAATGCAGGTCTTAATAGAAGAGCAAGGCAGGAAGACACATTATCATTTGAGGAGCTGAAAAGCTTCAAATTCTCTGTTGTGGAGTTGAGCCTGCAGCAGACCCATGCACCCAGAGAGTAATGGTAATCTAGAGTGCAAATACTCTGGTTGTGTATTCCCACATTCCAGTGGGATTCTGCTTCTGGATATCAAAGTTATTTAATAGGTGTCATGATCTTCTGCATGGGCTTTACCTAGCTGCATGGATATTATTTGCAGAAAGAGGCCCTCGTGGAACTCTACATTCATACAGTAAGAAAGCAAATGACAAAAATAAGTCTGAGAGAGAACAAAAGGACAAAATGAAAGAAAATTCAAAAAATGGTGTTTAGCAGTGCATCCTGTGTCACTCCAGGGGGATGGTCTTTGCCACAGATATTTACATGCTATGAGTGGAGTTTATTCAAAAGCAGAGAAATATTTGTGCAAAGGCAAAAACATCAATAAATTGTATATTCTTCTTCTTTTTTTTTTTTTTTTAGTGCTGCAAAGCTCAATCTGAAAGAAAAGATACAAGCAAAAAATACATGTATACATGTATTTTTAAAAGCAGCTAATTTGGATAAATTATTTACTCTTTTTTTTCCCCCTTATTTGTTCTGTCTCTTCCTAGCCAGTTTTTGCCATTTGGTTCAATGTATTGAGTGATAGTTCTGTTGGGGTTTATTTTTATATTGGCAACTTTGCACCTGTGAAAGCTTCAGAATGGTGAAAGACGGATTTCTGTAACTTTAAAAACTGAGTGTTGGAGGAGTGGCAGACTGGAAAAAATTACAGGTCTTAATATTTCTTTTCGTGCTTTCATAATTGTTTAAGGAACAGACAGCCTGGAAGGCTGGAAAAGGGGAAAAAAAAGATCCTTCAACATTGCTGGGAATATTGCATTGAATTGCAAAGAGCAAGAAAGTAAAAAGAAGGAAAACTGAGGAGGACATTTCAACATTTACATTCATTGCTATCTCCAAATCTTTTGCGAATTATAATAGAAAAAATCTGTAGGGAAAAAAAATCCTTAGTAATTTTTTTTTCTTTTTTTTCTTTCAGAAAGCGTTTCTGATTTAGATATCTCCCTTTCTCCCATTTATGGTCTGCTTCCTTTCCCGCAGACTGCCACAGACCTCTTTCCAAATTGGTAACAGTGTACTTTTTATCCTTTCCCTTCTGGTGCAGCATATTCAAATGATAAAAAGCCTTATCATATGAATGTGCTCACCAAGTACACGAAACCTAGGCATCATAGTTATTAGTTTTCGTGATAGATTGATTAGTGCCATGTTTTAGGTAACAGGTTTCATAGTTTCCTGTGAGGTGCATTTCCTAGTACAGCATTGAGCACTGTCCAAGGTGTATTTCACAACTGTTTATAATTTTATTTTATCTCAGCATTTTATCAGGTATAATGCATAGCATTTTTAACAGCAAACTTGTGCTGGAAACATTTTACAGCATAAACTTGCTTATGTATGAAAATATATAGAAATGGCAGGTCACGGATAAGTCAGGAGATAGAGAATATTTTTAACCTCTAACATTCTCAACACTCAGTGCAAAACTATTTTATAGTGGAATTTGTACACATCTTGCAAGGGTGAAAAAAAAAAAAAAAGACTTTAAGGCACAGAAAGTGTCATATTTTGGCTTTAATATTACAAGGCAGAGACAGCTTGCTGTTTGTGCCAGTACAGATAACTGTATTCTTTTATCACCTTAGAAGGAATCCATCTGAATAATAAAAATCCTCAATACCTTCCTGATCTGTTCTTTTTAAACAACCAAGTTCTGTGCTTCCTGCTACACAAGTGAATGACATTTTACAATGTAAGAAATGTAGGAGAAATACACACAGGATTAGTTGCTTGTCCTCCAATAATCTCTTAAATTCTTTTAGCCTTTCCTACAGTTCACCACCCTGTCACTGTGACATGTTAAACAGCCTGAGTTATTTGTTTGTTCACAGTTTCCATACACAGTGTATTTTGTTGAAAGGCTGCTCAGGACAGCAAGGTCAAAAACTGCTGCTTTGTTTTTTCTGCTGCATTTTGCACCCTCTGAAGCGAGTGGGAGATGATGTTTTCTCTGAGAGCGAGCTTAGAGGCTTTGCTGGGAAACCTTTGGCGAGTGCAGGGCGGAGCAGGCAGGAAGTCTGCAGCTGGCGTGGGAGCCAGAAAGAAAGCAGAGAGCACAGACACAAAGGTGACAGAAAGGAAACTTTCTGAGACAGTCAGGAGGAGTCTGCTGCAATGCACAGTGATAACTGCTGAATGGAGAACAAGGTTAAAAAGAAGGACGGACACAGTGGATAGGGCAGAGTAGAGATTTGATTTCAAACATTTTTAGCTGTGTCCCCCACAAAATATTATTTTTCTCTATTGTAGTAGTTACCTTGTCCTACCCTGTGACCTAATGAACCATTATTTTTAACATTCAAAGCCTTATTTTGTGGTTTGACGTCAGGAATAATGTTGGAACATCTACCTCACGGCTCTGGCTGACTCAGTGTCACATCACACTGACCAGCAATTTGCACAATGAGCAGCCTCTTAGCTACAGGACAAGATGGAAAACTTGCTGCATTGCCAGACTACATCCGAAAGAAGTGAGGTGGAAAAAGACTTAGTGTCAGTACGGTTTCCCAAAACAGGGAAGGGGATATGAAGGTAACATTTCTGAACTGGCTGTGAGGGAGAGTATTTCTTCTCTCGTGCCAAGTCAGCTGCTGCTGGGAGCTTACTAACCTCTGTGTATGACCACTGAGAAATGAATTCCTATCAGTTTACAAGGCATAAAAAGTGTTACAAGGCAGAGATGGACAAAGACGATAGAACAAACTGAGACCAGTCTGAAGGGCACATATTTTTATTAAGCTTGCTGAACATTTTCTCCTCTAATAACAGGCTGCAAAACTTTCCAGGTTTTGTAAATAACTCAGTGTTTCCCCCCATTGCAGTAGGTGCACAGTATACATTTAGGACTGGCCTTGAGATTTTAAGAGCTTCACTCCCTGTTCCCTGGTTTCCCACAGATGCATGCTCTCAAGCACAAACACACCTGTACTAATTATAAACTGACAGCCTGACAAAGACATAAATTTTATCCAACCGTTCCTAATTGCTGTTGGAAAGTTAGAAATGTGAATAAAAGTGCAAATACCCTTGTAAAAGCAAAAGGAAATCAGTCAGTCCCTGGTCACAAAAATGAGGCTGATAAGAAAGAAAAAGACTACCTTTCTGTAACTTTGCCCCTCACAGAGTTAAGTATAACCAGTTAGATAATGGCTATGCCAGTATTATTCAAATTTGAATGTGATTTTTTAAAGTTTTGTAGTAAAATCACAGGCAAGTAACTGCAGAAATTTAGACAAAAGACAATCAGGTCCATGGTGATACATCCTTCTAAAAAGTTCGCAATAGATGGGTAAGATAATCTATTGCATTGCTATTGTGTCCTAACTTAAAATATCTGTGGATCATCTTAATGCATATATCTAGGAAAGGTATTTTCTCTCCTGACTTCAACATCTTTTTCTGCAGCCCCCTTTTTACCGCTCCTTTTGTGGAGATGTGTGGATTTATAAGGGATTCTTCAAGGAAACAAGTCAGATGGCTGCTCGAAGCATGAAGGATTTCTTCCACTTGAGTATGATAAGTGATGGTATAAAAAAACCTTTTCTGCTGCCTGCTAGAAGACCCTTGCCAAGATCTCAGGGGCTGCAGAGAAGAAAATGTAGGTGCAACCTGCGAAGGTTTTTCCCTCCACTGAATAAAAAAATAAAAAAAGTTTATTGTAGCCAAGCTTTGGACCTTGAATGCAAGAAGAACATACTGCAAAGTCTTAGAGCCCACAGGTTTCCAGGAAGGGAGTCAGCCAGAAAGTCCTGAGGTTGACTAGGCTGTAAACTGAAATGAGTCTATGTGCTTTGGTGACTTGTATGCATCTCATAACATTAGTTCTTCTTCACACAGGTTTAACTTTTTAATCATATAGTTATCTTAGACAATTTTAATTTTTAAATAGAAATTATTACACACTTCCTTTTTTTTTGTACTTTAAAAAGACCACTTTTTGGAAATATTTTGCTAATACATTAAAAACAGGTCACTTTTCAAAAAGTATTATTATATAAAACTTAGTAAAATAGTGCAAGTTCAGTTCGATAAAAAGGAAGATAAAAACAAGAGAAAGAAGCTCTTTTCTTCACTATTAAAAAAAACCCAAGACAGCCTACGTGATTGTCTCTCAGTGTTTTGGAGAAATGTCTCATCTCTGTCAACTAAGCTACGATGATGCTTTCACAGATAACATGAAGACATGTTATCACTGAGTATTTTCTGTCCTTATTCAAAGACATCTCTATCTTTACTTCAGTCATCAAAGAGCTCTGTGCACTGTTGTGCAACAGCCTTAGTACCATTATTCATTGCTAGTGAGCTGAATCTCCAGCACAACAGTAGGTAGCTGCTGATCAATAGCAACCAAAGCTGATACTTTTCCAGAAGATTCTGGCCGTTAGCTTTCGAACTCTCTGGAGAGTGGAGAATTTGGCATAAGAGACACCCAGAATCTTAAAGAGCCTTTTTTGTCTCTTGATTCTGTAGTTATTACTGATGTATGCAGCTCTGAAAGCACTCTCTTTTTTTCCAGAAAGCAGTGCTTGCTTTATGAACATCAAAATGGCACTTTAAAAGTTGAATATGATCCAAGTAACATGCAACTCCTTCACAGTTCCCAGCTCTTGTTGACAAAGCTATTGTTTCTGTTATTAGCATTATTAGCAGTCTAACTTAATTAGCTAATTTACATTATTTGGTGGCAAGTTCTCCAGTAGACCTCTACTAAACATGGCATGAAGATAGGCTGGCTGGTGGGCAAAAAATAGAGGACAGGAAAGGAAGTCCAACAGAGGAGCTCTTCCTATCCGAAATGTTTAACCAGTCGGCATACAAAATGAAAGGACAAGGACTGTTTCCCATTGTGGATTTCATTATTGTTGAGGCACAAGAGCCAATTGCTGCCAAGAAAAACATGCTAAGACGGCAGATAGGCAAGAGGTGATGTATTGAATGAAACCTGATTTCCAAGTGCTCTTGCCCAGGCACAGGTGGAGCATCTGCCCACTACCTCTTTCCATTCCTTACTTATTTAATAGAAGTGCAATTCCTAGGTATTATCCAGACAGTTGTAGAAGAGGCTTCTACCACATTCTCCCCCTGGAAATCTTTTTCATAGGGGAAGTAAGAAGAACAAGGCTCCAGAGAGAGAGTTAATTGATTCTCTTAAGGAGAGCACAGTATTCACAGTACCACTTAGTGTGAGATTGCCCAACATATGGCAATAGCTGACCACTGCAGGATTTAATTGTATTTAGTGCCAGTGTAGTGACATCCAATGCTTGACAGTTATCAAAGGGCTGTTTATATATTTTGCTACACTACTTTGGTAGGTGTTGTGCCATGACTTTCATTTTCTTGCACTTCTTTTTAATATAACTTGTAATCTGATGAGATGGACATGAATCAACTTTATGTAAAGCATCTTCAGGTTCCTTCACTGTGTATTTAACTGGGTAACTTTCCTAATGTTTTTACCCAGTTGTGCCTCAAAAAACATGGTAATGACCCTTTTGTAGTTTTCACAGAAAGAAATCTAAACCCCTTGCTCCCAAAAGTTACAGGGATTTTTTTTCAAAGTCCTGTTAAGCATAGTTTAAACTGTGTGCAGATCACCCCTGACATGTTTGTAAGGTTGTGACCAGATGTATCTATCTCACCACAGAACCAGCTACTTATCTACTACATTATATAGTATAATATATTCTGATTGAAAACAGAACCACATCTGAAGAGGAAATGGAAGAAAAATATTAATTTCATAAAGGAAAGTAAGAGGAAATAGACCTGGCTACAGACCACCAGAAACTGTCACCTTAGTCACAGCCCCCTTTCTCATGGTTATGGTACCTGCAGAAAAGAAGGGGCCAGAGGCTACAACTTAGATGAACTGGTTGAGACATCTGTGGTTTGTGGCCTGGTCATCCTCTGGAAGGACTTGCTGTTTCGTTGAATCAAACTTTCTGCAGTCACGTAAGAATTCAATTCACAATATCCAGTTGAGACCTCTCAGACACTGAACACCCAGCCGATGTGCTAAAACAATCAATTCAAGGACCAACAGCACACTATACTGTAATGCAGTACACACTATACTATAATGCAGCACACAGATTGTGCAGGAAAGACTGAAGATTTTTCTGAAGTCCCTTTGGTGGGACAGTTTGACTCAGGTGAGACTGTTTTAATAGGAAACCCTTAAAAGTTAGTTCTCAAATGTTATAATGCTTTGTTTCCACATTTTGTCTTCATACCTCATACATAGTTGAAGAATTCTTCAGTTTTGCAGCTGTTATTGTAGTTAGCAACCTAAATGACTTCTGCTTTTAAAACCATTCATCACAATTAACTGCTTAATGTTAGTGCCATAAACATGCACTTTATTGACATCTTAAACCCTTTCATTTTGAGACTGCCTTTTCTTTCCTTGCATATATTTCTGTTATTAACAATTTCCCACACTGTGTCCCTACCCAAGTAAGTGGCTGATCAAGCCACTCTCAACCTAGCTGAGACCATTGGTGATCGCTGGTTTTATAAGTCATCTTTCTCATACATTTCTTTATGTGTTAAGGGCCTGATTCAGCCTTCCTCTTTTCTAAAACTGTGTTTGTAGTTCACCCTGAAATTTCACAACGTCTTTTGCTGTGTTCAGGGGAGTTTAAAATAAAATAAAAATAAAAATTCAGTTGCAGACAATATCTCTAATCTCAGAGAATGTATTCCTTTACCAATACTGAATAGGAATGTAATTTTATTTATTTATTTATTTAAAGAGGAAATCTGCTGCAGTTCACCTATGGGTGATTGCATTTCATTAGTATCTGAACTTATTCCTTTGTTTATAAAAGGAGTTTGAATTCATTGATATGAATGAAACATAGATAAAAGTTGTTGGTTTTGTTGTTGTTAACAAACCAAATACATTCCTGGTGAAACTCCACTGTTTTTATCACATTTCAACAAGGTGAATTTAATCTAGTACTTTGAAAACAATTACAACCTTGAGAAGGACTGGAAATGAAATGTTTTAATATTTACGAATAGTGTATACCAGTCACTGATAAAGAGGAAGCATATTCTGCACAGCTATGACATTTCACTTACCTCTTCCTGTGAATGAGAGGCCATCAGAAAAGAATACCTTTAATCTGCATCTCTAGGTACCTAACTGTAATTATAGTGTAGCAATGTATTGAGATTCAGATGCTGTGCTGGATATAAATGCAGCACGATTTCCTTCTTTCCCAGGTCATCAGGGAGATTGATAGGGATCCAGAGAAGAATTTAAGTACTTCTGAGAGCTTTGCAGACAAACTGTATTTTCTCCTTTTTCAATGCATGGGGAAAGTGAGGTGCCACAGAAACTTGCAGGGGGAACAGGGATTCACATAAAATAGTCAAGCTTTTTGAAAATACTGTGGATTGAGAAGGGTAGATCCATCTGATGGTCTTAGATCCATCTGTCTTCTCAAAGAGACTTAGTTTCTTTCTTCACCTGAAAAATATCAGAATAAGCAACCTCAGAAAATGATAACAAGAAACAAAAACATAACAAAATACAAGCAAGAAAGAATTGCAATGCCTCTGCAAAGACAGGTCTTTCAATTAATTTTTGAAGCATTCTGGGATTCTTGTAAAATTCTTCATTTTGTGAAATGAAGAATTATCATCCCTGGAAGTTGTAACATGATTTCTAAAGGCCTAAAGGGAGGGGGAGGGGAAAGGAAATTTTGTTAAGGAATAAAAATGTTTTAATGTTCAATGTGGACACGTTGTCCCAGGTTGTACCTTTATTGATCAAGCTGTGTATGGAGGAAATGTCAGTGCTGAAAGTGTCAAAGAATTTACATTTATGCAGATTTTGTGTTTATTACTACAGAAATATTCAGACATTTAAACACCAAACACTATAGGAAAACAGGTATCAATTTTGTGTGTTGTAAAATGGTTCTGTTAAGCTCAGTGAAACTTCTAGGTATAAGTAGTGTCAGAATTTCATTCCATACTTTTGTCTTTGGATGTCACCAACAGGGAAACTGATTTCTCTTTTAATTCTTGGGGGACCCTTCCAGACATTAGAAAGAACTACTAAACAGATTAACAAGAAGCTGCAAATGGAATTTTTCAGTTATCTGGCATTACTGAAAATGGGACAGAACTGCCAAAATTATTGCTTGTGTTGGAGAACAAATTCTTCCCTGATGTAAAGTGACACAGTTCCATTGACTCCAGTGACGTTACACCCAATTTGTGCCAGAAGAATATGTAGCTCTTTATCCATTTATCTATAAGCTGGTTGCTGTGACTTAATTTCAAATGAATTATGTTACTGTTCTTGGTCTGTGCCCTTGCAGCACTTTATTACTTAGAAGGCTAGTTCAGCAGAAATAAATAAATATGTGATTTGCAGTCTCAGCAAATGTCCTAGCCAGGAACAATGGCTTCTCTGCAGTATTCCAGACTAATTACCCCCCAATTTTCTGCTCTAACCTTGATACCCAATTCGTTCGCTTCTTGCACTATTCTCCTTACCTTTTTCCACCCAATCGTCATGTTCAGATTTTCTCCAATGTCAGCAAGTCTTTAGCCACCAGCTCTTAGGTATTCCAATTCCTTTAGTGAAAAACTTCCTGTACAGTGATCATAAGAAGCATGTATTACATTTAATAAAGAACATTATTTAAGAAAATAATATACTTTAAATCTTTTCTTCTTAAGCTCTCCCTCGGAATTTTTGTCTTTGATAGTATACCCTAGCATTTGTGGTAGCAAATACTGTAATTATAATAGTGTCCTGTGTTTACTAGTACATCATTATCCAATGTTTTTCTAATATCATAGTCAAAACCTGCCATCAAATATAAGCAGTTTAACTGACATTCATACAAGTAGAAAGATTTTAAAGCTTATTTTAAGGCTGATTGGCAGCAACTTTCTGTTCAAAATCTGAATGCAGTAGCAATAAGTTAATAATAAGAATTAATAAAATCATGCTTGAGGTCATTGCTTAGATACTAAGGACCTTTTGATGATTAGAGAATGTGTCTGAAAATTATTCTGTGCACCTACTTAACAACCTGTGACTTTAGAAGGCATTAATCCAGAACATTGGCTTCATTTTCTCATTAAGTCTTCTCCACTATAAGAGGTTGTTTGTGAGGCCTGTCGGAATCAGTGGTGCACAGGAAGGATGAAATTAAAGAAACTGGGCTGAGTGAAATAAATAGTTTCTAGCGACTTAATTTGGGGGATGCCTGCTGGATTTAACAGAATTGGTTTCCACAGTCCATCTGCAATTCTGTTGAGTAGTTGGCCAGGTGCATTGCCTGAGTCTATGACCTTTGTGTGCTTATGCACTACAAAAGACCATGGATCATTCTGTTGACTACAGCATGTAGGTAAAAAGTTGGTCTCTTTTTGCAAGTAACAAGCAATAAAGCAAGAGGAAATGGCCTCAAGTTGTGCCAGGGGAGTTTTAGATTAGACATTAGGAAAAAATTTTTCACTGAAAGGGTTGTCAGGAACTGGAACAGGCTGCCCAGGGAAGTGGTCCAACTTCACCAACCCTACAGTTTATTTTTTAAATACAAAAGAGGTGTAGATGTGGCACTTAGGGACATGATATAGTGGTGGATTTGGCAGTGTTCTAGGTTAATGGTTGGACTTGATTATCTTTAGGGTATTTTCCAACCAAAATGATTCTATGATTCACAAAAGCCATTATATTTATAAAATGGAAATATTATGTTGCTGTAGAAATCTTTTATTAAGTCTGGTGTAAGAGAAAAGCACATTTTACATACAAGTGCATGTTTTCAGTTAGGTAAATTTACCTGTCTGGATTTGCCTCTGTCTGTGCTACGCTGAAAGTTAAATGCCTAGCTATCTCATATTCATATGTATTCCAGATATACCCTTTATCCTTCTTTCCCTTCAGGTTTCTCCATCTTACTTTGTTCAACTCCTGCACTGGTCTGGACTGGAGGAATTCTATGCTTAGTTCCTAAATTTTTTTGTCGTATCTCTGTCATCATTGCACTGTTAAAATACTATATTGTGTTCAACATCTGGCTTATCTGACCTGGCATTCTCCTCCTGGTATCCCCCATGGACACTTAAAAATATTCTTCTGAAACAAATTTGTTGGTATGGAAAATATTACTCTAAGTTTCATTTAGATAGCATTGATATAACTTTTTACAAACTCCAGAGTAAAAAAAATAGAATCTTGCATCATCTCTTTCATATTGCAAAGTTCCAGTGTCCTTGGAACTCCCAAAACACAGAATCATAGTATAATTCTTTATTTCCTTTAGTCTGTGTATTCAAGGTTTTGATAAAGTCTTTTACTTCTGCTCTTATTCTCAATGCATCAGGCCATACACACTGGGTAACTTTTTGCAAGCATAGGCATATTTCACCAGGTTTAGAAACAAATTCTTAGATAACACGACTTTTCTGGGGAAAAAATGTGTAGATGTTTTTCCTATCTAAAACAGTTTAAAAAAGAGGATTGAATGAGATTTCCAAGAACTTCTATGAGTATTCACTTTCCCTCAGATAAATGTGTTTGTAAAATCAAACACGCTAACAAACCCACCTTTTTTCAGTGTAGGTTGCTGTTACTACATTTATGTCACAATTCTAAAAGTAGTCAACTATTCTTTAAAACCAGGTTATATTGAAGTTTTTAAAGTGTCAAGGTATTCATTATACTAATCTTGCACTTCAGTGGGTGTTACTTGGTACAGCCTGGTGTGTGTCTTTACCCTGATGGTCTCCCACTCCCTAGTGCTCATGCATGTGTACCTTCTCTCCTGCCCCTCACCCCACCCCTGACCAAAGCAAGTTCTTCTTCTCTTCAGTAAAATATCAGATACACTATTTGTGTTGTGCTAATACTAGTCAGTATAATGAACAGAATGAGTGAAGGAAGAAAGCACGTATAATGTGATAGCCTGGGTAGAAAACACCATCTCAATATACCCGGAACCATTTGAAAGCCTGACCCTAGCCAAGATGTTGGCTACTGACTTCAGGACAGGTATTCTATATATTTGCTCAACAGAAAGTCATGCACATTTATTAAAATATTTACTTATATAATCATAGAACAGTTTAGATTTGAAGGGACCTTTAAAGGTCATCCAGTCCAGCCCTACCTGCAATGATCAAGGACATCTTCAACTAGATCAGGTTGCTGACTCCTGTCCAACCTGACCTTACTGCAATATCTAGCTGATTCTTTTTTCTCCATACATTATCCATTATTATAGATATATACATATTTTTATAAGATGAGGTTTTTGTTTAGTTTTATGCTAAAGAAAAAAAAAATAGAATGTTTTTGTTTCCTTTGCACTTTGTATGGCAGGGTAATGTTTATATTTTAAGCTAGGCTTAGCAACCACACCAACCACAAAACCCTGCCAAAAGCTTTAAATCATTTCTTGCCCAATTTGGCAAATTAGAGCAGTTGAAATTCAAGATAGGACAAAATAGATTTCCCTACTTCACAAACAATCTCCACATTTTAGGAACAATTTCAATTACAAGTTTTAAATATACATTTAATTGATATAGGGTAGTTCTTGTAAATTAATTAAGCAAGAAATTTTTATTCCAGTTCAATTCCAGTCAGTTTCTTCCAAACCTACCATTTCTCTCCACCCAACCCTGACTAGCTTCCAAACATGCATTCAGGTCAGGTTTTGCATTTGACTTTAAGCCTGTGCCTCTTTATTTAAAGTCTCCTGTATATAGGGAGATAGTTGATTCTAATCTTTTCTATGTGTACAACACTAGTATAAAGGAGGTTTAGCAGTGCGGGTAAATTTAGGCTATCATTTTTTTAAAAGTTTGAACTCCTACCCCTATTATACCAAATATATAGTCAGCCTAGTCCATGTTAAGAAATTCACCAAATTCTGTGCTGTTGCCCTGTTTTGAGCAGCGTTCAATTTGTCCCTTGTTATATTCTTATGAGCTTCTCATACAAAGTAGCCTAACATTCTTCCTCCTAGGATAAAATTAATCTGCACTAGTTTAGACATTAAAAAAAAAAATATGTAAATCTAATTCACCCTATTTTTTTCTTTATAGTCAATGAAGAGAAATGTGCACCTCAAGGGGACACTATGTCTCATTCTAAAATTGCTATCTAGAATAGGTCAGATAGATTGCCCTTTGGAGGTGCCAATTTCTTTCCAGTGACTGTCAAGGGAACTTGGATGGCTGGCTCAGTCTTATATCTGTAACTTTTAGATGTCTGAAGTATCATAAGCTGTTCTTTCTTATCTTAACATTTTCTGAGGATATGAATAATTAATTTCCTTTATAAAATATTACCTTGAAGACAAGAACGTTTTGACTGAGACACAAAATGTTTAAGACAATTTTGTGTACACATATTTGGAATATTATATGTTGCTCTGGCAGAATTGTGTGAGATCTGATGAAGCAAGCACTGTGAGCACTGGTGCTCATAGGAGCATTACCTGTGCTTTTGGACACATGTAACAAAGATACAGAAAAACAAAGATTTAAAATGTATTAGTGGAATCAATCTCACTTAACATTAGAAATCTACAGTGAGGACATCTACATGCCTTTGTAGGCTCCTTTTCTGATCAAGGGACAGAAGTAAGACTTTTGAAGATGCAATACTACTGGCCTGTGTTAGATGCTTACTTTAAGATGAGATGAACAATGGTCCAAAAGTTTCTCCTTTTCCCACTGATTTTAAAGCAAGACTAGTGAGTGTTACTAATTCAGGTGAAGATATCAAAAGTATTTCTGGTATTCATGCATGGATCTGAAGGAGAAAATAGTATCAAATGGCTCCAGTTGACCAAAAAGCTGTAAATGCAAAGTTTCACTGTTTGGTGACCCTGAGTCCTTTAGTGTTGCGTAATGCTAATGTGTTGCTGTGACATCATTTAGCAGCTGTGACATTGTACAAATATTTATGGCTCAAATGTGACATTGATTGATGATAAAGTCAATTTCAGCTGTGTAGAGACAATTATTCCCCACACTGTTACCTATGATTTTTTTTTTTTTTTTTTTTTTTTTTAAGGGTTTCAACTAATTTACAATGATGGTAGAAAATTAACAAGATGCTGAGAACATTTTGTTAATGTCTAAAGATTTTGAATATAGCCACACATCATCATGAATACTTGTATTCAGAAACTGATTTTTACATTTTTTAGTCTTTACTCTTATTCTGTTTGAATTGTTATGTTATACTTCTTCTTACTAAATTTGAGGAACATATTTGCTTTTAATTGTTCTAAAATCCTTCATCAGCCTGAAATGGATGAGAACTTTGGCACAGTATTAATTTTTGTTTGCATAGAGCTCTTTTAGATAATCTAAATAATTTTATTTAAAAAAAAAATTCTTTCTCTCTCAATGATAGTGCTTTGTAAGCTTCTAAGTAATTTTACGTTCCATTTTCAGATGTCTTTCCTTTTATTTGTGTATACTTTTCCCACTACCAATTGCCCAGTGTTTTTAGGTCACAACATTGTCTTCTTCTTCACAATGCCTTTATTCCCACATTTTTTAGTCATCAGTAATATTAAACATATCTGTATTTATATATGTGCTAAGAAAACTCTGCTAGGTCAGAAAAACATGATGAGAAAAAGAAATAATAAATAAAGCATTGCTTTTATGTCTCCTTTTTACACTGGCAGTTATATATATATATATATATATATATATATATATTTATGGATATATGATTTTCATTTCACTAAGCTGAGGAGTGCCAAGCAGCCTTTCCTGTCATACTCTACAAATTGCTGCATACAGTCTCTAGTGACACAATAAATAACAATAAAGTGACACAGAGAGAATATGATCTGGGATCACTTGTGAGGTCCATTGTCATCAATGATAGTGAGCAAGAGTCTGTTAGAGAGGCTGATATACGACAGCCCGACCTTTCTCTACTTTACTAATATTTAGGAAAAAATATGCCAAGAGAGAAGAAAAGTTATTCAATGGTACAAAACCACGTGCAGAGGGTTATATCAACCACTGAGTGATTTTAATTTTTACTGTCTCCTTGTTTTTTATATTGCTCCATTGGTGCTTTACAGACAAGTCACAAAAAATTACATGACCAGTGATCTGTGGATAATACAATCAAATCTTTTCTTATGTTTCCTAGGAAGAGAATTAAGCCACTGGGTAAAATGAGACTGAAGGATGGGAGAGGCATTTTTTATCTATTTGAGTTTATATTTATTTCCTGTGCCAGGAGATTAAGAAACTATTGATGGGATGCAAACCAGGAAGAGTGAGCACCAAAAAAAAAACCCCACCATATGTGGAAATCATAGAAAGGTTAGGGTTTGAAGGGACCTTCAAGATCATTTAGATACAACCCCCCTCTGTGGGCTGGGACATCTACCACTAGATCAGGTTGCTTAGAGTCCTATCCAACCTGGCCTTGAATATTGCCAGGGATGGGGCTTCCATGACCTCCCTGAGCAACCTGTTCCTCCTTTACCACCCTCATAGTAAAGAATTTCCTCCAAATATTTAATCTAAATCTTCTCTCTTCAAGTTTTAAACCATTGTCCCTTGTCCTCTCTCTGAGTGCCTATGAAAACGTCCTGCACCAGCTTTCTTGTAGGCCCACTTCAGGTATCGGAAAACCACTATGAGGTCTCCTTGGAGCCTTCTCTTCTCCAGGCTGAACAACCCCAACTTCCTCAGCCTATCTTAATACGAGAGGTGCTCCAGTCCTCTGATCATTTTTGTAGCCCTATGTATCCCAAAAGCAAACAATTAATCACTTGTTTACTCTAGATTTATGCCTTAATTTTGAGATTTAAAGTTTATTAGGTGACCGCAAATGCACAGATAGGTGGTCCCTGAGGAGTGAGTTGACAAGCACTCACCTGTGAGCCATCATGACCTGGATTGGTGACAGATGAGCACCTTGGGTGAACCTGGCCCTGCAGCCATGCTCACAGCATTTCTGAAGCACACCAAGGATATGGGCCTTCTTTGGAGAGCAGCAGCTGGGGACACTTCCACTGAAATATAGGTCTGGGGAAAAGGTGCCTGTGTGACAGTACTCAGCCAATTAGCTCCCAGTTTAAACAAGTTGCAGTTTAGGGAGGAAATGCAAAACCTAGTGCCAGGTTTTCTTTAGGCTTAGTTTTTAAACCCCCACCTTCTTCCTGAGAGAATTCTCCAAAGGCCAGCTAGAACTCAATCTGTCTATTGCAATCAAAGACAATAAAAATACTTCTATAAATATATTAACAGCAGGAGGAGTACTAAGGACAACCCACCCTTTATTGGATGCATAGTGACAAAGGGTGAGGAAAGGCTGAGGTACTTAATGCCTTCTTTACCTCAGTCTTTAATAGCAGGATTGTTTTCTAGGTAGCCAGCCCCTAGAGCTGGAAAACAGGTACAGGGAACAGAAGGAGTCCACCATAATCCAAGCGGAAATGGTTAGTCACCTACTGCACCATCTAGATATGCACAAGTCTATGGGGCTGGATGGATTACACCCGAGAGTGCTGAAGAAGTTGGCATATGTGCTTACCAAGTCAGTCTTCATGATTTATCAGCAGTCCTGGTTAACCAGGGAGGTCTCAACAGACTGGAGGTTAGCAAATGTGACACCTATCTACAAGAAGGGCTGCAAGGAGGATCTGGGAAACTGCAGACCTCTCAGTCTGATGTTGGTGCCAGGGAAGGCCATGGAGTAAATAATCTTGAGTGCCATAATATACCATTTACAGGACAGATCAAGCCCAGCCAGCATGGGTTCATGAAGGACAGGTCTTGCTTAACGAACCTCATCTCTTTCTATGACAAGATGACCCACCTGTTGGATGAGGGAAAGGTGATGTTGTCTACCTGGACTTCAGTAAAGCTTTTGACACTGTTCCTCAGAGCATTCTCATGGAAAAACTGGCTGCCCTAGGCCTGAAAAGGGATATGCTCTGCTGGTTCAAACACTGGCTGGATGGCCAGGCCCAGAGAGTGGTGGTGAATGGAGTTAAATCCAGTTGATGGCCAGTCATAAGTGTTCCCCAGGGCTCAGGGCTGGGGCCACTACTGTTTAATACCTTTATCAATGACCTAGGTGTGGAGATTGGCAGCACCCTCTGTAAGTTTGCAGACAACACCAAGTTAGGTGGCAGTGTTGATCTGCCTGAGCGTAGGAAGGGTCTTCAGAGGAACCTGGACAGGCTAGATTGATGGGCTGATGCTAATCATATGGGCTTCAACAAATACAAGTGCTGAGTCCTGCACTTGGGCCACAACAACCCCATGCTACAGACTTGGGGAAAAGTGGCTGGGAAGCTACTTGACAGAAAGAGAACTGAGGGTGTTGATCAACAGCTAGCTTCACATGAGTCAGCAGTGTGCCCAGGTGACCAAGAAGGCAAACAGCATCCTGGCCTGCACCAGGGCTAGTGTGGCCAGCAGGAGTAGAGAGGTGATTGTCCACCTGTAAGGCAAAGGTTGCACTCAGACTAAAAGATGGATATGAATTTCCTCAGGGTGAGCTGCAAACTCAACACAGGTCCCTCACGGTTTGGACAAATGCACTTAGCCACAAAGGCAGCACGTACAGTAAGAGCATGACACTGACATCTGCTCTTTAATGAATATAAGCCTAATCAGTTAAGCCTCCAAACTTTCAGGAATGTACCTAGCCTCTGATCCTAGATTAATAGAGGTTTCTTATCTCTGAGAATGGAGGTCTGTATCCAGAAATATGTATGGAGTGTTTTGTATTGACAATCTTTACACAGCTCAGGAACAAATGCATAATGATTTTGTAGATCATCTTTCTAAGGCTTTTTTTAGCTATTGCAAAATATGCCATGAAGACACTTAAGTTGGAATCTGTGAGACACTTTGTTAGGGTCAGGTGTCTGTGCCTGGATCATTATGAGACCAGTACGGTAAGGTCATCATGTTATATAGGAACTAACCAGCACTGCATTGGTAAGATTCCTCTAAGCAGCTGCAATCTTCTTTCTCTCTTTGCATCACAGAGAACCGAAGGGATACCGGAGCAATTCCTCTAAAGGGGGTAAAAACTCAAATGATACTGTGATTCATGTTAATCCTAATTCTTTCATGTATTTGTGTATATGTATGTTTCATAGAACTAAGGACATCAGTACAGTGATTCCTGAATCTCCCAGTTCTGATTGCAGTGTAGTTCTAGTACTTCTCATGGTCTGCCTACACCATCCATAATAAAGATAAATAAAAGTCTTTTATATTTTATCAGCTTGGTAATAACACAGGGTTTAACTGACCTGTCTTCAGCAGAATTTCTAATTCTGAAATAAAAAGTGAAAAGACAGAGATCTTAAATTTTGTGTTAATAGATCTTAATGAATCACCCTGAAATAGCTGGCTCAAACAAATCAGAACACTGTCAGCTAGCTCAGTTGCCAAGAATCCATTTCTCTTCTAAGAGACAGATGAGGTTGCTCAGTGTGGAGAATGCAGAGTGCTAGTGTTATGCCCTTTTATTTTAGAGTTGATTTATTTCAGTTGTGATGGAAGGTCACAAATTTCAGTGTTCCTTTTTTGCTCCCTTCAATTCTTACAAATGGAACTCTCTAGAGTAGAGCTAATAAGACGACTCAGAGTACAGTTTGTGTCAGTCAGTTCTCTTTCCATTATCCTTGTGATTCAAATGACCATTATTAAGATATATTTCAGTTTTTGGCATTTATAATGTCTATATTGTAAAGTCCGATCTCGTGTCTAGTGAGTTAGTATGAAACTCCTGGATTACTACAGCGGATTCTGAATCAATCCGTGTATTTCCAACCATCCTTAATCTTCCTGAACATGGTCCTTCTATGTTCACCTTGGCATACCAATGAACTCCCTGAGAAGAAGTGTTCTAATTCAATAAGTGTCTGTCTGTCAACTAAGTGACATTGGCTAACATGACACTGTATTCTGCAAATGATAGTACATCTTAATTCTGGAACAAATTTAAATTCAGTTGCTATTGTTGATCATTAAAATGTTCAATGACTTATGATTGGATGACAGGGAGAACTTATTTAGAATACTGGATTGGATGACAGGGAGAACTTATTTAGAATACTGGATTCAGTTGTATTCTTTATCCTGAAGAATGAAATTTTAGATTATTATAATGAAACTGATAGGAGGTAAGCTATAAAACCAGTTTCAGAGCTATCCAAAGGAGAACCAAAGGATAATAAAAAACTATTCTACATTATATTCCTATTTAACTTAATAGTGATAACTAGAGGGAAGTGCTGGGGAAAGGAAGATTCTAGAGGACTCTGAAGATTCTAACTGGATTTTATTAAGGCTTGGTGGGGTTTCAAAAAGACTGTTTATTATAAAATAAAACTCTGGATGGAGGCTTAGTGTGAGACCAAACATGAAAAATAATAGTCCTCAAAATTATTGGACAAAAAAAGATACTGTAGGAAACAAAGTAAGATGGAAAATTTCCACTTCCATCTTAAACAAATGTTTCAGAAAGGGTTATCTAAAGAAAAAATTCCAGGATATACAATTGTCTTCAGGATACCTAGATTAATTCTTATCTGTGCTTCTAGATATTCTGAGAGGAATTATTTCCTGAGCTTTTGTTCCAAAGTTTGTAGAACAAGGATAATGGAAATTGACACAATTTGGAAATTGACATTGTATGGTCAAGAAATGAGAAGAACACCAACAAAAGTCAGCAGCCACAGAGATAAAAATGTGGCTTTTGCTGCACAGCTTGCAGCTGAGAACAGTAAGAGAGATAATCAAATGGCATAAGTATCTTAAGTATAGTGATAGTACTTCAGAGAACAATTGACCAATTAATGCAAACAATCTCTTCGTATACCACTACTTAAAATGTTGAATATTTGAAATAATAGTCAGACCTATGATGCTACTATGGAGAAAAGACTACCAAAGTGTTCCAGGGCTAGGAAAGTCTTCAGGAGTTGACTGAGCCATCCTGTTGCTTCAGAATAAGCTCAGCCTATGTAATTCCTGATGAGTGATTAACTAGGTTCAGGGCCTCCAATAATGCAGCCTTTGCAGTCTTCCCAGAAGAACTATTGCATGGGTTTGCTATGTTTATCATTAGAAATATATTCTAATGCCTCTCCTCAACATTTCTTTCTTCAGTTAAAGACTATTCTCCATGTTCAGTTAATTAACTCTACTCAATTCAATCCTTGGTCAATTCTACTTAACTTCTGACTTGAACACTGCCTCCTCAGTTTTTATTCTTCTTTAGGCTAAACAAATGCATTTCTGTCATAAGTTAAACCATTCAGACATTTGATTATTCATATTTTTTTCTTTGGGCAATCACCAGGTATGGCATAAGTTATGGCACTGACATTTTATTATTCCTAGCCAAGATCTTGCCAGGTGTGTATTTGTCCTTGTGTTTTCAATACCAAGACAGTTTGCTGGACCGAAAAAAGGAAAAGTAATAATACAATTTACTAAGATCACCACTCTTGCTAAGAGTTTTTATCATTCTAAACTCTTTTTAATAACCCTATGGAGTACACAAAGTTGTATTAATTTCTTCATATTTTATGGCATTCATAGTTCATTCACGTGTTTCCTGAAATAAGCTGCAAGTTCTAACATCAAGCCATTTCCTGTTAGAACAAGGAAGGCCTTTCAGCCACTTTCGTTCACAGCAAGCAGAAATCCAAAATCTGTTTCATGTAAGTGAGGTAAAAATCCAGCACTTTAAACATTAACTGTGTCTTTACAATGATACTCATAGCTTTTTTTAATTTTAATATAATTATTTTTGCTAGAATTTGGCTCCAAAATGTAAGTTATTTAACAGATATAATTAGGTTGCTAAGCATTAACAGTTAATTATCATATTAATAAACAGTTATTACTCTCATTCTATACAGAACTGTGCCAAAGCAGCATTATTATGCATGCATTGCTCTTAGGCAACGTAATTGTCCTTAAAGGAAATCATTACAATTTAAATGAAATTGGGAGCTACTGGTTAGGGAAGGCTGTAGGGCATGCACAATACATACTAAGCAAGGAAGTGCAATTTCTCCAAATCACATCTTTTCAGTAATTTTGTGTTACTGGGCTATCTCTGTTTAGTTAAGAGGAAAACAGTTTATTTTGCCTTGCAATTTTACAAGGGTGTTATTTAACCAAGGACAAGCCAGTCCCCAGAATGGAAGGCAATGCAGAGTCATTACATCATATTATTTAATATGGGTTAGTAAACTATGACCATAATTTAAAATTTATTTCAGACTATAATCTAAGGAATGGATATGCTGTGCCACTGGCACATGCTGCCCAAGCAGTGTGAATCATAGACAGAAGGCTACAAGTAACTTGAATGACATCCAATGTAAAATATATTTCTGTACAGAAATAACTGGGTCTCTTTTTGCAGATTAGGTTTTTGCTTGCTTTTGCATGCTCTTTCGCTGTAGTTAACAGATACACTAAATACTTGTTCTCCACATTTTTTGTAATACGAAGGTTAATTATTTGACATAATTTCTTTGTCATCTGTTAAAATACAAGGAGTTTGAACATTCATTCCTAGAATCTTAGACTAATTAATCATGTTTTACCCTGACATAAACATTTCCTTAGCTTAAGAGAATGACTCATTTACGAATAGGTTGTGTGTGTGCGCTAAGGAATTTTCAGATTAATTAGCCACTAGCTCAAGATTAACTTTATTAATAAGCATTATTTGACAAATGTGACACATGGCAAATTTTATGGCTAATAAAATACTGTAACAGAAAACAATCTATAGCCTGTCTTCCTCTTTACGGCAGCAAAACACATTCAAACCCTTCTTGGCAAAAAGAGTGCCAAAATAGTTAAGAAAATTCCTCTAACCCATACAAACAACATAAGTCTGCCTTACATTTGCTTTTTCACACTGTTTGAACCTTTGTTCTTTCATATATGCTAGGCTAAAATAAGAGTGACTAATCACTATGCACTTGAATTGTGTCAGTGATAGAGCAGTAATAGAGAACAAGCCCAATACAGAACAGATACATCAAAAACTTATTTGGGCCTCTTTTTCCATACTGGAAGAATCCCCAATGTTAATTACACATGGTTTGTAATAAAGCTAAAGTCAGTCATATTGGAGTTCAGAAGAGTGATATTTTTATGTTCACCATCAGAACTATGACAAGAATATAGACTAAACTACACACCAAACGAAAACAAGTGTATTTGACAAGAAACTCATTGTCCTGTCTCTAGTATAAGCTCAGATTCTTCCTTCAGGATAGAATCTTACCTCCTTGCTGCAGAGGCTGCTACTACCTGCATAACCGGAATAAGCTTGTATGACTTCCTAAAGCCATACTGATATTATTTTTTAAAAGCATTCAAAATAACTTTTTCATATTAAGAACTACTATCAGTGGCATTCATTATCTCTAGCTTTATTGGCATTTGAAGCCTATGCTTTACTGCTAGTTTCTGAATTTGTGACCTTAAAGGATGTTCTTGTCAATTGTGTTTTTTACCTTGTGCAATTGGGCTGCCTATAAAGGACGGTCATCAAGGCTGTCAGGGAGGGGTTATGGCATTACCATGGTTGGCATGAGCTGGGGAGCAAGAAATTCTGATTAGATGTGTACAACTGCCAAAAATGCCAGCTGAACAGACTTCAGATTACTGCTCTGAAATAGACTGTAGACTCCTGACTGTAGAGCTGCGATTACTCTAAGCACTCATATTGTGCTACCAGAGTGCTTTAGTGTTAGGGACTTATGGAGAACATAAAGGTATATTTGGTGCAGAGTCAGGCCACCACATTCACATTTAATTACAAAAATCAAGGCTTGGAAATGAATTCCAGAACTGTTGATTGCATCAAACTTGAAGGTAAATCAAAGAGCTCAGCAATGAAATCTATTCTTATAACTGATACCACTAGAGCTATTTGATGGGATGTAATTCAATGCTGTATTCCAGAAAGAAAGAAAAATGTTCATCTCATTAGTTAGGAGCATGTATGGTTCATATGCCTATTTACAGTCTCCCACTTGATATTATAGCAATGGCTTTAGACCTGAGTAAGATGCCAGTTTTATAAGGCAATTTTCAAATTAGTTGGGAGCGCTTCATTAAAAGACAGAAAACTCTCTATAGGCAAATATGCCAAATAGAGAACAATAGTAATTTTACTTGATCTTCTGGAACCATAAGTGTAGGAAGGACGAAGTGGTCTTTTCCAAAATGCAGATTCTCAATAGCTGTGGAGACACAAGGAAGGATAGTTGATGGATAATGGTTGAATAGCAACAGTTCGTCACAATCATGAGACAGTATCTGTTATCAAAACATCCTGAGATGAGAACATCCACAAATCACATTGTTCTATTATTTACCAGTCCATTATGGATCAACCTTCCCCTCCCTTATCTTAATTTATATCTATCTTATTATAATTTTCTTATAAGATATCATAATGATGTTGATAAGATTTCTTTCATACTAATTCATTTTTAAAGGCTTGTAATTTGAAAAGGAATACAAATATAATTTTTAATTTTTTTGTAAGGCAAATACTATAGTATTTTGTAGCTTATGCTGCAACAGAATGTCCATACAAAGCCTGATTTCTACATCTATTAATTTTTAAAATCATATAAACTGCTTCTTTTTAGATAGTTGTATTTCTACTGTTTTTTAAATGAGCTAAATAGCGGGTTCCTGTTTAAATCCTAAACATTAAAACACCGAGTAGACTTCTAAAAAAAGGTATTTCATTTTTCCCTTCAAAGAGGTGAGAAAGCAAGAAAAGAGGAGAGAAAAAAACTTTGTATACCAATGGAGCTGAGACCCATTCACAGGATCAGAGAGCAGCTGATTGAAATCTGGTTTTAACTCCAGTAGATCTTAATTGTGAGAGACAGAATGATTCACCTGCTGAGGGCAAGGATGAATTTCAGAGGCTTGTTCCTGTTACCTGGTAGAAAAAGTCCTCAGACAAAACCCTACTGCCAAAGAGGCTTTTTGGTGGAGAAGTGATTATATACAATAATAAGTTGTATTGTAGAACTGATAATATACAATGCAACAACACATTAATTATCATGATTAAAATACACTCTGTATGAAAACAGTGGAACATTTTCAATTTCAAAATTGAATGCATTAGTTTAGTTAATAATTACAGATGTCTTTGTTGGCCACTGAATACTGCATGTTTTATAAGTCCTATATAGCTCCTAGTGTCCTACCAGACTTCCACCTTCCCTCCCTTCCTCTTTCCCTGTCTTCCCCTCTCTCTTCCTCCACTCTTCCCCCCTCCCTTCCTCCCTCCCTCCCTTCCTCCTTTCCTTCCTTTCTCCCTTCCTTCCTTCCTTTCTCCTTTTCCTGCTTAGGTTACAAACTTTTCAGAGCAGCTGGAGGAAATCAACCCTTTGTACGTCTGAACGACTCTCTGGGCAATACAACCAAGCCATCAATGAGTTCAGTGTTCAGCAGGAGAAATGATACTGGAACAAAATGTTCCAGTGTGTATTTGTGTAGTGTCTAGCATAATAGGCCTCTGAGCATTCCAGTGATGTAAATATTAACTAATAATAATAAAAGGATAAGCATCCATTTATTTGCATCCATATTGCCATCTGTTGTATAGACTGAACCAATATCAAGTACATGTTTATCTTTGTGTGCTTTTCTCTAAGCAGAACACTTCATTTGCTGCAAAGAATCTTACCATTTTAAAGACTTCCAGTAAATTTTTAGCATTGAAAGACATGGCCATTGTTTTATAAATCTCCTTGCTACACAGTAGGTCTAGACTGGAATCAGATGTAGCTTATGAATACAGTTGCTGATTTTGTTACAAGTAAAAACATAAGTATATAATCTTGGTCTTAATAGGTACTCTGTGAAAAGAAGGTGCCAGGCTGCTTACACAGAAAATAGAAGTATTTTTCTTGGATGATGTATCATAACTAATGTAATTTTTTTTTTTTTTTCACAATATATTAATAAAGTACAATGCCCAATAATTACTAATGTGTTTGCAAGGACAGAGGAGACAACCAAACTGGTTGCGGCTGTTGAAAAGGCCATTGCCCTTCTCAGACAACTGTGCAATGTTTTTTCAGTCCATGAATCTACAATCTACTGTATGCACCAAAATGCTTTTGAGCTGGTTTAGGATGTTAAGTATATAAAACCAAAAACTGCTATGTGCAATTAAGGAGTCATAGAATCACATAATGTATTTGGCTGGAAGGGACTTCTAACGGTCATCCTAGTCCAACCCCCCTACCATAAGCAAGGACATCACCAACTAGAACAGATTGTTCAGAGCACCATCAAGCCTGAAATTGAATGTATGCAAGGATGGGGCCTCCACTGTTTCTATAGGCAACCTGTTCCAGTGATCAACCACCCTCATATTAAAGAACTTTTTCCTAATCCAACCTAAATCTACCCTTCTCCATTTTAAGACTATTACCCCTTATCCTATTGTTACATGTGCTAGTGAACAGGTCTTCCCCAGCTTTCCTATAGGCTCCTTTCAGGTATTGGAAGGTTGCTATATGGTACCCCCAGAGTCTTCTCTTCTTCAGGCTGAAAGAAAAGAAGAAAAGATCAAAAACATCTGTCTTCAGTCTCTGCAACTTTCATGAATTTCTAAAATACATGCCCTGAGTATTTTGTGAATTGTACCATGTCTCTTGTTTCAGGGGAAGGCTGAGAAGTCACTTGTCACAGACAGCCCAAACTAAGGGAAATTTGTGCAAAAATCTTGTAATTAGTTTAACCTAAGCATATGCTAAAGACACCAATATAATTATGAATAGGAGCATCAGCATGTTATTTACATGTTTTCTTTGCACACAGAAACACAAGTAAACAAGGATTCTGTTAAGTGATAAATGAATAAATAAGGTGAAATTTTGCCTGAACTAAACAAAGACACAAAATAAAATGTTGGCAAAAATAAGATATCATAAATAAAATGTGATTTTATATTTGACAGTTCTAGCCAGTTCTAGCTTACTTTTAATTATTCATGGTAATACTTCAAAAAGCACTAGCAGACATACTGCCAATGTTTAAAAGCCATAATGACTTACAAAACTATAGGTCTACTGGCCTGACATCCTGAGAAAGATAATTGCTGAACTGCTAATATGAGATGCAAATAAAATAAAATAAAAACAAACAAAAAAAACCCCAAACCAAACACCACCACCACCACCCAGCTTAAATAGACTGATATTATTAACTCCAATCAACATAGATTTAGAGTTAATAATCTGCCAAGCTAACCTGTTGCCTATGTTTGGTGATTCTGGATGTTCGTTTGATAAAGGTAAGAGTGGAACACAATTTATTTAGGTTTTTTGTGAAACATGTTTGGTTAGCACATGGATTTTTTTAGATAAGAAATTAGAAAGGGTAATTGTACTGGTTTTGGCTGCAATGGAGTTCATTCTCTTCAGAGCAGCTTGCATGGTGCCATATTTTTTATTTGTGACCAAAACAGTGTTGATAACACAGTTGTTTTTGTTACTGCTGAGCAGTGCTTACACAGAGTCAAGGTCTTTCCTGCTTCTCACCACACAATACTGGCAAGGAGGCTGGGGGTGCCCAAGAAGTTGAGAGAGGACAGAGATGGGACAGCTGGCCCCAGATGACTGTTATGCGTGGTGGAACCCTGCTTTCCTGGAAATGGCAAAACACTTGCCTGCCAAGGAGGTAATGAATTAATTTCTTATTTTCCTTTGCTTCCCCCTGCAGCTTTTCTTCACTTACTAAACCATCTTTATCTTAACCCATGAGTTTTCTTGTGTTTGCCCTTCGAATTTTCTTCCATGTACCACAGAGTGGGACAGAGTGAGTGGCTATTTGGGACTTAGCTGGTGTTAAATCACAAGACAGAACATGATATACATTAAATGTAACAAAAATTTTATGTTTCATAGTATAAAATCACCATTTTCACTGGCTGCAAAACAGTTCTCATACTATTTCAATACTTTACCTGATTATTTTCTCTAAACAGTAATGGTGGTTATGCCTTGGGGTCAGAGGGATACCACAGATTGTGAATGTAGCCAATCTCCTCTAAAAGGGGCTAAATTTAAACAATCTTTGCATTAATCAGTCCATAAAACTTGTGTTGGCGAACAGAGATCTGCCCTGGCCACCTTATGTGTAGATATGGTCTTGGATATATGCACTGATCTATTTCACATAACTATTATTAAATAATGGAAAGAATGATAAGGTGCTATAAACAGTTTTATATGGATGTTTCTAAATTAGAAACAAACAAAAACCGTTGTGTTTTAGTATGTCCAAACTTATGGTCATACACTTAATAAACTGGAAGATAAGAAATTATACTACAGGGCAACATGACTAGGCTAAAATAAATTCAGTTATCAGAGGGTCCTTGAACCAAAAGAACTCATGTGCACATTGCATATGCAAGCAGGACAATACTGAGTTGGTATTGGGACTGCATTCTACATTCAGCAGTGGATGAGTAGCCAGCACAGTGCATTCACTTCCTAGCATACACATTTCAGAGGACAGATGATCACAATTGCCACTTCTTGCTTTATAAAATAACATGTTCTAAAATACCGTAAAGGTAAAAATATCTTAGTAATATTCTGTAAGAGAAATCACTATGGCTCCTGGTTTTTCGAAAATTAGAAATGGCTGGAAATGGCTGAATTTGGTGTGCAATCACTGTTATGAATGGTAGAGCAAAATGAGACAAATTAGAAGTGTTTTTATTGTTGTGTATATTTTGCTCCTGAATAGCAAATTACTTTTGAGTTTTATGTCTAAATTAATTTGTTATATATTGCTCTTCCACGTCATGAGAATTTTTTCCCAAATCATTGGCAAAGTAGGTGCTTCTAAGACAACTTCTCCTTGTTGTCATGCCTAATGTAAGGTCAGGATATATTTATTGTACTGTAGGGGATAGAATAGGTGAATTAGCAGACATTCCACACCATAGATTTCTATGGGTAAAGTCCAGAAATTAGTCATAAGGTTGTCTGAATTAGAGCCCTTCCCATTAAAATCACTTGGAACCTTTTTTACTAGCTTTCATTCTGCTGATGTATAAAGGACTAAATGGGTGCAATCATTACGCCAGGAGTCAAGAAGAAGGTGTAAGTTAAATTAAGTTTGGAGCCTATTTGGCCTGTATTGTCTTCTGAGTCCTTGGCATGCATACTCATAGAAATCAGTTTTCTCCTGCCCACTTTAAAGAAAACAACTACAACTATAGCTACAACTTACAACTACATACCCATTAAAAGAAAAGAAAAAAAAAAAAAGCTCATATGTAAAATAAACTGAGTTTGTTGCCACAAGGCTTAAACTGGAATAATTTCCCAGCATATCACATGTAAGTACTTTCCGAGATTCATACTGTCTAAGGCCAGAAAAGATCATCTTAATCATCTTGCCAGCCTTAACAGAGGCCATGGGACTCTTTGAACTAATTTTTTTATCCAGCTGTGGTAGATATAATTGAAGGAGTAAAGTGATAGTAATTATTTTTTATGATTTCCAGCCCCTTGCACACTTTCCCAATGAAAACACAAAGTCTAGAATTAAAATTCTCTGACAATCCAGCTTTCTTCACTCAGCTAGCTTTCCTGAATTTGCAACTGTCTGTAAACTATGTGCTGAAAAGCATATAACTGGAACATAGACTTTAAGAGAAAAAATATAAAATTATATTTTAAGATTTCCATTGAGAAAAGAAAACTTTGCACATAAAGACTGGGGAAAAATAATAATTAAAACAGTACTGATTTCCACAGTACCAGCAGAACCTAAGGACAAGTCAGTAAGACTAGATCTGAGAGAATTTGATGTATCTTCACAAGGCATTTTAAAGCTTGACCTATAATTACCAAATCCAGCCTCCTGAATTTCTCTGGTGAAATAAAGTGATTCTTCTACTGCAGGGTTTTTTCTTTTTTCTCAGTTTCTCAGGCCAAAACAATTCTGGGATGAATGAAAGGAGGAAAATTAGCTCTATAGTAGAAGGGTATACTTTAATTTCTACTGTCCTTTTACATTGGTATGGTTATGAATCTTGTGTGTTTAGTTAGAGTATAATTCATTAAATAATTTATTTTACCAGAATTACAAGTGGGAACTGGGAACATTATTTCTTCAAACCCAAAGCAGAAGAGCTGTTCAGTTGTTCCCATCTCCACATCTCCAGACAGCAGTTAGCACTGAAAAGCATGACCTCTAATCCAGACTGTGGGATGGGGGGTTTTATGTGGGGTTTTTTTTGTTGCCAACGTAGCCTACTCTGATGCTTCATCTTGACAGCAACTGCTTAAGGTGGACAAGGGGCATAGAGCATCTGTTGTTCATAAAACACAGTAACTGCAATAGAGAATGGCTTTGGGGATGGCATCAGATGCAGTGCAATATCCCCTGACTACAGAGATAATGGAAGATAGGACCTTGGTTCATTATAGGTATTCAGCAGGATAATACCGAAGATACTTAGGGAAAAGAGTACAAAATATGGCTCTGAATTGGGCAAAACACAGACCCAAACCAAATGCAATTCCATGCTGCTAGCAAGGAAGCAGACCTGAAGTGTTTGCCTTGTGAATAAGAGTATGTTATGAAAAATACATGTTCTTGGGAAAGGTTGCACTTTTCTTTCTCACTGTAGCCACCACAGTGTATGGTTACAGATACGATAAGAAAAAAGAGATGGTCTATTGGGTAAAATTATTTGTTTAGATTTCCCATTTGATTAATATAGATGCTGCTGAGTGTAATTTGAGTAAGTGTCAAATGAACAAAAGGTTTAGTGAAACAAGGGTAAATACTGGAGACTTAATTTTCTGGCTTGATCTCAAAATTTCCTCATCACTGTAAACCTGCCAAAAAATGCCTGGGCTATGTCTGACCCTGCTTGCTGTCTCCAGACCTGATCCTGACCCTGGCTTGTTGATGACTTCAAAGTTTGACTTTGTATGTTTCACATCCCTACAGACTTGTCTAGGGATCTGGACTTGGCTGGTCATGGTTATCACCACCAGACCTGTTCTGCTGGTCCAAAAAAAGGCATTTCTAATTTTGGACAGTATAGGTGTGATAAGAATAAAAAGATGTTGAGAATTCTGCTGCAGTGATAATCTATCTGCAAATCTCTTGCAAAAAGATATTGAAGTGATAAGGATAAAAAGCATGAAAGGAACAGGGAAGCAAGTCTGAGCAACTTAAAGGTTGTGAATATAGCTACAAAGAAGGTAGCTAAGCAACATTTAGAGCCTTTGTCAGAGTATCAGATGGCAACAACAGAGGCTTCTTCCATCTGTACTATAGCTTTTCATGAATTACCTGTCTCAGCCCCTCCCCTTTTTACTAACCTTGTGTCCATCACTTACAGACATCCACATGTAGATTTGCAGTGAATTTGGTATTTTGGGAAAAATAAACTTTGGGTCCTTTTTACAAATGATATTAAAGAAAAATAAATAATGCCACAGCCATCAGAGTTACAAAAAGGAGGTCATGCACGAGCTGTGTCTCCTTTATGGTCAAGCACAGTAGTAACAGCTGGAGGAATTCAACCTTGTATATGCTTGAATGAGTCTATGCACAATACAAATGAGTGATCAATGGGTTCATCATGCTGCAAAAGAGTAATAGGATAGAAAAGCAGTAAATACTAGTAAACACCATAAAATCTCAATAGACTTCTATGAAAAGCCTTGTTATTATCATGAAATACTGCAAGGAGCACAGAACAGGGAAACAGCTTTAATATTTGTTTTTGATCATTCCTGCTGCAAGAGATTTTAAAGAAAGAATACACAACATGTATTAAAGTACTTTGAAAAGGGGAGAGATCTTATGAAAGTTCTGTCACATTTGCTAGTGACAAAAAAAGGCCAGATTACACTTCTGAAACTACTGTTCCAAGGACTCCTGGCCAACAGGTGAGGCTGACCTCTATGCTGCACACATAGCTTTCCACAGATAACTTCGCTCAGTGTATATCTGAGTGCTTTAGAGAAAGAGAGAGAAAATAAAGAGACATCAGAACAAATCCCCAAACCTTAAAGATTAACAAGAAGGAACTGGTTTAAGAGATAAATTAATATCAGACCTGTTTATTTTAATATTGGCATGATTTTACTTTGGGGTGTTTTGTTTTGTTTTACTTTGTTGGGAGTGGGGAGAGAATTGGGTTAATCTTTTTAGCTGATTTTGTTTCCCATTCTAGGAGACTACCTTAACAATCAGAATGCAGTAATTAAATATTTTCTAGTTGTACACACAATTTTTGCAGGCATCCTAGTGAAAATTTAAGACTAGAAATATGTTTACTGCTCACATGGCAAATATTTGAGAGAGTAAATTACAAATTTTAATCTAAGATATTTCCACCAGATACCTGATTAATTTGCATTTCTCCATTTATTGAACAAATGTTTTATGTCAAGAAAAATAATATTGCATTTGAATAAACCGTTCAAATGAACAATTTACAATCCATGTTATTAAGAGGAAGTATGTGGTGAATAGTTGCAAGTAATGAATATAGTTGAGAAAGTATTAAGCTACTTGTGGGCACTTGACACACAGAAAGGAGGTTAAATATTATTAAGCTATTCACTGTGCCTCATTTGCTGTTCCACACTCCTCCAAGTCACTCTTATTTTGATTTGATCATAAAATGCCGGTGGAACATACAGTGCCAGAGAAGTGTGTTATCCTTAAAAAAGAAGTTTTATTATACAAATTAATATCTCATTTTAGTGATAAGCATCGAAGTAGCAGGGATGTCTACAGACAAACAGGAATTTTGTATGTCTTGGGGCACTGTCAGTAAGAAGAAGCTATCTCTAGTTAGCACTAATATGTAGAGACTATATTTCATTAAAAAAAAAAAAGAGCAAAAGATTTTTTAATTGTGAAGGTAATCTTCTATCTAAATGCTTAATGGATGGATGGAGAGAGAAGGTTTGAATATAAAAGGACAAGACAGGAAGAGAAAATACAATTGCTATGACATTAAACTTTACATGGTAAAAAAAAAAATATCCAGAAAACTCTTGTACATTAGAAGTGATGCTAATCACTATTTCCTAGCATTCCTATTCCCTTCTAAAGTTTGATACTGATCTGGCAGGATTAAACTTTGCTTCATATCATAATGGAAAAAATATCAGTATTAAGTAAGACTGAATTAAAAATAAAAGGATACATGTTAAAGGATAATTAGCTATTACCTATCCTAGCTACATTTTCTCCATATACACAGGGGAATATGTACTCCTAAACTTCTCTTACCTTGAATATGTTTCCTCACTGCCCGCTGTGACTACATCTTTGGTGTTAATCAGTTCCAGTTCCAAATTCCCTCCAGTGTGCAGATCGCCTGCCGCTCCAGATTACATGAATGGTAATTGATGCAGAAGCTCACAATGCATCAAGCAGCTAACCTCCAGACATAACCAGAACACTTTTTTAAAAGGTGTGGTAGACAAGAGTGAAGCAAGTGTGTTTCCTCCCTTCAATATTACCCTGACCTCATACATGCTCTAACTACCCACCCCTCGGCATGCAACACATGACCTCACTTTCATGCTGTAAAAAGATCACTTTGGTAAGCTACAGTAGAGGCCTCATGTTTTTCACTTTCTCCTGGGGAGGAAAAAAAAACCAACAAAACAAACCATGAAATCATTACACCTTGCCTACGTGAGTCTCGGAAACAACCCAGCACTTATTTTTATGTACTGTGGATATAGGCAGTCTGCTGTAGTGCACTAGTGCTCAGCAGATTGGGATACTATTCTCTACCTCTTGTTCTGTAGGCAGGGAGCATGCCCTGGGGTGGGTACATTTAGCAGTGTAGATAAAACCTGTAGTATCTTTTTAGGGCACAAGTCTCTATGTTATGTTACTGCTTCTCTTAAGCAAGATGCAATATTGCTTGGTGTCATTGCTCTTGCTCAGCCTCTACTGTAATTTTGATCCCTTTGCCCATAAAAACATAACAGTACATTCTGCATTGACGAGCAGTCTTCAGAGGCACATACAAATGTGTCATGCTCTGCTAATGGAAGACCAGATCATGTGAAACAATGTATACCTGCACACACTTCTCTGTCTCAGTTCTATCATGACTGATGATTATCCTTAGGTTTTGGAAAAAAGCCTGTAGAAGAGCTCAAGACACTTTGCATTTCTTCTGGCATACAATATTTCCTTTGGACCATGAAATATCCCTGCATTTCTGCAGCTGACTTTCTCCTTTTGCTCTCTCTCAATCCAGTCCTACAAGACCATGTGTGAACTGACTAACCCAGGAGAGATTTTCATGTACATAAAGGAAGGAGATTCAGGTGCATGCCCTTGTATCAGTGATGCATCTGTTGTTGTGGATGAAAGTTAAATTGGTTGCTAGAGAAAGCTCCTGTTCTCTTCGTCAGTTCCACTCCTGTGGATAACTGATGGATAGGGACTATGAGGTATATTACGAAGTACACCCATCCTGCAGGGAAGAGTGACTGCAAACCTTTCTGTTATAATAATTGACTGGCTTTTTCAGATGATCCCCAGACAAGTTACTAAAGCCTTTACAGGCTAATCTGTTAGGAAATAATTATATCTTTCAAACTCAAAATAAAAGTATTCTGGGTTGCATGCATCTCATTGTTGAACATTATCCAGTTGAAGTAATCAAAGTTTAATGACTCTTGTTGTCTGGTCTATGATAAAAGCAAGAATTTCTCATAACGACCTGTGGGATTTAGCTCAATGCTGAGCTGAAAGTCAGCAGAAAAGACATGCAAGGCCCACGTTCAAAGTGATGTATGCAACCTGATAATACTAGCACTATGAACAAGCATTGAGTGTGAAATACTGTAAATAGACTGACTTCTTAACACTCTCATATAATCACTGGTAAAGCTATTTAATATGCATAAAATACTTTATGTTAGAACACATATGCTTTTATTTTGAAAACCACCTGCATAAAACTAACATTTAAAACTGAGGAATGGGTCACTCGTTTCTGAACGTTTTGAATTCTCTGAACACTTGCAGATGTGTGGTTTCTTCTTCTTTTGATTAACATTAAAGAATCTGTAATGAGCTATTATGTTCTAATATTTGAAATTTGGGGTTCAATCTGTCACTTGTTGAAGTAGGTAAGTATGTCTAGGGTAACAACAGGTATCTCATTAAGGAGATTAAATGAAAATTTAGAAATAACCTTTAAAGCAAGAAAGATAAATGTAACATCTTTTTTTTCCTCCTGCTCCCCATGACTCTAATGCACACTAATTTCTGTAAGGTACCAGCCAGTATTTAATGAGAAGTGCCTTGACAGAGAGAAAGGTTTCTTGTATCAGGAAGCCTTTGTGTTCTTACTGTGGCACTTCCTTTTCAACCACTCTCTTCTATATATGGCTCAATTATAGTTTCTGAGACTAAACTGTATCAGGAGATGGCAAACTAGAAACAACTTAAACTTGTCATTTCTATATGACATAACGTCTTCTGAAAACTGTAAGTGGAAGTGAGTGCTGCTCAGGTTTGCCCTGTATTTAAAGAGTTTGATGAGTGTCCCTTCAGGAGTTTGGCAATCATGAGAATAAATGGGATCTTTATTTTTTATTTAACCAAGAGTATGTTCAGATTTCAACAATGAAATGCAGAGCAGAACAGTTCTGTGTCTAATTTTAAAAAATGCTTTTTAATCAGCACAGATAGCCAGCTATCTCATCGTCCTTCTTCAGACATGGAATTTCACATTCCTCAGTATTAGTGCCAGATTCTCTCCTCAGATTTAGGTCTAGTTCAAATCCTTTATCAAAGATTCAACCCTTTGAATTTACAGTTTTCTTCAGAAGCATGGTGCAGGTGCACTGATAGGACTGAAAACTTGGACAAAGCTATTTTTCTGGGTGTTCAGAGATGAAAAGTATAACCTGTAGAACTGATCTTATGTGCTGTCATCCAGAGATCAAGTGGTAGGGTCATAATATGGAAAAACACTTGGAAAGAATTCAGTTCAAACCCAAAGAATTGTAGGTAAGAGTTCCATACAGGGTCTACAGAACATCTACTTTATATGACCATGTGTATCATAGACCACATAGCACTTTCTAGCATCTTGTTATGAAGTGAAGACTTATGGTAAAAGATCAAAACTTTCAACCATACACTACTTGAGAAAAAGAGCAGAATTTCTGTGTCCAGGATTCCTGCAGTCAGAAGATATTTGAGAGGTAGAATTTTCACCATAGGCTTTTACTGACATATAACTTGAATGTAGCACTTCCAGCATGCAGTCTCCTCCAGCTTATACTTTTATTAAAGTGGCTTGTTATTTAGATGCTATACAAGGAAAGTACTTCCTTTGGATAGGGAAAGAAGACCCATTTTTTCATAGGAAAAATTGCTTAATGCCTTCCAGATATGTAAGAAAAGTGGAAAATGATAGCTCAGATGAGGCAGGGTATGTGGCTGAGTGAGATTCTTTTTTCTCCAAATGAAGAGTTGTCTGCCTTGCATTTCTTCAGTTTCATTTACTGTACAGACAAAAAAAAAAAGGAAACTAAATTGAAATGTATCAGGCTACTCATGCCAAATAGCAAAAGGAGAGGGATTTAATAATCTTTTTAATGTCTATCAAATATACATTATTTTTAAGAATCCCAGTTTCTTGGGCTATCTTTACTATTCTCCTATCTGATATTCAGTTGTTTAGTTTGTGGGAGAGAATTTTAAAGGAAAAGTAGAGCTAATTTTCCGTGTCAGCTTAACAAATAACATCTGTCTGCTGTGGATAGAAATCATTAAAAGGATCTGTCATTAAAAATTGATCTGAGATGGGTTCTCTGTTAGTCTTTTGATAGGAGATAGTAATTAGAATTGTTTGAAGAAAGATAAGGGATACTATGGAACAAAGTATACCATATTGAGTTAGGAAACCATTAAAGAACACAGAAGCAATATTTTTCCCCTTCTGTTTTTCACACTTGCATGCAGGGCATCCCCTAAACTGAAAATATGATTGCAAACAGCTGATTACTGAGGAAGCTTTTGTATCACTCACTTGGTGTTTAAATGACTAAGCTACAGGAGTCAAATGGTTTATTGAATTAGAGGGGTAATTGTAAAGAGGACTTCAAATCTCTGCACAAAGTTCTTTCATGGTACAAGGAACTTGTAGACTAACTGAACTGGTTAGCACTGATTGCTCCAGTAGTCCATTAAGTGTAGACACCTATATATTCAAATATTGACATGGCATAATTCACACATGAACAGAAGGAGTAGGTTGGTAAATTTGCCCAAAACACCTCAGAATTTCCAAAAGTCTGCAATAACAAGAGACTCTCTAGACCTCAAAGAAAAATAACATCTTAAATTCTTTTTAGGACTCCTTCCATATCATGCATAAAATACCATCAGTTTTGGTTAGAACACAACTATAAATACAGGAGAAAATGATGATATTATCTGTGTAAAACTGGATTCATGCATTAGAGCTATTAGATTGTTCATGGCTTTTTAAAACTTTAGAACACTCATTAAAGTATCCTTGACTTAATTCTGTTATAAAAAAAAAAGTTGCAATTGACACTCTAATGCTGCCTTACTTAATCTTCATGTATAATTTATTCATCATACACTGCCATTGCTAAATCATTTAAGAATAAATTTTCATTGTAAGAGGAGTGTCACTGTAGTTAGATCATTATGTATTTCCAAGAAAATGTATTACTCTAGAGAGATGAAAATATTTTTAGCTTTCAATTTTTTTCCAGTGATCTCTTTTTCTCTCTCTTGTGTTTATTCTTCATCTTTTAAGCTCTCATTCAGAAAATGCTCAGCAATTGCTAAGTTTAAGTGTATACTTAAAGTCATTGAGGCTGAAAAACATGTTTTAAGAATGTTGTTAATTATTTTGCTAAATAGTGCTATTTTCACAAATTAAGAACTCAGAGAACTGTCTATGCTTGTTCTTCTTGGTGTACAAGTAACTCATTATACCTTTATTATTTCTCTGTGACAGCATAACTGCAATTTAGATTGGCAGACCTGCACAAACTGTTCTCCAGGTAAGTCAATGTAAAAAAATATAAATGATGTGACTAGCAAGCCCACCTGTTAGGCTTATGTTTATGTCTGTGAGTAGGGGTGGCAGTACTCTTTACTCATTTAAGTCACAAGTTTTGTATTTAGTTTAAGCTTGACAGCTGGGTGGAATTCACTTCCCAAAACACTTAATCTAGTGACATTTTAAATATCTTGATATGCCTTGAGTCACTTTCAGCAACAGCTTCAAAGGGGTCTCTAAAGGGATCTCTTTTTGTCATGTTTGCCAACCCCACCTTGATGTCTCAGGTATCTTAGAACACCTGAAACAGAGAGGAATTCCTACTTTAGGGCAATTGAACTGCATCTCTGATTCTTCAGTGGGAATTATGGGACGATTACTTTGGACACTGTGACTAAATTTTAGGTGATGCAAGTTGGGTGAAATAATTTATTTTCCATGCCTTCCACATTAGCTGTACTAATAATCAGTCTCTGCTCTGTCACATAATTGTATGTTCTATGAATAATACTGAAACCTTTACATAAGAATATTAAAGATTTTGGCTTTTAGGCTTTATTAATCTTCCTTTAGAATGCCACAGCTTTCTGGCTTTCAAATATTTAATTTCTTGTATAATGTTCTGATAAAGTTGTGGTTTTATTTCTAAACTATTTGGAGAGACATCTGAAAGTTAGTGTCAATGATTTTTAAGGGAATTTGGTTATTTTTAGTAAGAGAAAAATTAATCTAATATTTCTACATTTTCCTAATTCTGTCTTTTTAAAGTATTCTTAGGCAGAAAGATGCTCCAAAGGCCTGATTTTGCTGAGTACCTACTAAAAAATGCTCTGGCAGCAGCCCAGCTCCTGAGGACCTTTTAAGCTCTGCTTCTTTCCTAGCCCTGGTAGTCCTGTCAAGTCCTGTAAAGCTCATAAACTTCACTTCTCAGTGAAGACAAGAGTATAAACCACATTTGCCGTTTCTACAACATGCTGTTTTGGGGATATGCTGTTCTGAAATGCATTAGGATAATGTAACAAATGCAAATTACCACTGATTTTACAGCCTCTCAAATCTCACAAATGCCTTGTCCAATTACCCTCAAACTTTCTAGAGGGAAAAAAAATAATCTTATTTCAGAACACCACACAAGAGAAATTTCTAATAGAACAGTTTGATGTTAAAATTAGATGGAAGGGCCTAATTGAGCTTATAATGGAAGCTACTTACAACCTTAGCCATAGAATGACTACCACAGCTCCATAATACTGTCTCTTTTAGAAAATCGGAAAGCTTTAGACAGGCAAAGCCTTCAGAAATAGGGGGCAAAAATACTAGCCAAGGCATATGTATGTTTATCACTATGCTAATAGTGCTACTTATTGTATATAAAGCAAAAATACTGTCATGTTACCTAACTAAACATTACCCACATTTGTGCTGAAAATCTATGAAAGCCAGGTACTCTGGGGACTCCATTTAGTAAAGCTAGCTAAGTTCTGGATTTTCAATGATATAACACAACAAAATATGAGAAGAATCTGACCTGTTAAACCAGTTCTTTTTCAGCTTTCCGCTAAGGCGCCACCACTGTTCTTAGTTGGGCCAACTGCATATTGATACACACACATTTGTTTTTTAATGCATCTGAATGTCTTGGACAAAAATTTTGCCCATGAGAGTAAATATCTTCCCTCCTACATCTCTGTGCCTGAAGTTTTGCCTTGGGAGACCATTTTTATGTAAATAATCAGGTCTGCATCAATTTTACTTTAATTTAGGTACCTAACACAAGTGGCTAAATTGCCACCAGAGCTGCCATAGGTGATTCAGATCTCCCACTGACTATGTGAGGAGATGATGGGAACAGTGCTTGGTTAGGTACCTAAAACTAGTTGAGATTAACATTATTTGGTGTGTCTAGTCCTCCCAAATCAGTTGAAGCAGGAATAGGAAGAAAGCAGGATGTTAACTCCATTCCTTAATGTATTGTCTAAAACAGCTGTCTTGAAAGGGGATTTGCTGTTTGCTGCTGGATTAGACCAACTGAAATGTACAATCCCATTAAACGATCTGAGGAGCATGGGCATGTGTGTCAAAGCATCTTTCTCACAGTGTGTTTGCAAATTGCAGGCCTATGAACACAGTGATTATTTCTCTATTTTAAATTGAATCTTCAGTATGCTTCAGTGCAGCTTTCTGATTTGGGTTTTTGTTGGGTTTTGTGTTGGGTTTTTGGTTGGTTGGTTTTGGGGTTTTTTGGGTTTTTTTCCCTCTTCCATATTTTTAAGACAGATGGAACTGAGTAAAGATGCAGCTGAACAACTGAACAAAAGGAGACTTTCAGTTAGCTAGTTACTCTAGTTTTCTGAGGCACTACACTGTTCCTATAACAGAGTAGTACAAAGATTTTGTGCTTCTTGGATGTTATTAATGTTCTGGTTTAACACAGAATCACAGAATCACAGAATGTTTGGAGTTGGAAGGGACCTTGAAGATCATCGAGTTCCAACTCCCCTGCATGGGCAGGGGCACCTCCCACTAGAACAGGCTGCTCAGAGCCCCAGCCAACCTGCCCTTGAACACTTCCAGGGATGGACCCCCGACAAGATCCCTGGGCAGCCTGTTCCAGGGTCTCACTACCCTTACACTGAAGAATTTCTGCCTGATCTCTAACCTAAATCTCTCTTCTTTCAGTTTACAACCATTACCCCTTATCCTCTCACTGCAAGCCTCTGTAAAAAGTCCTTCCCCAGCTTTCCTGTAGGCCCCCTTCTTATATAAGACTATTTTTTTTTTAAGGACTAAATCCAAATCAGCTATAGGTAAATAGAGAATGTTTTTCATTATAGTACCAGCCAATGGATTTATTCAACAGTAAGATGAATTATGCCTCAAAGAGTGCCTGCTTCTCTCATTGACTGTAAAGAATGACAAACGGGTTCAGCTAAGGTGCAGATATCTATCCTCTAGAGCTATAAAACAGGGTGAAGTGGGGTCACATCCTTAAATTTCATGAAATGTTTTGCTCTACCCTCGGTTTCCTTGCAGGTAAGATGTGCGCTGCACTGCAGTCAGTGTCAGGCAGCAGCTGAATGCAACTTTTGGCACAAGATCTGGCAAGCGCCATTGTGAAAGGTTAGGTTTTTATGAAGCCCTAACTATGCTGAGATACTGACTGCTAGTTTGCTGGCTCCTCGTTATGAAGTAACCTGATTACCTTGTCTCATTATGAAGGCCTATATGTATTTTTTGTATGTATAGCAACAGAAAAAGTGTCAACGATACACCCCTGGTAGCATTCAGATGGTGAAAATCCTTTTGTCCTGTTTGCAGCCTATGTCTATGTACCCGGTGCTGGTGCCCAGGAGCTGGCATGGGCTGCAGGGACACCTCTGTGAGGAGAGGCCGGGGCTGCCCTGGGTCCAGATACAGCCAGTTCCAGCCGGCTCCAACTGACCCCCAAGCAGAGCGTGGCTGAGCCCTTTAGACAAGGTGGTGGCACTTTAGGGAAAAAAGTTCTCAGAAAGGTCAGAATGCTGCTCAGGCAGTGGGAAGTGAGGGTAAAAAAAGTGTGAGAAACAGCCCTGCAGACACCAAGGTCAGTGAAGGAGGAGGAGGTGCTCCACGCACCACAGCAGGAACTCCCCTGCAGGCCCTGGAGGAGACCACACCAGAGCAGATACCCACAGATCAGGAATGAAAGAGTGAAGCTAAGCCTGGACAAAAGGGAAAGATGCTGCTTTAAAATATTTTGTCTTTATTTCTCACCACCCAGCTCTATTTTAGTTGGCAATAAATTAAATTAATTTTCCCCAAGTCAAGACTGTTTGGCCTGTGGTGGTAATTGAGAAGGGATCTTCCCATCTTTATCTTAACTTATGATGTTTTTTGTATGTTTTCTCCCCCTCAGCATCAATACATCAACTTTCTGTCTATAAAGCTGCAGATCTTTCTGTTCTCTTCAAAGCCAAGAATTATCCTTCCATTAAAAAATACAGTAGATTCCAAGTTAGTGTAAGTCAATATAGAGCTTTATGTCATGGAAATGATTTTTTGGGTAAGTTCTGTCTGTAAAGACATCCTTTCTGAAGCTGAGTTCAATTTGAGGTGGTGACAAAGACAGATGTGTAAAATATGTTTTCTCTTAAATATAGCACTTTTTTTTTTTTTTAATAACCGGATGTCTCTTCATGTAGGGATACAAAGCACATACCTATTGAGGCTAAAGGAAATAGAAAGAATTAACTGCTTGGTAATAATTTTTATTATTTTTTTTAAATTTTATTAATAACTTGTACTTCAGCTTGTCAGGGAAGTCCAGAAATATTAAGAAGGAGCAGTTTTCAGTTATATTGTTGGACAGAAATTTTAGAGTCTCTTCAGCTGGAAGTAAGGCATTTATTTTTGTTATGCTGATTAGACTGCACATCTCTTTGTGCCACAGGACTCGCAGCATGGGTCTGTTCTCAGCCTTGTTGTTCTGTTCTCAGGTAATTCATTTTTTCTTTAATTTTGCTGACTCCTATCTCTGAACCCACCAGACGAATTCATCTCTGGATATGGCACTGCATGTTTTGTTATGACAAAAAAGGACAATTACTGATGGTTACAGCTGGTAGATTTCTCTTAGAGAAAGACTGAGAGACTAATTCAAAACTAGAAAGCAACAAATAATGCTTTGAAATGTAAGGAAAGCTATGGAACTGTACCAAATAAATAACAATGCACACATTACTAATGTCTTTTCCATTTGGAATTTAACATTAAAGAGTTAATATTAAGGCCATTGTATGCAGTGTTTGATAGAGCTTTATTTTTTGCTTACAAAAAATATCTGTGCCTAGAGACATTTTAAGACATAGTTATTTTTCCCTGGCCCTTTCATATGACTTCAGTTATATTCTCTACTACACAGAACCTTGTCCACAACTGGTGCCTTTAAGAATGTCAGGCCTTGTAATAATCTGTGTGAAAATAATGTTTTGTTCCTGAGGCTTTCAATTTAGAACCACTGAATATAGGTATGGGTTGCAAAAATGTCAAATTCTTGATAATTTGAATCATTATTGTGGTGCATTTTAATGCAATATAATTATTATTGTATAATCCATAAGGTACATAGCTATAAGATATGTTTACATGATGACATGATAATTTATACTGCAGTATAGGAAGTACTCACACTCAGGATGTCACTGACTTCTGGATTAGCTACAAATGTCTTGAATAAGGAAGGATGTAAGATGTCAGTACAGGCAGCATACACCATCCACCTTCTCTCTCCTTCAGCAAGGCTTAACTAGAATGACTCATAGAATAGCTCAATAGCCTATTCAGATAATTTACCTACACCCTGAGACACTTATGTAAGACATGGGATTGTCAGTAATTTACCTGCCATGTTAATTAGTTTGCTGTATTAGCTATAAATATGGCTTATAGTGTATTCACTATAGCTCACTGTCTATTTAACTCTACACAGTCAGCTGTTTTTATTGTTTGACCCCTGAAGTTAGGAATATTGCTGATCTTAAACACCTGTTTTACAGCAGATGTCTATTTATCTCTATCAACCAGACACCTGGTTATAATATTAGTAACATATCTATTTTTTTAAGTCAGTCCCCCCTCTCACTGGCTTAAAATTTGAGACTTTCAAGTTGCAGTAGAGTATAGTGATACTTAATGATGTGTTTGAAAAAAAACAAACGAAAACCAAACCAAAAAAAGACACCATATACATGATAGCAAATGAGCTGTGATAGTATTTTTCTCTTCTTAATTTATTTTTTTCAGTCTTGTACGTTACTGCTAAAACTCCTGTCTGCACCAGAGTCATGCCTGGAAAGTTTTCAATCCCTCTTTCTAGAAGACCACCATCTGTCCTCCTCCAACTTTTCCCACAGCAAAAACGTATAGTGTGCATCTACTTCCAGACAAAGAAGATAACCTGAGGATGACAGACAGTAACACCTGAAGGAACCTGCCCAGGAATTTGAACTCTGAACACATCTCTGTGTTTGTTGCCTGCAATCACCTGTTTTTTTACACACACACATATATCAGACCAAGAACAAATGGAATAAGGAGATTTTATAATTTTAATAAAGGCAACAAATTCAATCTCAGAAATTTTACTAACACAAAGAAAAAAAAGGGTTGTGTTTTTTTCCTTTATCCCTCTTATACCGGTGAAGAACCTCCACAATATCCTGAAGATGATAGTTCAGTTTCCAAAACCTGGATCTCTCTTAGCACTGCAATTCTTTAATGGTTAATACTCAGTATGCATTCAATCACAAACACAAGAAGGAAAACAGCTTTTAGAAAGTCTTGGATGCATTACCACAATAATTGTATCAGCAACGACTTTGAAGCACAGACAAAATACAAGAAGCAGAGGAACATTCACTATTCACTCAAGAAATGCAAAGGAAAAGATCAATAGTCACTCAATAAGGACGGTCAAAATATGCCGAAGATAGAAGGAATTCACTGTCAAGACTGGGGTGCAGAAAATGGAAATTATTTTTCTAAAGTGCTAGTTGACATCTCTAAAACATCTACATTCTTTTGCACATGCACTTTACAGAATTCTGGTAGTTAATTAACAGATGGCTGCATAACAGATTTAGACTAGAGAATACCCATCCAGGGAGCCAGAAGAGTGGAGATATGATCTTGTGTTTTGAGGCAGGAGTGGGAGAAAAAAACTGTGCATCCATGCTAAGTACCTTACTGGAAGCCTGCAAAGTCAACTTGATTCATTGAGCTTTGGAGAAGCAGGGGGTGTTTCAAGTAGTTACGTGGTGACTAAACATAGACGTCTTAATATCAACAAAAAAAAATCTGGGCTTGAATATAATTTTTACCTCTTTTTAAAAAAAAACATAAAGCTCTTTGCTTCATTAGTACAGTAAGCTGGGTTGTGGTATTTCACAGCTGTGCTGAGGTTGACTGTAATATTGCAGCAAAATGAATATTGTTTTTTATTTGGGAAGGCAGATATTTAAATCTTTGTAATTAGGCTTCAATAAGGAAAGCAGTTAGTGGTAACTGTTTGCAACAGTGCTGTGCCAAGGGTTGTGCCTTTCTGGACCAAAAGGGTCAGATGCAATCACTTTTATTACTTTAGAAATGCTAATTAAAGAGTTTATCAGCATCTTGAAATACCATTTCAGTAATTATGTCATATTATGAGGACAGCATTCAGTAAAAGAATATGAGAAAATATTTTTTTTTTTAATCAATATGAGTAATAGCAATAAACACTGGCCAGTACCATCCTTATAGAATAATATAGTACACCATGTTAGTAGAAAGTAATTTACTATTTTAGAGATCCTTCTCCTATATTCTAACAACAAAGAGGAAGTTTTATTCTCCACTCACTGTTTCAGAAAGCCTTGTGTTTTTGTCTGATGTGAGCATAGAAGCGTGACATTTTAAAAGGTAAAGATGGTGACACTTGGTCAGATACAGAAAGAAGTAGGACCTATTTTGCTTCAACAGCAATAATATTCCCACTTTCCAAATCTTTCCCTGTGGAACATCAGAGAAAATCAGATGCCTACCATAATCAAGTAAAAATGTACAGGATTAAGGCTTCGGTGTTTGTCATCTTCCTGAGGGCACACAGAAAAATTCATGGCAAGATTTTCCAATGTAGTAGTTGCAAGAAAAAAATAGTTTTGTAGTGATGGTTTAGGTATTGATGATTTAAAAAAAAAAAATGCAAAACAAAGGCTGATTTAGGCTATTAGAGCAGGAGCATGCACCATCTGGAGGAGCTCTATACTGTATAACCTCTCTTGATTTCACTCTCCAGAACATCACTAAAATACTTAAAATTAAGAAAGCAGTGACTATGTTTAAACATAGTTAACCATTACTGGAAGAAACATCCTATAACAGATGCAATTTTGATACCATGTAATTCAACAATGCTTCATGAAATATTTATGGTCCTTTGTAACATATCCTAATTTTAAAATTCATTACTAAATTATTCAGCAGTCTATAAAGCAGATGTATGACACTGCAGCACCCAAGTTGCTGTATCCATTAAAAAATTATATTTTTATAATCTGCATGTAATTTGTCCTTTAAGTCTCATAGAGAACCAAGGGGTGTTTCCAGGTGCTGTGACTCACCTTCTGTTTCCTCACTCCCCTGAAAGGTTTCACTTGTGTTCTCTTATCTGTTTCAACATTAAATGTCAAGCTTTTATGGCTAGTTTAATTGGTATTGTTGCTCAAGGCTTGATAGGCATATATTTTAGGAAAACAGAACACAAAGAAAATGTTTTATTTTTCTTGTAATATCTGTTTGCATTTGCTGGAGGTTAGAAGTAACTCCTTTGTCCAAGCATACTTCATCTTCACTCAGAAAAGATTTAAGCTAAGAACATACTTCACACTAATGAAAGACTAATTCAGATTCCTCCTATACATGACAGTATATCCTTGGATGCTCTTTGCACCTTCATCTCCCATGAATGCTGCAGAAAATGTCCTGGAGGAAATTATAAGACCTGGGTTATAAGTCTGTACGACAGTTTTGGTAGTGGTAGAGAAGGAGAGGTGATTTTTTTCCCCCTCTGTTTTGTGTGAATTGATAACAGGGTGACATGACAGAAAGTTTGGTTGAGCTGCTTGCCTTATTACATGGAATGGAAAAAAGTGGAGAGAGAAGGAGAGATTTGTCTACTTATAGTAGCTGAAAAATGAAAGCTGATGAGGTAAACCAGACAAAGTATAAGGGCGATAGGGTGTGCAAAGTATAACATGGTATATCAGCAAGGAAAGAAAAAGAGAGTTGACTTTAAAATGTGAAATCCAAGTTATGCACCACATCCAAGTATCCAAAAAACTGCATTAAATTGTACATAAATGGGTCAGAAGAGGGTCATGTTTCAACTTTACTTAGATTGTTCAGTAAACATGTTTTCACATGTATTTTTGGACTGTGCTGTTTCAGGCTCTATGGCAGCGTGAGATCAGAGATCTAAATATGCCTAGTACAATCACAACAGCAACTCAAATCAACTTTCGGTTCTTAGGTTTGATCTCCAAATCAATGACTAAGACCAAAATCTTACTGGGCTAGTATTGTGTAGTCTCTAAATGGATCAAAGAAGCAGGATAGTGTGCAACAGCTAGCGTGTTGTGGGTATCATTAGTAGAGATAATTTCAAGTTAGATACTTCAAACCTAGTCTGTTTTAAACTACTGTGAGAGAAGAATAGGCATAATCCTTTTTTACTTGAGTTAGAATGCTTTTATATGACCATGTAAACATTTCATTGTTATTCTCTGGAACAGAAGCCAGATATCTGCAGCATGATGGATAGCTAGAATATGTTGGGATATACAGAACCTGTGTACTAAACATGCCACAGCAAAGATTGAACCCATTTGAGAGGCTGCAACATGGCTAGAAATACACCTGATGCAGGACTCATCCTTCATATTGTCAGAGAACCATCAATTCTATATATAAATCTGAATAAATCATCCTATCTCCCCCTATAGTCATTAGACAGAAATGGGAACCCCCAGGGGGCATTTTTCTCATTTATCTTAGATGCCCATCGTTGGGTGGAATCAATTCCCTTATGGAGCTGTTTGCAAAGGAATCTAGGATGATTAGCATTGATGTAGACTGAAGATGCTGAAGCTAGTGCAAATAAATCCCATTCCTGTTGCAAACACCTCTCCATGCCCCCATAATCAGAATTATTCAAATATTTAAACTTCCTCCATGAAGTCTATATGGAGCTTGTCATACTTCTATCCTTTAACCTTTAATTTTGAAATGTCTTGAGAAATGTTGTCTCCCTTTTCTAAATTGTTATTATACTTACAGGAACTTTGTGGTCCCTGTGAGTGGTATGACATTAGAAATAACAATGTCAAATAACTTTTAATTTTATTTTTTTTCCCCACCAGGTACATTAAAATCAAGACAGATTCCTCTGGAAAAGAAAACCTGCCCAAAAAGCTGCAGGGTGCAACAACGTAACATAATAGATGCAGAATATGCCTTTTAATTTATTTATTTATTTATTTATTTATTTATTTATTCCTCCTTGAATAGGCATTATAGGGAAAATTGCTCAGCTATAGAGTTAACTAGGTGTAATCCCAAATGGCAGGAAGAAGGGCACTTCATTGTCAAGTAATCAACTGAAACAGCATTTAGAAAGAACAGACAGCTGGCCCAGTCCAAACATCAGCAGCCAAGTGGGAGAGTTTGTCATTCTGTAAATGGCAAAATAACAAATACCTGACCTGAAGATAATAGGTTAATTGCTTTAATATTACATTTTGCTTTTATGTTTGTTCTAATGTTGTGATGGATGAAAAGAGGTCATTTAAAAAAAAATAATATGCAGGCTTTCCAGAACTGCAAATGTCTGCCTAGTGGCCTGATGAAAAACATCTCTTAGGTGATAAAATGAGCTGCATGCAAATGACAAGTAGGCTTGATGTGCCCTGAAAACATTCAGCTTGGAGTGACCTGTGATCATAAATTGCTGGCATGCTGCATCAGATCCTAGACTTGTAATTTCATCAAGAGCAACAGATGCAATCTTGAAAACTGTTTGCACGATGTGAGGACGAATTGATGCCCTTGTCCTTCCAGACTGTTGGATCTGATGCTCAGGAGTCTGACTACTTTGTGTCTCTAAGTAGCAGTATACGGCCATTGTAAATAATTAAGTAGAAATTTGTTACCCTTTTGTCAAATCTATTTCTGATGTTACTCTTCCTTCACCTCCATTAAGAAATCCCTTGATTAAATTTTAAAGTCTTAAACAATTTGAAGGGCTGAGAGCACAGGACACAAGCTACAATCTGAATGTTTTGCACAGAAAAGTCATATTCTCTCTGGGAGTAAGGAAAATAATGTCAAGTATTTAATATGCATTCCCATGATTCTCTTTCAAGACATGATGCTATAGATTTTATTACCATCTCAGTGGCTGGTACTTGTAGGTAATTTACTTTTGGATCTATTTATTTGTAGACATTCTGAATTTCTCTCTCAATATATTTACAGATATTTCTATATGAATAGAATGTGTAGCTGAAAATTTAATCCCATGAAGCTACATCCAAAGGATACAGACAGAATATTTCTTACAAATGTGGAATCTTCAGAATAAATGTTGCAGTTCATAACTTGAAGTCCACAATCCTACCCAACTTGAAATGCACAGTTCTACCAATAAACGTATTTTAAGGTTTCCAAAGTGTGTAAGAGTTAAAGAAGGGACACAGTATTTTACAGTAAATAGGAGTTGAAAAACTAAATGCCTTTATTTTAATATCTCTATCTGGAGACATGATTAGCGATAATACTTTTTATTATATACCTCTTTAAAAACATATATATAGCTATAATACTCTCTCATTATTATGTATGTCTTGAAGTAGACATACAATATTTATAGTGGCAAAAACCATCTACTATGCATTGAACAAAGAACACAATTTACACTCAAGGAAGAAAAAAAGCATTAACAGGGAGGAGCATGTATTCCCACAGCAGAGAACTTAATTCTGGAGCAGAGAACATATCATTAATGTTGAACTATTAATGCTAACAAAAATATTGTAGAGGCTTAACTGCTCTCATACAAATATATTATTAAGTGTTCTATTTTTATTCTGATTTCCTTAACGTTTTTACACTCAGTTACAAATAGACTCTGTCCCTTACAACTGTATATAATTTTTCACCTCAGTCCAGTGAAGCAGTAGAAAATAAGTGTCCTCGTACAGTGTAACATGTAAAAACACTCCCATGAGTGACAGCTCCTCAGTTATCATACCACATTTGCACTCCCCAACTAGAATGCTGTGAAAAATGACAACTCCTTGTTACAGTTTTATTTACTTCCCCAGCAATATCTGGACACCTGTTTGGAAGACTATAGTCATTAATGTATATTACAGACAGTGTATGCACTCCATATAATTTTTATTTAAAATATACATGTACTTATTATTTGCTTGCAGAAAATGATGAGTCATCAAGTTTTCACATCAGATAGATCTAATTACATTTCATAGAATCATAGAATAATTTTCTAATTATATACTCCCATTTCAAAATTTTATACTTTTAGATACTTCCCCCAGTTAAACTTCGTAAAACAAACTCTGTAAAACAAATCTCTCTGCTTCTCCTCTGCTGACATTTAATTATCCCCCAACCTTGATCCACACTGTCCCTCCAGATGAGCAGTGCATATAGTTTCTTCTGAAATAAATATACACTGTTTCTAAGAAAACCTCAAGAAAAAAACCTACATATGTACCACTAGGTATACCTACATCTTCTAACTAAATGAGCTGACTCCATGGATAGCATTTTCAATGTCTGTCAGAGCAAGAAAGGCTCAAATACTGAATTTCAAAAACATGTTCAACAACTGTTAGTGGCTGCAGGCTGTATAATGAGTACCAAAGAGAATATTATACACTGCAAGCTGAGGAAAGCTACAGGCATGATGGACTACATTATATTGGCCAGAGTGTGGTGGGCAAAATAGAACAGTAACAGAAAACCATCTTGTATATACTTGTCAAAGTTGTGGTGTAGCAGCATATTTTTCTTTTTTAGTTTCTCCACTAGGAAGTCCGCAAATCTGAGTTGCAATTGCCAAAACCCACTATTTTAAAAAAGTAATTCTAACAAATTTTATTATATCTGAGGCTCAGTTTGTGCTCTAGACATTGCTGATCTACATTTGACAAACTCAGTTAAAGTCAGTGATTATTTTGGGCAGAAGAGCACAAGTGGACCTGTGTTATACAGTATTTCACTAGTTGTCAACTATACTTAAAAAACTCAAGGGAGAGTTGTCTCTTGAACAGGTGATGATATAGGAAAATGAATTATTTTTGAGCATTTGTTATGCTCTTTGTTCAGCATCTTTAACTTACTTACAGGAATTTATATTCTAATGTTAAAAGCACAAACAAACATTTCCAAGAAGAACTTTTAAAATAATCTTTTTTATCCACTTTCACAAAATTTTAATGTACTGATCTTCAAGTTGCTTAGCAATTTCAACATTGGAATAGTCTATAAAATACCCACAAAAATTATAAGCAGATACAGTAATCCCAGTACAGCTCTGTGAATCATAAGAGTGAGTTTACCTGTTTGTGGCCACAGAAGATCTATACTACTGTCATATAACTGGGGCATGGCTGAGCCAAATTCCAAAGCAAGTGATTGTTTTCTGCCCCCTGAAGTTCATCTGCTGATTTAACTGAATAAAGTATTAGTCTTCATTTTCTCTCCAGACTGCTGGTTTGCTGAGTGCTTTCAGATTATGTTCCAGCATCCTTTTCAGAGGTGGCTGGACCTTGCTTGTTTTGATTTATATAAATATTGTTCTACCATGGCTAATTATTTCCTATTGAATGTTGCCTTTGAGCCTCTGTGGCTATTCACCTATTTATAAAGTCCTTAGTATTTTCCAGTTCACATAATGTTGTATGTGAAGTACTAAAGGACAAGGAGGAAATCTTGATGTCATCAGCCCTGATTACTGGCAAATTGTGACATAACTGATAACTAGTCTGCCTCTGTTGCCTAGTTACTGAAATAGAAGTTCTTTTCATCAGAATGTGTTGTCCAGGGCTCATTTGAAAAAGAAATGGCAATATAAAACAGCAGTGAGAATATTATTTTTTGGCATGTATTGTTGTGGAATATCCTGGATGGATTATATATAGTCACAGGCATTTATATTTATTTATTGATTCATTTATTGATTATATTTGTGTATATATATATAAAATATATTCTATATATATATTATATATGTGTGTGTGTATATATGGAATATATCCCAGGGACATTGACCCATGCCCGTGTTACCAGTTCTTTGTGATTTTTGTTACCTTCAGTGGTGGAACTATTCATTGAGAGTGATACTGCGAGAAGTTCTCCCAGCAGCACAACTTCAGCTGATACTGTGGTGTGAGAGCTTTTTTGCTTGCACTTGGTCTTTATCTCAGGGGTAGTTTCTCATTCTCTGGTATAGGCATTCTCTGCTTTTCAGGCATTCAGTCCTATGGCATTTCTTCATATGGGTTGGTAACAGATGCATTTACATTGCTCTTTCTGGCTGGCCACAACACTTGGAAATACATTATCATAAATCTCTGCATGTATATGTAAATAATATTTTAAAAGCAAGAGGAAGAAAAATTCTACTGAGGAGATTTAGCTCTTTTAGACTCTGAGGAAGGCTTGGTCTCAGAGCAGTCTTACACTGTTTACTCAGTTGTATATATGCTATTTTTTCTACTTATAATTGTGCCTTTGTGAAAACTTTGCTGTTTATAAAAATATTTAAAAATTTAAAAAGTGTTTAAATTCTTGTCTTGGCTTAATCTCAGAATCATCCCACTAGTTTACATATCCTAGTTTGGAGCCCTGTTTCTCATCTGAATAGAGGATAGGAAAAGACTGGGAAAAAATGTTTTGAAAGGTAGAATGAAATAAGAATGTCATGTTGTTTGGTAGGTGATTTAACATTTGAGCCTCTGTCATTTGCATATCAAAATGACACATAAAAGCAGCTTGAAAACAACAACTGCAAAGCAATAACAGGAAACTACCTGCCAAAACTCATATATATAGGACTGCAATAGACTGGTCTATTGTATATGTTCATATAATTCTTGAAAACACGGAGGGAAAAAAAAAGTGTGTTGTTTTTTTTTTTTTAATCATCACCTTTTTAATTCAGTGCAAAAAAGCTCCTCCTTCTCATGAGGGAGTAACTGTCCCTTGCTGGGTATTACTTGGAAGTGTAACTCTTTTGACAAAAAGGCAACATTAGGCTATACGTTTTATTTTTAAACCTAAACAACAACATATGCAGCAGACTCCAATTTTCTATCATTAAAGAAGAATCAAGTAAGTGGAACAAAGAACTCTATCCAAATAAAAAAAAATAACTTTCACCTAGACATATAGTCACATGGACCAGCTGGTATAAATTGACATTGCCTATAATAGATCTATATCAGGTGACACCAGCCGAGCATCTGGCTTCTATTCATCAGATACAATATAGAATCCGTTTGCTGTTTCAATGTACATCTGTACTTTCAATGAAGACTGAAAGAAGGGTTGTTTGAATTGGAATATCAATCTGCATATTATCAGTTAACAGATTAAAACTAGTCTGAGAAGCACTGGTGATTACATACGTATTTGGATTTTGACATGTCCGTGTTTTTTGCAGAACTGTTGGTAATTATATGCCTGAGTGGGTGAAATTGGATTAAATAAATCCATAATTTATTATAATAATTTACTCATCGATTTAGTGTGCAAATCATCAGTAATCACATGCGCTGTGCCAAGAGTGAGCAGAGCTGAGCTCATTAAAAAGTCTTGCATAACACTCGACTTCATTGGGTAGTTCGGTCACATGATTGATACTTAGGATTCTTATAGCCCTTCATTTGGCTCAGCCTTAGTAACAGATTGTCCTTTGTGCTATGAAGTCAGAGCACTATTATCCATCCATTTGCTAAGAGGTGCACTTCTCTGTTCCATTCTCACACTTACGGTTGTCTTTCAAACTCTTCTCTTCACTTTTTCCTTACTAGATTTTAGTGTATTTTAATTGACGAAAGAGTAATTGATATTCTTTTTATTCACAAGAAAAGTGGTGAGGGTTTGAAGTTATGTCACTGACAAAGTATAATTCCGTTTGTGTTCTGTGAAAAACTGTTGTGTTTTACACTTCATTTTGAAGATAACATTAAGTGCAGCTTAGAGCATTAATTTTAAAGCCGGAGGTTGACACTTAGTGAAGAGACTAGGTGGGAAGCTTTGATAGAGCAATCAGGGGCCATCGATACTTAATAGCCCTACACCATTGGATCAATGGGCTCACTAGCAGCAGGCCCATTGACTTTGAACAACTCACTGCGCAGAAGCTGAAAGAGTGCATGTTCACGTCAGAGCTGGAAAATTTGCAGCATAAGCACAGGGAGCTGAAAGGAGTCACAGGGTATTTTAAATGGAGAAATTTCTCTGTGGAAACAGGCAAGTTTCTTCTTTAGTAGCCAGGTGAGCAGTTCAACAAGGCCAGAGGGTGGTTTGTTTGTTTGGAAAACAGCCTAAATCCTGAATTCACTCTGTTGCTGAAGGAACACAAATGGTCAATCCTGTTTAGTTTTAGATAGATTTGTGTTTTATTTTTTAATGTATGAAAGTATATGCATGTTTGAGAGATTGCATAGCTGAGACAGTGGTTCTTCCTTTTCCTGTGCATTGTCTCTGAGTGTTGCCATTAAAAATTTGGCTACACTGCAGTACAGAATTTTTTGTCAAAAATTTCCAAGTCAAATTTTTTAGACTGCTGTGACTCAGGAAGGCTGATACACCAGTTTTAGTGTTAGCAGCAGCATCATAGTTTTGTTACATAAAAAGAATGTAACTTCATTTTGCACTATAGAATTCTGTCCAATAAAGTTTTCTGTAACATATTATCAAGCATTAACTAAGATTAGAAGATGTATATGGGATCCAGTTATTCAATCCAGACCTGACATAGAGTAAAAGTAAATAGTCTCTACAAATCTGTGTATCAGTAGAGAGGTGGTTTTTTTTTTAGTGGTTGTTTTGTTTGTTGGTTGGTTGGGTTTGTTTTATTGTTGTTGTTGTTTTTGTTTGGTTGTTTGGTTTGGTTTGGTTTGGTTTTTGCCCAGAGGAGGAGGTGTTGAGGTGGGTGGGGTATGGGGATGGGATGTGTGAGATAAAAGATAATAAGAAAAAAAGTTGAAGGGTTTGTGTATAGGTGCATGCATTTCCTTCTGGGTAGCAAAATTCAGTAGTGTGACAGTTGCTTAGGTAACAGTGCTTTCTTTAAGAGCTGAAGAAAAATGTGATATAGGGACTTTGAGGATAAAGTTCACTACTTTGTGCAAACTGGCTGAGAATTTGAATGGATGCCAGGAGTTAACTTTTCCCAGGAAGCAGGGTCCATCAGCTGGTGCGCAAGAAGCCAATCAACACATAGAGTCAAGATGTTTGCTTTAACATCCAGTTCTGTGCAGAAAAGGGAACAGGGTGGTATTCCACAAAGCAAGCTCAGTTTCCAGAAATGCAAGTACTACTTTTTATACCCAAAAACATGAGAAAGAACTTTCTCTCTTAACATTATTCTATCACTTGCACACACGATTGGTCTTGTAACCCCTTGCTTCCATTTCAAGCGGCAACGCTCAGGAATTTCACTACACATGCTCAAAGAGTAATGGGCTTATTGTTAGTAGGGGTCCCTCTAGCTTGTGGGTGTGAATTTTAGTATGCTAATAGGTCATTAATATATTAATACTTTGATGTCAATTACTCCATGTTTTTCTCACCAGTGCTCAAGGCTGTAACCAAGAGAAGCTGTAGGGAGTGCTGCTTTCCCTCCCTTTCATCTGTCTAGCAGGTGTCCTCCAGGACTGTCTCAAGACTGGGCTGTTGACTACTTGAGGAGTGTTTTTCTCTAGTTGAAATCTGGTTTTGTCTTATTCCCACTGTTTTACTGTTATCTACCCCTGTTTTCATTCTAGGTGTCCTTCATGTTCTTTTTTATGTGACTTTTTCCCCCAATGTGATTATTTTCCCCAAATTTTACTTATTTCAATTAATAACTAACATCAGTAATGGTGTCCCACCATCTATGTCATTGATGAAGACATTAAACATTACTGGTCCCAATAAGGACCTTGAGAGACAACACTTGTCACCCATCTTCTTCTGGATATTGAGCCTTTGCTACCCTCTGGATTCAACTATCCAACCAATTTCTCATCCACTGAACAGTCCACCCATCAAATCCGTATCTCGCCAATTTGGAGAGAAGGATGTTGTGGGGGACCGTGTCAAAGGCCTTAAAGAAGTCCAGGTAAACAACATGTGTAGATCTTCCCTTGTCCACTGATGTAGTTATTGCCTCATAGAAGGCTACTGCGTTGATCAGACTTCACTTGTTCTTGGTGAAGCCATGCTGACAGTCTTGAATTACCTCCATGTCCTCCGTGTGCCTTAGCGTAACTTCTAGGAGTATTTGCTCTATGATCTACCCAGGCACAGAGGTGAGGCTGACAGGTCTGTAGTTCCCAGGGCTCTCCTTTCTACCCTTTTAAAAATGTGAGTGCAATGTTTCACTTTTTCCAGTCACCAGGGACTCCAGGACATTTCAAATATCATGGAAAGTGTCTTGGCAACTACCTCAGCCAGTTCCCTCAGGACTCTGGGATGCATTTCCACAGGTCCCATAGACTTATGTATTTTCAGGTTCCTCAGGTGGTCATGAACCTTACAGTGCCAGTGAAGACTGAGGCAAATAAGTTGTTTGGTGCCTCAGCCTTCTTCTCATCTGTTGTTACCAGCTTGCCAGTCTTGCTTATCAGGAAGGGTACACTTTCTTTGACCTTCCTTTTCTGGCTGACATACCTGTAGAAGCCCTTATTATTATTCTTTGTGTCCCTTGCTTCAGTTCCATCCACACCTTGGCCTTCCTGTCTCCATTCCTACATGACTGGACAGTGTCCCTGAACTTTTTGCAGGATACCTATGCCTGCTTCTACTGCCTATGTATTTACTTCTTGCACATTAGTTTGACCTGGAATATGGTGTCCAGTTCTGGAGCCCTCAACACAAGAAGGACATGGAGCTCTTGGAGTGAGTCCAGAGGAGGGCCGCAAAAATGATGAGAGGGCTGGAGCACCTCTCGTACAAAGACAGGCTGAGAGAGTTGGGGTTGTTCAATGGAGCTGTGGCATGGACTTGCCTCCATTCCCTTCTTTCCTTCAAGCTCCTGCCTTCAGCCTGGGGGGATGAGGATATTGTTTTGGGATTTTTCTGGTAGTTGTTTCTGCTTCAGGGAGTTCAGAGCACGGTTGCATCGGTTTATCTCTTTCTCAGACTCCCAGATGCTTCTTAACATTTTTACTTCCTCTTATAACTCTGCCACCAGGATGAGCAGATTGCCCACCTGTTTCCACCTCACACAGCTGTTCCCACTACTGCTATCTATTCCCGGTGAAAAGCTGTGGCACTCCTTGCCTCATGACACCTGGATGGCTGCATGTTTTCATGGGAGCTCTGTCTGGGTTGCCACGTGTGTTCTGTTGAACACAAGGGACAGAGCTTTCTTCTGGGTGGTTGCCACAGATAAGCTCCTTCTGACAGGGGGATAAAAACCAAGTGAACTAATCTCTTGAGCTAGTATGGTGACTACACTCTTCCATGCAAACTACCACACAAACTGCCACACCATGCTCTGGCTGAAACACCATGATCTCTTCATCCACTTTGTTCTCAGCCCTCTTGATTGTCCATACTCCCCAGGCAGCTTTTATAGCTATGGGAGTGGTCGTGTTTGCCCCAGCAATGCCCAGACCTCTTCAGAGTCTCCCTTGAGAGCTGCAGCTCCTGGAAGGTCTCTCCACTGCCCTGGCACTTCCCTGCCTGATGAAACACACCTGTGTGCTGAGAGCTGCTCTCCACTGTGGATTGGGCCAGCTTCAGAGCAGGTCTTCTTGGCGACTTACTGAAATCACATGTGTTCTTAAATGGAAGGTGATAGTTTATGTTATCATTTGAATATTTCAGAAACATTATTTAAAGGAAATACTTATTTTTTTTTCTTTAAGACAATAAAAAAAAGTTAAATCAGAACTAGTTATTAATGAAATTATTTTGTTATATGTCATTCTCTAATGCTATTTGAATAATCAAACAATAAAAACAAGAATAAAATTCCTTAATGTTGAGTTAATTTCATTTTTTCTTTTTTTTTCTTTTTTTTTTTTTTCTCCTCCAACTAAAATCCAGAGGGACAAGTGGTTTTTTTGGGTCAGCTTTATCAAATGGATGTGCAGTTCCTGTTACCAAGGCTACAAATTATGACCATCTTTTAGCAAAATCATCGAAACAAGAGTACAATAAACATAAAGTACCTATAATTTTCTTATTCCAGTAATTCAAATTCACATTTCCATTGCTGGGTATGAGTAAAGGAAACTATGATTCATGTTGCAGTGAAAAGCTATTAAGGTCTAAAATTACTTAGGTTTTGAGTGGAAGGTGCCTATTAGTGTAAATGTAGAAAGCTAAAATAAAATCTTAGGTTAGAAGATGTATTTAAGACCTTTGCACCTATTTGGCTAGAAATGTGTGTCAGTCTTTGAAATTTTACTGGTCCCCCAAATTTCCTAATTTATTATTAGTACATTGAAAATAATCTACTTTTCAACCCAATCAAAGTACAGTGGTATGCCTCCAAAAATAATTAAAAAAAAAAAAAGAAAAAATTTTAAATAAATCTTATCCAGGCCTTCACTGACTTCCTAGCAGTGAGCTAGAAATTACTGTATACATGAACTGAGCTTTTTGCAAATGACAGGCTCCTCCTTTGAGTATCCGTATTCATTACATGGTGCTCTAAGAACTTGAACTTTCCATCTAGGTACACCTTGAAGCAGAGAGAAGCACTGTGTAAAAGACATATTTTCTGCAGTAGTTGTATAGTTCTGCACGTTAGTGCATGATATGTCTGTAGCCAATGCTCTAAGAACCTGGGAGTCTACCCTCACTTTGACATTTTAGAAAGCAACAATCTGTCTTCAGAGCTTCAGTGCATTAATTGCAAGATATTCACTGCCACGCCACATCCTTACATGCCTTCACATGTGGGTTATTGGTGTGAAGACTATTGCCCCTTCTAATCGAACAATGAAGGCCTATGGCATTTGTAAAATATTATTCATTTTGATAGTTTGGAAGATGTACTAGGTGTGCAAGGATTCATCTGACCCAATAGAATTAATCTTTAAAATTTGCACATCTAGTTCAGAAGTATCAATGGACCTTAGGCAAAGAAATTTACTGTGTGAGTCTTTAGGGAGAAATTGCATCACCTGTGGTCGTGTGAATCACACCCTAAAATTTTAGTTTTTCTTTCTGTTTACTATGAAGGGAGTCTGGAGTAGCCAACTCAAACCAGGTATTGAAGTTGTAGGTGACAGAATCAGTTGAGAAGACATCTAAGTGTGTGATGACACCTCCCACTGAATCAGGGGAAATATGCTGGTCTTGGATCAGACCCAGAACTGGTTCCTTTTATTTTCTTACTAGTAGTTTTCAAAAAATCTAGCTCAAATATTTTAACTTGAGCAGTCTTAAGTTTAAATGCATTTATGAATACAAAATATTTCATAATGGCTTATCACTAGCAATAAAGGAGTAAAATCAATTATATCAGAGTACATTGTATGTTAATGCAATTTTTTGTACTTTAAGTAACAGTATTTATTGATATATACAGTAATAAATGCAAAAAACAATAGCATTCAAGTAGAAAAAAACATGTTACTTGAAACGCCCTATTATGATGATCTGTACTGAATGTATGTGGACTCTTTTTTTTACTGTTATTTTCAAAAGTTTATATTTAAATTCAGAATTACCTGTTTTATCTTCAATGAATCAAATCAGCTTCTAAACAGTTCTAAATATTAATATTCCAGTTGTATTCTACTTCTTCTTTATCAAACAGTTCAGGTTACTTATTTAAAATGTGTTTAAACAGAATTATTGTTTTTTTTCTGTTGAAAGTAACACCATCAAACAACAAATGTGAAAATTTGTGACTTCTGTCCTCGAGGATGAAGCAGTTTTTATGACACGACACATTAAACATTATTTAGGACACTAAATAAAAGGTAGGTACATATTTCAGTGGTTGTAATTTTATGTATTTGTCATATATCCCTTCCACATGTTCAGAGCAAGACCAAGAGAGTATTTGTAGCTGCACGTCAGCCTGATTTGAAATTTATTGAACATATATTAATGCTCTCGGAAGAGTCCTAACTGCTTTTCCCGTAAGCTGCAATGTATGCAAATATTAAACAGAAAGATTTCATTTTGTAAATAAGTTCTCACAACTCTTTCACTGCCAAACAAAGGCTTTTAATTAAAGAATTTTCCACCATAAGTAAAGTAAAAATAAAAGGTGTCACAATATCAATCCTTCCAGCTCCTGAATACCAATGAAAATAAATGCAACAAGCTAGAGTGTAAGAATTCTGGTTTGCAAGATGAAATACAGCTTCATTACAATGAAAAGCTTTCTTACTGATTTCCATACATCTCAGATTTTTCCTCACACCATTTCCTAAGTACCTGTGCTAATAGGCTCTTACTTAGCAGGAGGTATGTGTACTGTCATCAACAGAATGAAGAAAGCTATCCGCTTGTCAGTCAAGAGAGCATAGGTGAGTGGGAAGTAGCCTGAAGTACAGTTAAAGCAGCACAAGGTCCAATGCAGACACTTTATGTGCACCTACTGAATGCACTAAGATGCAGCAAAATAATGTTTAGATTTTCATTTTCTCCTCCTGACAGTAACTACTCAACAGTGCTTTCTATGTGCTTTCAAACTCATGAGAAGGAGCAATCACGAGTTATTGGCACACTGTGATAGGCAGGTTCCCAGTGAAACTTAGCCTCTCTGAGGCAGCTGCTGAAAGCTGCATACCTTGTACTGGCCTTGGCCTTTGAAACACCAAACTTCTTTGTTCCTGTACATTTATTTTATTGTGTACTATAATGCAGTATCTTGACCAACCTTACCTGTGGCTTTGTAATTATTCTTTTGCAACCCTGGATGGAGCACTTTGAAATCTTTTGTTTTCTTAGCTTGCATTGCACACTTAGAAAATTAATTTAGGCAGAACTAGCTCTGGTTTCAATTGTGCATAGCCTACAATTCAAATTACTAGAGCTACAATCTGTTTTGTTTAAAGCAGTTTAAGTTTTGGTCCTTGGGAAATAAAAGGTTTTCTATAACGGGATAAGGGAGAAGACATTGTTAATTACTCATTTTCCTTTTCAATAAACTTTAGTTCACCCAGGGTGAGGCCAACATTTGTTTAGAAAAGGAATACATACTTATTTTTAGCTTCAATTAACCATAGCATAGATACCTTTTAAAAGTCCTGTTTCAGGTAAGAACAAAGCTTTTGGACTGTTTTACAGAGAAGTGGGAAACTTGGGTTACAGATAAAACTTCACATTTTTTGCCAAAGCCTTCAGAATCAAACTTTGTTTCTAGTTTGAAAAGCATCTACGCAAATATTTAACATTAGTGGAGGTCTTTGGGTATTCTCAATGTGCTGGCAGGTTTCCATTCCTAATTTTATCTTTTTTATGATATACACTGTGCTACGACTCTTCCGCTCTGCTTTGCTTTTCACTATATTGGCATCCTGGGGTGTATTAGAAAGGGTGTGGTTAGTAGGTCAAGAGAGGTTCTCCTCCCCCTCTACTCTGCATTGGTGAGGCCGCATCTGGAATATTGTGTCCAGTTCTGGGCCCCTCAGTTCAAGAAGGACAGGGAAGTGCTTGAAAGAGTCCAGCGCAGAGCCACAAGGATGATTAAGGGAGTGGAACATCTCCCTTATGAGGAAAGGCTGAGGGAGCTGGGTCTCTTTAGTTTGGAGAAAAGGAGACTGAGGGGGGACCTCATCAATGTTTACAAATATGTAAAGGGTGAGTGTCAAGACGATGGAGTTAAGCTTTTTTCAGTGAAGACCAGTGATAGGACAAGGAGTAATGGATACAAGTTGGAGCATAGGAGGTTTAAGATGAATATCAGGAAAAATTTTTTTACTGTAAGAGTGACAGAGCACTGGAACAGGCTGCCCAGAGAGGTTGTGGAGTCTCCTTCGCTGGAGACATTCAAAACCCGCCTGGACGCCTTCCTGTGTGATGTACTCTAGGTGACCCTGCTCTGGCAGGGGGGTTGGACTAGATGATCTTTCGAGGTCCCTTCCAACCCCTAGGATTCTATGATTCTATGATTCTATGATATTATGCTGACTGAATTCATGGGTAGGTACTGGTTTGATGTGAGGCATACCCTGAAGTTCCTCCTTAACTGTCTAGCTGGACATGAGCAAGGCTACTTTGTTCCCTTTATGTACTTGAGCTTCCTCCGATGTAGTCTACAGAATGAGAAGGAGAAGAATGAAGAACAGATGAATTTGTAAAATCTTGACATCCTCTGGGTATGTGCAAGAAGGCGTTGGTTCAGAGGATTTATCCCATGTCCCTCACTTAAGACACCCATTAATGCTGTTTCAATAAACTAATAAATGATATGCTGGTAGCAAGCTTTGGCAGGGAGTGACAGTTCTGTGCCATATATTTAAAAATATGTAAAAACTTTAGTTCAAATCTCATTTAAATATTATTTCTCTAGCTAACTATTCAGGTAGTTGAACTGAAATGATTAAGTAACTGAAATACCTGATCTAAATCAGCAATTCAGAAATCTGCATCCAACCTGCATCTTTGTTGTGGAAACTGTCTGGTTCTCAAATACATCATCATTGCTGTGTTGCTGTTTTGCTCCTTAGGTTTTCAAGGAGACACTTAAAAATGGTGAGACTGATTTTCTGTTTAGACAAATGCAGTGATACACAATCTGCTTGTTGGCAATGGCAGATACTAAAATTTGCTAAGTACAAGCAAATGTAAACAGTTACATTCCAGCCACAGTGATATTTCCCCAATGATTCAAAACAACTTTAGGAACTCTAAACATGCAAGAACTATGTTTTCTTCAACACAGGTTGTTACCTTTACAAGAAATATCCTGAAACATGATACAAAACTGTTAGTATTTAAATATTTCAAAAGGTTAGGGAGATAAATATTTAAGGCAACAGGGCTCCAGGAACTCTGATGTACATGAAAGAGATTTTTCTTTCAGTAGAGATTTGTAGTAACTATTTACAAGTCATCCAATTTCTACTTTCTTCTTTAATACTAAAGCTGAAATTATTTTGTGAAGCAAAAGCCTTACAAATAGATATATATTTTAAATCTAAATAAGTTCTGATAGAGTTCAGAGATTTGTGGAAAGAAAAATGTTATTTAAAAAAAATTACATATATTGAATAATTGTTAATCATCTTTATAGCACTTGTACAGATTTTAAACAATTTAAGAAGAGGAAGGGCATCAAAGTTATTTCAGAGCATCACTTCAGCGAATGACATTCTAAACTCTGTAATTACCAGTGAATGTATGTTAATAAGAACATTTAAAATCTGTACTTTCCCCCTACCTCTTTACAGAGTATCTAGGGAAAAAATGCAGCCTGCAAGTTACGAAACTTTGACTTCTGTCAATAAGGTGGCCATTTTTTTCTCTTCAGAGCCTTCCTATGCTGAAAAAACATAAGACAAAAGTTTGAAGATGATGACAGCAAAATTCTGGAGTGTCCATGAAAACTGTGTCTTCATCAATCTGCAAGTGAAATATCAGGCAATTTACGCTGAATCAGGGTGAATCAGGGTAAAGACAACGTTGGATGATTCTACATACACAATCATTATATTTACCCTTTTGCTAGAGCTATAATTCAAAGTTTCTACACATAAAAAGCAATGTTGTCTAATCTTCCATAAAGATTAAACATTGTTCTGCTAGTTAGTTCTCAGTGACAATATGAAGAGGGTTTGTTAGTTGGTAACAGTCTAGATGCAGGACTAGTGTTAAGAAATCATTACATATAATAAGGAACATACAAAAAACTTATGTAAATATATATGATACTTTGGCTGTCCTAATGTGAAAAAATAATTGGAAAAGTTGCTTTTCACATAATGACACCCCAAGCATTTCTTAACTTAAATCTTGGAGATTCATAGTTTACTTTCTTAGAAAAAAATGTTGCCAGTAGCTGTTTGTTAAAAAGGGAAAAATCAGTATACATTTTGCTCAATACATATGTAATAAAGTTGTGTGGGGTTTTTTTATATTTTGGGTGATTCTGATTATTCTTTCCCTTTGCAATCTATTTATTTATTTACTTACTTACTTACTTAATTTTTTAATTAAATGTAGCCATACTTAGTATACAGGTTCTTTATAAAAGAAACACACTTTTTCCACAGGCGGTGACACTTTAAATGCCTTGACTTTGCCAGCATATGGCTCTTTAGAGATGATCAACAGCTGGCAAGAAAAAGTCTTACGCAGTCATCAAATTTGAATCTATTTTACTGTTCCTCACTTGAAAGTGAGCAAGTATTAATTGAGTATTTTCATAATCTGATGTGACCAGCTGTATACTTGCTACCTGAGGGGAATATTGAGAAGTTTGATACATATGATGGTAAAGTAGTAAGAGATGTATTGCTTTAACTTTGGTTTGTACACCTGTCTATTATAATTCTATAGAAAGCATAAAAAGGATTGAAAACATGTATTTGGAAGGCAAGTAAATAAATACAGGTTTTCACTATGTAGTGCTGCATGCTAACTGCAGCTGTCATTTCAGGGCAAACAGTGAGGAGGCTTGTGGCAGACCCACAGAATTTGGACTTTGAAGATAGGGACAGGCACTTTTCCTCTGCTGAAGAGTTACATTATCCACCATTAAGAAAAGTGTGCTGGTGCGAGATATTCTCATTAGCCTGCTCTGCTTAGCAGGTGTGCTGCTGCCAGCTGTGCCAGATGGAGCTTAGTGGTGTCCCTCAGAGTCAAGCCAAGGTTCAGTCTAGGTGCAGCACAGCTGCAATCAGCTCTTTTGTGATAGGAACACAGTCTTTCAGATAACCACCCATAAAGTTTACTGTATGCAAATGTTTTGAATGTGTTTACCACTACGCAGCACCCAAAAATATTAAAAATAAAGGAGCTGGAAACAGGGATTCAATAGGAAGTCATAACCAGTCTTAAAATACCAAGAATATTATGCTGGATAATTAGGAGCAAAAGACAGCACATAGCATCACTAGCTGTCCAAGGTGTAGAAATTGTACTTTGGAAGCTTTTGTACTGTCAAAAACATGTAGCTGAAGAAATGAAACTGCAGACAATCCAAATCACATTTGCAAGAACTAGAAAATGAATCCTCTTAGTGGTTTATTTCTATAATGTTGTTCCATCAGTCACTTTACATTATTCCTCTTGTCAAGGTGCTAGTGTCAAAAATTGCCTTTTACTCATGCATTCTTTTAGTAGGTAAGAAAGCTGATTAACTCATTTAGGAGATGATTACCTAGACAAGAATGAAGAACTAGACTGTCCCTGGATCTTTTGCATGCGCTTAAAGGTAAAGAAAAGAAATGAACACCCACTATAGTACTGTTACTTCTGAGTAATGGTTCAGTTCAGGATAGGACTCATGCATTCGTAAGCAAAATGTTTTATCAAATGATGTTATTACCAAAAAAGACAGCTCCCTGCACTTACGTTACATTAAAATAAAACAATACATGAAGACTGATACATCTCTTCCAACTGTAATTTATGTAGATAAGCTCGGAGCCATTTTGAAGGCCTTTTTCCTTGTTTCTTCTGTTAAAATCAAACATTTCTTCCACAGACAATGTGTAACCTGATTATCAGTATGCATCTCCCATGACCATATTCTTAAAACAACAGATGTAAGAGTCCTGTAGGTAGAAACAATGTCTAGAACTGTTTTTGTACATTGCACATTAGGCTATTTTGCACATAGAATTCAAGAAAGAAACAGGCAAGTATAAGGCTGTATGTTAAAATGCAGAAAAAGCCCTGTGAGTGGGAGATAGAACTCCTCTCTCTCAGGTAAATTGCCAAGTACTAGACTACACAATTTTCTCTGAAATATGTTTTGTTTTCTCCTTTTCTCACCCTGCTCCCCCAGCATGTAGAATAAGGATGAGAAAGAGGCTGCGAGGGAGCACAGAGGGGACAGCTGACCTGAACTGACCAAAGGTGCAATTGATACCATGGGGACTGTCTGGGCATTGTTCTCCTCCTCTCCTCTCCTCTCCTCTCCTCTCCTCTCCTCTCCTCTCCTCTCCTCTCCTCTCCTCTCCTCTCCTCTCCTCTCCTCTCCTCTCCTCTCCTCTCCTCTCCTCTCCTCTCCTCTCCTCTCCTCTCCTCTCCTCTCCTCTCCTCTCCTCTCCTCTCCTCTCCTCTCCTCTCCTCTCCTCTCCTCTCCTCTCCTCTCCTCTCCTCTCCTCTCCACTTTCTTTTTTATTTTTCATTTGCCCCCTTCTTTTCCTTCCCCCTCCCCCCTTTACCTATCAAAGTACCTTTTTTTTTCTGGACCTAGAAGTTTTTCTCACTGCCATACTGGCTCTCTCCCTTATCCCACAGAGGGGGGACTGAGTAAATGACTGTGTGGGGGCTTATTTTCTGGCCAGGGTCAACCCACAGGATTTACTTATAGGTTTAGGTTATGTTGCTAAAGATAGCATAAATGGGGAATGCAACGTATAGAGTCTTAGTGGGCCACATCCCAAGAATTGAATACTGAAGTAATTAAGTCTTATGCTTCTGAATCAGCTAAAATTCTTCATTTTCTGTGAGATAAGAGTCTCAGATAGAAATTCAAAGACACAGAAAACAGTGGAAGATGGCCAACTGTGAAGTTCAGCTGTATTTTGAATTTCTCAGGAGATAGGGATTTTAAGAACTGGTTCACTGATGACTAGACTAAATCAGAGCACTCAGTGTCTTAATCAGAGTGTACAAGGTACTCATAGAATCTCAGAATGGTCTGCGTTGGAAGTGACTTCAGAGATCACCTAGTTCCAGTCCCCTGCCATGAGCAAGGACACCTTTCACGAGACCAAGTTGCTCAAATCCCCATGCTACTGGGTCTTGAACACTTCCAGGGATGAGACATCCGCAGCTTCCCTAGGCAACCTGTTCCAGTGTCTCACTACCCTCAGTGTGAAGAATTTATTCCTAATGTCTAACCTAAATCTACCCTCTTCCAGTTTAAAAACATTATCCCTTGTCCTATCACTAAATGCCCTTGTGAAAATCCCCTCCCCAGCTTTCTTGTAGGCCCCCTTCAAGTACTGGAAGGCTGCTATGAGGTCTCCTTGGAGCCTTCTTTTCTCCAGGCTGAACAATCCTAACTCTATCAAGCTGTCTTCATAGGAGAGGTTCCCCAGCCATTGGATCATCTCTGTGGCCCGTTCTGGGCTTGCTCCAACCGCTCCATGACCTTCTTATGTTGGGGGCTTCAGAGCTGGACACAGTACTCCAGGTGGGGTCTCATGAGTGCAGACTAAATGGACAGAATCGGTTTCATATCATCAGCAAACTTGCTGAGGATACATTCTGTCCCCTCATTCAGGTAGTTGATGATGATGTTGAACAGGACTGGACCCAGCAGTGATCCCTGGGAAACTAGTTACAAGTCTCCAGCTGGACTCCGCACCACTGATCACTACCCTCTGGGTTCTATTGTTCAGCCAGTTCTTAATCCATCTAACTGTCCACTCTTCTACCCCACACTTTCTGAGCTTGCTCATGAGGATGCCATCAGAGACAGTGTCAAAAGCCTTGCTAAGGTCAAGGTAAACTATGTTCACTGGTCTCCCTGCATGTACCCATTCAGTCACAACATCATTGAAGGCTATCAGGTCTTGTTACTTTTTCTCTGCTGGTTCTGTATTGAATAATCAGAGTAAATAATCAAACTGACTTCAATGGGACTTGGATCAGGTCCTGAAAGACTGAATGAGAAAATTCCTTTTACTGAAATTACACAAAGAATCCCTCCACCTGTATTCATTAGTTATTCTTTACAACATACCTGCTTCTCCAACAAAGATTGTCCTTGGTACATGGTTAAAACAAAGCAAAAACTACAAACAATATCTTCATTCTTGACATTGAAAAATTCTATTTTGTAAAGGTATAAGTAGCACAGAAGAGGATTGCCTTTCTTACTGCTGTCATTTATGTTTCAGAAATGCATAAATAAAATGTTCAGTTTAGTGTACCTTTTTCAATGCAATGTAATACACATTTTATATAAAATGTAATATTTATTCACACATATTCTTTCTAAATTTGATGTAGGATGTAGAAACTTAACAGTAATTATTTTTCTCCCCTTAAATCTTATTGCCAGAACTGCGTGGATATAGCTTTATGTTATCAGCTCTGTTTACTAACACTATCAGGGGAACATAGTGACAAAATAACCAAATAAACTATGCCCATTCAACATTCATCATGGTCTCTTCTTGCAGTGAGATAAACACCTATATGTAATTCTCCCATGATGAAATGAAGGCTGCAAAGGATGATTCTGTTGCAATCTGTCTCACATACTGGTTTCTCCAGCAGAAACTAGTGTAAATACAAATGGTTAATTAGCTTTCAAGGACAGACAATTAATTTTGAGGTCAGGCTCAATTATTAGGATACAAGGTTTGGATGTGAAGCATCCAGGTACCACCACACTTTTTTTATGTAATCACAGGTAAGCTGAGCAGGCCAAATAATGTGTCTCATGTGATTAATGCTATGCAGAGTGCCAAAGTACTAGAATTTCTTACTTCTTGAAGTAGACCTTGTCTAATTTAATGGGAAAAAAACTGCAACAAATGGAATGGAACCTGTGATTGTATGACAAAAGGTTGCTTTCTTTGTGTTCTTCTGCACTGTTACTTGTTGCTCAGAGACACTGGTTGAAGCAGTGTTTCTTCTGTGTTTTCAGATATTTTTCAACACAAATGCAGTTTTTAGCCAGTCATTCTTCTACTTCAGGTTACTTTGAAGTTGCTGATTCATTTGGAACTTTATTATTTTCTTCAGTTTTTAGCCCCTCCAGCCAAAAATATTTAAAGGAAAAGTTTCCAGTGCTACAAAAGTGATCAATAACTCTTAGAATTGGTAATCTAGATGTATACAAGATAGGGAATTAGGGGAAAGAAGCTCTAAGTTTAGCATATTCACTGAAACACAGGCTTCTTTTCTTATTCAGGATAAGGACATGCAATTCTGAATCCATTTATGTTTCACCAAAAATAGCACTCAGCTACATATTCTTTCTTAATTATGTGCAAAGTAACAGCATTAAAACTCTTTGGATGTCATAGTATCTAAGTAGTTAGTAGGAGAAGTAGGAAATATGAAATTTCAGCTGAAATTACTCAAAACCTTCCATGTTACTCAACTCACACACGGATAAGTGCACACAACTATGGCTGCAGTCATTGCTCCTAGGTCCTTGTGTCCCATAATAAATGTAAAAGCCAACAAGTCAGCTAGCTGTAGATTATTCCATATTTAAATGTTAGCAATTGAATAGTTTTTCCTCTTTCCTGACTCTTAGGCTCATGTCATTTTCACAGAGAATCACTCTTCAGGCCAAGTTGTGAAACAGTTCTTGCCTCCAGCTGTCACAGGTAAGGTGAAGTCCATACTTTGATGGATTCTTATTACTTATTAAATATTTAATAAGCTCTGAGACTAGTTCAAGGCTGTATTTCACTCTTCCCAAGTAATTTTGATGCTGCTTGTCAAGGAAATAATGCAAGCTGAATGAAGCGCACACAGCACTAGTTAGCAGTTTACATATCTGTCAGTAATAATAACTTACAGATGTATAATCAGTTGTGGGTTTTTTTTCCATTTTAGCATACAACAAGTTGCATTTTAAAGTACTACTACCCTGAGGGTAAGAAAATTAAAGTGCTGGAAACAGATGCAGGAAGCAAAAATCCACCAATATCTGATCATTGTGCTAAAATTTGAATCTAAAAAGACTCTTTTTTTTTCCCCTTTTTTTTTTTTTTCTGTGATTGACACAACTTTTAGTATATTAAGAGCAGCAAATAAGGTCACTAGGCTCTACAAGCAACCTCCTGTTGTTTCTCTTATCTTTCATTTCTTGCTTTTCCTCTCTTTCCTGTCATCTTTTTATCTAATAAGCATTGACTTTCTTATTTCAGAGACTCTGCAATATTCTGAAATGAGGATTGTGATCTTGAAGATTTGTTTTATCTCCATGAAAAAGTGATAACAAAAATTATCGGAAAATGCATCCATTTTTGAAAGCATAATGTACAGCAGTTGGAACAGTATTGCTGGTAATTTGGAAAATATGGAGGATTATTTTATTTTATTTTGAAACTTCATCAATTAAATTCTGTGTATACAACAGTTACCTCACTACAATACCACTTGAGTCCTCAATATCATTGTCTAACCACAGAAGATAGTGTGACCAGCTTCATTAATTCAGTGGGAAAGATCATAGTTAGCCAATAGCTATTTTTGTTTCTTGAAGAATAACCATGGTTGATAAAAGGACATTAGCATAACGATGGTGTAAAACAAAAGTATCAAATAAACCATGCCATATTGTTGTTCACAATTTGTGTTTTAAAATTCACACTTATTTAAAGATTGGCAATTAAAGTGGCATTAAAATGAACTAAGAATGAAGAAGCATAGCAAGGCACTAGATATTAGCAACTTGAATACATTTGTCATAGAATATTCACATTTGTGAGGAACTAAAGAAAATTGCTAAAAATGTGATTGCTATCTGGAAATAGAATTAGTATATAGTTTTGGGAGGCTTCTTTGACAATTATATGGGATATAATTGGCATCTAATCTTTTAATTCTCTGTTAACAGGTTAAAATTTCAGTTTAAAAATATTGAGCTACCAGGGTCAGCTAGATGAAAACATGTTGAGATTGGAAGTGTCAATATTTTATTTAATCACTGTTAAAATAATTCCATATTTCTCTTTTAGACAAAATATTGTAGTATTTTCATGGACAACTGTATTCTTACTCAATGTGAAGTTGGATCAGAAATTCCTATATTACAAATCTGTATCACTGTAATCCAGTAAATACATTATTGCTGTTGTCTGTCACAGGCTGCAGATCTAGAATAGGTGGGAGAACAGAGACATAGGGTGATCACAGAAGCCTGGAAAAAACAGAGACAAGGTGAATACAGAATCCAATGTCTTTAAGCTACTCCCCAGTGTTCAGCTAGTGGTCTTCAAATTGGTGTAATCCTGGAAGCTGCGAAAAAGCAGTTCTAGAGTTGACAGAAAGAGAGCAAGCAAGTATCCATCATTTGTAAAACACATAATATATTGTAAATTCAGATCTATGGTGGACTTGCAGGTGAAAGAGCAACATAGAAGAAGATCATATATGTATAAAAATGATCCCAAGTGGATACTAGAGTGAGAAGGAAGAAACCATTAACCTTAACATCATACTCCTTCCATCAAATGACTTGGTACAGTGATGACTTGCCACCCCAAACCTCCAAGACCTGAAGCCATTGACCATAGGATGCAGATAAGCAGTGAAAGGCTGAGCATAATGCACAAGAAAGGGGTAGATACTACAGAGTTTGTGTATACATCATTCTACCTGCCTATTATTCAACCTGGAAGTGCTAAAATGAATGTAACCAGAGTAATAGTTCTTTGATTACACTGACAAGACTTTAATGAGACTGACAGTGAATCTTCAGCTTTGTATTTATGATGCCCATAACAAGATTTTGTGTGTAACTGGTGAGAATTCAAGCATTCTGTAACCTGAATGTAACAAATTAGTAAGACATCCATGTAACCATAAAAAAGTCTTCCTTTTTTTTTTTGTACTTAAAAATATTCAGGTGTGAATATTTTATTTTTCAAATATTTAATATAATAATTATTTTTAAAAGGAAAATATTTCTATTCTTGTGCTTCTCTTCTCCAAACTGTTCTGTGGTTTTGCTCTCAGCTTCATACATTTCATTAAACTGATGCAACTTTTGAAAATTCTCTACAGGTGCACTTGACACTCACTGGTTCTTCCACCCCATTATTTATCTGTAGGTTTAGTATGAAAAACAAAACTAGTTTGACTCTACATTTTTCCCCACCATCCATGACTCTGTGGATTAGCATGTAAGAGATCTTTTGCCAAAACAAACTCCAGTGAGTTCTGCTTGTCCTGTGTTACCCATCCTTAGTCTCAAGATCTTATAATTTTGGGTAAAGTGAAATTGCAAATGGACAAAAAAGGAAGATTCAGTATAATGTACTGTTAATTAACTATCTGACTGCTGGTTTGTCAGCACAAAATAACTTTCTTATTCCATGATCATGGTGCATCTCCTGAAGTCAATGGACTAAACAGTTTCTTTGAAGCTTTCCATCTACCTTCAATTACAAGCATGAATTCTATGAAGACATTTAAAACACTATATAAATATGTGGTTGTAACAGGACATGTCTTATTTGCTCATGCACTGCTTCTTTAAAAAGTGTGGGGCAAGCACATACAAAGTAACAGTCCTGCACTCTGGGTCAGATGAAGACACCTGGAAAGAGTGGTGCTTTCTGCCTGCTGCTTCTCTACCTAAGCATTTGCTCACCAGTGAGAGGCACCTGAAACTCAGCATGGGATGAAAGAGGCAAAAAAAAAAGAGACCAAGTGAAGATACCTAAGGTAAGACTGCAGTTCTTCAAGCAAATAGGTGTCTCAGAAAAGCAGGGAACAGAAGCATACATGCTCCAGAAACTGAAAGACTTTTCCTGGGGATTCAGAGGCAATGATGTAGAGCTTGTGGGAGCTCAGGGAGGCCCTACATGACTTCTAGATTGAGAGCAAGAGTGAAGGACAGGTGCCATAGTGCAGAGGCTTAGACTGGTGGACAGATTTCTGAAAACTTCTTGTGCTCTGGTTTGAAATTTAAGTTGTCTGTCACTCATTACTGATTCTGTTACGTTGAAAATGCTTTCTGGTGTTTATATGTGTACATATGTGTTTATGTGTACACTTCAGAACTCTTTTTTTGCTGTCCCTGAATAAATGTTAATGTTAACTTATTAATTGGATTAACTTTGGTAAATGTGATGGGGAAGGATTCAGTGAAAATCTGAACAAAAGCTACAAGACACTTTTCATATTTAAATTCTATGCAGAATCAAAAGTAAATATAATATCACACATGATATAATTTATTTTCTAATTGTAATATTATCTCATTTTATGTGAGACACTAAAAGGTCTGAGATGTTATTACAGTTAGGAGAAGAACATGTTGGCGGGATCCAGTGTCTTCTAAAAAAACATACAAAATGTTGACTTGCTGAATATTATGAGAAATTAAATGGCAAGAGACAATTTCCTTCCTTACTGAAACACGTTTCCTTCACTCATTATGCTCCAATATTTTGTAGTTCTTTCTCAGAATTTTATTCAATCTGGTGTTTAAATTCCTTCTTTATTTCCTTCTCCTCCCCATATTATTTTCTGTTTTCTGTTTTTTAACCTCACCAGTTCTTTCTGACCTCTGAAATTTTTACATTATATATCAGAGGTCTTCGGTCCAGAAAGCTCAAGGGGCTAAGTGACTTTTTGCTTCAGTTTGGAGGATTCCCTAACAAGTTTTTTAATTTCTGGTAGTTTTGATAAAACATGTAATTTATCCTTCCAAGTTGAAGAGGTTTACTCATACCTAAAAGAATATAAACTCAGTACCTTTTTTGAAGACAATCTTTCTCTGCTTACTGTATGTATAAAAATAAAACACTATCATGTTGCACGTGCCATTAAGCATTCTTAATGGCACGTGCAACATGATAAAAAAAGCAGAATGGGCAATGATATGAATGATTAAAATGCTTCAGTTTTCTATGAGATAAAATAAGCATAGACTCTAGGCCTAAGTGAGCTAATTTTAATTTTCTTTATACTGATGTTCCTTTAGTTTTAAGAGCATTGAGGACATTGATCATGTGGAAATTCAGAGGTGAAAGCATCTGCTCTATGATTAAAATAAATTTAAAAAAATATATTATCTAAAACAATTTTTAAGAATACCTACCTAAAGTAGTTAACCTCAGTAGAACTGGGCATACTTCTCTGAGAGAAATTGTAATATATCCCTTGCACAGGTTTTTATTCTGTGCCATGAGATAACCAACTTTATACAGGTCCCTGAAAGATACTCACCAAGAAGAGGTAATTCAGAGACATAACATATCCTTATCTCCCTCCTTACCCCATGACAGGACATATGGGTCAGCACTGAGTAACTGGCAGAGGGAGAGGATCGAGAGCATTGTTGAACCTGAGTCCAGTTGTGACACATGTCAATGGTCATGGGAAGGTGAGCTGGAAAGCAAAAGGTTTAAGCACATGTGATTATCCAGTGTTCAGCCATAAACTGGGGATCCCTAGTGTACTCGCTTGCACCTGTGAGGGCAGCAGTGGGCCTGTGCCACCCAAATTAGCCTGAGAAAAGGCAGCTGCACTTCTTATGGAGGATGTATCCCAGCTCCCCTCACACTACCATGCCAGTGGAAAGCTGCCTTACTCTGTGTCGTTGTTGTATTTTTGAATAGTTATTTAGTGTTGTTACTTACCTCACACATTCTGCAGATGTTAACACTTTCAGACATGAACACTGACCCACACGAAATCACAGTAAGTTATTTTTTCCACCATATAATTACAAGTCTATTTTTTAACTAGTTCTTTATCCTTTTCTGTGTCTTAATCTGGATCTCCAAAGCTTGAAGTTTTAAGCTGAGGCCTGTCATGTAAAACTTGATCAAAGGCTTGCTACAAATCCAAATAAAATATATGCAGAGTCATTATCAACCTTGCCTGTAAAATGAAGATATAGGTACAAAAATCTTAGGCTGTAGCAATGTATTTGCAAGCATTACAATATGATCTGCTACAGAGGACTATTCTTTTGATGTTTCATTTGTAGTATGTATTGTTCCATGAATAAAGTAATCCTTAATAATTTTTCCTCTGCAAGGCAGAAAAAGAATGCCAGAGTGAGTAAAGCATAATGTTAAGAGCTGCAGTTCCTCTTTAAAAACAGTAGTGATTTTGGTCTGGGATTCTGTTGTTATTTTGGGGGTTGTTTGTTTGTTCCTGTGTATTTGAGATAAAGAAATTTTTTGGCATTTGTTGCCAAATACGGCAACTAGACCTAGCTATTTTGTGAGACTTCTCCCCATTTAATTAGGGATGGGTTTTGTTACTAAGGTCTTATGAATAAACTTTAGAGTCCATAGTAAGGGCAACTAGGGAGCAATGTAGTCAGAAGTCAGGATGAGAATAGTGAGAGACGATACCAGCAAGCATGGTAAGATTTAGGAATTCAAGCATCCTACCATGTTTTTACTTCCCCCAAAGACATACTTATCTTGAAGAAACCTGATTAAAATAAATTGATAGGAATTTGAAGAAAAGCCTCTATCATGCTTGTTTGCCTTTGTATCATCAATTAGTCTAATGAAAAACCTGTGGTTAATATTCAGTCCAGGTCTTATTTTCAACAATGGAGTTATACCATGGACTTGTTTTGAAGTCATATGTGCTGACAAGCTTCCTGATAGTTGCACCAGCAAGCAGTTCCAATAATTATTGATATATTTTATTTGGGAAATAGGAAATACTGTTCTGTCACTAAAATTGTGTTTGGCTGCCTCTACAGAGAGTTTCCATGATGTTGGAGTTTGATTAGTTATATGGACTTAATTCTGTATTGCCTTTTTCTGTACAGGAGCATTTCTTAAAGTGCAACCAACATAGTAGTATGCCATTGCAGGGAAACAGGGTGGAGTGGCTACATGAGCAAACCACAGTAACAAAAATTCATTAACAAAAAATCTAAAATTTGTTTATGAACAGGATAGGTATAGTAATATACCTTACAGTGAGAGGATAAGGGGTAACAGCTGTAAACTGAAAGAAGAGAGATTTAGGTTAGAGATCAGGCGGAAATTCTTCAGTGTAAGGGTAGTGAGACCCTGGAACAGGCTGCCCAGGGATCTTGTGGGGGCCCCATCCCTGGAGGTGTTCAGGGGCAGGTTGGATGGGGCTCTGAGCAGCCTGTTCTAGTGGGAGGTGCCCCTGCCCACGCAGGGGAGTTGGAACTCGATGATCTTCAAGGTCCCCTCCAACTCCAAATATTCTGTGATTTTGTGATTCTGTAATATCAATTCTAAGATTTCCAGGACAAATATACACTGTGCAAATGTACTCATGCCAGTTAAGTCTCTTGCTCCTCTGGCCCAGATGTGTCTGGTACCATAAAATTGGAAGAAAAGGATGCTCACTTTCAATGAGGCTGCCTCACAGCCTAGCCCCCACATGCAGCTGTTGCCACTGCAGTTTAGCCTTCTGCATGGTGTTGGACATCCATTAATGAGTTCCACTCCAAGGAGCTACTGATATAACTATTTGTTGATTTTGGATAAGCCACCAATGGCCTCTCACATAGCCCCAGACCAATCTCCTTGACTTTCCTTATATCTCAAGCCAATAAAGTAATCGCTACATGAGTGACTGTCACACTGTGGTCTCTCCCGAAGCATGTTTCAAGGAAGTAATGTTCTTAAGCATTCATTTGTGTTTCTGTGTGTTTTTCCTGTGCAGACCTAAACCGTTAGAGCAGGACCAACATACTCCAGGTTGGTGCTTTCAGAAAGTCCTGCCCACAACAACTATCACTGCTTCTTTATTTTCCCCAGTGGATGGCAGAGCATAATCTTAAGGACTGGAAATAGGCAGGTAAGTCTCAAGATCCTCTTTATCTGAGTAGGTCATTTGGAAAGGTTTCACTCATAGCATATATCTAAACCAACATACTAGTGTTACCAGGTTACAATGCTTTATAACTTTTAACTGTGTTATAGACATTTTTGAGCATCAGGAAGATAATTTGAAGAACTGGGATGACATTGATGGGCAGAGGCCAGAGCATGACCTTATTCTGGAAATTGTTGGTTCTTGACCATGGTTCCCAGTTAATATACAACTACTTCCCTAACTCAGGAAGTATTAATGGAGATACAAAAATATATTAACTCAACATGGATATCATTAAACTGATATTATAATTTCCTATTTTTGTAAAGGAAACCAATTTAATCTTAATTTGGTTCACTTGCTTTTATTGATTTTTGATAATCCTAGATTCATAGATTTTCTATAGCCAGAAATTATTACTGGTCAGATGTAATGTGCACAGTCTGCAGTTTCATCTCTGATTTTAATATTTAGTGAGCCTATATCCAACAATTTATACCACCAGCAATAATAAAAATAATAATAATAATAATCAGTTTAGAAGTAATGTAGTAACTTAATACATAAATGTTAAGTCTGCTTTATACAGGCAAGTCTCAGTTTATAATCAAGGAAACAAAGGCACAGAGTGAAGTGACTTCAGCATTTTATGTATAACCATCAGCCTGTAATGTATTTCTGTTCTGACTCAGAACCCAGTGCTTCGTGCATTATATAATGCTCCATAATATACTTAGAATTCAATATTCCTTACTGTTAAAAGTAATTATTTAACCACATAAATACCTACCTTATTACATACCTCAGTCATCAACAGAATTAGTGTACCAAAAGAAGATGATGAGTACATGTTAACTTACCATCTGTGAATTTGGAGCCCTTGATTTCTGAACTTTGGATTTGTTTTACAGAAGTATTGTAGGCAACAGCTCTTAGCTTTCTGAAGACACATCTTTTCCGAGATAAAGTGCAGGACAAATGTCAGGAGGTAGAGAAATTAGGCATTTCTGAGCAGCATTGTGTTGAGTGTGTTAGCATACGAATGCCTAAGCATTGGATTTGGTACTTCTTAACATTCCTGAGGTTTTGCATAACAGGATTTGAGCCACCAGGCTCAAAAACCTGTGAAGGTGGAGCTCCCAAATGATGAGTACAAGACACTGCAGAATCAGAATTGCAAAGATTCTCTTGTGCCGGGAGAGCATACAATAAAGTGTCATATTTTACATGCTATGTAAGAACTTGCAATGAGCCAAACCAGACTCAGCAGAGACAGACTGGGTGATAGACTGGCTTCAGATTCAGTGCTAATAAAAAGTAGTTTCCCATTACTCAGTCATTTTCATTTTTTAATACTTCCTCTAAAGAAATTGATCTGATGTTAGAGTATAATATGAACATTCATACTAATTTTATTGAACTTTTTTTCCCTATGTGAGTTTCTTTACAACTAATTTTCAAATTGCAAGACATATTAACAAATTGTGCTTAATCTTAGTGACAGCTTAACCTAAATGAGTTTAGAATTCCTTTGGGAATATAATATAGTTCATCAGGTCTGCAATTATTATTTTATTTTATTTTTTTGTTCCAGGGAAGAACATTGCTGATTTATTAATAATATTCAGGCCTAATTAAAATGTCCCCTAATTATTAGGGATATTTAACCTACTCTAAGGCAATATAAAAGTGAAAATAATTAGAATAACAGAAGAGTAAATGAGTATAAAGAATAGCTATACTAATTGTAAGATAGTATTAGAAAAAAAATTCTGGAAAATTTATCCATAGTTTTGATAATATCCTCTGGTTGCTAAAATTATCTGTATTTTTTATTTGAGAATATATAAGAAAGGTGTAAAAAAAGTATATGCTTAGAAAGTTTTCCTAAGTGGTAGAAACTAGAGAATCTGGGAGAGAAAAACTCCATAATTACCACCTACACTGTAGTTACACTACAGCACAGTTTAAAACTTTTGTGTAAGAACCGAGTCATTCAAATAAAAATTAGTGGTTAGAAACTGTTTTTGTAATCTCTACAATGTAATTACCCTGTTTGGCTTATGAATGTCTGAAAATACTTTCATGTGTTTCTTTGTAATCAATTTATTTATTAAAAAATTAGGTCAACTCCACTGACCTAATTAACTGATAAAACCAACTAGGCCACAGTTAAGATTCTCCTTTCACATAGGTGTTTTCTGTCTCTTTAGTGCCATCTGCAATTTAAGTTTGCAGGACTAACACAATTATTTTATGCTTCTTGTATTTTACTTTCTGTGTCACTCGATCTGCTTATGTAAAACAACATGAGTTCCACAGCTAAGAAAAATGAGGGACAACCTACATGAAATGCCAAATCTAACATCTGTATTATTAATATAATTTGTGATCTCTGTGAAAATATAAGGGTGAACAATATCTTATGATCCTCACTTCATTGTCATTGCATCTTCCAGGGAACTAGGAAGGTTACTAGTTTACATAGATTGAGCTCCAAGAATTTGTCAACTATCAGATTAGAAAGTGCTGATTAGACATATGTTACTGGGTTAGGTTGGTTGCTGTCTGTGCTATAGAAAAAAAAAAAAGAAAAGAAAAGAAGGAAGTTACTTCATAATTACGTTAAAGCAGTATCTCTATCCAAGCATAAAGAGTTTCAGAGCAAGACTTGGTTCAGCTTTTTTTTAGGTCTACGTTTACAAGAAGTTTGTTGGAACAGGATACTGAGCTGTATAAATAGCACTCTACAGAAAGATCCAAAGTGGTTACTCTAAGCTATTTTTCTTGGTTTCCATTGTAGTCTGTTAAGGAGGTAAGATAAGCCACCTAGAAAATGTGTTAACCAAATTAGGCACCTATTAAAAGAGGGGATAAATCACTTTATTTGCATGTTTGTAAGAGACCTAAAACAGCTTAGATGAGAGGTCTAATCTTTCAGATAGTTATGGTAAGTTAAGAGAGTTATGGTAAGATAATCATTATAGTAAATTACTCATGCTTGTTATAGTCTGATCATAGAACAGATTGTCTAATAGTTCTTGGTGCAGAAGAAATCCACTATATATAAAATAACACAAGAGAAACCCTAAATAATCCCTGAAGAAAGTGCCCCATGGGAAAACAGGCACTCCAGAAAGACTTAGCTAGGAAGTGTCTTAGTTGTAGGAATAAAAGTTGAGAGAAAATCTTCTAGCTTCCAGAACTCATAAATATGTTGAAAATCCTTCTGCCAAGTAGTTAGATGACTCAGTTAATTCAAAATAGCAAAAGAGTGATCATCTAGTGATTATCTTTAGCGTGAAAGTAAAAATGCCAGCTGAAAGATGATCTAATGCCCCTGGAACACATTTTACATAAGTCCTAAATGTTGCTGTTTCCAAAAGTTTTACTGGAAGAAAATGAAAATTTATGGAAATTGATTTCACTCAAAAGCAATTGTTGGTTACAATCAAGGTCACAAACCTACTTGCTTGGCCAAAGATGACTGCATCATTGTGGCAGCTGTGATCCCCTTTTTAGATAACACACCTTGTGAACTGCTGTCCTCTTCTAGGATTCACAAAGAGAGTTGTAGTGTAAATGCTACAGCCAGTTTCTTCTGAGGATACTTAATATAATTAAAACATCCAATGTATGATCTAAATAAGATTTTGGTAGACTATACTTCAACTTGTTCCACTATTATTATATATTTATTTGTATTTTCAAAGGAAGAGATATTGTAGTCAAGTTTAAACTAGTGCATAACTGGACAGCACTAATTCACTAATCAGTAAATAACTGTAATCACAATTGCAAAAAAAAAAGGAGGAAATTTCATTACTAGAAATCCAATAAAATATCAATAATCAATAATTTTGTAATGACTCCTACATCTTTGGAGAGTACCTTACACAACTTCCTGACTATTTTATTTTATTTATTTATATATTTTTTAATGATTAAAAGGTAGAGAATGGTCACTATCATTTGGCTGGAAATTTCTGTATTGTATATGCAATACCACCCTGTGACTGTTCATCCTTTCTCCTATTTACCTGTCAGTACATCAGTACATTATAATTGAGACTCTAGCAAGTCACAAGTGACTGTCCATAAATCATAATAAAATATGTCACATAATATCTAGTTTTAGTGTAATACCTGAGTTATCTGTTGAGACAATTTGGACATTTAAATTGCATGTAGTTTTCCATTATCTCAGAAACAACCTGGTTCTCCAGATAGCAGCTGGGATACACTTACAAACACAAAAACCATTAAGAAAAAAAAAATTTATCTTGTAAAATTCTTTATTTCTTCATGAGAAATGGAAGGAGGGTATTTTCTGAGTACAATACTTTCCAAATGGTGAAAAATTAGGAAAAATAATGTAATGATCATAAGTTATGTCAAAATGATACAAGATTTATCAACTATAGATATTTATATATCTCTTTTTCTAAAAAAGTTATTCTTCTTGTTGTGGAAATTAAATGACTGTTTTTACACTTCTGCATGTGACCTTAAGTCTGTAAAATGAGGACTTGTTACGCTGGAGGAAGTCTAACAGGATTTTACTCTATGTACCTAAGATAGCAGCTTTAGCAGCAGGATTAGCAAAAAAAGTGAAGCAAAACACCAAGAAATGTTAGGGACCTTAATGGAATTTTAGTCAACAAATAGAATTTTTACATTTTGTCTTCCCTGACATTAATGTGTGTGTAATATAAATATATATATAAAAATTGTGGAAAAAACTGCTTCTTTCTTAAGCAAGATAATAAAAGCTAATGTTGTAATTTACTTGGAGAAATAATTTTTTTAAAGCTGGCCAGTACAGTTATAGTGCTCCTGGATTTTAGTTTTCTTTTTTATTCAACCAAACTACTAGGAATCAGGTCAGCATTCATGCACAAAACACCTAAGAACTAGAAAGAATTTAGAAGAGTCTAGGTTACTCAGGGATACTTCTGGGGACAGAGACTGCAGTAACCAAGCCCAGCATGGAAATTTGTTAATTGTAAAAATATTCCTGATTTTTTCCTGTTAATGAGATAGATACATTTGCAATCCTTTATATGCTAAAACCTCTAAGATGCTGGGTGATTAACTCTTACAAAAAAACTGCAGTAAATGCATATCCAGATTACTAAGAAGTATCTTAATTAAGCCATAAGGAGCTAGATGGTTCCAGAATTTGTCAGCTACATTGATAAAAATTGTATTTGAAATATGCAAATTTTTATAGAATAGAAATTATGGCATCTGTGGCACAATAATGCCAATATTGTACAGATTTAAAATGTAAGAATGGCCTCAAGTGTTATTTACTCTATCAGTGGGGATCCATAAATTTGTCCCTTACCTCGAGTAGTGCACATGGCTTTTTAGCATGGTAGGTACAATCTGCAAAGAAAAAAATAATTTAAAAACTTTTAAGAAGTATCAGTCCTTTAGAATGATCCTTTTATGTTAGATGACAGGAGAAATAATTACTGAATTGAAATATTCTGTTGATCTTTCTTTTTCTTCTGATATGAAGGTCTTAACAGTAACTGTTTGGTTCTGTTGTTTTTTATTAAATTTCCAGTCAGAGTGATGAACCAAATAGCTGAATAATGAAATTACATGACTTACTGTAGTGTGCTTAAGGAATTAAATCTCAGTACAATGTTTTAGCTGACTTTTTCTGTAGCCATAAACTTACCTGTGGTAGGTGACTCTGAGTAAGTAACCTGAGACTAAGGAAGAACTTTTGGGATTGATAATTAACAGAAGAAATTTTCTTTATTTGCTTGCTTTGTTGCAAATTTCAGGCTGAGTAGAGGACATAGCATAGTAAACTTCATTAATTTCAGCCCTCTACATATCAAAAGAAACACTTGCGTTTCTTAATTTTTTTAGTGTCGCTTAGGTGGGAGTCATCACGTGAATACCTGGAGACTGACACAGTGAAAACAACTGTGTCTGAGATAGTGATTGCAGGCTCCTTTTACAGTGAAGAGGAATAGGTACTTGTAGGACATGGGTATAGCATTCTGAGGTATATCATAATCAGAGACCAGAATGACTGCTAGAAGGTCTTATCTCTCTTCATTGACTTGAAATAAGTGAAATTTTCAGTCTTTTCAAATAACCATAGCATGATGTGTAAATGGGCTGAAGAGGTTTAAGGGAGAAGGAAGAGCAAAAGAGATATATTGCACCTGACAACATAATTATTTTCCTCTTAAAAAGTGTAGATTCTAAGGGTTTGGAATTAATTTTCTTTAAAAGACATGGCTGATCCCTAAGAAGCTACAAACTTGAAATAGTATCTATAGCGTAGCAATATGTTCCCATGAAAACAGTGGTTCTCAAAGTTCTGAAAAAGTACAACTTTTCATGTGCCTTTGTGTGCCAACTTCTGCATATAAATCCAAGCTAAACAGTTTTTCCTTCAAAACCTTACATTTTTATTAACAAATAACTTAAATTTTAAATGAGTAATTTTATCTCTAGGAAAGATCTTGCATTTACTCTCCTGTTTATATAAAAAAACCACAGCAACTACCACATTTTACCATCTCTCAGCTGAGGCAGTAGCAGATCAGTTTCTGCAGGTTAGTGAATGAAGAGGACACTTCACTGAATATGAAATAAGAACTGTAAGATCCATTGTATGGTTAAGAATCATACCATGTAAATTACGAACCACTTAGTTTAATACTTTGTCTCTGTTGATAGAAAACAGTTGATGCTTTAGAAAACAGTGTTGGAACACAAACCAAGCTTAATAAAATTGTTCTTCTGGACAGATAATAGAAAATGTTATGGGTGTTTGATGAAATAAAGTGTAGAAAGAAAAATGAAAGAAAATACAGAAAATGCAGGGAGCACAGTATGTTCTTATGAGGGATACAGTTAGAAACTATGGCCACAGTGATCTGAAATCACCAATGCAAATGTATAGAAGTAAATAGTATGGTTCAAGCTCATGGAAGGGCTTTTTAATGTATGCAGTATATAACAACTATGGCTCAATTATTCCATCTCTGGTAATTTTTTTTGACAAAAAAGAAACATTTGTTTGAAGAATAATGTAAAAAGATGTATAGTGTAATAGTTTTGATATTCAGTGGCAAAGATATGTCAAGTTGGTCTGTCATCACTTCAGCATTGGTAAAAACTTTGCCCTAGAAATTGCTTTTAAGAAATTACTGGTATTATTATAGTGAAGTGAAAACAATGTTAATGCTTTTGCCCCTATTAATCCACCTTACAATACAGAAACTGTAAGTTTTTTTTCTTCTTGTGTCGGAGTAGTTTTCCCCATAGAGGAACTCTAAATATTTGCTGTCCCATAAATGTGTGAACATAAACAGTGATTTATTGCAGTTTAGCTCCTATTTTGTTGGAGGAGGTTTACGGCATTGAGAAAACTCATTAATCTAATTCACAGCTCATAGTTTAAACATAACCTTTACAATATATAACAACAGAAATTATGTGTCGTTATGATTTACTGTTTGTGTTTTGGAAGGGAAAAGAAGTGTGAACTTGTTTTGCCACTTCCAGTTTTTATACTCCTTGATTAAGTTGAAGAATAATATGAAACTGCTATAAAGAACAATATGTGTACTTACTTTTTGATGTCAGTTTATTTTTTCATATAAAATATTGAAATTCAGAAGCTGTGAGAACAGTCAGACAAGCAACTTTAAAAACCATTTTCCAAACAGAATGCTATTAGCCTGATCACTTATTATGACAGTAAATGTACTTAAAAGGTAGTTTTCTGAAGTTGTCTCTTGAACATCTACATAACACAGAAAAGTAAGACTAGTTCTAGCAGTGTTAAATTGCTCTTTAGGTCTTACATACTTCAGTATGCATATGCATTAGGATTCATATTCTCACTGAACTAGAAAAACCTCAATTTTGACTCAAGAGTAGCTGTTAATATAATAATTGTAGTATATTCATATCAGGTAATGTTTATATGAGTTTACCTATGCTTCTACTGAGTTTTAAGAGATCTGTGATGCTTGAAAAATAGGTATATTTTTGTTAAGTGATCAGAAGAACTATACATTTTTGGTGTTTCTGTTTTCAGTAATTTTGCATAAAACAATAAATATCTGAAGAAATAGCACTTATAATTATGAAATACCATTTTTTTAAAATATACATTATAGGGTGTACTTAATATGTTTCTTATACTTTAGCTTTCTATATTATTGTCCAGAGTATTTTGCAAAATGTATGTAAGCGATGTTGCATGGTTAAAAATATTTACTACTAATTATTTGAATATGTTACAGTTTATGTATAGGAAAGTTGAAGATATATTATCTAGAACTCTTGACCAACCAAATGACTGGTCTTTTACAGAGCTATGTCCTATATATAAGACGCTATTTTAAAATTAAAGTGGACCTTACATAATATTTATGTTTTTCAAACAATACACTTATACTGTTGCAGTATTGCTACTAATAATCTTAAAATATTAATAATAATAATGATAATAATTTACTAGTAAGGAATTAAGAGAAATTTAGGTATTACTACTGTGGTAAGTTGTATTGTAAAATGTGATTTTTGTCTCTCATATTGCAAATAAACCTTGAATCTAAATTCACTAAAATGATGGTAAAAATTCCTACTGGAAAGACTGTATTATTGAAACCCTTTAATTCATAGACACTGTAACTCCTTCAAACAGTAATAAGATGTTGCTGATTAAAAACTCTTTTACAAAGAATGTTAATTACTTTTAGTTCCTCTTTCATCTGAACCATACCACCATTGAGGGTCTCCTTGTGACTAAAATTTAGTTCTACAAGTCATATCTTGTTTGCATTTAGAAGACGGAGGAAAATTATATTAAGTTAAATACCTGATGGTTTTTACCAGTTCCTTTATTTGCATGGTGACAGGTTTTTTTTACAATACATGACACTCATTATAGGACAAGGGGTAACGGGTGGAAATTGGAGCATAGGAGGTTCAAGGTGAATATACGAAAAAAATTTTTTACTGTGAGAGTGACAGAGCACTGGAACAGGCTGCCCAGGGAGGTTGTGGAGTCTCCTTCACTGGAGACATTCAAAACCCACCTGGATGCGTTCTTGTGTGATGTGCTCTAGGTGACCCTGCTCTAGCAGGGGGGGTTGGACTAGATGATCTTTCGAGGTCCCTTCCAACCCCTAAGATTCTATGATTCTATGATTCTATGATTATAAAGTTTCTACTAATGTAGTACACATTCCAGCAATGTAGTTATGATATTGATTTGAATTTATAATATGTATATTCATTTGCAAAATTAGCTGGCATTAATTACTCAACTTTTTTCTAACCTATGAAAGAAGGAAACAAATGAGAGCCATCTCTTCAACAGTTATTAAGAATAAGATGCAATGGTGTCTCTAATGACTTTAAAAGCATATAAATATTATTTAAGAATGAATTACTAAAAAAAGTGGAAAAAAATCACAAGTTAGAGATCATTATATAAATTGTTTACTGACCTTGACATTTTAAATATTATTTTTACCCTCCCACACATTCATGTCTTTATATCTATTGAGTAATATGCTATTCCAGAAGTTAAACAGATGTTTGCAATACTCTGGGTAAAGTTTCTGTGCAGTGTGAAGACACTAAAGACACATCAGTTCTTGCAGTGTTTTAAGTAAGAGATGATTTAGCCTTGCAATTCAGTACAATTTGGCAGTTAATTTCCCTAGAATCTGTTTTAATATTAATACCAAAGCTGAGCAGTGGAGTGCATAAATTGTTTTCCTTCTATTACTGTTTTTTAACAATATATTTAACTATCATGAAGAGAAGATTAAGTATTAAAGGAAACCTTTTAGGATATAGTGACAGATGTTTTCAGCTATAAAATATTCTAGAATCTATTTATTGGGATAACAATTTTCTATTTCTTCAAGCAATGACATAAGAGCACATTACCAATTATGAATTGAAATGTTTAGTTTTGATGGACTCAAGTAATAGAGAGCTGTTGACCATATTGCAGAAGTGTGAATCATAACAGTTAAATACTTGGCAATGTGCTATGAAGATTTAAAACATAAGGATCATATACTAACCCCAAATTGTATAATCAATAATAATGTATGAACAGTGATATAGTAATATTGAGAGGTTTGCTATGGAATTACAATACCCTAAGTGAAGGAGTCTAGCCATTAAGAAAATGTTTTCTTCAACTAAAAATCTACAGAGTGAACAATCAAAATGGAACACTGACATGTTTCAGAGAAGGGCTTTGTATAAAGCCAGTCTAAATCTAAAAAGCTTAAGAATGTATTTAAAAATTGTAATATCCATAAATCCATAAATAAACCCATATAGTGTTATACAAATCTGCTAGTTCATTTCCCTAATACCTGAAAGCCAAAAGAAGACAATTCTTACAGCTTTTATAAATCAGGCTTAATCATTCAAACCTGAAGATTAATGATTATGATCAGATGGAAGACATTTGTATGACAAGGATATTTCCTGTCTAGACTAAATTTAATCATAGCAAGTAAGAGTTCATGTAATCCTACTAAAATCTATTCCCGTCATTCACTAATTCATTAATGAAAACACTCAAGATGAAGAAAATTTGGTGCATTTATTCCAATAGTAAATTTAAATGTCGATTGTATCAGTGTCTCACACATATACTGTTCCTCACAGTATCCTTCTGGACAAAATGACCAGCACACAGCTAGACAAGTCCATAATACTTTGGGTGAGCAATTGGTTGACAGGTCAGGCTTGAAGAATTAAAGCAAAACATGGTTACATCAGGCTGGTGGCTAGTCACCTGTGACATTCCCAAAGGCTCAATTTTAGGTCTCTTAAATATTTTTTTTATAAATTATGTCTATGCAGTAATTGAATTTATATTAAAGAAGTTTGATGATTATGCTAAATTAGGAGGAGCTGTGAACTCCCTCCAGGGTAGGGAGGCCTTACAGAGAGATCTGGATAGACTATAGAGCTTAGCAATCACCAACCTTATGAACTTTAACAAGAGCAAGTACTGGATTCTCCAAGTGGAACAGGGTAATCCTCGTTATAAGTGCAAGCTGGAGAATGACAGGTTGGAAAGCAACCCCATGAAAGAGATCTGGAAGTATGAGCTGATGGCAAGTTAAATAGAGGGACCACATTTTGAAAACTTTTAACTCTGAACAAACCCCATTATTCACTTCTCTATAGGAGAAAACTTATAGCATTCCATTTTTATTAAGTCCAGATACCTCCTTCCAGAGAACAGTTGAAAATTTTTTTTTAGGTTATTTCCCTAAAAGCCAACAAAAGTACAATGAACACTGTTTCCATGTAAAATATGCTGATTTACTCATCTCTTTGGCATTATACTGATTGCCACATAAAATCTGTTCTCAGAAATAGTTCCTTCTGAGAGCAACATGAGTGTATGGCACTTCTGCTATATCCACCCCTTACAAAAATTAAAATACTTGACAGTATTTTTGGTGGACTCAAAAGTTCCTTCAAAGAAATGTATCACCAGCATGCTTTTTTGAATTTGATATTAATATATCCTAAGAAAGGCATACTGTGGGCTTAATTGAACAGTATCAGAGTAATACAGAGGGATCACCAACTGTGTCTTCACAATTCTAATTCTAGGTGGGAACATTATGTAGGAGTAGAAATTCATCTTCCACAGGTACCTAAGTCGCTTCACTAAATAAAGACCCTAGATCTCTCTAGCTCTAAATATTCCACTAGAAATTGATATGCGTTGGTCATTATGGCACTTACTTTAGGCCAACACAGAGCTTTAGTAAATTCAAATTATTTAGTTCATAATCTCATTAAAAGGTGGAGATAAGAATCAGTATTGGGTCTATGTGGTCTCATTTATGTCCTTTCATTATCTGAAGGCCACTTTTCGTGTCCTAGAAATTAATTCTTATATCATCTTTCAACAATATGCCTGGAGTGAGATTAATTTCACATACTCCTAGGTGGGTAAACATTAGCTTAAGCTTGTTGTATAAAAACTCACCAAGAAAGGGATCAATAAGTCCAAGAGAGCATTCTTCCTCATTGGAGACAGCTTCTGTATCACTGGTGCACAATCTGGACCTCAAAAAATGTGCCTGATGTTTTTTCAGTGATCCAGCCTCCGTATACTTAAAATTAAGTGCTTCACACCTCCTTAGCTCCCTCATTACTTCCCCATGCTCTTTCAGATTTTTCCCAACCCACAGTTACTGTGGTTATATCCTCCCACATTTTTCCAGGAAAATTTGACAGGAAGAAAGGGGAAGTTAGGAGCAAAACCCAATTTCTTAATTATTTCTACATTTTATTAAAGCAACTAAGAATTACATGCAAGCTTTCAGCTTCCCTTCCTTTAACGAATCAGAGATTGACCAGTATTTAAGGCCGAACTTCATTCTTCCTTTTCCCTCTTGCCAACAAGTCTTTAACTGCAATGGAAGATTCTGCAAAGGACATTCTGCTTTGAAGTAAGCTCCCATTTCCATACCATGTACTCACATTGAGAAGTTATGAAACCCCCATAACATACTGTACTTTGGATAATAACTATGGAAAGAACTGTTTTTTTCCCCATCAGCAACACACCAGCAGTGACCCTCAGCCACTCTTCCACAAGATATGAAAGACTTCGTTAAACAGGTCAGTAATTTTAGAATATGAAAGAAGAGAATATGCTTGTGCAGTCACTATTTCCACACATTGTCTGAAAGTGTTCATGATATGTCTGTTTCTACAAAATACAAACACAATAAGCCTATTTATAATACTGGATAGGATTATCCCATGCTAAGATTCTCCTACTGGAAGTAGGAAACTTCTTAATCTTTTTGCTGTGAGTCCAAAAGCAGATGCAGCCTTAATCTAGATAAGGGCTGGTACAGCAAGAGAAGCAGCAACTTTGTCTTAGGATGCAAAACTGTGCACCACCTCTGCTTCTGGTAATTTGGTAAGGGTGGTAATGAAGAGGTGTGCAAGCTTGATTTGTATCTGTTCCTATGAATTCTTGAAGGGAAACCACACCTTTTCATACTAGAGAAGTGCTGGCTTCTAGTGAAGAACCTGCTACCACCACAGGAATGTAAGAGTTTCCAGACTACACAGCTACAGCTCTAGAGACTAAGAATAGTTTTGCAACTTGACTCCTGCTGCTGTTTTTTGATTAAGATAAGAGTGTATCAGTGTCCTTGCTGGAGACCAAGAAGCTAAAATGGACAGTAGTCTGTCTATCTCAAAGATCCCTGCTGTCACCCTTGAAGAGAAAGTTGGGATAGAATGATAAACTCCCACTCTTTTAAAAATAATTTTCTACTGCAGAAGAAAAGTTGGTAGCATTACTCGGACATATGTAAATAGTTGTTTACTCTTGACATTGTGGTCCTTACATATTGCTAATGGTAGCAAGCTGTGCATTGCATGTCAGGATATTTCTTCACCTGCCTCCCTTGTTCCCTCTCTCATCCATTATGTTTGTTTCTCCTCTTTTCACCCTTGGATAGCACATCTTCACTAAGAGAGAATCCCATATATCTCATTATTTCACATTTTCCTTCTCACAGATGGTAACCCCACCTGCAGATCTGCCCTTTTCATGCCGTTACTAACTTCATGCCCTGTTTAAACTCTGTTATGTTTGCAACCAGGTCACCTGCTGAGGGAATGGCTACTTCTGACAAGACCCAATCTCCTATTGAGTAAATGAGCTACAGACACAGAGGCCCAATTATTATTAAGTGTTAGCATAATTGTAATTATAAGTAGAGTATTTCATTATAATACAGCTGTTGAGGCTTTAATGCATCCCTGTAATGTGCTTTATTAATAAGCTGTATAGAGCTGCTGACTTTACAATTTTCTGGATCACATTTATGATAACAAAAGAGGTTATGAAAATGAATTCACTATGTGAGTCCTACTGTGTTAGTTACTATGATCCACAAGTTTATTATCGAAATAAAGCAACATGAGACAATAATATTTGGAACTGAAATACACTAATGATGCTTCATATTGTTCCAAGAACACTATGCAGAAGTGGTAAAAAAGTGTTATGACTTGCAGATAGTCAAATGTAGCAGCTGTCACACTACTGAATAAAAGAAAGACAGACAATTCTATTAGCCTCTGCACCGTTTGCTGGCTTCGTCACAAGTCTTCCAAAATGAAGAGAATATTCAAGTTGGTTGGTTGTTTGCTCAGCAGAAAAAAATGTTTTTTATTCATTCTTAATAATTTCTAAAACAATATTTGAATGAGGAACTGTGTGATCTTCATTAGATGTTTTTTATGTAAATTTATTGACACTTGGTAAGCAGGTCTCTGGAGCAAGGGACTCGGTTCCACACGGACAGTGGTGTTGAGTGCACCCTCAGCAAGTTTGCTGATGACACCAAGCTGTGTGGTGTGGTTGACATGTTGGAGGCAAGAGATGTCATCCAGAGGGACTTTGACAGGCTTGAGAGGTGGGCCCATAACAACCTCATGAAGTTTGACAAGGCTAAGTGCAGAGTCCTGCATCTGGATTGGGGCAATCCCAAGAACAAATGCAGGTTGGGCAGAGAATGGATTGAGAACAGCCTTGAGGAGAAGGATCTGGGGGTCCTGGTCAAAGAAAAGCTCAACATGAGCCGGCAATGTGCACTTGCAGCCCAGAAAGCCAACTGGCTGCATCAAAAGAAGCATGGTGAGCAGGGCCAGGGAGGTCTAGAGGAACAGTAGTAGATTACTTTTGCAGCAGAGCTGTTCTATGACTGTCATAAAGTGTATAACAGTGAAGACTGGAGAGTATACATTATTCTGGCAAAGTTTAAAAATATTATTTATATCAGAACACAAGAACAGTAAAGACATTTAATGAAAGGTAGCTTAATAAAAAAATATAAAAATAAACTATATGGAACTAATTGCTATAGGAAATTTGCAAGCTCAATAAAAGAAAAGAAATTAAAATAGAGTAATTATGTACAGATAGTGGTAGACATAGAATCTGGTCTCCCTAAAAGCGACTTAAAATGCAAGGAGAAACCTAGTACACCTATCATTATTTTTTTTCCAACTGTAAAATTTAATGTCAAGCTACATGTGGCCCTTAAAAAAAAAGAAAAAGAAAAAAGTTCTTCTGAGACGCAATTTGAAACCATCAGTCTTTTTTGCACTCAACTGTATGTACTATTGATCAGGCTCTTTCCTCTCCTTGGTCTTACAGTGCTTGTGTACTGGGCTTCACAGTGGCCTGAAGTTCACTAGAGAGAAGAGCAATACTTCATGTGGTTGCTGTTGCAACACTTCATATTAAAAAAATTGCTGGAATTCTATCGTTCATCAGTAAGCTGAGAGTGGTACTGTACAGCACTGCTCAATAAAGCTGAGATACAAATTCAAGCAATCTAGGATTCATTCCTGAATTTCAAATCGTGTTGACAAATGTGTGGATTTCCACTCTAAATATACAGATAGTGTACATACTGGACTTCTAGATACTACATGTGTAGAAAGCTTAGCAAAGTCTCTGCAGGTCAGTGCATATAAAGCTGCATGAAAGTAAAAAGTTGTACACAGACTGTGAGTAATATGCTGTCTTCTCCTGACTGGCAAAAAAAGAAGTAATACTCAGACTTGACTGAGTTTTTCATTATAGCCAAAGGTGCAATGGTAAGCAAAAGTTCTATTACCTTGGAAAGTCCTGGATAAATTTGGTGCAGCCGAATTGCCTACAGAAATAAATTTTAAAAAACCTTCCGATTTCCTGTGTGTCCTTTAAAGAGCAATGTACTTCTCTGATTCCTGCTTTGCATATCAGACGTCTGACTTCTGAGTCGTGTGAGTGTTACCTGCAATACCCTACCATATGCTCAGCTTCTTATGTTGGAACTATAATAATATGAACAATCAACACCAGCACTCACTTGAGATAACTATTGAAAGCATCTTATAGTGGCAATATATATTAACTTTTCCTTTGCTACTGTCTGTAAAATAAAAATTTAAAAATAATTATTTAATAATTTGAAAGGATATATATTAAAATAGTGCTGATTTTTTATTTTTTTTTTGTTTAATTTTAAAAGGCAGTGGAAAATCAGTAGAAAGCAAAGGAAAGAATTCAAGTGTTTGGGTTTTTAAATGCCATGGCATGATTATTCTAGTTTCAGAAACTATCTATATATGTCAAATAACAGCCCTTACAGAAAACGTGTTTCTACTAGAAAGTAAAAATTATTACTTTCAATAGAGATGACTTTTATGTCTGAGTACAGCAGCACTGGAAGTGTGGTAAACCTCAGTGCAAGATACCATTTGAAGTCCTATGATTCTGCTCATTCTTTGTTGCTGCAAAAAATACAGTTTTGCTTAATTTGATCAACTATCTGAGCATCACAGTAATCTCTGAAAAAGGTTCTGCTTCTGCTATTTAATTTGTACCTTTTTATCTGCCTGAAAAAAAACACCAAATAAATAAAAAAACCACAAAACCAACCAAAACGAAAGAAAACACCAAACCCTCTTGCTTTTATACTGCTTTAACCTCTATATTTCAGTTGTAATGGCTTTGTTATTAGTACAAATATACTGCAGTTTTCTTTTTGGTCAAGGCCTTGCACTACATAAAAGGAAGGTTGAAAACATATTTTCTGTCTCTCTACCAATGCAATGAATAACCTGTGTGCCCTAAGTGGCACCTGGCTTGTTTGTTTTTTGGTGTTTTTGTTTGTTTGTTTGTTTGTTTTTTCTGTAAACTTGAACTATCACAGCTGCAGAAGCTATCCTTACCTGGGAAGAATACAAAATGAGAGCATTGTGAACTTGTGAGTGACTTCTCTACTTGCCCATAACATGTTCACTAACATTAACCAGGCCAAGTGTCATACCAAGAAGGCTTAAGCTTTTCTGACATCTACCTGCCTTTTTCACTCTTTAACCACCTCTGAGACTTAGAGCTTACTTTGGTGAAGAGTGCTTGACTGTCAGAAGTACCATCCTCATGAATCAGAGGCTATTCAAGACCTGGGTGTTGAATATGCTGAGATCATCTCAAGCTGCTTCAATTGGTCTCAAGAGGGCTGTTAGTGTTAAAGATATCAATGTCATAATGCCAGACCTGATGTAGGGAGGCAGAGTGAGGTCAGAACACCAGGGCAATGGCATTAGTCAGTAATGAAATTATGCCTACAAGACTGCTATGGTTTTAATGTCCCGTTATTTATTTATTTTTTTTTGCCAGTGTACAGTGATTATCAACAGTGCAAAATCCCACTTACACAAAAAAAATACTATTTAATACCCAGTGCAACTGCTAATTTTTAAATAAGTGATGTTTAGCAGCTCTAAGTTAGATTATGAAGATGTTCTTGCAACTCACTTGAGAACATAATAGGGATAAAACTATAAGGGTGGGAAATGAGGTTATGTAGACATTGTATTGAGGACTAGAAATGAGATATATGGTCTGAAGTTCCTCCATATGCTATGTAGGTTATTTTTTCATACATGTCTAGTGTCTGAATCTTTCAGTAATTTGTATTTTCTCTTTCACTTTGCAGTAGAAACATTGATTAATATTATGTTACATACACAAGTATATCCAGAAAAATGTTAACAGTTTTATATATTTCTGTTAAAGAAAATGAGAGATGTTATCTACATAATGTACTTCGAGGACACATATGATTGCCCTTCATTCTTTGGAGAGCTGACTCTTCAGCCTTTCAGCCTTCAGAAGCATTACTAATTTTTTCACTGATTAGCCAAGGAACTGAAGCTACTTAAGACCCACTATGTTTCTATTCTAATTCAGTCACTGACTTGGTATATCAATTATCTTGCAATTTTTAGCAGGTAGCTGAAATTATGTTTTAATTTCCAAGGTATTTGATATGGCATGAAGACAAAGGATTAAGAAATGAGTATGTCCATATGGTCGATTTCTCTCCCAGTTTTGATCCAGGACACTGGTACATTGACTATGCAAATTACACTCACTCTAGTTTACCCCTGGGCTTTTTCTGTTCTGAGTCAACTAGTTGTCTCTAATTTGGGTATGGCTTCAATTATAGCTTTCAGTAAAGACAGCTCTTCATAGACATCAGCTATGTCTAGATAGATACCAGATACACTGTGTATGTTCTGTGTTCTCCTCTTTGGCCTGTGCAGACCTCTAGAACTACTCCTGATTGCCACAAAACCTCTGTAGATACTTGCTCCAGCTCTTCAGTGTTCTTCTGGTAACTGAGATGAAAACAAGGTGCTTTAGACCATCTTTGTGCTTTCAGTTAAATTAAAAAGAGCACATTAAACATTATTAATTTTACATTTACAAGATGATACATAATGGGCTGGAAAGAATAGTGAAGTACATACAGTTGAAACAAAGAAGACAGCTGAACAAGTCTTTTGGCTGTGTCAGCAGCCGTTTAAATACAGTGTACTCTAGCAGGCATTTAAAATACTGCATTGAAAAATTTTATTATGGATTGACAACACTTGAAAGATTAAGCCTGTTCCATATAAAATAAAGAGAAGAATAGGTATGAATAACATTTTAGCAATTCAAGACAATTGGAAGATGACAAACATTATTTTCATTTGTGTTTGTTTTTTTTTGTTTTGTTTTTGCTTTTTTGGGGTTTGTTTGTTTTTGGTGTTTTTGTTGTTGTTTTTTTCCTGTTTCTACAACAGATATATTTGTAAAATAAAATAGCTGGAGATATAAATTTAATACTGAAGAATTTTTTCAAGACCATTTGATCTGTATTAATTTGACCCCATGCTGTTATCATGGCTAGTGAGACCTATGATGACATGCTGAGTAAATGTTATTTGTAAAACTTAGAGCTACCTGGGGACAGTATTAATTACAGCAAGTAGTTTAATTTCTGAAAACATAACAATCAACTGGTGAAGTTTGAATGAAAACCACATGGCTACTGTTGTCTTCATATTAGGAAAATATTAAATCCTGGAATTGGCTGCTAACTGTGCTTTTAAAATATGTGATTCTTTCTCTATTTCTAAAATACTAAACAATATCCTGAACCATTTATAAAGTGTTATGCATAGAAAGAATCTCTACCCTTGTAAACTCCAGCCTGAGGGATGAGATACAGCCTTTGTGAGGTATCTAACTACAGTTTAGATTCAACTGTACTGCAACTGTTATTATAGTTATATTTTAATAACACATTAATCAATTGTTTGACTGATCTAGGGTAAGCAAAGTGGTGGAAAGTAAGAGGAGAGATAAATCGTTTTGCATTTGAATGTTATCTGTTTGTACATGTTGAAAGACTCAGGCAGGACACATCACTTGAAAGGACCCAAAATAATTTAAGGGTGATGGCTACGAGGATGGTTGATGCTCCCTCTGAAGATGTACAGAGTTTTTACTAGGAGTAAAGGGTTTTCAGTTACCAGAGAGCTCAGTCAATATAGATAGTTATAACTACATAAAATAATTACTCATTAAAGGCAGTGTTTTGGACTGAGTGAATAGTAGTCAAATGAGGGGTCAAAGCATAGATATAATGTAAATGTAATTTTTAAGGTCAAATTAAGTATTTTATTTATTTATGGCTCAGCTATTTGCCTATATATGACTTCTAACATACCTTTTATGTTGCAGATCTCACCTAGACTTGAAATTATCATTCATATAATTTTGAGTCATGGCACGTCAAAATCTTTTCTGAAGAAGCAACCGAGCATATATTGTCTTCTAGCTGATTTAGAACTGGAGACCTTAAAACAAGAGTTTTATCTATAATATACCATGATTTAGCATTTAATATATTTTTATGAATATAGCTTTAGGATTTAGGGAACTAGTCCAGAAGAACAGAAAAAAAACTATGCAAGATACAGTATTACTAGATAGATTTTATTATTTTATTTTATTTTATTTTATTTTATTTTATTTTATTTTATTTTATTTTATTTTATTTTATTTTATTTTATTTTATTTATCTGGTCTAATTCTAACCTTACATTGGTTTTAAATTGCTCTAAATGTAATGACTTGGATGAAGTAATTTTTAATTTACATAAGTATAAATGAGATTTGAGTAAGACCCAGGTGTGCACCTAAGATTGCTGCTGCACTTGGCAGTCAGTTTTAATTATTTCTCAACCAATTTAAAGCAAAAAAGCCATCAGATTTTTGAGAGTGTGAAACATCTTCTGTGTTAACACTTCTTCCAGCAGCTGCAGCAGTGCAGTATGACCTGCCCTAATTGAGCAGATAATTTATTTTTTTTTTCTAAATGCTTGCACTTTCTTTATGTTATAATTGTTATTTCTGGAAGAAACTCTTTCTTCAGTTCTTGGACTCTGTTTCAGTCAGGATCAGGGAGTAGAGTTTAATTATCTTCTAGTATCTTGTATAAAGATCACGAAATATGAAGAATGGATACAAGTAATACATTGGTATTATTTTGTGCTACTCTGTGTATTTGTTTAGTGCTAGGAAACACCAGTTTCAAGCAAAGACATACTCCTTTGAAAATGCCTTTCTATTAGCTTGGTAAGAATTTCAGAAGTTTTGAAGTAGATCTGCATATAGCATACAATATTGCCCAACTTTCTGTCTCAATACCTGTAAATATCCTCATCTAACTCCATGGAGAGTGAAAGTATCTGGAAGCTATCAGCTGATAATTAAAATATATTAAACATAAAGTCTGGTTTATATGGTTATTATAAATATTATTCAAACTGCTGGCTCTTGATGGGTTGAAGTTCAATCCTTGTGTGAAGGTAGGCATTGGCATTTCTAAACAAAGGTTTTGATAAATGTGTAAAGAAAGTTCTTCAAACACTTCAAAATAGCTCTAAGTGTGAAAAGCCTCATATAATTTTGGTTTAGAAATAGATATCTAGGATGTGCAGTCTTCCTTTATTCCAATAGATGTTGAATTCAAACTTCTCTTCCATCTGTAATTTCCTCAAAAATATCCTGCTGTCAGATTGTTTATGCCCTTCCTGGTGTTAACTGATTACAGGTATGTGTGGACTCTATGTTCTAAGCTTTTATAATAATATAATAATGATTATTGTTTATTGATGTAAAACGAAACTAGAGATCTGTAGAACTGTTTCCCACTCCAAAGAAGGTAAAAATATCTGATTTGACTGTGAGCCATTACTTTATTTCGATGTCCTTCTTTTGCTTATCAGTCCTGCCATTGCACAGCTATAGCTAAGGAATGATGTCACAGTTCTCAAATCTCTCATATAGTTCCTGTTGTGTGAAAACTTTAAGCCTCATAGTGGTAACTTATCCCATATGACACTTAACTGAATATTTTAATGTATTACCTTCTTTCTGTAGAGGTGTTTTTATGAGTATTTCAAATATAAGACAAAGAATAATTTGTCTTCCTGGTTAAAATAAAACATTGATTCAAGGTTACCTGTTTCTAACAACACAGAACTTTTCTTCCATTAGTCCAGCTTGGATCATCTCTGATTAAGCTACTGTGAAATTACAGAGAGACAGAAAGAGCAGGCAGATACTCAGCTTGATTTTGAATCTTGTCCTTTCTAGTCGTAAAGAAATCCAAACAGCATGCCATTTATCATATCCTAATTTAAACAGCTGGAGAGCTGCTATAATTTTTCAGTGGACTGTGTGTTGTCATTTACAAGGTTATTCAGAAATCCTTTGGTAAATGAACCACATGTGTAAATACTGTAACTCTGTACCCCTACAAAAGCACACGTCTAAATGCTTCTACCTAATTGATCTACCGTTTATATATGTTACAAGTGATGCAAAACTGTTACTCCTTGAAATAACTGGTCACTATTACTACTGCTTTCCTGCTGTGCAATGTTTTGTGTCACATCCATCACAGTTTCTTCTTAATTTTCAATAGTTTTCTGGAAGACATCATGGCCATCTTAAAATTTAAACTCAGTCTGAGACTGTATTTCTCTGTTAATTTTGTAAATTCAGCAATGTGTTGAGAAATTATTTTATTTTCCTTCTACCTTTGTTTACAAAACCCAAAACTTCACATACCAGTGGCTTTAAAGATGGAAAATTATTCAGGATTTTGGATAAAATTCGAAGTTTACTTGAGAATTCATTGGAATGCAAAGTCTCTATGCAACAAGTAATAAATTAGTATAACAGGAAAATTACAATTTTTTTTTACTTCCCCTCCCCTCTCTTATAATTTCCCTATATTGGAATGAGTTATTAAATGAATTATTTATCAGATATTTAGAAATATCTAATAAATTATCACCAAGGAGGTAAGAGCTTTGGGTTTGTTGGGGTTTTTAATTTTTATGAGTCCCAGTAAGAATATTTTCACCCCAGGCTTCTTATCTTTGCCTCTCTGTTCTGCATTGAGTTCTATTATTGAATTAGAATTCCAGCCATATCGTTATATTTGAGAGTTTTCTTCTTTATGTAATGACACATGTATGAAAGATACACAAGGGAGTAGCTGGGGCCTGAACAGCTATGTACATGCATGTGAAGATTATTAGTTTTTATAACTAATTTTTAACATTTTAAAAATCACAGACATGATAGAAATACTGGATTTAATTAATCCTTGTTCTTATATATCACTGTCAGAATTCTTACTTTTCCAGTATTAATGTCTCCCTGCATTTATCTAGGGATCTGTCAGTAGCACAAGGGAAAACCTATACAGTAATTGAAAATAGTTTTTGACACCACACTCCTATGTAGTCCTCTTTTACTTATTGAAGACCTTTACAAGTAAGATTAAAATCAGTAAGTATTTTTAAACACTATGCTATGAAGAATAGTCCACATGGACATAATACAAACAAGGTGTCTTGATTTGGTCTCATTTCCTTCAACAGGTTGATATTCCTTGCAGAGAGGAAACTCAGAACCTTCAGCAGATATTATGTCACTCTTTTTTCTTCCAGTATTTTCAGAAGCAAAGGAGGAAAGCAATGTCTCCTAAGTCATGTCTTCTGTCTGAAGTCTAAATGAAATCTTTTACGTGTATGAAGGTTATTAGTCAAATGCTATCAGGGAATAAATTGCAAAGGTTCATTATAAAAATCTGGGAATTTACTAGGAGGTCTGTGTTTATTATACAGGTTCAAAAAGTGAAAGAAAAATCCATGGCAGAAAAGTCTATTGTGTGATATTCAATAGCAAGGCATCCTCTCACAGTCAGGAAGATCCTGAGCTACCAGTTCTTTGAATCTGGCAGAGTATTCTGTGGAAGAAAAATTATGTACTCACCCTTTATTTTGTTCTTTTTTCAGGAAACTGTTATTGATATTCCAGGAAACCACAGGCTGGGTAGCTTCAGCTCAATGCCTGGGAAGGTATGATGAGGCTAATTCTGAAACAAGCCCATCAACCCATTCCAGGAGAGGTGCTCTTCTCACACTGAACAAAGGATTCAAGGGCTAATTTAACACCTATTGACAAGGTGGGACTTAGGTCATAACTAGTGTATTGATCGGTTCTTAGGAGATTAATTATGTTTATTAATTAGGAGAAAGGTAGGGGAGATGCCCAGTGTCCACTTTGCATGTAAATTCAAGATTTGTTAATACCCAGGGTTCTCTCTGCATGTAAATCGCCAGATGAATTAATATAGCATTCAATCCTGGCATTTATGATCTGACCATGGAGGCCTCACTTCACAAGTCATGCGCAGTCTGGCCATGTAGCCACCCACCTGGGTTTGATGATAAGCAGGAAAGAACAGTGATGTATTCCTTCCAGCCAGCAAGTCTGGCCTGTCCTCCCTCACGGACATAAATTAACATACTTGTCATATCCAAGGGCAAATGTCCAATCAAGCACTGCTCATCTCTCACTCCTGTGCACAGTTGTCCCAAGAAGGTCAAAACAATGCACAGTATAAATTCTGTTTTCCCACAGGCTGGACTACCAGACAGTGAGGTGGATTGAAATCTACCTGAACAGCCTGGCCCAGAGGGTGATGATCAGTGGAACAAGGTCTAGTTGGAGGCCAGTACTAGTGGTGTACCCCAGGCATCAATTCTAGGTCTAGTCTTGCTTAACATTTTCAGTAATGATCTGGATGACAAAGCAGAGTGTACACTTACCAGGTTTGATCATTACATCAAACCAAGATGAGTGGCTGTTAACTCTAGAGAGTCATGCTGTCATCCAGAGGGTACCTTTACAGGCTGGAGAAGTGGGCTGATGGAAATCTCATTAAGTTCAACAAGAAGAAACATAAAGTCCTACATATGAAGAGGAACAATCCTATGCACCAATATATGCTCCATGCCACCCAGCTAAAAAGCAGTTCATCGGAAAAAGACTTAGAGGTCCTGGTGGACACCAAACTGAACATGAGCCAGCAATGTGCTTCTGCGGCAAAGAAGGCCATTTGTGTCCTGAGCTGCATTAGGCAAAGTATTTCCAGCAGGCTGAAGAGGTGATCCTTCCACTCTACTAAGCGCTGGTGAGGACACACCTGGAGTACTGTGTCCAGTTCTGGGCTCTTTGGTACAAAAGCGACATGGACATTCTAGAGAGAATCTAATAAAGGCCACAAAAATTATTAAGGCAATAGATCATCTCTCATGTGAGGAATGTCAGAAACAGCTGTAACTGTTTAGCTGAGAGAAGAGAATCACAGAATCACAGAATCACAAAATTATTGAGGCTGGAAAATACCTCAGATAATCAAGTCCAGCCTATGACCTAACAACATCACATCAGCTAGCCCATGGCACTAAGTGCTGCATCCAGTCTTACCTTAAACACCTTCAGGGATGGTAACTCCACCCCTTCCCTGGGTAGTCCATTCCAATGTCTACTCACCGTTTCCATGAGGAATTGCTTCCAAATATCCAACCTAAACCTCCCCTGGCCTATCTTCAGGCCATTCCTTCTTGTCCTCTCTCTAGTTGCCTGGGAGAACAGCCTGACCTCCACCTGACTACAACCTCACTTCAGGTAGTTGCCGAGAGTGATAACATCCTGCCTGAGTCTCCTCCTGGCTAAACAATCCCAGCTCCCTTAGCCTCTTCTCATAAGACTTTCTCTCTAGTCCCTTCACCAGCCTCATTTCTCTCCTTTGGACCTGCTCCACCACCTCAATATATTTCTTTAAGTGAGGGGCCCAGAACTGCACACAGTACTCAAGGTGAGGCCTCACAAGTGCTGAGTAAAGACGGAGAATCACATCTCTAGGCCTGCTGGCCACACTATTCCTGATACAAGCCACTGACCATTGGACTTCTGGGCCACCTGGGCACACTGCTGGCTGTTCAACCAGTTGTCAACCAGTACTCCCAGGCTGGGGCAGCCAGCTTCTAAGTGTTACTGCTTGAGCAGGGGCCTGGATCAGAGCTCATCCAACCCAAACAATCTGTGAATTAGCTGAAGGCTGATGTAGCTGTTCTTATGATGAATTCTGTATGGTATCTCCGGGGTCAGATACAACTTAATAATGTCATTAGTTACTTCAGTGATAGAATAGATCATATGTGTATATATAGATGTCTGTGTGTCATAAATCTGCAGATCTCTTTTTGGGAAAACCTTGGTGGCTTAGTCTAAAGAACATAGAATGATAATAGATAGAAAGAAAGGCAATGTATTGCAACAAAATATAATGGGGAGATTGTGGATCATAAGCTGAACACACATGGAAAAAATAATACCGTTGCAAAAAACTCCTCCTTATATCATATTGTGTTCTATGAATAGCTTTATCTGTAAGATATATGAAATATATGACAAACATGTCTGGGACTGGCATGTTTTTAACTTGATACTTTGTCTCATTTTAGTTACCGTATGTCTAGAAAGTTACACACCAGTTAGAGACAATCTAGAAAAGAGCAGAAGTCAAGAAAACTGCCAAACAATTAATTATGCTGACTAAAAATCAGCAGAAAAATAATTATGGACTTCCTACAAACCTTGAAAGATAAAAAACCAAATGTTTCAGAAGTTTATTAAATTAAAACAAAAAATATTTGTGTTACGTGAGATAGCAATATATTGCAGCACTTTCAGTAATGTAATTAAATTCATTAAAAAATTACTTTGATTAAATTATATATCTAATTTTACTTTTATAAATACACAAAGACTTAGCAATGAGTTTTAATTACTGGAAAGAAGTCCAATAAGAAGACAGGGATCATCTATGATCATGGAGATGTTTATCGGGCACCAGGTATGCTAGCAAACAATGGCAGAGCTATTAACAAGGGGGGAAAGGAGTCTCGGCAAGGAGTTGAGAGAGCTTTAAACTAGACTTGAAGGGGGTAGGGGACAAAATTCCTGGATGGTTTGATTTCCAGGACACTGGGCCTGTTGGCATTGGATGGGAAGACCCTGTCCCGCAGGGGACAAAGGGCCCTAAGGCAGGAGTTAGCAGGACTCATTCACAGAGCTTTAAACTGGATTCAAAGTGGGAGGGGGTTGTAGCTGGATTTGAACTAGTGAGGCATTGTTCTAGTATTCATGAAGACCAGAAGGTCTCCCACCTCCCAGAGGTGCCACCAGGGAGCTCAGCTCGCTCACTGAAATGCCTGTACACCAATGCACACATAAACAGGAAGAGTTAGAAGTCTGTGTGTGCTCTAAGGATCTGGTGGCAATTACAGAGACATAGTGGAACAGCTCACATGACTGGAATGTGGTCATGGATGGCTATGTCCTTCTTAGGAAGGACAGATAAGCAAAGCGAGGTGGTGGAGTTGCTCTTTATGTGAGAGAGCAACTAGATTGTATTGAGTTCTGTCCAGGGGCCAGTGAGGAGCAAGTGGAAAGTCTGTGGGTACGAATTAAGGGGCAGGCTGGCATGGGTGATACAGTTGTGGGGGTCTATCACAGACCTCCTGATCAGGACGAGGGAGTTGATGAGGCTTTCTACAGGCAGCTGAAAGAAGCCTTGCAACTACAGTCCTTAGTCCTCGTGGGGGATTTTAAATACCCAGATATTTGGTGGAAGGCCTACACAGCCAGCCTTTCACAGTCTAGGAGGTTCCTCCAATGCATTGATGATAACTTCTTGATACAAATGGTAGACAAACCAACTAGGAGAGGAGCACTGGTGGATCTTGTACTCACTAACAAGGAGGGTCTGGTTGAAGCGGTGACAGTCAATGGCAGCCTTGGCTGCAGAGAGCACGAGATGGTGGAGTGCAGGATCCTGTGTGGGAGGAACAGAATACCCAGCAGGACCAGAACCCTGAACTTCCTCAGGGCCAGCTTTGGCCTCTTCAATCAGTTATTAAGAGAAGTCCCATGGGACAGGGTACTAGATGGTAAAGGGACTCAAGTTAGTTGGTCAACATTCAAGGACCACTTCTTGCAAGCTCAGGATCAGAGCATCCCAATGGGTAGGAAATCAAATCAAGGGAGCCAGGAGACCCCCATGGTTAAACAGGGAACTGGTGGGCAAACTCAAGTGGAAAAAGGAGAATCTATGGTTTGTGGAAGGAGGGGCTGGCCACTTGGGAGGAATATAGGACTGTTGTCAGAGGATGTAGGGAAGCGATAAGGAAAGCTAAGGTCTCCTTGGAACTAAACCTCATAAATGAGGTCAAAGACAATAGAAAGGGCTTCTTCAAATACACTGCAGATAGAACTAACACTAGAGGCAATATAGGCCCACTACTGAATGAGGTGGGTGCCCTGGTGACAGAGGATATGAAGAAGGCAGAGGTACTGAATGCTTTCTTTGTCTCTGTCTTTACTGCTGCAGATTCTCCACAGGAGCCCCAGATCCCTATAGCCCCAGAAGAAGTCAGGATGAAGGAGGAGTTTGGTTTGGTAGATGAGGATTGGGTTAGGAATCAGTTAAGCAATCTGGACATCCATAAATCGATGGGTCCAGATAGAATGCACCTGTGGGTGCTGAGGCAACTGATGGAGGTCACTGCTAGGCCACTGTCCATCATCTTTGGTAAGTTGTGGGCAACAAGAGAGGTCCCTAAGGACTGGAGGATAACAAATGTCACTCCAGTCTACAAGAAGGGCAAGAAGAATGAGTCAGGTAACTATAGACCAATCAGCCTCACCTCCATCCCTGGAAAGGTAATGGAACAACTTGTTCTTGGCACTATGTTCAGGCATATCAAGGTTGAAGGGGTCATTAAAAGCAGTCAACATGGTTTTCCCAAGGGAAAGTCATGTTTGACCAACCTTATAGCCTTCTATGAGGAAGTAACTAGGTGGGTAGATGGTGGTAAGGTGGTAGATATGGTTTATCTTCATTTCAGCAAGGCATTTGTCATGGTCTCCCACAGCATCCATGTAGATAAACTGAGGAAGTGAGCTCTTGATGGTCAGGCAGTGAGGTGGATCATGAACTGGTTGAAAGGAAGAAGTCAGAGAGTTGTGGTCAATGAGACAGAATCTGGTTGGAGGTCTGTGACTAGTGGAGTTCCTCAGGGGTCAGTACTGGGACCAGTACTATTCAATGTTTTCAACAATGATCTAGATGAGGGAACAGTGTGCCCTCAGCGAGTTTGCTTATGACACAAAACTGGGAGGAGTGGCTGACACACCAGAAGGCTGTGCTGCCATTCAGCAAGACCTAGACAAGCTGGAGAGCTGCGCAGAGAGAAACTTGATGAAATTCAGCAAGGGCAAGTGTAGAATCTTGCGTCTGGGGAGGAACAACCCCAGGTACCAGTAGAGGCTGCAGGCTGACCTGCTGGAGAGCAGTGTAGGAGAAAGGTACCTGGGGGTCCTGGTGGACAGGAGGATGACCATGAGCCAGCAGTGTGTCCTTGTAGACAAGAAGGGCAGTGGCATCCTGGGGTGTATTAGAAAGGGTGTGGTTAGTAGGTCAAGGGAGGTTCTCCTCCCCCTCTATTCTGCCTTGGTGAGGCCGCATCTGGAATATTGTGTCCAGTTCTGGGCCCCTCAGTTCAAGAAGGACAGGGAACCACTTGAAAGAGTCCAGCGCAGAGCCACAAAGATGATGAAGGGAGTGGAACATCTCTCATATGAGGAAAAGCTGAGGGAGCTGGGCCTCTTTAGCTTGGAGGAGACTGAGGGGCAACTTCATCAATGTTTACAAATATGTAAAGGGCGCGTGTCTGGAGGATGGAGCCAGTGATGTCTAGTGATAAGATAAGGGGCAACGGGTGCAAACTGGAACATAGGAGGTTCCACGTAAACAGCAGAAAAAACTTCTTTCCTGTGAGAGTGACAGAGCACTGGAACAGGCTGCCCAGAGAGGTTGTGGAGTCTCCTTCACTGGAGACATTCAAAACCCGGCTGGACGCATTCCTGTGTGATGTGCTCTAGGTGATCCTGCTCTGTTAGGGGGCTTGGACTAGATGACCTTTCAATGATCTTTCCAACTCCTAAGATTCTGTGATCTGAAATGTGAAAACACTGAGTCATTGAGTCATAGAATCATAGAATGGTTAAGGTTAGAAGGGACCACAAAGATCATCAAGTTCCAATCTCCTTGCCATGAGTAGGGACACCTCACACTAGACCAGGCTGCACAAAGTCTCATCCAACCTGGCCTTAAAAACTTCCAGGGAGAGGGTTTCCACAACCTTCATAGGCAACCTGTTCTAGCACCTTACCAACCTCATGGGTTATAGCATGTATTTTCATTGCAGTTTGGACACAGACAAAAACTTCTGTTTTGCCAGTCATGTGTGTCAGCTGTATATTTCTCCTTGGAAAGTGATATTTTTATGTCAATGTAAGCTAGTGTCAGTATTTAGTGTGCTGATGAGAAGTATATCAATGTATGAAATCCAGATTCCATTAAAGTAATACAAATCTGTGCTCCCCTGAAACATGTTTAACTTGAATAGAGTCACACTGAATCCCAGGCATTTAATGAGAACCTAGCTAAAATTAAATGTAGCTTTTTTAATCTTTGGTAGTTGAAGCCTGGGAAGAATATGAATATTTGAGATTTGAAGAACAGTTTGCAACAGGCAGGAGCAAGATTTTTCTATATATTAGTCCATATTTTATGTAAAAGATCCACACATTCAAACACGTAAGGTGTAAAATAATACAATAACTACAATAACTATGAAAATGTAACTGATACAATACAATATACCTTGTTTGCAGAACTCAAATATTTGTCTTTTTTCAATAATCCTAATACATTTATGAAAAGATAAAATAAAAATATATGAAAATATGACCACTTGAACCATCAGCGTTAAAGTGTTCCCAGAATACTTTTTTTACACATATAATGGAGTCTTTATGAGGTTTTGGAATAATTCAATCTGGAAAGCATTACTTTATATTTGGGTTTGGTTTTTTTTCAGTAAACTCCTTGAGGAAATACTCTAGATTTGCTTATGCTTTCTTCAGTTTTACCATCAATAACTTTGGTTTATGTGCCCCCTTTGATCACAGATTCAGGTCCTGTCAGGGCTGACTCATATCATAGACAAACTGAAGATAAACATCTTGCTATTCCATTTTCTTAGGAGGTATTGGAAGTCCTGTTCACCTTGCCTTGACAATCAAGATTCTGCGTGACTCAGTGTAAAAGCTGCATTTCTGCGTAGCTGTATTTCTGAACCCTAGAAAATGGTAGACTTAACTTTCTGTGACAGTGACATTAATGCACTTTTTTGGTTTGTTTTTTATTTGTTCCTCTCTATTGCTCAGTCTTTTTCAGAAGTTTGCTTCCAACTCATCTCTATTGTATTTCTTTTAGGACAAACTCAAAAGACCCCACAAATTTATTAATTTCATTTCATGCTGATCTAGTTGCTAGAGGATCACTGTAAGTACAGAGATAGCTGTTTATCCTGGGAGTGTCTGTAAGCTACCAGTACATTTTTCAGGACATCCTCTCCTCTGGATGCTGTGCAAAGTACTGTTCTTTAAGGTGGAGACTTTCAACTTCAACTTCATAACTTTGAGTTATGAAGCCTATATATTCTGCAAATGTCTTATTGTTCGAGAATTAAGTCTCATTCTTACAATTTTCTGTATTTTATGCAATAACACTGAACATGAAAAATCTTGTAATTATAGGTGTAAAATAGGAGAGACATGTCATGGCTGCTATAGCAGAAAAAGTTGGAAAGATAAAAAACATGTTTCAGAGGCTTGATTTAATTAGAAAAAAAATGGAAATGAATTCTTGCATAGATGCCTTAGACACAAGTTCTTTTCCTGTCCTATTAAACAAACTTCTCAGAAGTCTTTCAGAGTTTCTTTCTCATTTGTATTCTGTTGCACCCATGTATTTACAGTTCCATTATTTTAGTTCACCTTTCAAGCAGAAGTTCAATTGCAAATATATATTCCAGATGCATCTTGTTGACCTTTTCAAGACTCATGAATAGTTGGTGCTGTCAGTCAGTTATACTTTGATGCTAATGCCGGCCAATCAGTCCTAGAAAATGATACCAGGACAGAGGATCTCAAACATCATGGGTCAGGATCATGAAAAATCTTCCTAGAGAGTTTTTGAGTTTCCCTGTTAGAAGTTGGAATTTTAGTAAAGAAATCATGCTTCAGTAAATGTACAATATGAAAGTCCAATTTGTGTTCTTTTCTTTTTAGATAAGTGGTTTGTAGAGGCCACTTACCTCAGAACCAGATGCATATTGACCCTCTATCACTCATATACTTGGAAAGAGTGAACTAAAGAACATATTAGATGAGGGTTGTTTGTTTTTTTGTTTGTTTGGTATTTTTTTTCCATAGCATGATAATTTCTGTTTGAACAAGTATTTGATACAAAGAGTTCTCTTGTGATGTCTAAACCTATCAAAATAAATTAATGAAGAGGTTTCTGAGCTTTCAAAGACTATTCTTCAAGGAACTGCACAGGATTTGGGCAAGATTTATTGAAACTTTGATTGGAATGACAGCTCAACATCCACTTCGAAGTAAGTTCGATTAAATTAGCATTCCATCACAGGATGTTGGTTTCATGGTTCACAGAGAAATTAAGGGCTGTTTTTTGCATGTATTGAAATCCACAAAGGGAATGAAGCATACAGAAAGAGGACTAAGCAGCAATAATAATCAAATTGATTTGTTGTTATGACTATCTAGCAAATATAAAGCAAACTAAAGTAATTTTTATAAGTGATTCCAGTGAAAAACGTATCAGCTCATTAGTGAAAGATCAAAAATTACCTTGCTGTACTATCCTATGTCACTTGCTTTAGGTTATTTTTAGTCTATTAATTCCTGGTAAAAATGAAAAAAATACCCAACCAAAAATCCAACTAAAAAGACCCAGGAGACACAGCAATATAAAGCTTTGAAGAAAACAAGACACTTGTTACAATAACTCCTTTAATTTTTTAGTGAAGATGAATGAAGCTAAAACGTATTAAATGTATTGCATAATGATTTCAAAGTCTTAAGGTGGGATTTGTCTCACAAAGTATAGAGTTTAGATGTGTCTATCCAAGCTTTTCATGCAGGTCTTATTTCGTAGTCAATAAAATTTGGTTGATATAGTCAGTGGAGTCTAAGGCACGATTCATCTCATTGTAAGATAGGCACTAAAATTGTTCTGAATAGCTGCTTCAGAGAAAGTGTTCCTTTATTTTTATTCACTGTTAAGAGACGTTCTATGGCATTATGTGGCTAAACTAGTTTGCTGACATCTATAAGATTTGTTTTCTAGGATGGAACTAGGACACCTGGGTTTATCCCAGCAGGAAACTATTGCTAGTTTCCATTTTTTTGTGCCTCTATGTTCTTCTTTGTGACATCTATTAAACTCCAGGTTAGATGGATGCAAAATGCTACAGAAAATTTCTTTCATGGATTTCTGATTTTTTACTAATGAAAGTTACATTTGGTTTTAAAAGAAAACATTAGATCTAAGATTGTAAGAATTAGTATCAGAAGGTTACAGAAAACTGAAATAATCAACAGACTTACTTTCCCATATAGAAGAAACAGAAATGTTAATTCCAGCTCTTTAGTTTACTCCTCAAAACCTGATAATCACTCCCCTACTACTTTCTCCCCCCGCTTTTGCCTGTGTCCTTATACGTCATGATCGTGTCAAAATATAGAATTTTAATGGCCTAAGCAAAAGCAATTTTGTCTCATTGTGAAGAGCATAATTAAACACAAGATTGCCATAAAGTGGTACCTGTTGTCTGTGGCAAGATTTTTTTAGCCAGGGTGTCTGCAGGGTGGCTTCTGAGAGGAGAGGCCATATGCTGCCCTGTGCTGGACACAGCTGTTTCCCTGGGTCCACAACAGACCCACTGCAGGATATATCTGAGCCCATCAGCCAAGTTGGAGGCATCTCTGAACTAATCGGAGGAGCACTCCTGTGAAAATATGTTTAAGAGAGCAGAAAATGCCAAGAGAGAGGAATGAGAGGCCAGAGTAGTAGATTGTGCTCTGTGGCAGGGCAGCTTCACCCCCAAAGTGACTGTAGCACTTGGGTAACTCATGCTGGCAAAGAGAAAATAAGCATGAAGGAAGGAGCAAGGATAGAAAAGAGTAAGGGGAAAAGGAGCAGCAAAAGGAAGCTTCTGTGCCCTGACCCCAACCTCTGGCACTGCCTACTGCCTCACCTAAGGGATGGAGTGTAAACTGCAGTGATAACTAGGAGAATAGAGGCTTGGCAGGGAAGATGAATGTGTGTAGAGTGAAGTTAAGTCTAGGAAAGGGAGGAAAGGTGTTTTTCCTAAGTGTTTAAATTCTTGTCTTTGTATCACAATATCTGAATAAGTAATTAAATAATATAACTGAAGTTAAATTCTACAAGTCAAATCCATTTTTGTCGATGAATGCAGAATGGATTCTTTGTCCTTACTTTGTCCTAGAGTTCTCTTGCTCTTGCCCTTCGTATTTTCTCCACTGTATTTTTTGGCAAGATGGGAGGCGAGAGAGAGAGAGTCTCTGTGTGGGTGCTTTACTGCTAGCCACTGCATCTACTGCAAGAGCACAATTAAAATAATTAAGACATGAGAATCATTCACGTCTTTCAGAAATACAGGTGTCAGAGATAGCAAGCTTTGCAACGCAAGAATAGCTGGGCTGAAATAGAGTCATAGATATTCTTATAGTCAAGAAATGACCTAATGAGATTGAAAACTAATTACAAATGAGAATAAAATGTCAAGAGAGAGAATATAAAGTATAAAGGGGTTTTTGTTGTTTTATTTTCCAGAATAGGCCCTGAAACTTGCATTTTAGATAGCAGATCAACTGCTTGGTCAATCATACACAACAAATAGATAATTTATGTGTATTTTAACGAGTTGACTACTATCAAAATGTTTTCATTAGTATTTAAAAATAAATTTTCACCTCTGTAAATACAGAGATTTATTTTACACTGACCTAGGTGTAGTAGCTTATGGTCTTTGTTTCTTGCTCTCTCTATTACTACAAGAACATACCAGTTTTTGAATAAAATCAGTTCATTTTTCACATTAAAGCTATTGGCATTTAGATGAGCAGTCTCCTTTATGTATGCACGTTCTATAAGAAAAAAGAAAACTGAACATCCTAAACTGTAGCAACAGATATTATTTGTGCCTGTGCTAAATAATTATTAAGGGGGAAAGAAATTACGCCACCCGTATTAAACAATTCAATATTACAGTAGAATTTTTTAGTTTATAGAACTTGTCGGATGATAAAGGTAAAAGTTGGTCTGAGTTTGGGAGAATGAAAAATTATATGTAGGTTTTGATCTGGTCTGTGATATTAGGACCGGATTCTTCATTCCCACAGTAGCTTCACAGTGTCTTAGAATCATAAAATTGTTTGAGTTAGAAGGGACCTTTAAAGATCATCTAGTCTAACCCCTCTGCAGTGAATAGGGACATACTCAATTAAATCAGGTTGCTCAGAGCTCCATCCAGCTTGGTCTTGAATGTTTCCAGAGATGGGGAACGCACCACCTTTCTGGGAAACCTGTCCCAGTGTTCCACCACCCTCATAATCGAAAAAGTCTTCCTTCTATCTAGTCTAAATCTATGCTCCTTTAGTTAAACACTGTTAGCCCTCATCCTATCACTACAGATTCTACTAAAAAGTTTGCCCCCATCGTTCTTACAGGCCCCCTTAAGCACTGAAAGGCTGAAATAATGTCTCCCTGGAGCCTTCTCTCCTCCCACCTAAAATGCCCAACTCTCTGAGCCTTTCTTTGTAACAGAGGTGTTCCATTCCTCTGATCTTTTTTGTGGTCCTCCTCAGGACCGGCTCCAACAAGTCCATGTCTTTCTTGTGCTGAGGATTCCACTGCTAGCCACAGTACAGTTGGTGGGGTCTCATGAGAGTGGACTAGAGAAGGAGAATCATGTAGAATCTAGTAAGGATCATACAGAATATCCTATGGCATCATGTCTACACCACTTTCTATTTAAAAAATGTTTGGAAATGGAATGGTTTATACCACAAGCTGATTAAATGTATTATTTTTACATAAAAGTGAAACAGCTGCTGATGCTTACATTTTGGGAATGTGTAAGATGACAGGACAACCTAATAAATTCTGAGTATTCTTAGAATACTTCAAATTTACTCAATAGATTTGTAATGGTTTGAAAGTGTTCGGTTTCTCATTTCTACTTCTTTACAATTATTGAAAATCTTGGGTGATATTTTCTCAACCTGGGAAAAAAAAAATCTATTTATGTGTTGAAATTGAAGTGAGCAATAATATAGACCTTATTGCTTTCTTTTACATTGCTTGCATTGCACTTAACATAAAGATGAGGAAACTGAAGGAAGAAATAGGATCTAAGATATTAAAAACATGGAAACATTCAAGGTCATGCTGGATGGGACTTTGAGCAACCTGATTTAGTTGATCGCCTTGATTATTGCAGGGGATGTTGGACTAGATGCCCTTCAAAGGTCCTTTTCAGTATAAACCATTCTATGATTCTGTTTCTATGAAAAAATAATAAAAATCTAGCATAAATTGATTATAAGGTCACAAAACAGCTCAATGAATTAAGGCTAAGAATATGACACAGAGATATGACAAGGAGTTAAACATAAAAGTAGGGAGTAAGAGTACATCCCAGATTGTATTAAGAGAAAGAGTGATCCATTTGTACATTTTTAAAAGCATGACTTAAGTTCCTGAGCTCCTGAAGGAATTTTAAATTTTAAATCTCTGAGAGGAATAAAACCCCCATCTTTTAGTAAACTGTGAAAGTTGATGTCAGAGGGGTCTGACAAACCCTTTCTTGGGCACTTACCATTTTACTAGGGATCTATCATGTTACCTAGGGGGCTGCTGTGAATTGCAGTCTCATCCTATATAAATGGAAAGGAAGTACATTATTCTATGTTGGATATTTCATTGTCCATCAGGCATGCAACTTTTTAGGCTTTATATTTCTGAGTAGCTTAGTGTTTCCATAGGTTTTTACATGGGGGTCCAATGTCTTTGCAACAGTCTGGGAGCTCACTCAAGGCTTTCGGTGACAACATGTTATATTATGCAGTGAAAAATAAGGGCATTTTTTTGACCATTTAGAAACATGGAAGAAAAGTATTCTGCGCTCAAGTAATATGGTATATTGGGTTTGTATGGCAAGGTTTTGGTAGTGGAGGGGGGTAGAGCCAATCAGTGATGGTGGTAGTTCCTATGTGATAACATATTTAAGAACAGGAAAAAAACCAACCAAACAAACCCTATGCAATTGCAGCTGGAGTAGTGATAATGTGTGAGAGAAACAACTCTGCAGGCAACAAGGTTGATGAACAATGAGGGGAAGGAATTTTGTCAGGTTCTGGAACAGAGATTCCCCTGCAGCCCATGCTGAAGACCATGGTGGGGCAGGCCATGGACGTTCATGGTAGAACAGGTATCCACCTGCAGCCTGTGGAGGACTCCATACTGGATCAGGTGGATGCCCAAAGGAAGCTGTGACCTGGAGCAGGCTTCTGGTAGGACCAGTGGACCTATGGAAAGGAGACTGTGCTGGAGCAGGTTTGCTGGCAGGACTTGTGACCCTGTGGGGGACTGAAAGTGGAACAGTCTTCTCCTAGAGGACAGTATCCCATGGAAGGAATCCATGCTTGAGCAGTTTGTGAAAAACTGTAGCCCATGGGATGGATCAACATAGGAGAAGGTCGTGGAAGCTGTCCAGCTGAGGAGTTGAGTGATAGAGTGGCTTTGGAGGGCACCTGACATCTAGCCAGGGTCAACCCACCACATGTGGCTTAGGCACTGCAGCCTAACTTTAAATTTAAGATTGGGTTCACAAAACTGACTATGTGGTTTCTCTTAAAATGTTTCAATTGCCCTAGATAATTACATTAGTAGTATTACTAAATAAAATATTTTCAGAATGAACTGTCTTGGTGAACCAGAAAGTGATAGCAGCAATTAAAATATAATTTAAAATAATCATAGATAGCCAACATGCTTTGGCACTGATGAAGAAAGCCGTCTTACTGGAGATCTTTGTCATCATGTTAGAGAAACTTTCACTGAAGCTGCTACCTAAATCAATTTTCAGATCTGAGAATGTGACAGTGAATCACTATAATTAGATCTATAAATATGTAGAAAGTTCAGCATCTCAGTTTCTTGGCTGTAATGCAAGTTTGGGACTACTGTACTCAAAAATTTAATTGTTTTTTCAGTCAAATGAGTGAAAAATGGTATTCTAGTTAGAGGGTTAAAATATATTGATTGTTTTGTTATTGGGTGCTTTTTTTGTTTGGGTTTTTTGTTGTTATTTTCTTTGTTTGTTGTTTAGGTTAGTGTGTTTTTTTCTTTGTTGTTTTTGATTTAATTTTGGTTCTATGTTTGTGAGGGTTTTGTTGTGTTGTTTGTCTTTTTTTTTTTTAATATTCCAAATTCTTGATTCTGCTGCTACCAATTAGTATATGAGAAAAGTGATTTTCATTGTTGGTATTGCTTTGTTTGTTTTCTTTTCACTGCTGTAATGTTCTGAAACTTGGAATAGTGAAGAAGAAAAAGAAAAAAGTAGTAGCAGTCATTGGAAAAGAGGGGGAAAATACCTTGATTTTTACTGTATTTTTCATATGTCATTGAATAGCATAAAATATAAAAAATGGGAGAAAGGATGGACAAACTTTAGCATTTTCATGAGAATCTGAACTACTTAACGGTTTTTATTATAAGTTTTTTCCTAAGTGACTGTTTTTATATAAATTTTAAATTCAATCTGATTATTCATTAATGCTAATATTAGCAACGTCTGGTCTATGCTTAAAGTAATGCTTTCCTAAAGAAAATGAAAGCTCACACCAGCAATATTTGTGGATTAATATCATAGAAATTACTTTCAGCTTACTCATATATGCTTTGCAAGCAATATTAGCAGTTTCAACTCTGGAATAAAGATACTATAAATTGCACTGAAGCCAAAGACCATCAGCTATACCCCCAGCTCCCAATATCTGAATTATTAGAAACCAGTAATATGTTAGAAAAAGATGTCTTGGTCGATGGCATAGCCAACTATCTTCTTCTTCGGAAAGAAAATTGGAAGCCCAGGCAAGGTAGTAACATGCCTGGGTCTGGATAAATTTGTTTGTTCTTGAGTCAGAATTGCTGTCTGTATTGCTGAGCAAATGTGCTCTGTAGTGCACCTGCTTTTTCAGACATCCAGACAGGAGTACATAGTAGTTTCTTCTTCTTCACTTCTGTGCCCAAGTTAACTTCCAAAGTAATCCTTAGTGTACAGAGAAAAAAATGCATCCCCAAATGTCTTTGTGTCATGCATCTGGGATGATTCCAGATGGTATACTTATAAATCCAAGATTGTAGGACACACCTGCTCTGTGGTGTTGATGTTGGTCACTATTTACTCATTTAAAGCAGTTTGAATCAGGTTAGTTTTTAACTTACATTTACTTTACTCTTGAATAGTTTTATCATGATTTTCAGCAGCAGTGGGTAATGAACAACATTGTTTGATTGCTTTTTCAGTGCTGAATAACTTAATGTTACTATCCTTCTCCCATCATTCATCTCAGTTCAGGCAATGAACCAGATTCTGTAGATTACTGAAGCACCAAGAAAATACATACATCTCTAAAAAAGACTTAGAAAAATAAAAGAAGCTGAAATAGGAAGAACATTCAAAGTGTGCCGGAAACCAAGAAACCCCATCACATTGTACTTGTCATGAATGGGCATGGGGCTGGAGCAACATTTTCCATGTATTCATATTCTCTGATTCATTAATAGAAACTACTCTATGGTTGGTCACATATATTTTGGTTGTACTCAACTAACACTACAATTATGCCTCAAACTTTTTTTTCATGACTGGCTTCATTGAAAAGAAAAATTACAGGAAATAATGATTTTTAGGCTGTTTATATTTGCTTTTAATGCTGGTTTACATGTCATGAAATTGCTAGGTAGGATTTATATGAAAGAAGTTTTAGATTTTTTTCTGTATTACACAGTATACATGCCAGTGAAAGTCAAGAAGGGATAAGAGATCAATCTTGTTAACGTGACAGAAGCTAGACAGATTCCAAAGTATGGGTGAAGCAAGGACCCAGCAAGCAAAAGGAATAAAGGGAACATACAGGCAAATTTTGAGTGGATCCTAAATTGTTACTGAGTGCATGACTGAGATTCAGCATTGTAACTTAAATATCAGCTTTGGTCTGTTTAGACCAACAGACAGATTAAAGGCAGCTGGCAAAGGCGTAATGTGCCAGCTTCAATACTGGGACAGAAATAGTGGCAATGAACTAGGAAAATGACTTTAGATGATCACCAATAATTTTAATTGATGAAGAAAACTCATCCAGTGGAAAAACCTAATTGGGAAACTAGTGAGTAAAAGTGATTTAATGTGTTCTATGGATCAGAAAATAAGACCTGGCATGGAGTATTGGCTATTAGTGCAGCTGTTGTGAAGATGATCTGCCTTGGAAAATTGAACTGAAAAAAGCCACTAGTGAGCAGAAGCTTTGGGAAAAATACTGGCATTTAAGAGTATTTTCTGCGAGAACTTTTGAGTTTTTGTTCTGAAGTTATGACTTCTTACATAGGAAATAATCATAAAGGCACTGTAAGGATCAGTAAGAACATGCAGTGACTTGTGAGGGTTTAAATTATTACATGAAAAACAAAACCAGGATGGTAAGACCCATCTTGCCTGATACTTGGTAAAGACACCTATGTTCTCTTGTTGTTCTAAGGCACTAATCAGATGAAATTATTGAAAAGGAGTAATCATACAGATTAATATAGATAAGTTGAAAACTGACTCTGTAATTTATTTTATAGAAATCAGTGTCTAGCTGGAAACAATAAAGAGCTCCATGACACAAAGTACTTGTGCATGTTGTAGGCCCATAGAACATTGAGGGAAACAACCAAAGCAGCACTTTAAGAAGTGACTGGAGGTGTGACTTTCTAGTGAGATGGACACAAATGCCTTCTAAATCTATTGCTATCAGTATCAAATGAAAACATTTACCTTTTATAGCAGGCTATGAACATATTACACAATGAAGAATAGGGTTCCTCTTACCTGCATTCTGATATGTGAAAATGAGACATCTAAATCCAAGCTGCCTTTCTTCCTTGCTGCAGAAGAGTACCAAGCATGCAGTAGATGTCTGGGTCAACATTAGATGCCTGAGTTTCTTAACTTTTATGTTAAGAAAGCTAAGGAAAATGAATCCCATATTCCCTATTAAATTTTTGTATGGCTAAAGATATCCAGATATTTTTCACAGCTTGACAGCTTTTAAGGAGACTGGTGAACTCACTGGGATCATTTGAGTAGTATTTTATTAGTGAAATGTCGTCTTATCTATTCTTTTCCTTGTGTAGTAATCTCTGATAATGGTGACTTAAAACTTTAGGCTCCTCAAGATCAATCTTAAGCTATCAATTATCTTCAGAGACTCAGAACTTAGTATTTGGTTGTAATGAGCTGGCTGTCTGCTAACAATATTTGAGGTAGCTTAAAAAGAAACTGCATGTCTTTCAGCTATGATGATCACTTTATGTTTTATGACTGAACTGATAAAGCAGACATGCTATTTTGTACAGAACTATCCATGCTTAGCTGGCAACAAAAACAATAAAACGAGACTGTGCATGTATGCAGAATGTCAGCACACTGTCTAATGTGTCAAGTTCTCTACTGGGAAGAGCACTTCGATGAAAATGAAATGGATGGCTAATGACTAGCTTGGCATTTTAGCTGAGATTTAGAGAGCCCAGAACAAGAATCAGTTTATAAATGCCAAAATCACTTTTAATATAAGAGCAAACGTACAAGTTCAAGTCAAATATTTTTCCTTCTAATCCTCACTATGGACTATAAACCTTTCCCCACACTAGGACTAATGAATAAATATAATGAGACATATTATTTTAAAACCCCAAACCTATCATGTGTTCGGTATAAAAGGAAGTAGTTAAGGCCTGCATATTTTGAAACAGTTTACTGAATTTCTGTTTAGCCATTCTGATATTTAATTGTGATGTTGAACATGTTTATTGACTTTCAGTACTTCACAGTTATTCACAGTGGTGTAGCTGATTGACAATAAAAGTGAGTTTCTCTCATCTTACATAAAATAGCATCTTGTTTTAAGTCTAGTCCAACTGAAATCTGAAAGACATCCTGTGAAATTAGTGGCTGACAATGGTGAATAAAGGTGACAGAAGCTAATTCAGTATCTTCTGATTTGTGTATAAGATCTGATTGGAGAGGGTACAGCCATTTACTACTATTTTTATATTCATCTGATTGGCTGTACCTGTGGTGGATTATCAGGCAAGCCAAGTCACAGTTTGGCTTTGAAATTCTCTGTTAAAGCTGGCTTGATCTGATTTACTGTTGATTTATTTGAAGATCATTGATTTTTTCTTTACTGTGGAACTTTTATTTGTTTCCAAACTCTACAATGTTTTGAACTGGGTTTGCTATTAAAAAGCCCGTCTGTAAAATAAAGTTGTGGTAGAAAAATCACTGAGTGGAGGTTACCTGGAGACTTCACAAAGTGACATTTTCTCTGTAAAAGTACTGTGTGAAAAGTAAACAGCAATGCAAGAAGAAAAATGTCCTTTTTGGAATAATAGTAGGAAGGAATAATAGCAGGAATAATAGTATACATTTAAATGGAGGAAAAATACAGCTGTGAATGGCCAGAGGAAATTATTTATAAGATAATAATGTTTGTCCAGCTACCTTTTCCATTCAGTTCTTAACATCCTCTTGGTGCCAAAGGCTTTCAGTGATGTGGTCTGCTAGGGAGTGGAGAACAATCTCAAACCAATTTCAAACCTCAGTGTCAGACATCAATAAATCAAATATTTCAGTCCTTCATCAAATAAACTTCTTAAGGCTTCTTCAAAAGTTTTTCCAGAAAATGGCTATGAAATTTGACTCTACAGACAAGTTGTTTTGTTGTAATTTTGTTTATCATTAAATAATCTTCTCTAATTTTTGGGACATGATTAATGCTGAACCATGATCCTACCAGATGTATCCAATCTCTGGACACACGTATATATAATTTCAAAGGCTCAAAACCTGCAGACTTCTTATTTTGTACTTCCAGACCAAGGAAATAATGCAGCTGCACTTTCTTCTCCACAGACAGTGCAAATAGAATCATAGAATCGTAGAATCACAGCATCACTTAGGTTGGGAAAGACCTTCATGATCATTGAATCCAACCATTAACCCTACTCTACCAAGTCCAGCACTAAGCCATATACCCAAGCTCCACACTGAGAAGACTTTTAAATACATCTAGGGATGATGACTCAACCACTTCCCTGGACAGCATGTTCCAATGTCTGACAACCCTTTCAGTGAAAAAGTTCTTCCTAATGTCTAGTCTAAGCCTCCCCTGGCACAGCTTGAGGCCATTTCCTCTTGTTTTATCACCAGTTACTTGCAAGAAGAGACCAGTACCTACCTCTTTAAAACATCCTTTCAGGTAGTCGCTTCTCCTAAGTTTTGTTCTCAAAGCCCTTCACCAGCTTTGTCACCCTTCTCTGGACACACTCCAGCATCTCAAGGTCCTTCTTGTATTGAGGAGCCCAAAACTGGACACAGCATTCAGATGTGGCCTCACCAATGCCAAGTACAGAGTGATGATCACTTTTTCTAATACAGGCCAGGATGCCATTGGCTTACTTGGCCACCTGGGCACACTGCTGGCTCATATTCAGCTACTTATCAGTCAGGTACCTTTCTATATGGTGCATAATGGCACTCAAGATGATCTGGTCCATGACTTCCCTGGCACCGAGGTCTGACTGACAGGTCTTTAGTTCCCTGGATCCTCCTTTAGGTCTTTATTGTGGATGGGTACCATATTTGCTACCCTCCAGTCCACTTAGGACCCCCCTAGTTAGCCAGGACTGCTGAATCCTAAATGATGGAAAGAGGCTTGGCAACTGTATCTGCCAACTTCTTCAGCACTCTTGAGTGCAACCCTTCCAGCCCCATAGACTTACGGATGTTTAGGTGGTGGAACAGGTCACTGACCATTCCTTCTTGGATTATGAAGGTCTCATTCTGCCACACCTCCCCGTTTTCCAGCTCAGGGGACTGGGTGTCTAGGGAGCAACCTGTTTGACAGCTAAAGACTGAGGCTAGGAAGGCATTTAGCACAGCAGCCTTTTTCTCATCCTTTGTCACTGTGTGACAAAGAAGAGGAAAGAGAAGATGAATTACTTACTAGAAGAGGCATTGTAAAAACCAAAATTATGTAAACTGGTAATATTTAACTCCAAAATTACCTCTTCTGAAAGATTGTCCTGGAGTTTTTTTTCTCTACTTGTCCTGGCGTTCTCTCTGTCATCAGAAAAAGAAGCTTCTGCTCTCTATCCTCAGTGCAGAAAGGAAGAGAAACCTCCATGTAGACATTCTTTTGCATCATCTGTGGTTAGGTACTAAAATATTTGGGATAAGTTGAGAGTGCTGGTTCTGCTCTGTTGACTATTAACAGTTGGGTTAGATGTTAAACCTCAAGGAAGTTAAAATTCTGTCAGATTAATCCTAACATTAATCAAATGCATGTGTCAAAGAACAAGCGTTATGAAACTCCCCTTGTATTTTACAGTTCATTTAAAAGATTAAGTTTTTATGAGCACTTATTTTAAATATATATTTCAGTGCATTAATATTTCCCCCGGCATAGAGGCCTCTAGGCCTCTGTGGCCTAGATTAAAATGAAAATAAAGTCTGCAAACCTGTGCTATACCTAAGGTAGTGTCAGACCTGACCAAAACCTAAACTTCTTTCACAAAAAAGAAAGAAAAAATAAGCAGATAAACCCAACAACAGGGATGATTAACAAGACATATGATAGGCAGCTGTGGGACTTAAAGGTCATCTCTAAACAGGAAGCACTTTTACCCTTTTAACTACAGCGCTGTGGTTTTGTTCAGGCAACATACCCTTGAGATTTCACTGTTACCCATCTATGTTGAGTTACATGGCTAATTTGAATGTCTAGTGATTATGCTGTGTTATGCTATCAATTGAAAGGTCAATGAATTCAGGAAATTACTTTCTTATAGCTTATATGACAGTCTTTTTGTGATTTTCAACAAAAATTGGATAGTTGATTACTTTCCACGTTACATAAGACAAAGTCAGAGAAACATAATTATAACATTCAAGGAGAGATATGATGTATTTGCTATGAAAAAGAAAGAATATCTTCCCTGTAGAAAACTTTTGCTTTATTTCATATATTGAGTGAGCTAAATAAAAAAAAAGAAATATAAAGTTTAGTTTAAAGGCTCCGTAATACATAAGGTTGGTTCTGTTTGTTTGTTTGTTTTCTTTCTGCATTCGAAAAAGTATAAGTGGGTAAAATAAGTATGCAAACAGATATGGAGAAATGTACTAAAACAACATTCACAAATATTTGTTTAAATTCCAGATGGATGCTTACTTTAACTACTCTCAAACTGCTTTTATTTGCAAACTGTAAATATTGACAGGAATCAGTTTTTGCTTGTAAGGATGCTTGGGAGAATAAATTGTTTTCTGTACTTACTCATATGAGAAGAAAGACACTCACATATGGGCATGCATATTTGTTCTTGGTTGTTTGATATTCACTTTACAGTCAACTATACCAAAAGCAGAAAAAATACCATGTGATGGTGATGACTAATCATGTACAGCAAATTTTGAGTAGCTGTGGGAAATAGCCTGCAGGTTGCAATTGTTCACATTTATTGTTCATTAAACAATTAAAAAGAAAAAAAATATAGAAATGCAAACAGTGAAAAATCTACAGGGAACCAATGACAAAAATGGGTTATTTTTTTTCCATGATGTTTTACTAATTTTAAGGAGGTTTATCCAAAACAATTTGTTTCTTTCTCGTCCTCTTAGAGCACTGGCTTTGGCAACACTATGGAAAACTGAGATTGTGAGTTTACATCATGTGTTGTATGAAAGTCTAGTGTGAAATTAATTTTAAATAGAAAGTGAGCAATTTGTGATTTACTATTTTTGTTCACTTTTGGAAGTTAAAACATATTTACATGTGAATAGGTCCACTTGTAAGTTACAGTTCTTTTCTGAGAATTCCCATATGAAAAAATTGTGTAATTTAAGAACTTGAACTTACAAGAAGCTAAGCTTTCAAGATCAGATCTAACCAAATATTTAAATTATGTCCTTAATTTAAAAAATGAATAATTACTGATCATAACTGTGTTGAATGGAGCTGTGAAACCTTTCTCAGTTTCTCTTACCCTCCCTCTCCTTTTAATTTATTTTTTCTTTCAATAGGAAAAAAAATTAAACTTGTCACAGCTTTTGCATGTGATCTTAAATCTCTGAGTTTGCTTTTGATCACTATTGTCAGTATAGCCCTGCACATTTTCTGCTGCTGCTCTTTATAATTGTGTGCTATTGCACAAAAATTAAGCTATTAAAGCTTTTCTTTGTGGGGGTTTTTAATAATGTTTTTGTTCTCAGCGCAATGTCCATTCATCAGAAAGTTAAGAGAAGCATGAAAACAAATGTGCCTCCCACAAGGACCAGGAAAACATACTCAGAAAACAAGGATGCATTTAAAAATAAATTATGTGAAATTATGACCCAATTGAAATAAATAATTCTGTTGATTTGTCTCAGATGTGAGATGTCTTTGATCTGATTCATCAATTTATCTATTAAAATATTATTTGAGTTGAAATCTATTAAAATCTGCAAGTTTACATACACCCTTCAAAGTTGAAGGCATTTGTCAAGGTTGACTGCTTCATTTAATATGTTTCACTTTTGAGTTCTTAAAATCCAGTAGCAAAGCCATCAAGAACTGAAGAGATGGAGGAACACTCAAGAAAACATTGATTTTAAAATATTTTTTCAAGAAATAGATATTTAAAAATGAAATGTAAAATGTACTTCTTGATATCAAGAACAAGACATGAACGATGGGCATATGTAATAAACACTCCAACACAAGGATCTGTTTCTAAGTATTTCTGTTTCATTATCAGCTCTCATTGTAGACTTTAATTTCTCAGTAGGCTAACAAAGTACTTTGAAGAGAAAAGAGGATTTTGCAAAGGGAGTATACAATTTATGCAACGAGCATATGTGTTCAAAACTAATGTGAGTCACACACTTCTAGATAAAAATAAAACACTAGAAGAACTAAGAATTTTGACTGTCATACAATAAACATTGCTAAACTAATTTTATCTGGTTTATGTTAAAAATAAAAAATATTCATTGTAATAGTCCACTGAAAAGTGCATATCACTTAAAGGTGGGAAATATTTGTGTCATATATTTACAAAGTAAAAAAAAAAAAAAAAAAGGTTTTACAGTGGTAGTTCACTTCAATTAAAATTTATGCCAGGTAAACTACTTATTGAAGAGTACAATTTGAATTGCAAAAAAATGCTGCAACAGCACAACTTTTATAAGTAGTTTTCTCTAAGAAGAAATACTGCTAGTACCTAATATGTGCTTTCCTCCACTCGTTGAAGGTTACCAGACCTCTGCATTGTCCAGGCTAAACATAAGAGTAACTATAAAAGGAATAAATGACAGATGTGCCAAAACACATCTGTCATTTTTGAAGGGCCAGTTCAAAAGTTCCAAAAACTTAGGAAGAAGGGAGGAAGGTTTCAAATGCCACTACTCATGTACCTAGCAGTTTAGCTGAGCATTCGTGATTGTTTTGCAAAATGAAAGGATGTGGCAGTTTTAAGAAGAAATATTTATTGTGTACTCGTCTAGAAATGTGACTAATGCAGCAAGAACACTGAATTCTTTGGTTGTACGAAGTAGATAACAATAAAAGCAAAGTAGTTTACCTGAATTTTCCCAGCTTTGACTCGATGTTTTGGGTGACCTTGCAACTAAAATAATCCTACTTATTTCCAATACATGATGATCATGTAATATAGAAAGCACAGTCTTTTTCTAAACTGAACAATACCAATTCTCCATTTGTCTTCTTAAGAAGATAAAAAAAATAAGCAGAAGTGTCTGCTTCAGAGAAATTATGATCACCAAATACACAAAAATCTACTTGACCTGCAGTGATTCTCATAAATCAAATTAAGCATCCATCTGTCAGCCTTCTCTGACCCTTTTTTTCAGTATTGTTTTCATGGAGTACCTGCATTTTATGCAGGCAGAATTTTTCACCCTCAGACAAAGCAGCCATACAATGACTAGTGGTTTTTTAAGTCTTGGCACCTGGAATATTTGGAATACTAGAATGGAAAAACAAAAATATTATAAATTTCTAAAAAGACAAAAAAGGACAGTACATTTTGTCTAGAATATGTAACAGTCCAGCCTTATTAATAGAGACTTTTAAAAAATCCAACTGTTCCATCATGCATAATTTTGTAATATCTTTTAAATTTGTCATTATGGCATTTTAATTTCTAAATAGAGCTTAATCCAACATTTGCTTTATTACAAACCATTCCTATTTAACCCCCAAACCTGAACACAAAGGTTTAGTTATAGCCCTTAGTATCTGGAATCCTACATGATTTTTGTTAAAATCATGTTTCTGCAGAGCTCTTCAGAAAACGTTACGCACTTCAGTACAAGTTATACCATCAGTCTTGATTCCTAGACATAACTAGCTTACTGTAACTAAGTAACTAACTTTTTTTTTTTTCTAAAAAAACCCTGCTGCTTTTCTTAGTAGATTTTTATTTTATGATTAAATATTGAAATGAGTTAATGTTTTTTATTTTGATAAATTATCTCATTATGAGTATACATCTGTATCACCTGGCAAAGGAAAAAATTATGGTAAAAATATGAATAATCAAAAAGTATTTGTATGGACACAAATGCTGGGGGATGGACAGGGACTTTGGGCAGTAATACAAAAGGCTGGTGACTGTGAGCAGCAACACGGCAAAAAAACAACCTTCCTGGACCAGCAGTGTCATCCCTGCCAGGAAATGATGCCCATACTTAGTGAATATAGTTCTGGAAGGGAGTGAGTGAGTGAGCGTGTAGCTGAGTGAATGTGGAGTAAAAGCTCTAATCCACTTGATTTTAAAATAAACCCCAGGACCTATGTCCACTGCAGGTTGCCACTTACTCTGTTCTCACATCTGACAGTTCCTTAGACTGTTATTCATATTCACTAATTAGATATCTACCTCATAGCTCTTTTCACTACATGGGACTTCTCTGCCCAAATTTCCCTGTTTCTCCCTATTGACTATTCAAAACTAGAGATTCAGACGTATCTGATGCAAGACTGATCAGTTACACCCTTGATGATATATTTGCTGATTCAAATACAAAAAATTGCCGAGCTTTCTAGCATTGAAAATGCTCACAGGCTGAAAGACGGGGCATCTGACCTTTGGTGAAAGTTATTAATTTTCAACTGGAAAAGAAAATGAAGAACTTTTCAGATCCTTAATACAGATAAGAGTTTTCTGAAAAATCAGTGCCTGCCAGAAATGTGAAAAAGTTTTTTCATAGAATCACAGAATGCCATGTTGGAAGGGACCTCAGGGACCATCTGGTCCAACTTTTCTAGGCAGGAACATGGTTTAGATGAGTTCACCCAGCACCTCACCAAGATGAGTTTTAAAAGTGTTCAGTGCTGGGTAATCCACCACTTCCCTGGGGAGATTATTCTTATGTCTGACTGTTCCCATAGTGAAATATTTTCTTCTGGTGTCTAATCAAGATCTCCCCAGGAGAAACTTGCACCCACTACACTTCATCTTTTTCACGTGACTCATGAAAAGGAGTCTCCGTCTGCTTGGTAGCCACCCTTCAATCACTGGAACATGGCAATAAGGTCTTCCCTAAGCGTTCTTTTCTCCAGGCTGAACAAACCCAGTTGTCTCAGCCTTTCCTCTTACAGCAGGCTTTCCAGTCTTTTGATCATCTTTGTGATTCTTCTCTGGACCCTGTCCAACCTGTCTGCACTTTTTTTCTATAGTGGTGACCAGAACTGAACACAGAATTCCAGGTGTGGTCTGACAAGTGCAGAATAGAGTGGATTGGTGAGTCCTTTATCTTTGCTGGTGATGCCCTTGTTGATGCAATCCAGCATCCTGTTGGCTTTCTTTGCCACTGCAGCAACACTGCTCACTCATATTGAGTCCACAAAATTTTATTGCAATTTGAAATATGGTCAGATATGTTATTGTGACTATAGTGCCAAAAGAAAATGTGTTTGGTGCATCTGGATGATATAAAGGACATATCTCAAGTTTGGAGCCTATTGTGAGTGGGACGGGGTGGCAGAGGAGACATGTATGCACAGATCAAGATTTATTGCATATAACACTGGGGTCTTAACTCCTTAAAGCAGAAGACACAAGTACAGTCAAATTGTAGAGAAATTGGGAGATTGAAACCGAGGTTGAAGTTTGAATGCAAAAGGTATCTTCACAATTAAATTTATTACTTGTGGTTAGATCAAACAATAAAGGTTAACCATTTAGGTTTTTAGGGTAAATGCTATGCTTTTCCTCTAAGTATGATGGGAGTGACTTTATAACAGCCTTCCAGTACCTGAAGGGGAGCCTACAGGAAAGCCAGAGAGGGACTTTTTATAAGGGTATATAGTGAGAAGACAAGGTGGGATGGTTTTAAGGTTAAAGAGGGTAGATTCCAGATGACTTGATGTCCAGATGGAAAATGGTGGCAAGTGGTGTCCTTCAGGGGTTTGTACTGGGACCAGTGTTGTTTAAATAATTACTTACTTATATTGACAGTGGATTTGAGAGCACCCTCAGCAAGTTTGCCGATGACCCCAAGCTCAGTGGTTTGTCAATACGCCAGAGGGATGGGATGCCACCTAGAGGAACCTGTATAAGCTGGATAAGTGGGCCCAGGTGAACCTCATGAGGTTCAACAAGGCCAAGTGCAGGGTCCTGCACCTGGGTCAGGATGACCAGACATCTGAATACAGGCTGGGGTAAGACTTGCTAGAGAGCAGCCCTGTGGAACAAGACCTTGGGGTACTAGTGGAACAAAAGCTGGACATGAGCCACCAGTGTGCACTTGCAGCCCAGAATGCCAGCTGCATCTTGGGCTGCATCAAAAGAAGTGTGGCCAGCAAACCAGGAGAGGTGATTCTGCCCCTCTGCCCTGGTGAGACCTCACCTGGAGTACTGCATCCAGCTTTGGAGTGGTAGAGAGTTGGGCAGAGGTTTAACAAGAGCAAATGTAAAGTCCTGCTCTCTCAGCCTTTCCTCACAGGGCAGATGCTCCATTCCTCTAATCATGTTTGTGGCTATGCACTGGAATCTTTCCAGTAGTTTCTTACCCTTTATGAACTGGGGAGCACAGAATTGGATGCAATATTCCAGATGTGGCCTCACCTGGGCAGAAGGGGAAAGATATATTCAGCTATAGTTTATTGTAAAGTGTATTTGCTTTCTTCTTGGGTTGGTTTGGCTCCACACTTTCCAGACTGCAAGAGCTTTCTTGAAAGAGACTAATCACAGGTTGACTCAGTGGAGAGTACAGTACATAGGAGCTCATGCAAAGAGGTTATATGTACAGCTGAGTAATTAACTAGCACATTAGAGGAGGTAAGTAGTCTTTCAGGATGGGACCCAGAGTCAGTCTTCCCTAGGAGCCAACATTTTCCTTCTTTCCGGTCTTCTAACTCATGAAAAATCATGGATTGTTTGGAATAGTAATCTCTCTTTCCCATAATTCAAATGTGTGTTGAATATTAATAGGGCAATTGAGTCTATATAAGTTTGTGAATAAAATAATTTCTGTAGAGTTTGTAGATCTTTAATAAATAGTTTGGTGTAATAAAAATCCCCAAACCTTTAAAATTATTAAAGTATTTCTTTAGAAGAGACAAAAACTACTGATCAATTCAGAATGAGCATCATACATTGTAAGACTGATTGAAGACACAGTAGCAAGTATATCTGCTCCTTTAAAGACTTAACTCTTTGTGCAAAGATATTACAATTAGTAAGTTCCTGGTTTTGCTTTGTAAAACATCACTGCATAACTTGAAAATTTTCAAAATTAATTAGGAGTGTGATTAGGAAGAAAAATAGTGTAAAAATTCCATAAAAAATAACTTTATAATAAGAAAACAAACCAAAAGTAAACCAACAAGCAGGAACAATGACTGAAGCTAGTGAATATGTAATACAATACATTGTGGAGAGCAGAAGGGCAAAATAGGAACTCACAGCAGAATGAACATCAGCTAACTTTAGACATTTGTGTTGGAAGATCTGCACTTGCATTACTCATTTTGCTTCCTTTATAGACACTGGAAAAAACCAGATATACCAGGATGCCATTAACATTAAACCAACACACTTGTTTAGTGATTCGATCACTGAAGCTGGTTAGATATCTGCAAGAATACATGATATAATTCATTTGAGTAAGACAACCATCTTGCTCTATTCACTGTGTAGGAAACCAATCAGAAAGGTTTAAAATCCATATCCACAAGAGTGTAGAGGGGTGTTGTGGGTTGATCCTGTCTGGATACCAGGTACCCACCAAACCTGCTCTATTACTTCCCTCCTCAACTGGGGAGAGAAAATAAAACAAAAATATATTAAAATTCTCATGGGTCAAGATAAGGACAAGGAGAGATTGCTCCGCAGTTACTGTCATGGGCAAAACAAACTCGACTTGAGGAAATTAGTTTAAATTATTGCCAAACAATAGAGTAATGAGAACACAAATCTTAAAACACATTCCCCCCATCTCTCTCTTCTTCCTGGGTTTCACTGCTAATTTCTCTACCTCCTCCCACTCAGTGGCACAGGATGGGGAATGGTGGTTGTGGTCAGTTCATGACACATTGTCTCTACTGCTCTTTCCTCCCCAGGGGAAGGACTCCTCACACACTTTCTCTGCTCCAGCATGAGATTCCTCCTGCAGAAAACAGCCCTCTGTGAAATTCTCCAATGTTGATCCATCCCATGGGCTACAGTTTTTCACAAACTGCTCAAGCATGGATTCCTTCCATGGGATACTGTCCTCTAGGAAAAGACTGTTCCACTTTCAGTCCCCCACAGGGTCACAAGTCCTGCCAGCAAACCTGCTCCAGCACAGTCTCCTTTCCATAGGTCCACTGGTCCTACCAGAAGCCTGCTCCAGGTCACAGCTTCCTTTGGGCATCCACCTGATCCAGTATGGAGTCCTCCACAGGCTGCAGGTGGATACCTGGTCTACCGTGAACATCCATGGCCTGCCTCACCATATTCTTCACTATGGGCTGCAGAAGAATCTCTGCTTCAGGGCCTGGAGAACCTCCTCCCCCTCCTTGTTCACTGAATGCCTGCAGTGTTTCTCTTACACATTCTCACTCCTCTCTCCAGCTGCATACCTGTTTTCCCCCTCTCCCCTTCTTTAATATCTTATCATAGAGGGGCTACCACCAGTGCTCATTTCTTTGGCCTTGTCCAGCTGTAGGTTTGTTTTGAATCTGGCTGGCATCAGCTCTGTCAGACTAGCAGCTTCTCACAGAAGCCACTGGTGTAACCCACCTGCTACCAAAACTTTGCCATGCAAACTCAATACAAGGGACAGGATTCAGTTCCACAAAAAAAAGTCTCAAACCTACAACAATTCAAATCTACATGTAACTGAAAGGAGATGCCTTGCTGTATCTTCAGTTGCAGCAGTTGCCAGTAGGTATAGCACCATTAATCTAAAACAATACTAGACTTCTTTATATTGGCAGTTATATTCTCTGTGTAAGTCCCAACAGGTAAAAAATGTGAAGGTTTTGTTTCCTACTATAAGCATGTAGTGTCATTTTAGCACTGCTGTGCGTCCTATTTAGCCTATAGATGATGATGTGAATGACTGAAGGTTTTCTATATGTCCTTGTGATATCTACCAACACCAGATCAATGTGTTGCATGATATCAGAGACCCATGTTTGTCAACTGAATCTCGCTACAGATAAGTTCCCATTGGCAGGATTGTAACTGTAGGGGTCAATTCAGTAGTCCATACATAGTTTTCTAGGGCCAATGGGCATATCCTTGGGTGTCCTACCTTGACTCTGTCTACCATGCTAGAAAGGTATTGGTCTTTTGCAAGCTGTATCTCATATCTATAAGAAACTTGTGTGGCTGCCTTGAGTGCCCCAAAAATGACTTAAGTGCTCCAAGTCAGTACCCAGAGCAGCTGAGTGCAAGCAGCTGAATCAAGCTCTGAATCAAGCATTAATGATAAGGAAAGCTTGGATCCCCAGGTAGAGGTGTCCATTACCTGGCAAAGAATCTTGCTTGTATACTGTGACTCAGCTGTCCAGACAGAGACATCTAGTGCAGCCTGAGAAGACTTCAAATGCCTGAGAGGTCTGTATGGAGCTAATTGATAAAGCAGAATACTTATGAGATAATCATAATCTATTGGAGTGGCAGCCAGAAGCTGGGAAAGATTTCTAATTAAATCTTAAACAGGAAAAATTGCTGTATACGAGCAACCACATTAAACCTAAGAATTCTATGTATCTGTTTTTCCATATTTCTGTCACTCTCTTCTTTCTAATATAATAGTTAAAGCTGCTAAAATAAAAAATAAATGTGAAGGAAAATATTGCTGAGGACAGACAATAATGGAAAACAGTTGCATTGGGAGTGAAAGATTGTGGCAGCTCCCTTTAAACCACTTCTGTGAATGTTATATCCTAGAAGAGACCATATGCCTAACATAGAAACATTTCCTTAAACCAAATAAAAATATGATCAGATCTTGATTTCATAGAAGAAATTTAGGATTTTGCCATTGAATTAAGCAGGGCAAGGAATTAGAAGGGAAATTAAAAATTGTAATTTATTAATCTTTTAGATATATTTTATATATATCTTATATATATATCTCTTTTTAAATATATATTATATATCTTAATTTAAATATATTTTCCTTTTGTCTCATTGATAAAACACTTCTGTGCAGAAATTATAAATGAAAAATGAAAAAGAGGAAAAAAGGAAAAAAAAACAACTAATGGCAATACTTCAGCATTTTGAGGTCAATAGATGTGTTATCTATGAAAAAAGACTTTTAGGATTTTTAGTTGTGTTGTAGAAATGAACTGAATTAATAATGAGATAAAAATTCCACAAGAAACTACCTTTTTTTAAAATGTTTTGCTGTTGTCTCTCTTTAGTGTCTGTCAAGAGAACCTTCAAGAGGCAAATAATTCTGAATACTAAATAAGTGGCTATATTTTAATTTCAGTGCTATATTTAGTTGACCCGTTTCAAGGATAAAGTCTTTAACTCCCAAAATCCTTGAAAATTTTGTGTTCTTGGTTTTGTATAATCTGATGAAAGGTTAAGGGTGAGAGAAATAGGAGACCGTGAATTTTTTTATAATGAAAGATGTATGATAAGCATAGTGTATGTTATTGTTACATATGTATTTTTTATATTGTCTTTTGCCTCTAGCTGTATGTTCATTTAGTGGCTTAATAGATGGAGACTTGAAGGGCAGGAGAAGCAAAACAAAAACAAGTCAGTTTTCAGTAGAGACTGGAAGGAGAAGAGCGAGTTTGAATTTTGAGGCTGAACAGGAAAAGCTGGAGTGGGAGTAGCTGGAGAAGAAGGAGGAAGGGGATTCATGACAATTTGCATATTCACTGAACAGAGTTTGCAAGCACTTTACAGAAGTGGAGGTCAGGAAGAGGGGATTTACTGGGCTCTGTTCAGTTGCCTACAGAGACCACTGTTACTGGAGAGTCTGCAGAGGCCAGGACTTGGCTGCTAGCAGCTTCTGCGGAAGGGCATCAGTGTCCTGTAGGTCCTGTGACATAGAAAGACCAGGCCTATGTACTTCTGGGTGTTTCAAATGGTGGGCTTTACTGTGCCTTGGCAACTTTGACAAAAAAATAAGACAGGGTGACTTTTAAAAAAATACTTGAAAGTACTTCTATTGTAGGCATCTACATCTCTGCTAGCTACTTTCAATAGTCTTTGTAATTGATGGAGATAGAAAGCACTTCTAGATGTGAAGAATCTTTCATAGTAATGGAGCTCTGAAAGAGGTTAGCTCAATAGGTCTTATGTGTGACTATTTTTCTTCATTGTCTATAAAACAAGCATTGACTGAGAGGTTGGCATTAATACTTATGAATTCAGGATTCTTCTGAATCATCAAGTCAAGGATGGAGTATCAGGCATTGAGCAGGGCTGTAAGCAGGGGACTGGCAGGTCAGTTTAAAGGTCTAAAGAGAGGCAATTGACATTAAGTAATTTTAACAGCAGAGCTGGAAAGGATAGATTTAGAGGAGGCAATAGAGAAGAAAACGTTGATAACGAAACCAGAGGCAGACATCTTAAGACCAGGAGTTAAGAACTTTTGCCACTCTTAAAAAAAGCATAATTATTGGAATTAGAATTATTGGAACGAAAGAGTTCTCATCCTGTCTCTGTCACTAGTTTAGTGGCTGGTTATGCCTGTTTTAGGCACTGGTGCCTCAGTTTCCTCAGATCAGAGCAGGAAATCATACTGATTTAAGTAATTTTACAACATAATAATGTGTAATATTACAGAAAAGCTTCCAAGTCTACAGACTGCTTTTTGTTGTGTATTTGACAATTATATTCCGGAAGATGCCAATCTGAACAGTACATATAAAATTACAGAAAATTAGCATTTGAATTACCAAGAGGAGTAATAATGATAATAATAATAATGAAAAAAAAAAACACCCAGTTACAATAACTGACTAAGCCTGTTTTAAAATAATTTAAAATCAAGTTTGAGGAAATAATCGCATACATACACAGCCTGCTGTTGTGTTTTTTTAATCCAGTAGGTGTAAAATTGAAATCCTTACATTACTATGGGAGAACTATTTTAGGTAATTAGGGCAAAGCCTGTATAAGATGTGCTAAGCATAAAACATCCAGGATAAAGAATTAAACTGTGATCAAAATAGGATGTTATAAACTTTGCAGAGTACAAGATGATTTCAAGTGGTGAACTACATTAATTTTGAGCAGTTTTGCATTATGATTTATATGATTTTCTCTAGCACTAATGCATCAGCATTTATAGCTTCCAGTTCCTACTTTTTCCACTTTTTTGTGCTTTACCCATTATTATGAACACTATCAGCAATAAACCTCTGCACTGACTATGGAGGCACCTTCAAATCTCATTATGCTCTTCAAAGCCATCTAGAATCTAAACTTTGTTATAGGTTATTGATAAGATTTTGAGTTGATACCTTCACTGTATTCAACTAAACATTGCAAGTACTGAGTCCTATTCTTAAGCAGCTTTTCCTTTTACTTGGGGACTGGATTCACTCCCAGATTGTAGATTGTAGATTTTAGATGTTGATTGCAGCTAATTAAACTTGGTTTACCCAGTGTGCAATTCAGCATCACCCAAGTATTTATCACAACATCACCGAATTGTCAGAGTCGGAAGGAACCTCTACAGATCATCTTGTCCAAATCCCCCGCTAAACTGGGATCCTCTAGAACACATTACTCAGGACTGCATCCAGGCAGGTTTTGAATATCTGCGGAGAAGGGGACTCCACAACCTCCCTGGGCAGCCTGTTCCAGTGCCTTGTCACCCTCATGGTAAAGGAGTTTTTTCTCCTATTTAAGTGAAACTTCCTGTGTTCCAGCTTGTGTCTGTTGCCTCTCATCCTGTCACTGTAAATTATTGAGAATATTCTGGCTCCATTCTCCCTGCACCCACCACTTAGATACTTGCAGGCATTAATAATGTCTCCTCTCAGCCTTCTCTTCTTCAGGCTAAAGAGTCCCAACTCTCTCAGCCTCTCCTCATAAGAGAAATGCTCCAATCCCCCAGGCATCTTTTTTGCCCTCTGTTGGACTCTCTCTAGTAGCTCCCTGTCTCTCTTGAACTGGGAAGCCAGTTCAACTGGATGCAATATTCCAGATGCGGCCTCACCAGGGCAGAGTAGAGGGGGAGAATGACCTCATTTGATCTACTGGCCACACACTTCCTTATGCACCCTCATGATTCCATTGGCCCTCTTGGCAGCAAGGACACATTGCTGGCTCATGGATAATTTACTGTCTACCAGGACTCCCAGATCCTGCTCCTCAGAACTGCTTTCCATCAGGTCCAGTCCTAACCTATATTGGTGCGTGGGGTTGTTTTTCTTTGATGTATCATTGTCAAGACACTGCAATACTTCACTCTTATGGAAAGGATATAATAACAGTAACAATTATATATGCAAATGCATAGATGCACATGTACAGAGTGTAACATCTCAAGCTGAACTGTAGCTGCATACATAAAAAAGGAACTTTATGTAATGAGGATTATTATATCACCAAGGCCAAGAGCTTGGCAAGATTCATAAAATAATTTGTCAATCATGAGAATATCTATAGGTTTAAAAATAAAAACTACTAATTTAGACAGAATGCAAACTTGCATGAAGATGAGACACTGCTAAGAAAAAAAAATTAAGAATTCTCCACTTCATTGCTCAAGCACTTGCATAAAGAAGTAATGGGCACTGGATATGTCCATACAAGAAGTGATACCGAATAAGCGGAAATTTGAATCCTCTGCTGTGTTAATCTGCTGTGCTCCTTGTTTTACTTTTAGACTCAAGCTTTATCTCAGCAATAAGTCAGTCCTTGTAGAAGACTTGCATATCTCTTAATAATCTAAAAGTGCTGTACCCTCTTCAGACCTAAATATACCATAAGAAGAAGAAAATATGAATGACAAAGTCTGCATGTGTGCTTCCATTTGCTTGATATTGGAGAGTAAAAGCTTCCTTTCTGAGACAAGCTCTGCCAATCGTTGCTTGACAGCAAGGCTTCAATGTGAATAAATAGAATAGTTTGAAGGATACTGTCATATTAGTAGCCTTGGTTCATGCAAACACAAATAGAGCTTTACAACATTATAAAGAGAAAGAAAAATAATTGCTCTCGCCCAGCAGATCAAATACCTAATGTCTGTCTTTAAAGTCTGGCAGAAACCAGAAGGAGAACGGGAATATCAGCTTCATACAAGACGGTGATTTTTGGAATTTGGATACAATACTATATTGTCCTCCAGCAAGAGTCACAGACGTTGTTGGTTTATTTGTAAAAACTGTTTTGTGCAGTAATGTAAATCATTACTAAAAAAAAAAGAGAGGCAGTGAATACAGAGACCACAGTGAATACAGATTTTCAGTAGTCCTTCTTTAATAAGAACATGGCTCTGGGGGGCCATCAGGAGCTAAAAGCTCATACATCAGTGACTGTTTACAAGGCACAACTCAGTATTGGTCCTTCAACTACTTGTTCAAATATTGTGATCAGTGACATCAGGAGAAGCTATTTCTTAATGCATAAATAGAAAAAACTTACAAGGGATATAAGGATTTCACAGTTTGCTGAAGAAGGAAAATACTCAAAATTCTGATCTTCTGAGAAGAAGAAAATATAGAAGAAGTAAAAATCATAGACATTATTTACAGTAAATATCAATAAAATGATAGTGACAGGGCAATAAGAGTACCACAGTCTGGGTTTTGAAACTTGCAATAGGAACCTTTGTTTCAGTTAGCTTTTCTGCTATGATGAACAGAATTCTTTTAACACCTGGGCTTAAATTTCCCAGTGCTACATTTTGTGAGGTTACGAATTCCAGGTTTTTTCTGGTTCAATGTTTTCTTTTTATCAGAAAAATCAAGTTCTGAGCTGAGTATGTGAAACAGAGTAATGGAGACATAACAACTTGAGATATTAGAGATGGAGATGTAAGACATGCCAACTTTCTGATATCTGTTCAAGAGAGTTGCTAGTGACTGCAAGTCTTTGTCATTTGGTGGCTATTTCCCTCTTTTATGTGAAATGAAGTGATGGTGCCGTTTCAATGCCAGTTTCTTCTTTATAGGTGTTCATATCACAAATAACTCACAGAGTTGGTTTGGCAGTGCTCTCAGAAGGGTAAGGATTCATTAAGGATAGTTCTCTCTTCTGTAAACGTGTTTCCTTTAGGCAGGGATAAGACATACGATCAACATGGAAATTGCAATGCCATTTCTACAGTTCTGTCTTTGGGATCTAGTGCAGATACAGACTCAATGGAGGTTTACCTTGAACCTTAGGGCAGACATAACCCTCTGAGGAGATGGTCACTTTATATAACAGTTCAACAATTGCTAAGAAATTGTATTATACATTCATTTCCTCCCTATTTGGAGATATATGTTCTGGAGGTATTAGTGTTGGTTAGGGCCTTGGTATGCTGAAGTGCTCATTGTGTTTAATGAAGTGCCAGGTGCGGAATGATTTGAAGACAAGTTCTGAAGGTACTTCAAATTCTCTAAGCCATGGAAGAGTTCAGCAATATTAAGCATCCTGCCACATAAGAAATATTTACTAGCTGGCAGTAAATAGAAGAAATAGAAATACCTAATGTTGATAATTACATCTAAAGGTAAGGGAGAGTTATTCTTAACTTGACCCTAAACTATCGGACCACAGAATGGCTGAGGTACAAAAGCACCTCTGGAGATCATCTAGTTTGAACTAGTCTAGTTCCAATCAGAGCAGGGTCAGCCAGAGTACGTCGCTCAGGGCCATGTCCACTTGCATTTTGAATATCTTCAGAAGCAGTGATAGCTTCCACAGGCTCTCTGGAAATTCCACTGTAATGTTTGATAAATCCTGAAGTAAAAGCTTTTTTTCTTATGTTTAAGTGAAATTTTCCTTATTTCAGTATGTGCACATTGCCTCTTTTCCTGTCACTGGGAATAACTCTGAAGAGTCTGCACTGGTCTTTATTTCCTGCCATCGGTTATTTACACACATGAATAAGATGAGTCTGAGTCTTCTGAGCCTTCTTTTCTCCAGTCTGAACAAGCTCAGCTGTCTCAGACACTCCTTTTATGTCAGATGTTCCAGTTCTTTAACAAACTCTGTGGCCCTTGCTGGACTTGTCAGCATGTCATCATATCTCTCTATGAGGGAACCTAGAACTGGATACAGTTCTCCATGTGTGTCTCACCAGGGCAGAGCAGAGGAAGGATCATCCACCTCAGTCTGCTGGTGATGCTCTTCCTAATGCTACTCAGGATATTGTTGCCTTTCCTTGCTGCAAGGGCACATTTCTCAGTCATGGTTCACTTGGTGTCCTCCAGGATGCCCAGGTCCTTTTCTGCAATGCAGCTTTTCAACATTTTGTCCTCTAGCATGTACTGGTGGAAGGGGTTATTCTTCCCCATGGAAAGGACTTGTTCCCCTTTGATGAACTTAATGAGATTCCTCTCAGCCCAATTATCTAGCCAGTCCAGATATCTCTGAATGACAGCACAACCATCTGGTGTATCAGCCACTCCTCTATTTTGTGTTGTCTGCAAACTTGCCAAAGGTGCACTCTGTCACATCAGACACATTAATAATGAAGATGTTAAACAAAATGGCCCAAGTATTGACCCCTGGGGTGTTCCATTGGTGAGTAGCTTCCATATGAACTTCATGTCTCTGATCATGACCCTTTGAACGCAGCAGTTACAAGAGTTTTCAATTCACCTCACTTACAGCCTGTAATTCATCATCTTGTCTATGAAGATTTTATAGCAGAGGGTGAAGAGCTCTATTAATGTCAAATAAACAACATTCAGTGCTCTCTCCTCATCCATCAGACCATTCATCTTGTCATTAGAAGGGTATCAGGTTGGTCAGGCTTGATTTTGACTTTGCAGCTCTGTGCTGACTACACCAAATCAATAATAATGCTTCTCCCAGGATTCATCAGGCCTTAGCACGGGCTGTGTTTTAGCCAAAATCTGAGCAAGAGTTAAGTGAACAGTCACAAGAGGCATCCCTAACCACTACGGGATCATGAGTTTTTCTGTCTGGAATATCTCATGTGCTGATATGTACCATATGTTGGCAACAATGTGTACCAGGTGTTTGGAGACTGGGGTACTGGTCATGGCTACATCCACACCTGCCTTCAACCTTCAGATTCCTGACAAGTGCTTCCTTGTTTGTATGAGGCCCAGCAGACTGTACCTCTCCTTACTTATATGTACTAGGAACACTGCTTGTGTTTTCCCACACTGCCCCTACTGACTTATCTTCTTGGTATTTCTTCCAATCTCTACTTACTCAGTTGCATGTCAGGAGTCCTCTGACTTTCTTTCATGTCTTTGAGATTTCTCATATTTGTAAAGGTTTTTATGCTACTCAAAAATCCATACTTCGTAATGACTTTATCATCTTCTGGTCTTTCCATGAGCTTTCTCTTCTTATGTGCCTTCTTTTCCAGTTACTACTTCTTGATGTCAGAGCAGCTCAGTTGGCATACCTGTAGTTCTGACTTTTGAGCTCTAATTCTGTCTTTCTAAAGCTTTCAGTCTATTTTTTTATGTTCTGAAGATAGGATGTATAGATTCCATCTGAGAGAGTTCTAGGTCAGTGAAGGTGGGGTTGAAGAGGATAGAGTTTTTCTGCCTGAAAGATTAATTCCAAATGCCTTTAAACTGGTGCATTCTTCCATATTTGTGCATATTGTGTTAAATAAGTAATGCAATGTGTCCTACCATGCTTGTCTGACCATCAGGGAAAGCTGTATTTTGCAAGACCTGTCCTGCTCCTAAAGAATTAAGCAGGGTCTCTGAAGTCAGGCAGTGCAAAGTATAATGAATGTATTAGTAAATATTCAGTTCATAAAATAGGTTAATGAATATTAAACACTTATTTTGGCTCACCTTAGTTAATTTTTGTCAGTAACAAATCATCAGCTGATATCTTTCCCTGTCAAACCAGTTAAAACTTGCTTTGCTTCAGCAGTCCAAAATAACTATTTTTTAGTTTTTATTTTTTAATTTTTTTTTCTAAATGTCACACCTATGTATATATATATTAAGTGTACATATATTTAATTAGATACATGACATTTGAAAAGCTTTAGTTATATGTTAATATTCATGTACAAAATTGATAACTGTTTGTTAGTGTTGATAGTGTTTGATAAGACAAACACTAAATTGTTTGTCTTAACATCAAAGTTAACCACCTTCACTTTTCCTGATACAAAAAAAGTCAAAGTCTTAAATGTCACAAATTCTTAATAGCTGATCAGTTATTTTAGAAGAAACATAATACATAACTGCATAACCTGGTATTACAGCTTATAGATCATTCTAGAAAGCTGCATTATGTAATCCCATAAACTACTGTTTCTGAATAAAAGAATGAATCCATGAAATAAGTTATATCTAAATAACATTAAAAAAATATTCCCATTAAGGAAATATTCCCACTAAAGAAAGACTAAAAAAATTGCCTAGAAACTAAAACCCTGGAAATTTGCTAATAACTTCCAGAAAATCCAAAATATCTTAGAGGGCAACAGGAAAAACTAAAACATATTTTATTTCTTTCTGTCCTCTGGATGTTAGATGACTTATATTTCCTCCTTTCAGACTTACAAGGTTTTTGGTCACTTAATTTTCTGCTTCTCCATATGTCCAAAATTGCTGCATGAACTCCCAAGGATCGATCTCTTAGCCTGAATTTTGCTTTTATTTATAAGCTAGGCAAAGTATATGCATATTAAAGGAAGACCTGAATGAACAGATAACCTGGAAGCATGCTTAATAAATCCTAACAGAACTGAGTCTTTCGCAAAAGGCAGTTGTAGATGCCATTGAAGAACATGTCAATATGCAAGAATGGTATAATAAACACTCACAGGAAGACCTCTTCAGTTTCAAAAACTATACTGTCAATGGGCCTGAAGGCTGAACTGGAATAGGATCTTCCCTGCCTCCAGATCTTCCAGCTATACAGTGACAAATTTCACAGGTTCCTGATGGGAATATGCAAGCTATGGCCTAATTCAACAGCTTGGAAAAGGCAACTGTGTACTGCAGGCACTGTATGCATTTATTATTACTCACTCACTGGATGAAAATGAGAACTAAGCCTGATTCACAAGTCTACAATTTAGCGGAGCATTTCTTCAATGAAAGATGAAAAAATCATGGGAATATTTTATAAAAGGTAAATAACTTATTTCCCTAATGCATGATTTTGTACCATTGGAAAAATACCTGCTTTGGCACTATAATATATTTGAGAAAAATGCGGTTAATAAGTTCTATTCTGCATAAAAATTTTCATTTCTTCTTACGTAATTGCCTAGAAAGATGCACCAAAAACCCTTTATAGTACCCTGTCATTCAGAAGAGATGTGTGCAAATTAGAAAGGGAGGCAGAAGGACTTGTCTTATGCCAGGAAACTGTTCTTAGGACTTGAAATGGGCTTTAGAAATATCATTTTCAGAACATGACTAGAAGTGATGTTGCAGTGCCAGATACCACTAACCATAGAAGCATATTACGTAACTTCTACAGTTCTCTTTTGAGCAATGCCTTTCTATACTGACAAACTGAAGTATTCTATCATCGTCACTTTGTGGGGCAGAGTGCAATGTGATGTTATTTAATAAGATGTATAACCTTCTTGCCTTCCTATTCTTGTCAGCACTATTACATGCAGTGTACATACATCATCACTACTCTGGCAATGCTTTTTGTTGATCTAATTATGGTTTCCAAAATAATTAATTGCAAGAGATGTTAACATTAAAAAAAATATATCCAAAATAGAGAGAAGAGAAAGGTTTTTAACATTAGTTTCACAACCTTTCTTTCAATAACTTTACTGTATGTTTACTGAGTCAGGAACGAGAAGGATGTAGTCCAAAATTACCTAGGAATTAAAATCAGAGAAGACAACTCACCAGTTATAGCATTGTCCAATTAAAATTCAGGGGGAAAAGTCCTTACGTTGTCTTCTACTCACTGCTTTATTGCTCATTTGTAAAAACAAACATTTGCCATGAAGACATAACTGCCAATTTAGACTAACTAAGACAAATGAGATAATGAGACCAGTGGCAGCTTGGAGTTGACAGACCCAGCTGAGTGCCCAGCTCCAAGTAGAAAGCTTTCTTTTCCTGCCAGAAGGTCTATATGCTAATACTAACTAATTGGCCAACTTTGGCCTTACAGTGTTTGACAGTAGGAGAGCTTACCATTTTTTTACAGATGTGACATTAATTTGAATGTAAACTAAAGCTGGGACAAATAATCTATGCAACCTTCTAACCAAGGGGGTGGTCACCAGAAATGTAAAAATCTTGCCTGGCTAAAAAAAAAAACAACAACAATGCAGAAAACCAAACAAAACTAGACAAGCATGAAGGACAGATGATTTAAATGCAAATGATGATGAATGAATAACAAAGTCTTTAGTAATAATGAAAGAAGTAAAGCCTCCATAGTCTTACATACCGTTTGCTTTAATGTTCTTAACTTTAGCATTAAAAGAAGAAAGGATTTTCCCAATTTCCAGATGCAACACAAAAAGACCACTTTTGACCTACCTGATATTTATTTGCAGATTTGAAGAGCTATACTCAGAAAACATTTTGAAGTCTTTTGAAACACTTAAAAATTAATTTCTGTCACAATTATTTTTGAGGGTGTTTTTTACCTAAAGAAAATTTTTTCTCCTCCACCATCCCCTTCTCAAGCTTCATAAAGAAAATGTGAGAGTGAATGAGTTAGGAATAATGTTAGGATTTTTTTTAAAATAAATGTTTTAATGTGCAAAACTGCATTTATAAGTTAATTCCAGATACAAAGGTAAAATATGGATGAGAAATATATTTTGCAGATATCTGGTACATTAAATAACAATAAAACCCCAGGTTAATTTATACTTTTACTCCTTGGGTCTGTGAGAAGAATCCTATTTTTTAGAGGCATATTATCAACATTTTTTTCTCCCCTATGGAATATAACATGGCTGACGTGTAATGTTACTTACAAAGTTGTAGATCAAAGATATACATTGCCCCTAACCACAATGGAGTTGCTGATTATTTTAATGGCAGTTGTGTACATAGACCAAAGCCATTATATAGCCTTACACAAAAACACCTTACAGAAAAAATATTGTTTATGTAATATCTCAGACTTAATCCTAAAAATTATCCACACTCAGATAACTGAAATAGTTAGAAATATAATGTCATTTTCCTCCTATTTATAATGTGGATATTATAAAATTATTCTGATGTGGATCAGTAGAATTAATCATTACGTACAACTAATGCACTTGAAGCATATATATATATATATATATGGATTTATGCTGATTTACTAAATGATCTGTGAATAAAATATAGGCTTTCTTTTATGAAAAACAAGCAAGCATTATATCACGTAATTATATATCTGACTTAAAGGGAACTTTAGGTTTTTTGAGTTTTATAATTTTGCTTAATCTTCTATAGTTTTGCCCTAATCTACTGTACTTTAAAAGCTATGTAAACTAAATGAGGACAAAAAATAATAATTATGTAGGCCTCAATAAACAAAAAGAAAAATATATTATAAATTTTAAATAATCAGATTAATTAATCCAATGTGCCTTCTGAAGTGTTTTCCATAACATCTTAACTTTTGATATGTTAAAATAATAAATTAATATTATAGAGTGAGAATTAGTATCCCTTACTCAGACTTCTAAGCTAGACAAATGCAATATTCTTCTGTAAACCCTTCAATACTCCTGCTTTCAATATTCCTTGATGAACACACGGAACTCAGCCATTTACTGTGGGAGAGTTGGTTTACTAGGTGCCCACAATTTCTCTACAGGTTTGATTTCAATGCTACTCATTATGGGAATAATTGTGAACGTTATAAATTTCTGTTTTGTTTTTGTCGTACAAGTTGCTAAATCTTTACAGTTCTAAACAATTGTGATTATAGATTGTAAGTACATGCTGTTATCATCATCATTATAGCTCATATCAGTAGTATTACTGTCAAATAGTTAGTACTGAATACTGAAACAAACATAAGTCAATTGGAACATCTCCAACTACTTTTCAAGAACAACTAAAGCTCTAGTTACATTGTGAAGGACTGAAAGGTAAAGGCTTATGAAGTGTTATTTCCTGTTGCATAGTGATTTTCTGAGGAGCTTATGAACAGGATTCATCTGGCATAGTTACCTAGTAGCTTGCAAGGAAGATCTATTTTCTAAATTTTCTAAACTCAGCAGTCAGATCACTCAAGATGTGAATATAATTAGTCTTCATGTATCAAATATGATTTTTTAAAATAAATCTGTCACATCCTGCTAGGTGTGTTCAGCTAGAGTTCCCCAGAAGCAAGGTCAACACTCTCTTAGTTCATCTATTCTAACAGCCCATTCAACAAGATTAGCCTCTTGAATTCTCTGTGCTGTACTCTATGGGTAGGACCGTTACCCATGAGGCTTATACAAAACACAACTTTACTTATAACTGAGTAAGATTATTAAGGTCAACAAAAAGCACACAACAATATAACTCTCAAAGCAACAGGTTACAACCAACAAAACTTTGGAAAATCAGAAATGATGTTATTCTTACATGCTGAGAATAAGGTTAGAAACAGAGAGAGACAGACAGACAGACAATGAAAGAGGGGATATCACCACCCTTGGATCCAGTGGCAGTCTCTGCATAATATTGTGGTCCTTGCATGGTGGGTGCATGCCCTGAGCATTCTGAGTCTGCCTCTTTTGTGCAATCTGGATAAGGCTTGACCTACTTTGAGCAGACTCAGTTGGGTCCAAGAATGTTCTGTACATGAGTCAGTAGGAAGTGGGGTGCAGATTGTCACTTGGCCCCCTCAACAGTGTTGACTGAGCAGTGGCCCTTATTTTCATGCCTGTGCTGTGTACTTAAACTGGAAAGTGGTCTTATGCAAGCTGGTACTGTGCCTCCAGAGGGCTCCTTTTGCTGGCCACTGTTCCTTATTAAACAAAGACAGTGTCCGATTTACCAGATTGGCTACCAAAGGAGTGGATGACCTTGCAAGAACAGGGCCCAGATGGCTTATAGCACGAGTGCCCTACCTGAGTACAATGTGCAGCTTGTCAGTGTGGCTGTTTTGAGACAATTATTCATTTTGGGACTCTACAAAAAAACCACCCAAGGACTTACATCTTTTGAAATGACATGGTACAATGATTCTTGTAGTGATCAGAGAAGAACATAAATAATGTAACTAAAAGTAACATAAAGTAACTAAATAATACAACTTGTTGGAAAGAGGTGAGCATTGTTGCAATGTAATGTGCTTTGGCCTAGCAGAGAGTAGCAGACTATTCAAGAATGGTTACATGACAAAATACGGTGATATGCGCAGTTTACTGATTTGTAACTCAGTATGGTGATTTGAAAGACACTATACTCCAACTTTGAAAAGCAAAGTGGGATTCTAGCAATTTGTGTTTTATGTTTCCTGGTCTTCCATCTCTATGAAACTTTATGTCAAGTTTGCATGTCTCTTGCAAAATTTTTGTTCATTCATTTTCTCAGTACAATTGACAAAAATCAGACTAGCACTGGGAAAAGAACAGATCACTACAGGATTCCAGTATAAACAGTTAATTTGATAATAATTTTCTATTTAGTTCTGTTTTAAGGTCTATGGGTCAGGAAATTTTAATCTATTTAAAATACAGTACAAAATATTTTTAATTGTAATAACAAGATCACTTATGTCAAGCATTACAATTTAAGCAAATTGTATCAACATACTAGATCTCAATTTACTCACAAACACAAAAAACAGATCAGGCTTATCTGGCTTTTCTGATTTTTTTTAGTATCCCGTTCACCAACCTTGATTTTGGCAACTATCATTAAGTCTTTAATGAAGAACTATCGTGCTGTTTTTGTTTTTTGCTGTAATGCAGTATCATTTTAAGTCTTTTTGTTTCTTGAAGTAAAAAAAAAATAGAAATGGAATAAAAAGTCTCAAAATGCTGACACATTTCTTACTTAACATACTTTTTAAAGTACCTAAAACTTTGTATTTCCCTAACTGAAAACTGACAACAAGAGCCTCTGATATTTTCAAAAAGCCAAATAATGCTTTGTGACAGATATCTGTCTTTCCTCTGTTCTTGAAAGAAATACAGTTGAGAGAAGATAGAAAGCATCTTTTACCTTCCCTGTAGCAGTGCTATTTTGTACAAGCAATGAACCAAGGAAATAACAGTAATGAAATCCTAAGATAGTTCTTTCTCCATGAAAGCAGAGACTAGCATTCAATTCAGGCTAAGCTGTTTATAGGCTGCTTTCTGTGGTAAGGAGTAGTAGATGTATATGGTTTAGAAACTATCTAACTAAGTTAAGATTAGCTGATCCAGGTGATTAGTTGGCAAACAGCTGGTTGTGTTGTTTCTACATCTGGATGAATAATCACTTGACTGTAAATTCATCTTCAGCTCAGAATGAACTTGAAAAAGCAAAATAGATATTGGATGGATGTGACAAGGAAAAGGAGCAGAAGATCTCCCTTAAGCGACAAAAGCAGAAACTAGGGATACATGACCTGGAAAATGAACGTGGGAAAGAAGCTTAAAATGCTGTAGTGCCTTTTAAATGAGTAGTATTTTATTACAAATAAAGACATGAAAAGTAGGTTTGGAGAGTCTTTGAACTGCAATAGAGAGAAGAGCAGTGGCTGTATAGTGAAGGAAAACTTGTTATTTTACTAATGGGAGAAAATAAACCAATGCTGATTCAGAACATGATTTATCATAAATTATGTTATAAACCTACTATACAGATAATGTCAATAGTGCAAATGTACTGAGCTCTCTTCATGGTTTGTGAAAATAAACAGAATTCTTCAGGGATGGGTTCAGAGAAGGGTTTTGTTATGCCCATTCTAAAATTAAATGTGTTGCTGGCTCTACTTGTACCTTTCCCTTCATTGACCCAACTTTGAAATCTAAACAATGAGATCAGATGTAGCCATCAGATATGGATAACATCTGACGTGTAGCTGTCTTGAAGACAAGTTCATATTGCTCATCTTGAGTATTAGAAATTATAAAATGTCTGTTCCTGGAATCAGCAAAATTATTGGAAGGCAGAAGCTGATTCTAATTACAAGCATCATTTACTTTGGACAACATCCTTCACTGATTCCTCATATGCATGTGTAGAACTGAGCAAAAATGGCAGAATCAAAACCTATTCAGTTAAATCTGTGGTTTCTTTTTTTTTTAAAAAAAAAGTATTATTTTTTTTACTTTATTAGAAAAACATAACATAAAACTCTTGTTAAACAGGAGAGTTTGGAGGTATACATACCCATGAATGTTTGGATCATATATGAGGGTAGTAGTACTGCCAGTTTTTTAGGTTTCCTACTCCTACTTCTGCAAGTCAGTGTTCTCAACTGTGTATAGCTCTGTGAAGTTTCTGTCAATCATTTGGGCTTTTTCAAGCTGAGTGTAAGACTAGGAGATATTATTTGCCTCAGAAGTTTACCTCTGATGATTTGCCACAAAACATCTGTAGAATAATCCATAGGGGTGACCACCATCTACACATTGCAGCTAGGGTTTGATTTAAGCTCCTGCTGCTCTCATGATTGCCACTATTACTATTTGATGGCTTCTGACCATGGGATACCACCATACCAGATATGCAGTCCTGTGTTCCCTCTGCCTTATTGGCTGACCATGTGTACAAAATCTTCAGGTAGTGTTTTATCGATGTTAACCAACTGACCTACAAAAATCATAGCCTTTTTCTTATTTTGGCATTCCACCCTGACACAACAAAAATCATGTTAAGTGATGTGGAAGTGACAGACTTTTGCACTTCTGTTTTCTTTTTTTGATTTTCATGAATAGAAGGGTGCCTTTACTTAGTACTCCAGCAACTTGTAGATGCTGAGATTGAATAAAGGTGTGCAGAAATAGGTAAAAAGAAATTATCTGAGAATGATGCCTACAGAATAGTTTCTTCAACACCTAAGACTTTTATTAAAAAAAACAACCCTGTTGTTCTGAAGTTGATTTTATGGGGAGTTATATATTTAATATTGAAAAAATCATTCTTCAAGAATATTTTATTTGCATTTCAAAATGAAATAAGGTATGTAATCTCACACACAAAGCACTCTGAGGTTTCGTGCTGGGGTGGAGGTGTAGACAAGCTAATGCTGCAGCAATTGTAGTTTGGCCAGGCCACCTTTAATAGCATCACAATTCTAACTTTACCTTTGATTTAGTTGAAAACTGTTGCAGTCTTGAATATAAATACACTAATCACGTATATTTATTATGAATACTTGCTTTTCAATGAATTACAGCTATAGCCTTTTTAAATGGATGCATACAATTTAAAAGGAATTGTTGGTTTATTTGATGAGATCTAAGCAATTTCATAATCAGATTATGATATTAGTGTGCTTATTGTGCATGTTCTCACCAACAAGGAGAGGCTGGTGGGGATCATGAAGTCCAAGGCCTTCCTTGGTTGCAGTGACCATGAGAAGGACTTGGAGCTGTTGGAGCAAGTCCAGAGGAGGTCCACAAAGATGAACAGAAGGCTGGAGCATCTGTCCTATGAAGACAGGTTGAGAGAGTTGGGGTTGTTCAGCCTGGAGAAAAGAAGGCTCTGGGTAGACCTTATCGCGGCCTTCCAGTACCTGAAGGGAGCCTACAGGAAAGCTGGGGAGGAACTCTTTGCAAGGGCATGTAGCAATATGATAAGGAGTAATGGTTTTAAATTGGAAGAGGGTGGATTTAGGTTAGACATTAGAAATAAATTCTTTAGTGTGAAGGTGGTGCAACACTGGAACAGGTTCCCCAGGGAAGTTGTAGATACCCCATTCTAAGGACAGATTGGATGGGCTTTGAGAAATCTGGTCTAGTGGGAGCTGTCCCTGCCCAAGCAGGGAGGTTGGATCTAGAAAATTTTAAGTTCCTTTCCAACCCAAATGATTCTATTACTTCTTCTGGCTTATAAGCTATTTTGTTTTGAGAAGTTATTTCTTACCCAAAAGAACTGTTCAGAAGCAAGGGTAAAATAAAAGTCTGACATACAGTCTTCTAGTACTGTATAGTGACATAGCAGTATCACTGCTGTACCCTCTGGTGAAGTCTGACATCATTTTGCTCACTTTCATGCATTTGCTTGCATTTGAGCAATTTTATGGAACTATGAAAAAGTAGCATTTCAACATTCAGAATACTAAACAAATTAGAAAAGAGCTGAAGAATAAAGAAGGCCTTACTGCTTCAAGCTCATGAAATTTGACTTCTCATGTGTTTCTGCTTAAAACTTAGAAAAACTTGTAATTTCTGGTTATGAAACAGATATGACTTTGTTACGAAAAAAAGTGATTAGTTTTCTAAACTAAACTAAAATTTAGTTTCTCTTATGTCTTAATGTCCAGCTCTGTGGGATAAAACAGTGCAGAATTAATGTTATCTTAAATCTCCATGTCCCAAATGATTCAGTGGGCAATGTGAAGCACAGAAAATCTAACTGAGCTTTATATAGAACTCATATAGCATGAAGATCTATATTAATCTATTGGTTAAAAACATTCTTACTTTATTACTACAAATATGAAAAAAATAGCATTCTATGAATGAGAATATTTGGGTTACATAATTAATTGTAGTTGGTCTATTCAGTCTGTGTTATAAATAACTTAATTATATTATCTCATACAAGCACTTGAACTTCTCTAGAAGAACATAATGTCTGGTTTCTTTAATCAATTAATAATTTAGATTTTATATATTGACATATCTTTTACTTAGAGTCCTAGCAAAAGCAAAAATATCCTATGGCAGTTTAACAGATAAACTATTTAAGTGGTGAAAAAAAGATAAAGACAAAAATGTTTAAATGCTTAAAAACATGGTCTTTTAAAATTATATTTCCTCAGGAATTATATTATGAGCAGATTTTTGACTCCTCCTTACCCTACACACAAAGATAATATGAAAATTGATGTATAAGCTTTACACAAAAATAAAAATGGATATTTTGAGACAGCTTACATTATGCACATTTTCTGATTGGCTGCTCATATTCTTAAAGCATAAATTAATTTAAATAAATATCTTCCTTAAAGCACTCTAAACTGCCAGCTCATAGTGATCCAAGTTACTTGCTCTAAAGAATTTATCCCCACATGAAGTTAACATAAAATTTGGTCTAGCAAGTAGCATAACAGAGTTGTTGTTGTCAGACACTCCTGCTATAGGCTGAGACTGATACACCCACTGAGGATGTGATGGACTGTTTAACAAGTCTATCTGCCAGTAACAGAAGCCTGCTCCAGTACTGTTCTGTGAATTATATAGGTCACTGACTTGTACAGCTTCATTAATACTTCAAAAACTGTCTTTATATACTTGCTTAAATAGATGGAAGTATGCTTAAGCTGAGTTTGCATCCCCTTTGTTTGTAAACATTTCATTAAATAAGCTTATTGGCAGAATGTTCATGAAAGTACGTTTTAAGTCTGCATTAAGGAATACATATGTTGAACCCTGAAATATGAGTATTTGTCCCAGACATTCAGTTCTCAGAATTATACATCTAATTAGAAAACAGATGTCACCTGACTAGATTAAACATAAAAATGAGCTTTAGGAGAATTTTTTATTTTACTCTTTTAAAGTATTCAAGCATTTAGTAATTTTTTAGTACGCTCTCAAGTCAAAGAAAGTAAGAAAAATCAATATAAAAACATAAAAATATAGTTAACATGTTAAAGACTCTTAATTTTGATTAATTTGAATCTGACATACTTTATCCTATAATCTTAAATGATGGAAGTCAAAACACAGGAATTTCCTGCTAATTCCTACGTGTTAGGAAATTGTATCACCAAAAATATCCAGTCTTTACCATGAATCACAGAGTAAGCATGGTATTTCAGTGAAAGCAAGATAGAGATTTCTGAGGCAAAAGAAAAGTTTGAGGTCATTCCTGTAAGTATTTCTCACAAGACAAAATAAAAACATTCTATTATTTGAGTATTGTGTATGTTGTCAGAAGTGAAAAATTAATTTTACTCTGTGTGTATGTAATTACAGGGGTCAATCGTAACTGCATATTAGTAACATCTTAATGTATGTAGTCATTGGATACCTTTAAAACACCAGCACTCCTAATATCAGAAGAGGAAATTGTAGCAAGTTAGTAAGAATTCTTATATGCCATTGAACTTCTAGAGACTCAACTTTAAAAAGTGCTTAGAATTGGATGATCCTTTTAAAGAATTAGCAGTTAACATCTCCATGAATATTCACATGATTTCTAGGTATACTTCAGAGACTATAAGTGGAAACAGAGCAAAGTCATGGCTGTGGAGCACTGGTGTGTAATGATACATAGTTTTCCACTTTGATAAACAGTACAGAGAGATGATTTTGGGGAACAACATGTGTGAGGTAGCTTACCCAGTATCATTATCCTTCTCAGGGAGAGGGAGACAGATAAACCATATAGAAAAGAGCCATAGTTGTCAGAGGGTCAGAGAATAAGTAATAGCCTTTCCTTTTTGTTTGCATAGATATTACTAGAAACAAATACTTATCAGTACACTACGGGAATCCTGATGTTATTGTTGTATTACAAAAAAGTAATGGAATCTTTATTTTATTCCTCAAAAAAAAAAAAGTGTCTATTAATGGTTAAAAGAAAAAAAAAAGGAGAAAAAAAGAGAGAAAAAAAAGAGAAATTTCAGATTTACGATTTGTGTAAAGAGCAGTAGTATATGCTCTGATTCTGTTCATCAGAATGGTGACAAGTGATGTCCTCAGGGTTCTGTACTGTTCAGTATCTTCATGAAGGACATAGACAGTGGAATCTGGTGCACCATCAGCAAATTTGCAGATGATACTAAGCTGAGTGGTGTGATTGACACACCTGCGGGACAGGATGTCATCCAAAGGGACCTGGTCAAGCTTGAGAAGCTGGCCCATGTGAACATCACAAAGTTCTACAAGGTCAGGTTAAAGGTCTTTTACCTGTGTCAAGGAAATCTTGAGTATTAATTTGGGCTGGGGGATGAAGGGATTGAGAGCAGCCCTGTGGAAAAGGATTTAGGGGTATTGGTGGATGAAAAGCTGGACATGAGCTGGCAATGTGCCCTTACATCTGAGGCCAACCGTATCCTGGGCGACACCAAAAAAGCATGACCAGTAGGCTGAGGAAGATGATTTTCCACCTCTTACTCCACTCTGGTGAGACCCCACCTGGAATAATGTGTCCAGTTCTGGAGTCCACAGCATAAGAAGGACATAGAGTTCTTGGAATGAGTCCAGAGGAGGGCGTCAAAAATGACCAGAGGGCTGGAGCACCACTTCTGTGAAGACAGGCTGAGAGAGTTGAGGTTGTTGAGACTGGAGAAGAGAAGGCTCCAGGGAGACCTTATTGTGGCCTTTCAGAACTTAAGGGGGCCTTTAAGAAAGATGGGGACAGATTTTTTAGCAGGGCCTGTAGTGATAGGACGGGGTCAGCTGTTGTAAACTGAAAGAAAGCAGATTTAGACCAGGTATAAGGAAGACATTTGTTATTATAAGGGTAGTAAAACACCAGAACTGGTTTCCTGGAGAGCTGGTAGACACCCCATCCCTCAAAACATTGAAGGTCATGGGATTGTTTAGTTTGGAGAAGAGCAGGCTGAGGGAAGACCTTTTAAACATCTAGGACTTAATTCCACATGCTGTTTTTCATTTTGAAATACCAAATTTGAAAAAAGTGATGTATTTTATTAATATTTATATTTTGATATATTTTTTAGTATAAGAAGCTGTGTTCATTGATGTTTATGGGTGGCTACTTGCAATTTGTGAATATAGAAACTGTGTGCAAATAAGGATTTCACAGACTATTAGAAGAATGCTAAATGCAACCACAGAACGAAGAAGGTAATTAAGAGATGCCTACACTGTTTCTTAACAGCTGTCTCTGCATATTTCTTCTGATTACAGCAGGGCATTTCCAGGAGGAAAGCTGTGTAGAATGGATTTGAAAATTTTTGTTTGAAGACAACACATTGCGACTATGACTCAGACTACTTTTATTACCCTGTCTGGAACTTGTCATTAGAGCTTTGATTAAATTCCTATTTCTAGGAGAATAAGACTGTGGCATGACAGTAATTGAAGATTTCTAGAATCATTAGCTTTTTTTCACTTCAGTTAGTGAGGTTGCATACCAAGAGATGAAGTACAGAATACATTGACTGCGTTTGGTAGTGAACTCTTTCTGACAAAAAAAATCCCACCTCTTGGTATGTAACGTAACTAACCAAAGAGAAAACATACATCCCATTTTTTAGATCTGTTGACAAGCTTTCATGCTCCTATTTGTAAGCTTGAATTGTTTCTGCAATCCTTTTAAGAGATGATAAAAAGATCTTCTTCTTGCCATATATTTTTTTTCTTTTTCAAGGAAATACAATCAAAGAAGATAATTTTAAAAATTCAAGAAATATTGTTTCTATTCTGATATCTTCTATATTAAATTTAAACTAATTTTAAACCTTTTGTACTCAGTATATATATACATATATATATATACTCTTTTTTTTTTTTTTTTGAGAGAAAGAGATCTAAATCTGAGTCCAAATTTCAAGCAATTCCAACTCATGAAAACCTATTGATCAAAAGATTGAAGTTATTCCCTAAAGATAATTATGATTTTCAGTCAGGGCATGACATGTTATAAAACAACATCCAGGGAGATATTGCCCTTTATACAAATTACCCTTTTGTTCCTTCCAAAGGGATCATTGATGACATTTAACAGTTGCAAGTGAATTTTATATTGGTCTTTGCATGAAAATGTCTAAAAGTTGTTAGCATTTTGCTTTTAAATGGAAAAGAATAAAAAAGAAGGATATTACACGGCAAGCCTAATGCAACACTTGCATAGGGTTATGTCATCTTTTAAATAAGATCTGTTCATATTAAAATATTTGCAACAGATTACAATTGTTTTTGTAGTTAGTTAACAGAATTTCCTATTTAATAGCCCTAAACACTTAACTAGCCTTGTGTTTGTAGAAAATTCTTTCCTTTGTATAATAATCATCCACTGATACAAATGTTCTGCATATGGCTGTAGGTATTTGGTAGCTGTTGAAAATTCAGTCTCTATGTATAAAGTCCATTCTCAGTATTGCATGTTGTTATGATCCCAATTCATCAACGCTAATATAGAGAACTTCTTGTGAGCTTCTGATGTAAGGATGTTTTTTTAAACAGGGGAACTTAATTCACATTGTTGAATTTGCATCCATGACAAAATTTTGATACATTAACCTCAATATAGAGACTTCTTAGCTGCTACTTTACTGTATGAATTATTTTGAAAGAATTACTACTATTTATTACACCTGTTGCTTTTCCAAGATGAAAGCTTCTATATTATTACTGTTCCATAATTTAAGAACATGGAGTCTTTCATACTTTAATTTACTCCCATGCAAATTCCACATTCTTTGTCACTTTGCAATTATGCTATAAAAATTATAAGCATGGAATACATTTTTCTGTACCATAAGCACTTTGCTATGAATATTTTGCCAATAGAATTACATTTGTGGGGCTTGAAATACAGAATTTGCCTGATACATACTGTTTTCACTATACCATCATATGAGTTTGAAGAAAAGTCACTATTAGCTTTGGACCATTAGTGTTCTAGTTCTCAAAATCTTTGGAGACATGGATGGGCATGTCTCACAAAGAGACCAAAAAATTGAAATTAAATGCAATGTAGATACTAACTCAAAATCACAGTGAAAAATTCCTAGTAGAATTCACAGAATCATAGAATAATAGGATAGGTACTGTTGGAAGGGACTTTAAAGATCATCAGTTTCCAACCTCCCTGCTATGAGTAGGGACAGCTCACACTAGACCAGGCTGCACAAAGCCTCATCCAACCTGGCCTTAAACACGTCCAGAGAGGGGACATCAACAGCCTCTCTAGGCAATATATTCCAGTGTCTTACTAACCTCATGGTGAACAATTTCTTCCTGACATCTAACCTAAATCTACCCTCTTTCATTTTAAAACCATTATGCCTTGTCCTATCACTACCCTCTCTGGTGAAAAGCCCCTCCCCAGCTTTCCTGTAGGCTCCTTCAGGTACTGGAAGGCCATAAGGTCTCCCTGGAGCCTTCTGTTCTCTAGGCTGAACAGCCTCAAATCTCTCAGCCTGTCTTCATAGCAGAGGTGCTCCAGCCTTTTGATCATCTTCGTGGCCCTTCTCTGGCCACTGTCCAACATCTCCATGTGTTGCCTGTGGTGAGGGCTCCAGAGCTGTAAACAGTACTCCAGGTGTGGCCTTGTCAGAGCAGAGCAGAGCAGAGGGGCAGAATCACCTCCCTCACCCTGCTGGCCACACTTCTTTTGATGTAGCTGTCATGATCTGGTAATCAGATATGTGGTAGCATTTTATGGTCTTGCTAGGAAAAAACAAATATGATACAATATCAGGTGCACTAACAGGCACTTGGGCTGGTGTGTGGTCTTACGAAAGATGGGACAGAACCCCCTTGCTTTCTAACACTCCTCACCACAGTGGGAGGCTGGTGTGGCTGGATTCTGCCTTCCTTCTCCTGGGATAAGCTGCACGGCAGCTGCACTCTTTGCTGTTCAGCAGGACCTGTGAAAAGGCTTAAAGGTGATCCCAGATGGTGAAATTAAGATGCAGACAAGGTCAGATGTCAAGTGCACAACAAACTTTACTGGAGTAACACAACAAAGTCCCTAGAGCTTATAGGACAGGGAGGGAAAAAGAGACAGAAAAGAAAGGAGAAAGCAGAGATACAGAGGGCAGCAAGAGAGAGAATAATTACGACCACAGTCCAGCGATGTCATCAGTGGGGAAGTGCTTCCCTGCACCCATAGTGTTCCAGATTTCTATACAGGTCTTGTCCACTGTACCCCCACTTTTCTCCCTGTACAGGTGAGAAAATTCTTCTATCTTCTCTGTGCTTCTCTAAGATAGGAAGGGGAGTATGGTGACAGGGCTATGTCCTACAGATAGTCTTTGTTTGGCTAATTTATAAGATAAGCCATTTGGTCCTAGGAGGTGGCTTGAAACTGGCACTCTTAATCTTTTCTTGGTAAGTCGGTGGTTTTAATGAAATCTCAAGGCCTGGTTATCACTGGATATTCTGCTCCCAGCACCAGCTGTAGAACTCCTTTGTCTCCAGTCCTAGCATGTGCCACACTAAACTCTCCAGTTCTCAGGAACACATTACAAGGGGGGAGTAAAACAGTTTGGTGGGTTCAGTCCATCTTCAAATCTTGTTTAACTCTTAGATATCTCAAGACAACAGATACCTGAGTTCCTAAGAGTTTGTGACTATGCATAGATTAGTGTTAAATATTGACCTACAGTAATATAATTTGTTAGCAATTATTGTGATGGAAACTATAGGCATGACTTTTCTTAGAGACTGTTGAGTTTCTTTGAAATAATTTCTTGTTCTCTGGAGAATGCACAAATCTCTTTCCTAGCAGGGTTAAAATAATCTTTGCACTCTTCAGAACATGTAACTCCCTTTTGTGAACGGCGTACAGTTTAAAATGCTGGAAAATAATCTAAACATATTCAGGTCAGATGTGACTGTCATAATTTTGACCTTTTAAATACTACTGGTGTTTGAAGAAAAACAAAATTCCAAAGTTCAGCCACGCACCTCGAACACATCCCTTCCCCAGAAGCAGGTGCAATTGAAGGTACAACTATACACCATGGACATGTCCAGATTTCCAAGAACCTAAACTCATGGACCAGCCAGCTCACAAGAGGCATCCTAAACATAGTACCCTTTTCAGTTGTCCTCAGGTATGTACTGCAGATTAATAGCAGTAACAATTTTGTGATTTAGAGTGATATAAAAAAGCAGTTAAGAAGTGTTAACAAGTTATTAGTCATCCATTTTAGCAAAACCAAGATATATGTAGTGCTAGACTGATTTTAGTAGATTTAACTAGATCTACCTAGATTTCTATTATCTGCATTTTAGCAAAACACAGGTCTTAAGATGGTCAGGTGAACCAGACCTTTAGAGTGCCTGTTTGTCTCTGTTAGCTGGAAAAGGATGCCAGACTGCCAGTTACTGTACAGCTATTGGTAATACCAAACCTCTAATGTTAAGCCCTCCCCAAATGGAAGGGAGATTTCAGAGTATTTCAGAAACTGAATGTATATTACAGAGAGATTTGAGAATCTTAGTTATCTTATAAAAAAAAAGGTCAGGAAGTAAATTAATGCATATTTCCTACTCACCTAAAAATAGGATTTATGATATGAAAGTTTATCTTTCCTAATAAGTGCAATTTTCAACAGCACAAGTTACCCAAAACTGGGGTGCATTCTCTCAATCTTTGAAGAAGTTTAATTGAATATAAAAAAAAAAATGTGGTGCAGAGAATGAGAATCTTTTCAAATTGCATTGCATTGCATGGAAGCGCAGCTGATGCTAGAAGTCGGTTTTAACTTTAAAATATATTAATACGTAATTAGCACTAGTTACTATAGTCACTGCTAGGGAATAACCCCTTGAAATATAGATGTTTCTGTACTTGGAAACTTCAAGCAGTCCCTACACTTTCTGTGCTTTCTAATCTGGCACATTTTCAAACCTTAAAAATTATTTTCCATTTTCAAATTTTGTTTTAAAGCCTCTTTTTACAAGCTCTTCATTATATTGTGCTTTATTTCTGTTAATAAAAAATAAAAAATATTTTAATGGTATATAATGTCAATATGCTATTGACAAGATAATTTTATCTGATGAATTTGCTTGCCCTCTTCTTTGTATTAGCCCCTCAAGACATAAAACACAGCAGATGTTTCACAGATGTGGGGGAATAAGAGATAATTAATAATTAAGACACAGTTTCATAATTGCGTAAACTATATAGATAAGTACAACATAAGGAATTTGTTCTACCACGTAGAGTTGTAGAGAAACATGACATTAAAAACTAACTTTTCCCTCTGCTCTGTTCTGCATATGCAAATTCTAACTGCAGATGTCTTTGTGCGTGTGCAATTATTTTTTCTGGTTATTTTCTTTCAACACAAGTCTCTGAAATCTCTGGCTACTTTGATCATTCATGTTTGACAAGCAGTTTTTGTTTGTTCTCCCTCCAGGCCTACATTCTCTACCATGATATGTCACTGCTTTTTGTGTCATTTATGCATTTCTACAACAAATACTGTGTTCAGTTTTGAATCCCTCATTACAAGAGAAACATTCAGGTGCTGGAGATTGTCCAAAGGAGGGCAATGAAGCCAGTGAAGGATCTAGAGAACAAGCGTTATGAGGAACACTTAAGGAGACTGGGATTGTTTATCCTGAAGAAAAGGAGGCTGAAGGAAAAACTTACTGCTCTCTACAACTATCTGAAAGGAGGTTGTAGTGAAGTGGGTGTCGGTCTCTTCTCCCTAGTAAAAAGTGACAGAACAAGAGACCTCAAGTTGTGCCAAGGAGAGGTTTGGATCGGATATTAGGAAAAATTTATTTGCTGAAAGGTTTGTCAGACACTACAACAGGTTGTCCATGGAAGTGATGGAGTCAACATCCCTGGAGATATTAAAAGAGGAGTAGATGTGGTGCTTAGGGACATAGTTCAGCAGTGGACTTGGAAGTGCTGGTCTAATGGTTGGACTCAATGATCTTAAAGGTCCTTTCCAACCAAATCATTCTATGATTCTAAGTGCCATTTCAGAAGAGCTGGGAGGGATACTTAAAAAGTCTAATCTATTAAAAAAACACGTTACTTCACTATAATACTATGTAACACATAATTGTTGTAGTAGTATAGATGTGTTTAAGACCAGCATGTGCATTCTAATAAAATAATATCCATTATGGAGATCTAGACAATCACACACATTTTGAAGCTTTTTACAAAGGCTCGGTCAATTCTTTTTTGATAAGGTTTGAAATCAGAATGCAGCAAAACTTAAAACTTTTCAGTAGTGTGCAGTGGAGGAAAGGGAGAGAAAAAAATAATATTCTAGGAAAGACAAATAGAGAAGGATGCAGAAGGTTATGCTCAAATAGAAAATTCAGCCATGGGTTGCTTTCTGATACTTTGTTGTGAGAAAGTTCCATTAGAATTATAAATGTCACATTAGGAAAGACACGTGCAATATTACCCTCCATGAATTAAGAGAAACTGGTTGTCCAGCTCTTTTTGAAACTGGGAAACTTACATAGCTACTTACAAACTCCTAATACTGGCACTAGAAATGCAAATTACATCAATTTGCTGTAAAGCACTGCAAGGTAACACTAAACTTTTGACTGATGTTTGCAGTATATTTTCTTGTTTTGGGTGAATGGAACGTATACAATGTTTGTTGTGCACATCACTAGATTTTATTTCCTGGTTAGCATAATGCTATTCTATGAATGCTTCTTTCCATTTTACTTCTTGTTTGTGGCTGCTTGTTTATAGAAAATCCTATCAATCACGTGGATTCATTAAAAGTCTGCCTAAACAGCAAAGCTCTGTGTAATTTTCTTTACCATTATTTTTTAAACTGTGCATGGGAAATCAGAGTTTATGCAATTTTTTTTATTCAGTATAACATTCTCCTTGGAGAGGTAGACTAGATTTACATCAAGAAAGATTATACCAAGATATGATCAAGCTGATAAAAAAGTATGCAAAGTCATCTACACTTTTCATTAGAAAGGAACACTTTGATACAGAAAAGTTGTTTGGTCTAGGTTAGCAAGGAAAATATTTTGCAAGTACTATTCCAGCATAATGATATTCAGGCACTGCCTAACAACCCATTTCAACATAAAGGTTTGGAAACACTCTAGAGAAACCTGCTTCTGTAGATACAGATTTAAAAACAGCTTTGAAGTTTTTTTCCAGAAAAAGCCAGGTCTGCTGCAGGGAAAGCTTGCCTTTATCTCACCTTGCTTTCTTTCCTCTGCCCCTCATCCAAGTGACATTAGAAATTTATTTAGCTTAATACAGCTTCTAGCTTTGTTATGTGTGTGTTTCAGTGACTTGCACTGGAAGTTAAATGGTTGTAGGAATTCAACTCATGTAAAAGAGACTTTAAATATTCAATATATTATTCTTTTCACATGCAAACAGGAAGGGTGTTGTCCTTATGACTTCATAGGGGTAAATATTTCAATTCCTTTTAAATGTGTGTGAGAGGGGGAAGCTGTAAGTTGGATACAATGGGAAAAACTACTGAAAGGGGGCAAAAAAACATGTTGGGTATTTCATAGAAACATAAAGTGGTTTCTTGGAATAGTCTTTTTGAGAGGTTTTTAATTTTTCACAGCTGGTTGTGTTTACCTTGATATCATAGTTACTTTTCTACATAACTTTCATCCCTTGCTGTCTTTCCCAATTTTTTGTTATAGTTTGAATGTCTGGGTATAGATTTAGTCATGTTCTGCTAAGTATTATTAAAAAAGAAAGGCACTAAAGATAAACAGCATCGTGTAAATATTTAATACCTTTGACCTAACTAAAGCCTCAATAAAATTTCAGCTCCATGGACAAAATTCAGAGGTTTCCCTCAGAAAAAAATTATTTGAAATAACCTTTCTAGTAGCAACAAGAACTAGAAGATCTTAGTCAAATGATGTGAATTGACCTCTGAGGATCAATATAAGGACAGAAACATAGTCAGAAACCCTCTTTTTCTCAAAGAATGCGCAGAGGAAACATGTCTACCAGCAACAGTCTAAATAGGAAAGCAAAGTTTCCTTTATGCTGTGTTTTAGTCAATTCCATGTATTTTAGTTTTTTATTATTTTTATATGTTTAATAAAAACTTAGTTTGTATAAGTTAGAATGTCAAACTTGTAGTATATTGGGGTATTTTGGTTCATCTCCATTTAACCTGTAGATGGCATCACTACTACATTTAGAAACAGAATTACCCAAAACTGGGGTAATACCTACTGAAAAGAATAAGTTTCTTAAAAGACTTCAATACTGATCATAATGGATGAGATGCATTAGAAACTGTGATTTCCCTCAGCATGTTAGTGGCTTTTAGATCATTCTGTGCACATTTTGTGATTCATATCCTGAGACACCTTTTGGAGCAATTTTACTAGAGGAAAGATGTGATGTTAGATATATCACACAATGCTTAGTTTTCTTGACTCTTGAGTAGGCTGCCCCAGTTTCTTTGCCTTTCTTATCGTTCATTACTTGTATCAAGATAGCATCTCTGAGGTACTGGTACCCTTTTATGTGCTATACAAGCATAGGAAAGAGAAGTTTCCTGGTGCCTTGCATTTATTCTTTGGGAAGTGCTGAAGTGGAGACTGGGAAAGTAATAGATGAGGGATCTTTAGCCCTTCTGCCTGTTTTCTGGGTGATCTTTGTGTCTCAGTTTCTGATGCTCACAAGTATTTCAAACTGAAATAATACAAACTGTACGCTGCTTTGCACCTGAATCTTGTTTTCCTGACTTCGTAGTCAAAACAACCCATTGGAATTGCAAGAAATGCTAGATCTTAAGACCTACGCTCATTATTAGGCTTATTGTCATGGGAAAGTGCCAGAACATACTTCGAATAGTTTTCAGTAGAACTGTAGTCAGTTTAGGGAAGAATTTGCAAGCAACACCTTTCAGACATTTCCCACTTTCACTGCATTAATCTGTTACTTTGCATGTAAGAACAGCAGATGAAAGGGCCTGTGTTAATAAAATCTGTTTGGGATTTCATCAGTGAATCCTGCCATGATTTTTTGAGTTTCTGTCAAGCAAATGTATTAAAATTCTGGAAAATTTATTAAAATTTTAAATATCTCAGTGATACTGTTTTTTGCTGCTATGATTAATAATACTGTCCACATTGGGTCAAGCATGTAGTCAACATGCTACTGCAGAGGTAACTGAAATTTATTTTTCATTTTGGAAAAAGTTTTATTTGACTTTGGATACAGAGAAAACAAACCAGAAAAAAATCAACAAACCAAAACAAAACAAAAAAGCAAAGGAAAAATTGGGGAGAAAAGAATATTTTAGAAACCAGTTATCCACTGATTTCCTCTTTTCTTGATGCACAGGAAACAAATATTGTAGTAATTATCACAACTTCCTGTCCTCACATTTTCATTTCTCTTCCTATTCCATCCTCTCCTCTCCATCTCTGTCTCTCTCTCATGTCATGTCATGTCATGTCATGTCATCCCATGTTTAACCTGGTACTAAACATGAGTTCTGACTCACCGAGCCCTCTACACAGAGTTCATTCAAATGGACTTTCCAGCAAGAGCTCTACCTGTATGCATTTAAATGATGGTGATTGACGAAATGCAAGCCCTCAGGCTAAGTTTTTGACTCTCACTGTTTCCTATTACTTTAATTCAGGTACCCAAAAATTTAGTTAGCACAAGGGTTTGTTCTACTGAAGGGTCCTTGTACCTTTCCTGAAGGCAATACCATTTTGTATGTCTTGCTCTACTCTTTGAAAAAGTGCCTTCATCAAACTACCTGTGGCCATTTTCAGATGAATAAATAATGTTTTAATTGTTTCCTTCATGAGTGAAGTAACATTATTTAAACTTGAACGCAATTTACTGAAAGTACAGGTATTTGCACTAAGGAAACACTTTTTTTTTTTTTTTTTTTTTTTTTTTTTCCCCAAAATTATTATCTATCACTGTCTAAGAAAGAAATGTTTCTTTGGATCAAATCAGACACTCTTGAAAATGACATCAGCCTAATCTGAGTGAGTTATCCACATACTAGTTTAAACTGTAAGGGCTTTTCAACTTCTCAGCTGCAAGTTTTGCTTTATGGCAAGTTATTATACAGTAAGTACACAAGAGACACAATGATAATGATTTCAAAGACTAATCTTGGCAGATCCTCAGCATTCAGATTACTTGTTCTGAATGCAACATGTAGCTTGCTATGCTGTATTTTGCTGGTGAATTGTCTTTCATTGAACTGAAATTATGCACATACATACACTCAAGAACAGTTTTGAAAATGAACGTATGCAAAAAAATTGACCAAATGAATCTTAGTAAGCTAATAAGTGAAACTAATAAAAAAGTTTGATCTGATGAATGACAATAGCAGCCTTGGAAGACATAGCACTCCTATCTTATTTTATTTTGCATATAGATGAAATGTTTTAAACATTCAATTAGTTCTAACCATGTATTATATCATGATACAGCAGGCATACAAATGTGATACACACATAGAGGAACTATGGTGCATACAACAGATATGTAGACACAGCAATATGTGTTGCATTATTTTCTGTTGTATTAAGTTTAATGAAACTGCTCATTCCATTAAAATGTACACAACAAGATAGAACTTCAAGAACATATTATGGTAGGTGTTTTAAAGCTAGTCATCTTAAGTTGATGCTTAATTATTGCATGTCTAAAATTAATTATGAAATATCTCAGTCATCAGAAAGGTAGGCAATCAATTTTTACTCTTCTGTTTTATAGTTAAATACTTATTTTCAACTGTACATATTGTCGGAGATTAAAAAAAACCAAACAGACGTAAAAGCTACAGACTACTCTTTGTTAAAGTGCATGGTGCTAAATAGTTGCTTATAACTTTAGATTTTTCACACCTATAAGACAAAAACATTCTAAAACACATGAAGTTTATTTTAAGTAATGTCAGTATTTTTTAGTGTATTTATTAACCCTTCACCACTTACATTGTGTTAAAATAATCCTACTGAACTACAAATATTTATCAGTATATCAAGCAATGGAACCAGCATATCTGTATTTCTACAGTAAACATATTTGATCAGATAACAACCCAGGTAGTGTGTGTTACCGAGAGCTCAAATTTAATTAATTCTACAAAGCACACATATAAAATAAATAATAATTCATCCAGATTGTAAGATGATTCAATTAGCAGTTTTCTAAACATTTAAGGGTTTTAAGTACCATGTCAACAATTTGCACAAAGGAAATAACAAATCTTACTGTAAAATAATTTCCTTAGAGTTCTTGTAAATCAAGTGAACAATTTTAACTAAATGAAAATAAAAAAGGATGCTACTCTTTTGCAAAAATATTTTCTAAAGAATTTAGTCTTCAACTACTGAATTGTGTCTCTTGAGCTACAGCACTAAAAACAGGATAAAAGCCCAGTTAGATAGATTTTTTACACTATTCAAAATTCTATAACAACCTTGAAGACTTAAAAATATCTAACAGTATTCCACAGATGATCTGCCTCACAGTGTATTATTTTCTCAAAATAGCTTAAGATGATGACACTTAAAGTGCTTTATGTACAGGTAACACATTTTCTACCCAACAATTATCTGAGTAATTTTAGTGAAATAATAGTAGAATAATGAACACTCTTCATACTTATCTCCTAGCCCTTGGCTTTTAGTGTGGAGTTCCTCAAATTATTTTTGTGTCCAATCACAAAATGTTGCTGTATCCTATTTCATATCTTAGAGCAATTAAAATCTGTCTTAATTTCATTTTGATTTTTAATTCTAACAAGCAATTTTTTGTCCCATGTGTTTTATAGCAGTTTCTATTTTTTTTTGTCTTCAGAAAAGAGATTCCATTTCAGTTTAATTATTTAAATGTCAATATATAGTACTTAATGCAACAAATTCCTCTTCAACTGCTAAAGAAACCACCAGCAAACCTAGGATACAGGCTAGAAAATGTGATAAATTACCTGAGAGATGTGGACATATTTAAAGGATTTTGTACTTGCTTTGCTTACATGATCAAAATAGCTCTGTAAAAAATAGGATAACTATTTTTTCAAAGACAGTAATGGAGTTTTAGAGTCAGTGTGCCAGAAGCAGCAGTATCTTCCATTAGATCTTTATTTACTTAAAATGTACAAAAACTTTTGGTTCCAAATTGCTTCATCAGCCAATGTAATAAAGTTCCGATAGAAAAACAACAAAACCAAAAGAAATCCCAAACGCAACAACAACAATAAAAATCACAAAAAAACCCAACCCAAACCAAACCAAAAAACCACCACATTTTTTTAAATGAGAAAGTTAAGCTGTATTACTTATTTGTATGTTAACAGACTGTGAAACTTGCAGGAATCCCATGGGCTCAGACTCTGGAAGGAAAGAGGGTCCAGGAAAGATGGTCAGTTTTTAAATAACACTTCCTCCAAGCCCAAGATAGGTGCATTCCTTCGAGTAAAAAAATGGGTACAGGTGTTAAACAACCTGCATGGATAAGAAATGATCTTCTAAAGAAAGTCTCGTGGAAGACAGAAATTTAGTTTGTGGAAGTAGGGACTTGTCACCTGGGATAACTATCGGGACATTGTCAGGGTATGTAGGAAAACAACAAGAAAGGCCAAAGCCCTCTTACATCTTAAACTGGCAAAGGAAGTAAAGGAGAATCTAAAGAGCTTCTTCAAATATATCAGTAGTAAAAGGAAGTATAGAGAAAATATGGGCCCACTGCTGAATGAGGTGGGAGCCCTGGTAACAGAGGATGCAGAGAAGGCAGAGCTGCTGAATGCCTTCTTTGCTTCAGTCTTTACTAAGACCATTCCTTATGAACTTCAGACCCTGGATATAGGAGAGGAAGCCTGGAGGAGGGAAGACTCTCCACTAGTCAATGAAGAGTGGGTCAGAGATTAGTTATGCAAATTGAATGTACACAAGTCCATGGGCCCCAATGTGATGCACCCAAGAGTGTTGAGAGACCTGGCTGATGTTATTGCCCTACCGCACTTCATCATTTTTGAAAGATCATGGCAAACAGGAGAGGTGCCTGAGGACTGGAGGAAATCCAATGTCACTCCAGTCTTCAAAAAGGTCAAGAAAGAAGATCCAGGAAATTACAGACCAGTCAGCCTCACCTCCATTCCTGGAAAAATGGTGGAGCGGCTCATTTTGGAGGTTATCTCGAAACACATGGAAGAGAAGAAGGTTAACAGGAGTAGTCAGAATGGGGAATTCATGCTTGACTAGTCTGATAGCCTTCTATGATGATGTGACTGAAAGGGTAGATGCAGGGAGACCAGTGAATGTAGTTTACCTTGACCTTAGCAAGGCTTTTGACACTGTCTCCTATAACATCCTCATGAGCAAGCTCAGAAAGTGTGGGCTAGAAAAGTTGACAGTGAGGTGGATTAAGAACTGACTAAATAATAGAGCTCAGAGGGTGGTGATCAGTGGTGCAGAGTCCAGCTGGAGACTTGTAACTAGTGGTGTCCCTCAGGGATCAGTGGTGATCCAGTCCTGTTTAACATCTTCATCAATGACCTTGATGATGGGACAGAGTGTCTTCTCAGCAAGTTTGCTGATGACATGAAACTGAGAGGATTGGCTGATTCACCTGAAGTCTGTGCACCCATTCAGCAAGATTTGGACAGGCTGGAGAGCTGGGCAAAGAGGAACCTAATGAGGTTTAACAAGAACAAATGTGGAGTCCTGCACTTGGGAAGGAACAACTAAATGCACCAGTAGAGGTGCAGATCTTTCAAGACCTGTCTGGATGCCTTTCTGAGTGATCTGCCCTCATTTTTGGTCCTGCTCTGGCAGGGGAGTTGGACTCAATGATGGAGGTCCTTTCCAACCCCTAACATTCTGTGATTCTGTGATGTATTTATTTATTTATTTATTTATTTATTTTCTCCTCTCTGCTTCTGTTTTCTCAGTCTTCTCTATGTTTTATGAACTTTTACTGCCTATTGAAATATTAGAAAAATTCCTCCAAATAATTCTGCATGTTAGTTGAGCTCATTTTCATGAGCCAGTTGAGAACACCAGTTGAGAATTTGGTCACTTGCTATTTTATTTAACAGCATAAATTTGATTGATGTCCTTTTTAGATCTTACCCCAGATATTTTCTTGTATGTACGTTTTTTAGTAGGGAAATAATTTTCACTGAAGTAATAAAATATATTTAGGAATACTATTACGTAAATGAAGTAATGTGCAACCTAAACTATGAAGTCAAGTAAGTGGAACTATTTAACTTGGCAATGCATGTATAATTCTCAAAATTACATTAGAAATTGGGAATATTTTATGCACATAATACTACATTTGTTTTATTCATTTTTGAAGGAAACCACACAGTTTGTTGCCCCAAATTCTCAGTATGGAATTTATCTCGAGTGTCTATTTGACTTCTTTGATTTGTGAATGATTTCAGTATTGAATTCTCATGTATTTTAAGTGACACGTGGTTACTGCTGTCAGCATCAACTTTATTCCTGAGAGCTGGTTCTGTGATGTTGTCTTCCCTATTTCCTCTGGCGTTTATGTAAATGCTAAGGGAGGACTGCAGAAAGAAAGTCCAATTATTGCTCAGAAAGAAAAAGTGACTATGTAGATGGTCAATATAATTATACTGTGCTCTAAGCCAGCAGTATTTGTGGATCAAAGATTAACTCAGTGACGTACCTGTATGGAACTGTTTAAAAGCCTCTACAGTTATGTTTCATTTTAGGCTTTTACCATTTGAAAGACTTGAAGAATAGTCATTTTAATTTTTAAATTTTATTTGTGTTTTATTATTTGTACTATTACTGACGCTATCCATCGATAGAGGTTACTATTTAAAGTACTACATGACCACTTCTAATGAGCTCTCTAAGTGAGAATTAGACAAATGTAGAGCTTAAAAGGGCATGAGAAACCACTCACCATTCCGTCCAATTCTATAATGAAATGGAATCAGGTCTCTGACAAAAGTCACAGAATCGAGGCTGAAAAAGACCTCTGCTATCATCAGATCCAACCTATGACCTAACACCACAATGGTTAGACCATGGCACTGAGTGCCACATCCAGTCTTTCCTTGAACACCTCCAGGGATGGTAACTCCACCACTTCCCTGGGCAGCCCATTCCAATGTCTGATCACCCTTTCCATGAGGAAGCGCTTCCTAATATCGAACCTAAACCTTCCCTGGCACAGCGTTAGGCCATGCCATCTCATCCTGTCACTAGTCACCTGGGAGAAGAGACCAACCCCCACCTTACTACAACCTCCCTTCAGGTGGTTGTAGAGAGTGAAAAGGTCCCTCCTGAGTCTTCTCCAGGCTAAGCAACCCCAGATCCCTCAGCCTCTCCTCATAAGACTTTCTCTCTAGTCCCTTCCCTAGCCTTGTTGCTCTTCTCTGGACCTGCTCCAGCACCTCAATATCTTTCTTAAAGTGAGGGGCCCAGAACTGAACACAATACTCAAGGTGAGGCCTCATCAGTGCCAAGTACAGGGGGAGAATCACATCACTAGGCCTGCTGGCCACACTATTCCTGATACAAGCCATTGGCCACTGGCCTTCTTGGCCACCTGGGCACACTGCTGGCTCATGTTCAACTGGCTGTCAATCAGAACTCTTAGGTCCCTCTCTGCTGGGCTGCTCTCCAGCCACTGGCTCCCCAGTCTGTAGTGCTGCCCGGGAATTATTGTGGCCAAAGTGTAGGACTTGACACTTGGTCTTGTTGAACGTCATACTGTCGGCCTCAGCCCATTGACCCAGCCTGTGCAGGTCCTCCTTCAGCTTCTTCCTACCCTCTGGCAGATCAACACTCCCCCCCAACTTGGTGTCATCCACGAACTTACTAATGATAGACTTGATCCCCTCCTTCAGGTCGTCAATAAAGATATTGAATAGGACTGGGCCCAGTACTGATCCCTCTGCTAAGCCTCCAGTGAAACGTGTTCTACAGTGTCCTAAGAACAATGTTACAGTTCTTTATAATGCCTACACGGAGTATCAGAAAAATGTTGTCACTGGAAAGGATATAGAACATGGAAGCTCTTTCAAGGGGCAAAAAGACTCAGTCCAGTGGATGCTTAGTAGTTTAATTATAAAGTGAAAGGCAAAAAGAAAAAAACAAACCACACCAGCCTTATTGAAACGAAATATAAAAAGAAATATACAACAAAATGTAACTCTGCAGGAAATGACTTAGCAAGGAAGACAAGATAAATATATGCAATTTTACTTTATTTGATCAGAAACAGTGAATTCAAGTTCTTAGAACTATTTTTTCATCTGAAATATGATCCTTACAACTGCAGAGTGCCCCTTAAAAGCAGAGGCACTGCTTCTGTTTTGAATCAGAGGGGAAATACTGCCTTCTAAATCACTTAGACTATTTCTTGTACCATCTAGCTTTTTCTTGGAAGCTTTCCACTTGAGCTGACCTCAACCTTTTAAGTAACTAAGAACAGTTAAGATCACAGTAAAAGCTAAGGTAAGTAAGATCTGGTGAATAAAATTTCACAGAAGTTGCAGTAATTAACTGCAATTAAATGTGTTAAAGGCTATCAATATTGTATTGTCTTAACAAATATATTTGGAGATGATTGTGTTATGTTTTTTCAGAGGTAAAATTAAAAATAAATGTAGAACAACTTTCCTTCTTGTATCTTTTTTAGATAGGTATGGTACACATAATTGAAGACAATGACAAATGACTTACTATCTTGCCTGGGAATTTTTCAACAGATTCAGAAAGATTATGATGGTGCCTAAAATAAGCAAGGCTGATTTTTTTTGGTCTAAATTTAAGGAGGTCATCCAAATTATCTAAGTTATAGTGTCTTTGGGAAATGTTAAGCATTTGGAAAAATGCCCTGAATCTAAAATAATTTCAATTTCTTCCATGTCTCTTGTATTTGGAACCACAACTGTTCTCAGATTCAACAAAATGGGTGTTGAAGACTGTATATAATTAGACTGTTTCCTGAAAAGTGTGAGCTTGGGGTAAAATCTTATTCAGCTCAAGAGTTGTACCTAAGCTAAGATTTAGGTCAGCTATTTCCTTGTTGTTAAATCTGATTGCTATGCACAAGCCGATAGATGTCAGTTCTATTTTCTTGCCTTGCCTTGGTGTTTTCTCTCCAGTTAGGTGTTACTTAGGCTTCCAATTTTCTGGAAAAAAAACAGAAGATCTCTTAATGACTCCCCTGTTAAGGCCTATCGTTTAGATAATAGAGAGTTTAACTACAATATAATTTCTTCTTGAGTAGTAGACTTCTCTAGCAGTCCAACCTACTCAGCAAATTTGACTTAGTGAATGTCTAAAGTTTGTAACTTTGCCATGCACAATAGACAGATTTTAAGAGCATATTTGCAACTCCCTGAATGATTGTTTGGGCACATAATTTTTAGGAACTATGAAGCCAAAAGTTGGAACTGCCTCCAGATGTCACTCTAGTTGAATTAAAAGGAATGGAAGAGGTCCATAGTTACTCTGTGATTGAAAGTGGATGACCTAGAGTCCCTGTCTATAATTGCATACCCATGAACAACCTGTTTAATTTTCCAGATTCTTACTAGTGCCTGAGTAATACCTAAATAACCAATCTTAGCAAATTTTCCTACTTTTTCTAATATTCATACAGACACTTAAATTAGAAAATAATCAATAAGACCTGAATATTGATTAAAGTTGGTTATGGGACTTTCAAATATACTTGTTTTGAGTAGTTAAGAATGATAGTTTAACACTTAAAATATAAAATCAAACTTGTAAAATACCTTATAAGAGACAGTATTATTTGCATATTATTGTGTTTAAACCTTTACTTAAAATTGAGATATAGAAAGTAAGTACAGATACTAAGGAAGACTATACATTTCTTGTAAAAATTGTGTTACAGAGTGTGCTTTGAAAGAACATAAATATCCAGAACATTCTTCACTCTCCTTGGCATTGCAGTTTTTATGTCTTTTCAACAGATGCAAAAATATAAATAAACATATTGTAAATTTGACTGCATTTTGGCTTGAAATGTTCTTGTATTTAAACATAAATTTCTGTTCTATCAAATTTTCAGTTTATACACTTGACATCTCCTGTCACTATGAATCTGATCAACTGATGTAATAATACAGTGGGGACAAAATTTACTGTAGGGTGTTAAAGGAGACAAAAATTTCCTTTTGAATCAAAACACAGTTTTCAGTTTCACAATATTTACACAAGAATACCAATATTTGTTCAGCTATGTTAGATAGTGCAGAAGCTACAGAGGCTGAAACATATACAAGAAAAATTGAGTCAGATTTTCTAGTTTAAAGATTAGCACCCACACTGAAGCTTTTCAATACTAGTTTTACAGCACTAGTAGGATTGTGGACACCCACAGACCTGTTTGTTTTAGAACTGAAACAGTAAAGCTCTGTTCTTTTGTTGCTTTTTTTTAGCAGAGCAGGCATCAGTTCTGTCTTTCCCTTCAATTCTTTCACTGTTATCCCTTCATGTGTGTAAGTCTGCTGGTTGAGATGCTTCAGGCTCTAAACCTCAGTTGCCATAGATACCCCCATGGCTTAACCACATGTATTCTTTCCAAAATTTTCCATTTTTGAGTGCTCTGTTTTATAATTTCCCTGTTTAAAACACTGTGGAATAAGACGATCTGGTGTCCTAGGCCTGCTGACCTAGTCACACTTCATTTAAGAGGAACAGAAGAATCCAGTGTTACGAAAGTGAGTTATGTTGCCTGCCTGCCATAGTTTTCTAATGGCAGTAATTTCCTCCGAGAAGTCCCAGCACATTTATTATTATATTTTTATTCTAGAGAAATGGAACTAGTTTTCTAGAATAATACACTGAGTTCATAAGATCAAAGCAAAGTTTACAGTATAGCCATGTGTTTTTCTAACATTTTTCTTGGATTTACATCTTTCTCCCACTGACTCAATTATTCTGTTTGCTGATGCTGACTCTGTTAAGAATTAACTGCACTTACTAATTTATGGCAGTATGGTTGTGATGTTTATGCTTCTCCCTTTTTCACATATAGCAGTTGTGTATCGAAAAAAATTTCACAAGATCAGTCCTATTACATACAACATTTCTTCTCTACTTTTCCTCTTACATGACTATGAATACAGCTTTGGCAGCTTTAAACTTATTGAATGCTATTTCATATTTATTACGCATTGATATTACAATTGATAACAGAAAAGACTCAACAGAATTATTTTTTTTCTCTGGTATGATGCTAAAAATGGAGATAATCTAAAAGGGATGAGAAAAGACACAATATTCCTTTGATATCCCAACGTGTAACAATAACAGTATTTTGTTTGTTGTTGGACTCTCACAGTCAGTCTTTAAAAAATAAATTATTCAGTTCATATTATCCTCTCTTTTTGCTGAGATGTTTTTATTTCAGTTTCCATTTTTATCCTGTCAAATTAGATCTATTTAATTGAAAACAAAATAATAGTCTGGTTTATACTGCTTAGTTTATTTTTACCTATGCTAGCTATATTTTAAGGAACTTCAAATTTCATTTGATAATTTAATCTGGATTTCAAGTTCTGGATCACTTGGATTATTCCCTCTGAGTATGAACAATTATTCATTGCTATGTAAATTCAGATGCATGGGGTCTGTGTCTTCAAAATTCCTTTGAAGATGAAATATTTTACAAAGCCTGCAGGAAAGTAAGGCAGCTCAACGAGATTTCAGAGGTCTTTTTATTTTATTTCTTTCATTAAGATGGGGCAATTGAGGCTTAAAGTCTGTAGAGGACATTTTTTTTTTCAAACTATTGTAAGATCTCTTGGATATATTCCTATAGTATAAATTCTTTGCTTTTTTTTTTTTTTGAGATTATTTTAAAAATAAATGTTTTTACCTTGAACTATGATTTATACTGCCAAGTTAATTCACCAAAAGTATTTTCATTATCAAAGCAGACAGAACACCTCAGAAAGGTTCTAGAAAGAACAATGTAGGAGCAAACTTCTTCCTATCTTACTAGGGAAAGTAGATACCTCTGCATGAATTTTCAGATAAAATTAATACTGAGAATGAAGCTGCAGACCATGTCTTGATTTAGGACTTTACACTTAAAAATCAGGATGGATGGAAGACATTATTGCATCCTTTTGAACCACAAGAGCCATGCAGATCGTATGTCTTATTGTGTATCTGATGTAATCTGGAAATGATGGATCTCTGTAGAGGAAGGAAAGGAAGACATTCTTGATATTTGAGGCCTCTTGTCACCAAAAAAAAAGCTAACAAAATTAGGAGAGGACACTCTGAGGAGATCAAAGGATGTATGTTCTTTTTCTATCTATCCCTTGCTTGCGTGTCCCCTTTTTTCTCTACCTTCCTCTGACAGTACCAGAGCCACTTTGTTATTTCTCATTAGAAAAATGTAGTACATTAAGGTACATTTGCCCACACTGTTATTCCCTCTCATGTTGTACCTTCCCTTCCCATAGACTCTTGTACTTCCATTAATCTTTGCTGGGTTTCCCCTATATTTTCTCTGATCCAATCACACCATGTTCAATGAGGGGTCTCTTCATGAAGAGGAAGTGGCACACTTCTCAGCAAGATCTATAAGATTGTATAAAATGTCAGCTTTCTACAACTTGAGTCTGTATTGACTGTTGTGATCCATTGAGATCGAACTGATCTCATTCAGAATTGGAATGTCTCTGGTAACTGGTTTCTGATTTAGGACTTTCTCCATTTGAAACATGGGAACATTTAATCACTTAGCATCCTTTCTTTTTATTAGGTGTTTCACAAGATAGGTACTCGCCTAGTGTTTTACTCTAGTCTCACCTTTTTGATTCCTCCAAGTATATATGGTTGAAATAGTACTGTGTCAGTCAACATGATCCTGACCATACTAGTCACTTTTCATCACATAATTTATCAGGGCTATAAATTCACATTCTCTTCCTGAGACCTTTCATTGTCAGGAACAGTAGGGTTGGTTTTAAAAATGTTTTAGTACTTTCATTTTTGTTCATCTAGGACTATAAATTTTAGGAAAATGGACACTTTAAGAGTGTGATTAATATGAGAAAATAAGGATGTCTACTCTAGGATTAAATCAACTGCTCTCTGGAATTTGCTCCTTCTATTCCCATTGACTATAAAAAGAATTGTAGGTAACTAATTCGGATGTAGATATTTGTCTTGTAAGCATCCATATTCAGCCAAATGAATTCACAGTAGTGGAGAGAGTCTACCTTTGAGAAAGTGATTTAAGTTTTTTACCATCAAATGTCATTTGATTCCTGCAGGTACGTGAAATCAGTAAGCGTTTCCAAGTTGGAGTGTTACAGCTCTTGGATTGTTTCTTAATTAAAATAATTCATTAAATGTAGCAGAAATTTAATGAGTAAAGATGGGAAACCCCTTTCTTTCTTTACCAAAAAGCAATTGTTTATTGTGAAGAATGGAACATGTCACCTTCCTGCTTTTTCCCTTTCAATCTCCGCGGTTCTTGTATTTATTTCAGCACTGACTCATCCCTTCTTACTACAGCATGGTCCAGCTTCAATGTGATGACCACAGAACTTTAAAAAGCATCAAGCTTAAAATAAACAAAAAGCCATACTTCTTCACCCAATACATAATTAAGCTGTCAAAATTATTACCACAGAATGCTGTGGAGGCAAAAATTATAATGGATTCAAAAGAAAAATGTAAAAAAAAACCCCAAAATTTAGAGGAGTTCAAACAAAGTTTATATACATTCACAGGATAAAAGTTCATTAAAGACTATTAGACATACTGATGTGGACATTATGTTAATGATGCTGAAAAGTTGTGGCTTAGAAATTCCAGAGCTGTAGTTTGTTAAAAGTTGGGTGAACTATCAATTACACTTGCTTTTAACTTGATTTCTGCTCTGACCATAGTTTATACTTAGTTTTTCAGGAGTGTTTCACCTGAGAATATTGTCAAAATCAAAGCCTTCACCAAATACTGGTGACATGGAAGTGAGCTCCATATAAATCCAGGAGTTACAAATGGGAAGAAAAACAAAAAGAAGTGATTAAGATAAGGTAATAGGTTTAAAAGCCATCAGGGACTTGAAGCAGAGAACTCTGATAGTTCAACTGCTATTGAAAGGCATTAAAGGACAATGCAATCATCAGACACAGTCAACACAGTTTCACAAAGGGAAAACCCTGTCTAACTAATTTGATATCCTTCTATGATAAGGTCACCTGTCTAGTTGATGGTGGGAGAGGAAGGTGCTAGATACAGTTTTTCTGGATTTTACTAAGATTTTTGATACTGTTCCCCACAGTAGCATTCTGAAGAAGTTGTCCAGCTGTGGGATGAGCAGTTACATGGTGTGCTGGGTGAGGAACTGTGTGACTGGCATGACTCAAAGAGTTGTAGTAAATGAGGTTACAACTGGCTGGAGACCAGCAGTGCTGGGGCTCAATTCTAGGGCCAATTCTGTTCATTAGCAATGATCTACATGCAGGAATGGCATGCATTCTTAGTAAGCTTGTTGCTGGTACACTGGACACAAGTATAAATTGAGAAAGAATTGGCTGGAGAACAACCCTGAAGAAAGGGATCTGGGAGTGCTCATTGCCAGCAGGGTCAACATGAATCAGCGGTGTGCCCTGGCAGCCAAGAAGGCAAACTGCATCTTGGGGTGCATCAAACACAGTATAACCACCTGGTCAAAAGAGGAAATTATCCCATGGTATCCAGCATTGGGATGACCTCACCTTGATTACCATTTGCAGCTCCAGGTTCCACAATTTAACAAGAATGTGAAGGTCTTGAAAACATCAAGAGGAGGACAACATAGCTGGTAAAAGGGCTGGAAGGAATGTTCTATGAGGAGTAGCTGAGGACTTTGGGTTTGGAGAAAAGGAGGCTGAGGGGCGAATTCATTGCTCCCTACAGTTTCCTGAGGAGAAGTGGAGAGGGAAGCGCTCAGCTCTTCTCCCTGGTATCCAGTGACTGAACAATTGGAGGGATTCAAAGCTGCACCAGGAGAGGCTCAGACTGGACATTCATAAACATTTATTTAGGAAAAGGTTGGCCAAGCATGGGAACAAGCTTTCTAGAGAGGTGGTTGATGTCCCAAGCCTGTCAATGTTTAAGAGGTATTTGGTCAATGCCCATAACAACATGCTTTCACTTTTGGTCAGCCCTGAAGTGGTCAGGCAATTAGATTAAATGATCATTTACATCTCTTCCAACTGGAGCTCCAGGTTAAGGTTAAAGGGAAAGTAGCAGAATCTGGAGGAGCTAGAGAAAAAGTCTGGGACCTGATATATTCAATGTATATGTGAAACACGTATTCCCTTGTGGCCTAGAAAATGTATGTGCATATGACCTCTTCAGGTGCATGTGTACCCAGAATTTATTGGAAAAGCCTCTAGATTGTCTAGTGATAAAGTCTAAAGCTTAAACTGAAAAGGAGGACTCTGAAGAAAAACGGATACAGGTGCCCACCATCTAGGTCAGATATGAAAATAATGTTGTGAAGTAGCAGAAACAGAATACCAGAGGACAGTTTGTCTAATGTAGAGGGCAGAAAAAATGAAATTTAACATTGTCATAGTTCTGTCATTCCAAACTGAATTTTATGACCTAATCCTGAGATAAGATGATTAGGTTGTTATGAGTGTTCTACTCATCTAATACGTTTTGTCTGTCTTAGCTTCCTACTCTCTAATTTTTGCTGACCATTACCATGACAAAGATTAAAACTGGCAAAGTTGGGAAGTATCTATTGAATTCATTTATGTGGGAGTATAAAAAATTCTTATACATGTGTATTTTGCCACCTTCACAGAAAAGCATGACAGTGCTATTGCCAAAAGGCTTTTTTTTTTTTTTTTTTTCCCCCTAATATTATGTGAAAAATGCTCCCCTCTCTGAGTACTGGAGGCTTAATAGTGTAAATGTTGCCAAATGCTACTGGAAAAGGAAGTAGAGCAAATATAATTTTCCACAAGGGTAATGAGACCTGATTAACAAAGTAGCAAACCGCCACTATGAAGCCAAAACAAAAAATTCTAGAGAAATTGATTTAGTGCCAGTGTTCATACCTGCTGTTGACTGGGTTAGACTATGGTCTTGTCATTGACTTCTGTGCCATAATTTAATTATAGAAGTTCATTCTTTCTGGATAGCACCATCCATGGAGCAACATACTAATATATCATCAGCTGTTGATGATCATTAATGATGAATCAAGCTAATATATTATTAGCTCTGTTGCATAGGTGGCTTTGCAGATTAATTTCATCAAAGCAATGATCTGCGATGATGATGCATTACGCAAAGGATAATTTTTAAAAGAATGGGTCTTAATTTTATATTAAAAGGTTATTAAATTTATGTAAAGCTTAATTAGTATATCTTCAAATAATATAACTAACTGATGAAAGCAAGTGTGTTCCTGGAAAATCTGGACAAACACATAATACATCAGTGCTAGACTATATAGCTATGTTGAAAAACGGTCTCAAGCCACAGAGAAACTGTAACTGAGAAAGCAGTGAGGTTCATATGTCTTGCATCTTTGACAAATAAAAGTGTTAGAAGTATGCAAAAATAGAGCAAAAATTTTAAATAAAATCATTTTATTAAATGAATATACAAAAGAAGGCAAAAATTGGTAATATATGTTAAAAGAAAAGCAATAAAGTATTTAGCATTAGAATTTTCTTTAAATTTTCTAACTCAAACAGCTGTGATTGCTTGAGAAAATTTCAGTAAAGCTGAGAAAACTACTTGCTTTTTAAAATCTTTCCCTCAAGCTCCCTATAAATATTATGAAAGAATGTAATTTTAGATTTTGGAGAATTATCTTATTGTGGGTAGATTTTCTATTAGTTTCTTTTGCTATGCATTCATCCTTTGATGTTCATCAAGAAGGACTCATTAACTTTCATCTTCCCAGTAAAAATCCATCTTTTCCACACAGGTGTTAGTTTTTCTGAACTCCATTATCATGGTACAAAGCAATCATAGTACCTCCACATCATAAATGTGTGCAGTTCTGGTCAACCTCTCTTCAAAAAGAAAAGTAGAAAAAGCATGGCAAAAGAAGGTCAGCTTTATGATAACTTGTGTATGGGAAGAAACTTAAGAGGCTGGGACTTTGAACAGAGTATTTATAATGAAATAGATATTTATAAAGGAGGCAAGGTTCGAAAAGCTGCACCCGAAATAAAATTGTCTACTATTTTTGCCCAGATAAGAGAAGACATGCAATGAAGTTCTCAAGCTTTTTTTTAAGGCAAAAAGAAAGAAGTACACTTTTCCTTACAGTTGAGTCATGGAACTGAACACCACTTAAATCTGTGGAGACTCAAAGCATAAATGGGTTCACAAATGACTTTAGCAAAAGGAAACTGAGCTCAGCTTTTGGCCCAGGAAATCTCTAATCTACTTTTTATATTGAAAAGAACAAGAATTTATTCTATCCATACTTTACTTTTGCTCCTAAGTATCTACTACATTAATGTTGCTCAAGAGAGGTGACTGGACTTTTGATCAGACCTAGTAGTGACATCCTTTAATAGCACAAGGTTTCTAAATTATCAGCCTTCACCTTATACAGGAACTTCAGGAATCAGGCAACAAGTATTCGGCATCTAGTCTGACAACAATTTGATTCCGTTATTCCCATGACCATTAATAAATGTAAGGACTTACATTGTCAGAAATTAATCTCAGCTTTTGTTTTTGCTTTATTATTATTCATTCTGCATTATTTCATTGGCAGGATTTCAGTGTTGTATTATGGTATGCTTGGTCTTGTAACCATTTACATCACTTTCATGAACACCCAAGAGCTGAATTCAGTGTTACGTGAGCTATTGAAAATATACTGAATAATTAACCTTAGATTGAGAAAGTAAGAAGATCATATACAGGTTAATGATTTCTCTGTAACAGAAAGGCATTTGTAAGGAATTTTTCGTTTAGGTAAATAGCTAGCAGCATCTTTTAAAATTCATTAAGTATGTGTAAATTCAACAGAACCAGAGATGTTGTACAAAATTTTATTTTCTTTAAAAGCATCAAACAAAATAAAAAAGTTCTGCTGCAGTAAAATAAAATTACTGAAAAAAACCCAAAAGTGATGAGATTCCTTTTCTCATCTTTCAGTGGCTGAATATTCAACTTAGATCTCTACAAGAAGCTGCCCCTTCTGTTAATGCCAGCTCTCATGACCTGACATAGAATGTACTTTCCTCTACAGAGAAGGCTCAGAGAGTCACTGGTATAACCCCATGTTCAGATTATGACCACAGTGACATGAATTCATCTCTTCTGATTTTTCCAGTGCCTTTCGTGAAGTAAAAGTTCAGCCATAAAAAAAATGAAGGTCACTTCCCTCCTCACTTCTCCCCCACTTACTAAACTCAGTATGTAGGCCAAATTGCATAAGTTTACATGAGTTTACAAATGAATGCATGGAAGAAACAGCTATTTGAAATTAAGGCTTCAGTTACAGTCACTCTTTTTCAGGGAGAATCAAACCTGAAAAAAAAAAAATACTACAGAGGGACCTGCACAGTTGGGGCACTAAAAATGTAAGGGTTTGGTGTTAGTTTTGTGTGCGGTTTTTTGGGTTTGGTTTGTTGTTTTTTTTTTACAGATAATTTAATGTAGTCATTCTGTTATCTTGTACTTATATATATAAGAATATCTTACTGGGTGAAATTTTCTGTACACAAACAACATTATCTTTCAGTAGTGGAATATGTAATCATTCTCTGCTATAGTGTTATTCCAATATCACTTTAGATTAATTAATTCCAACATTAATGAAGATGATAGCACTATCTTAGAGTAGACATTAATTTCCAAATGTAAGATCTGTGAGAGAATGAGCTGGGCAACAAAATACCTATGATATTTAAACATCTGAATTAGTCTTTCTGTAAAAGTTTCAGTCCTTTGGCAAAGTCAGAGTTTGAAACTGCTTTTATGTAACACAAAAGTCAGGTAACAGTTTGAATTTATGATAATTGATGTTCACAATGACAATATCTAACAGGAAAAATCTTGAATTGTGATCACTGATAGTAAACATTTTTTAAAAAACCTTTTTTTTAGCATCAGCTGATGAGTAATTTAAGAAAAATATATAGAATTCACATCTGATGAATAAAAGTGCAGAGATAAAGAATTGGCAGCAAAAGAGAAAGAAAAACACGTCACTGGCCTCATCTCACCTGTATCTCCTGAAGTTTAAGCTAATTGTGTCTAATTAGTCTAACCTAATTAAGTATTTTTTTAATGCAAAGATTGGCAAATATTCATTCCAGGAACCTATTACTCTTGCCCTAAGACAAATTATATAATTGATTCCTTGATGACTGGAATACTGCTAATATAGAAAGAAGTAGGCTACCAGTCTAGACAAGTAAACTAGTTTTTTTATGGCTAAAATTAGGTAAAAGAGATCATGATTATGGGGCGCTAATCTGTTTCACACTGTTGATACCTAACTGTACAGGTCTAAAGGCAGGTATCTATATAGGAGCTAAACATCAAAAGCCAGGAGATCCTAGGGAACCTAACTGATAGAGAAGACAACTGGCTAAACATAGATGTCTCCTTTTAGAGTGAACTGAGTAGCTCTTCAGGTTTCCAGTAGGTTCATTGATCACAGGCTTCTTTTCAAGCCCCAAAATGGGAGCTTAGAACTCTAGGCTACATGCAAACACTTGTATGTAGACATCTATTTTAAGCTGTTTAGAGTTAAAGATTCCTTGTGGGGCTGATTCTGTTCCTAAAATGCAGACATCTACTGCTGTTTGAGATATCACAAAATGTCCAAGACATCCACATCAGTCTATTGTATACAGAGCAGGACCTAAAGGAGTTCCTTGCCCTTCTGGAACAACTGCTAGATGTACAGCGAGAATGCCAGATCATTACATCTCAACAGAAACAATATGAATTATGATAAGGATGACACTATCATCACCTGTTTCTGATTTCTCTATGTGAGATACCTGAGAGACTTAAGACCTGTTTCCATGGCCTAAATAAAGCATGCTAACTTTGACTGTAAACCGCAGACTCACATCTGAAAAACATAAAACCAAGCAATTTTACTCATGTATTTACCTCTCCGTTATTAAAATACAACTCTTTTTCCTGCTGACTCTGTCCATTCTGAGTAGAAAATAAAAACATAAAATAAACTGCACAAAAAATAAATTAAATTCTTGCTGGAGATTTTATAGTCTAAAAAAGTAGAATATTCTGATATTAAATGGAGGGAGGTGAGTGTTAGTCTCTTATCCCAAGTAAATAATGACAAGACCAGAGGAAATGGCCTGATGTCGTGGCAGAGGAGGTTCAGATTGGATATTAGGACGAATTTTTATACTGAAAGAGTGGTCAGGCACTGGAACAGACTGCCTAGGGTGGTGGTTGAGTCACCATCCCTGACTGAGGTTGTAGGGTTTTTGTTTTAGTTGGTGTTTTCTGGTTGAGTGTGTATGGTTGTTTTTGATTGGCTTTTCTTTTTCTGTGTTGATGGTTGGACTCAGTGATCTTGGAGGTCCTTTCCAACCATGACAATTCTGTGATTTGGTAAATTAAATGTTTCTGAGTATTGAGAACAGCTTTCCAAACATTTTCAGCTGGAATGCATTGGTATGATTATAGTTCGGGAAAGGTGGGAATCAGTAACTGGCACTACTATATTACTTTAGCTAAACTAAATAAAATACAAAAATTGCAGAGCAATCCACAATAATCTCAAGGAGCATTACCCATGAAAGAAAACCACACATGTTATAAAAATTAACATGTACTGTACATGTGTAAAAGTTCCTCTTTTGTCAGGGAATGGACTTTTTTGAAATAAAAGTGAAATAAACTTCTTTGTCCCATTTTCTTGAAAGTTACATATTTTATCTGTAATGACTGCATAAGATTAAAAAAAACTTCATGCCTGAAAGCAAATTTTATTCAGACTTAGCAGCCAATTTTTAGGTGGCTTCCTTCCATCCTGTAGCATATTTTCAGAGATTTTCTGATTAAATCTAATATCCTGTTTGACATAGGGAACCAAAAATGATTGAAAATATATTTATAGAAGCGTTACCACTAGAATATACCTCACTGTCATTAAAAGGCACAAAATAAGGTTAGGTATTACATGCTTGCTTTATCTGTTTAAACCTCTTTCTAAGGTCAATGGTTCTCCTTGCAAAAGGACTGGGAAGGTAACAGAGGAGAAAAAGTCTGGGACTTCCAGTGAATTTGATTAAGAAGAGCTCTGTCTACCATTAACAATTATAAATAATATAAATTCCAGGTAATTCTTAGAGGATACATTTTTCATTAGAGCCACCACTGATGGGGTGGTGATAGAAGAGAGGAGTCTCATCCTCCCTTCTGATCTCCTTGCACCTTGACCCCACAGTATTATGTGCTCTTTAAGAAGAATTTCTGTAGAATTGCTACAGCCAGAAATAGAGCTTGCTTTTTTTTTTTTTTTTTTTTTTTTTTTTCATAAGCTGTGTTAAAGCTCCAGAATACACTCTGCTTTCCTGTGGCTTGCATTCAATGCTCTGTGTTCCCAAATAAACAACTCAGAGCTATTTTAAGCAATATGTAGAAATGAGAAGTTAAACATCTTTTGCAGGATATTCCAAAGAGGGTGTACCTTCAAAAGCATGTAATAAAAAGCAGTTTGATTCTGAAGATTTTAACATGTCACCATGGTATATAAGCATCATAATCTAGCAATGTACAATCTCATTTGTCCTTAAGAATACTGCAGTGAATGAAACTATCTCTGGTAGGAAGTCATCAGCAGAATCCTGCCACATTTTAGTCATCTACGGTGCCGACATTTATGTCCAAACGAGGGGTCCAGAATTCCCTTAAAGGCAGAGACACTTGTGCAGAGTAAATTTCATCCTAGCACACTCTTTAAAAGTAATTAAATTAAAAAATGTTACCCCCTTTTTTTTTTTTTTTTTTTTCAGGTGAGTGTCTAATACCATGCTAACATACCTATCTAAGTTTTAGTGTGTTGGTATATTTTTTTCACAGTACTTTTCCATTCCATGCACACCACATTGCTTTATTTCTTGGTTTATTTAAAAAAAAAAACACAGAAATTCTTCTAGCTCTGACAAACTCTAAATAGAGTATTCACATCTTGGTGTTGTTCTGATTATAGAATATAGCTCTGAATAGATTCTGTCCTAAGTAAATGGTGGGAAAAGAAGTCCTTGAGGAACATTCTACAAAAGAAAACTCCGTAGAGTAAAAGTGACTAAATTAAACAGCATTCTCATTAAATCTTAATGAGAAGGATTGCCTCATTTGTGGATGTAAAAGTAATAGTAACTGTTTAGGTCACTTGAAACAAACCTTAAACATATAGGTGTTGTTCATTGAAGCAGGCTAATAACTTAGTGTAGCCCAACATGAAATAAACGTCCATCAGCTGGAGAATTTTGCTTGTGCTGGAGCTAGGCTCTGTGGGATCCTACTCTAACTGTGACTATTTTGATTTTTTCCTAATATTGATTAAAAAGATGATTAAGGATATTTTCAGCAAAGGGAAATGAAAAGAGCACAGACATTATATTCTTCATAAATCAAGATTAATCATGCAATGCATTTCAATTAAAAATGAAACAAATTTTCAGAGTTTTAAGCTTCACAGTGTAGATGGGACTACAGAGGTTCTTGAGGGTTTTGCTTGTTTCTTTCTGAATTAATTGAGTATGGGGCATTGTGCTTCTGAATCTACTTCTGATGTGATTGCATTTTTTTTCCTCAATGCTTACTAAAGTCATAGATGGAAATATCACAGAGTTATACTTTAATTTTCCAGTCTGATTTTTTTGTTTTAATGTAAAAACATTATTTAGATGGAGCTACAAGTACTAGATGCTATTGAAATGACTAAGGTCTTATATTTTTGGAGACACTTGACAGTTAGCTTTTATAGATGCTATGACTGCATCAGGAATTCACACAGCAATAATTGTTAACTGTCAAGAACACAATGAATTTCTAATCATATTCCATCAACGACATGTGTTTTACATTGTTAAATCATTTTGGCTGAAAAACAGAGGCTCAGAATGGAATATAAAAAGCTTGTTCTTTCAGTTTCTTTGCATAATTCATAAATGCAGTAGCTTGTCAGCACTTACAGTGTAATCAAAACATAAATGATGTACGAATATTTTGTGTTCAAACTGCATGTAGGATGTTCCTAAGTTACACAATACATTGCATTGTCTTTTTTATAGTGAGTATAAAATTTTAACTATGTATGTCATAAGTTCTGTAAAAGCAAGAATATCTACTGTTTCCTTTTTGTTCTCACATTCAAAAGGATTAGTTGAAACTAAAGGGAAAAAAAACAAAAAAGCCACTCACAGGAAAACCCAGAAAAAAATCAACAAGCTGTTTTTATCCTTTGCCATTGTATCTCATTCACACTCACTATGCTGTAGCATGGTACAACTTGATATCACTTTCATACTAACTCTCTTGACACTGTTTGAAGTGTTTCACAGAAAAATTACATCATGAATAAATACAAAAATGCCACTAAAGGCTTTTTTTCTTTGTGCAGTGAAGAAAAGGATTATGAAATGTGACTTCTGGATTCTAACAGCTTGGAGTCTCTGACTGTGTATTGAAAGCTGAAAAAAAATGAATTCTAGATTGTGCAGAAATTATGAAGTAGTAAAAATAAAACAAAATTTAACATACTGTAATTCTACCAAAAAAAAAAAAAGATGCAGAGATTTACAACTTAAAATTTGAGAAGATAAAGGTTTTTTTTGTACCTTTGATGGACAGATTACAGAAAAACATTCTTCTGATTATAAAAGGTTTCTGTCTTGTCACCTGCAACGTTTTCAACAGCAACGTTTAACTAACACTTTGCTTTCAGTATTTTCTTTAATTCTGTTTGGGGACACTTGAGTGCAACAAAATAAAATATAACTAGGAAATGTAGAAACACCTTCAACTTTATCATAAACTATAACATAAAACTGTTCCTCATAAGAAATTTTCCCCTATGCATAAACTCAAAAGAATGCCCAAATGTCACTGAATATTGTGCTTCATTGGGTTATGAGAAATAATTGAAATACTGCCTCTTTTACGGCTTTTTGTGCTTGAATAAATATACTTCTTTGTACTTCTCCCAGGAAAAAAACCCAAATCTGCTTTCAGTTGTCAAGTGTCATGACTTGTAATATCAACATTACAAAGTATTTTAAAATTAAAGTGCCAATTAAAGACACCCTTGTTTCTTGTCATTCCTTACATTGAAACATTTTGGAAAAACATCTGGCAATCTGCTTTTGGTGAGAAATATTCTTTATTTTGCATGATAGATAGTCAAAACTAACTGGATGAAATTCAACAAGGGCAAGTGTAGAGTCTTGCATCTGGGGAATAACAACCCCAGGTACCAGTACAGGTTGGAGGCTGACCTGCTGGAGAGAGTGTAGGAGAAAAGGACCTGGGGGTCCTGGTGGACAGAAGGATGACCATGAGCCACCAATGTGCCCTTGTAGCCAAGAAGGCCAGTGGCATTCTGGGGTGTATTAGAAAGGGTGTGGTTAGTAGGCCAGGGGAGGTTCTCCTTCCCCTCTCTTCTGCCTTGGTGAGGCTGCATCTGGAATATTGTGTCCAGTTCTGGGCCCCTCAGTTCAAGAAGGACAGGGAACTGCTTGAAAGAGTCCAGCGCAGAGCTACAAAGATGATGAAGGGAGTGGAACATCTCCCTTATGAGGAAAGGCTGAGGGAGCTGGGCCTCTTTAGCTTGGAGGAGACTGAGCGGCGACCTCATCAAAGTTTATAAATATGTCAAGGGGGAGTGTCAGGACAATGGAGCCAGGCTTTTTTCAGTGATGTCCAGTGATAGGACAAGGGGCAATGGGTGCAAACTGGAACATAGGAGGTTTCACGTAAACATCAGAAAAAACTTCTTTCCTGTGAGAGTGACAGAGCACTGGAACAGGCTGCCCAGAGAGGTTGTGGAGTCTCCTTCGCTGGAGACATTCAAAACCCACTTGGACGCGTTCCTGTGTGATGTACTCTAGGTGACCCTGCTCTGGCAGGGGGGTTGGACTAGCTGATCTTTCGAGGTCCCTTCCAACCCCTAAGATTCTGTGATTCTGTGTAATTGAAATCAGTTCCCTATCCCAAGCAACTGCAATATCCTGCAACCCAATGTTGAAATTGTACAGTAATAATCTTTCAAAAATCACAACTATTTCATTATAATCAGATAAACACAAATATATATATGCCATATGCAGAACAACCAGGTGATCAGGTCTAGTCAGCATGGGTTTATGAAAGGAAGGTCCTGCTTGATGAACCTGATCTCCTTCTATGACAAGTTGAGCCTCCTGGTGGATGAGGGAGAGGCTGTGGGTGTTTCCAAACTGGACTTCTGTAAGGCCTTTGACACTGTTTCCCACAGCATTCTGATGAAAACACTGGCTGCTCATGGCTTGGGTGGGCGTACTCTCTGCTAGGTCAAACACTGGCTCAGAGAGTGGTGGTGAATGGAGTTCAATCCAGCTGGTGGCCAGTCACAAATGGGGTTCCTCAGGGCTCAGTATTGGGACCACTACTTATTAACATTTTTATCAACCATCTGGATGAGGAGATAGAATGCACCCTCAGTAAGTTTGCAGATGACACTCTACAAGAGAGAATGGGACAGACTAGATTGATGGGCTGAGGTCAATTGTATGAAATTCAACAAGGCCAAGAGCTTGGTCCTGCATTTGGGTCACAACCAGCCCATGTAACACTACTGGCTTGGGGAAGAGTGGCTGGAAAGCTGTCCAGCAGAAAGGGACCTGGGGGTTCTGGTTGTAAGCAACTGAATATTGAGCCAGCAGTGTGCCCAGGTGGCCAAGAAGGCAAATGGCATCCTGGCTTGTATTAGAGATAGTATGGCAAGCAGTACTAGGGAGGTGATTGTCCCTCTGTACTTGGCATTGGTGAGGCCACACCTGCATACGGTGTCCAGTTTTGGGCACCTCAATAAAAGAAGGACATCGAGGTGCTGAAGCATTTCCAAAGAAGGGCAATAAAGCTGGTGAAGAGCCTTGAGAACAAGTCTTATGAAGAGCAGCTGAGGGAACTGGGGCTATTTAGTCTGAAGAAAAGAAGGCTGAGGGGAGACCTCATTGATCTCTACAACTATCCGAAAGGACCGTGTAAAGAGGTAGGCACTGGTCTCTTCTCACAAGTAACTGGTGATAGAACAAGAGGAAATGGCCTCAACCTCTGCCAGGGGAGGTTTAGACTAGACATTAAGAAGAACTTGTTCACTGAAAGGGTTTTCAGACACTGGAACATACTGTCCAGGGAGGTGTTTGAGTCACCATCACTGGATATTATTAAAAGCCTTCTAGATGAGGTGCTTGGAAATACAGCTTAGTCCTGGACTTGGCAGAGTAGGGTTAATGGTTGGACTCAACAACCTGAAAGGTCTTTTCTAACCTAAGTGATTCTGTGATTCTGTGATTCAGTATATGAAATCTATACTTGGCTTTGTTAGTGATTTTTTTCTTTAGTATTAATTTTTCCTTATTACTTTAGCCCACATGGGACTAGTGGGCTAGTTATAGTAAAAACCACAAACTAAAGGATGCTTGATAGTCTTATAGGTTCTTCATCAAAATCCAAGACAAATTTTATCACTTTGTTTCACATAGAAAGGTGAATTTGAGGAATGGTGTTAAGTCAGCATATGTAATCATCAAACCAGTAGCCTAACTGTTGTAGAGACTTTTTACAGCAGATCAGGGAATAATGAAGAGTGTTTTTCAGAAGTATTTGGAGAGTACCTCTCAGATATGAGACAACATGTCTTAAAAATTTAATAGCAAGCAGTTGAGACTATTCAGTTGGAGACTGGAGTCATGGTAATGAGATGACCAAATACAGAGGGTAAGGCAAGACATTAAGAAGCAAAGAACCTTAATTAAAGCAGGAAGAATTATAAGGAATTTCAAAAGGTTGAGTGATACTGACAAGGATATAGACTATGAATAAAGTTTTTGCATAGGGTTCTGATTTGCAGTGAACAGGGCCAGAAAAAAAGATGTTCTACTAGTCAATAATTAATATGATGTTCTGTTAAAATAGTTTTGTTTGCAGGAAAAGTCTTACCTAAGAAACATTATACAATCTACAACTGAGACTTCTTACTTCCGTATAACTATAGTATCATATGGTTTGGTTTGTAAGGGTCTTTTGAAGACCATGTAGTCCAACCACTTTGCCAGGAGGTTAGGGTTTCAGTTTAAAAACATTGTCCCTTGTCCTGCCACTTCAGGTCTTGATAGAAAGTCTCTCTCCAGCTTTCTTATAAGCCCCCTTTATATACTGAAAGGCCACAATAAGGTCTCCCCAGAGCCTTCTTTTCTCCAGACTGAACAATCCCAACTCTCTAAGCCTATCTCCATAGGAGAGGTGCTCCAGCTCTCCTTTTTGTGGGCCTTTTTTGGACCTGCTCTAACTACACCATGTCTTTACTGTGTTGCGAACCCCAGAGCTGCATGCAGGACTCCCGGTGGGGTTTCACAAGAGTGGAGCAGAGGAGCAGAACCATCTCCTTTGACCTGGTGGTCACACTTCTTTTTATGCAGGCCAGGATACAACTGGCATACATTTCCAGCTCATGTTCAGTTTTTCATCCACCAGTACCCTTAAGTATTTCTCTGCAGGGTTATTCTCAATGCCTTCATCCCCCAGCCTGTACTGATACTGGGGAATGCTCCAACCCACATGCAGGACCTGGTACTTGACCTTATTGAACTTCATGATGTTCATATGGGCCCACTCCTCAAGCCTGTCACAGTCCCTCTACATGGCATTCCTTCTCTCATGTGAATCAACTGCACCACTGAGCTTGAATTCATCTGCAAATTTGTTGCAGGTGCATTCAATTCCACTGTCTATGTTATTGATGAAGACACCGAGCAATTGACTATAACTCATTGGATGCAGCCATCCAGCCACTTCCTTATCCATCTAAGAGTTCATTTGTCAAACCTATGTCTGCTCCATTTACCAGCAAGACTATAGTGGGGAACTGTATCAAAGGCCTTACAGAAAGCTAGGTAGCTTTTCCCTTGTCCACTGATGTAGTCACTCAATAATAGAAGACCACTAGATTAGCAAGACATGATTTCCCTTGGTGAAGCCATCTTGGCTGTCTTTAATTACCTTCTGTTCTGGTTTGGAATGAGCAGCCAAGTGGATGTTCCTTTGTTGTCGCATTGGGCCCAAAACCACGACACCTCCCTATCTTCCATAAGTTTTGACATGTCTCCCAGCAGGGTCTGCTCCATGATCTTCTTGGGCATGGCAGTGAAGTGAGTGCTGAAAGGTTAAAGCTGTACCTCACTGAGATGAGGTGAGTGCTAGAGTAGTTTGACACTGCTCCTATCACTACAATAGCAAAAGGCTACTTGACATCATAATCACTGTCCCATTTTAAAGAAAAGAAGCCATGTCTTTAAAAGTGAATTGAGTACTACTTCTTTTAAAATCTTTAGCCATCGTATAGCTATGCAGATCATATGCTCTTGTTCTTCTTCTTCATTTTTTTTTAAATTTCCTCTATCTGCCATTGCTTGACATATAATACCAGATATGTTAGCTGGCTAAACATGTACAGAATACTGACTACAGTATTCTGGGGAATCTTGTATCTCTGTGATGTCTCTATGTGTCTTCTGCTCAACAGAAATGTAACAGTAGAAATTTTTCTGTGTCTATATGCTCTGTGTGGTACATACTTATATACATATTTACAAACTTACATATCTGTGTATTGAAGCTGGCTAAAATCTGATTTTTTCAGAAAATAAATATCAGCAATTCTGATTTTTTTAAGAATTGTGAAAAAATATTTAAAAATCTTGCCTGCATTATAAGTATTCAGTCATAAAATTATGTGTTAAATCTTCTGTACTACCAATGACTAATTGCTAAAGGCAGAGTAATAAATTTATAAGCCAAGACTGCAGGGTCAATGTTTTTCTAAGTGAAACAGATGAGACTTAGAGTTTCCATCTAATAAACTTAACTTAAAAATCTCTACTAAAATAAAGCCTGGAATAAACAATGTTTGTCTAAAGAAAATAACCTCCAACTTGTATTTAAAAACGATCTAAAATGGCTATTTAAAATTAATAAATGCTGGATTTAAACAAATTGTATGGAGTTTTAAATATAAATAAAAGACCAATATATTTATGTAATTAAAATATGTATCAACCCGCAGAAATAAAAAATTGTAATGAATTATAAAGACTCTAGTGGCATAATAAAAAAGTATAGTGAATTTATTAAATTTGACATGGAAGATAAATATAATTACATAAGAAAATGCTTATTTTTATCTGAGACCTTCAGAAGACACATATCACTGATGTAGGGAAATTTTAAAGGTAAGTAGAAATGCAATTAGTGGCAATGGCATCAGTTTCACTTAGACACTGTCAACAAAGACATATTTAGTGTTAGTAAATGAAAGGAAGATAAATGGTATTTAATCCACTCTATTTGTTGAATTGCATTAAGGAACAACAAATAAAATGTACAATGTGTACAACAGATTAAAAAAAAAAAGAGTCAAAATAGCTCTGGTCCCTGCAGTTCCCATTTTAAGTATCTAAATTAAATATACTAGTTTAGTGCATAATTCAAAATTTATATTTTATGTATAACATTGGGAGTATTTTGCAATCACTGTTAATCATAGAATCATAGAACTGCCCAAGTTGGAAGGGACCTCAGAAGATCATCTGGTCCAACCTTTCATGGGAAAGAGAGCCTTGATGAGACTATCTAGCACCCTTTCCAATTGCATCTTGAAAGCCTCCAGTGACACACACTCTATGTCCCTGGGAAGGCTGTTCCAGTGATTGATTATTCATACTGTGAAAAATTTATTTCTTGTATTGAGATGAAACAGCCTTTTCTTCAGAGAAAAGAGATCTAACTCCTTCAGACTTTCCCCACAGGGCAAGTTTTCCAGCCCTTTGAGTAACTTTGTGGTCTTCCTTTGAAGCTTCTCCAGTCTGTCTGTGTCTTTTGAATTGTAGGCACCAGACTGGACACAGCACTCCAGGTGTCACTTGGCAAGTGCTGAGTAAAGTGGGATGAACACACCTCTTTCTCTACTAGTGAAGCTGATAAGAAGGCTTCATTTTTCAGAATGCAAGGTTTTTGTGTATCTATCTGATATGTTAAGAGTGGAAGGGAAAAATAGAAAAGTCAAAGAATCCTAGGAATGTAGACATTTTATTTTAATAAAATTGTAAGATTTACCTTTTTATTTACTAATATAAAGAAGCAATGCTATTCTCATATATTGAACTACTCAACGTTGCTTGCTATGCAAAAAGTTGTCAGTGTTACAGTGCACCCTGAAGCAATTTCTTTACATCTACGTATTGACAAAAAATGCAAATGAAATTGTATTTTGTTCAGCAGGTTGTGCTGTAATTATTTTACTATATTTTAGAAACAATGCAAATAAATGTTCATGCAGGAACTAATTTTTTCACAGAAAGAGTGGTTAGACACTGGAATAGGCTGCCCAGAGTGGTGGTTGAGTCACCATCCCTGGATGTGTTTAAGGGTTGTTTGGATGTGGTGTTGGTGGATATGGTTTAGGGGAGAAATTTGTAGAGTAGGGATGATGGTTGGACTCGGTGATCCCAAGGGTCTTTTCCAACCTGAATGGTTCTGTGATTCTATGATTCTATGAAATTTCTAAATAGTCCTTGTTTGAATGTTGTGTCTGTTCCTTAGAATTATTTGTATTTAATAGAATCAAATAAAACTTTCGCAGTTTAGTTGTTTGCCACCTTGTGTTTAATGTTTAATAGTAACAGTAAACAAATGTCTATAGTTATGCTTCACATCTATACATACATATCTCTATAGCTTTATATAGTTGGATGTAGGTACCTGAGACTTCTCAAGTATTCTGTATCAAATATTGGTTTTCCTAAGCTAAAAAGGTTTGTACACTAGGGAACTTTCAGAAAAAAAGCAACACAAATTACACAAATTTTCTTTCAGAGTAAATTAATTAAACCATCCTAAAAAAATATTTATAATTGATTAGTTTGGCCATGTCTCTTTATAGCATGGATGGGGATAACTGTGCTAGTTTCAATCCAGTGAACACAGGCAGTACTCTGCTATATTTTATCCTGCAAAATATTAATAAACTTGGTCACAGTCCATTAGAATTTTAGTTACAATTGACTCATTTACTAATAAATTTTTAGTAAATACTATGCTGTTATTGTAAAATGAAATTAAGTTTAGTCTTATTAAAATTTTACAGGAGAGAAGTCATATATTCTGGGTTTTTTTAATGTTTGAAAGTAATTTCTCAAAATGTTTTAAACTTTCAGGTGTTTAAAATGGTACCCAAAATTTCTACAGATCTCAGATACGTTTAGCCATAGCTGTCTTATTTTAAGAATTTCATATTTTGCATATCACTAAATCCTATTAAAAAGTCTTCAAAGGTTAAAAAAAAGAACCTAAAAAATGCTTATTTAACAAGAAAAAGAACTGGTTTCCCCCAGTTACTTTAGCAAATTCAGTTAACCGCTGATGCTGTTGGCATGTTTTTCATTCATGTAGTACTGAAACTGACATCAGTACTGAGACATCAGTACTTAGACTGATTATTGTTTACAGATGTTCCTTAGTGAGAATGCTGTTCTAAAAATATTTAAAGGAAGTTAAGATGCTTCTGGTAAATCACCTGTGCCCATCTGTCCAGACAGTTTTTGTAGTTTTCTAGTTTCTGCAACCTGATTCAGTTTTATTTTCCCGATAATTACACCTGTACAAAAATCCCAAAGCTATTAAATATCCCAAGCTTTCTTCCTTGCTCAGGTTTTGTGTGTGACAACCACATTGTGAGGGAGGATTTTGCATTCTAGCCATCTTTCCCTATAATGAGGGCTTCAATTTTCAATTTTTCTTGATTTTCAGCATTATTTAGCTGCCACTGATTATCATATCTGACCTCTAGCTGCTGGTCCAGAAGGTGCAACTCTCCTATAACCTGTGTGTCGGGTTTTCCAAGTGTTTTGGTTATATGGCAGTAGATGAATATGCTTGATCAGCTAAATGTATTCCCTGAAAAATAAGATTATCCCAGTAATTTAGACATAAATTTTAGAGCTCAGAAATTGTATATTCTCATTTCCCTTCACTGACTTCAATGGAAGATTATGGTGGCTACCTGAGATTTAGACATCTAATTTCAAGTACTTAAGATTGCGTATATGAATTATATTTCCACCTCCAAAATGACCTGATTTAGCTACACTAAAATTGCATTCAAAATAGACATTGAAAGGTACCCAAATATTCAGAATGCCAGAATACTATTCACAAGCTCACATAGTTATTAACTCACACTGCTCACTTTGTTTGTAATGCTATACCTGGTCATAATATTTTGTGTCTTCAATATTGTGACAAAAACCAGTTGAAGAAATAAAATCCCAACAACACAAACCCCCCAAAAAAGAAGAAATAAAGGCTCCAGGAAGAGCAGGCATAGTATAGAATAGTCATGACAAGATGGTTTTGACCCTTCCTAGCCTTTTGTTTTGTTGGGTCAACCTAAAAGCTATCTATAGTTGTATTGTATCATTCGTTTTGAATACAAGTTATGTCAGATGTGTGACACACTGCAAGCAGATTTTTGATGTTGGTTTTGCTACCTCTACAGATGTGTCAGTGCAAAAGAAGAACTTCCTCTGGTGAAACAGGGATTTCTGAGTCATCACCATTTCCTCAGGAAGCTGAAGAACTGACAAGGGCATGTTGTGCACCATTTCTCTTCTTTATGGTTTATAGAGAGGCCCTTGGAAACCTTTCTCTTAATGATGCAGCAGACAAATCTTTATACTTCTCTGTGTCATATTCCAGACAGAGAGAAATGTGGATGGAAGTAATTTTTTCATATTTGTGTCATTCTAAGAGCAGAAATGTTGGGACTTAGGTATTTGGAGCTTTTGTCTGCAGCTAGTAACAATAAGGTGTTATTGACTTCAGCTGATCACTTTCAGTTTTTGCTTTTTTGTTTGCTTATTTTTTCAACATGGAAGCTATGAAAGCCTACTTCAGCAAATTTGTTTCAACCTTTACATTTCTTCCACTTTTTTCAGTCAGTCATGACCATGACCAGCCTGCAACCCATTTTTTAAAACTGACTTCTAATTTTTCTGGTAACAGTGGTTTGTCTGGCTTCAAGATGGTAAAAGATTGCAACCATTTTTGATCTTCTGAGATCAGCTTTGGTTTAATTATGATCCTGCTAGATAAACTAATATACCTCTGGTATATTAATTATATTAGTAGAAGGTATATTCTAATATACCTTCATTTCAGACATGCAATTAACTAGGTATTTGCTTCCTCTCAATACTTTAAAGGGGCTTATAAGAAAGATGGACGGTGACTTTTTACAAGTGCCTGTAGTGATAGGACAAGGGGCAATGGTTTTAATATAAGAATGAATTTATTTATGAGGAGGTTGGTGAGGCACTAGAACAGGTTGCCCAGATAAGTTATGGATGACTCATCATTAGAAGTACTCAAGATCAGGTTGGATGGGCAACTTGTTCTAATGAAGGATGTTCCTGCCAATGGCAGGGGTATTTTGCTAGGTGATCTTAATGTCTCCTTTCAACCAGAAACTTTCTCTGATTCTGTGATTCTGTGATTCTATATTCTAATTATCTCCTTTCCTAAACATTACAGAAATCAATGTCACTCAGATTGTCTCACATATTGAATTTGTTTCTGTGTTTGTATGTGGAAGAACATATGCTAATGTAGTTTAATTGAGTCAATGATGAAGTCCTAGCTCTGTCTACTCATTTGGATCAAGTCGTTAGTTTGTCTTCTTAATATTATTGTAAGACAATTAACTTCAATAACCATATATAAGCAATCAGAACAAGTTGTTCACTGAAATTTTAAAGCACAATACCAAATTCTTCTTCGCATTGGGGAAGACAAGGAAGAAGGAGTTGCCCTATATGTGAGTGAGTAGCAAGAATGCATGAATTCTGCCTGGGGACAGAAGTTGAGCCAAGGACCTTGTGGCTAAGGAGTAAAGGGCAGGGTAATACACTGCCGTGGGTGTCTGCTACAGAACAACTGAACACGAAGAAGAGATAGATGAGGCCTTCAGATGACCAGTAGAAGTCTTATGTTCACAAGCTCTGGTCATCATGAAGGCCTTGAAGAAACCTGATATCCGCTGGAGGGACAACAAACAAAACATGAGCAATCCAGAAGTTTCCTGGGGTACACCGAAGACAACTGCCTGACACTGGTGGTCAAGGAGCTAATAAGGGGTGACATTCTACTGGACCTCATCTTTACTAACAAGGAAGCACTGGTCAGAGATAAGAATGGAAGCAGTTTTGGGTGTAGCTACCATGAGATGATGTTCGCTCTCCTGAGAGGAGGGAGCAAAGCAAACAGCAGGACCCCAGTCCTGGATTTCATGAGAGTAAACTTTGGCCTGCTAAGGGATCTCTTTGGAAGAACACCAAGGAATATGGTCCTGGGAAAACGAGGGGTAGAGGTAGAGCTACTTGATTTTTGTAGTTCAAGGAAAATTCATCTTGATGAGAAGGAATTCAAGACAAGAGAGCAGGACATCTGGAAGGGTGAACAAGGAGGTTCTGAATAAGCTTAAACATAAAAAGGAAGCATAGAATAAATACAGGCAAAGGTGAGCAGGAAGCAAAATAGAGACACTGTCTGAGCATGCAGGAATGCTATTGAAACACAGAAGGGTTTCAAGAGAAGTACATCCGTAAGGCGGGGGACAAACAGTGGTACAGGTTGCTCAAAGAGGTCGTGGAGTCTCCATCCTTGGACACATTCAAAACCTAACTGGATATGGTTCTGGGCAACCGTCTCTAGCTGACCTTGCTAGATCTGCGGAATAACTTCCAGCCTTCGTAATTCTGTGATTCTAGATTATTACTGTACAAGTATTTAGCTTTTTTTTCACCCAGGTGGAGTTAGACTCTGTATGAAGAAACACTGGAAAATTCAGGCCATAAGCCCCAACTCTCATTTTATAGTCACACTTTTAACCATATTCTCTTACATTTCCACTCTTCTCTGAAAATATTTATTAGCATTTTATTCAGAATTAAGTTAATATAGAAAAATGAGAGAGGAATGAAAATAAGAAAATGTGAATATGAGCTATCAGATTTCCTGCTGGAAAACTCAGAATAAGGTCAGCAAAACTACCAAGGTCTGGTAAGCAGCTGAATTTTTAACAATGACAAATTGCCAACCATATTGCATGTTATTGGATATGTGACACTCTGCAGGAAACTCCTGCTCCACCACATGCAAAACGGAACTGACTAATTGTATTGTTCCCTCTTGTGTTGAAAACACCATCTATTAATCTTCAACCAAATACCGCCCACTATGTAACACTTTCAACTAACTCCCCTTCTTTTTGTGCCTGTCTCTGTAGTCCTCACAGTTTCAAAGTTGTTTTTTTTTTTTGCCACCTTTAGAAATATGTGGCAAAGTTATTGAGATCCTTGTGCAAAATTCTGCATTTCCAGCTCAAATATGATCTAAATCAATTGAGGATAGAAGCAGAAATACAGATGTTTTATCAAAACAAAAAAAAGGCCAAATGCAATGAGGAAGGGTTACAGTTTGATCCTGCTTTCCAAAATCAGGCAGAGACACACCCTGTGGCATGGCACACATGTGTTACAAATATAGGGATTAGAACTCTGAGAACCAAGGTGTGTTCTCAGTGATCAAAGTACAAATGGCATTCATGGGAGGTACGCAGGTAGTCTAGACATAATTTTGTACAAATCTGGTGTGTGCTGAAGAAATCTCCTCTCACGGAAGCAATGGAAAAGCTATGGAATTTGATGAGTTGGTATGCCTCCAATCTTGAATACCCTTTTGAAATAGGACAGTGCTTGATTCTTGTCTGATTGGTGTAAATAATAGTGTCTGATGCATGTAAATAATAAACTTATTGTTCTTTTCCTTTTTTCCTGATCTGTTGAAATTTCTTATAAATCTGGCACTTTTTTCTTCTAAATATATACATCTTTTGATCTTCAAAGTCTACAAGAATAGAGATTTTATACCAAGGAACAAAAAAGATGCCTTATTTTTCCAGTTTGCACATTAAATACCCATGCAATTGAGCTAATGTATTTGTTTCTTCAGAGCTTTCTGTAATTCTTTTTTATCTTCTTCATATTCATATTTATCATATTCAACAGTTTCTAGTCAATTTAAGAATTTAAAAAAGCATGCTGAAAAAAGAAAAAGTGAAATAATGTTAATTGCATTCTTAGTGAAGTTATTCCAGATAACTGAAAGCTTAAGCCGATCTGAAAGGGGACTAGTATACTCTCTAAACCTAGCAATATTAAAGACTTTACAAAATATTTCTATCAATAGATACTACTGGCAGTAGAAGTGATTAAAATTAATATTGATTAAAATATATAATTGAGATCTGAGTCTGGGCTTTCAGTTTAACTTCTTCCCCCTCCGCCCTCAACCCCCGAGTTTTGTAGATTTAATAAACATGCTGTGGAGATATAAAACTCACTATAGTAATACTAAATGTAACATCAGTGCATAAGTGTTATTTTCATATATATATTTTTTTTTAATTTAGTATCTGTTTGGGGGGTTTTAATAGAGCTACCCCATCACTATTAAAACTCTGTAACATCTTCTTTCAAGTTCAAACCTCTAAATATGGATTGTATTTTGGAAATGAAATTGCAGACTGATGCGACATTTCATTTATAAGACTGCTGACAGAAACAAAACTGGCAGTTTTCCCATTAATCTTTATTATATTATAATATACTGTAAGTCTATTAACTGCAAAATGGTCAGAAGGGATTTTTTTTTCTTGTTAAGGGATAGAGCTCTCTCTCCTTTATATTTTCTTTATTTCTTTTTTTTTTTCTTTTTTTTTTTTTCTTGAATTTTGTTTTTATCAGGTCATATTTATTAGGCCAGAACATATGTATTGAGAAAAATTTGGTAATATTAGTCTACTTGGAATAAGTGGTATTAGATTAGTAATGTTAAAAAAAATCCAAAGAAACAGCTTAATGATTAATATACCGACATACTCATTTTAGCTACTGATGAAAATCTGCATCGACATAGTAAGAGCTAGGCTTTTTATGCAGAATGTTGTTGGGATTTAAGTAATTTTAGATGAGGACTCAAGTAATATTAGGGCTGGAAACAGAAGACAGAAGGACAGAGAGAGAGAACAAAGTAGAGGAGGAGAGGGACAGACTAGAGGCTAGACATTTAGCTTCCTGAGGCTTCATCAGCTGGAGGCAAGTTCAAGGCTCTGCCTCTGTCATTGGTCATTACTGATACCTTGGGAACTTGGAGATACTTTCAGGACTCCCTGCTGACTGAGGTTCCATTCTCCAGATGCTTCTTTGACTTCCGGGCCCTTCAAGGAACCAGATTCACTCAGTTTGCCTCACCATAAAGCTTGACTTGACAGTCTGTCATACTTCTTTATTGCACTATACAGCAGGTAAGAGTTATAACAATGAATCTGTGGATCAAAAGACATAAAAAGATGTTCAGTTGTAAGTAAAGGGGGAGTGATTAACAAAAACATACAGAGATACACACCTGATAGACAAGGGATAATGGAGACAATGATAAAAATCCAAGGTCTGCAATTATTAAATTATGGACCACTGAGAAACTGCAGGCACACCTTTGGAGAGGGCCAGACTGATCTTTGAAATTGATAAGAGAGGGAAACCAGAGTAAGATGAGGATCTGGGATACCTGAGGGAGCCTGTGGAGACTGTGCAAAGTTTATAAAGGAGTATTTAGGGGAAGGGGAGGAAAAAAGGAGGATCAGGCAGAAGTAGTTTGAAAGAGTCCACTCATGTAAACTTCTGCTAGTCATGCTTGTCTGACCAAGACCAGTGCCTGATAACCCCAGTCTGTCCTGTCTTCTTATTAAATCCTTTCTTAACGATGTCTCTGGTTAAACTCATTTACTATCTTATGTGTATCAGTACTGCAAGGACTCAGTGCCAGCTGTTGGGGGAACTGGCATGAGGGGACTGGGTGCCAACTGCTGGCGTCAGATCAAGGTTTTGGGCAACCCTGGCCTGTGATGTCAGCCACTGTACCCAGTGGGGTCTTTGGCCTTCAGCCATTGGGGTGGGGGAAGTGTATGTCCCAAAAAACACCTACTAGGGGTAAACTGGGGTGAGTGAGGTGCTCGGCACTGGATTGGGATCTGAGTGTGCATAGGGTGCATGTGTGGATTTGCTGGCAAACTCCAAGCAGGACCAACTGGGAAGTCAGGACCTGTGGGTCAGGTAAGGAGTGCTTGAATCAGGGCAGGGGTGCTGGGTGGACAGGAGGGCTGTTCTGCTGCTCAGGTGATCCACAAATGTGTGTATGCTTGTGGACCTGGAGACCACAGTGTGTGTGCTGCACTACTGACCTTCTGCTTCTGCCAGCCCAAGAGGAGGAGGGGACATATCTGTGCCTGTGTCTGGTGTGAGTCCTGAATGTCGGTGATACTGGGGTAGCACCTTGTATGCAGCTGTCTGTGTAGCCACAGCTGTGGCCACATCAGTGTCTTGCATTCCTGAGTCTGGGATACATACTCAGTCTATTTTGGTTCATTTGGCCTTCCTGGGTAGTTCAGCCAACTCTCAGCACTGTGCACAGGGTTGTGTGAATCCTACACTTGAGCACAGAAGGTTACTATTTCTGTTTTCTGGGCACTGGAAAATGCCTAACCAAAAAATCAACTTCTGGAGCTAAACTACTAAACTGTAGGTACTACTGCAGTACCAGTCTCAACTGCTTTACTTTTTGAAGCTGCTGCTACATGTCACAGAATCACAGAACTTTTTGAGTTGGAACAGACCTTAAAAGATCATTGAGTTCCAACTTCCCTGCATGGGCAGGGACACCTTCTGCTAGAACAGGCTGCTCAGAGCCCCATACAACCTGCCCTTGAACACCTCCAGGGATGGAACCCCACAACATCTCTGGGCAGCCTGTTCCAGTGTCTCACCACCCTTTCACTGAAGAATTTCCGCCTGACCTCTAACTTAAATATCTCTTCTTTCAGCTTAAAAACATTACGCCTTGTCATCTCACTGCAAGCCCCTGTAAGAAGTCTTCCCCAGCTTTCCTGTAGGCCCCCTTCAGGTACTGGAAGGCCACTATGAGGTCTCCCTGGAGCCTTCTCTTCTTCAGGCTGAATAACCCCAAATCCCTCAGCCTGTCCTCTTAAGAGAGGTGCTCCAGCCCTCAGATCATTTTTGTGGCCCTTCTCTGGACATGTTCCAACAAGTCCACATCTTTTCTGTGCTGGGAACACCAAAGCTGGATGCAGAATTCTAGGTGAGGTCTCACCAGGGCAGAGTAGAGGGGCAGAATCACCTCTCCTGATCTGCTGGCCACACTTCTTTTGATATAGTTCAGGATGGAGTTGGCCTTCTGGGCTGCAACTGCACATTGGTGGTTCATGTCCAGCTTTTGATCCACTAGTACCCCCAGGTCCTTTTCCACAGGGCTGCTCTCTAGCATGTCTTCCCCCAGCCTGTATTCATATCTTGGGTTACCTCGGCCCAGGTGCAGGACCCTGCATTTGCCCTTGTTGAACTTCATGAGGTTCACCTGGGCCCACTTCTTTAGCTTGTCCAGGTCCCTCTGGATGGCATCCTGTCCCTCTGACCACACCACCCAGCTTGGTGTCATCAGCAAACTTGAGGGTGCTCTCAATGCCACTGTCAATATCGTTAATGAAGATATTAAACAACACTGGGCCAAGCACTGACCCCTGAGGGACACCACTTGTCACTGTTTTCTATCTGGACTTAGGGCCGTTGACCACTACCCTCTGGACACAACTATCTAGCCAGTTCTTTGTTCACTGAGCAGTCCACCCATCAAACCCATATCTCTCCAATTTCGTGAGAAGGATATTGTGGGGGACCGTGTCAAAGGCCTTGCAGAAGTCTAGAGAGATGACATCCACTGCTTTTTCCTGGTTGACTGATGTAGTCACTTCATTGTAGAAACCCACTATGTTTGTCAGGCAGGATTTGCCCCTGGTAAAGCCATGCTGGCTGTCCAGGATCACCTCCTTGTCATCACATGCCTTAGCATGTCTTCTAGGAGGATCGATTCCATGATCTTCCCAGGCACAGAGGTGAGGCTGATAGGTCAGTGATTCCCAGGGTCCTCCTTTCTACCCTTTTTAAATATGGGAATAACATGTCCTTTCTTCCAGTCACCAGGGACTTCACCTGACTGCCATGACTTTTCAAATATCATGGACAGTGGTTTCGCAACTACATCTGTCAGTTCCTTCACAACTCTGGGATGTATCTTCATCAGGTCCCATGGACTTGTATATCTTCAGGTTCCTCAGATAATTTGGTCTAAAGACCAGATTTTTAAAGGGTCACTTCAAAAGGGTATGCTCATCTGAAGAAGAACTGAGGTAAACCAGACCTCTATTTATTCCTCATTCATGACTATCTAGAGCCATCAGAATAACACTGCACTACCTTAAGCATCAGAGCTGCTAGCTGCCATCCTAAAATGGTCTGGTGTCTCAAAGGCCCTGACTGACATCCCTCAGCGCCCTGGGGATGTCTCAGATGCCCTACACCTCCATTAAGGATGAAATGCTTATGGATAAGCAGCTGAAGTGAGGCTCTAGCAGGTGTGTCATTTCAGATTGTAGAAACCTAAATATAGGTGAGTACTGACCAAACATTGTAATTACTTGTTAATCCACAGGTGTCTAGTATCAGACATGCCATACTAGATGAGGCTATCCACCACTTCAGTAAACATGGGTGTCCCAACGGTACTGCATCACATCTCACAGCCCTGAGTAGATGTCTCTGATCCAAAACTGTCCAAAAAGGCTTTTTTTTTTAATTTACCTTTAATTTTTTATTATAATTTTAGAAAATATCTATAGAAGCAGTCCTCATCTAAAAAAAACACCACAAAACTAGAAAGTTCATTATCTGCAGCTGAACTTCAGTGATTGTTTTTAAGAAGCTTTTCCATTTATTTTTCTGAGCTGTATCATGTTTCACTTGTATGCTTTGCTTATCTCCAGTAAAGAACTGGAAACAGTCTATTTCATAAAAATATGTTGAAACACAACAAATGGGATAATGAATATTCAGTCTGTAGGAAGTACTGAAGAGAGAGTTCTCTGTAGAAAAAAAAAATATCTTTGAGTTGAATTTGGGTGCCATCACATTTATTAATTTCCAATTTATAAATTCCAGTTTATAATATATAATAATATAAAATGATACTGCAGACAATAATACTTAACTATGCTTTGAATTAACTCTAGGTTTAAAAAAAATAAATAAAGAAAATCCTCCACTTCATTTCAAGCTAAATTGTTAATACATGTTTATTAGATATTAATGTCTCCATTTCAGTTCTTAGAAATACTGTTGCCTGGCAATACTCCTGTCCTTTTTTCCTTTTCCTTACCCTGCTTCTTTTTCCCGTCTTGCTTTCCAGTTTCTTCCTTCCTTCCTTCCTTCCTTCCTTCCTTCCTTCCTTCCTTCCTTCCTTCCTTCCTTCCTTCCTTCCTTCCTTCCTTCCTTCCTTCCTTCCTTCCTTCCTTCCTTCCTTCCTTCCTTCCTTCCTTCCTTCCTTCCTTCCTTCCTTCCTTCCTTCCTTCCTTCCCTTCCTTTCCTTCCTTCCTTCCTTTCCTTCCTTCCTTCCTTCCTTCCTTCCTTCCTTCCTTCCTTCCTTCCTTCCTTCCTTCCTTCCTTCCTTCCTTCCTTCCTTCCTTCCTTCCTTCCTTCCTTCCTTCCCTTTCCTTCCTTCCCTTTCCTTCCTTTCCTTCCTTCCTCCAGCCCTGCCTCTGGCCAAGGCTGAGCTGATTAGGGAAGCTGGATGTACCACTGCAAGTAACATATTCAAGAGGGGGGAAACAAAACTGCAAAAAGACATGTGGGGCAGAAGAGAACAATGCTGTAGCAGAGATACCAAGGTTGGTGAGGAAGGAGGGGAAGAGGTGCCCCAGCAGAGGTGCCCCTGCAGCCTGTGGTGAGATGGCAAGTTGTCCACCTGCAGCCCATGGAGGGGTATGACTGAGCAGTCTGTGGAGGACCACGGTGGAGCAGACATGGATTTGCAGCCTGTGAAGGATAATAGTGGGGCAAATGTGGAAGAAAAGTGCAGCTGTGGAACACCCCACACCAGGGGAGACGACTGTTCCTGAAACAGGCCATGACTCCCTCGGAAGCCCGTGCTGGAGCAGTCTGTTCCTGAAGGACTGCATTTCATGGGAGGGGCTCATTTTGGAGGTGTTTGTGAAAGACTCTCTCCCATGGGAGGACTGTGAGGAGTCCTCCCCCTGAGGAGAAAGGAGTGGCAGAATCAACTTGTGGTGAACTGATCTTACACCCCCACTCCCTGTCCCTCTGTGCTGCTGACGGGGAGGCACGAGTGAAGTAACTTGGGCCTGGGAAGAAGAGAGGGGTGGGGGAAAGGCATTTAAGATTGGCTCATGGTTTCTCTTTCTCCTGTTCTGATAAATTGATTTATTTTTTTTCTCCCTAAGTTGTGTCTGTCTGGTTTTGTTGCTTTTTCCATGACCATAACTGGGGAGCAAAAACCTCACTGTCCTTTTCTAGATTAAGGAGTTTTTAGTTGGATTTTCTCCACCAGTGGGGGGTGAGTGAACAGCAGCTGGTTGTTACTGGCTAGGCCTAAACCCTGACTCATCTTTTCTTCCCTCCTACTCTTTTTTCCTTTCCGTATTTGGCAGATACACACCTGTGGTGTTCGGTTTTTGTGGGGTTTTTTGTTTGTTTGGTTGGTTTATTTTGTTGTTTTGTTTGTTCTTTCTTTTTTGCTTTGTTTACTTCATGCAAACATGAATGGTATTATTTATTGGCTATTTTGTAGCTGCTAAAGGAACTGAGTATTACAGTCTTGTCTATGATGCCTGTAGGACTGGGCCATGCTGTGAACTCTGCACAGACCTTTGGTGTCTTGTAGAGCTAATTAGAGTGATCCAAAATAGGCTGAGAGACTAAGTTAGCAATTAACCAGCATGAATTAACTGGGCATCCAATGTCTGATCTCATTTCCTGACCTTATTTTACCTACAGACAGATGTACACTGTACTACACTGAATTAAATATTTAAGCTATCTCATGGATCTGTAAAAATGTGGTTGGTTTATTCTTTCTTAAAAAACCCCCATAATTTCTTCAAATAGAATGAAGTTTCAAAATGACCAAACATTTTAAGTTGATTGCATAATAAATATGAGACTATATCTTAAATGACTTTGAGTGTGCTTTCTTTCTTTGTGTCTCTATTGTGTACATTGGGGATTAAAGGCAGACTTAAGGGAGGAAAGGAACACTGCATATGCAGAGTCAAGTTTAACATGGATGATAGACAGTCTTGAGGAATAACCCTACAATGAGTGGCCAAGTTTTCCAGTTTAAATGGTGTCATGGAGCCCTCCACAAACACTGAACATGTTCTTAGGAAATCAGATTCTGCTTTTATACCAGATGATAGATGTATTTTGTGCACTCATCTATTTTAATCCAGACAGATACAAAGAGTTTTATACAAGTTTCAATGACTTTCTGCTGCAAAGTGAAAATAAATATGTTGTGAAATGTATTTTCTTTTTAAGAATTTATGCTTAGTTTCACAAGGTAGGGTGAATGCAATTTGCAAACAGACTACGAATGGCTTATAAGAATAAAATGAGAAGGTCATAAATGGAAAGAATCCATTCAAGCAAATGCATGTCTGCATTTCATTCAGATTGTCCTAATGGCAAAGATCTAGATTATTTTTGGTGGTGTAAGTAACTAACTGTTCTCCCATGGTAAATTCTTGTTAAAACCTCTAAAACATTATTTCGTGAATACTTAAATATTTATACTGTTATCTATAGTGAGTAGTTTACTAATTTAGACTGGTTACAGTATTGCTTATGTAATCTTAAAATAGTTTTACTTCATTGAGTGCAAGGTGTCACTATGGCATAACAGTGTTTTAACACAGTGGAAATTCAAACCATTTGTGAGCTTCTGAAATTAAATTATTGGATTAGTTTTTTGCAATTTAATATCAGATGTTCTTTGTAACAGAGGTCCCATTGTTTTGTTAAGGCGTGTAAGTTTGGTAAGCTCTCTTTTTGTGTGGACTGGATGTAAAACGTAATGTCTTTCCAGAGGCTTAATATTGTGTAGTATGTACTCAGTGGAATGTCTGGTTGCTCTTCTTTGAACACACTCCAGCTCTTCAATGTCCTTCTTGTAGTGAGGCGCCCAAAACTGAACACAGTATTGCTTGTGCAGCCTCACCAGTGGTGAATACAGGGGGACAATCACTTTCCTAGTCCTGCTGGCCAAACTATTTCTGATACAAGGCAGGATGCTGTTGGCTTTCTTGGCCACCTGGGCACACTGCTGGCTCATATTCAGCTGGCTGTTGACCAAGACCCTCAGGTCCTTTTCCTCTGGGCAGCTTTCCAGCCATTCTTCATGCCCTCATACAGATAATTGAAAAAGATCCTAAAGAGAACTGGCCCCTGGGGTACACCACTTGTGGCCAGCCACCAGCTGGATTTAACTCCATTTACCAAAACTCTTGGGGCCCAACCATCCAGTTTTTAACCTAGTGAAGTGTGTGCCCGTTCAGGCCATGAGCGGCCATTTTCTCTGGGAGAATAGGATGGGAAATGGTGTCAAAGTCCAGGTAAACAGCATCCACAACCTTTCCTTCATCTACTAAGTGAGTCATCTGATCATAGAAGGAGATCAGGTTAGTCAAGCAAGACCTGCCTTTCATAAGCCCACGCTGACCAGGGCTGATCACTTGGTTGTCCTGTACGTGCCATGTGATGGCACTCAAGATGATTTGCCCCACAACCTTCCCCAGCAGAGAGGTCAGACTGACAGGCTTATATTACCCTGGATTCTCCTTCTGGCCCTTCTTTTAGATGGGGGTCACATTTGCTAACCTTCAGTCAACTGGGACCTTCCTGGTTAGCTAGGATTGCTCGTAATGATGGAAAGCGACTAGTGAGCTCTTCCACTAGCTTCCTCAGTACCCTTGGCTTGATGCCATCCAGCCCCATACGTTTGTGTATATGTGTGATTTCCACATCATCATGCCGTCTTGGCCACAGCAAGGGTCAGAGTATAGTCCAAAGAAGAGCTTCCATTCTGCAGCTTATGTTAAGGGTGGAGAATTAAAGACATGGGTTCCACCTGAGTTGAGTGTAGTTGTCTTTTAGTACTCAGCATATTTTTCAGTGGTGATGCACAGACACCTTTTTGATTATCAGCAGTGATAAGCAAGAGAAACTTTCCTGGTCTTACCACATGCATCTACTTCAATTCTTTGGCAAATGAGTGTTTGTCACATATCATCCTGTCTTATTCAGTAGTATGCCCTGAAATGGAGGTAAGGTGCTTTATATTAGTGACAATAAATGTTGAAAAACTTGAGATTTGCCAGAGAAGTTTATTAGGAGCATATGAAATTTTACATATATTTTACATATATATTTACAACTTGATACATAACTTTATATATTAAAAAGTGTGTATATATAGTTTTATAAATGTACGTATATCTTATGGTAGTATATATGTATATCCCTCTTGGTATAAATTTACTGGTTCTTGCTTATATTTGCCCCAGATACAGATAGCAAGCACAGCTTTCTATGCATATGAGGCATAGCAAATTTCAAGATACTCTAAGGGCGCAGATTTTTAGAGCACTTACGTTATTTTTTGAACTGCAAGCCCTCCTTACTCATAACTGTAATGAAACTGGTGCTCTGCTATAATATCCCATTGGTTGTGTGAGGCTTAAAGTGTTGGTATAATCCCTGATTTTAGAATTTGTCTACTCTGTGTCTGCTGGCTCTAAGCAAACTGAAGGATGCTGACTTGTGTTTCCGATTTTAGTCTCACTCTGGAATTGAATTTCCTCTTCATCCTGAGTTTTATTAGTGCACTGCAAACCACATTTATTTCCATTAAGGATGTGCAAAGCAAGGTGTGTGTGTGATGGACAGCTGAGGGTGGGGAAAGAAATGGAGGAAATTATTTCTGTAATGGATTCTGAATGTCAGGATGCTTCTGCTAATATAGTTAGTTATATTTCAGTTTCTGCTGAAGTTCACTGGGAAGGAATTTACTTGAAACATTTTTGTCTAATGCTTGCCACATTGCTACAATGCAAAATTGATTGTGGGTCTTTTCAGAAATTGTGGGGTTAATTGAATTTCTAGCAGTAGGAAAGAGAGTGCTAATCTACCAGTATCTCTCAAGCCTGAAAGCTCGATAATATTTTCAAGCTTAAAACTTTCTGTTATGTTTATAGACACCTTGTGTTTCAATGCTGTTGTATAACGGTACCCATGGTACAGCACTGATTGTTCACTACATTATGTATTGAATTATATGTTACACTGAGTTTGTCCCTCTTACTGTCATCTCACTGCTCAATAAAAAAGTGCAATCCTTGTGTTACTTGAAAGTAAAGATGGATCCAGTTTCCCTTTCATGGGGAAGCTTTCCCTAAATACCTTTGTCTTCTAAATTCCAAGTGGCTTGAATTTATTATTTCACATTAATATTTAAGCCTTTATTATTTTTACCTTGTAAAAGGACACAATAATATTTTTGGTTTTGTTTTTGTTTTTTTTTTTTATATTTGTGAGGATTACAAAGTGAAATCAAATATACCGCTTGAAATCACTGAGGCTTTTTGCCACCAGATTTTCTCCATCAAAATTTTACTTCTGGATGAAGACAGAAATCATCAGGTTGGAAATTCAGGCTCCTAAAAGAAGAGCTGCCAAGAAAGGAGAAAAGAATTATTAAATCTTTGCAGCTTTTATTTCCTGACAAAAAGAATGCTTAACGTCATTTTTTTTTCTGTTAAATTCTTGTCCCTGCTTAAGTTCTTTGCTTTATTCTTCATAGAAGAACTCTCTTCTGTGAAATAATTTGTTGAAAATGCAGGACGCATCATTGCAATAACACTTGACCTCAGCTGATTTTTTGTTTGCTTCTTTGTTTGCTTGTTTGTTTGTTTTTCCACATTTTGTCTCAAACTATTTCTTTTCAAGAAAGGTTTGTTTCTTACTGGAACAATGTTCAGCTTTCACTTCTTTCTGCAGGAGAGCTGTTTTCCATAAAAGTTACCTTGACTCAATAAAAAATAGTAAATATCAGAAAAGAGGAAATGCAACTGGACAGTAAAGCCTAATTTCTTTCAGTCTTTTTATTACTTAATGTTGCTGGAAAATGAAAACCAATGAAGATTTTTCATCAAACATATTGAGGTACTTGATTAGGTTATAATCTAAGGCTTTGCTTTTTCATGAACCTCTAAGCAAACAAGCTTTTAAAACTCTTTCTTAGAGTTGTGTGCATGAAGTTCATTTTAAGTCCAAACAGGTAAATCCATTTGCAGGTTATTTTTGCCATGTTGTTTATAAAAGATATGCTGTCTGCCCAACACGTGTACTTCTGACCCTTTGGCATTATCAAATATATAAGAAGTCATTTCCCATTGACTTGGACAAAATTTTATCTTCCAAAATCAACCATTGAACAGGTAAGTATGTATTTCAAGGCAATTCCCTGCCTTTCCGAGGTCAGTGTGGTTCAGTGGCATTAGACTTCACTGTTTCTGAAGTGCTTTGAAATATCTCAGGAAATAAGTAGCAAATATCACTGTGTTAGGTGTTTTGCACTTTTTTCTTTTTAAAGAAGTTTAGTCACTAGAAAAGAAAGGGAGTCATCTTTGACATCTTTATGAAAGATTTAGCTGTTGCCTTATGAGCACAATATAAATCACAGGCCAATCACATATATTTAGCAAACACAGACACATAAATGTATATATTCACACCAAAATATGTATAGAATCATAGAATCGTTAAGGTTGGAATCGACCTTAAAGATAATCAAGTTCCAACCCCCCTGCCATGAGCAGGGAACCCTACCACTAAACCTCGTCGACCTGGCCTTAAAAGCCTCCAGGGATGGGGCATCAACAAGCTCCCTGGGCAACCCATTCCAGTTCCTCACCACCCTTATAGTGAAGAATTTCTTCCTAATATCTAACCTAAATCTCCCCTCTCTCAGTTTAAAACCATTACCCCTTGTCCTATCACTATCTTCTCTGATGAAAAGCTTCTCCCCAGCTTTCTTGTAGGCCCCCTTCAAGTACTGGCAGGCCGCTATAAGGTCTCTCTTCTCTAGGCTGAACAGCCCCAATTTTCTTAGCCTGTCCTCCTAGCAGAGGCCTTTGATGACCCAGTATAAACTGGGTTACAAAAACTCACCAAACACATAAAATTTTACTAAAAAACAAATGGAGAAAACTCTGTAGAAAATATTCCTGAATATCACGCTGGCTTTGACCCAGATTCAAACTGTTTTAACAATGAAGTTTGTATGAACTTCAGTTAATTCAATGTGCACAATAACAGATATTTCAGTTTTCAGATCTTATGTAAAACAAGAGGTAGAAATAGAAAAGAAGACAACAAATCCTAGTTTCTTAGTTTTTATATTCTTTTATTAACTGCATTTGTATATGATTAAAATAGTTGAAATTTTACTACACTGTATTCAAGGGCCCAATTAAGTCTTAAAATTTTATATAAAAGGCCTTAGCTTCTATTACGTTGAACACATAAAAAATTTTACCTCAGCTTTTCATTTGTTTTGTCAATACAAATGTAAATAAACAAACCTGTGGAGTATAATGTGTGAAAAAAGTATCTAATGTTTATATGAGACAACTCTTCTTTTATCCATAGCCAAGTACAATGATGTTAGTATGGACAATAAACGACATATTACTCATTTTCTGTTTTTTTCTCTTGCTGTATCTTAAATAGTGCTATTTCAGAATGAATGAAGTATTACATTACAGTGTGGGGATTTTTTTACATCCATTGTAAAGGAAAATTAACAGAGCATACCATTTTCTTTCAAATAAGGAATGTAAATTCTGTGTCTGCCGCTCACTCATTCACTGCTTCTCTTAGGAAGTTTAGGAAATTAGTCTGGAATGTCCCCATTGGAAATAATGATTTAAACAGGTCTGAATTGCATTATCCATCTCCTTTCTCTGCTTCCTGCTATAATAAAATTTGCTTGTCTTATGCTTATTAATTTTATATGGTAGCATAATTGAGATAGGTTGATGAAACTTGACACCTGCATGAACTCTGCTGTATTTTAAATGGTGATGCAGCTGAAGACTTCAGCAAGAAATATCACTTCTTTTTGTTAGCCTCTGGCAGTTTTAATAAATATCCTCTTTATCTGAATCACAATGACCTTTTTTCCATCATTTAGGGAATTAACTACCAATGATCACCCCAGGACTCTAGTTCATTACACAGGACAAGTAGTATGAGATGTCTGATTAAGTTATTACTCTAAAACCAGTGTGGAGTTACCATTAAATATCATACTACAGATTTAGGCAATAGTGCACCTCACCAGCTGTCTGTTGACCAGTGAACTGGCTAATAAACGCAGAGGTAAATTCAGTATACAATTCCAAAATTTAAAATCCAAGTCATGATTTGAGGACTTTTCAGTTAAGATAAATTCAGTAAAAAAATCATACAGACCTCAGCAGCAAAAGCATTAGCTTTTGCTCACAATTTCTGGGACTTTAATCATTGTGCTGAATTTAAATCCTCAATGAATTATCTAAGGCAAATAGGACATCACAGCTTTTTCAGTCTGGCTGTTAGCAACAAGTGAAGGCTGCAGCAGGTTTATGTAAAATTAGAATTTGCCAAGATTTATTATAGTCTGCAGCATTAGTAAAATTCTTCCTTTTTAGCTCTCCAACAGTATGTTATATCCTGGCAAGAAACAAGCAAGTTGTGTTATCTGCTTGATGTCAGTTAATAATTTAGCCTTTACAATTGTCCTGTCCTTTATTCTAGAAGTCCTTTTTGTGAGCCCTGGCAGTTTATTAGCAGATGCATTTCTGGCAATTAGAAGATGTCATCTTAATATGGCTTTGTTCCCCCTTCACCTATTTAATAAAGCATTGTCATTACTTGCATTTGGCTTCTGCTGGAACAAGTGCAAATACTTGCAAAAATAAGATATAAATGCCTTTCAGTGGCTCCATTGTCAGGAAATACATGTAGTGAAATAACTGTTTATTTAAGGGAAATACTAAAGGTGAGAGAAGAGACTGAATATTGATTTGATTTCTCTAGTACAAGATAGTAAGATTTAAAGGCAAAAGAAGATGTATGTCTCAGTCTGGTCATTTATTTATTGTTTTGAATAACACAATCTGAAAATGATTTTCTTAAAATAGCTTCAATAGATTCAGGTTTTAGTACCCACTGGTGTTCTGGATATTTTTTCCTCTCTTATTTATTTTTTGTGTCTAATATCTAAATTAAGAGAAAACAAGCTATAACAGAGTGGTATTCCTGGTAAAAATGTTCAGACTTCTTTTAATCATGTTTTGAAAATTGTTATTTCGAATTACTTCAATATGCTTACTATTTAGATTAGATTGTGTGGTTTTGGTTTTGTTGGTTGGTTTGTTTGTTTGTTTGGAGTTTAGTAGTTTGTTTTTATGGGATTTTTTTGTTTTGTTTTGTTTGATTTTCTTTTTTGGTTGGCTTTTTGTTTTTTTTTTTTTTCCACAGAGGATATTTCCCTGTCATGTTTGGAAAGGCATTTTAGGCATAAGCTAGTTGACATGAGTTGTAGTATATTGTACACAGAAAAAGCACATTTCCAGCTCTTGATATAAAAGTTAATGATTTCCAGCTAAGTAATATTCATTACAATGCACAACAATGATTTGTAACTGTTATTCTAAAACCATCTTCTCAAGTGTGAAAATATGACACTATTTATACATGAATGGGAAATATAAAATTTGACACTTTATATCTGCATGTAAATCCAGTTTTAATAAAAAATAAACCCCCAATACCTGTCAAAGTAACAGCTGTTAAATGAAAACAATGAAAAAAAATGCTCAAACTCCTGTGATCCTATCTAATGAATGCAAAGAAAAATGCAGTCAAGATGTACTGAATTATGAATATTGAAGGCAGCAGTGAATGTATGCTATAAACTGCTTAGCCAATATAAATAATGGATAAATAAATATTTTTTAAAGCAACATATTCTTGGTCTGCAGAGGTCATTTTATGGAAAGAAAACTGAAATTCCTAAACATTTGCTGAATAACTAGTTCAAGCTGTTCAGAAAATCCACAAAGATTTTCTTAGATCTTATACAAATCCTTTAAAATTTCAGAATTGCCAACTCTTACTAAAGCAAGACTAGGTTTAACTTTTACAGAGCATATGAAAATTATAGGTTAATGTATACCAGTAACCTCACAGTGAAAACTCAGTAAGCAGAGAGTAGCAATCTGGAAATATTAAAGAAAATAATTTTAGTGAACATTAAACTTTAGGATCATAGAATCATAGAATCATAGAATCCTAGGGGTTGGAAGGGACCTCGAAAGATCATCTAGTCCAACCCCCCTGCCAGAGCAGGGTCACCTAGAGTACATCACACAGGAAGGCGTCCAGGCGGGTTTTGAATGTCTCCAGCGAAGGAGACTCCACAACCTCTCTGGGCAGCCTGTTCCAGTGCTCTGTCACTCTTACAGTAAAAAAATTTTTCCTGATATTCCTCTTAAACCTCCTATGCTCCAACTTGTATCCATTACTCCTTGTCCTATCACTGGTCTTCACTGAAAAAAGCTTAACTCTATCGTCTTGACACTCACCCTTTACATATTTGTAAACATTGATGAGGTCCCCCCTCAGTCTCCTTTTCTCCAAACTAAAGAGACCCAGCTCCCTCAGCCTTTCCTCATAAGGGAGATGTTCCACTCCCTTAATCATCCTTGTGGCTCTGTGCTGGACTCTTTCAAGCACTTCCCTGTCCTTCTTGAACTGAGGGGCCCAGAACTGGACACAATATTCCAGATGTGGCCTCACCAATGCAGAATAGAGGGGGAGGAGAACCTCTCTTGACCTACTAACCACACCCTTTCTAATACACCCCAGGATGCCATTGGCCTTCTTAGCCACAAGGGCACACTGCTGACTCATGGTCATCCTCCTGTCTACCATGACCCCCAGGTCCCTTTCACCTACACTGCTCTCCAGCAGGTCAGCCCCCAACCTGTACTGGTGCATGGCGTTTTTCTTCCCCAAATGCAAAACTCTACACTTGCTCTTGTTAAACTTCATCAGGTTTTTCTCCGCCCAAGTCTCCAGCCTGTCTAAGTCTCTCTGAATGGCAGCACAGCCTTCTGGTGTGTCAGCCACTCCTCCCAGCTTGGTGTCATCAGCAAACTTGCTGAGGGTACATTCTGTGCCCTCATCCAGGTCGTTGATGAAGATATTGAACAACACCGGTCCCAGTACCGACCCCTGAGGGACTCCACTAGTCACAGGCCTCCAACTAGATTCTGCCCCATTGACTACAACTCTGACTTCTTCCTTTCAACCAGTTCTTGATCCACCTCACTGCCTGATCATCAAACCCATACTTGATCAACTTATCTACAAGGATGCTGTGGGAGACGGTGTCAAATGCTTTACTGAAATCAAGATAGACCACATCTACCGCTCTACCATCATCTATCCACCTAGTAATTTCCTCAGAGAAGGCTATGAGGTTAGTCAAACATGACTTACCCTTGGTAAAACCATGTTGACTGCTCTTGATGACCCCCATCTCCTTGATATGTCTAGAGATAGTGCCAAGGACAAGTTGTTCCATTACCTTTCCAGGGATGGAGGTGAGGCTGACCGGTCTATAGTTACCCGGGTCCTCCTTCTTGCCCTTCTTGTAGACTGGAGTGACATTTGCTATCCTCCAGTCCTCAGGCACCTCTCCAGTTACCCATGACTTACCGAAGATGATGGAGAGTGGACTAGCAATGACCTCCGCCAGCTCCCTCAGCACCCTTGGATGCATTTCATCCGGACCCATCGATTTATGGATGTCCAGATTATGCAACTGATCCCTAACCCAATCCTCATCTACTATGTCCTCACCTATCTTGACTACTTCTGGGGTTATATGAATCTGGGGCTCATGGGAAAAGCCTGCAGGAGTAAAGACAGAGGCAAAGAAGGCATTCAGCACCTCTGCCTTCTTCATATCCTCTGTCACCAGGGCACCCACCTCATTCAGCAGTGGGCCTATATTGCCTCTGGTATTAGCTTTGTTGGCTATGTATTTGAAAAAGCCCTTTCTACTGTCCTTAACCCGACTTGCAAGGTTAAGTTCCAAGGAGGCCTTAGCTTTCCTAGTTGCCTCCCTACATTCCTTGACAACATTCCTATATTCCTCCCAAGTGACCAGTCCCTCCTTCCATGATCTATAGATTTTCCTCTTCCACTTGAGTTTCCCCAGCAGTTCCTTTTTTAACCACGCTGGTCTCCTAGCTCCCTTACTAGATTTTCTACCCATTGGGACACACTGATGCTGTGCTTGCAAGAAGTGGTCCTTGAATATTGTCCAGCTATCTTGAGCCCCTTTACCTTCTAGCACTCTGTCCCATGGGACTTCCCTTAACAATTGGTTGAGGAGGCCGAAGTTTGCTCTGTAGAAGTCCAGGGTTCTGGTCCTGCTGGAAATTCTGTTCCTCCCACACAGGATCCTGAACTCCACCATCTCATGGTCACTGCAGCCAAGGTTGCCATTGACCACCACTGCTTCAATAAGGCCCTCCTTGTTGGTGAGCACAAGATCCAGCAGCGCTCCTCTTCTAGTCGGCTCATCCACCATTTGCATTAAGAAGTTGTCATCAATGCATTGGAGGAACCTCCTAGACTGTGAAAGGCTGGCTGTATAAGTCTTCCAGCAGATATCGGGATAGTTAAAATCTCCCATGAGGACCAAGGACTGCAGTTGTGAGGCTGCTTTCAGCTGCCTGTAGAAAGCCTCATCAACTTCCTCATCTTGATCAGGAGGTCTGTAGTAGACCCCCACAACTGTGTCACCCATACTACCCTGTCCTTTAATTCTTACCCACAGAATTTCAACTCGCCCCTCATCAGCCCCTGTACAAAACTCAATACATTCTAGTTGCTCTCTCACATAAAGAGCAACTCCACCACCTCGCTTCCCCACCCTATCTTTCCTAAAAAGCACATAGCCATCCATGGCCACATTCCAGTCATGTGAGCTGTCCCACCATGTCTCTGTTATTGCTACCAGATCATAACCCTTAGACCGCACACAGACCTCTAACTCTTCCTGTTTATTCCCCATGCTGTGTGCATTGGTGTACAGGCATTTCAGGAAGCAAGTAGAGCACATCGGTGGGACTAAATCCTCCTTAGCCCATCCTCCTACAGGCCCTGGTATGTTCCTCTTGGGCTTGTCCCTAACAGACCCAGTTTTCTCCCCTTCCCCCTTCACATCTAGTTTAAAGCTCTCTCAATGAGCCCTGCTAAGTCCTGCCCCAAAAGCCTTTTCCCCCTCTGGGACAGGCGCATCCCACCTGCCACCATCAGGCCAGGTGTCTCATAGAGCAGCCCATGATCAAAAAAGCCAAAGCCCTGCCTTTGGCACCAGTCTCTTAGCCATTCGTTCATCATTAAACTCTTCCTGCTTATCTCTCCACCCATTCTTGCAGGAGGTATGGAGGCAAACACGACTTGTGCTCCAGACCCCCTAACTAGCCGTCCCAGGGCCCTGAAGTCTCTCTTCATTGCCCTTACATTTCTTGTAGTAATTTCGTCACTGCCAACCTGAAAAATCAGCAGTGGGTAGTAATCAGATGGATTTACCATACTAGAGAGTTTCCTTTTAACATCTCTAATGCGAGCCCCAGGGAGGCAGCAGACCTCCCTGTGGGATGGGTCAGGTCTACAGATGGGCCCTTCTGTTCCCCTCAGAAGGGAGTCACCCACCACAATTACCCTCCTTTCCTTCTTAGTTGAAGAAGTCCTAAGTCGTGGAGCTGAGTGACAAGTCATAGGCGGTTCACTAGACAAATCTGTCACTCCAACTTCATTTTCCTTTCCCTGAAGTTCCAAGACCTCGTACCTATTCTTCAAGGGCAATTCGGAGGATGGACGGAGTTGGGAGGGTTTTTTCTTGCCTCTCCGAGGATGGACCTCCCTCCATTCCTCCATGTTCCTAAAGTTCTCTCCTTCTGCCTGAGAACAGGAGGGGAGGGGATCCATCACTTGTTCTAGCATCTCTTCCTCCTGCCCTTGCCTCAGGGTTTGACTCCACCAATCTATTTCGTTCTCACATTCTCTGATAATTCTCAGTCTTTCAACCTCCTCTGTCAGTCTAACCACCTGCCTGAGGAGATCATCGATTTGCTCGCACCGCACACACGCGGTGCCACTGGCTCCCTCTGGCACCAGTGCCAGGCTCAGGCACTCGCTGCAGCCAGAGACCTGCACGGCTGCGTGCCTGCTCAGAACCTCCGTCTGAGTTCCCATATCCTTCTTCAATACAGTTTTAGGGCGTGTTGCCACCATGCTAGAGAAATTTACTGGTGTTCTCTGCTTCCTGCCTCCACTCACGCCGCTCTCCCCCTGCCCTCGCGCCACTTCACTTCCTGTGACGGCCGCTGCCGCTCTGCGCTCTCACCGCTGCCGCGTGCTCTGAGGGAGCTGCCGAGATGGCCGCTTTTAAACCTTGCCGCGGTTCTCAGCCACACCCCCTGCCACGTCAGCCTTCCTGCTCCTCTAAGGATTCCCGCTCAGACTCGGGTCTCCTCGCTCTGCTCCGGCTTCGCCGTCTCCGGGAAGCCCGGTCTCTTCTCTAATCCTCAGTAATTAAAGGAGCAGCTCTCACCGCTGCCGCTCTGCGCTCTCACCGCTGCCGCGTGCTCATAAGCCTCATAAAAACCAAGAAATACATTGCTTTTTATATATTTGAGACAGGAAAATGATGAAATATGTTATTTATTAGTATTCTTTTTGGCTTAACAGTGGCAGCTACATAAAACTATTTGTGGTACATGAAAATGTAAGCATAAGCTCTTTCATCTGAAGTCTAATAATGGAGAAACTTACTTTCTTCACATGTACTGCTTTCTGACTAAATCAAGGGAAGGAATTTTCAACACTTGCTTATAGAGGAATTGTATATCCATTGCTTCTCATCTGTTACTATGGGATCATTTGAGGGAATCTGTTGTGAAAACTTTTTGCACTCTGTAATACGTGCAATATTTGATGTTAAGAAAATACAATTAAATATAAATAATACCCCTTCAAGTTTCACAAATTACGAAAAAAGACTGAATGGAAATATATAGAAATATCCAGCAATATTTTGACTATTTTTATTACAAAATATTTTTCTCCACTAACAAATATTTCAGTGTCACATTGTGTTTTTGCATATTCCTGTTCTTTCTTCTATGATAAATAATATCTGTTCCTGACAGACTCGGTATGTAGAAATAAAAGACCACGTGTTTAAATTATATCAGCAGAACCTGGAGAGGGCCTACAGGAAAGGTGCAGAGAGACTTTCAAAGAGCATGTAGTGATAGGACATGGAGAATGGATTAATCTGGAAGAGGGTAGGCTTAGGTTAGACATTAGGAAGAAATCCTTCAATTTGAGGGTGGTGAGACACTAGAACAGGTTGCCCAGGGAAGCTGAGGATGCCCCATCCCTGAAAATGTTCAAGGCCAGACTGGATGGAACTTTGAACAAGTTGGTCTAGTAAGAGGTGTCCCTGTTCATACAGGGGGTTTGGAATTAGACGATCTTTAATGTCTCTTCCAACCCAAATCTTTCTATGATTACTGAACTTCTTGCAGGACATACAAAATCAAACAGATGAAATACAAAAACATTCCCCATTATTCTTTGGTTTGAAGACTAACAAACAATCCATCCAACTACACAGAAAGGTGAATATAGGATTGTATGTAAAATTTTCAGTGAGAATGATTCAGAGTTAAATACAACCATTGGGTTTTTCTTGAATGTTAAAAAATTGCTGCATAAAATGAAAAACATGCAAAGTAGAAGCAGAAGAGACAGAGTAACAAATCCCAGGAAATCCAGCTACAAATCAGGAAATACAATGTAAAAAACACACACATCAGTAATGTCATATTTACTCAATAGCTGCTTCCTATCTATAAGCAGTTGTTCGACTCAGCTGACAGACAAAACATAAAATTTAAGATATGAGTTAACTAACTAATTTTTAAGAATGATCCTTGAATGATGACTCCAGCATAGAAATGAAGTAATAATTGGAAAGAAATAATTCTGTAACGCTTCAGTTCCTGTATTCAAAATGAATGAGTGCAAAAACATGACAAACATAGAGAAATCTTCTGATTGTTACTTCAGAATAATCTTTGTTTGAATTAATGAAATTGCTTTACTGAAGATGTAGCTAAGAAAATTTTACTTGGTAGCTCAGTAGACAATTCTTTGTGTGTATGTGTGTGTGTTTATGTATGTATGCATATATGTGTGTAAAAACTACGGTGCAAATGGGCAGAACAAAGATGTTCATAACACTTCTGTTTATCTCAAAAAAGCACATCACAGAAGTGGAAATGACCCTTGAAAATTATTGCTAGTAGAACATAGAATAACTTATTCTATAAAGTTCATCCAGTTAATCTACTTGCCCATCTATTACAGTCACATAACTAGATTCATAGGAAAAGGTGAAAGAGCTAATCTTGGTTTTTCCAATATATTGTTTAGTGCACTTTTTACATCTATTTTCATTTCATGCCTTTAGGAATATAGATATATCTGTGAAAATACGCTTTATCATTGACAGCCTACTGTATGGCTTTTGCTCATTTGCTACCACCTAAGCTTACATGGCTGAATTTCCAGTTTCTGACTTCTTGTTCATCCATTCAGGATCTTTAAAATCACAATAATCAGGGGCACTAATTTGATTTATTGTTGGTTTCAGCAACATGCAGTTATCAACCTCCTTCAGATAAACTGTGTTGCTTAACATGATCACTGACAGTTATTTGCCTGTAGCTGTATCTACACAGGAATTTATCAGGTTGCATGGCATCATTTTGGATAGTGAAATTGGTTTCATGCTGTCTTAAGCAGCAGGATGGGAAAGGCTTGCTGAAATTTGCCTGAAGGATTAAAAAAACCACAAAACATAAAAAATAAAAATAAAAATATAAATTAAAATATAAATAAAATATAAATAAAGGAAATTTTGGACAATCATAATTCCACTTTATGCAGAAGATATAGCCAAAATTTGGAATCATACCACATGAGGAAACTCAGTCACATCCTTTTAAATTGTCTTACTAGCAGATAGTGTTTCTGTCATGTGAAGATAGAAGGTCTAATAAAATTTAAATAAATTTATCCAAACCAATTAAGAAAGCCCAAAATAAATCTGTAAAAGGACAAGTCTTAGACGAACTGATATGCTGTCTTCTTTGCAGGAAAATAATCCTTGTAAAATTATTTAAAATCACATGAAAGCTAATAATCAAAATTAAAGCTGGGAAGGAGTAGTGGATTGTCATCCTTGACAGCAATGGAAAACAAGCTTTTCCAGTGATGTGTGTGAAAAATATACCTTTATGGATGCTGGCACATGGTGTTTAGCAAGGAAAGAAAAATAAGCAATTGTCTCCTTTCAAAAAAGTGATGGCTACAACCCATCTTTTAATCTCCAAATACAGAAAAAAAATCATGATGGGAAGCTGAGCAGGAACTATAATGACAAAAAATACTATTCACTTCCATTGGGTTGCCCAGAGATTAGCTGGATTAGCAATGCTGAGATAACACAAGGAAAAAAAAAAAAAAAAAAAAAGTTTAACTTACTGTCATGAAGGAAATTGGGAATTATTTAATAAGTCACTCATTGTGTAGAGACTATTATATAACTCAAACAGTAAGGCCACAGGGGCAAGCCTACTAATCAGCTGTCAGTTTTCCTGCAATACTTTAAGTGAAAGTTATCTTTTCCTCAGTTTTTGTCAGGAGCAGGCATGAGCTAGAGATGTTTTATTTTGATGAAGGCAAGATGCATAACATCCTCTGTCAGGAAGCCTGTTTTATTCTTGATTGCTGCAATGAGAAATATTATTGAGGAAATGTTCTGTCCTTACACATTTGTAGATAGATGTCTTTAGATAACAACAAGCTATCTGAGTGAAAGGTTAACAGAATTGTACTTTCAGTGTAATAGGTAGTGAGATTCTCATTCCCTTAATAAATGGTTTAGAAAGATGTCTGTCTACTGAGATAAGGACTCATCTTGCCTCTTAGGAGTAAGAAAAATTTCAAGGAGTTAGGTGCATTAATTATCAGGAAAACACTCCTTTGGCAGATGAAGAATGAAGATGAGAAAAGGAGGAAACCTGAAAAAAAAAAGAAATACGTAATTTATAGACATTATGCTTAAGTCACTTTAATTTTAGATGAGGAACTGGAATGTTTCAGCTCAGCTGTATTGGCTGAATTTCAAAAAATACTGAGTATGAGCATATGCTGTCTGGCTTTTGTTTTCCTTTTTTTTTTTTTTTTTTTCCAAGGGAAGGTAAAAGACTTAAGTTTTCCTACTGCTGCTGTCTTACATGGGAAAAGGAGATTTTATCTTGACAGTATGTACACTTCATTTGGTACATTTCTGGTAGAAGCAGTGGCTACTTCTCAACAAAAAAATAGTCCAAGAAGGAAACAAAAAAAGGAAAGAAAGAAAAAAAAAAAAAACAGGCAGAAATCACTCTGCAATGGAGAAAGAAATATGAGAGAAAAAAATTTAATTCATTCAGACTGTGATACCTACAAACTCTCTTGAGTTCTGTGAAACTCGCTATTCTTTCCTTCCAAAACACATTGGTTCTCCTGAGGCATAAAGGAGGATACTTTATGAATTTTCATAGTGTATGCAACTCACTGAATGAGTATGTGTGAGACTCGGTTCAAAGTTAAAACTAGTTGCACATTTAAGGTAGGGAGCCAGTTAAATTACCCATTTGTAAGTGCCTAGCAGCATTTGAGATACCTGAGGGTAGCAGAAACATCTCTGTGGAGCAAGCAGGTGTCATACGCAGCTGGAGGACAGCGTATCAGATGGTATTAGACACCTATATGTGGGCAACAGAGCTAAAACCATAGGTATCTGAACTCCTTTTACAGTGAGTGGCTGCTGAGAGCTTGATATAGTTGTCATCTGAGGTGTTCTAGGGTATTGTGTCTGACTTTCAGATGCTGCTTTAGAAGACCATAGACCTCCCTACTGGTTTTACTTACAAAAATACTAGCACAGTGGGGGTTCTGGTCAAGTGTGATCAACTTGCTTCATAACAAAACCATTAAGTGAAGAATTTCACATGGTGCCTATAGCCTTCTAGAGCAGTGGCTGGAGGTCACTCACTATAAAAGAAGTTTGTAATCTATGTGGTTATGTGATATAAAGATTATGTAGGTATCATGCTTACTTTTTATGCTATATACGTATGTATGACAGTTATGGACAATCATGTGAAAGGGCAAGAATGCCCCTCTAAGTAATTGATACTTCCCAAGCAGAATAAAGCCAAATACACAGCAGCTCACGTAGATGCAGAAAACAGTCATTTCTACATTGTCTGCTCCTCAGACAATGACTTTGGAAATTAAAAAAAGTCACACCAATATTGTAATCAGAAAATGAAAGCCTGAAGCATGATAAAGAAATTTAATTGATGTTTCTTATTTCTTCTTACTCTGTGTTAATAATGCCTTCCATTTCCTACTAGATGTGCTAAGCCATTAGTACTTTACTAATAGAGTTCATTGAATAAATCTAACAATTCTCTAAGATATTTTATGATTAAGTTATTAAAGAATTAGTTAGCTAAAATGCCATTGGTTAATTCTGCTGTAATAAATTAATATTTGGGGAAAATCTGCAAATACATTCTAGGATATTTTATAAACAGCCTGCAACCAAGTGCCTGTTTTCTGGAAGAGCTGCTGAGAAGTAAGGGATTAATAAGGGATTTTAGAAATGATTTTACTGATGTGACTGTTTAGGTGAACTTGGACAACAGTTTACTTTAATAGGAAGCTGAGTGGACCTCAGCAGTTTTTGTTGATAAGTGTGCACATTGAGTGACAAAGATTTTCCTCATCCTCTGTGTTTTCAACCTTAAAAAATACTCTAATGCACACTGAGCTAAATTTATTACTTGGGGACATACCTGCCCATATCTTACTAAATCATACTGTATGGATTTGTAAATAAATGTCAAGACTCCATGAACTTAAACTGATACGGTAAATTGTATTAATGGCCATTTTAGGCTACTGATTAATCTTCCATTTTATACTCCCTGCTGCCAATGCAAACATCCCTGCCTTTACATAAGAATAATGAAAAAGATACTGGGCTACTTGTTTCAGCTCTGTAGTTCACTCTGTACTTCTCAGAAAATGAAATATATAAAATTCATTGAAAACTACACACTGTTAGGGTCCAGTGGAATGCTAATTATAAGAAACCCTGTTAAACATAATTAAACTAAAATTTTAAATCTAGAAGCAAACCTATAAAAATTACCATAAATAAAAAGGACATTGTAGGTGAATGAACAAATAATTAATTGTACATAAATTGTAGTGAACAATTGTACTGTTGTTTGCTTCAAATGCTCTTCTGATATATTCAAAATAGCTTGGAAAACTGTTTTTTTGTAAGAAAGATAAGACTTCATAAATGGATTTCTTTTTCAGAGGGACCTTGTATTCGGGACTGACATTTCATTAGAGAGCTGAGATTAACTTCTGACCAAATGGACAGATGCATGGACTAAAGTATATGGCAACAATGACAGAAAACTGCAGGTAGACATACGTTAGACCATTTAAAACTTCAAAACACACGTTTATTTATGGTTCAGTTTACATATACTGAAAACAATAGGGGGGTTCACACTGGTGTAGAAAGAGAAATAAATTAAAATTGATTGCTGCCTCTAGAACGAGACAGAGGAGAAAGTTATCATACCTGTGTTTTATACATCATAGCTAATACTGAGTAAGAGATGGTGTATAGGAAGGAGGTGTTTACTTTCTCTAAATGCATTCAGGGGCAGTGATGAATGAACAGTGTAGCTGGTGTTTCTGTTTGGAAGGAAAAAATCATCTTAGATCGTTGTTATTTACTCAGTGGACACCTGGAGAATAGGTCAAAGCAAAGTCATCCACTAACTCTTCTACTAGAATTACAGAGTGCTATTTCTACTTCCATATATAGCTTTCATCCTTGGCTCAAACACTCTTGTGCAATGAATCAAAGCTTTATTTTTAAAATGTCACTAAAAAATAACAGTACCCCAAGCCAATGTACTTTCTTGCCATTCCAGAACAAGGTATAGATTAAAAAAACAATTTACTATTCAAAGATATCCAACCTCAAAACAGGCTCTTATCTTTCCTATTATTCAGTTAATACACTCAACCTTACTGCTTAAAAAAAAAAAAAAAAAATCAACAATAATAAAGTCAGAAAAAAACCCCTACCCAATAACAGTCACAGCCATTTCCCTTGGACAGAAAATGCATACAATCTTAGGAGACTGCAATCAGATAGTGCAAAAGAAACCAAGCTAAAAAGCAAAAGCAAGATTATAGTAAACATGGGCAACAAAGACCACATAAATTAGTTTAACAGATTTTTCTGACAGTATTCAACACATGGCACTTATGGAATCCCTACCATTTTCTTCATCTTGGAACTATAATATAAAATTCAACTCCTCATCTTCAAACTCCGGAAAAATACCACAAATACTTCTCAAGCACTTCCATGAGCCACAAAAGGGGAAGAGTTGTTACAAACAGTAATGATATTCTAATCCTTCAGGATTTGAAAAAAAAAACCAAACCCCATCTTTCTCTCGGGTAGTTGTATTTCTAACTACACTAGCTATAAACCAGTAACTTGGTCACAGGATGTGTAACCAGCTTACGCACCAATATCCCATCCCAGAGTGGCATTGTGATTTGTTTTAAATGCCACTAAGAGCAAGGCCAGCTCTGAGGAATTCAAGATCAAACATACTGCCTTGCTTATGTGTATACTGTACCATATTCCTTCATAGAACTGCAATATATGGCTTCAGCTAAACCCCAGCTTTGCTCTATAATGAACTTACAAACCATAAAATGCTGAAAAACCTGCTTACCGCAGTAAGTTCTTTTTTCAAAACAACTACCTTCTTTGTGCAGATCTACAGATCTTAAGGTAGATCTATAAAACACACTCACATTTTGAAACTCAAGGGTTTGTCTACCAGAATGTAAGAATTTTGGACTCCTGAAAGACAGTGCATTTATATTACATTGTCTTTTTTCCAGTGATTTCCTGCACACTTATGATTCACAAGTTATTATTTAGTCTGTTTCATAGTTGCTTGCCATTCATTTTCTTGCTAACTATCTCTGCACTACAGGCAACAAGTCTTCTTGCAAGTATTTACTGTAGTCAAGTCAGCTGAAATTACTCACAACTCATTTTTTCAATTTTATCTACACTTTTTTCATATTTAAGTTTCCATGCCTATGCAATACCTCATCTGGTCAGTGTAAGCATTTCAGTTTCTGTTTCTGCTTTGGATATCATAATTTGCATTACTTTAATTCTTACTGACTGATCAGCAATTGCTGTCATATTCCTTAACATATTTTTTTGAAAAATAAGGTAGAGTATTTGATGCTGCTGCCATATTTAGATTAATTCCTTTGTCAGCATTTTTATGTACATCTGTCTTAGTTTCCTCTTTTAGTACTCTTTTTATTTATGTGGTGGAAGAGCTTTTATTACTTGTTTTAATTTTCTTTCCACGTTTCAGCTCAATGAGGCTTTTGTCCATTCTCATTTTATTTTCACCTTTTGACCTCTGAGACATAGCTCTCCTTGCTGATCAATCCCTTTTTCTGTTCCTTTAAAGTTCTTTATTCTTAATATCCTATGTGGGGTGTTTCTTCCTCCAGAGACATCTGTAGCCCTTTCCTGTTAAGATTATTTTTTTCCTCTTGCTTGCAATGCAAGCTTCAAATAGTGTTTGCACTTTTGACTAAAAATAATTCCATGCTTCCACAATGCTCAATTCCGTAAGCTCTTCAGTTCAGTCAACACTAGGAACTAATTTCTTAGTTTCGCAAAGCTTGCTCTTCTAAAAACCCAGACCTTAGTTATGTATTCATTTTTGTTTTTCTTGCAATTTAAATTTAACTGAATCAGCTCATGATTGCTCAGAGGCTTATGTTTTACCTAGCTCCTGCACTGGTCCTCTCTGCTACTAACTTAAAGTAACTCTAAAGCAGCACCAGCACATTTTTACTATATGGGCTATTTTGTACATAAATTTATCAACAGATGCATTCAACAATATTTAAGACCTTCAGATGCCTATGGGGACATTTCTTTTCAAATTAATATAAGAAAATTAAAGTCTCTCATAATCATGTGATTCCTCTTCTTGCTTCTCTCTTTCATACTCTTACAGAGATCAGTGCTGCAGTCCAAGTCAGGATGTTGGGGACTAGACAAAGGTCCCATTAGTAGAGTTCCTAGACATACCTCTCTATAGTGAAGAAAACAGAAAAAAGGTTAATTTTCTGTTTACTTCTTTTTCGCTCTCAATTTTTCTGCCTGTCTTCCTATCTTGCAATGGAAATACTTATTCCTTTAATTTACTGTCCAACCTTGTACTAATAGATATTTTACTACTTGTTTGGGTCTGGTTTTAAAATAGTTATCACTCAGAACAACTGCAATCCATTTTATGAAATACTATGCCTAATACTTACCTCCTGTTTTGTTCAGATTTTTATATATTTATATTTTTATTGCCCCCTATTCTTCTATCTCTAGTTTCCATGTTCCCATGAATATCAGAATTTGCAGGACTTGATCAACTACTTTCTAGGTTGAAATTCCATTTTTATCAAGACAACATGAATACTAAAATACTATTTGTTGAGTTATGTAAGCAGAGTCCATTATTTGAGAAGAGTAATCTCTCTGTGTCTGAATATTAAACATCCTGAAATGGTCTTGCTAGTACCAGTCCCTGAGATACATGTCAAATAATTTACCACATTTTTCCTGTCTCTTGCAGAAATAATGCAATTTTCTGGAATTCTATATCCCTGCAAGTCTTCTTTTTATATCCCAGGTATAATCAGTCTCAGTTCACATCATTGAGAATTTGATGGTATCATTTATTCTTCCAACATGAAGAACAGTATATATCTTCTTCCGTACTACAGAAAGCAACAATCTGGCTCTTACAGTCTTTTTCAAAGCCAAATCCAGATTCTGTTTCTTTGCAAATTAGGCAGTCCAGAGGAGATCACAAAGCAAAGAATGAATGCTATGGTTAACATTCCTGTGTTTTAATATTTCAGAGAAATCATTCCAGAGACACCATTTTGATATTATGTTTAAATTGACTGATGAGACCAGGTCTGTCATTTCTGTATATCAGGTTACCAATATGTTTCATAAAAACATAATGCCTTCTAAAATTACTAAACCAAAAATAGTAAAAGATTTTAAAGTACTGCAGCCTGTGTAAAGATGTCTATATTATGCTGAAGAAATTAACAAAGTGATAATACGTTACGTTGTATAAATTTTTTACACAGTCATATCTCTGCTTCTGGCTCAGAACTGAGAGAGCTCTATAAATCTAAATGGAACATAGAGTTCAGAATTAAACATTGTCATTAGTTGGCCATTTTACATAAAATTGAGTTATGCAGAAAAACCCTCACAGTTCTCCTGAAATCAATAATTTAGAGATAACCTGGAATTTTAAATGTTCATGTTCCCTTAATGTAAACACGCTTCTATAGCTAAAATGTGTAAGTTTTCAAAATATGCAAATGTAATCTGTGTATATAAATGCAAAAGCGATGATAGGGAGGTTACAGATATGCAGAACAGCTGCTTTCGATTGAAACTTGTTCTAAAGCCCTATCAACTGCAACTGCAGCAAACTTCACTATATGGTATTTGTTACAAAATCCATGGTATTACCTAAACATGCCTGCTACATTTCAATAATTAGATATGTTCATGCTAGCTAATATTCTAATCATTAAATGCACATAGGAATTGGAAAGAAAAACTCCATCGACTTTCTGCCTTTGAAAGCTTTCGTTGTTTAGAATTATTTTCTCAAAGGAGGGTCAAGTCTCAGGAAAATAATTCACCAGTTTTCATCACTTTTTAATCAGATGTGGGATGTGTTAGATTTTCTGCTATTATGCTCTCAGTTTTTGATTTTCTGAAAGAGATACCAATTGTGAGAATTTTATAAAACATTTTAGTCTATCAGGCCACAAAATACAGAATATTTTAGAAGGTAAATTTATAAAAATGTCTTGGATGTCTTAGATCAAATATAAATCCAACAGTTATCAATCCATACAGATGTTGACTAAGCCTTTGAAGTCTCTATGCTTTTTTTTTTTCCTATTGATTAAAAAGCTAACAAACAAACAAACAAACAAGTCCCAAAAAATCTTTTGTCTCCTTTTATGGATACATTTACAACTGCCTGTGTCTTGGCACCATAACCATTCAGAGCTCTTGGTAGTATTTTTAAAGTACAGGTTGTCTTCATTACCTTGTCTAGAAAGACATCAAATAGCATTCCCAGGTTTACCATGTGTGGCCTTGGAGAAATGAGTTTGAAACTAGTTCCTGTCCCAAACAGACGAAAAAAATCTAGTAAGAGAAAGCGAGACTTAACAGAGTAAGAATTAGAACGCTATGCAAACACACCTAATGATCTGTCTCTAAGAATGTGCAATGTAGACCATATCCAAACACAGGAAAACAACATTGTTATTCGCCTTTGCAGCTGAGATAGTGAAACAATGAGAAATCAAATGTTGAATCTACCAAAGATTTTAGATCCTGTACTACCTAGTGATTTTCATGAGTCTGCTTAACCTACATCCACTCCATGAATCTTCATCAGATAAATAAGATGAAATTATGGCTGAGCTGCTTGGATCTGCAATGGGGACATCTGGACATCAGAACTTAATTTTTTGGGGAAAAAATGTGGCTAACATCAGTTTCTAAGGAATTAGTACTATTATTATTATATTTATTTGTTTAATTCCCACAATAGAACTGTTACACTCCTTTATGGATTTCAACCTAAGAAACTTTTCCAAGGTCAGACAGGATGTTTGTGGCAAAGCTGACAAAAAGCCAGGAGTCCCTTGGGTCTAAGATCATTACATTAACCACAACATTGCCTTCTCTCACCAGAATCAGACTCAGACTGAGCTCTTGCAAGCTGCTTTAATGGTCACAATCACTTAGATAAATAAACATTAGAGTGCGAAGTATGTTCTGATTATTGCATGCAACATCTGCAGTTCATTTTTATATTCTTTTACAGGTCTTCACATCGTGCAAGATTTGCTGATACTAAATAACTTCCCTATATCTCTGCAGAAACAAGACCAGTCAAAATCCAGCCTTCACTATTTATGCTTGAACGATGTTAGAAGCTTTACAAAGTCATTAATGTCTACCTGACATCACCTACTAAATATTCATAAATGTCAACAAACAAGGTGCTTCTTCTGATTATGTCTTGGAATATCATCTATTTCACTGTGTGGAGCAAAATAAATCAATATAACACCTCTGATTTTATATCAATATGATTTGAGATAATTTTAGAAGTGAAAATTTGAGTGAAGCCGCTGAGGTGAGGAACACCAGAGCAAGGGATTGTGCTGGTGGAACCCTTCTGCAGCAGCTAAACTGCGATGAAACCCTGGGCAAAACCCGAGGAAGAGAAGGCGAGAGAGAGAGAAGCGGAGAGTGGGAGGGAGTCAGTCCCAGCCCCTGTCCCTGGGCGGGGAGTGAGAGCTTCTGGGGAGCAGCAGCTCTGACTCACCGTGGGCGGAGGCAAAGGGACAGGGGCCTGACCCCCTCAGGTAGAGCAGCCCCTGGGGAGCGCTGGTGAGCAGGAGCAGGCAAAAAGCAGCAGGCAGACAGGAGCAGGCAAGCAGGAGCAGGCAGACAGGGCGTGGGGCGGCAGAAGGGCCTGCCGGGGCAGCTTGTGCGGCAGTTCGATCAGGCAGGGTGCGCAGAGCCAGGCACGGGCCTCCTTTTGGCTCAAGGTAAGAGCTCGGCTAGTGATCATCCCGCCCCCCGAAGAGAACCTAGCCATGGTATCCACTTGGGCAAAAACTGTTGCCAGGAGGACGGTGGCAACCCAGACAGAGGTCCCTCTCAAGAATGCAGCTGTCCAGGTCTCTGGCTGCAGAGAATGTCTCAGCCTGGCAGTCGTATTGGAGGAGAGCAGAGAGAACACCTGCATATGCTGTGACCAGGTTTACTCAGCCTAGTGCTGAGCTGAAAGAGGAGGTGGGAAGATGATGGAGTATCTGGGATTGTGAAGGAGAAATAGAGTGGTGGAGTAATACCCTACCATCCTTGAGACAAAACCTTAAGGTGGAGGCTTCATGAGAAGTAAAGGATCCTCTGCCTTCCTGTCACCTGGCAGAGGTAGGGGACCTGAGAGAAGAGGGGAACTGGAAGCAGGTACCTGCTCAGGGCAACAGAAGAACCCGCTCCCAGCTTCTCTCACATCACGTGTGCCCTTACAGAACAGGTATATGGCCCTGGATCAGGAAAATCAGGTAACTGAGGTTACTGACAAAGGTCTGTCCAGGGAGTTGCAGGGGCAGTCCACCCCATGCATTAGGACTGCCTCTGCTAAGGACAAAAAAAAGGTAATTGTTGTAGGAGATTCTCTTTTGAGGGGACCTGAGGGCCCTTTATGCCAGCCAGACCCAACCCTAAGGGAGGTCTGATGCCTCCCTGGGGCCCGGGTCAGTAGTGTTACCGACAAACTCCCAGGCCTGGTGCAGCCCTCTGATTACTACCTGCTAGTGGTCATGCAGGTGGGCACCGATGAGGTTGCCAAGGCAAGTCCCAGGGTGATGAAAAGGGATTTCAGAGAACTAGGCCGAATGCTTGTGGGATCAGGAGCACAGGTGGTCTTTTCCTCAGTTCCTTCAGTGGCAGGAAAAGCTGAAAGGACTAGGAAAACACAACTGATTAATGAATGGCTTAGAGGCTGGTGCCATCAGATGAACTTTGAGTTTTTCAATCATGGAGATGTTTCCAGGGCACCAGGTATGCTAGCAAACACTGGCATAGAGCTATTAACAAGGGGGGAAAGGATTCTTGGCCAGGAGTTATGAGGGGTTAATTGAGAGAGCTTTAAACTAGACTTGAAGGGGGTAGGGGACAAAATTCCTGGATGGTTTGATTTCCAGGACACTAGGCCTGTTGGCATTGGATGGGAAGACCCTGTCCCGCAGGGGACAAAGGGTCCTAAGGCAGGAGTTAGCAGGGCTCATTCACAGAGCTTTAAACTGGATTCAAAGTGGGAGGGGGTTGTAGCTGGGTTTGAACTAGTGAGGCATTGTTCTAGTATTCATGAAGACCAGAAGGCCTCCGACCTCCCAGAGGTGCCACCAGTGAGCTCAGCTCGCTCCCTGAAATGCCTGTACACCAATGCACACAGCATGGGGAATAAACAAGAGGAGTTAGAGGTCTGTGTGTGCTCTAAGGGTTATGATCTGGTGGCAATTACAGAGACATAGTGGGACAGCTCACATGACTGGAATGTGATCATGGATGGCTATGTCCTTCTTAGGAAAGACAGACAGGTCAGTGAAGCAAGGCAGTGGAGTTGCTCTTTATGTGAGAGAGCAACCAGATTGTATTGAGTTCTGTCCAGGGGCCAATGAGAGCAAGTGGAAAGTATGTGGGTACGAATTAAGGGGCAGGCTGGCATGGGTGATACAGTTGTGGGGGTCTATCATAGATCTGATCAGGACAAGGGAGCTGATGAAGCTTTCTACAGGCAGCTGAAAGCAGCCTTGCAACTAGTCCTTAGTCCTCATGGGGCCTAGATATTTGCTGGAAGGCCTACACAGCCAGCCATTCTCAGTCTAGGAGGTTCCTCAAATGCATTGATGATAACTTCTTGATACAAACGGTAGACAAACCAACTAGGAGAGGAGCTCTGCTGGATCTTGTACTCACCAACAAGGAGGGTCTGGTTAAAGTGGTGATGGTCAATGGCAGCCTTGGCTGCAGTGATCACAGGATGGTGGAGTGCAGGATCCTGTGTGGGAAGAACAGAATACCCAGCAGGACCACAAGCCTGGACTTCCTCAGGGCCAGCTTTGGCCTCTTCAATCAGTTATTAAGAGAAGTCCCATGGTGCAGGGTACTAGATGGAAAAAGGGCCCAAGATAATTGGTCAACATTCAAGGACCACTTCTTGCAAGCTCAGGATCAGAGCATCCTAATGGGTAGGAAATCAAATCAAGGGAGCCAGGAGACCCGCATGGTTAAACAGGGAACTGGTGGGCAAACTCAAGTGGAAAAAGGAGAATCTATGGATCATGGAAGGAGGGGCTGGACACTTGGGAGGAATATAGGACTGTTGTCAGAGGATGCAGGGAGGCAATAAAGAAAGCTAAGGCCTCCTTGGAACTAAACCTTGCTAGGGAGATCAAAGACAATAGAAAGGGCTTCTTCAAATACATTGCAGATAGAACTAACCCTAGAGGCAATACAGGCCCATTGCTGAGTGAGGTGAGTGCCCTGGTGACAGAGGATATGAAGAAGGCAGAGGTACTGAATACCACCTTTGCCTCTGTCTTTACTGCTGCAGATTCTCCCCAGGAGCCCCAGATCCCTAAAGCCCCAGAAGAAGTCAGGATGAAGGAGGAGTTTGCTTTGGTAGATGAGGATTGGGTTAGGGTTCAGTTAAGCAATCTGGACATCCATAAATCAATGGGTCCAGATGGAATGCATCCAAGGGTGCTGAGGGAGCTGGCAGAGGTCATTGCTAGGCCACTCTCCATCATCTTTTCTAAGTCATGGGCAACAGGAGAGGTGCCTAAGGACTGGAGGATAGCAAATGTCACTCCAGTCTACAAGAAGGGCAAGAAGGAGGAGTCAGGTAACTATAGACCAATCAGTCTCACCTCCATCCCTGGAAAGGTGATGGAACAACATGTTCTTTGCATATCAAGGATGAGGGGGTCATTAAGAGCATTAGAAAGGGTGTGGCTAGTAGGTCAAGGGAGGATCTCCTCCCTCTATATTCTACCTTGGTGAGGCCACATCTGGAATATTGTGTCCAGTTCTGGGCCCCTCAGTTCAAGAAGGACAGGGAACTGCTTGAAAGAGTCCAGCGCAGAGCCACAAAGATGATGAAGGGAGTGGAACATCTCGCTTCTGAGGAAAGGCTGAGGGAGCTGGGTGTCTTTAGCTCAGAGAAGAGAAGACTGAGGGGGTACTTGATCAATGTTTACAAATACATTAAGGGCAAGTGTCAGGAGGACGGAGCCAGGCTTTTTTCAGTGATGTCTAGTGATAGGACAAAGGGCAATGGGTGCAAACTGGAACATAACAGGTTCCACGTAAACATCAGAAAAAACTTCTTTAGTGTGAGAGTGACAGAGCACTGGAACAGGCTGCCCAGACAGGTTGTGGAGTCTCCTTCACTGGAGACACTCAAAACCCAGCTGGACGTGTTCCTGTGTGATGTACTCTAGGTGATCCTGCTCTGTCAGGGGGGGTTGGACTAGATGATCTTTCAAGGTTCCTTCCAACCTCTAAGATTCTGTGATCGAATAAGAAATGTTTCAATTTTAAATTTGCTGCAGAATTATTAAAAAGATGGGCTATTTTAATGATTAAGTTCTGAAAAACTGAAGCATTTCAGTTGGATTCAGTATCTCCTTTTCATCCCACTTCTGCTTTCCATCCCACTTCTCCTTTTCTTTAAATCCTTCCTACTCCCAATATGTTCAGAAATAATTTTACCAAGGCCTTCTTTATGTTAACTTAATCCATTGTATAGCAACCTAGTATGAATGTCCATGTTGTTGTGGTCATTTTTACTGAATTAGTAAATAAATAAATGGATAAATAAAGAAGCTGCAGCCTTATGGCTAGTAAATACGAAAGCAGGACTTTCTGACATCTAGAACTGAAGTGATGATCAAGTATTCTGTGTCATTTTTTTTAAGATAGAGTGTGCAGGAAATCCGTTGTTTTGCTTTACGTGATCTGCAATGATGCATGTTATGTAAATGCATATGAATAGAATGATACATCTGTCACTTTTACATGATAAAATATTTCAGAACTCCGAACTATCAAGTTTTATATACTTATAGCATCCTTAGGGTGCTTCATCCTGAGGGAACCATAGGAAGAAAACTAATCTTGACAGTGCTGAGGGTACCTAATGATATAAGAGCTAAGAAATTCAGGTATTAGGTGATCCTAATGTTTGAAAGGATTTTTTCTTAAACTAGATTCCTAGACTATTGTGTTTGGCCTCACATACCAAACCAGATACTAAGGAGTATGAAGCTTATTAGTAACATGTTAGCCTTTTCCCTTCCTTTTCCTACCAGTTTTCTTATACCAAGAATTAAATGTTTTATTTGTAAATGGAAGAAAGATCTTTGACCAGAAAATTAGAAACATAGATCATATGGGGTGTGTAAAATCTCTTAATTTTCTCCTAAAAACTCTTTAGATTTTTGAAGACCCTGTCCTAGATGTTTATTAATGGAAATTCTGTATCTTAATGAAGGTAATGAATGATGTGACGCCACATATCAGCAAATTTGTCACTGAGAGCTTAATCCAAAGGAATTTCCGATAGCTGCTAAACCACATTAAAATACAGACTAATGATTTGTACATGCACAATCTGGCTGTTTTTTCCTATATTCTTTTCAGTTGTGAACACTGACAGGACATTTCTTTGTGGGTTAGTTAGCAACCTTTTTAAGATAATATCTTGGCACAAATATGTGCTTTTACTTGAAACAAATAGAACTATTTATTGACTCATTCAATGGGAGATTCTGCACTAAGTCCAAACAGATCAGCAGTTTATAGGACATTTCTTGTTTTATGACATAAGATGCAGTTGACAACTTCTCACTGATCACTTAATGCAAATGGCATTCTGCCACAACTACTAAACCGAGATAAAGATATCTAACTCTAGGGTGCTCTGGGGATAAAACAAGGCTTTAAAAGCTGTAGGTAATTAGCTGAAATGTTTGTAAAAAAATAAGAGAAAGTGTGCTGAACTTTTTTTAACTGAAGTATTTACATTTTCTGACTGACAAAGCTCTTTAATATATTTTTTTTGTGTGGGTGTACCAGCTGTTCTATATGTAAAGTTATGCTAAGACTTTTCTGTGCTTGTTAACCATTACAGAAATGACTCCTTGAAAGGAACGATGCCTTATGATATCAAGTCTGTCTCTCAGAAAGTTTTGGTTTGTTTTGTTCTTTAATTCATAGTCTAGTTTTCACACTATCTAACTTCAGGTAACTCATTTACATGCCTAAGTTAGAAAGCAATCTCCTCCTCGGAATTCAGATCTTGCAAATTTCTATCTGCCTGCTTAAGTTAGCTATTGATAGGAGTTAGCCATTAACTACAAATGGCTGTGAGAGGAACTAAGTGGGTAGGTGGAAGTATGTCAGCTTTCTGTAAATCTTAATGTATCCCATATATGTATGCCATCATTAGAAAAGTTTCTTAGCTTTTCTAAGTAATCAAAACATTGTAATATAGAAAATTGTAATATAACATAATATACCATGCGGAGAAAAACAGTGTGCTTGAGAATAATCCTATGTGGGCTGGACTGACTCAAGAACACAGCAGATCTAGTACTATCTGAAATTTGCATGAGAGGCCTGAAAGGTTGAGTATATGCTGCCTGGCCATCTAGCCTCTGAGGATATTTGTTTTGTTGGTTTTTGTTGTTGTTTTGTTTTTGTGGGTTTTTTTCTTAATTAAAGAGGGCCAGGGATCATTCCTGTTCAAGGACTAATTTGGGAGCACAAATTGAAACATTTCAAAAGAGAGCCAAGGACACAACTAAAAAGCATTGTGGGTGATAAGGTGATAATGTCTTGTCAAACACATGAGCTTGTCTCTCTTTTATTTAGCAGTATTTATATGCGCCGAGAGAATTACAGAAACATTCTTATTTGCCCATTTGATATTAAAGACTGAATAGAGGCTTACTACATAGCAGTTAGTACTAGAGCCTCCAGGTTACAAAAAGTTATTTTTTCCGATGTCATAGACATTTTTTCATTTATATGGACATCTTCAGAAGGAGAGATGAAAATAATAAGCAAAAGCAGAAAGAGATACTGCAATATCTTCCCTGAGTCTTCTCTTGTCAACTTTGGGGCTAATTAGCCTAAAGAGGAGGTTCAGTACAGACCTTGTTGCTGTCTACAACTATACAGTAAAAAAGATTAAGGGAAGATAGACTCAGGCTTTTCTTGGAGGTGCACAACAGTAGGACTAGAGGCAAGAAACCCAAGATAGAACATGGGAATATCAATTAGATGGATATTTCTGGACATGAGCCACCAATGTACAATTGTAGCCCAGAAGGCCAACTGCATCCTGGGCTGTATAAAAAAAAAGTGTGGCCAGCAGATGGAGAGAGGTAATTCTGCCCCTCTACTCTGCCCTGGTGAAATCTCACCTGGAGTACTGCGTCCAGCTCTGGAGCCCCGAACATAAGAAGGATATGGACGTGTTGGAGTTAGTCCAGAGGAGGGCCATGAAAATGGTCCGAGAGCTGGAGCACCTCTCTTATGAGGACAGGCTGAGGCAGTTGGCGTTGTTCAGTCTGAAGAAGAAAAGACTCTGGTTGGACCTTACAGTGACCTTCCAGTACCTGAAAGGAGCCTATAAGAAGGCTGGGGAGGACCTGTTCACAAGAGCATGTAGTGACAGGACAAGGGGTAAGGGTTTTAAGCTAGAAAAGGGTAGATTTAGGTTGGACATTAGAAAAAAGTTATTTTATATGAGGGTGCTGGGTTACTGGGACAGGTTGCCTAGGGCCTCATCCCTGGAAACATTCAAGGTCAGGCTTGATGGGGCTCCGAACAATCTCTTCTAGTGTGAAATGTCCCTGCTTACTGTATGGAGGTTGGACTAGATGACCTTTAGAGATCCCTTCCAACTCAAGACATCCTGGCATGGTCCTGAACAATTTGATCTGATTACCCTTGTTTAGAATGGTTAATCTTTGGAGCAGATGGCCTCTCGAGGTCCTTCCAACTTATTTTTTTTCTGAAGAAAATGTTTCAGACTAATAGTAAACTTTGTGGCCACGTCATTTACCAAAGAGTTTGCAGTTGTCTTTTAGAGAAAGTACTCCGTGTTTAATTGTCAATTTTCAATGAAAACCTCAGTATTACCTCTAATAAATCTATAAATACATGAAATTAGTTGCAATATCTTCCTATTTCTTTTTGGAAGAAAACTTTTTGACCATCTCTTTCAAGCTGTATGCTTTAACATAATTTCTTTCAGAATTTATCCAATACAGCAACACCAACAATAAAAAAAAGTATGCAGGAAGACTGGCTGCATGAGCTGCATATTTTTTTTAGCCATCAAGCACTCTAAGATATTCAGTAGCACATTTCGATTGCACTGTGATGCCAAATGCTGCGTTCTTTTGACCTGCAGAACAATGTGACTAGGTGTGCTGTAAACGTTAAGAGCCCCTTTAGTTTCCTATATAATGATTTAAATCCTGAATGGATACACAGTAAAGGGCTGAAAGTATTGCTGATGAAAATGGTGGGGAACAATAAAGACATGGTACAAACAATTTAAATAATTTGAAAATAAATTTCAACTATTCTGAATGGATAAAGTATAATTTCAGAGATTTTAGCAATGAAGTCTCAGACGTTTACCATCCTTTCACACCTGCAAGTACTGGTTTTGTTGAAAATGCTTAGAACAAGACATTCTAATGGTGAGTAAAGAGCAGGTTAAAGTTAATGCACTTTTATTTAATTTAAAAGCCTCACTGACACAACTAGCAGTGAGATTTTACTTTCCCCAGGTTCTCTGAAGATGAAGGCTGACTGATCAACCAAGGACCTTGGCTTCTTTTGTGATAAAGGGAGAAAGTGAAGACTTACATCTCACAGCTCCTTGAGCTCCCATCTGAGGGCTGATTTCCACACATGGGAGCATTGTGGTTGAACGGCCCCTTCTTCCCCTTGGGTCCTGACCTCCTTTCTCTAGTAACATTTACAGCAGGAGTCTTGTTCCCCTGAAGGAAAAGCAGGACTGTGACAATGAAATGTTGACCTGGGAACTGCTATCCTAGAAGGACAAACTGTGTTATATAAGCATCATTTTTCACTATTTGCTGCATGCAGTTGGTGAGAAAGGGTGAAAAACCTGTTCTGGGTTTCTATGCTGCTCTGAAAGCACTCATTCCATGTAATTACTCATGTTTCATCTGCATGTGAGTAACACAAGGATCTTCTCCTTGCTGCTTACTAAATACAAAATTCTAATACTTGTCTCATTATTTTTTCTTTTGTATTATAACTGTCAATACACATATGCTATGTGAAATAAAGCTGTTTGGAAGCATCCTTATCTCTCTTGAAGTCCATTTCCCTTTCAAATCCACACTTTCATCATCAGTTTAACCATAATAAAGATACAAATAAAATATTCCTTTTCCTATTTAAACTAAGATACTTAATTGCTGAAGTCAGCAGGCTGAATATATATCTCACTATTTTGAAAAGGCTTTCTCTCTATATGCTTTAAGGCATTAATTTGAGAATGACAGGCTAAAAGAGAGAAGGCTAAAATTTGCCTGGTATGTATAGATCATAGGAAAAATATGATAAGCTGGCAAAAAGTAATTAAGTTCTCTGGAGTAACACTGAAATTATTGGGACTCATAGAGTAAATCACTGAAAAATAATTCAGATCACTAACGACTGAAACAGAGCTGTCCTCCTTCTAGTATCTAAATGTACTGATGTCATGACCATCTTTATATTGATGATATTCTAAGGCTTATATTGGTGAAACTCTTGAAATTTCAGATTATAGTTCTTAATTTATGCCTGCTGTGTTCCCGAGGGGAAAAAAAACCCCACAAACAAACCACAGCTGGTGTATTCTATTACAATTATTTACATGAAATACATGAATCTTGGTAGTTTCTCTGAGTTGTTAGTTTAGTGGGGTTTTTTTTGCCTAACTTTTCCTTTCATAATGAAAGTGAAAGGAAAACCAGAAATACTTCCACGCTACTGAAGCATTGCAACTCAGCTGTTTTTACTCCTTCTGCAGTGCCTCATTTCCAGACGTGCTTGGAGAAGAGGGGGCCATGTCCCCCATCAGAGAAAAGAAAGAGCAGAACAAGTGGAGTAAGTAGTGTTAGAGACAATACAAACAAAACTCGATAACCTGAGAAGTCAATAGCTATGCTGACAGCTACAGTTCTGATAAATAAAGGGGGCTTCAAATCTAACTATGCATCAGGGCCAAGTGGCACAAACTGACTCACATTCATACTGCTTAAGGGCTGCTCTCTCCCTCTCTTGAGAGTAGATTAATAATTAAGTAGAGTGCTCAAAGTGGGAAAGTGTCCAGCATCTGAGCTCACCTCCTGTTTTCTGCCACAGTAGTGTAGATAACCTCAATGAGTCTGGAGCCAGAGTCCAAATTATAAGGAAAGACCAAAGGTCCACATCCTGGCAGTAATCTGAGCCAAGGATCTGTAAAAAAGACAGAACTAATTCGAGCAAGATGCAGTCCAGACCACTCAGGGCATTTATCCTCTCCAGAAAGGGATGCATCTTATCAGTATTGGTCAAACAGAAGCTTTTGGGAGATAATTAGTGTATAAGTCTTGTACTGTACAACTCACTGTCTGGAATACAGTACCTTTGCACAATCTGTTTCTACACTGTTTTGTAGGCTAACATACATTCAGGAGTCCAAAAATATGAAACTACTCCACTTTGTGTAAGTTCATTTAAACTGGAAAATTTCCACACCTAAAAATGAGAAGATAAATTTAAAGGCAGTAATCTTAAATCTGAGTCTATCTCTAGTTTCTTGTTACTTTAAATGGAAACTGAGCTCCAAAGTTGGAACAGAAAAGCTAAATTTTTCTGAGGATGTGACGTTAGCTTTTTACAATAGATTAATAAGAATTCAAACTGAATATCTTGAAAACATTTCCAGCTTTTTAGACCTGATATATAGTATCTTATAATAGGTCTAATTTAATTGCTGAGAAGTCCATTAAAACTTCCAGTGTTGCAAATAATTTCTGGAACTTTGGGCTGTTAAATCCAGTTATCAGAGTGGTACCAATAGCTCTAAAGGTCAGAGATGGGTTAGAAGCATTTTAAGGAGACATGACAAATAAGCTTAAGAACAAAGGAGAAAATACAATCTACCGCCATTCTAAAAATATAATTGAAATAGAAATTATTCCAAAATGTACAAAAATCCAATATTTTTCCTTATTGCTGAAACATATTTTAGTCCTGATATATCAGGGATAATAATTTTTGTCTTATTTTTTGTCTTAATTCTTCAAACAAATGAAACAATTTTGAACAACCTCTCCTCCCCCAGTCAGATTCTTTGATTTAATCTGTGTAAGCATAAGGTTATTTACCTCTCTAATGCACTTTGTGGTGAGGTTGTGCCAGATGGTTCCTTGTTTGGAGTGTCAGTTTGACTTAGAAGTTCATCTTCATCTCTCTGAACAAGAAGGTTTTGCTTCATATCCTATTAGCTGATCTCCATGATGATACTGCAGACTGGTAGTAAAGAGGGTTCAGTGGTTGGATGTCATAAACATACTATCTTTAGAGTGAGATGTTACACCACATTTTCCTTTGCAAGCTTCTGATTATTTATTTCAGACACGTGTTAAAAATCCCATAGCACTTTGGGATTTGGCCAGCTTTCCTTATCTAAATTAATACCATCACAGACTTAATTAACACCAATATAAATATTCACAGCTGTTTGTATGATAGATTTGAATGCAAAATGCTGTGTTTGCATAAGCTGTTACATTACAGGCATACAATTTTACTGATTTCGTGAGGGATGAAAGTTATATAAAAATAACCAAATTTAAAATGAAATTAAACAACTCATACTTATTTTTACTCCTATTATTATTACAGTTCTATTATCTGTATTAGGGAGACGTTTTTTCAAATACATAAAAAGGGATTAATAATTTATATTTATTGTATGTATACGAAGAAATACTGTTCTTATTTAAAACATGGCTTGCAGATTACATTTAGGAGAAGAATACCTATCTTCTAGCAAAAAATATATAAGTTGTTCAGAGAACATAATTTTTTGGGAAATCTGTTATACATATTTCCTGCATTTATTTGAAGTTTATGTCTTTGAAAAAAATAATTGATCTCTAATTAAAGGTAAAACAGCAACTAGAAAAAACAAACTATAACAACAAAAAAAACAAACAAGAATAATCACTCTCTGGACTATCCCTATGACTTTTAACAAAACATGAAAATATTAAAGTAAACTTTCCCTTTTCTCAGGCTTAAAAGGTCCAAAATTTCTAGTCACATGAATATAAGTTGTTTTCTAATTTTGTCATTTTAAGTCACTATAAAAACTATGTGAAGTTAAATATAAACTGAGATATTATTCAATGATTTCTCAAGAGAAAATATTTCAGGTACATTTTTGGGGATGTTGGATGTGTCTAGGAATCATCCTAAACTGGATCTAGAACTTTAAGATATGTTGCTAATTAATAAAAGTTTTCCTGAGTTAGTGTTACTATGATGATTTCCATTAAAATTCATGCTAAGTCATGTAAATGTAAATAGTGCTCTTTTAACTCTGAAAAATAAAGGTAATAATAATTTTGTTCACATGAAGTTATGTGGGTTTGAGACTAAGCTTTCTACAGGATTTTTTGTTCACAGCACAGATCAATTGACTTTAATCGCACCTGTGACAACTTACTATTAGTGAAAATGAGACTCTGTCCATGTGTGCACCAAAAAAAACCACCTAAAACCTAAAAGTAAAGTTTGCTTTAAGGGTATAACAAGTTGGTGACAGGATAAATAAAGGTTCAGTTCTTTGCCACGCTAATTGAGTATCTTAACCACAGAACGTTTTATTTTCCTTCTGAACATTTAACATAAAACTTAACATACCTTCAGGTAATTTAATGGAAGTTTTGGGGATACTTTCATTACCTCATTACACTGACTGTAACACTAGTGTATTCTGTTCAGTAAATAGAATAAATTCTTGTCAAAGCATGATTAAACTCCCCATATTGCTGTGAATCTCAAATCCTGCTCTTTACACATAACCTTATACACTTTCCTTAATTTGTATCTGCCAGCTGATTGTTTGATTTTTTGACCATTAATAAACTTTGAACATGATTTTTTGATGTGTAACACCCTTCTTTATTAAAAGGTTAATAAAAGTCAATGCTGTAAATTGTGTACTTTGTAGCTGCAACCAAAATCTCTCATATTCTGCTATGTGAGATGACCAAATAGCTAAGAAGGGTGGTCTCTAAATCAACAGTCACAAGGGGAGGCAACAGTAGTAGTTTTCACAGGTATTTTCTGTTTTTTACATTCCCATCAGACATTGGAGGGAATTATGTTTTGTCAAGACAGCCTGTCCTCATAAGAGAGGTGCTCCAGCCCTCGGATCATTTTGGTGGCCCTTCTCTGGACACATTCCAACAAGTCCACACCTTTTTTTTGTGCTGGGGGCACCAGATCTGGATGCAGTATTCTAGATGAGGTCTCACCAGGGCAGAGTAGAGGGGCAGAATCACCTCTCTTGATCTGCTGGCCACACTTCTTTTTATACGGCCCAGGATGGAGTTGGCCTTCTGGGCTGCAACTGCACATTGGTGGCTCATGTCCAGCTTTTGATCTATTAGTACCCCCAGGTCCTTTTCCACAGGGCTGCCCTCTACCATGTCTTCCCCCAGCCTGTATTCATATCTTGGGTTACCTCAGCCCAGGTGCAGGACCCTGCATTTGCCCTTGTTGAACTTCATGAGGTTCACCTGGGCCCACTTCTCTAGCTTGTCCAGGTCCATCTCGATCGTATCCTGTCCCTCTGGCATACTGACCGCACCACCCAGCTTGGTGTCATCAATGAAGTTATTGAGGGTGCTCTCAATGCCACTGTCGATATTGTTAATGAAGATATTAAACAACACTGGTCCCAGTACGGACCCCTGAGGGACACAACTGGTCACTATTTCTATCTCTTCTTCATGCAGTGTGGGCCCCATATTTCTCTGTTTTGCCTTGTTGTCTGCAAGTGTTATTCTAAGGTCTTGCCCTGAATCAGAAAGTTTCCTTTTCTGTTCTGGTCAGGTCTTTTGTCAGTATGATGCTGGCCTGAGTGGCAGAGGAATGACAGAGTTGAAGTTACTTACATTGTTTTCCACAGAATACAGAGACAACTGTTCCATATTCATAGAGGGTACGTATTTTGAAGCAATTAAAGAAAGGATAGGAATACTATTAATTTCACTTATTATTATTTGTATTGCTGATTTTGGAATAAAAAGATAAGCCCCCCCAAGAGTCTGAAAGTTCTCTAGCAGTTTTAATCAATGCTTTAATTACTAATGAGATAAGACTATCTCATTGATCACAAAAGATGAATGCACAGATCAAAACCAACTTGGAAATACAGGTTTCAGTCACTCTCTGATGTTGTAGTGGATATGTACAACATATGTGAGAAAGGCAAAACCTGTTCATTGAAGACAGGGACCCTTCTACACTATACAATGGTAATTTACTCAATTAATATGAACAATCACACTATTGCAATTATGACAGTATGAAAGGGACAACCAAAAATTGTACTATGTGCAACACTGACAAAAAAAGAAAAATAGTTCTTGTCCTACAGATTTTCTTTGCCATCCAACAGCTTGTCCTGCGTATCTCCAATTATAAGTAAGAAGTTCATATGGTTAGCAACAGCCTGAAAGATCTTCTAGAAAACAGTTTCACAGACTCTGTGCCTTATTAATTTCTTTCTCTTCAATATTGCACTTGCTTGATATATTTCTTACAGAGAAACATATATTAACACTCTAATAATTAGATATTTTTTTTTTTCTGTAGACACACACAACAACATATGTATAGTTATGAGAGTCATCTCACTTAATTTTAGCCACCTAAATGTTAGGGACCAGTTTAGCCAGGTGTCTAATGTATTTGTTATTGATTTTATTGCTGAGGAAATAAGATGATTACTTCCAGAAAAAATTTCATGCCAACTGTGTAGATGATCTACTTCAGGAGACAGTTATTTCTCTCTCCACTGATAAGGGATACAGTTCACAGTGGAGATGAAGATTCTCCATTGACATGGAAAAAGTCTAGACAATTAGTTTAGCTATCCAAATGAACATGGATGAGACCGCATACTTTCTAACCTATTAAATGCATGGTAATGAGGCAATGGTTATGTAGCTTCTGTCCTTTGTCCTCTAGTCAGGAACAACAGAATCAGCTGTAACAGTTACGCTGTGATATAGATATGTATCTACTGTAGTAAAAAAAAGGACATCATAATGTTATCAGAGAGTAAGAATTTTCAGTTCATACTAAATTATCTAAACCATGAACTTGGGTATGAACTCCTGGCTCTTATTAAGACAGCTGTTTGGGGTTTCTCTGGTGACTTCTAGATTTCACATATAAAATCTTTATGTCCTACACAAACTGCACTCCCTCTGACCAAGGTTTCACAGACAGAATGTGTGAAATATTTCCCATTCCTGTCTTTGCCAAATAAGCTAACTCTTTTTTCTATTTATATTGGCAAGAGTTATTGCCAGTAGCCAATACTGTAGGTGCAGTTTCAGAAGCTGTTCAGCAGCATATTGGATATCAGTTGTGATGTTGACAGATCTAGAATCCCTTTGAGTTAACAGAAGCTGTTAATTTTATAACTTTCAGTAGCAAAACTCTAGCTGTTACTTCTTGTGTAAACAAACTTCAATCAACTATAAGGCTTTCAGGCTTACAGATCTTAAAAAAAAAAAAAGAGCATAACTATTTTGAAAGGCACATTGACTTTGTAGACTTTGTACATCTATTAGCTATAAGACACATAAACCTTTAAATTGCAAGACAACAATGTAATCAACTGCTCTTTTACAGCTATATACATTTAATGCATAAGGAGCAAAAAAAAAAAGTTAATTTTCTGAGAAAAAATATATATTCTTCAGCCTGTTACAAACTGGTACCTGTATAAAAATTTGCTGTTTTGCTAATATTGCAGTTTTTATTCCAAGTACTGTTTTGCCAGTATTGATAAATCAGTAATTTTTTTCCTGTAATTATAATCCATAATTTGCAAAGAGATGTATTAGCTTGGATCGTATGTTGAGGTGGTTTGAGAAATGTATGATTTATGTTTGGTTTTAAACACCAAATTTTGAAAATTCAAAATCTGAGTGGGGAAATTGCTTTATACCTCATAGTAAAAATGAAAAAAAAAAACAAACCACAAACCAAAAACAAACAGTAGGCAAAAACAAGAAAGCTCTGAGCAGTTTTGTCTATTATTTTGGGAACTGCAGTAATTTTGTGTATGGCATACACTTACAGAGTCTACCTTAGTTAAAAAATAAATTTTTCCACTGATAATTTGTTATCTGAATCCATCCAATGTGACTATAGTTCATAGCAAGGCCTTCTGTTGCATGGGGCCTATTAATAAGGCAAACATTCAAAATTTTTTAATAGCTTGTCTACCAAAGCAAGCATGAACAGTCACCCTGTGGAAAAGGTAAGATACCTGCATTACTCAACCAATCAAATGAAAAGGCATTATACTAATCGGTACTTGAATAAGAAAATTGAACAAAGTGAAAACGAGCAGTAGATATTAAAATAATACAACTACCTCAGTAAAAGCCCAAGCAATGTCTTAGTCTTGGGAAAAGTAAGAAAAGGGAATAATTTTGGCCCTTAAAATATGTAAATGGAGATAATATGGAATTTTAAAATTTTGTTGTTTGGGTTTTTTTTAAATCTGCAAGGTGTTTCATACTGATGATAAATAGTATTTCCTTTGAGAAGTTGTACTGGATAGTCCTCTAGTAAAAATGTTGTTATTTTGATGCCTAGATAAGTGTGTGTATTCTCTCAGCTGCAGAGACTATATCTCTCATTCATAAATAAATTATATCTTTTGTTTGAACATCAGGTATACTTTTCTGAGTATCTGGAAATAGAATTTTGAAGGTCATCAAACACATTAATATAACTCATACTTTTATATTTTTATTATTTGTCTCAGTCACCAATGTACAAGTATATAAATCAGTACATACCTATTAGTTTATTTGAAATACATGGTTGTTGATGATAACCATATAATAATAATAATAATAATAATAATAATAATAATAATAATAATAATAGACATATCAAAATGTCATTTAAAACTCTGAAGAAGTATGCAAGATTAATTCAGTATTTTTATATTTGCAGACTGTGCCTTTATCTGATTATTTTATGTTATTATATCTGCACAGCCCCTTCTCTCTGTCAGTGCACAGTGAGCTGGAATATAACCAAATTGGAACTGGACTAAATTTCAGATATTCATAACTGTGAACCTGTGTGAATAGAAAATGTTTCTTCATATGACTAGTGAAAATGCTAAATGCTCTCAAAGTGAAAACCAAAGTCATAATTGGAACTGAGGGCAATATATACTGTAACAGACAACATGCAGCAGGAGATAGGCATAGACAGTGATATACAACTATCTATTTTTTATTACATATGGTATGCTCCCTACAATAGCTACAGTTAGTGTGACTCAGCTTTCTACTGCCTAACCCTGTTCCCAGTCTGAGGGCTAGCATGTATCAAAGCCTGTTTCAGTGGGCTTTAGGGATAAATACTCTTTTTGGAGAAAATAAAGAGTGTAAGCCATATGAACCAGAGCTGTGCTGCACCCTTACTTCAGGACCAATGAACAAGGCCTTGTCATTGTACTTGCTAGAATGTATATGAGCCAGCAAGAGTCTTGAAGTGAATTCACTCATTCTTTTCCTTCTAGTGAATACAAGGAAAGCACCAGAAAAACTTGCAATTTCAAATCTAGTGTCTAAGAAAGCACAAAATAATAAATCTTGGTTAACTTTGTAGACAGAGAAAATTCATACATGTTAGATGTAAGAAATGAAATGAGTTAAAAAGAAAATGTCCATCATATCCAAAATATCTTTGCGGATTATTTGCTTCAAGTTGCTACTAGCCTATTTTAGAGATTTAAAGGCACTCCAAAGAGTTTGCAGCAACCCATGAAACCGTTCAAAATTGCTAGACTATTTCCATTACGTTTAAGGCTTGGCTGTGCATCTGCTCTCTGGTCTTCTCAGTAACTTTCCAAACTAAACTTCTGCAAATGTCTTTTTTTGCAGTGTCACTCAATTTTTAATTCCTCTAACTCCTTCAGCACTTTCTCACACACTGAACACAGCAAGCCACTTTCAGAGAAATATCCATCTCCTCAACACTTCAGAGTTCCATATATATGAATGTGCAGTGGCCCTGGAAAAGCAAGCAATCAGGTTTCTTTCCTCACAAGTTCTGAAGAAAGCATAAAGTACTAGTGGATGTAGTAGGCAGTAAACAAACAGAAATGCTACTACCCCAATGCTATTAAAAACCATTATTTGGTTCTCCTAAAACCTCAACACAGCATAGAACATTTAGAAAAACAATTCTTTTTCCCTGCCATGGAGATCATTGAATCAATTTAAAACATACTAGGATTGCATGGAGTGTTAGAATCAGCTGTAGGAGTCAGGCTTGTACAGCCTAAACAAGAGGTGGCTTTAGAGGATCTAATAGGAGCCTTACAATACTTGAGAGTAGGTTACCAAGAAGATGAAGCCAGAGCCTTTACTGAGGTGTACAGCAGGGCAAAGAAGAGAAAATTATAATCAATTCGGACACAGTGAGGTTCTGAACAGATATAAGGAAAAAAATCACTATGAGGATGAAGATGGTCTGAATTCAGCATTGACCCTCCTGAAGAATGAAGTAACATTCTGTATCTATTTGGAGGATGTATGACACTCCAAATTTAAAATATTTTCTGATCAAAGAAGCACAAAAATAAGGCTTCAAGAGATCTCATTTTTTATTCCACACCCCCCCCCCCCCCAGTCTTTTTCCTTTTTAACAGACAACCCTGAAATGCTGTCATAAACAGATAATATTCCATATTAAAGTAATTTTGTTTTCTTGGCATACTTCTTTACCTTGAAAGTCTACCTCAAATGTGGATTCAGCTGATGATTTGAGACCAGCAGGGCTGAAAAGCATTTCACTTTGGATATAAAGGAGATGTAAGAACTTGTTTTAATCAAACATACAAAAAGATACCTGGAGATTGTTAAAAGCAGAAAAAATGAAAAAAAAAAAAATACAAAAAATTAGGCATCTCTGACCTGAAGTGAATTAACAACTTAATCAAGAAAAGGAAATGGGATATATAAAGGAGTAGGCATCTTCTAACTGTATTTGCTGACTACAGTGTCAGACAGGAAATCTGTTTAGGGGAAGTCTGGAATGTGGGACAGCAAAAAAGAAGTGCTATCCAGTGAAAACATTTGTACATACTTGGAATTCTCCTAAACAACATTGCTTTTTCTCTGAGTGTCAAGAAATAATATGAAATTCTGAGGTCTTCACAACCTTTCAATTTGTATTTCTTTTATGAACAATGACAGAATTTCAGGCTGGATAAGGTTGACAGGGACCTCTGGAGATTGCCTAATTCATGTGCCTTCCTAAGGGCAAAGTTACCTACAGCAGGTTACTCAGGACCATGTCATGTTGATTTTTTAATATCTCCAGGGATATAGGCTCACAGTCTTCCTGGGAAACGTATTCCTGTGTTTGACCACATTGCTGAAAAAAGGTTTCCCTTCATGATTAAATGGAATTTCTTGTATTTCAGTTTGTGTCTCTTGCCTCCTGTCCTGTCCTGGGTACCACTGAGAAGACTGTGTCTCCATCCTCTTTACTTTCCTCCAGCAGGTATTTATGCACATAGATACAATCCTCTTGAGCCCTCTTTTCTCCAGACTGGAGGGTCCCAACTCTCTTTACTTTTCTCTGAATGTCAGATATTCCACATTCCCTTAGTAATTTCGGTGTCCCTAAGACCTTACAGTATATAAATTTCTTGACAAACTAAATATCCTTGCCTTGCTTACAGCAACAAAATGTATCAGCCTTAAAAATTAACATTCCTCTATAATTAGTTCTTTTCAAGTCTGAAATGTCACAATTACTTTAATTTGAGAGAGCTTGGTGCTGTTCCAGAAACCCTCCCCCTTTTCTTTCACCCTGCAAAAATTGTTCTGCATCTGCAAATTCTACAGAAAGCTTATCCAAAATTCATTCTTTTACTGTACTAACACCCAAGACAAAGTACTGAAGACCTCTGACTGGTGAAAACAGAGAAGTTTTAAATATGTTTTTCATGCATATGTTAGCTTTCATAGAGTAATTTACCATTAGGAATATGATTAGGCGACACTGACAATTCCAGGACTTTTGGTCTATATTAGGCTCTCAAAAGGCAATACTATATAAAAAATCAGAGATTTAACTCAAATGTTGCTGGTTGTGTCCACAAATGATTATTTCATTTTTCATTCATATAACCCTGGATATTTCAGTGCAAAAGATACAAAATGCACATTTTTATGTTATCGCACCTTCTTTTGTGCGGGACCAGTTGACTCCATTGTTTTCCAGAAAAATGGGAACTAAACTAGAGGCTTTCTTTAAGTGGGGAAGAGTGGCCTGACCAAAAGGTTCCTTTCAACCTCCATTGCCTCCATTACTGCTTAATGCAACTAGTGACATATTTGCTAAAAATGTATGAAGAATACAGTTAAGAAAGGATTTGTAGTCATTATTTAGATGCTTTTTTATTCTAGATGCTAAAATGACATACTGATCTTGTCTTTGTAAATTCATAGCACCAACCTGTCTTTCTTAAATACAGAAGGCACATTTATATCATCTTTCTTTAGAACTCTTGTTTAGGGGTTACTGTCCATTTTTATAAACCAATAAACAGTCTCTGCCCCAAAGAGCTAACACATTAGGATTATGATATGTGCAAGAATAATAAGGCATTGTAATAGCCAGTATGTTTAAATATCAGGGTAGAACCATCAGTTCCTAATATTATTACTCAATATTAACAAGAAAATATTATCTTTATTCCACTTAAAGAAAAATACTACTCCTAAATGGATGTTACACTCATTCATAAGATATTAAATAGGAGTCACCAGATGGTGCTGTAACATCTAATTTTATGAAGCCCTTTGCCTGAACAAACAACAGGCGATCTCTCCAGCCACAAGAAAAACTACATTCCTTCTAGTTAAATTATGCAATTCATTTTAGGGAGAGCTTTTGCAAGCAACTAAAATATTTGCTTTCTACCTTGGTTTCATTCAGCAGTCATTTTAGTTGAGATAAGTAAATTTTCTGTGTTTGGGCTGAGAATCCTAAAGCAGATGAATTTTCTGCATGCAATGTGTGTGTGAGAAGAAAAGTAGGTGGTGTAAGATTAACACCTTAAGAACATAAGGTAAACTGCTAATTTCATTCTCATGATTGGCTGTTCCTTGGCAGAATACTAAGAGTTTGCTCATGATATATATTAAAAAAAAAAAAAAGAGAAAAAGAAAAAAAAAAAAGAAAAAAAATCTTCTTTCAACCCTACTTAGTTTTATAGCAAAGAAAACTTCCTGATTGGAACACTTTGACACTTGGCTTGGACAGTTGCAAAAGGAACACTGAAACCCATGATGGATTTAGATGGATTTAAACATAACACAAAGCTGTCTATAAATATCCATTTTACATATATGGTCTTTCTAAGATCAGACACCTACTGCCCAGCACCCATTAAAGTTTCTGTTCTGGTTGAGGTTGCTTTGACCAGAAAGAAAACTTGCTTCTTTCAGTCCATGACTTTTAAAAGAATTACAGGCTTACTTTTAAGTAAAAAGGCATAGTAAAAAAACTTGACATATGATACAGACATTGACCTTAAAACTCTGTAGACCTGTACACCTTTCCTGTAAAAACAGCAAGGGACTATTTGCTTAGACATCTTTGTCTATTTCTACATCTCAGGTGAAAATTCCAGTAGTGGTTCCTCCCATAGTTCTTCAGTAATCAAAACACAGTTAAAGGGAGATAAGCAAAGGAGCTGTGAGACAACATTGTTTTATGTGAAACCAAAAGGAGAACTGGAACTTCATTCTTCTGTTTTAATTATATTTACTCAAATAGTTTGCAGTTCCTTCACCTTTTCCCCTTTGTACTTGCTTACTCTTTGCTTCATCTTGCTTTTTTGCTACCAGATCAGAGAGAAGTGCTTGCCTCCTTGTTTCAGTACACAAGAGGCAATGTAAAGCCTCCTTCTATCAACTGAAAAGAAATATGAAGTATTTTTTTAGCATTTGCCAGAAAGTGAACATTGTGCATTCTCCTTTAAACTTGAAACAAGGTCTTCTGACTTCTGATGTATGCTAAGAATAGACCAAGCGATAAATATTAAAGCCAGCATGGAAAAGCATAAAAGAACACATGCAGCAGCTATTATTACAGTAAGTCTTAAAATGAATAGTGTATGTGACAGTACTGTTGATAATAAATCATATTCTGGTTCTTTTTAAAGCTTTTTAGGATTAGTTAGTTGAACAAACACTGCCTCAGAATTTCCAGTTTGGCATCAAGTTTGTCTTAAGATCAGAGAACTGCACCATTGAATTTAGGTCCTGTGTACCTTTGCATACAAGAACTTGCAAAAAGATGTGAGGATAAGAAATAAAAACACTATGCAAAACTTCAGTAAAAAAAATAAAAGAAAAAATATCAGGCAATATTGAAATAATAATAATAAAAAAGGTTATTGAGTATTTTATTATAAACAAGATCTAATATTTACTTCTGCATATTGGGGCAAATGTGCATATAGGGGGAAATCCTGCCTGACCAACCTAGTGGCTTTCTACGATGGAATAACTGCATCAGTGGACAAGGGAAGACTTCTAGACATCATCTGTCTGGACTTGTGCAAGACCCTTGACACTGTCCCCCACAGCATCCTTCTCTCTAAGTTGAAGAGATATGGGTTTGATGGGTGGACTGTTCAGTGGATAAGGAATTGGCTGGATGGTCACATCCAGAGGGCAGTGGTCAATGGCTCAATGTCGAGATGGAAAATGGTGACAAGTGGTGTTCCCCAGCTGTACATACTGGGACCAGTGTTGTTTAATATCTTAATTAATGTTATTGACAGTGGCATTGAGAGCACCCTCAGCAAGTTTGCCAATGACATCAAGCTGGGTGGTGTGGTTGAAATGCCAAAGGGATGGGATGCCATCGAGAGAGACCCGGACAAGATGGAGAAGTGGGTCCAGGTGAACCTCATGAGGTTCAACAAGGCCAAGTGCAGGGTTCTGCACTTGGGCTGGGACAACCAGAGATATGAATACAGGCTGGGGGAAGACATGCTAGAGAGCAGTTCTGTGGAAAAAGACCTGGGGCTTCCAATGGATGAAAAGCTGGACATGAGCCACCAATGTGCAACTGCAGCCCCAAAGGCCAACTCCATTCTGGGCTACATCAAAAAAAGTGTGGCCAGCAAATGGAGAGAGGTGATTCTGCCCCTCTACTCTGCCTTGGTGAGACCTCACCTGGATTACTGTGTCCAGCTCTGGAGCCCTCAACACAAGAAGGATGTGGACATGTTGGAGTTAGTCCAGAGAAGGGCAATGAAAATGATCAGAGAGCTGTTGCACTTCTCTTACAAAGACAGGCTGAGGCAGTTGGGGTTGTTCAGACTGAAGAAGAGAAGACTGTGGGACCTTATAGTGACCTTCCAGTACCTGAATGGAGACTAAAAGAAGGCTGGGGAAGACCTGTTCACAAGGGCATGTGACAATAGGAAAAGGAGTAAGGGTACACTAGAGTTGGATATTAGTAAAAAGCTCTTTACTATGTGGGTGGTGGATCACTAGAACAAACTGCCTAGGGAGCTGGTGGAGTCCCCAGTCCTTGGAGACATTCAAGCTTGGTTGGGCTCTGAGCAATCTGTTCTAGTTAGAGATGTTCCTGCTTATTGTAGGGGGTTGGATTAGAGGACCTCTAGAGGTCCCTTCCAACCCAATACATGCTATAATTCTACAATGATTCTATATTTCACTGCAGATAATTTCAACCCTGATACTTACTTTTAATTGGTCCAAAACCAATGCTTTCAAAATGGAATTAACTCTAATGCAAAAACTTCAAAACATGTCTGCTATTTTTTTTCAATACCTAATTAAACTAGTACTCAAAAATATATGTTTTAGAGTTTAAATTTATGTTTTTGAAACTTGGTATGTAGTCTAAGGTTGGAATATACAACTGAATGACTGTGACTAGTGTATATTATGACAACTATTACATGTGTTATTAGCATGTAGAATATGTGAGCAAAAAAAGTGAATCAAGATCTCTTCAAGTCTCTTCATAGCTAAAACGATACCTTTTACTACATTTGCCTCAGTTAATGTGCCAAAGATTTACTAATACTAAGTAACAATACTGAAGTTAAGCTAAGGTATCAGACTTCTGCTGTTAAAAATTTTATTGGCTAATTCTTAAATTAATGAGTTATATGCACAGAGTAGAAAAATGGGTGCTTGTGAGCCCTACATTCAGTTTCACGGATGGAAGGCCTGATGCCATCTGAAGTTATCTGCAGAGTCCCAGAATTCCACAGAAGCTCTCTGCAATGTTAGCTATGTTGAAACAATTAAGCTTTGGTTTGTATTACCTTGATCCCAATCAGTATTTCTCATATCCTCTTAAATCCTATTAAATTAAATCCCCATAGAACTCTCATAAAAATCTGGCTGCTCATGGCCTGGATGAGCATACGATCTGTTGGATCAAGCACTGGCTGGACAGTTGGGCCCAAAGAGTGGTGGTCAATAGAGTCAAATCCAGCTGGAGGCCACTCACAAGTGGTGTTCCTCAGGGATCAGTGTTGGGACCATTTCTGTTTAACATCTTTATTGACGATCTTGATAAGGACATAGACTGTATTATCAGTAAGTTTGCTTACTGATGGCACCAATGTAGGTGAGAGTGTTCATCTGCACAAGGACAGGGAGGCTCTACAGAGAGACTTGGATAGGTTAGATCATTGGGATAATGTCAATGGTGTGGGCTTCAACAAGGCCAAATTCTGGGTCCTGCACTTGGGCCACAACCACCCCATGCAATGCTACAGGCTTGGGGAAGTGTGGCTCGAAAGCTGCCTGGCAGAAAAGGACCTAGGGGTTCTAATCGACAAGCGGCTGAATATGAGCCAGCAGTGTGCCCAGGTGGCCAAGAAAGCCAATGACATCCTGGCTTGTATTAGAAATAGTGTGACCAGCAGAAGTATAGAAGTGATTGTCCCTCTGTACTCAGCACTGGTGAGGCAACACCTGGAGTATTGTGTCCAGTTTTGGGCACCTCAATTCAAGAGAGATATTGAGGTGCTGGAGTGAATACAGAGGAGGGCAACAAAGCTGGTGAAGGGCCTAGAGAATAAATATTATGAAGAATGCTTGAAGGAGCTGGGAATGTTTAGTCTGAGGAAGGGGAGGCTGAGGGGAGACCTCATCAGTCTCTACAACTACCTGAAAGTTCATTGTAGAGAGGTTGGTGCTGGTCTCTTCTCACAGGTAATTAGTGACAGAACAAGAGGGAATGGCTTCAAGCTGCAACAGGGTCGGTTTAGACTAGACATACTAATTCATACTTTTAAAGCAGTCTGTTTTTCATCCCTGGGCTAATCTGTTTAGACCTGCATTTCAGTATATCAGTGCTTTTATATTTTTACCATTCTCAAACTAAAATTTTTTTGTTAGACAACATTTTTTTTCTGAATAAAGCTGTGTACACTGGATCACACTTGTCCATTTTCTAGCATTGTATCGACATTATAAAATCTTTTTTACAGTCAAATCTCATAAGGTCAGAAAAAACCAGGAACTTTTTGTCTTATTTTTTATATTTTTTACATTAGAGCAACAAAGAGGATTGAGGATTGGAGCACCTCCCTTATGACGAGTGGCTGAGAGACCTGGGACTCTTTAGCTTGGAGAGGAGAAGGCTGAGGGATGACCTTATCAATGCCGATAAGTATCTAAAGGGTGGGTGCAAGGAGGATGGAGCCAGACACTTTTCAGTAGTTCTCAGTGACAGGACGAGGGGCAATGGGCACAACCTGGAACATAGGAAGTTCCATTTATACATGAGGAAAAGCTTCTTTACAGTGAAGGTGACAAGGCACTGGAACAAGGTGCCCAGGGAGGTTGTGGAGTCTCCTTCCCTGGAGATATTCAAGACCTGCCTGAGTGCAGTCCTCTGTAATGTGCTCTAGGGGATCCTGCTTCAGCAGGGAAGTTGGAATAGATGGTCTCTAAAGGTCCATTCCAACTCTGACAATTCTGTGATTCTGTGATTTTCTAGCTAAAATTATCAACATGACATTAATACATATTCTCTTTTGGATATGATGATGATACTAGCTTATAGTGTGATTGTACAATAATTTTACATGTGTGTTGGTCTATCAATGAAACCCAGAAGATTTCTTTATAAGAACTTATAACACATCTGGAAAGGATTTGTCTGCACATGAAAATACTCTATTGTAGGAATCTCCTAAATACAAAGTTGTATAAATCTCCTAAAACAAATTATACAGTTCCAGTTGGAACAATGTCTATCAGGGATCCTAGAATTATTCCAAATATACAGCCACAGTCTTTCAAAGTACAGAAGATAAAGAAGAAAGAGTCATCAAACCCTTGTCTAGTAACCCATTGACTTTCAACAGTATTTTTAAAGTCTGCTCCTGGAAGATCTGACTTTGAGGGTGTCAAATCATTTTAAATTAGTTCTCTACGATGAGATTAACCTGAAAATACGTTCTAGTGAGTCTTAGCCTATGCTCACTCTCTACTTAAAACACAGGCCAATCAGGCAAATGTCAAGGGAAGATTCTTCAGTTCTGTCTTACAATGGGCAGGCACATTCTGTATTACTAAATCAAGATTATTATAGTCCAGTTTGCACGGGCAAGGCTTGTCTCATCGAGGCCATGTTTAGAGGTAAATTGTGTTTTGTACTTGATGTTTTTCTTTATTCCTTCATTCTATCTCCTTTGGATGAAGATAGGTAAATTTGATTTTTACTATCATTGTGAGTCAAAAATAGCAATGACAATCCTAGTACTAAGGAGCTGAAAAGATGCAGCAACACCACTCATGCAAAAATTCAGAATTAATCTGGTCACCTAAATACAAAAGTATGGCTTGTCATGCTGAATTACTACAAATAAAGCATGATCGATTGATTATACTCAGAGTAAAGGAATTAATTTAGGTACATACAAGGTAATAATACACTTAGGAAAATGTATTATCAGTGGAATGTACGAAACTGGTGAGTCCTGTTTAGGAAATTGGTAGCACTGCAGACCTCACAGCTGCATGACCGTGCACAAAATGTTTTCTGTATATAAATAGGTGGCTCATGCAGCAGAAAAAGTAATACAATGTTATCAACATTTGAACATGAAGTAATTTTTGTGATTATCATCTTAAAATATGGTAAAAGTAAAAAAAACAAACCAAACAAACAAAAACAAACAAAGGAACAACCAAAAACCTTAAAACATACAACCTGAGATACATGAATGTGCTTTTATATCTATTAGGAAAGCTGACAGAGCCAAAATGTATTATGTATTGACTGAGGTACAATAGATGTCTATGAATGAATTAAGGAATAATTTAAACATTACAAATTAGTGAGAAGACCAGTATGAAACTCTCTGCAAAGTGCAAGTTTGCAAAGTTCTTGTCAGCAGGAAACAGGCATTAACTAGTTAAAAAAACCCAAAGGATTTAAAATAGATATAATACATTTAAGAAAGAAGAAGCCATTATGTCATATTTATGTCATATTAAATACTATCATCCAATTAATAATTTTGTCTGGTTATTCTTACATTGAAGGCAATAACTTTAGTTTTACTGAAGTTTATACTCACTAAGAGCATCACAGTAGGATAATGACACCACTTTAGGGCTGATTTTGAGGATGCTGCATGGGCTGGGACTTGCCTGGGGGCTGTGAGCACTAGGATTCCCCAGTGTCTGGCAGCCAGGGCCTGTCTCATACCTCCGCTGGAAGGAAGGCAGCTGAGCAGCACTGGGGAAGCCCCACCCCCAGGCACTGGGCATTTCAAGAGCATAGGTAGAGGCAAGGCTGGGATGTGAACCCAAAGGTGGGGGAAGGTCAGAGGGCCCTATGGCTGGGCAGAGCTGTGGGGAGCTGGAAAACAGCTGTAGCATGTCTGGGATAGCAGCCCCCGGGGGGGCTGACATGGGGTCCTGAACCATGGTCAGGGCGGGGACAGTGCTAGGGGGCCAAGCCCATTTTGTGTCTTCAGAGCCCTGCCAGTAAAGTTCATTCAGTAGACAACTAACTTCTTGTACACATGTAGGGGTCTACACACCTGACATCTGTCTGAAAGTTTCCTGTATAGTAACTATCTGGTTAAAATAGCCAATGGCAGTAATTAAGTCTACTCTAAAGCAAAAGAATGGCATAAAGGTTTAATCTAAAGAGTTGCACATGTGTTCATGTAATTTGAAATGCTCTGTCACTGTTTTTGGTCCAGCACTGCAGTTCCAGGACGGCAAATGACTTCTTTAAGTCCTTGCATTACATCTGCCCTGCTCATTTGCATCGCTTGAACTTTACAGGCACCACATGTGACAACTTAAATCTACCCTGAAATGAAAGAACCAAGCCTCCACAGACTCTAGTCTTAATATTGGCTAAATCTGCCTTGTGTACATAAAGCTTATGTGTCAATGCCTGGACATCAATTCAGTTGCCTAAACATAGGTTTCTGTCTATGGTATCCAAGATTTCCATATGGGTTTGATGGCTGTAGCACCAAACACCCTTCTGCAGTGGGTGGACAAAATGCCAAACAAGTTATACCAGAGTGTTTCAAATGGTTATTTTCTTCAGCTGCTACTGAGGCCTTAATAAAATTGTAGACAATATTGTAATTAGACTAGTTAAAATATTTTCCTTGACTTTCCTGAGCCATTAAAATTCCCACATCTTCTGCTATAAGTGCCATGTAATCTGTTGTTTCCTAGCTTGTATTTGTGGAGATTGTTATTTCTACCTAATTGTAGGACTTTGTACACAGTGTTAAAAGACATCTTATTTTATCATGTTGCTATTCCAATTTTTTAGGGTCATTTTAATTTCTAATTCTGTATTCCTATTGCATTGTCCATATAATTATTAATAAGTAGTATTGGCTGCTGAATAGAGCTGTACAAAACCTGAAACAATATATCCTAGCTATTTGGCAATGCCCATTAATAATAACTCATATAAAAAGCCTTTGTAAAATCAAGATAAGGGAAATCTAAAACTTCATTGCTATCTACAAGATTTGCTACCTTGTCACAGAAAAAAGAATTGTTTGACAGCAGTTGTTAACATGTGGCTGTTATTTGCCTCCTTGTCATCTCCTGTGCAGTTACAAACATTGTATTTGATTATTTATTCTGGTACTTTTCTGGAAAAGAAAGTTGAGTAGCTGGTCAATATTTATTTCCTTCTCACCTATTTCTCCACTCTTTTCCATTTCAAAGATAGACACCTCGTGGTTTTGTTTATTTTTTTTGTTCTCAGTCTTCAGGACCTCATCCATCTTTCATGAGTTCTCAAAGATAAATGCTAACAGCATATCTCTGAAGAAGACATTCAGCAAATGTCCTTAAGTGTTATGATTCATAGTGCTGCATTGCCTAAGACTTAGAAACCTTGTTCCAAGAATGAAATTCAAAGTAATGAGATAACCATTTACCGGGTGATATTTGTAGAAGAGCGGAAATGGAATTCACAGCAGTTAGCATCCTCAGTGCTGGATATATACGGCACAAAGAAATGGGTTTATTTAAGATCTTTGCTATTGCAAGATCCCCAGCCTTGCTATTTAGGAACCCATGTTTATCTGGCTTCAAGAGCCGAAATGGCCTCTAAAGGTATAAACATGAATAATAATAAGGAGAATAAAGCCTCTTTCCTTTCCCCAGTAAGTGATTTAATGCCTACATTACTAAACAAAGAAATTACCAGTAGTTTTAAGCAACAGAATAAGCACAGTCAAACGTGACTTGAAACTTTTGCATTTCTGAGAACATAAAACAAATACATACTTTCTTCCTGAACCTTAAGTTTTCTTCAATATGACTTCTCAGTTTATTTTCTTGTTCTTACCTTACTTGTGTTGCTTACCTGGCTATCACTGGTTATTTTAATTGAAATTGATTAAAAAGTTCAATCTTGGTATAGATTTCTGAGGAATATACAGAATGATGCAACAATTTTTTCCTCTTCCTTCTTATAGACTTAAATAAGGTTTTCTTAGTGACAGTGATAATTGTATACTATTTCATTCATTAGCCTTTTGATTGCCAACCTACAGGTTTGTCCTACTGTTTTCTGTTTGTCCTCTGTCATCTGATCTAGGTGCTATTTTTTTGTGTATCTGTTTAAAAGCGGGTTGGTGAAGAACTCATGACTAAGAGAAAGCATCTTCTCTGTTTACTGTCCTTCTCCCACACACATCTGAATTTCTATTCTGAAATTGTCTAGTTTTAGCATTGAGCTATTACATAAAATACAAAAGCAATGCTATAAAACATAGTAATATCTGCAGTAGTAATATTTTCAAACTATATTACTCTATCTAGTGTGTGTGCCAGATGTAAAGAAAGGCCATAGTGAATAGCTGAGAAAATAGTAATTGTTTTATGGAAAAAAATAAAAATCAATGAAATTATAGTGATATAGCATTATAGTAGGGATGCAGGCCAAAAATTTGTCAGTTCCCTTTAATAAGATAAATTGATTTATTTTTTAAGTTATTCATACTTGTTAGATTAGTCTATTAGCCATTAGAATGGTTATAGAGGTAGCTATCTTCAAGCTAGAACACCTATTTGTGTCTATTCCTGTGCTTAATTCTGGTTGTTTAACATTTAAGACCTATGACTCTAGCTCCTAAATTTCTTTCAGCTCTTCCTTTTAAATTCTGCTCAGCTTTAAATTCTCTGTTCCTGATATTGGCTCCTGACCTTGGACTTACCTTTTCATATATCTCCTGAGTCTGTGTTTTTCCCTGAGTTCTTTCCTCTGTTTCTCAATACTGAGCTGAACTTCTTACATCTCCAGAGTTACTAAATATCTACACAATTTTATGAGGGCTATGAGGGCTACTAAATCCTATTTTTTTATTAATAGCCACATGCAAAAGGTTTACTTACACAATATTAATTTTGTTTCTGATCTTGTTTCCGTGTTGTGATGTCATTGAACAGCAATAACCAATAGATAATCTTGTACTATTTTTGTGTGCCACTTTTCACAATACAGCAATAACCTTCAGATTGTGACTGTCAAAAAATGCCTTCCATATATTTCTGTTATTTTTTAGTATTTTCTTTTCTGCTCAACAGTACGTGGATGGGAAAACAAAAACCCAGTGGGGTGTCACAGCAATTGTCAGTATCTGAGACTTCAAGGACATCTGAAAACCTTCCTGTTATCCATATAGTTGGATCACTGTGCAACACTGTATAGAAAAAGAAAAAATCCTCTCTGGTCATTACAATGAGCTCTTAAGCTTTTGAGAGGTGGGAAAGCATCCCTTATGTTTTAATTTGCTTCAGTATAATTTTTGTTCATGTCAGTTATTTTTTGTGGACTGGGATTCTCTACTTAGTTGTATTCATTTCGTAGCAGTTTTAAGTAGCTCTTATGGAATGCTTCACAAAAAGAAATCCATGATAATTAGATCTCTCATTTACAGGTAAAGTGAAACTTAAATATTTACCAAACTCAGGTAATAACCAATGGAATTCCAGAAATAAAGTCTAGGTATTCTGAACATTTGTCCAACATAAATTTTCACTGTTACTATGCTTTCATAGTTGTCTATAAAAATGTATCTGTTGGAAAAATGGAGGAGGTGTTTCTTTTAAAATCTTAAATGCCAGTATTTAAAATTATTAAAATCTTTATTTTTTCCAGTTAAACGACCACATTACATTTTGATTTAAACTTTTTGCTGTTTAATTTAGTGGGAGTATCACAAGGCATCATGGGTGTAACAGATGAACAGTGAGATGGAAATGCATCTGCTTATCTGTCTAAAATTCTCATCCAAATGATAGAGTATAACTAAGGTGGTTATTATTATTATTATTATTATTATTATTATTATTATTATTATTATTTTATTTTTATTATTATTATTATTGATTTAATATTTACACATTCTGTCTGTATAATATTATCCTGGCTTATAATAACTATCTGGTGGTACCGTCCCATTTTCTGTGTTAAAAAGTTGATCATAGTTTGACCTCTAGCAATCAATAAGAGAGCAAATTGGCTGTTTTCTCTATTGGAGAAGTCTGTGGTCACTTGGAGGAAGGTTATTCAGACTCGGTATATTATCAGAAAATTTATATTTATTGTCTATAATTCTTATATGAAATATTTACTAAAAAACTGAAATCATCTTAGATTTATTTTCCTTCTCTTATCCATCATTTAGATTAATAAAATGAAATTTCCAATGGTTAGACTAATCTAATACTGTTACTTTTGGGATTAGCAGTCAGTTTGAGCAACAGAGAACAGGGAGAAAGTTTTAAGGATCTGTTCAAGCTGAGAATAAACTGTAAAAAGAACTGTTGCTTGCAGCAGCTTGTTGACACAGCTGCTTTTTTGCAAACAGAATAAAAAAGTTTGGTCAGTATGGCTTAATATATTTTGAAGGACTTGGAGAAAAAAGCTTCATTTGAAAGAAGGAGAAAGCAAAATAGATATGACATATTGATAAAAATAAAGAAGCAAAAATCCTAAAACTTTCAAACAAAGATTGAAAGAAAGCTAAAGATTTACTTGCAATCATAGTATTCTTATTTCAGTATACCAAGTCATTAACTGCAAAAAATTATTTTGGCATGGAAACATATTCTATCCTACTACTATTATTTTCATTATGATGAAGGTTGTTGTTTTATGATCACATTTTATGCAACTCAGTATGTGCTCATAGCAATGCACATCCAGCTTTCCTTACATCTTAAATTTGTTCCATTCTTAATGTTCTGGATACATTGGCTTTTGTAATTTCTAAGAAGTTAACATTTTCAGTTTCTAAAAATTGCTAACTGCAAATAATATTGTGACTGACAATGTACATGCTATTAATTTGTTGAACACGAAGTCAACTATTCATGGGACCCTCAGGGTTTACTCAGTTTTCAAGTCAGTTAACAGTAAGGATGACTTCCATCTAAAAGAAAAGATTTTGGATAATTTAGTGTTGGGAAAAAGGCAGGTGATTGTATAACAGGGAGAAGCATAGGTCTATTGGAAAATATTCCTGGAAGAGCCTCCATTAAATGGGGATCTATTTAATTAAATCTTCTAGAAGCTTTAAATGAAAAATGTTTATATGTTTATTAATAAGATTAAAATCAGTTTTTCATTTAAACTTAGGAGGAGAAGCAGCTTGTCGTAAAACAAACAAAGAATATGTATTATTATTTACTTTTTCCAAAGACTGGACATAGACTGGAGGGGTTAAAAGAAAATTAAAAAAATAAAGCAGTCTTAATTTAGAAGACATGAAAGGGCTTCAAAATTCTTTATATTGTTCACAGACAACAGACTAAGAATTTGCTTTTGTATAGCCTTATAGCTTTAGTGTTATTAGTGAAAGTAATTAGCATTTAATAGCATTATACCACCAGATAAAAATTACTTTAAAGGACTTAGGCCAGGTTCTAATATTTGTCTACAACTTCAGAATTGTCTTAACTAATAAAACTATGAAACTAAAGCTAACATTTCAACAGATGAGACAAAATCTTTAGGGCACACTAAAGAATTTTGTTAAAGTTGAAGATACTTGCACAGCTACACTTTGTTGTGCATATACTCTGAGAAAAAACAACAGCATTCAAGATCTGACTTGGCATATAAGTATACAGAAGAGCTAATAGAAAATTTTGACAAGTTTTTAAGTTAGAAAAATATGATACCTCTTATCAGTTTCAGTGATATAAAAAAACATTTGTCTGTTATAAGTGTTTTAGGAACTGAAGTAAAATGTCAATACATCAAAATATTTTGAAATCTAATTAAAAAATCAATGTTGTAATTAAATTTTGAAAATATTTCTATAGTAGTAAATTATTTTTGGGGTAGCAATTGTAGTGCAATAGCTTCATACTTCAGGGGTTATGTTCGGGTACATAACTGTACACAAAGTAGAGAGGTAAACAGAGAGGACAGGGATGATTACACTTAAACATAATTTGAAATGGCTTGGATCTCAGAATGCTCAAATTTAATACAGGCAGGAATAAATATTCAATGGAGAAACTGGGAATTATGCAATTCTCTCTAAACTGATCACTTCAGAGGCCCTTTTGTAGGGAAAGTGGTGAACTGCATGCTGTGGGGATTGGTCATCCAGGCACTATCGGGACAAAACCACTGCTGCCACTCTGAGATCAGCGCAAATATGTTAGAGTGGTGTTTCAGTACTAGAATCAAAACTGTATTCGAACTCAGCTGCAGACCAGTCTCTTTATAATAACATGAACTAAAGCCCTATACTTGGGCTTGTTCAAAATCGAAATCCTTATGTTGTTATTCTGGCTCTCCTCTGATTTCCATATAATTAATTTGGATATCATTAAAAGCCAGGAGATTCCCATAAAAAGCCGGTCAATTGCTCTCCCTTTTCTAAGCTGATTGTTTATTTTCTATTTCTCTGTATAAAAACTGTGGAAGCTCAGATTACCCCAGCATATCACAAAACACCTGCACCATTGTTAATCTGGACTGATGAATGAACTGAATGGTGCATGACTGCAAGACTGACACAAATCAATAAATGAAAAAAAAAACATTGCACTGGTGTCTGCGTCTGAGAGGAAACAGAAGTGTCGTAAAATCTGAGGTATTGTTATACACTGCGAAGTATAGGAAAGAGCCATATGTTGTTTGTTTGGATTTTTTAACCTTTATAAGATGAAAAATTGCATCATGTTGATAAGCAGAGCTGATTTCATTGCTATTTCCTTATATGCTACCTTAAACAAACTGGATAACTGGATTTTAATGTTATGTGAGGCTGCGATGTCAGAGAACACTATACCTGTATTACTAAGGATTATTCACAGAACCTAACCAATTATTCTCCAAATTACATCTTCCAGAGTTATTTAAACTAAACCAGAGTGGGAAAAGTTAACAAAGCAGATTTTTTTCTGTCACTTTAAATGCATTCATATTGAACAAGAGGATGGGTAAGAGAATCCAATTCAGTGAACCAGACAGCCACATACAGTCAGTATTTCAGCGTTTGCCCATTTAATATCCATATACTGGATTGCCCAAGAACATGACTGGCATCTTAATTATCTGTTGCTTCCCTCTGGCTGTATTGCTAATCTCTTTGGGGTCATTATGAGATTAAATACTCCAAAGTGATAAAAAAACCCCAAACTGGCTTGTGTGGCATTTACAATGACATACCCATAACTTTTAATTAATTGAGTCTGTGTGCTCCTGCCTTCCATTGGCTTTATGCTACAGACTTTGCCCTTGATACTTTCTTAATAAATTGAATAGCATACCCATTTCTTTCCCTAAACGAAGAAGTGAAAATTCGATGAGGTGAGGACACAGTCCTTATAAGTAAACAAACATATAAACAAACAATAAGGAGGGAGAAAAACTTTCTTGTGGGATACAGCTGGACTCTTTTAGATTATTTTGATAGAATATCTACAACTGGTCATAACAGAGACAAGAATGTGGAAAGAAGTAAAATGCACAATACTGGAGACAGTAACACATACTCATTGTTCCAGCTTACTTCTCCTGAAGTTTTTCTTGAGAAAAACAATATTAAGGATGGTTTTAGAAGGGTAACAAGTTCTTACATGATTCACCAAACTTCTTTCTGGTTGCTGAATGAAGGATCCTTTTGCTGTCTTAGAGCAGTGAAATTCAATTATGTCTGCACTACCAGTACAAGATCTGTTACCAATGCAAACGTGGGATAACTTGCAGCATCATTGTTTGTTTCCAGGAAGCCCTACTGCACTGAGACAGTGGTAACCAAGGACAGAGTCTTCTCAGGTGGGCATAACTACTGGAAAAATAGTACTCTGTACTATGGACTTAGGGTTGGAAATGCAAGAAGAGAGAAAATAGCTGTCACAATTTTGAACAAGGTATGCCCGGTTTTTTTTGCTCCCTCTTATTTGCTTCCTTCCTCCCTCATGCTTCTGGGATGATCAGTGCACACTCCCGGGGAATAAAAAACAACAACAACAAAAAAACAACAATAAAGAAACAAAAGAAAAAAAAGTTATTTTAGTTTAAAATCCTTTAGATTGAGGATACTGAACTCAAATGTCTCGAGTGATTTCTTTAACCAAGAGACTGTAATGTAAAATATGAGCAATGCCTCCTCTCATCACCTTTCTCTGACAGCTGTATTTTAAAGGCAAGGCTACTTTGTACCTACTTTGTAAATGGCTCACTAAGTGTCAGGAATGCTCTAAGTACAAGTTTCAGACCTTCAGGCCTACTATGTTGGTCTTCTCAGGTAAATTACAAATTCCAGCAGGAGTTAGCTGAGGGCTGTGCACCAAGAGCAAGAGCAGTTCTAGACATATATAAAAATGGAATTTCAGGCAATTAGGTTTTAGGTTGAATGTGTTTAGGTCAGTAAATTTAGCTGGCTGTTGTGCGTGGGTGTTTCAAATCACAGTTATGCTGTGAGGTGTGTAAACTCTGCTTACATTTTTTAAAGGAGCCTACATTCTTTTCATTGTATGCACTTTACCCTAGTTTATACTATAATACCACAATTGCTTATATCATCTGATGTTCTTAATCTTTTTTCTGAAATAGTGATTTTCTTTTTTATTTAATGGAAATAGCATGCTACTTTTCCCTTTACTCCTCATACCAATTTTATCCCTTTTACTGAATCACAGTAGATATAAATTCAGTGTAAGGAATGTACAAGTCTTTAATTCTATCTTTTTAAGCACCATAGACTGAATTTTCACTGGCTTGTACCTGAAGATGTTAGTATCTGGGCAAGTGTAATCATTTAATCATTAGCAAAGTATGTCTTCATAAGTGAAAAAAAAAGAAAATCAGACTGTTGATGGTTTGTCTTGTTAATTAGACCTATCTTGCCTCTTTTCTCATTTGCCAAAAAATGAAATAACAAAAAATGGCAGCTAGTAAGGGTTAAAATTTTAGAATCTACCTCTAACAGCTGTTTGGGGACAACTTGATAAACAAATGATAAAATGTATGAGGCATTAGGTTTAGGTTTTTTCCCCAGTTGTTAGTGTAATTGAGGGAAACTTGAAGCAAAAGGACATACAAAGTATAGCTACAAAGATCCCAGATCTTAGTGGTTAAATCTGATTTTAACAACCTAGTGTTAAATAAAGTGGAATAGGAAAAAGCCCATAAAATTTAAGCCAATCAAAAAAGCAGAAGGCTAGTCTAAATAGATCGTTCAGATTCCCTCTCACTGTAATAAAGAAGCGTCTTTTCATATTGGGATGAATTGCTGACTGCAAGTGCTTTTTGTTTTTTTGTTTCTTTGGGGTTTTTTTGTTGGTTTTCTTTGGTAGTTTGTGGGTTTTTTTCCATTGACTCCTACACCATTTTAGACATCAGTGTTAGATAAACTTCAGATAAATCAATTTAGGTGAGACAAATCTCAGGTTAGTTGACTGAGTGAGTAAGAAAAACTTAACAGTATGTGGCTAGAGGCCATTTACAAGATGTCCTATTATGCCTTTGTTATGCTTTTGTGGTTGTGAGTCACAAAATATTATTACATTGATTGATCTACCTGACACAACTGTTGTGAAAATGAGTTAGTCTTTGTATGGAGAGAAATAATTCCAAAAGATACAATTCCATCTCTTCAAGACCAATACACGTTTGATTGACTGCACTGGGAGATATAACGGCATGAAAGGTGCAGAACTAAACTCTATGTAACATCTCAATTTACATTATAAGTAAGAAAATTCTTCAAAATTTAGTAAAGAAAGTATATTCTCCTCCTGTATGCTTTCAAGAGTAGCAAAACTAAGCAGAACAATACAATTATGTATCTCCAATTTCCCTCACCTTTCCTTCTCCATAAAAGAGCTGTCTTTATTGCCTGCAAATAAACAGATTTGCAGTAATTGAAAGGATTTTTTTTTCCTGTCTTTGCATCTGCCTCACTTGCTGAATGCAGGATTTCACTAGGTTTGAAGATTACAGAAAACACTAATTTTTTTGCCTATTGAAATGGGTAAAACTGTAAATGTGAACTCCAGCTAATGACAAACTGAAACTGTTTTAGTGATCCCAGGTTGTATCTCAGTAGAGCATAGTACACATATCAAGTTATCTGATCTATTTTGGTTCAAACTAAGTAACAGTGGGATTTATCTTAGCTCACTCAGGTTATCAAAAAATTAAAGCTCTCAATTAAGACATTAAAATTTTGGTATTTGCATGTGAGTTATGTCTATAAACGTCCATTTAATTATCCGCATCTCAAACAGCTGCTAAACAGATATGGTCTTGTTTCTCTTTCCTGTCTGTTGATCTAGAAGTTTGTAGGTCTCCCATTGCATCAATCTCATGAGGATATTTTTGACAGCTTAGAGCATCTCAAATGACACTAGAAAGATATGATCAGGAAATAGAATTGAGTGTCTAGTCAATGGAGTCTGGAGTGCTTTAAAACTTCCCAGGGTGTCATCTTTCTATGATCCAAAGCCCAGTTTTAGTACAATGTTATGGCATAACCTTGGCTCATGCATCTGAGAAAATTGCCAAGCTATGGCAAAGAGTTGTGACAAAACTAAATAGACTAGAGCCATGAAAGATAAAAAAGATGAAACTACAGAAAAGGTAAGAGAGAGTGGGTCAGAGGTTCCACAGAAATAAGAGTACAGAAAAATCTTCAAGGGAAAATTAAAGAGGAGTAGCTTTTTAGTCCTATTTATCTATTGTATAATATTAGGCAACGCATTTGTTATACTTTAAAGATTTATAATGATTGTCTGTGTGATCCATATCAATCAGTATAACTTTTACAGTGAAGCTTGTTCAGTTTCTTTTACTGCCTGGTCTCTTGGTTTTCTGCTTCAAATACTTAAGTCCACCTATGAAAGGACAATCTGTTTTTCTATCAAAGTTTTCTATTACAGAAAATAGTTTTTAAAATCCCATAAAGATACAATTGTAAAATATATACTGGCATCCCCTCCCCTCTGCCACTAGAGAGATGGATAATTGTGGTAGTTATTATTTAATTGATTGTAACGCATTTCTGACCTAAACTGAAGCAAGCCTGCATTCTGAAGTCTTTTAAAATGGTCTTGAAATGGTGAATTCTGGACACCTTACTTCCAATGATTATACAAGAGTTTTCTCAAGGTTTATACAGGGAAACAAAGAGACACTGGAGTGATGGTAAAATAAAATATATTAAACCATTTTCAGATTAAGAGGAAAGAAGAGGTTACCTGGGCTTGATCTCCTTCCTCCTCCATTTGTGCCATGAAGCTAAAACATCTGTATTTAATTTTGCCACACTTGAACATAGTCAGAAAAATAATTAAAATAAGCCTTTTTAACTGGAGGGATACAGAGAGAAATAGCCATCAGGAATTCAACCCAAAGAGTGTGTCAAATTACCTAAAATATATTCTACCCTCTTTCAAGGCCTATCTTAAATAATGTGAGAACAGAGATGACATTTAAAAGCAGAAGGGAAGGTGGTCAGGAAGATCAGAGCAGAAAAGATGAATTTCTTGTGCTGCAATATAACACCATCATTTTTCTTAATTATTCTTGACATTTCACCTATTATTCTGTGAGCTCCCTCAGAGCATAGAGGGGAAAAAAATGCCAGTAGCTTTTCAGAATAAAAAGTGAAGAGGTACTCGCTGTTGGCTTTTATGGCTGGAGTCTGCCCTTTGATACACAGAATCATAGCACCACCTATCTGGTAAATTAGCTATTATGTTTGCAGAAGTGCAACCCCAGGCAGATTATGCAAAATGCTGTTTGTGGTGTATATTTGTGTGGAAGAAAGCCACTAGAGTAGACTTGATTTTACATTGAAAGAGGAATATTGAAGGTATAATAAAGAAAAGTAATACTTAAGTGCTGAATTAACCTCTAAGAAATTAGTATTGAGATTTGTAGGCCAAAATAAAGAGTGTGTACTTGTACAGAACATTTAAATTCAATATATTCTCTAAAACCCAGAACCAATGTTACAGAGTAATATCTATGTATCATAATGAATGAAACATTAATTTCCTCAGCTCCTCTAGGGTGTTGCTGTAAAACAGGGATTAAGAACTGTTCATCAGAACCAATGTGAAAAGGACATAGAGCTTATGTTAAGAAATCTACAGTTTTCATAGAAATGTGAAAACAAAGTAGAAAACTCAATCAAACCACTAGTGGTATAAAATTTATCTTCTTAATAAGGACACCTTCATTTCACTGTTTTAATTTAATTGTTATACTTCAGTGAATCATGAACTATAGGTAAGAAACAAATTGCTAGGCCACAAAATTCCACCACTCAATATAAGCACTGTTCTTAAAATAGAATGAAAAAAAAATAATCCTACTTAATAAGGGTAGTAAAACTAAAAGTATATGCTTGGGAATTAGTAAACAGAAGTCACAGCAAATAATGTCACAAGGCAAAGCATTAATCTGCTAGAAGGCCATAATCCATGTCAAAATGAATTAATCTTCTATTTATTTATTTATTTACAGGAAAACTGACCTCTTCATCAAAGTATAGGCTCAAAATGAAAATTGATTTTATTCACATGAATCTTGAAAGCTTGATACATTTTGCAAGTAAGCAGCTCTTAATTAAATCTTAACCATCTCTAATGAGATTCATGGATGTGAGATAACAAAACTGCATTCACTGAAATCTGTAGAATCTCAATCCCCTCCTCTCTAGTAAAATTCTTTCTGGGGAAGAAACACTTCCATGCCAATCCACAATGAATGCTCAATTGTTTAGTTCAATTTTGATCTCTGTTTCCATAAATTCTGCCCTCCTCTGCAATGGTAGGAATCCTCCTGATCTTGAGTAGTCCCACCAACCAATGCTAAAAGTGAAAAAATCCACAGTTTTCACTGCCACAAGGATTTTAATGTATTTAAGACAGCATACTTGGAAGGAACTAAGCAAGGGACTTCTGTTCCATATCTCCCCCACAGCTTTGAAGGGAGACAGGGAATGATAGATGTGAGTTCATTTCTCACAAAAGGAGAGACTAAATCCTAGTTGAGCAGTCAGGACTAGAACGCTACCCACTGTTGCACGCCTGCCTTCTCTTTTCAAGGCAGGATATTTACTTATTGTGACACTTATGCAGACCTTTGTACTTCAAGTAGGGCTATAGTTAGGGGTTGTACAGTGTTAACAATGAGTTTCAATCAGGGTATGCCTAAGGAGAGTCTCCTAAAGAGGTTCTGGCACAGCATCAACCACCAGCATGCTGCACACACCTTGCAGTGCCAGAGGACCTGGGATTCCCTAAATGAATGTCAAGTGCCAGATTTCAGCACACAGCTGGGAATACAACATAATGAGTGTTCCCTGGCATATCTTTATCAGATACCTTCAAAGCAATGACCTATAAAATTGTGCATACCTAGCCATGGAGTTTTGTGTCATCTATCTTGGTGTAGTTTCTAGGGAAACATCCCTTAGTTTTTCCTGCTGCCATTCTTCAGAAACTAGTATAAACAACTTAGAGTTAATCAATGAAATATTGATTTCTAGGTGGTCATTTTTTTATTAAAGTATTTATTAGTTATTTTTATTACCATCATTATTGCTATTACAGTGATTCTAGCTTAAGAAAACTGAAATTAACTACTGTAACTATGTTCTAGGAAAAATACAGAAAAAAATTTATGTATTGGCCAACTTGTGGACTAAATAAATTCTTGAAATAAGATGAAACTGTGAAAAAAGTGAAAAGTTACTGGTGCATATTTTTTACCTATTAAGAACAGACAGTTGCCAGTATTCAATCAGGCCTAAGATCCCTTTAGTCTGTTTTTTGCAAGTAAAGTTCAGTTAAGAATTTCTGGCAGGTCAGGCTTGCATGTCCTCTTAGATTCTGACAGTTTGTAGCACAGGGACTTCCTGAGCCAGAAGCCATTTCTTCATAATTTGTGCAATCATGTTTTGATAACTAACTTTTAGCACACAGCAGAAAGAAATTCCCTGCCTATTTCAAATTGTGTTTGGTTTTTGTTTTGTTTTTGTTTGATTGTTGTTGTTGGTTTGTTGTGATTTTTTGTAAGGTCTCTTGCATTGAAAATAATTTTGAATCTGACCAGAGTGAATAAAACTCCTGAGTAATATCTTTTAGGTGCTTTCAGATGAGATGAATAACACTGCAAACTTACTGGTTCTTCACCATTGATCTAGTGGTTAACTTAGATACCTACATTGCAGACACATAAAATTTAGTCCTACAATACTATACATTCTGTATAAATTACATAATGATAATAATAATATCCTGAATCATAGCTGTTAATTAAAAGTTATTCTGAAAGAATTATTAAGCTTCAGATTTTGGTATTTAGAGAAGTCTGAGAGTCTTAGAAATGTAGAGGAAGTATTCATGGGAGGCAGAGTATTCTACATCTTCCTATTATGTTTTACTTCTCCCAGGTGAAGCATCCAGGCCAGGTTGTTTCTCCTTATGAAGCAGATAGTGCCAGGGTTGGACGTCCTATGGTGATTCTTATTAGCTGGAAGTCTTTTGGTCATACTTCTTTTTCTCTCACATTGTGAGAATCTGGACATGTTTATTTTCTTTGTTCCCAATTGCTTGCCTCTATTAATGGAAAATTATTATATTCCATTTCTTCATTAAATCTCAAATTTAATCGATGTGTATGAAGTGCCTCATGCCTAGTGTACTAGCTAGAATGCTTCACCTAAAGTTGCCCTCAACACAGCAATTTAAAAACTAAACTAGTTTGAGGGAATATATTTTTATGTGCATGACTTACGTAAAAAATAAATCAATACATGCCTGAATCACGAGTGATAAAGGAGTGGCTACAAATAGTCTGTTCCTTGAGATCTTGTTAGAAGATTAATTTTTAATGCGCTGCATGGAGTCTCAATGTTTGGTAAGGGGTAAAACAAGAAGATCCCAGCTATTTTATTACACTCCAATGGTCTGTTTTTTCTGAGTCAGTTGAAGGTGTGCATATGCAGAATGGTCACTGGACTGTGAGATACCAGGCTAGTGGAAAATGCCAGCTGATCAGTCTGCAACAGTACCAGACAGGGTTCCCTCTCCTCTCTAAACTGTTAATTTGTCTGGAATGAAAAGTAAAATAATCCTAAATAGATTTTTTTTGTCATTTTTCAAACAGACTGACTGCATCTCTTTCTTCATTGGAACAGAGTCGCTTCATGCTGTGAATTGAGATCTTTTAAATGTATTAAATTCTGACCATGTTTAACAGAGAAGACTTTTTCTCAGTTTAGATCTATGGATGCACACTGCAACTGTACTTGCAAAAAATCACCTATTGTGTTTTACTTACATATCTGCGTGACACAACAGAGGTCCGATTCAAGGCCTGAACTGGCAACTTCCTACCAGATTAAGGAAGCTGTAATAACTGTGAAAGAAGCAACATCATACTGATGAAAATAAACACTTACTCTGTGTAATGAAAAAAGTTAGATAATTACAGCAGCATGTCCTTGGTTTCCTTCAAAAGGAAGTAATATGACATTAATATATAACAGGAATGTGACACAGAAAATTCACAGTCTCCATTTAATATGTTTTTTATATTTTATTAATTTTTAAATTATTGGATGTCTACATTTTTTCATAGCAAAGCCTTTTAACTTGAGGGGGTTTTGCCTCTGGCAAAGCACTGCTGTTTGATCTATCTTCTGCACTTGTCTTGTTTTAACAATATGAACTTTTTTCAAAGAAGTGCAAAGCTGTGTTTGACCCCACACGGAAGAAGTTTTCTTTTTTTTAGAAATGTGTGTAAAGTACTTAATAAGTTATGTCACTCAGTTTTACTGCATATTATTTTGTCAGTGAATACAGTCAACTTTCTGAATCCCCAGATGCCAATGTTTTAATGAAAACAAGACATTTTCCACAAAATGTCAGTAGCAAAGTGATCAAAGTGCTATGGGAGCAGTTTGGCAACAGTTTGAGCTTTGAATTTCCTATTCACTTTCCAAAACATTCACTTAAAAAGCATTTATTGAAGCTGAACTGCCTTTATCAGCCTGATCAGAGCTCCATAAAAAGCATGCATGATTCAACTGACTTTCCAAGCTTTAAAAAAATATAACTCTGATATATACCTCACAAGTACAGCACAATAGTTTTCATGCTCACGTTTGTTAAGATTTAGTGCAGCCATTAAAGAACAGAAGGGCCCTTTGGTGGCAGTTCTCAGACATACCAAATATCCCAAAGCACAACCTTCTACAAATCAGAGATTAAGGTAGTGACAAAAATTTCCACTTGATTGCAGTTTTTCCACTTAAACTTGTATCAGGAGTGACTATCTTTTCGATCAAATCTTTGAGAGAGGTGATTTTTTTTTTTTTTTAACTCTCTGAGAAAAATATCAACTGAGAGATAGAAAGTGACATTTTATGTGCCTTGTCCAGAAGTCAGTTGATTTATTTAAAAAACTTTGTGGGTGCCTGACCTATAGATGAAGTTTGTGACATGTCTCTTGTCAAGTATTGATCACTTAAGACTTTACTGTTTGCTTACAGCTATGTAGCTAATAATCTCTTTTTATTTAGTTTTGTGGCTTTGAATTCTTATCATGACCCATCTGATTTCTCTGGGACCTATTAGATTCTTGCTTCAGCTGTGTAAATGAGCTATGGAAAATAAGCCTGCTAAAGCACCTTTCCTGGACAAACAGTCCTTGTTTTCCATCAGTTCACACTGCAAGTGGTTTGCATGCAGATAGATATATTTGACAGCAGCAGATGCCATCAATCTTTATGACTTTCTGATACACACCATTTCAACTCTACCTTTTGTAAGGGATTGCTGAACAATCATGCTCTTCTTGAATGACATAAAACTTTATTAATAGTTTAGCTCACCTCAGCATTTTGTAATTGTTCCTGGGTATACACAAAAGATGGAGCCTTCATCAAGTCTCTGCTTGGTGTCTTTCAGATGGCATTCCAATCTGTCAGACCTTCTTCTCTCTAAACATCTGTTATACTGTCATCCTTCTCATTGCTTCTCACTTCAGACTGAAGAGACTTATTATATCTTGTTTTCTTAATGTACCCAGACTATATTTAAACAGACTCAAAATCTTAACAGAGACTTTATTCTTGGGATCACTGGCAACTCCTGTATAGAACTGAGAAAAGCCAGTAAAATTAGAAGAAAAAGCTTGGATTTAAAGATATTTGTGTATATCTCACCAAAGTACTAAGATGGTGTCTAACAGAGGATTTAGATCCTGCCTCATTCAGAACTGTGTATGCTACCATTGCAGGACATAAGTGACAAAGTTTCTGAAGCTGCATTTATGCCACCAAAGTATTTTGCAATACAATGGTTCATTTTACATAGATTTCAAGTGTAATGAACTGAACAATAATATTTCAGGGTTCTATTCAGTGTTAATTATACAAAGGTGTCTGCAACAAATCTTTCAACTAAGTCTTAAAATCTACAGTTGCCTCTAAATATCTATTTGAATCAGAGTGGAGAGAAATATACCAGATATGGATCTGAAATTCATCAGTCATTTAGAGTGTCTTTACTATGGCAAAACCCAGCAGCATCAGCCAGAAAAAAAAAATAAATCATTTTTCAGATAAAAAAAATTTTGCAACCTACAATGAAAACAGAGCAAAACCTACATGCTCATTATAATATATGTGATTCTAAACATTACTGCTCAACTTTCAACTAACTCTCTGCCTGTCTTTATTACAGAGACTCCCTCTGTCTTTAAATTTCTTAAACTTTTACATTTTTTCTTCCTGCATGCCTGGAACTGTACCAGTCTTATTACAGCTCAGCAGTTCAGAGATTACTTTGTCCCTAAGCTCAATCAAAACACAAAGCAAGAAGTTCTTCTTCCAAAATATTAGTATTTTTTTATATGAAAATATTTCTCACCGTGAACGTAGGGAGAAAAGTGGACCTCCAACAAATTTAGTTCAGAAGTTATTTTCATTAAATGAAACTGGAAGATAGTGTGTTCTCTTTTTCTGTGTGAATGAGGCACTTAAATTGCTGCCCAGATGGCAAAAGAGGCAAATTAATTTCTCTGCTTCACCTAAAATTATTCAAAACCATATCCCATATTGGAATAGGCTAACCATCTGGCTTTATGTGTTTTATCTGTCCAGGGAGTGATTGGGAAATCCTACTGGGAAAGAAATAGTCTTGAATTGTGATTCCTGTTCTAAGTAGTTACTCTGAAATTTACATGTACAGTTAGTAAAAACAAGTTTGATCATTTCAGAAACAAGTATCATATTTCATACCTCCCCTGTTTCAGGTGACATCATAATAACTCCCACAAAAAAACAAACAACAACAAAAAACACAACCAAAAAAACCACACCCCAAAAAACCCCACACAAAACCCCCCAACAAAACAACTATGCTCTTGCTCTACTTCAGTGAATTTTGCATTACTTTTTTGCAAAGTTGTACGACTTCAGCAGAAGACTAGAAAGATGTTACCCACACGGTGAGATTTGTAATGTACTGGTGAGGAAACTCTTAGGAAAGGGGATTGAATCTAATTCTGTCCATATATGACATCCACTGGGTGAAAAGAAGGTCATGCCCTGCAGTTTTGGACATGATTTCAAAGAAAGTACAAGTGGAAAGCAACCGGCTGAGTTCTCCCTCAGCAAGTGTTTTGGAAGTTCTTGAAGTGCTTAGCAGATGAGCTTTGAGTTGTTTAAATGTGGCAGATTTAGAAAGTCTGTAATTTTGGGGTTGTCTCTATATTAAATAGCTAAGTGATGCTAGTGACTTTTCTCAGGTTCTGCCTGGCTGGTTGGTCTGGCATAGCTTAGCTCACTTCCTTGCAAACTTCTTCCATCCCCAGATGCCACAGCACTTATTAAGAATAATTGCTGGCCTGTGCTATCCAAGAAAAAAAATGCTTGGAGAAATGTCTGAAGAAATGACTGAAGAAAAAAACTATGCAAGGCAGCATGTTAACAATTAAATATAGTTAACCGAGTCACAAAGGTTAGAGCTCATGTTGTTACCCTGATAAATATAATAGCACAGTTCAGGCAACTCCAGGTTCTAGGTAAGTGCAAGAGTAATTAGAAAAGTCTTCTAGTAGTTGCCATAATGTAATGACATAATATAATACCATTCCATAATGCCTCTCTCTTCAGCATTTTCTATGATATACATTTCAAGCATTGTTGAACTTATATTTCAGCTCTTTGAGCACAGCAGCATTAACAGGCTTTTCTCATCTACTTGGCTACCCTTCATCATAAAGCTTGAGGAACTCAACGCATGAAAAATTACTTACATTTAGACAAATAAAGTTGAAGTTAATCTTTGTCTTCAGAAGCATTTGAGGAAAACACAAACAGACATAACATATATACACATAGATTTTATTAATGGAACCATAGCTTGACTAGGAAATAAGGCTAAAATTAAACAAAAAATATACTAAAATTTGGGTGCTTTTTGAATGTGTAACTCGATCTTCTCTTTAGATCCTACATCAAACTGCATGCTGACTGACACTGTCTGACACCTGGCTATTGCTTTCTTGATGCCTAATGCTAAACTTCTTGCTCCTGCTGCCCTTTACTAGAGTTAAATTTTGATCCCCTGGCACTTAAAACTCCTGACTCCTAGAATCTTGGTAAAGAACATCAGAATTCTTAGAATTCTTATGACTAGAAATAAAACTAACAAATTAAAGTGTTGACTGTTTTGCCAGCAAAATAATATAATTTTCCCCTGGTGATTTGAAAAGCACATTTTAAAAGTTTTATTTATATGGTATTTCAACAGCACAGAGCAAAAGTCCAAGATACTCACACTGTATTTCTAAAAGAGATAAATCAAGTATATAAAAATTAAACTGGGGAAGGACTGTTAATGAAAAACAGAACTTTAGGCTTTTTTCTCATGGTCAGTATCAATAGCAATAGTAATGCTGCAACAGAGAAAAGTCTTAATCTTGTAGATTTTAGCTACTTTTTGCAGTAAATTGACATAATAACAAACAATTCACAATGACAAATAATGTATGGAGAAAGAAAGCCCTCATTAACCTGCTAATTTTCCCTGATTAAGCTTATCTTTTAACTCTAAAATGACATAAACACAGAGTTATTCTCCTAACCTTGCCAAGGTGTCCTCTGCCTTGGTCATATGGAGCACTGTGATACATAAACCTAAATCTAGTTGAGATTGAGAAATTATTCTTCATTTGGCTCTGTTCCCTGATGCAGCTGTGAGAGTTGGCATTCTCAAACAGGCCTGACATGCACTTTAATAGTATATAGCAATCTTAAAATTTGTGTAGATGTCCAGATGCTAGAGTGCTGATTGAGACACAAATGATGAAAGTTCAGCTCCGTGATTCTTCCTTAAAATAGGAAGTTCAAATCCTAATGTCCTGCTTCCATTCAAAAGACATAAAAACCTTGAGGATACTAATTTCTGCTGAAAAAGGTCACTTTCTACCTCTGTTACTGAAATGATATTTCAGTTCAGAAGAATCATTTGATGAGAAAAACACAAAATAATGTACTTAATCTAGTAGATTAACAGGATAGGGATATTACTAAGGATGTATATTCAGTATATTATAATAATATTTAAGTAGGGTGATAGATATCAAATCGCTTACAGATGCTTCACCCATAATAAGATTCTCTCTCTGATTTAAAGGTTTGCTTATGAACAGCAGCACATCTTCATCAAGTAGTCTGGATATTATAGTGCAATTTGGAATGCAGTTTTTTGTCCATCCCAGCAAAATGTGTTTGACTTTATAAGTAGATTTTGCATCACAAAACAGGTTATTTAACTGACAAGATTTTCTAAGGAATGAAACATTTGGTCCTTCCGTGAAAGGCTATAGCTACTTTCCCTTAAAAAAGGAGTGGAAAAAGGCACCAGGGGATGTTTGAGGATAAAAACATGAAGCATGTTTCAAGATTTAAAAAAAAAAAATTATAATAATCCTTAGCAGTTTGACTTGGCTCATTAGCACTCTCATAGATAATTCCTGGGTATACTTCAGGCATTTTCACATGCAATGGACATTCTTAATTACAATTTTGGCTCTGGTTAACTGTTTTGGAGGATGAAAGAATTTAATGGTCTAGACAGACACATGAGGACTTATTGAATACCTGTCAGCCTCAGTGCCTGCTATTGGTTCTGGACACATTTAATTTATCAATATAGATGTAGCTTATAGCTACTGATTTACTGTATAGGGTACATGGATTTTTATTTCCACTGCCCTACCTGTCAGGCCCTAAGCAAATCTATGTGATATTATTTGGATCTGATCCTAAGAAACTTGCTCAAATCTATCCAAGATCATCACTTGCAGATAAAAGAAGAGAAGACTGATTAGACTGAGGTATTAGACTTTTTAATGAGGAAAATGTCTACCTACCTGTTTTTAGCAAAAGGTGTGCAGCTGAAGAAAGAGCTTGAGAAAGCCTTTTCTTAGTTTAGACAAAGTGGAAAATAATTTCATACTAAAAAGCCTAGTATTACAATAGACAACTTAAAATGGACTGATAGAAATAAAGGAAGCTTTCAGAATGTGAAGAGTAAGTCAAGGTTCAGAGCAGTTCTAAGAAAAATATTAGTCGTTGGACATGGAGTAATGTTTTGGAGAATTTGAAGACTACTATACATGAATGTGATAAGAATATGATGGAAAATTTAGAGAACAGCAAGTTAGGATTGGTTTTCCCTAACAAAATGATAAATTAACTTGGTTACTTTGAAAAAAATGGAAAAAATATGGTGGAGACGCTCTATGGGAAGAAGCTACAGCTGTCAAGAAAACAGGTAACAAATATATAGACCAGAGTATTGGCTGAAAGAACATGAACAAGATATTTTACACTGAAGAATGACTGACAAGACTTTGTCAGGGCTAGCTGAATACTAGAAGTCATGAAATGGCTATTATTTGGGCTCAAATAAACAAGAGCTAATATCAGTGTGCTTTTTTTGAGACAAAAGTCTTCCATACAAAGTGGTAGTGTCAGTCAGTTCTGTCAGCCCCTGTAAATATGTGTGTCAATCATCTAGTCGACAGTTCAAATGTACAATTCTAAGAGAAAAGTATTGGATTTTTAGTCTCTTTCTAATATATATAAGTACACAAAAAAGTGTATATGGACATTCTGTAAAGTAATTCTATCACAGTAGCAATTTTTCTTCACATGGAATTATTTTTCGTATTAAAAAGATGTTTAAATGAAATTTTATCTACTCAGCCTACAAAATCAGATTACTCAATTACTTTAGTCACTACAACTGGCCATTTTGTGCCAATTTCATGTTCATAATGTTAAGTTTATTCCAAAACTTGAATTATAATGCTAACTGCTTCTTATTGTTATTATTTTTTTTTTCCTAATCAAAGGGTAAAAACCCAAAACCAACACAATACCAGTGCATGATGGAAACATTTTCATGGAATTCTATGCTGTTAAAATACATGAATTTTGGATTCCTGTTTAGAACAGTGGTCTTCACTTCCATGGTTGTCCTGCCTGAGACACTTTTTATAGGTCGATTTTTTTATTTCTATGGTGCTGTTCTGTACATATGCTAAGAGACTCCATTCATAGTTTAAGATCCTATTGTGCCACTAGCTAAACAAATATGCAACAGTCAGTTCCTGCTTTAAAAATGTGTGTACAATGCACAAAGATCCAAACAAAGAGATCCTCAAAACAGAGAGAAGGATTCAAGAATATATGAGACAATTCTGGTTGATGCTGAAAGCTGTAGTCAGGACCTCTGACTGCATAACTTCAATGCCATTTCATCTGGGCCACACAGTAAGGTTCAGTGGAAGGTGTAAAGGATGAAGATGGGGAAGTTTTATGGCTATTCACAGGAAATCCCATATACAGTCAAAGGTACATAAAATCAGTAATGAAGGTACTTTTTTGAAAAATTGGGGCAGGAATGGAAAGGTAGCAATTTTAATTTGAGTAGAGGAGGGAAGTAATAATTCAGTATTTTCAGAGAGCTAATAAATTGGAAGGAAAAATAATACAGACATATGGACTAGAAAGGTGGTCTGAGAGAGTCTTGCAAAGGAAACAGTGACATGGGTAACTACTGTCCAGCAGTATGGTCATCACAGATTTGAATTTCGTTCAACCCTTTGATCAGGTCTTAATTGGAATCAAATGGGTTAATCTCAAATTTTTTACAGGCTTAAATCCTTATACACAAACAGTGGAAAATATGCTTTCTGGTGCATAGCCAGCTCTTTTTATCCTCATTCACAAATGTAAATTGCTTGACTTAGCAAATAATATTTTATTTGAGGAAGAAAAGAAAAATGTACAAAAGTACATAAACAGAGTAACATAGGTCCTAACTGCTTACTGCTTTGTAGTCCTTTTATATAATAAGATACCTCATAAGTCAGATGTTTTTTCCTCTGCTTCTGCAGTAATATGTACCCCACAGCTAGGAGTAGTAAAGCCCTACTGCTGAGTTTACGGTGATGTCACCTACTTTGCTCTTAGTGGCCATCCTTCACTGCCCCTTGTTATGCACCATTTGTCTCTGCTCCTTGCTCTACTAGCACCTTTACTAGCCATTCCCAATGTTCATAAATTCTTACCAAGAAATCAGAAAGCACTGAAAACCAACAGTCCTGTAACCTACCAGTGATTCTTAAACAGACTCTTTTTCTCAATTTAAAGATACCACTTAAACTTTTTATCTTTCAGAAAACATTTTTACATTTTTCTACTAGGTCTATTTTTAATCATCATCAGTACTATAGTTTATTATTAGTATTATTATTATTGTTGTTGTTGTTGTTATTGCCATATCCTTTGTATTCTGCTACAGAACGCTATTGCCTTTGGTTAAGTGTTCACTCTGTTTGCATACATTTAATTGACCATCATTCCTGTGCATCGTTATGATCATGTCCCTTTACATCATGGTATTAGCAGAAATAATTTCCAAACATAAAGAAATAATGGGAAAAAAAAAAAAAAAAAAGCTGCAGGCTGCCTGTTGGAGCATTTAATTTGTCTCCTTTCTTTCCACTAGATGTCAATAGAGTGCTCTTCCTTTTTGGGCTCCCCCACCACTTGAAAATTTGCAATAAAGAATAGCAGGGTTCTGGTTTTTGCTTTACCCATTACCCACAAAGCTTACATCTCCATACATCCCTGAAAGGGTAAAGCAAAGTGAATAAGGAATAAAGGTCTGCCGCTAAGGTAGAGAATGATTTTTGTTTATGGAATAAAAATCAGGCTCTGTGGGTGCTGAATTGAAATAAAATTTCTTTTAAATAGAGCTCTGAGAAATCAATTGTAACCAGCACTTAACGAGCAGTTTGTGAACAGCTTGAGGTAAAGCCAAGGGCAGCTAAAACTCCAGCAAATTAGTTGTTAGTTGTGCTAATGAATGATAGTGCAGGGATTATTGCTGTTATAAACTGTAATCAATCAGGTTTGCCATTGTGTTAGAAAAAGTGTGTAAGTAACAATATTTTATGGATGCAACTCTGCACTTCCAGTTATGATTAATATGATAATCTGAGTATTTCACAATGTTAAAGTCTACGTTCAGCTCTCAGGGAAATATAACATGCATGTTACACATGAAAATAATAATAAACACTTAATGGAAAAACTGTGGTCATATGAAATAACAGAAGTAATTTATAGGAAGATTATAGAAACAAAGAGGGCTGTCCGTGGCTGGATTAACTGTTAAATTCTTACTGGTGATGCAAAGTTGTGAATTTGAGTAATTCATGGCTATTTTGTTGATTCAGTTCTGGCAATTTCATTGAATGTGTAACTTATTTACACAGTACTTTGCTGGGCACTGCAACACTTGCTCTCATGTGCAATAATTCTCTCTCAGTCCTAGGGGATGCATTAGCTGCTTCATTCCATTGGATTGATTTGTGAATTCTTGCTTTAGCAACTAGGTGTGCTGCATAGCTTCTGAAGGAAGGCAAAGTAGCCTTCCAAAGGTTTGGCTTTCTTGGTTTGTTTGGTTTAAGTCTGAATGTGCTCCTTAATAAAATCATATCCTTTAATTGATGGCTTACTGTGTCAATGTCTGCATGCAAGAAGTGTGGACAGTAGTCTAGAAGTACCCATAGAGTAAGCATAGGTTTACATTACAAAATATATCCATATTTCCTATACAGGTAGGTTTGACATGTCTCTTGTTTTGGGTCCTAGAATCGGCTTCTGTGGCATATGTGGTACATGCTGAGTCTCCAGTGTTATAATGCAGAAGAAAGATGGATGCAGATGAAAAGAACATCAACACACTATACCAACCCCTTTATGTACATTGAAGTGAGTTGGCTGCATAGGTTTGGCACCCTCTCTCACTGACAGAAAACACATTTCAGATGTAGATGTTGCCAGTGATTCTGAAGCCAAACAGATTCAGTTCAGGGACAGATTATTGTCCTCAGAACCTAGGGGTGCAAACTATTAAGCCCTATCTTTACAAATTGTTCTCAAACTTGGAATTAATCATGTTCCTCTGGACCCAGAGATCATACCCATGGTTCAAGATGGAATTATGATTTATTTTTTTTTTCCAGGTCATAGCTTCAGAAATACTGTGAATGATGTTATTCAGTATGGCTTTTAGGGCATTTTTTTACCTGTACAGACAAATTGCAGGAGGGAAAGGGAGAGTACAAAACCTTTAGGATGCTGCTGGAACACTGTCTGGGACAAAAGGAGCCACACCTTGCAATCACATCCATAATGCCTTTTGAGAGCCATTCCTACAGTCATCAGTGCCTTGAGTTGTGCCTGGATATACTATTGAGAAACCTAGATGAAGTATGCATAAATAAGAGACATAAGAACTATGCAAGCTAAGTAATATAGAGGAACAGCCTTTGGCGTTGCTCCCCGGCTCTCTATTTAGCAATATAGATGTAGCTAAATTCAATCTGGCCATGAACATGTTCCCAGTTCTGCTGATTATGAAGCTTACTTCTGGTTTAAATTAAAATTACTGATATGGATTAAAATGGAAATGTTTATAAAGAATGGAAAACAATAGCACAATTATTGTAGAGATGTTCTTGATGCTTTTTCTAATTAGATTTTAGACCAAATCCATATTGAAACCAAGTGATCGGTGCCGGCACTTAAAATCTCCTACCACTTAAACTATGCTATGAATTACAAAGCTGACGGGCTAATTCAGATCAGTATTAATCTTGGTAAATATGTGCTTACAAAATGTCATGCAAACCCTAGGTGAGCAATGACAACTAAGCCCCAAAAGGGAGTGTGTGTAAGTGAGGTAATATAATTTGTTGGCAGACAGTGTTTTTATTTTCTTTGCAGGAAAAATATGGATCATGGCCATGGCTCATAAACTGTGAAGAGTTAGCATTACTGGATTATGAAATGAACACTAAAGAGATGCTAAATGGTTTAGAACAGAACAAAGAAAATGAAAGTAACAAGATTTGTGTCAGTTTCCAACCTCACCATTCATGTCCATTCAAATAGCTATTAATTGTTATTTTTCCACCATGCTACCTATTTCTTCATCGTTTCTCAATGTGTTTAATTGCACTGATATCTGGTAGATATCTCTTAAATTTCTTCCATCATAAAAATCCACTGAAATTGATCTTTTATCACTTGAAATGCTCTAAATCACATTCATTTCTATTTTCTTTTCCTAGTTTGTTCACTAATCTACTTTCTCATTGTCGCGGGCTGGTATTGGGGGCTACCGGCTGTCAGGTGCTTCTGCAACTTTCCCCCCCCACAGTGTGGAGAGGTTTGTGAATGAGCCCGAGGGTCACACGTGGCGCTGCCTCTCACAGAGGAACGGCCGCTGCGGGACCGTATCTTAGAGGGTAGATTAGAATACGCCCTCGCCACACTCACAAATTGTTACTGAGACCAGTGTTTAGTTTACAAATGAATCGGTTTATTAAGGGTCAACACAAACTGAGGGATCAAGGTTCAGGAGAGGTTGTCTAGGTGTATATCGGAAAAAGGATTCAAAAGTACTATGGTCTTATTAAAGGCACACTCCCAGGGAGAGGTGTAGAATCAATGGAGTGAAAGGGTAGGAGTTGAGCCCAGCAGGAAAGTTAGGGGGTGTGTGTGTATTTACCCTCCTTCCGTAGCTGGTGGTTCCCGGGATGCGGCTGGCAGGCTCGGCGGGAGATCCGGGGGGCCCCGGCTTCCCGGTAACCGGGGCGACCACTCCCAGCAGCAGCAGCTGCGGCAAACACCGCTCTAATCCTGAGGCAGGTGGCAAGCGCAGGCTGGGCAAGCTCCTACTCAGGTCCGGTTTGGTTTAGGCTGGGCAGGCAGCAATCCCTCGGGAGCGGACAGGACTCAGCGAGCGGGCTTGAATCCCCACGGAGCCGGCAGGGTCCCCGGGGAGCGGGCGCAGGCGCCCCCCCCCCCCCCCCTTTCCGCTTCTCCGGGCAGCGGTCTCGGGGCAGCCCCCCCTTCCCTCTCGGCTCCTCCGGGCAGCAGGGCTGGCGTTCCAGGCGGCTTCTGGTGCTGCAGCACCAGTCAGCTGCAGCTGACTCGTCCCGGTCAGGCAGAGAGCACCGGCCTGCAGATCTTGTCCTCTTTTATAGATCAGAAATCACTGTTCGAGAAAGTATCACTGTTCAAATTAGCCAATTAGCACTGGCCAGGTACATACTCTGACAGAGACATCTTTAACCTTGTGTCCATTTTTCTACCAGTTATCGTAACCCTCATGCTGTTTTCCTGCTATGGAGTTATCTGGTAGAGCAAGAGGCCTGTTCCAGTCTGTCCTTGGCTAAATCAGCCAAAAGATGCCACTCTTGCTTTGCTGGCTTGAAAGGCATTTTGTTTAGTCTTATGTGGGGGGAGAGAAGATGGACTGTTCCCCACACTCATGTATTTCTTAGTACTGATAAATATGTTTGCTTGGTTGGTTGGTTACTTTTTTTCCTTTTCAAAAGTTTCAAATGGGTGAAGAATAATCAGAATATTTTAACAAGCAAGATCTGCTAAAGAAGTTTAGAATAAAGCAAAGTAAAATTAGTATTTTCAATATACAGTAGAGTTTGGCCCTGATTATTTCTTATTATTGCAGAATATAGCTTTTAATATTAAGGAAATTATCCATAACTCAATCTCAGGATCAATTTACATTTCCCAGTAAACTGAGGAGTAAAAGGAGTAGAACCAGCTGTTGAAGTAAGCCAATGAGCTACCTCTTAAAATATTTTTTTATAATGAAAAGTGATTTATCATAATTTAGAATGCACTTATACTAACTTGTAGGTCATATATTAATTAAAGATCTTGGTAAGAATTTGGACCTTAATGGACAAATAGAGTTTAATATTAATATCCTTGTGACAAATTGGAGTAAATCCATCCTAAGACATCCTTCCTATGTTATGTTGGTTACTCTTTAGGTAGACTGAACGCGGAGTTTTTTCTATTAATCTAGTATTTAATGATAATAAAAGTATATGGCAGAATATTAACAAGATAAAAATCAAAATTAGGTATTTATTTATTTGCAGAGTGAGAATTTATTGCAATTAAACTGTCCTGGGAGATAAACCTGTATATCATTAGACTTAAATTATAGTAATTAATCTATATTGTGTAACTACAATCGTTAAGTTCAGCATTGAAAGTCACACTTGACTGTTCTGGAATATAAAGTTTTCTTTAAGGTAAAAACAAGCAAACAAACATAAAAAAATCATAAAATCATAAAATATTTATTATAATTTTAAAGCTTTTGAATTTAAAGTTATTGCTACTTTCACAGCATTTACTTTTATATTAAAAACATTTTATTCTAGGCTTATCCCTTGTTTCAGCATTGTAAGGATTTGTTGTAATTTTTTAACTCAAATTAATAAATTGTTTTTCTTTTTTTTTTTAATTACCAACATTTATTGATTAGATGAAATGTTAATAAGACTAATTATGACTTAGTCTTTACTATTAGTTCCATTGACTTCCATTGACTTCAACAGAATGTTTTTCTGAATAGGACTATTGAATTTTGAGCCTGTATTAGGCAGGTTATCTTGCAAAGAAGAAAGGCAAGAAATACTATAGTTTTGCTCCTGTAGAAAGTGTAACAGCTCTAAGAAGCTTCTTATGGGATCTCAGATGCTGAAAATGACAATGTGGAATATTTTCTACACAATGGGAATAAGTTTCCATGTCATACGTTGAATGAGACCTAGATGAGATCTGTTGTGGAAATAGTAATTATTATAATTATTTACCAAGCTTTGTACTGTAATTTACTCTGTGGTATGTGACAAGACACACAAAATCATGACTGTCGAAGTTGTATAAAACTCTTTACTATTTGGTGCATTTGAAAATAAGAAAGACAATAAATCTGCCCATTTCTAGATTCAGATGACAAATTGGATACGAAAGATGTGAACACAGTGAGCTATTAAGATGTGTGTCTGTCTTCCAGTTTCTTATGTATGTCCTTAAGCATATGTCAGATTAGATGAAGAATGCACTTGTAAATCAGATAACAGCATTATCTGTGTTCTCAACTGAAATTTTTAATCTATAGAAATATATTTCTTTATATATATAAGACCTACACCCAATGTAGGTCTTATTTCATTCAAGCAGTTTTACTCTGAGAATAAAGACTCAGGGGGGCATACACAGGGCTCCTGTTGTCCTACTTGATGGACTTAATCTTCTTCTATGGCAAGGTGGCCCACTTAGTGAATGAGGGAAAGGCTGTGGACGTTGTCTACCTAGACTTTAGCAAAGCCTTTGACATGTTTTCCCACACCATTCTCCTGGAGAAACTGCCTTCTCATGGCTTTGACCTGTGTACTCTTCACTGGGTAAAGAAGAGTCTGGATGGTTGGGCACAAACAGTTGTGGTGAATTGATTAAATCCAGCTGGTGGCCTGTCACAAGTGGTGTTCCCCAGGGCTCAGTGTTGGGGCCAGCTCTCTGTAATATCTTTATCAATTATCTGGATGAGGGGTTGGAGTGCTCCCTCAGTAAGTTTACAGATGACATGAAGTTTGGAGGGTCTGTTGATCTGCCTGATTGTAGGAGGATTCTGCAGAGGGACATGGGTAGCCTGGATCAATGGACTGAGGCCAGTGGTATGAGGTTCAACAAAGCCAAGTGCTGAGTCCTGCACTTGGGTCACAACCCCCCCAAGCAATGCTACAGGCTTGGGGAAGAGTGGCTGGAAAGCTGTCCAGGGGAAAAGGACCTGGGGATGTTAGTCAACAGGTGATTGAATGTGAACTGGTAGTATGCCTGGATGTCCAAGGAAGCCAACAGCATCCCAGCTTGTATCAGCAATACTGTGGCAAGCTGGACTAGGGAAGTGATTGTCCCCCTGTACCCAGCACTGGTGAGACTGCATTCCAAATACTTCTTTAGTTTTGAGCTCCTCACTACAAGAAGGACATTGAAGTGCTGGAGTGAGTCCAGAGAAGGGCAGTGAAGCTGGTAAAGGGACTAGAGCACAGGTCTTCTGAGGAGCATTTGAGGGAACTGGGGTTGTTTAGCCTGGAGAAAAAGAGGCTGAGGGGAACCTTTATTGGTCTCTACAACCACCTGAAAGGAGATTGTAGCCAGGTGAGAGTCAGTCTCTTCTCCCAAGAAACAAGCAACAAGACAAGAGGAAATTATCTCAAGTTGCACCAGGGGAAATTTAGATTAGATATTTGAAGAAATTTCTTCACTAAAAACGCTATTAAACATTGGAATAGGCTGCCCAAGGTGGTAGTTGAATCATCATCCCTGGAGGTATTTAAAAGATGTATGGATGTGATGCTTTAGGAACATCGTTTAGCACTGGACTCAGCAGAGTTAGGTTAATGGTTGGACTTGATGCTCTTAGAGGTCTTTTCCAACCAGAAGAATCCTATGATTCTGTAATTCTTAGTGTTTTCTTATGCTGCTTGTGTTTGTATCTATTTTTACAGCAAGAAAACTGCTTGTTTTGTTAGACTGCTTTCATTCACGCAGGCCTGTCTTTTAACAGGAGCTTAAATTCTGCCTAGTTGGGAAGTTTCTGAGACTCTGCTGTCATCTGTTGAACATGTTGGGGCATCTCAGCATCATATAGGAGCAACTCATTGCTCCCCAAAACAAGGCTTTAAACAAAAAATATAGCAACACATAGCTAAAATATAGCTTTATAGGTAAAGCTGTCTCTAGGGTAGTGAAAGATACAGATTAAAATTGTCTCAGGAACCAGAATACCTTTACTGTGGACACAACATGATTTTTTGACTCCTCTGCAAATCCACTGCCCTGATATTAGCTGCTGCCACTGTATCTTGTGTGGAAATTGCTTGTGCTTGGGTGTGTGAGGACAATGTCTATTCAACAATCAGACAAAAATGTAGGTTTTGATTCTCAAGGACATCTAGTTGAACTGATACTACAGCATGAGATGAGGACAGAACATAGAGTTGTAAGCGTGCAGATTTTCAGGTAAAAAATATACATGCCATATGAATCAAAGCAGCTCAAGGGATAGATCTCTAGCATTTGTCTGCAGGGGAATTCTTAATTATAATGTTAGATTGTTTTTCAAGTTTTAATAAATCAGATTGTTATTACAAAATCTGAGCATATACAAAACCAAAAATTTATGGGTCTCTAGTAGTCTGAAGTGGAACAAGTTACTGTGAAAAAAAATAGCTCCTGCAGTGTGCAGATGATAAAGGATTTTCAGCATTTCAGTTGATATGGATACTTTCAGTTTACACCCACCACCCAAAACTCAGTTTAGCAGCTTAGATTCCTTACAGAACCATGCATGGTGTTTTGTTTTTTTTCTGGGTTGGCAGTTGGACTCGGTAATCTTAGAGGTCTTTTCCAATCATGATGATTCTGTGATTCTGTTCCCTTATGTGATTGTGCTCTTCATAGTCTTGATTGACTAATAACCTAACTAACTAAATCACTTGCCATGGCTATCTTTTGTTGCTTAGTCAGCTGTATGTCTGAATATCTGTAGTGTAACATGAGTTGTCATGGGTATACTTGTTTAGGTAAGCTCAGGCTACAACCTGTTCATTCTAGAAATTATAGAAAATGTACAGATGCAATAAAGTTAATTTTTTTTATTGAACATCTTTAGGTGTCCAATTAGTAGAACTGTCACTTTAAATGCAAAAATGTTTTCTCTTAATTAGCTGGAAGTAATACGGTAACATACAGCCTGTTTTTAACATCTTGTTTTGCAGTAGTGTGAATTTACCAGTCATGTTTATACTAGCTGTCTATAAGCTATTTCAGTTAGAATAGTTGTTTATCTTCTATAATTAATGTTTTATCAAGACTTTCCATTTTACTTATACTTAGAGGAGCATTGTAGTATGCCTTCAGCATATGTCTTCAGCTGATTGGAACAAATCCTTCCTCAGAAGTGGTGTTCATGCTAAAATATTCACCTGTGCCATGCTTTTACAGTAACATGTGTTAGGCTCTCCCATAAAGGGCTAGTGTTAATCCTTACAATAGAGGTAAACAAGCTCAGATGTATGTGTACTTTGTATTTCAGTGAATATGAAGAAATGTTTTCCCAGGAGGCCAACATTTGAAGTCAATACGTATCCCATTGGGTAATAAATTGTGTTACTCACGCCAGAAAAGATCAATATTTCCTCAGTGGATTGATGAAATACAAGTGGTCTGGTCTAACTTTAGCTTAAGCTGGATCAAGTGTGGATTTTTTTTACATCTACTAATGCATAAGTTAATTACAATATTAATTGTAGTCAATGGGACAGAATCTAGTTGGAGGTCTGTGACTAGTGGAGTCCTTTGGAGTCAGTACTGGGACCGGTACTATGCAATACTTTCATTAACGACCTGGATGAGGGAACAGAGTGTGCCCTCAGCAAGTTTGCTGATGACACTGAACTGGGAGGTGTGACTGACACACCAGAAGGCTGTGCTGCCATTCAACAAGACCTGGACAGGCTGGAGAGCTGGGCAAGGAAAAACTTGATGAAATTCAACGAGGGCAAGTGTGGAGTCTTGCATCTGGGGAAGAACAACCCCAGGTACCAGTAGAGGCTGCAGGCTGACCTGCTGGAGAGCAGTGTAGGAGAAAGGGACCTGGGGGTCCTGGTGGACAGGAGGATGACCATGAGCCAGCAATGTGCCCTTGTGGCCAAGAAGGCCAGTGGCATTCTGGGGTGTATTAGAAAGGGTGTGGTTAGTAGGTCAAGGGAGGTACTCCTCCCCCTCTATTCTGCCTTGGTGAGGCTGCATCTGGAATATTGTGTCCAGTTCTGGGCCCCTCAGTTCAAGAAGGACAGGGAACTGCTTGAAAGAGTCCAGCGCAGAGCCATAAAGATGATGAAGGGAGTGGAACATCTCCCTTCTGAGGAAAGGCTGAGGGAGCTGGGTCTCTTTAGTTTGGAGAAGAGGCGACTGAGGGGTGACCTCATCAATGTTTACAAATACTTTAAGAGCGAGTGTCTGGAGGATGGAGTCAGGTTTTTTTCAGTGATGTCTAGTGAGAGGACAAGGGGCAATGGGTGCAAAATGGAACACAGGAGGTTCCACGTAAACATCAGAAAAAACTTCTTTAGTGTGAGAGTGACAGAGCACTGGAACAGGCTGCCCAGAGAGGTTGTGGAGTCTCCTTCACTGGAGACACTCAAAACCCAGCTGGACGTGTTCCTGTTTGATGTACTCTAGGTGATCCTGCTCTGGCAGGGGGGTTGGACAAGATGATCTTTTGAGGTCCCTTCCGACCCCGAAGGTTCTGTGATTCTGTGAATATTCTTGATAATTTACAGTTAGTTATGATAAAATATAACTTTTCTATGTAACTTTCCTATGCAATATATTGTATATATTATATTACTGTGCAAAGTTAGTATATAAGTTAGAACAACCTCATTTTAGTGGAGCTGAATTAATGCAAAGCACTTCAAGTTAAAATTTGTATCAGCATTTTTTATTGGACTATACATCTCACCTTGCACATGCACACATGCAAAGAGGCATTCATACATAAAATACCTCTAATTTTTATTAATCCTAAAGACTGAGACTGTTGCAGTGTACTGAGTTTGGAGTATAAGAAACCTAAGAAAAAGGAAACAGAGATGCAGATTTTTGTTAAAACTGATAATGAGTTTTAAATTCTCTTACTTCATTACTTTAGTTAATAATGGATGTTATCATGTACTCAGAAGACTTTTAGAAACACATTTAAATAAAAGAAATCTAGACTTCAGCTAATTCTCAAATAAATAAAAAAATTATGAACGCAAATGCTGCTTTTATCCAAAGAATCCTTACATAGAAATGAGAAACTATGCAACCTTTCTGTACTCTAGAAATTCATCTTCTGTATTGACCCCGTGTGCTCTTGGAAATCCTATTTTCTATATGTCTATTCCAATCAGAAGACACCAGAAAACATTATTGTCATTCAACTGCATGAGAGTAAGAAGAAACAATATTTGCCTGCAGCCACAGCTTCCCAAACTTCCTGTCTGTAAGCTACTCCATTTAAACTTTTAGGTTTTTTTTTTTACCTTTGTTTTGATTATCATCTTACTAGACAGGAAAACAACAAAGCAGAATCATCCCACTGTAAAATATCACTTTGTATAGTGAAAACTATAAAAATGCAATGTTATTCAATGTCATCAAGTGATTTAACTACAACTCTTCATTCTGTTATGCATCTCTCTTTTAATTTAATAATTTCCTGGATTGACTTTAAAATTAGTAAGTATTTCACTAGTTGATTGCACCTACAGCCTTTGCAATTGGAGCTTATTTTAAAAAGACACTCACTTCCTAAAGAGAACTACGGCTTAATAGTGGAATATGGCTGATGTTGTATCAAATATTGTGCAGCAATTTCAGTAAGGAAAAAATAGGATTGGGAACCCAGGTAGCAAATTAGATTGATGTCTTGTCCTTGACATACTGGCATTTTCATTTCTGGGCCTACCAAGTCCAAAACAAAACCATTTTTTATACTTGTTCAAAATCTCTAGAGAAATGAGTTCAGGTGGTCGCAGCCCAGTTCTTCACATACAAGAGGACACATCAAAAAACTGTCTTGTGTTGACAGTAATTCATCACTCTTGTCTGTGAAATGCCGTGGGATTATAAATGTGGAAAAAAAGTACTGCTAACCACATTTTTTCCACCAACTAACCCTCTCAGGCCCATATTGTATGAATATATGAGCAGATATGTCAAAGGAGAGAATGAAGATCATGTCTTCATGATAATCAAGGACTGTTTCTTAATTCACCTTGGCCTCTGACTGAATGTCAGTATAATGAAATAAAATCTCTAAGTATGGAAAGAAAAACAATGGAAACTATAACTTAAAGAAGAATAAGTAGTGAAATATGTAACTTACTAAAGAACACTGATGAGATTTTAGAAATATAAACAAGCAGCATGTCACTGTGTACAGTTTAATTCTTTCAATCTCCTAAAATGACCTTGGGAAAATGAGAACATTTGAAAATGTTGCATCTTCAATAAGGGTTTTCCCTGAAGTTTAACGAAGGAGACAGAAGAGAGGTTGCTGGTATGATTATATTGAGGTTAAAAAATTTATCTGAGGCACAGCTATATTAAGAACACTTTTCAGTTTTCAGCAATGTCAGGCATATTTTTGGAGATGTCGAGATGTCACATCACAATGTGTTTTTATCTTTCCTCTTCTTTAAGTCCTCCGGAACTCATCCTGTACAACTCTGGTGAGGGAAAACAGTTTCATCATCATGATGATAGGAAAAAGACAAACCTGCACTGTTCATGCTTCCCTAAAGCTCTGGTGCACAAGGACAGAACACAACCTAGTATATGAAAAACGCTAATCTGGATGACCACAGGAAATTATTGAAAATAAATTTAACTAAGGGGTAAATGTTTTCAGCAGTATTTTCCTAACACTACAAAAGTTGCGGCAGTGTGAATTTCGGCCACTTTATATTGTTTCTTTGGGACATTTAAGAAACTAGCATAGACATATATGAGAAACATCTGAGGTAAAAGGGGGAGAAGGTATAAGACAGTGAAGAAAAGGAGCTGTTTTATTCAAGAGTATGTTCTGTTCCACTGGTAATGACATGATCAGTGTACATGGTAAAATAGTTATTCCCTATTAACTGCCACTGAAATTGATGTTTTAAACAATGATTCATTATACTCTCTGTTGGAGAAAATGAGATCAACTGGTAATAATACAACAACAAATGTTTAGAACAAAGGAGAGAACTCTATAGCAAGCCCTTGAGACTGTTTATTCTGACAGAATCTACAATGTTTAGAAACAGGGAGATATCATCTTCCGAAGTATTTCAGTACATGTAGAATGAAGTAATGAATATCCTCTTCACTTAATATTGTTTCCAATAACTGTGTTACAGGCAGACATTCTAAATCATGTATTTAAAAGGCAATATTTGAGTATGCTCAAAAGCTTATCAGCAAATACCCAATTTTTGTATCAGATAGGAAAGAAATTCATAAATTTACTCTGCAAGTAGGACTGGCAGAAAAAAGTGGATGCTGTTCACACAGCTGTAATTTGGAGGGTCTGTAACCTGTGACTCTCATCGTCTAATATTTGTGTATAATTTGGATGTACATCAAGAAAGAATATTAATACTCCAGTTTCTCAATGGATTGAATACAGTGTGACAATAGTATATTGTCAAAGGACAAGTCAGAGGACAAGTCCATTTATTGCTGTAATTCAGTAATTTAAAATTCTTTTTAGGTTCTCGCACAACATAAATATAAATACATATGAGTGTATTATATGTAAATTATTCTAGCAGAGACATTTTCAGTAGACCAAGTGGTATTACACTCTTATCATTTGGACTGCTTAGACACAGTCATGAACCTGACAGATTTAGCAGCTATGTTTGCAGTTGGCTTTTATTGACTGAATTCATATGGCAGTCACAATTTCACTGCATTTTTACTATACTAGATTTTTAGAAGCTATGTGGAGAACTTTCACTTTGGGGTAAATTATTAGTATTAGATGTACATTTAAAAACAAAATCCTGATATTACTGATGTGGCTTTTGAAAACCCATAATAGTCAGGCCTAAATCCATCTGTAGCTTCAGATCGTGATAGCATAGGCATATTGAGTGACTAAATTTTAGCTTGTTCTGTTAATTATTAAATTATTATCTTCATTGTTATTAACATTTAGGTAAATTATTATTAGTAGTATTAACCAATATGATCTGTACTAAAAGCCACCTCCCATTTTCCTCTCTCCTCTTACAGTACTTACATTAATCTTTCCTGTGTTCTGGTTTACTTTGCAGCCCACAGACAGCACACTGTAACACTGTAACTGAATGAGTAGAGAACTGCACCACTTTGGGTATGAAACAATAGCCAGGCATAAATGGACAAAGAAAAATTAAGTTGGTTTTGTTTCTGAATTTCAGTTAAGCAATATAACTTGTTTTGCTCATTATCTTCATTCCAGCACTACTAGACCATAAGTAAGTATTTTCAAGAAGAAAAAAACCCAACAAGCCGAATAGTTTCTTCTTCTCTAGGTCTATAAAAATACCTTTGATCTTACTAGGGTAACATGGTCATCTGCAACATTGAACATCATACACTGGTGTTTCATGATTATGCATACTGTTGCAGGGAACAATTCAGGATGTCAAAAAGGTATTTGAAGCTGCCAATCTCCATAGAAGAAAAAGAGATGAAGATTAAGAGGCTAGGAAGAGTGGGTGTCCTGGTTTGGGCCAGGAGGAAGCCAGTTTTCCTTTTACTAATTTTTTTTTTCCTTCAGTAAGCTTTCTTTTAACTAGCAACAGTAAAAGGAAAACTGGCTTCCTCCTGGCCCAAACCAGGACAGTGGGACTGGAGAGACTGTTTTTTTAAGGAAAGAAACCCCATTCCTTAATATGACTTCTAATTAAAACATGCAGTTCAGTTCGAATTCCATACACAAATAGTTCTTCATCAAAAGGACAACTGTTCTGAAGCTGTAATGTTATTTTCATTTTTTGAACATTTGTAACTTAGTTTTTCAGTAGAACAAATAAAGTGAAGTGTTCGACTTTGCATCAAGACATTGTTCAACAGGTTTAGTTCAGTGTAATGTAGTTCTATCGTGAACTTTTCAGGATGCATTTGTACTCATGCAACATTCTCCAAGGATGGAAGTTACAGAGGAAGACACTACTTGGTTAAACAGTTTTAAATTATGCATCATGACTATCAGAGAGAATTGATAAGAGTTGTCCAGCTACAAAATATGTCCCATAGAAACGAAGAGGCATATGAGTCATTTGAATAATAACTCTCTTGAGGCCTGTGGCCACACGTGGGACACAATTAATGTCCAAGTGACCTGAATAAAAATATTTTATTGTGTCTTTTAATTTTGTTCTTACAGAAGATTAAATCCATGTTGATGTATTAGCATTGCACATAGATTTTGTATCTTACAAAATATAATCCTGGGGAAAAAAAAGAAAGGAATAATGAAATAATGATTTTACACCATGCCACAGTGTTTAAAGTTCTACAATATAAAAAAAACCCCTAAACTCAAGACCAGTCCTTGTCTACAAATAGGAAATCAGTCTACAGAAGAGAAGGCTCAGGAGGATCTGGTATATAAATGCCCTTGGTGGCCCTGCTTGAACACAGGGTTTGGACCAGGTGATCTCCAGAGGTCTCTTAGGACCTCAACCTTTTCTGTGGTTCTGTGAAAATCCTTTGCAATTTGTTTTTATGGTGTATTAATAGATCAGGCAACTGAATGCCCCGTGAGATTAGCTTCTTCACCCTGTGAATTCCCTATCGTTAAAGTTCTTTCTGTATTAAACACTGGGTTATGAAATGCCCTAAAACATTTGGTTTATCAATAGAAATCTCTGTTTGAATTATTTCACTTACTGTGAGTGAGATTAAAGAACACATAGTCTGGTGTCACATCTGCTTTGTTCTGTGAGACAAGTATGTTGTTGCAATCTGTAGAAGCTGAGAGCAGCAGAGGAGTCATACTGAGAACCTGGTAAATAATAGTTGTGTTCATTTCCTTGGTGGCATATATTGTATGGCTCCTGGAAGATAAATAAATTATCAATATTAATGAACAGTACACCTGGAAATATTGTTAAAATATCTAAACATTGTTCAGCATTTTTGCTGAAAATGCCTCTCAGAAGTTAGACTGACTTGCTATTTGAAGCCTGTGTATTTTGGAGAACAGAACACTCAGAAAAGCAGGAATCTTCTTTATAGTGTTGTCTTTTTTGTCTTCTTGTAAAGCTATTGACACATTCAGCATAAGGTATGTATGAAGATGACTTCTGAACTACTGGTGCGTAGCTTGCAGTCATATTAGCATAGGAAGCTTTCTGTGCAGAAATCAAGTCACCAGGGGCCACAATGGAAAGAAAAATAAAATAAAAAATAAATTTGAATCAATGGCAACTCACCCTCTGCACAATTTTTCAGATAAAAAACTAGGAAGTGATGCTGATCTGGGAGTCAAACAGATTACATGATCTAATAAGACATTTTTTTTTCCATTTCAGATTCTGTGATCTTGTCAATAGGTCAGTTAAATCAGAAATTGCCTTTCTGCTTAAAAGAGCAGTTCACCTTCAGAAATCACACTGCTGTCAAGATATCTGATTGGCAGTTCAGCCGTGGGACAGCCACAGTTAAAATAATTGGCTATATTTATAAATTTAAATCTATTTATTTTCATGTGGGTGCTATTTTCACACTAGAGTAGAATAAAACAGAAGAAGGACCTGTTTATAATTCTACGAGACTATCCAGTTTCAGCTGATGCTACTTCAAATGAGCACAAATATTGTTAATAATAATATAATGTGCTTGACCACTTTCTAATTTTAGATGTGGAATTACACATTGAAGTGTAATTCATCCCTACCTGAAAGATGACCTTCATTTTCCGTTCAACATGTTCATTTTCATTCCTCATCAAATTCATTTATTAACAGATACTTTTTGCATGTTAGAAAAAAAATACTGGCTAGAACAGGTCATCTTCTTTATACAGACATCTTTACTGCAAACCATTTAGTTCTACTGCCTTTCGTCTCAAATGGGCCATAGATCCAAGTACATACTTTAATGTTTATTAGTTTACACATTTCCAAGAGTTCACAGAATCAAAGAGTGGTAGGGGTTGGAATGGACCTCTGGAGATCATCTAGTCCAACCTCCTGCAAGAACAGCTTGCCCTAGAGCAGATTACACAGGAACATGTCCAGGTGGTTTTGAATGTCTCCATGGATGGAGACTCCACAACCTCCTTGGGTAGCTTTTCCAGTCCTCTGTTACTCTTATACAAAGAAGTATTTTCTTATATTTAGGTTAAATATCTTGTGTACTGGTTTGTGACCACTAACCCTTGTTCTGTCACTGGACACCACTGAGAAGAGTCTGACCCCATCCTCCTGACACCCACCCTTAAGATATTTATAAGCATCGATGAGATCCCCCCTCAGCCTCCTTTTCTCTAAGCTAAACAGACCCAGCTGTTTCAGCCTTTCCTCATATGATAGATGACCCAGTCCCTTAGTCATCTTATTGGCCCTGTGCTGGAGTCTCTCCAGTAGTTCTTTTTGCTTCTTTAACTGGGAAGCCCAGAACTGCACACAGTACTTCAGGTGAAGCCCCACCGGGGCAGAGTAGAAAGGGAGGATAACCTCCCTCAACCTGCTGGCCACGCTTTTCTTAATGCACCCCAGGTTGGCATTGGCCCTCTTGACTGCAAGGGCACATTGTTGACTCCTGGTCAGCATGTTGTCCACCATGACTCCCAGGTCTTTTCCCCAGAGCTGCTTTCCATCAGGTCAGACCTTAACTTGTGCTAGTATATGGGATTATTTTTCCCCAGCTGGAGGACTCTTCGCTTGCCCTTATTGAACTTCATTAGGTTTCTCCATGCCCAGCTCTCCAGCCTGTAATTCCAAGCTCCTGGTAACTTACCATTAACTCAGGTAGTTCATGGTAAGTTTGCTCCTGTGTCATTATCTGGTTTTCCTTCATGTCCAGTGATTAAAAATAATGAATTGGCAATAGTTGAGTGAAATTTGTTCACTGATGAAAATTTTTTTTTTTTTTTTGCATAAATTGTATGAAAACAACAAAAACATTTATTTAAATCTTTCTTTTCACAGTGAAACCTTAAAATATATATTGCAAGCTCATAGGCAATTGCAAAGTAAAAGTCAGTCTGCTACTGACTACTTAGCAAAGAAGCTTTTGGTGGACTGCTGTGGCTGAGATTTCCACTTTGCAGACTTTTACCCTTTAAGTTCAGAAATTAATTGCTGTCAGCATGCATGGTCTTTATGCTTTTTCCTGAGGTAGCACATATCAATTAGCTTATTTTTATTTACATACTTCCAATGGCAGTGCATCTGATTTGTATCTGAGATGTCATTTGTGATTACTCATTCTGCAGGAACTCCAAGGGCCTCTATTGTTGTGGCAGGAGCACACTGCCCTCTACACACCAACAGGGGCTAGGGTTCTTAATCTGATGGCTGGTGGCTCTTTCCGGCCCTTTCTTTAACTTCACTGGTGGCACATTGTGTTTGCTGCACTCTCGTCGAGTGCAGAACAGCTCTTTCTTGCCCCTTTTTTCACTCCACTGGTGGTGCATCATGGCTGCTGCACACATACACCCTGGCTGGGTACGGCCCAGCATTCCCCTTGCAGTGGCAGGAAAAAGGAGATGGGATCCCTGGGTAAAAGACAGGGTCCCTAGCTAACAGGGTGCCTAAGCTCTGGGGAGCCTTGGGACCACAACCAATAGATGACAACAGTTCAGATCTTACTGGGCTATAAAATGGAGCCACTGATGGAGACCCATTTGTGTGGTTCTCCTTGGAGCAGTGGGTCTATGAGGGGAAGCCCTTCCCTTGGGATTGGGATGCTACTCAAGAAAACTTCCCAGGACTGAGTGCCTGCACCTCCTCCTTGATAAGTGAATACTTCTGGATATTCCTGAGTTAACCCTCACCCTGTTGGAGTGAGCAATTACATCTTCTGGGTACCATTGAGTGAGAGGCCTTCCTTTGTGAGTGAGTGTGTGCACACTTTGGAATTATCATTCTTATGTGTCATTGTTTTTATGTGTTTTGTAATAATAACTTCCTCAACTGCAGCGTCAAATCTATAGTTTTTTAGATGTTATTGGAGAAGTATTTTGGTTACCCCCATTCAGCCCTTTGGAGGTAGTTACTAATAAAAGTTTATTATATTTGTCAGGTAATTTTTGGGTGTTTCTGTAACAAATGGTCAATTGCTTCTTCCTTATATCGTCTTTTGGAAAGTCTTAAGTGTGTGATTCCTCAGTTGGCCAGGAAAATACAAATGTTTTCTCTGTGCTGCATGGTAGTGAAAAAGAAATCTACATTTAAAACAAGAGGTTATTTTGATCTAGTTTACAAAACATTATTGTGGCATTTATTTTATTTATTATTGCTTCTTTATTCTCTCTGAGGATACAAAAAAAGTTATATAAATAGACTATCTAGTTTGTAACTTTAGATTCAACTTAGGTGTAGTCAACAATTTTTATCAGAGACTCTGTATACTCCTTTGGATATACAGTGAACACAGCTGGTATTATATATGGTATCATAGAGACAAACATTTTTTGAATTTTTTTTCTAAATTGACACTAGTAAAATTACCAGGCTTATATTGTTTGAGTAACTTAAATTCCTTAGTGATACAAAAGCCATTTAAGATATTATTTATTGCTCTGCAGCTTAATAAATTAACAGAATTAAGCTTTGTGTGACTTCATCCTTTGTAACTCTTACCAGAAAGTCAATGTACAAATTAGTTGACTACTGCTGTAAAAAATAAATCATTATGAATTTGCTCATTGCCAATGCAATACACTTGGCTTCTGGGATATTTCCATTCTTGCTTTTGTGACTGTGAGCTGTCTGCTTTATGTTCACAGCAAGCCAAATTTTGAAGTCCTTACTCTGGCATGGAATGTATTGCATTCACTGGGAATTTTTCCAGAATGCAAACTTCATGATTTATAGAACAGTATTGCTTAGTTCAAAAGATTTAAATTTCTACTCAGACACAAGGATACCATATTATTGATCTGTTATGTAGATATTGTTTATCCACGTTAGAATTTGAACCCGATAGGCTGTCTGCTTCTGAAACCCCAGACAGTTCTCTGCTATAGAGTTTGCAGATGCTTAAATTCCAATCTGTATAGACAGATTTTAGTGAAGCTTCCTGAATTCATCTAACTAAACACACCATTGTCACTACATTATCTCCAGGAAAACTTCAATCTTCAAATCAGCAGATTTGAATTTTCTCCATTTAGATAGTTACTATAGTATAGATCTTTTTCTGTGTTCTGATAAAAGAGAGATTAGTGTCTTCCGGTATATGACTTTGAAGGAAAATTAGGCTGTTTCTTAAATCTAGTAACATATAGGTAAGAATCATGTCTAAAGAATCTATTACAGTTTTTAAAGGAATGATAGTGTATGCAGATAAACTAATCTAATGTACTTGAAAACAAAGATGGATTATGTTTTTAGGAGGCTTTTAAGTAAAAAAAAAATTATACAGACAAAGGTGTTACGGAATGTTACTCCTGTGGTGAAAAGATAGAAAGCAAAGGCTAAATACAAACAAACAGCTTTCACATTGAAAATTTCACCTCAAAAATTTATACTGGGACTTTTACTATAATCATAAATAAGTATAAATTACCAAACAAAAAAATCCAACAAACTCCAAACCGGGAAATAGTGAGATAGTAAGTCTGCCAATGATAAAACCTCATCCATGTAGTAACAGATGAAGGGCTGCAGAACCATCTTGAGATACTGCTTGACTTGATGATATAAGGAAGAAATTTTTTATGATGAGGGTTGTAGAATACTAGAACAAATTTTTCAGAGAAGTTCTGGATACCCCATCCCTGAGAGTGCTCAAGGTCAGTTTGAATTGGACTTTGAGCAAACTAATCTAATGAAAGATGTTCCTGCCCATGGTAACATGGTTGGACTAGATGATCTTGAAAGGTTCCTTCCAACCCACACCATTCTATGATTTCATAATTAAGAAAGGAGATTCAGTATCAATAAAGGAATACTATTATAGGAAGAAGCAACCTTACCATATATGTTAGAAGTTAACCAGTCCTAATCTAGGCTTGTAATGTCAATATTGGCTTGCGAAGAAGTTTTCTGGATATTCTTTGTAATGAATAGAGAAAAATAAGCACACAAAATACATTTCATTCTAAAGCATATATGTAAAATAGAAGTGGAAAAATAATGGCTGTTATTTTTTTCCCTTAAAGTGTCTTGATATTGATTTGGTTGTTGAATATTATAATGTACACTTGCATTATTGACACATGACTGGAATTATCTGTTATATGTCTTCAAAACCTACCATCTTGGCTGACACATAGTACCTGATTATATGACCTTTGTAAACATTTTGCAAATGCCAATTTAAACAATGTATATATCTCTTTCCCAGATTATGCCTCAGCTAAAAACCAGTTACTTCCTATTAAGGTTCAGTAAAGTTTTAAACTATGCTAACTTGTTTTCTCGCAAATGTGTGGTCATAATCTTATTTTTAACCTGCTGTGTGTAACAGCCCCAAATCGGAGCCTGAGCTTGAAGTCGGGCCTATTCAGATAGGACTTTTTCTGGAGGCAAACTCAGCCTTCCTGACCACTGTTCTTAAATGCTGTGATGACAATGTGTAACATTGTTGGCATCTTAACAAATTTCTTTCTGTGCGTGAGCAGGTCACATAGATTTCAGGCTCTTTATTATCTATGGCTACAGTCAGGTAGTAAACAGTGATAAAGTAACACATCATTCAAACTGAACCAGAACAAGCCAAACCTAAATGAAAGAAAACAACCTACCTGATGAAAGGGAGCAATTATGACTGAGAACTAGTCTGAAAACAAGTTTCTTGTCTGGCCAGAGGAAAAAAAGAAAAAAAAAAACAACAAAACCCTCCTTTATTTAACCTATTAGATTTAAACACTCCTAAAGGAAAGAAGTGACCCAGGGGAAACTAACTGTTTCATCTAAACATCACATATGAAAAATACTGGTCTCCAAGATGAGCATCAACTAATTTTCACTCACTTCTGTGTGTTCATGGCCAACAAGTGATGGGCCATATCAGGATATGTGGATTTGACAAGGCTGTATGATCACCCTAGTTTCTAGCATTCAAAGTTTCTGTCTCAACAGCAGCTTCATTTCAGTAAGCTATTAATATCCCTTTAAAGTCTTACATATCATCAGAAAAGATTTTCTGTGACTACCACTATGACTTAAACAAGTTAAGAAGTTTATTAAGTCAGGTGCTTTAAAATATTTGCCTTAGCATCTCTTTTCAGTGCTGTTGTAGACAGAATAATGGGTTAAATGGGCCATTAGGCTAACGCAGTAGGGCTGTTCTTACTTCGTGTTGAGTTTACTTAAAATTTGCCTGATGCCAAAAAACCACATCTGTGCCAGTACTTTGGATGCCATGAGAGTAACTTGACCCTTTCAGTATATGTACAGTATAGTAATGACACTTTGGCTTGACTTCCATTCCCATTTAACAGATAGTTGCTTCAGTTTGGATCATTAGTTTTATGTCTCCTACAGACTGTTTCCAGAATACTGTAAATGTTTTGAGCATGCCAGACCTCACCACATTAAAGGAAAATTAAAGAAGAGTGAAAAGATGAAATTTAAATTAGACAGGGCAGTCATGTCTTGCCACCTTTTTCCTAACCGCTGTAGTGATGAGTAATATCATCATTGACTTAAAAAGTTCCATAGTTTCCTGACTTCTTTGCCTTGTGTTAATTAGCAGTTTCATGTCCTGCTTTCAGTTAGATTCCCTTCTCTACTTTCTTTATTGGAATTTTAAGTCAAGTTAAAAATATAAACTTTTATGTTTCAGTATTCATTTACTATATTAACATTTCTAAGTGAATAAAAACAATGCTAAGTTAGCAATTAAATATATATATATATTTTGAGAAAAAGTTCTAAGCTCAAACTTTTGGATTTTTTTAAGTTTTTGAGTGAGGTGAAAATAGAAAAATGGTGAAAATAGAAAAATGGTGAAAACAGAAAAATAGTGAAAATGTTTTTCATGCAAATAAACTTTCCAAAATTGTCACAACTGGAGAATGAAGATACAGTTATCATACATTTACGTCACCCATGGATGTATTTTCATTCTTCTATCAGAAATGAAAAGGAATAAAAATTGAGTATTCTTTTATGTGTTCACCTGGAAAAATATTTTTGTGTGTGAACAGAACTCCAGAACTATTCCGGATGGGTGTTATAGTTGACGGCAGGTTGATATATATTTATTCCAGTTCAGAATTAAAAGTCCTATAAAATGGGTGTTTTGGTGACTTTAAATAATATTTTTATTAAAGTCAAAGTTGATGAACGATTTCACTTCTATTACATTCTTAGGATCTCTTTTTTTTCTGCATATTCCAGTAATGCAAAGAATAACAGGAGACCACATATTGCTTCTGTAAGCTCTCCAGAACTGAAAGTATCATGATTTTCAGGAAATTTCAGAAGAATATTCCATGCTAAAAGCTTTTAAGTTTAAGTATTTTTAAAATATTTACTAGGGTTTTATTGTTTGAATGAAATTAAATAGAAAAAACTATGGAACCAAGTTTCCATGTTAAAACTGCATGAAGCCAATAATTGATTTCAAGTTCATTTGAAGTTCCCCAAAATCATAACAAAATTAATCTGAATTTTACTCTAGAAAAAAATAGAGTAAAATAAGTAGTGGGTTTTTTTGTGGTTTTGGGAATTCTACTGCAGGCATTTGGCATAACTTTACAGTAGTTTATTATTACGAGTTCTTTTGAAAGATATTTGTACTTTTATCCTCCCTAAATTCATTGTCTAAAGAAAACACTTTGTATGAAAATACCTTGTCAGAACATAATTACTGAAATAAAATCTAATATTCAACCTTTTTTTGCCCATCTATAATTTTAGCCACAATTGTTTGGAGACAACTGAATTTTGGCAAAATAAACACCTGAATATGTGCATGACCCAGAATTATTTCCGTTAGTGTGGCTACATTTTATGTAGTTTATACTAGCATTAAAGCCTGACACATACCTAGAGTAGCATTTTGTTTCTAATAAAAATTCTCACTATTCATTCCCACTGCTTTCAGCAGCTGAAGAAAACAAAGAGGTGTATTTTAAAGACCCTTGGACACCTTATTTCATCTGGGGGATATCAGTGGACATTAGGCTGAAGATATACTTAAACATCGTATTATAAATAACTTGCCAATCATGAAGAAATGTCTGGCAGAGCAGAGATTCAGGTCCATACCTCATATCTTCTAGGCCTGTTTCCTAAGTAGCAGGTTGTTCTCACTGTATTACACTCATGCATTTAACGTTGTCATCTTGGAAGATTAACCATAAGAAGTTACATAGAATAGATGGAATATATTAGAATATTAAGTAATGAGGAAATGATTCATAAATAGGAGTAGCTTTAGGGTTCAGACCACCTGGGAGTTACATTTTGCCTGACTCTGCGAGCAAAGACATGCAACATACTTCTTGGGAATAAAACTGTTCTCATGCAAATGAACACTATTCTAGTCAAGTTGTATGTCAGAGGTTATCTGTTTTTAATTAACATTTATCCAGGTTCAAAGAAGGTTTTGCAGTTAAGGTATATGTTAAGTGAGAGGAAATGAAAAACAAACCTTCTATCTAGGGAACAATGTTTTCATTCAGTGTTGAATAAATGGGACATGAAATGCCAGTGGAGATACTGGTCTCATGCTAATTCTATATCTTCAGTTTGATTAGAAGTCACCACGTAACAGAGAATGCTTACATTTAAATTTCAAATTATTCTGACAGAACAATGAAAAGGATTCCCTTAAAAAAAGGTTTTTCACTTTTGAAAATCTGTGATGAGATCACAAGTAGAAATTCTTAAACCAGGAAAGATGGTTAATGTTGGTAGCAAACTAGCTCTAAATGAATAGATTTATCTTTAAGCTTATTCATATTAATACATTAATAAATCTTTTATATGCCATCTTTAATTAATATCCAACATTGTTTTCACAGACAAAAATGGACTTGATTATTTGGTAAGAGGGAAAAGGGAGCAAAAAGTAGTTAACTTCATGCATTGGTCCAAGACTTAGGTCAAAACACTACCCAATATAAAATATGCTTGTATGAAGTTGATATCTTTATCTAAAGTAAAAGGAATGGAATCTTGTTTCTTAGACATGTTATTTATCTTGATATGTAACTTCAAGAAATCTAACAATTACTTGATTTCTTCTGGACACCAAAATTTTCAGAAGATGTGGTTTCTCTCTGAAGTGTGCTCCAAAATTTAAGACACAGCCTCTGAGGAGCATGTTTTTCTGACAACCCAAAAAATATCTGTAAAGATTACTGTCAACAGGAATTCTTCAGAGTCTGTTCTGTAATTTTCTCCGTTATTAGCTCCTGTGTATTTATTACCCTGCTAATAATCTAAGTACTAAGGAGGAAAGCAAGCAATCCAGTCTTAAAAATAATAAATGGAAGCAGGACCAATGGAGGAAATGAGTAATAGAGAAATGAAAGCAGTCAAAACAGAGGAACAGTTTAAGGAAAGAAACAAGTAGAAAAAGCAAGAAGAGTTCAGGGCCAATCAACTATTCAAGGACACAACTACAAGTAAAGAAAATCCTTTCAGAAGCAGATTTCATAGACTAGCTTTAAAGAAATGTAATACTGAATTATAAAGATCTCCATTCAAATACATTGCTGAATCTACCTAAGCACAAAAGAAACGAAGGAGTACTATGGTCCTAGAATGTATGTCAATATTTACCTATTGCAGAGAATAACTGAATTATAAATTATTTTTTAAAGGGATTGTCATTCCTCCTTGACAAATAGATTCCTAAAAGCATATTAGCTTGTGACAGCCATACAAATTGAAATTATTTGCTTATCACCACAGAAGATACATCTGCAGCCAGTTTCACTCTGATATTAACTCATGTATCTGAACTCTAGCCCATAGGGACTACTTTCAATGATGAGAAGGCAATTGCATCTTCCTGTCAGTCTTCATTTGGTTAGCAGAGATTGCCGATTAACACCAGTTGTTTAGCTGATTTTTGTGCAATAGTTGTATGTCCACTGGGATTTTACGTCTGCTGGTGACTTATATTTCACCTCTAGAGCAACTGCCAGATGGTGGCCTTTCAGTCTTATCACCTTCTGTTGCATTAATGTAATGACTTAGAGGTGAAAGATTCTCAGTCTTCGGAACCATTGGAGCCCTCACAGTATACTAATTCTTTCTGAATTTCATTGAATTTTATGCCTGCTATAGACTATGAGGAAGAAAAGATAAAGTAAGAGCCAGGCATAAAATTCAGTAGAAATGCAGACATGGGTGAAAAACACTCTTTTTTTTTTTTTTCTTCTTCGCCCCCAGTGATAAATACTTTCCATGACAATTTCACTGGGGGAGGAAAAAAAAAAAAGTTAGTAGATTTACCTGTTCACTGAAGACTAGTGGTAGTACGACATGTTTTGGATGAATTTACCTAATTAGCTTGGAAAGGACCCCAGATCATGTGCAAATGGAAATGTCTGAGCATGAAACGTAAAAGAACTGAAACAAAAAACCATTTGCTATCTACAGATTGTGTGAAACAATTACAGCAGACCAGGAGAAATGAGTATATAAAAGAAAGAAAATGTAAAAGAAAAGTAAAAATTAAGAAAATACCTGATGACCTAAGGAACTATTTTGAGTGCAGCAGAATTCAGCAACAGATTTATCCAGCTTGCCTCTTAAAAGGATTTGATGGCTTCAGGAATGAAATTTATGAGCAAGATGATAATATATATGAATTACTAAGACTAAAACTAAGATCATCTTGAGTGTTATTAGAAGACATACAGAGAATAACCAGGGGATCAGGCCCAGGTTTATGAAAGGCAGGTCCTGCCTGATGAACCTGATCTCCTTTTATAATCTGATGACCTGAATATTGGATGAGGGAAGGGCTGCAGATATTGTCTATCTGAAACTCCAAAAAGCATTTGACATGGTTCCCCATAGAACTCTCGTAAAAAAAACTGGCTGCTCATGGCCTGGATGAGCATACGATCTGTTGGATCAAGCACTGGCTGGACAGTTGGGCCCAAAGAGTGGTGGTCAATAGAGTCAAATCCAGCTGGAGGCCACTCACAAGTGGTGTTCCTCAGGGATCAGTGTTGGGACCATTTCTGTTTAACATCTTTATTGACGATCTTGATAAGGACACAGAGTGTATTATCAGTAAGTTTGCAGATGACACCAATCTAGACAGGAGTGTTGATCTGACTGAGGATAGGGAGGCTCTACAGAGAGACTTGGATAGATTGGATCATTGGGCTAAAGTCAATGGTATGGGCTTCAACAAGGCCAAATTCTGGGTCCTGCACTTGGGCCACAACAACCCCATGCAACACTACAGGCTTGGGGAAGTGTGGCTGGAAAGCTGCCTCGCAGAAAAAGACCTAGGGGTTCTAATCAGCAGTGTGCCCAGGTGGCCAAGAAAGCCAATGGCATCCTGGCTTGTATTAGAAATAGTGTGACCAGCAGAAGTAGAGAGGTGATTGTCCCTCTGTACTCAGCACTGGTGAGGCCACACCTTTAGTATTGTGTCCAGTTTTGGGCACCTCAATTCAAGAGAGATATTGAGGTGTCAGAGCGAGTACAGAGGAGGGCAACAAAGCTGGTGAAGGGCCTAGAGATCAATCTTATGAAGAACACTTGAAGGAGCTGGAAATGTTTATTTTGAGGAAGAGGAGGCTGAGGGGAGACCTCATGAGTCTCTACAACTACCTGAAAGGTCATTGTAGAGAGGTTGGTGCTGGTCTCTTCTCACAGGTAATTAGCGACAGAACAAGAGGGAATGCCTTCAAGCTGCAACAGTGTAGGTTTAGACTGGACATTAGGAAAAAAAAATCACAGAAAGAGTGATTAGACACTGGAATAGGCTGCCTAGGGAGGTGGTTGAGTCACCATTACTGGATGTGTTTAGGGGTTGTTGGGATGTGGTGTTGGTGGATATGGTTTAGGGGAGAACTTTGTAGAGTAGGGATGATGGTTGGACTCGGAGATCCCAAGGGTCTTTTCCAACCTGAATAGTTCTATGATTCTATGATTTAATCACAGCAAAGATTGTGACAAAAGATTTTCTTGGTATTTCAGTAGTTTTCCAAACAAAAGGGAAAAAATCTTTCTCTAAAAAAGAATATTTTTAACAGAGCTGTATGAGTGATCTTACTATTACTTGATAGTTTAGCAGAGAGTAATCTTTCAAAATCATAGATGTTTGTATATCAGCTAATTACTTGATACTTAATCTTAAGTCAGTGGAGAACAATATCTACTTTTAGGGAATGATTCATCTAATCCTCTTGCAGAAGTCTAAAATAGTTTAGGCTTTCTTCATTAAAAAATGTCTATTTCTCTCTTTCATGATGAGAAAAGTCTGGAATGAGTATCTCAAATATTCTGTCGGTTTTGTTGAGGAAAAAGCGAATGAAATGGACACTATTATTTGTGCATGTCTGAATTACAAAGAAATACACAGCAGGCCATGTTTTGTAAAATAAGGTAGCATCACTGAAACTGGAGCAAGAACAACATAGCATCTCATTAACCTCACTTGCCTCCATAATGCAGATTGTGTAGGACTCCAGCAGCAGTCAGTATTGCAGCTTCAATGGCTGTTTTTATTCATGTTCACTGTCAAGATTGCTTTTTTCTAGAATTAAATTATAAGAATATATTAAGATTTTTTTAAAGGTGCTAATTCTGGTAAATACTTTACCTGTTGGATGGTGATGCCTGAAAGAAGGCACAATTTCTTAAAAGCAATACAATATGATGCCTGAAAGTAATCTCTTTCAGCTACTGGCAGAGAGCCAGTAAAATTTTCCATTGATCTTCCACCAATTTACTGAGTATAGAATTATTTAGTTTCACTGCTAAGGAGAAAATGTCCCAGCTGTTAATATTGAATCTCAACTTAAAATTAATATTTATGTTGGATAAAATTTTCACAGATTTTAAATTATTAAATATATTTCAGCATTCAAACAGCAACAAGTTGAGACAGAAATAAATGCTAAACTATGTGTAGGTAGAATTGCTTTGATGACATTTGGCAGAATTACTTCTTTTCTTAAAGACCTTTTAGCCAAAATTGAAATATTTCGCTGGAATATGATGGTTTAGTTGCAATACTGACAGAAAAAACATAATAAGGTGATTTAATATTTTCCTTCTAGTTTTTTTTTTTCCTTTGTGTTCTCTTCTCACTGCACTCCCGTAGTCTGGGGAGTCCCGTATTGTGTCAAACTAGGAGTGTCCGTTCCTATTGTGAGCTTTTCGATTTCCACATAGTATATTCCTGAGTGTGAGAGAAAGAATTAGTAGGTGTTAGTTATTAATTATTTACTGAAGGTGTCTGCTTCTCTCCATCAACTCTCAGGTGATTATGACTATTTCTATATTGGCAGATAAAGTAACCCAAAAGAGTGAAACAACTCATTTGGAAAACCCTACAATTACACTGTAAGGAAGAAGGTGAGGGAAGCAGATTATTCAGATTAGTTTTCTCCCAGTCTTGTGAACTGAACGCCTGTTAATATTAAGAGTTCACTCCTTCAACACTTTTTTTAGTTTAGATTCATGTGAAAGAGAGTAATTTGTGCACTATGAGTATGCCTTATCTTAAATAAAACACTAATGTGTTTAAGTTTTAATTAAACATACTATATTTCTAATTTCATACAGTAATTTTTAATAAGAATGGATGCTTAGTTATTTGTTAATGTTTTCAACAAATATAGTGATGTTTCAAAATATGATATTATATTAACTGTGCATGTATGTGTGTGTATATGTGTAATAGACAAAAGTGGAGAGAAAGAAGCACCAGAATAAAGTTTTGTATTCAATTGTTGTAAGTATTTCCCTGTCCCCAGACAGCAAAACTGTAAAGCTGATATTCGTAAAGTTCACATGCACATTTAACCTATAATTCATCTTCTGAAAAGAATATGTCATATATTTAACTTTTCAAAATGTGCATATTTTTATTTCTGCTAAGGAAGGATAGCTGGGTGTTATCCCTTGTCAAGATGTTTTCCCAATTAGTACTGAAATAGAGCTTATCAGGAGAGAGAATTGCAAAAATAATTCATACTGAAACAATCTCAGATCTTATGGGGTTTTTTAAATCTGAAATTTTGCATTGTTTAATTCATCTCGGAAAAACTGAGATTTGCTTTGTCTCTTTTACTCAAAGTGATATGCTGTAGTGTCATGACATTTCTGGATTCCAGATATAATGTGTTCTTTATAGTGAAACAAGGTGAAAGTTATGATAAGAATATGACACAAAGCTGGTTTAATGAATACTCCTTTGCTGCTTCCAAGTTATAATTCTTTAAATGGAACTATTTTGCAGCTTTATTGGCAGGAGAGATAAATTTCTTTCTAAAGAAAAGATTGTATCATGGGAAGTAAAATATTCCAAGGATCATCTCAAAACAAACCTTCAGATAAAGTAAATGCTGAAAACGTATTATTAAGACTATTGTCACATATTTGCCCTTTGTTGTAAGTATATGGTATCTGATCAACAAGTCTCAAAATTTTCAAACTTATTCTCACTTACTACAAAATCAGCAGCACTTATGAAGATTTTTACTATAATGAGTGGTAAAAATATGGAACAAATTATTCTATTAAAATAAATGCTTGAGGTAGAAACCACAGGAACATTAAAGATTGTTGTGAATACTAATGAGTAGATAGAAAACTGGATGATGATGATGATTAGAATTTGTCATCTTTTTGCTTCACAAAGGCTGAAAGAAATAAAGAATTGAATAAGAATATTTATCACTCAGTTCTAAAGACAGAAAGCATCAGCATGCAAAAAAGTCATTAAGTATTGCAGCTTAACATAAATATGTATACTTTCTCACACATGAGTCTCTGTATACATAGATATTTTTATAGCAGTTAAGAAATCACAGAACAATACAATAGAAGTATTAGGAAACAATTTTTAAAGTTGAAACCAAACTTCACTTGAGATTCTTTAGCGGCATATATTGTGCAGTCCAAATCAGTTAGTATTTAATAAGAGCATTTTAAATTTGCTGTGAGTGTACAGTACCACAATACTTGCTTAGATGTTGCTTCTTTCCTTAAAGCCAAATCTTTTATTGAGTACTGGGAAAAAGAGATCATTCATCAGTAATTGGCCCTTAGCAAGCTGTTTTTCAGGGGTCTCAGTTTTCAACCATTTAAAATATTTTCAAGGCCTTTGCGGTTATCTTGTGTTAACACTGTTCATCATAGAAAGACATATCCAGAGTCAAGGTTTGGTTCACACAGGAGGTGTTACTCAGGCATACAATCCAAATGAGACTCTGTAGCTTTAGCACATCTCTGGTATGCCTGTAGCTAAGGCTACAGTGTTTTCACTGGGCCACTGAATTAACATATGCTTATACAGTTTTACTGTATTAGTGTGCTTAAGTCAAAGATTAAGACTAGCTACTGTTGATTAAATCCTATTTAGTGTGTATCTATTTTATGAGTGCAAAAAGTCTCTGATCTGGTTACATAAATCAACTTCATTTTCTTCCTTGACCAGAGTAACTTGCCCAAAGGGAGAAACTGAAAAGCTATGGTATGATCTAGCTAAGCATTAGCAAGGGTTCTGACAAAAAAGTGGGATCTTATCATAAGAAAAGAGGAAAATATTCATTAGATAATTATTGCAAATTAATGGCAGAAGTACTTAGTAAAACATAGATTAACTATCATATATTCCACTTTCAAGTGGAAGGAGGGATAAATTCCTATAGGACTTTGGGTTTTTTTTCTGTTGTTAGGCAAATAATTAGCAAAACCTAAAAAGATAATACAGAAAGTCAGTAACAGTGGCAATATATAAGGATAGCATTATCACTCAAAATATATGTCTTATAGAAGTTATTGTTTCAGTAGTAGAAACAAGTGAAAAGTTTTATACTTGGGAAGGAAAAATGAAATTAACAGGTTGGAAACAGTCAGTAAGAAATACAGCAGGAAGATGTTACCATCCTCAGCAGAGCATGTACAAAAAAACCCTCCCAACATTATGCACTTGACAGAAGGGGGAATACTCTTCTGAAATATTCTATCAGAAGTATTGCTTGTAAAATGATGCACAGGTTCTCCTGTAAGGACTTGTGAATTGCTGCCTGCTTGGTGGCTCCATATTTGAAAATGATATAGACAAATGGCAGAAACTCAAATGAGAGCAATAAGAATTATGTATAAAGCATTTTATAATATGTTAACATCCTTTTTCTTGATCTAGAAAAAAAAGAATAAAATAATGGTCTTTGAAGTATAGCAGTTACTGGAGGAAAAAAAAACCAGTGATATATTTTCTGTAGGTTAACTTAAAAATCTTTTGCTAAAAGGCAAGGGACTAGTTACAGGAGCTGTTAAACCATTAATGCTGCAATACAGAGATAACAGGGATTTCTATTACTGTGCATGTTTAAGAACATAATAAATACTCATGGACATATAATATCATGGGGGACACTATTACTATATTTGTAATTTGTTTGGTGCATTGGAAAGATTTTTTTCCCTACTAGTATTCAATTTTCAACACTTCTAAAGTGAACTAACTTTCAAAATACTTTCTCCTACTTCAACAGGGAGTAGTCAGGGAATTTCTGGGCTATCTAAGCTAAGGAACTGAGTAACCATAGTTACTCAGTTGAGATAAAAATGTATGCATATATTAAATGGTGATAAAGATTAATTGTGGATATGGGGTTTTTTGCTACTCAGAACTTCTTTAAAAAATATTGTCGCTGTAACTATTTTTCTGTTTCTGTATTTAAATATGATAGACTTTTGATTTCTCCTTTCTTGGATCTGACTAGCCAAATCCAGACTGTGTCTGAATCCTGGCTTTCTACTCTTATTTTTTTTTCAAATCTGAGGATCCCAATCTACTAATCAACCTTTTCTTACTGTTGCAACTACTGGGATGAGAAAAACTAATGTGAAAATATGCCTGTGCAAATAGCAGAGTGAAATAAAATTTATTCCATACACATTCTCTCTATATTTAAATTGTAGCTGACAATTTGTGTATTTCTTCCTTCTCATGCTGTGAGGGACCAGCCCTCAAGACCTGTACTTGCTGGAATTGGTGTTGAAACCCCATTGTAACCCCTCTTGTTTGCATCCCAAAAAGCCTGCCTGAGTGGATGAAGACAAAGATGATGGCCTGCATAAGACCTGCGTGTACAATGACTGAGGTAAGGACAATGATCAAGGGGTGGAAGGGTGGAGGTTCACTCCAGCTGCTCAGTCATACTTGCTGGTCTTTGCAAAACAACAAAAGTAGGCCTATAACAGAGGTGGCTGCAGTGGTGGGCTTTGAGAGCTCCACTGACACCAACTCTCCCCCATTGGCTGGCCCAGTGCTGGATCCACGACTGGATCCACTTTCATTTATCTATCTCTCTAAACTTTTCTTCTCCTACTCTCTCTTCCTCCCTAAAATAATTAAATAATGAAAGGCCTAACCAAGATATTTTTTCAGGTTATACAGCTTAAACATATATGTATTGCAGTCCTGTGATCTAAATGTCAGCCTTTATGATCGTGCAGCCTAAGATAATAGTTAAAGTATCCATATTCCTTCTATAGCTTTAATTAAACCTAATGCAAATACAGACCTTGAGTGTCATTTCACCTTAATCTAATCAAGGGGTATTGGACGGTTGAACGTAGGACATTCAAGCTCAGACCGTGACATTTTAATCACTCTCCCTGTAAGGGCCATATCTGAGACAAAGGTTGGATCCAGCCACACCTGAGCTCCTGTCTGAGGAGTTTAGAAAGCAAGGGGGTCCAATCTGAATCTTCCTGAGTTGCCCTACCTGGGTCATGACAGATGCTTCAGAGCTACTTTTATGTAGCTTCTGCAGTGCATAGACACTTTTAGTGTAACATTCTTGTATAAAATATGCCAAGCTCATTAAATGTCTCTGTATAAAAGAAATAAAAATCCTACAGCCCTATTCTACCATTTAGCTTTGTGTTTCTTATCTGTGTCTTCTCATTTAAGATACTTCTTTCCAATGTCTAGACATACAGAGGCAGAAGTCTCCAAAAGCTCTAAGGTCACCTGCGAGTCATGCTGCAGATCAGTTTAATTCATTCAGTGACAGATTTATTAATTTTGAACCCTGTGTGCATTACTTTGTAACTGTCAACATTAAGTAACACTCTTCTTGTCACTTCATTTAAGGAGCTAATCAAACCCTCTTTCAATTTCCCTTATTGTTTAGTATGAGTTCACAGAATTCCTCTCCTCCTTACACAAATATATATTACTACATCAGAAATTTAAGTTCACTCTTCCTCCCTCTTTCTACACTTAATTTTATTCAGTTATAAACTGAAAAAATAGCTAAGATATGTATAAGGCATCATGTGTGTGCCTTATGCTGTATGTTATATTTAGCATCCTTGTTAATGACTTGAAGAAAAAACTTGCAAATAGATTTTTTTATTTCTATAATTATATATTTATATCTATTAATTCAAATAATTTAATACAAATACATTTCTTGCCATGACAATTACAAATTACTAGTGTAGTCATTAATTTTTAGGAAGTAACTAAATACTAACTCCACAATCTTTTGCATTGGAGGAAAAATTTTATTGTGTGTTGAAATATCTCATCTGTTTACTCAGAGAAAATGTGTAAATACTGGTAAAATACATGCTCAATCTTTTGGAACTATATTGCAACGCAAGAAAAATATATTGATTGTTGAAATTTTATTATTTTTTGGTGTGTTTTTCAGACTTATCTGTCATATGAAGACATTGGAACACTCTTGTCATACTAATACATTTTTTTTCTTGTAGATGAGGATATAGAGTTCTAGATAAATGAGATTTCTGGTCATAATGTACGGGTTTTGGTTAATGGGAATGCTTAAGTCATAGATGTTTCAGTTATTATGAGAGAAAGCAAATTTAACCCAGGTATTGCAGTACCAAAATATTATATGTCTACTGAAAATACTATGCCAGTTTTCTACAGTTTCTTAATTGTAAATCTCTGAACAGTAGAGTTTTCTCTAAAGAGCTATCTAGGAAATCTACACTGAGAAGGCTTTTTGTAAACTTATCAAATGTAAAATCTTAGCATAGTTAAGAGTGTAATTTAGCTATTTCCTGTGAAATTTGATAATGTATTATCTTAAGAGAACTGATGCTTGCCGGTAAAGGAGGGGAAGATAATTTTAGCATTCCACCCTAGTGCATGAGCATTTGGTTTAAAAGTGTAAACTATTTTTCTTACATGATTGAACCATGACTAAAACTGAACTCTGTGTTGAAATAAATCAGCCAGTTCCCTCTGAAACAAAGCCTGTGTAAAATATGTTCAGTTTCTTCCAAAGTCTCTCTCAATAAGCTTTAAGCATAACACTGCATAAAGTCTGGCCCTTTTCTCCCTATTTAGGCTTCCAATTTAATTTTAGCATGTCAATTAGTGTTTGCAAGCACCCCAAAATGCCTTTTTGCCATATGTCATGCCACATGCTATAAATCCTTAGTTTGAAGAAGCAGAAGATCTGGTGAGCTGCAACATAGTCTTGATATAATTTCAGACATTTTGATTTCTGCTCTTCATTTCTGCACCCCAAATATATAGAGTTTAGGGCCATGTGTTCAAAAGAAAACCTGTAACAGTCCAGTACATATGGCAGCCATGTTCAGTCAGCTGCAGAAGAAGCTAGCTACATGGATGTATGTCATGCTGTATCATTTGGCCTTGAAGACCAGGAATTATTTCTTGAAGCAGAGCACTTAACAGTGTCTAAGTGATCCAAGGCATTTAAGTATTGTTGTAGTAAGATGATCCAGACTAGCATTCCTAAATAAATGTTAACAGATTTTTGAGTGTCAAATTTTAACCTTGAAAAGCCTTACTGGAAATCTCACTATAATGGAGTCATTGCAGAGTGTGTGTGAGTGGGGGGAGTTAAGTGAGCAGTCATGCAGCTGTTTCTTTGTTGTGTTAAGCCCAAGCCATGACAGAAAGGCCTCTACTTCATTTTTTTTTTAGAGGTAAGAGTTAAAACCATCCATTAGTTCATGGGTCAGTGCGAATGATTTTTTTTTTTTTTTTTTTCCCCCCCAGGCAAAAATTTTAAAAAGGGTGGAACTACTTGTAAGGCAAATTTGGTATGGGCAAGGAAAAGAAATATGGCACAGCTGGGAATGTAATTATTACTCACCTGCTGTAAAACATGAAAATATCACTACAAGCAACCTTTTTATTACGTTTATCCCAATAGTAGAAATTAGCTTTTCATACACATAAACTCAAAGTAAAAGAAAATATAATATTAACCAAAATAAACCCCTCAAAATTCTTCTTTAACCTCATGTCTTAGCATTAAAAAAAAAAAAAAAAAGTATAATAGAATCAGGGATAGTTTGCCTTTTCTTCTTCTGTAAATATTCTTTCTCTGTCTCTTCCCAGAAGGTACCAGTAAAATAGATTTGGATTAAATTATAATAATTAATTTAACTCTACACCTGGATGTTACAGTTACCATGGTTTGTATCTGACAAGGATAATAGCCATATATGTATGTATTTGACAGAGGTAAATGAACATATAGGTGTCAGCATATATTCACATTAAGTGTGTCCTTAACTTTATCTTCTAAAATATTGGATTTCACCCAGCACTCTATTTTCAGGAAAAAGAGAGCCAAAGTCAAGATGTTAATTTTTTATATTTGAAGTCGCTTTGCAGCTTTTGCTATCCGCATGATCACAAAGAAGTCTAAAGCTCATAAAGGTCTTTCTGGTTGCTGGCAAAATTTTACGGAAATTATTTCTGCATCCCAGTGGAATGACTGTGATTTGTTCTACATTCAGCAGAGTGCACAATATATATTGGTATTAGCAGAGAGGAAAGAGAAAAGAATAGACTGTTTAAGTTGGAAGGGACCTGCCATAAGGATAAGGGCTACCTATAAAAAAAATTTCTCCTAGACTATAGAATAACTCATCCTTTCTTACCTCCTGGCTGGATGATCAGTAGTATACACCCTCTAAAATATCTACTTTGTTTTCTAGCCCCCTAATCCTCACACATCCTTAAACACATCATCCCTAACTATAAGGGTTGTCCAATTAAACCACTCCTTTGCCTATAGTGCAACACAACCACCTCACCTGCCCTGCCTCTCCCTCCTGAATAGCCTATATAGGCTATAGTAGGCTATACAAACTGCCAGTAGGTGTGGAATGCACCTCTTGAATTCAGGAGAAGCAAGACAACACAATCTGAAGGTAGGAAACCGGAAGGACAGTGGATGTGGAACTGTGAAATGCTGTGTAGTTTCACAAACTAGGAAAAAATATGGAAAAATTATGAATTAGGTTTCTTGCTTTAAAAAAGCCTTAAACTCTTTAGTGTGTTCAAAGATTATCCTTGGGCACTCAAAAAATGATAAATTCATAGAATCACTACAGAATCCTAAAGTTGGAAGGGACCCTTGAGGACCATCTAGTTCCCTGCATTGGCAGGGACACTTCCCACTAGATCAGGTTGATCAGAACCCTGTCCAGCCTACCCTTGAAGACTTCCAGAGATGGGGCTTCCACAGCTTCATTCAGAAACCTGTTCCAGTGTCTTACCAACCTCACACCAAAAATTTCTTCCTAATTTCTAATCCAAATCTCCCCTCTTTCAATTTTAATCCATTACACTTTGTCCTCTCACAAACCCTTGTAAAATGTCTCTTCCCAGCTTTCTTGTAGGCCCCCTTCAGACACTGGAAGGCTGCTATGAGATCTCTCCGGAGCCTTCTCTTCTCCAGGCTGACACCCCACCTCTCTCAGCCTGTCTTCGTAGGAGAGGTGCTCCAGTCCTCGGATCATCTTTGTGGCCTGTCTCTGACCTTTCCTCAGGACCTCCATGTCCTTCTTATGTTGGGGGCTCCAGAACTGAACACAGTACTCCAGGTGGGGTCTCATGAGAGCTGAGTGGAGGGGGAGAATCACCTCCCTTGACCTGCTGACCACACTTCTTTTGATGCAGCCCAGGAAACATTTGGCTGAACAACTTCATGCAATATGCAGGAGCCCACTTCTCAAGTCTGTCACAGTCCTTCTGTATGGCATTCCTTCCCTCCAGTGTGTTGAACTCACCACACACTTTGGTGTCATTGGCAAACTTGCTGAGGGTGCAGTCAATGCCACTGTCCATGTCGCCAAAAAAGATGTTAAACAGCACTGGTCCAAGTACTGACCATTGGGGAACACAACTTGTCATAGGTCTCCATCTGAACATCGAGCTGTTGATCGTCACTCTTTGAGTGTGACCATCCAGGCAGCTTCTTACCCAACAAGTGGTCCATCCATTGAATATGTGTTGTTCCAGTTTCAATACCAGGATGTTGTGCAGGACAGTTTAAAGAGCTTTGCACAGGTCCAGGCAGATGGTATCTGTGGCTCTTCCTTTGTCCACTGATGCTGTGGCTTATTATAGAAGGCCACCAAATTAGTCAAGTAGGATTTGCCCTTGGTGGTTCTGTGTTGACAGTCACCAATCACCCCTTTGTTTTCCATGTGCCTTAGCAGAGCCTTCAGGAGGATCTGCTCTATGATCTTGCCAGGCACAGGAGTGAGACTGACTGGTCTATAGTTCCTTGGGTCTTTCTTTTCACTCTTCTTGAAAATGGGAGTTATGTTTCCCCTTTTCCAGTCAGTGAGAATTTCACCAGACTGCCAAAACTGTTCAAATATGATGGGCAGAGACTTTGCAACTTCATTGACCAGTTCCTTCAGGAGCCGTTGATTAATCTCCATCCACAAGAGATAACTAAGATAAGTAACTTTTGACTTCATTTATTTCCTGTGCTTTTTCTGTGGTGGTTTTAATTCTTGAAGGTGAAGCAGAGATATTTTTATATAACTAGTAAAAATGTCCTAATTTTTAAAGTTATTGGGAAAAATACTGGCATTGAAGGTGCCACAAATCCAGTCTGAACTCAGTTTTAAATAAGGAGAGAAGTGAATAATGTTAGAATATAGCTTTGGTTGATTGACAGAATTCAAATACAGTGCCTGAGAAGAAGCATTTTGAGCAATGTTGTGAGTGCCATTAGGTCCTTTCAGAATATGTTTTGGACTAAATACATAAAAACCATTTTTATCAACAAATCAGACATTAACAGTGATATATTAACACATGATATATTATTGTATAGATGCTGAATTGTAGCAGTGTGTCTATAATAAAATTTCATATTCATAGAATCTTAGGGGTTGGAAGGGACCTTGAAAGATCATCTAGTCCAACCCCCCCTGCTAGAGCAGGGTCACCTAGAGCACATCACACAAGAACGCATCCAGGTGGGTTTTGAATGTCTCCAGTGAAGGAGACTCCACAACCTCCCTGGGCAGCCTGTTCCAGTGCTCTGTCACTCTCACAGTAAAAAAATTTTTTCGTATATTCACCTTGAACCTCCTATGCTCCAATTTCCACCCATTACCCCTTGTCCTATCACTGGTCATCACTGAGAAAAGCCTAACTCCATCTCCCTGACACTCACCCCTTACGTATTTGTAAACAGTAATGAGGTCACCCCTCAGTCTCCTTTTCTCCAAGCTAAAGAGACCCAGCTCCCTCAGCCTCTCCTCATAAGGGAGATGTTCTACTCCCTTAATCATCTTTGTAGCTCTGCGCTGGACTCTCTCAAGCAGATCCCTGTCCTTCTTGAACTGAGGGGCCCAGAACTGGACACAATACTCCAGATGCGGCCTCACCAAGGCAGAATAGAGGGGGAGGAGAACCTCTCTTGACCTACTAACCACACCCTTTCTAATGCACCCCAGGATGCCGTTGGCCTTCTTGGCCACAAGGGCACATTGCTGGCTCATGGTCATCCTCCTGTCTACCAGGATTCCCAGGTATTCCCACTAGATTTTTTACCAGTAGCGTTTTAGTTGGTATATCTGAATGTTTGGATATGTGTATATATGTATATACATACACACATACGTATACACATCTTTGTCTCTCTATCTACACACCTACATTATAATATATAATAGCTTAATTTGGTAATATAAGGCATGTTTCAGAACACAATTGAATGCTAATGAGAAAAATCTTCAGAACCTAACAAACCTACAGCACTACATCCACTACATTATTTAATCACAGATCAGAAATTACTCATTTAATTACTAACCATATGTTTTATGCATGATGATTCTTACGAAAGTTACATACAGACAAGGAACATTTATTCGAGCTACAAACCTCTTCTTTCTGCTGTTGTATTGGTTACACTTTACATTTGCATTTTGGGCTAATTTTGAATGTTATTTGTTTTTCCTTTCCAGGTTTGTAAATGTGAGATTATGGTGCTGCTGCAAAGTTGCTGGTAAAAAAAAGAATACGGGTGAAAACCAGAGACTTCACTGGAATCATTAGGCTTTCTAGATGTTAGCAATGCAAATAAACTAGATGTACCTTATAGCCTACCTTTGCTTTAGTATTGCATTTTAATTTATGGAATAATATTTTACAACCACATGAACAAAAATATAATTATTGTATCTGTAAATGAAATCTGAAAGCAAACAGGTATTATTTCAAAGAATATTTAGTGCTTAATTAAACTTTTTTTCTTGTTTGCCAAGAATACAATCTGTATACATTAATGCATCAATATTTCGTAAAACACAATTATACCCAGGACTGAAGACCGTGTATCATTACTAGCTAAAATTTATCTACAATGCAAAATTCATTAAAAAATAAAACTACATACAAATAAATTTACAAAACTATGCGAATGTTGCTATCAGCTTTATGACCTGGACTTTTCATTTAAGGTAGTGTAGATAAAGAAAATATCTGCATGACTTTCCTAGGTCAGCAGATGAAACCAATCAAGTATACAAAGTATTTGTAAGCTTGGGTGTAAGTCAAAGTGCAATTCAGTCATTAAAATATGAAATAAAAACAATACATAAAGAATGCAAAATTTTGTGTATGCTTTCAAGCCTACAATTACTTTGCATAATAATGACTTCTGGAAAAATTGATTATGTATATTCCGCATATTCAGTATAAAGAAATAGTACTAATATCCTGAAATTATTGTAAACCACATCACAAAATACATTCATGAATTTCCAAAATATAATTGTTAAGCACACATTCCAGATATTTTTACACTAAACAAAGTATGTTTTGTTGTTGTTGTTGTTTTTTTGAATGGGTTAGATTTAATTTTATGTATCTCAGCTAGTCATTTATGGCTCCCCCCCTTGTGTAGAAAAATAGGTGCTTGCTAAGATGCTATTCTTCTGACCAAATATAGATGTTGGATGAAATTTCCTTTCATGTATTCTACATTTTTCCATCAGCTGTGAAGGAAGTCCACATTCAGAAGCAGATGTCTATTCTTTAATGTCTAAAGTAACATAATATAAATCCTATGCCATGTGTAAGTAGTGAGAATGGAATCCAAGACAACCGACTCTTCTATTCAGAGTGTTTTCCTGTTTTCCGTCTGCTGTTCTGTTCATTCTTTGCCATACTAATTAAAATATAAATAGAGTACTTTAAATTCTCTTTAAAAAGAACACTTCTGAAATAATAGTGTGTGCCTTTTCTTGGAGTGGGAGGTGGAAGGAGCAGGATTTTGTTTGTTTGTTTGTTTTTGTTTTTGTTTTGTTTTGTTCTTTTTAACCTAAGAACTGTGTCCATGTTTTCAGGCCAAAAGCATCACTACAGCAAGATAATCAGTTGTATAGTAAGTTTCATTTCACTTTATTGTTAGCAAATCAATGACTTTGGACTATCCTTTAGAAAGATGCCATAATTTGATTCAGAGACTTCAAAGAATGCAGGATTTTTCATATACCTTGATCATCTCTGTAACAGCAAACTACAGTATTTAAAAATATTTTACTTACCTATTTTTAGCACTGCTTCCATTTTTTGCGATCATCATAATTCCTCATGATTTGGTTATGCTAATCAATTATAGTTCCTTCTCTAGAATTCAGAAGTTTGAATCTAAACAGAAACCAGCTGTATCAGCCATTATCACACATCCCTGTTAAATGCTTAATCCACTGATATAAGTGGACTAGAGTTTTGAATTCAAATAGATATGTTCTCCAAAACACAGAGTCAGTATTGGTTCTTCTGATCAGACATGTAGTGCAGGACATATAACTGGAGTATCTTATCAGCATTCCCAACACAAATGGGATTTGTAAACAGACTTAAGTCAATCGATGGATAGATTTCCATAGAGAGACAATATTAAAATACGTCTTGAAACCTGGGGCATGCTCAAAGCTGAGAAGTTCCTGGTGCTATTCCATGTGGTCCAATGGAAAGATGGCTTTTATTTATTAACCTAACATCTTGTTTCAAATATTTTTTAAATTTAAAAGTATCATGAAAAGTTAATTAGTAATGTGTATAACATACACATGAATATAAAATATATTTACAGCTTTAAGGGCATAAAATATGACAAGCTAAGCAAATTATTTCCCTCCAGTTTTTCTAGAGATAAAACAGAATTTTACTCATTACTGTTCCTCTTACTTATATGACAGTGAGAGTAGAGACTAGCAAGTGCTTCGTTCTTCCTTATGGTGATGGTAAAAAACCCCTTTCCACTAACTTTAAGGAGCAAGGAATAGAAATAAAATGTTGAACGCTGTACCATGTATTAACGTTTGAAGTGATATAATTACCTATAAGTCAAGCTTGAAATTAAGTTTTTGAAAACTTAGACTGAGTTCCAAAACCAAAAAGACTTTCTAACAAAGAGATGCATGAACCTGTGTTTTGGGGAAAACCTGAAATTTCTCCTAATTTTTCACTTTTAAAACTAGGCATCAAACCCAAGAAAAAATCAGTGTGAGAGATCAGTGTTGCCCTAGAAGTTAGATCAATGATATGATCTAGCAGACCTTTTCTATTTGTTAGTTCTAGAAAAGCATTTATTTAATTATTTCCCCCCCCCCCGTATTTTACAAAGGGCATGTAATTTTTGCAAATTAACTTTTCTGTCTGAAGCCCAAGAAATCAAACAAAAAGCACTTTTTGACTGCTAACATTGATCAATGCACTGTATCATGTATACCAACAGAAAATATCACCTTATGAAGTGTAATGACACTAGTGACTTAATTTAAAATGATTTGTTAAAGTAAGAAGAAATGGGAGGGAGAAAAATCAAATTAAAATAAAAATTGTTTTGAAGACATATGAAGAACAATTTGCTTCAACAGTTAAAGTTCTTGTTTCATGGAAGACATATAAAAAAGGAAGCATTGCTATGGTGAAGAGATTTGGTGAAAGAGATTTGAGTTTCTCTCCTCTTGCTCACTCAAAATAAGTTACCTCCTAAGACATCTCCTTTGCCTTTGAAAGTTTGACAGTAATGCTGTAATAAACTGTGATTTTATCTCATAAATTATACATATGCTTTCTGTACAGTTTTAGTTAGTTGGCTGTTTGGCTTTAGTTACTGTGTAATACAAATTGGTCTGTATATTGTGTAGATTACATACTTTAGCACTACTGTATATTTGTCATGCATGTACTTCACAACACTGAGCCTCAGGCACAATTCTTAGTCCATAATTTTAGTGAAATTTCTTTAATGTAAGTGAAAATTAAGATTGCTTATTCATCTTCCCACATTACCACATCTGTAAGAGGCATTGTAAAATATTGAAAATATATTTGCGCTCAGTAATATATATTGTCTGTTACAGAATTTCTTTCTGCAATACAGGCTGCAATATGTCATCAGTTTTGAAATATGTCTCAATTTTATTTGGTAATTAACACAGCTGATTTTAATTAATGACCAGTTAATTGCTTTAAGAGCCCTAAATTCTGACATCGTGATGTGAGGAACACTTGCAAGAAACAGAATACAATAATAAATAGCTGTATGTGGATAAGGGCACTTCCCACATTAAAAATATATGCCAGGCCACTGAAAACAATAGAGAGACAATCTTTGTGTCTAATAGTTTCTTCCATAATCTCTAGATCTGAGGTGTCATGCTGAAACTTTCATATAGTGGAGAAAGCATGACATCAACAACTAATAAGAGAGTATTTTCAAACATTGAAAACAGTGAAGCAGTGTGCTTTATTTCCAGGGCTGAGCCCTACTCAGAAGGTGCACTAACAGCCTTTCTCCTGTCCTTCTCTGTCATACTGCTCTGTCTGGAAACTTTCTGGAAATCAGAGCAGACAGTAAATCTGTTCCATATTTATTAAGATATTGACCAATCCAGAATGTCTAGTTGTGGTTAAACTTGCTGTTGTGAGCACAGCCGCTTTTCAGCAGTTTTAAAAAGTAAACTGAAAAACTTTGCTTGAGATATAAGGTGAAATCTCCTCCAACAATCCTGTGACCTGCCTCAGAAGACAGTGGTACTGAATATATACAGAAATGTGGATTTGATGTTTGCTGCTTAGTGCTAAACTTCATTGCTGTAGCTCACCTCTCTTAAATACAGAAGGCCTGAGTTCATTTAGGGTGCAGACTAGGAAGCTTCAGTTGGCCCTCTGAAAGGTGAGAACTTCAGATTTATGTTATGCAAGAAGTAAATGTGCTTAAATTCTGTCTTTCACGTGTTTTTAAAGAAGCAAAACTTTTTTCTGTTGTCTACATTCAACTAATTGAGAGGCTTAAAGTTAACAGCATGTCTTAAAAACACTAACAGCTCAAAAGCTCAAAATGCTGCAAAATTCCTTGAGAGGCACATCAAATTCTAAGGTTCCTTTTGCAAAAAAAACAAAACAAAACCAAAAATGAAAATAATATCATTCCTTAAATAAAGCTAAAATAATCTCTATTGTACTTCCCAGTTTCTCTTTGTAGACAATCTGTGTTGTGAAGGAATTTATCTCAAGGACAGATAATGTTGCTAAAACATCAGTGTACAGTAAGACAGAAAGTGCATGTCCAGTAGCTGATACAGCTAATACAGTGTTAAATAGTGTACATTTTTCAGCTTTCCAGATGTTCAGATCTAGCCACTGCTACTTCACAACATTTTAAGCTCTACTATGAAAGATTGTAAGTATGGTGGTATTTTATTTTTGCCTTAGCAAAGCTTGTTTTTATGAAAATTCCTAATGAATAAAAGATAAAAATGTAAAGAAATTTACTTCAGTCAATTTTCATGTATTATTCAATAGTCTCCTGTGTGTACACAGTACCTAGATACTCTAATTATCTACCTTGGGTGGAGAAGACCTGGTTTAGAATGCTGAAAATAATAGGTTTCAGAGAGCAATTAAAGGTAAATATGGGATTAAGTTTTCTAGTGCAAGGTAAGATGCACCTGGCATCATTTCAGTTATAGTTCTATATATTATTTGTGAGATGGAAAATAGTAAATAATCCAGAGTTGGATTTATTTCCTTAAACTCACTTTTAATTCACTAACTGATTAGGAAGATAATACTCCAGAATAATGAAGCTCCTCTCCACAAAAACATACATCTCACCCCCCCATCAAGAAAGCTTTCTTCTTCTGATTTATTAATGAAAAAAAAAAAAAAAAAAATTTAAAAAATATTACCAAAATCCTCCGTTGGCATTGAGTTATGTGTGTGTTGAAGATTTATCCGTCTGTGACTAACCCATGAGTATTCCATTGTACACAAGAGCAGACAGTGAAGACGTCCAAGTTCCAGACTAGCAGTGAAAATTCCCATCTCAAAGCTATATTCTGAGTTTTATTTCTTTCTCCATTTTTTGTTATACCTAATGTTGGATATACAACATTAATGCACATACAAGTGTATTAAAAATGAGTTTTTGTCTTACGTGTGATCTAGATGTGAGAAATTTCATTAATAAAAAACTACTGTTTTCCTAATTTCCCTTCCAGGGGTGGCAAAAAGGAGGTAGCCAGAGGGCAGGGATGAGGCCATAGGCAGGAGTGACACATGTAACTGGCCAGAGCCCAGACTGGTGATAATGATTGATTGTCTTAAAATCTGGAGAACAGGAAGCTACAGGGACATCTTCTAGAAGAACTTCCTGTACCTGAAGGGGCCTACAGGAAAGCTGGAGAGGGACCCTTTTTTACAAGGGCATGTAGTGGTAGGACAAGAGGGAGTGGTGTAGCCAGGGTCTGGCGGCCGGAAGATCTCGTGCTGTACGGAAAGACAGGGCCCTCCCCCCCCCTCGGGACAGCCAATAGTGTATAGACTGTGATGTAAGCAAAACGGATGTGACGTTATTCAAGCTATATAATGCCATGCCGCATGGCAATAAACGCCATTTTGCCATCCACCACATTGGTGTCTGTGTGCATATGGACCGAGCGACCAGGGGTTGGTCGCCGTGCCGTTCCTGAACCAGGTCGCCTTGCCTTTCCGAAGGCAACAAGTGGTGCCGAAACCCGGGAATCGAGGGATCTCGCCCCGAATCGGGAAATCGCCTGGAATCTGGTGAACGGCGGCCGGAGCGGTAAAACCAGCCCGGCGGACGCCCTGGACCAACAAGGAGGAGGACGCTCCGGGACCAACGAGGATTGAGGCACTCGTGAAGGTCGAAATGGAAACCCTTGTGAAGGTCGTATTACAAATACATAAGCAGTGGGGGATTGATTGTAAGCCCAAAGATTTTACTCTTGCTGTTGCAAGACTTTTGCAAACCGGGATCATTGAACAGCCGGTGGATATTCTCCACCCTGAGGTGTGGGACAAATGTACTAAAGCTTTAGCCAAGGAGACGATGTCTTCGGGTAGTGGAAAAAACCTGAAATCGTGGGGGAGGGTCGTGCAGGCCCTGGAGAAAGCCCTACGAGAACAGGAGACCTGGAGGGAGGCAAAGAATTGTTTAAAGGTCACCCCGAAACTGGGAGTCCGGGCGGCCACACAGACCTTGCACCCCCCGGGCGGTGACGATTCCGCCGAGCCCGGGGATCCGGAGGGAGGCGAGACAAAAACATTGGAATCTCCGCCCCGCTCTGACCCCCCCGCGCAGCCCCAGCCCCGATCGGCGGGGGCGCGGCGCGGCCCCACGGTCCCCGGAGCCACCACGGTCTCCGGACCCCCCACGGTCCCCGGAGCCCGACCCGCTCACGGAGAGACTTAGACGAGCCGTATCCTTTTGGCGCGGGCTGGCCGAGGAGGCCAGCGGCGCCGCGGAGATACCGGGGTCTGAGGAGCTCTGGGCTGAACCGCCGCCATGTGCGCCCCAAGATGGCGCCGAGCGCAAGAGGAGGGAGCGGGTCGAAGGCGCACGTGGCGGGGGCGGGGAGGAGGCGCCGGCATCGCTGGGCGTGCACGAGCGGCAGGGGGAGGGGGGCGTGAGCAAAGGGCGGAGCCAATCAGAGCCACCCGCCTTATAGGGCAAACAGCCCGCCCCGCGGAGGGCGGGGTGAGCCAGGAGGGAGGGAACCGCCCACTCGCAAAGGAGGTGGGCGGGGCCGGAGTCCGCCCGCCCGTGACGGAAGGGGGCGGGGCCGGAGCCCGACAAAAGGGCACTGGCAACCGGAAGCGGCCGGTCAGTCGAGCTCTGACTTCGGGTCAGACATGGACTGGAGTGAGGAGTTCGCGACGGATTCAACTTCAGAGGAAGAGGAAATGGGAATAAATACAGTCAAAAGCAAATATATCCCCATCCAAAATAAAAATAAAATCCGAAATAAAAAGGGACCGTGCGGGAAAAACATCCCTTTCACCGACTGGAAAGGAATAAAAATTGCGTGTGCTGATTTGGTCCCACCAACCACACTAGCATTCCCGGTCCGGCTAACGGAGGGGGGACAGAGGGTCTTTTCACCAATAAACCTTAAGGACATACATACAATTATTAAGGCAATTGCTGACAAAGGACTCAATTCTGCTATGGTCACTAGCCTCATAGATGGCCTTTTTGGGGGAGATGATCTGCTCCCATTTGATATAAATCAAGCCTGTAGAATGATCTTTGATGGAGCAGGGATGTTTGTGTTTAAACAAGAATGGGAGGACCACTGTACAATGCAACTAGCCCAGGTGACCGGGGCAGACCACCCACTCTACGGCTCCACACTGCAGCGGCTGATGGGTAAAGACCCAACAATGATCACCCCCCAGGCGCAGGCCCAGGGCCTGCGGGTCCATGAAATCATGGCCCCCCTGCATGATCTTCTAAAAGGAAAGAACTCATGGGAACAAAAAACTCTGACAACAGAAGCAATGAACTCCCTCGATTTCATCGAGCAACGGGTATCATCAAGCACGCTTGCCAGGTGGAACCCAGGTGTTCCACTCGACCTGTACGTACATTTCACAAAGGGAGGGGGAGTAGGGACACTGGCCCAGGGGCCACCTGAAAAAGCCCAGCCAATACAATGGATAGTCCTAGGAAAGCCATCACGTGCATTCTCTCCAGGAGTCGAGTGCCTTGGCAATCTCATCATGAAAGGCAGAAAGCTCGCCCTAAGACACCTAGGCATTGAACCTGCCAGGATATTCCTACCCTTCCGCAAACAGCTCACAATACAATCAGTGACCATGTCAGAGTATTTAGCTATAGCCCTTGTCGGATTTGGTGGAGAAGTTCGGTACGCTGCAAAGCCCCCCTGGACTCAAATGCTGGAAATCGTCAGCATTGACATCCCACAGAAGATCATGGACCGGCCCCAACAGGGACCAACAGTCTTCACAGATGCATCCTCAACAACCTCAACCGCGGCGGCAGTGTGGCAATCAGGAGAAGAATGGCACTGCATCAAAATGACCGATTGTGCGCTTTCAGTTCAGCAGCTAGAAGCGATGGCCATAGTGCTGGCATGTGGACTGTTTCCAACGGAACACCTTAACATAGTGACCGATTCGATGTTCGTGGCCAAGCTTTGCTTAGCCATGTCAGGACCCGGCGTGTCAACATCAGCAGTAGCCCTAACGCTGGAAGAAGCACTCTCTTCTCGAGAGGGCACCATATCGGTCATCCACGTCAACAGCCATAACCCGGTCAAAGGGTTTTTCCAAACTGGCAATGACAAAGCAGACGCCGCTGCAAAAGGAGTGTGGGCGCTAAGGGATGCCCGGCAGTTACATGAGTCTCTTCACATCGGGGCCAAAGCGCTAGCGAAGAAATGCGGGATTTCTCTCACCGATGCGAAACACGTAGTTGCTACATGTCCTCACTGTCAGAAAGCACCACTGTGGTCCAGTGGAGTCAACCCCAGAGGTCTCAAGGCCTCTGAAGTGTGGCAGACAGATTTTACACTCTGTCAGTTGCTGAAACCTCGAGCGTGGCTATCAGTAACTGTGGACACCTATAGCGGAATGATCGTAGCCACACAACACCCCAAAACCGACTCCAAAGCGACCATCCAGCATTGGATAACGGTCATGGCATGGCTTGGTATCCCTAGTCAGATCAAAACAGACAATGGCCCAAATTTTGTTTCCAAATCAGTCCAGGCATTTGCTCTGAAATGGGGTATCACCCTAATACATGGCATTCCATACAATAGCACAGGACAAGCCATAGTCGAAAGAGCAAATCAAACCCTGAAAACTAAATTAGAGGTGCTGGCAAAGACAGAGGGTTTTGTCAATGTCATCCCCTCAGGAGACCAAGCACGCCTGCTAGCGACCGCTCTTTTAGCACTGAATCAATTTCCTAGGGGGGAAGAGATGAATAGCCCTACACAAAAACATTGGGCCGCTCGAGCGCTAGAAGAAGGCCCGTTGGTTATAATTAGAAATGAGCTAGGGGAATGGGAACAAGGGTGGAGGCTAGTCCTTACAGGGCGAGGGTATGCTGCAGTCAAAAAAGATGGGAAAGTCAAGTGGTGTCCGCTTAAGTCTATTAAGCCTGACCTAAACTAATGAAAACTGTAAGTTTTTATCCACAGAACCGGATCACCAGACGTCCTTGTAACCTGCACGCCCCGGCAACAAGAGAGGACGGCAAGTCAACAAGCATGCTGTCTACATCCGAGAGTCCCATGCTGGCGGACTCCAAACAACAACGATATAACCCCCGTGGGAGGAGGCTACAATGTTCAACCATTCACCATGGCTGAACACCTTGATATCTACCTTGATGGGACCGATCACAATGATCATGATAGCATTAATCTTTGGACCCTGCATACTGAACAGACTCGTGTCATTTGTCAGGAGCCGGTTAGATACAGTTAACATCATGTTGGTAGAGCATCAACAATTGCTCTAGGAATATTTTTATACCCTGTTACCCCCAAACTACCTCCAGTTCAACATGCCTTGTATTTTTCTATTCAAGTTTACAGTATATATTTTTGAGATCGTTGTACGTTTAAATTTTTTAAGATTGTTATAAAGTTTAAGATAGGAACAGGATGTTTTATATCTAGGATTTTTATACCTGTAGTTTTTTAGAACTGTTATATTTAGCCAATTTAATTATGCATAGGGAGGGGGGAAATGTAGCCAGGGTCTGGCGGCCGGAAGATCTCGTGCTGTACGGAAAGACAGGGCCCTCCCCCTCCCTCGGGACAGCCAATAGTGTATAGACTGTGATGTAAGCAAAACGGATGTGACGTTATTCAAGCTATATAATGCCATGCCGCATGGCAATAAACGCCATTTTGCCATCCACCACGTTGGTGTCTGTGTGCTTATGGACCGAGCGACCAGGGGTTGGTCGCCGTGCCGTTCCTGAACCAGGTCGCCTTGCCTTTCCGAAGGCAACAAGTGGTTTCAAACTGAAAGAGGATAGATTTAGGTTGGATACGAGGAAATATTTCTTTAGTGTGAAGGTGGTGAGACAGTGAGTGACACAGGTAGCCTTGGGAAGTTGCCGATGCCATGTCAGATGTGCCTTTGAGCAATGTGGTTTAGTGAGAGGAACTAGATAATATTCAAGGTCCTTTTCCAGCCCAAACCATTCTATGATTCTATGAAATTCTCACTGCTGCTTCATGCCAGCTGAGAACAGCTGAACTTATTTTTATGATATGATGTGTGCTCTTACACATTTCTATCTATATCTTTCCACAAAATCATACAAGTGCATGTACATAATGATGATTTAGATATGCTTCAGCTTGCACCTTATACATCTTACCTGTGATTTAAGTAACATTTGTGTCAATCATTGTACTTCAAAGAGATATATCTGAAAAATGACAAGACTCAATATTATCAACTTCCACTCAACAGGCATGCACAAGCTATGTACTTAAATAGTTCTACAAAATAAGGATGCTACAGTTTTCTTCCATTTATATTTTGGAAGTTTTTGTGCTTTTTGTTTCTCTTAATTTTCTGCCAAAGTCTAATATTTCCAGGACCAAACAAACAAACAAACAAACCAACAAACCTGTTTTTTCTGATTATACAAGAACTTTGTATATTATTGTTTCTCATAGAGAAAATTAGTAATTTTTCATTCTCCATTGGACTAATAATTCTAAGATTGATCCAGCAGATACTTTGCCATATTTGTGAGATGGCTGATTGTAATTCAACAACTACCTATGTAATGAGCATTCTCATGTCATTCTGAACAATGATAATTATAGAATGAAATTAATACTATAAGACTAAGGGTAACATAAGTTTTAGGAGTCAAAACTATTATGAGGGGTTCATATTTGTTTCTATAGTCTTTTCCTGAATTATTTGTCAGATAGTAAATATTAATTTTAAAATTACCATACAATGAGAGAGTAAAAAAACACCTGAATAACATCAAGCATAACTGCCACATATTAAAGTCACAAGTATTGTGTTATTGTTTTACAGGGATGGAAGTGCAAATGTGATTATTTACAGCACAGATGCATATGTTTGAATTAGTGACCCTAGTCAATGTAGAGAATTAGGCATTTGTAAATGAGGTAACATTCTCTTGAAGCCTAGCTGTTTTTCTCCATTGGCTATACGAGGGCTAAGCATGTGTAGCTGAGACATAGATAGCTGTCTTCTGCTCAGTATTAGGTGAGGTGAAAATGTTTTTTATTGGCTTTGAGTTTTTTTCAGAAAATGAAGACACTAGAAGGCTAGGACTACCCCGATGATCTAGTCTGATTTCCACAACGCCTGAAGTCTTACTTGTTCCTGAATTCAACTTTGTAAAGGAATTTGAATTTGGGAATATAGTTCAGGAAGTAGCAAAAGTAACTCATAATATATGGAAAATTATTGCTTTGAAAATGCAGTAAGAAGACATATTCAATGTCTCAATTACTGGTTCTTACTGCACTACTGTGTTACCCTAGTATATTGAAGGACACAAAAAAAATCACGTGAAAATATATTTCCATTTACAAAAACAATCCTTAGGATAATATTTTAATTTAATTTTTGCAGATAGTCATCTAATTAAGCAGCAAAATAAGTACAGCCCTTATAGATGATAATTGCTGCACTTCAGCTATCAAAAACTGCAAACACAGGAAAACAAACTATCTATTCAGCATAACATATCTCCATTTATACTATTTAATAATCCGTATTTCCACTATTTTCCATTTTTGTATGAAAACATACAAAATCAGTTCCTTTTTGTAGTGTTAGTAAAATATTGTGGGCATTGTTTCAATCAGACTTCTGTATAATGCTCATATTTTTGATGTAACTCTTAAATTGTCTTATCACTACTATCTTATTAAATTCTGTAATTTATATATATATAAAACACATTATAGAATGCTAAAAATACAATAGATATGAGTAGCATTCTCTGCATAGACTGTGCAGCACAGAGAAACACACACAAAATGTTTTTAAAAGTACACGGTGCATTTACAACTTTTGCTGTTTCTAGTAAGCAAAACATTTCCATACCACATTTTGTTCTCAATTTATGTCTTCATTTAAATGTTTTCTTTTGCCTAACTAAGTCAAGCTTACTAGCCTTCAATAAAAACTGTTTATTTAATTTTAATTAACAATAAAATATTTGTTTGTTTTAATTATTAAGAAAAAATGTATAGCAAATAGTACAGCTCTCTCTGCCCTCCTCCTCAGGAAAAAAAAAAAAAAAAAAGGGAAAAAAAAAAGAGAGAAAAAAATAATTAATCTTTCTTGTGAACAGGGAATAACATAAGAGATTCTCTATTGGCAGTATTCAGGAAACAGTGAAAAGCCTCCCCATTTCTGTAATTCAAATTTGTTATAATAATCCTACAGAAGAATATTATGTAATTTATTGTGGAATATTAAACAGAATGGGAGGTTCATGGAATATAAATAAAACTCTGATACTGGTAATTTGCCTAGGCAAGTGAATGCTATTGGCAATATGTGTCTTTTATTATGTATATTTTCTTATGTCTTGCCTTGTTGACAAGAATCAACAATCTACTTTCTCACCTTTTGAATATGTGTTTAGTATCTGAGATGCTGTAAATGAGCAATGCAAGGCATTCTAATAGCATGAAATGAACTGTGTAAGAGTATAATTTTAATTTATTGATAAGGTTTTGTCTTTAAAAAATCTGTTTTGAAACAAGTATAATCTTCTCCTGAAAAAGTCTTCCTTGTTATTCACAACACAAACACAACTGAACACTCTCAAGGAGTGAAAGCAGACCATCACAAAGAAAAGGACAGTTTTAGGGAGCCATAGAAATTTAAAGCAAAATCAAGATGAGATACATGGACTAGGCAACTACTCCTACTACCAAACTGAGCAAACAAAAATAAGTTCATATGGAACATGCAGCCTGCCTGCCCTAGGAAGTCCCACGCAAGAGTTGTGTGAACATGAACAAACCTGGCTCTTGATGTTGCCTTTATACTGTTGCTTTTATTGCTTTCAAGATAAAATCTGTTTATTGCATTTACATTATAGTACACCAATTGCACTTTGTTTGTACAACTGTAAGAAGGCTATAGTAACATTTATTAAAATGCTAACAAATAAAAAGAAAAGATACTGTCTACTTCAGTAGGATGGTATTTCAATACTGCTACTTGGAAAACAAAATACATTATTAATATCTATAATAATATTATAATATTTTAAATTATTTCCAATGCAAAACTGATTTGCATTGTACGTACTTTTACATAACAAGATCAGTGTAACAAAGCAAACAAAGCCAGAAAGGTTTAAATCATTGTGGTGCTATTTTTTGCCAAAAAAAGCTGAGCACAATTAATATTTATAAGTTTTCCAGTGCATTTTTTCCACTGATAAATAATTAAATGTTTTCTATAGAACATATTTCCCTAAGAAAAAAACAATAATAAAAAACCCCACAACAACTAAAGAAAGCAAAATAACTTTGGCTGTTATAATTCCATAAATGTTGGAGGTCTAAGGACTATTTCCCCCCTTCTGGGGATGTTTTTTTTCCTGGAGTTCAGAAATCTGACTATATTCTACCTGTTTTACCTGTTACCCAACACCTAGATTTCCTGCCTAATTTTAAAATGTCTAATTACAGGACCTATATTTTAAAAAAACAACAAAAAAACTGTTTTTCCTAGTCTTCTAGCACAATGAGTGGTGACAGATAGGACAATTCAGAGGCTTTGCCAGTATAATATCTGAATTAGCTTCTGAAGTTATAAGCCCTCTCCACCAACTGCTAAGAGACCTAACATACTAATACTCTTAAACTTACTAGCTGTACATAAACATGTAAATTTAGATGGAATTCGTTTAGACCTACCTTGCCAGTGAAGTCACCACTCCAGCCTATTCCATGATTTTATGGTTCTATGATTGTTTTTTTCAAATTCACTTAAATCTGTAGTAGAGGAGAATATTCAATAAAATGTGCTAGTTCTGTTGCATTGGGAGAATCAGGTCTCTCTTACAGACTCATTGCATAGACTGTGACAGCCATGCCAGAATAAGCATATTTTCCAGTGTTTATTTTGGAAAAAAAGAAATCAGAAACCAAAATGTGTTTATGTTACCATATATTCCCAAGCATAATACTTGAATAAGATTATCTTAATGGAAATTGCCTTGACTTGAAGCTGGGGATAATCTTTTTACAAATTACACCTTTTGTAACATATTTTCTAATGATTTTTACTGGTTCAACTCGGCCAACAGCTGAAAGAAAAAAAAACAAAGATTCACTTACACACTACGTATTTATTTTTTTAAAACAAATTATAATCTAAAACCATAAAATCCATCCAGAACTACATACCAGTACTCACAAACCCCTCTTGATCTTATCTCATTTGTAGTTTAACTTAAGGGAATACAGACTGTACATCAATAAGTCTTTAATAAAGAATCACGAGCACTCATTTAAAATCTTCAGTCTGGGATCCTTTTACCTTTTGTTATTGTTTTATATCTACACAATAATTAAACATCTTCCTTTATAAATGTTATCTGCTGAAAGAACAGGAAATTATTCCAACCTAGTCTTATAAATAATAATACAAAATTTATACCTGTTTGGTAGTTTATAAAAAGATGTTTAAAAAGAAACAGCTGACCTTCGTACTCTGTATAGGCATGAGCTTTTTCTGCTACTTAAACATAAACATGGCTGTTCATTTTGTGTGTCTTTCACACAGGTTGAAAGTTGAAGCAGAAAGAATAAGCTGACTAAGGAGAGAGACTCCAAGTGTCCATTTGAAGGGCGAAATAGGGTTTCCTTATTAGCTTGAAAATTTAATTAAATGCAATCACTAGAGCTGCAATTTCCATTCATTGCCATTAAGCATCATAATGTATAAAACACACATTTAGCATATAGAGCTTTATAAAATATTAATTTTTCCTAAATTCTGTTGAGACCAATTATATAAATCTCCTTTAGCTATTCTTCCTTTTCTTTGTCTAAAGCATAGAGAGCTGGAGCACCTCTCCTATGAAGACAGGCTGAGAGAATTGGGGCTGTTCAGCCTGAAGAGGAGAAGGCTCTGGGGAGACCTCATATCAGCCTTCCAGTATCTGAAGGGGGCCTACAGGAGAGCTGGGGAGGGACTTTTTGCCAGGCTGTGTAGTGACAGGAGAAGGGGTAATGGTTTTAAACTGAAAGAGGGTAGATATGGATTAGACGTTAAGAAGAAATTCTTTGCTGTTAGGGTGGTGAAGCATTGGAACAGGTTGCCCAGGGAGGTTGTGGACAACCTGGAGGTGTTCAAGGCTAAGTAAGATGAAACTTTGTACACCTGGTCTAGTGGAAGGTGTCCCTTCCTTTGCGGGGCGGTTGGAACTAGATGATCTTCTAGGTTCCTTCCAACTCAAACCAATCTATGACTCTATGATTCTATACATTTTTGGCCAGAATATTTTTCAGTGGTATGGTTTGAAGAAACATATTTACAATAGCATCAGATATTTCTATGTCAGATTGCAAAGTCAGTATTTCACTGTTTTTTTCATCCATCATCCTTAACTAACATTCTACCAGCTAGTATTCATGGATATCTTTTAAGCAAATCTTTTTCAGTCTCAAATATTAGCATTTTAGCAATGATTAAATTATATTTGAATGATTGTGTATGTAGATGTAGATATAGATATATGCACATACATATTTTCTGCAGCCCTTCAAGGTCAGGCTGGATGGGGCTTTGAGCAGCCTGATCTAGTGACAAATGTCCTTCAAGGGGCATTGCTCTAGATGATCTGTCCTTTCCAGCCCAAAGCCTTGTTATTCTTGACATTTAACATAATTTCTTTTCTAGGTGGATAGGAGAGGAGGGAAAAATCAATAAGCGATTTGAAAATAGATGTTGGTATAAATATGTTACCTGGAGTTATGTACTACCATGTTGATATGATCTCTGCTCTGGGATGACCAACTTCTGCAGCTGCAGAGGACAAACATCACCCCACATCTTTGAAATGTTCTGTTTATTGCAATGGGTATCTATCATCACTTCACAGAAAAAAATACATACAATTCATACAGAGTCAGATGTTATTCCAGTTTTTCAAAATGGGCTTTCCTGAAACTAGTTGAATAACCACAAAACCCACTAACTAACTAACAGCAAAAAAACAAACCATCAGAGGGAAGAAATTTTACATTTACCTCAGTGTTAGCAATCATCATGCAGTAATAATCCAAAGAATTAGTACCAGACTGATGTGTATCTGCACTTGGCCCTAAAAAACAAGCTGAAATAACCAACCCTCTTTACAACTGACATACACACACACACACACACACACACACACTCTAACTTTCCTACCGGGCTCAACTCCTACCCTTTCACTCCATTGACTTTACACTCATCCTCGGAATGTGCATTTAATAAGACCATAGTACCTTTTAATCCCTTTTCCAATACACACCTAGACAACCTCTCCTGAACCTTGATCCCTTAATTTGTGTTGACCCTTAATAAACCGATTAATTCTTAAACTAAACATTGGTCTCAGTAACAATTTGTGAGCGTGGTGGGAGGGTATTTGAATCTACCCTCTAAGATACGGTCCCGCAGTGGCCGTTCCTCTGTGAGAGGCGAACGCCACGTGTGACCCTCGGGCTCATTCATAAACCTCTCCACACTGGGGGGGGAAGTCGCGGAAACATCCTGACAGTCGGTAGCCCCCCAGTACCAGCCCACGACACCATGACAGTCAGATCACTTGAACTGAAAGCTGCTTCCCATTTAAAACAAGATGTCCCTTATGAGGGATCTTACTTCTCCCATTGTCAAGGGGCAATGGGTACAAAATAGAACATAGGAGGTTCCACGTAAACATCAGAAAAAGCTTCTTCACTGTGAGAGTGACAGAGCACTGGAACAGGCTGCCCAGAGAGGATTGTGGAGTCTCCTTTACTGAAGACATTCAAAACATGCCTGGATGCGTTCCTGTGTGATGTATTCTAGGTGATCCTGCTCTGGCAGGGGGGTTTGTACTAGATGATCTTTCGAGGTCCCTTCCAACCCCTAAGATTCTGTGATTCTGTGATTCTTATTTAACTATAACCAGTATTTGATGACCTTAAAGACTTGCTGTAAAGCCTATTTGTTTGTTGAAATACCCGTTTGAAAAAAGTAATTTGATTGGCAGAACTGTCTGGAAAGCTGATTAAAGTTACCTATGAGCAAAGTTAGGACCTGCTGTTTCAGTGGGAAAGGTACCGCATTGGACAAAAAGAAAAAGGATTTTATACTTCTTTAAACATCCTTAATTACTTTTTTTCTTTTAAATTGTTTTATAAACATTTTACTGTAGTTATAGAGTCTGGATTAGGCTCTGTGAACAAATCTGAATTAACAAACACCATCATTTTAGAACATTTTTACAATGTCGACCTTAAAGTGTCTTTGCCCTTTTGTCTCTTTGACTTAGCCAAGAGGTCTTCTTATCCTTGAATAAAATAAGAGAATCATAGGGGTTGGAAGGGACCACTGGAGACCACCGGGTCCAACCCCCTGTTGCAGCAGGAACACCTAGGGCATATCACATGGGAACGTGTCCAGACAGGTCTTGGAACTCTCCAGAGAAGGAGATTCCACAACTTCTCTGGGCAGCGTGTTCCAGTGCTCCATCACCCTTACAGTAAATAAGTTTTTCTTCATGTTGTTGAACTTCCTGTGTTGTAACTTGGTGCTGTTTCCCCTCATCCTATCACAGGGCACCACTGAAAAGACTGGCCCATTCTTGACATCCACACTTCAGATATTTATAGACACTAATAAGGTCCCCTCTTATTCTTCTTTTCTGAAGACTAAACAACTCCAGGTCTCTTAGCTTTTTTTCATATGAGAGATGTTCCAGTTGCTTAATCATCCTTGTAGCCCTATATTCTCAGAATACTGTAAATAAAAATCTTTCAGCTCTGGAATTTTGTGTTAATACTACTTGACCCAGCAGGTCATCAATGTGCTTCATCAAAGACTTAATTCCTACAACAAAACAGGTACCCTGGTAATATGAGGAGCAAACTCTAAGCCACAATTTCTTGGTAAAAAGTGACAGAAAGTGTATTTTCAAGATCTGTAGGAAGAGATTTCCCACTTCATATTTACTGCTTCCTATGATATATAAATTATTTTCTTTTAGGGATTCTTGAATCCCTAGATAATTTTATAGTTCTACGGAAAAAGCTGTCTTCTGAAGGATCTGTGAGCCATGCAAAAGTCAGTTTGGAAGGCTTTGTTCATCAAAAGCACTATTTTAATATTCTATTACTATTTTGGGGGGAGGATTGTATTTTTAATTTCACAACTACTTCTTTCTAATGGTTGCTTTTGATATAAAACTCAACCAGAAAAAGTCCCCCTTTAACAAATGTGCAATTTAATATCACTCTGTAGCTTTCTACATTCAGGAAAAAACCTACCAAATGAATGTGAAAGTGCACATGAAAGGGAAACAACTAAGCCAGTTTTAACCACCTAAGAAGAGCATCTGAAGTGTGTAGAGTCATGTAAAATTTATGCATGCATTCAGTAATTTTATATCGTCACTTCATATGTTTATTTTGCAGCGCCAAGATCAATGCTAATAATTCCTAGTTCTCTATCCATTTTACCTGTAAAATATGTTTGCAAGACCTTTTCTAGCACCTGCTCATCTCTATCTGTATATATTCTTTCAATTATTTTGTGCTCTTGCATTCAGAGAATCGAGAAAAAAATCTGTAACAGTAGTACACAGAGAATGTGCAGCTAAAACTAGAAGTCACTAGGTATGTATGTGGCTTACTTATGTGGGATAACAGAATTGGAATTCAGAGATTCATCCATCTGTCTAAAAAGGGTCCCTATTTCCTTCTTTTTTTCCCCCCCTTCTTTTCCTCCAATATCCTACTGTAAATGTAATTGGACATTGAACTTCAACCAGTGAGAGACCACAAGCACACAGGAGATAAAAGTAAGACTTCTGTTGATTTTAGTGAGAAGAAGATCAAGCATTAAGAGTTGTGCAATCCTCACTTTCAAGTTTCTTAAAACCTTACCTGATTATTCTGTTTCATAATCTGGATGGTTTCACAATCAAGATGTGAGTTTCTTGCTATACCATTATACTAATTTAAATTCCTGCAGGACTTCAGCTGTGTGAAGTGTAAGACCACTGTCTTCCAATGACCTGTAACTATAGAAAAGAAAAATAACTGAGCAGCTATGAATCAGAATGTCTTCAGCTGTTGAAATTATTGTGGCTATGCTGAAAGCCAAAGAAAATGTGACCTTTTATACCAAATAATAATATGTTTCCTTTTTCCTTTTCCTTCTAGTTTCATTATGAAGTTTCTGTGTCATCTGTGACCTGCCATTTAATGTGCATCTTTAAATAGAGAGTATTTATTTCATATTAATACTGTGAAACTTAATTAACATTTGTAAGCTCACCTGAGAGCAAAAATTGCAAACTATTATTCCTCATTACTCCATTAAGTATTTTCATCTGGTTTCCTGATAATGGCATATGTGCATATTTATGCCTAAAAACCTTCTCTACAATAAAAGTCTGAATGTAAACTTTCACAGTTGCATTACTTCTCTAAAGCTTTCCAAGCAGATTCAGTAGAAAGTAAAATCTTTCTTAAAAAGACATAATCATAAAACCTTCTTCAAATGTAAAAGGTTTTTAAAGCTAAAAGCAAGAGTTAGTTCATTAATGTTAGGGAGTAAACTGAGATTTGAATGTTGCTACCTATTCCAGGAGAAAATAAGAAGTAGTTGATGCTTGATATCTTTTTATTTTAGGTCTTTAAATGTTTTGGAAAGCTTTATATTTCACACTAATGATTGTTAGGTATTGTATAGCCTTGCATCTAAACAAGTTTTAGAGTGTGACTCAAAATTATTCCCCTTACTATTTTCCCAGAATCTTAAGCAGAAAGAAAAAAACAAACAAAAAAATAAAATAAAACAAAAAAACCCAAATAATTCCCTATTAAAAAAACCAACCAACCAAATAATGTCACATATACCTTAGTATACTTCCTATGAAGTCCTTTAATATTCAAGAAATACTTGTTTTCCGGTTGTGGCATTCAGAATGCATAGTGCTTGTCTCGAACAATCCAAGAGATAAGTGATGGACTTTGGCACTCAGGATATCTGTTGTCTGTCTTGTGGCATCTGAGAGCTGAACAACATTTGTTGATGGACTAAAGAGATGTCTCAGCAACCCACTCAACCGTTTTGCTTCCTCTCATGCGATGTGTACCTGAGAACTGAGGAGTTTAGTGTGGGACATGCTGAGTTTGGAGAAAAAGGAGATCTACAGCTGGCGCTGGGAACAGAATATCCATTGATAACCAGGCCTTGATATGATATCTCATGAAAACCACCAAGTTAGCAGGACAAGACAAAGAGTGCCGGTCTCAAGCCACTTCCTAGGGCCAAAACTCCACTGCAATAAACTAATCCTGTGGTGCCAGTTGTCTCAGCCTCCTCTTTGAAATGGCTGGTCTTAACACTTAGCCAAACAAAGACTATCTGCAGGACATAGCCCTGGAGCCATACCTATACCCCTGCTATCTCGGAGGAGCACAGAGAAGATAGAAGGATTTTCTCCCTTATTCAGGGAGAAAAGTGGGGCTGCAGTGGGCAAGGACTGTATAAATATCTGGGACACTATGGGTGCATTTGAAACACTTCCCCACCAGGAACCACTTCCCCACCAAAGACATCGCTGGACCGTGGTGGTAACTATGCTGTCGCTTGCTGACCTCTGTATTTCTGCTTTCTCCTTTCTTTTCTGTCTGTTTTCCTCCCTGTCCTATCCGCTCTAGGGTATTTGTTGTGTTACTCTAATAAAAGTTTGTTGTGCATGTGACATCTGACCTCGTTTGCATCTTAATTTTACCATTTGGGATCACATTTAAACTTCTTCTCAGGTCCTGCCAGGCAACAAAGGGTGCAGCTGCTGTGCGGCTTATCCCAGGAGAGGGAAGGCAGAATCCAGCCGCCCCAGCCTCCCACTGCGGTGAGGAGTGTTGGAAAGCAAGGGGGTTCTGCCCCATCCCTTGTAAGACCGCATGCCAGCCCTGGTGCCCGTTTGTGCACCCGAGGTTGTGTTACCTTTGTTTTGTCCCAGCAAGATGGTAAAAAATTGCCAAGTATCCAAATACCGGATCATGACACCAGTATACTTGGGCTTAGTAGCAGTAGTAGTATTCATAGTAGTATTCAAACATAGTAGTAGTCAAACAAAGAGTAGCAAAAGCTTAATTAATTTTTCTTCAGACTATTTTCAGTAAAAAAAAAAAATTAAGAACAATCTTAGAATCATAGCACAGCCCAGTTTGGAAGGGACATATAAAGATTGACTGTATGGTCCAAACTGTTGGAAAACAGAGCTTACTCTCTCATGTGCCAAAACTTTATTGTATTATATGCAAAAATGCATGATCTTTGAAAACTTTAGAAGTTCTTCAACCAAAGGAAACTATAGGAAGGATGCACTGAGATATTTTCCTATTGTTCAGTAGAGAATTTTCTGCTTTGTCATATCTCACAGTGCAGTTAGACTCAGTTGTCTATTGTCATCCTTCTAAAGATACATAACATGGATGGGCAATTTTTATGCATCACTCTCACATTTGCAAACATGAATATATTAATGTTTAAGTTGAGTTGCTTACACAGTAGCATCTTGAACCATTTGAGAGGCCCTACAGTATCTGAGGCAGTCTCCTGGGACTTGCAGATATGATTCAAGTATAGCAGGAAATCCATGCTCCCCTTAAATAATAAGTGGCAGACTAGGCAGGATGGAGTCTTTCAAACATTAAGATCTTTACTGACATTCTTGTGCTTTCTTTTTACCCAAACAAAATGAACAAACAAAAAACCAAACAAAACCCCCAACAACAACATAAAAAGCCCACCAAAATATTTTGAGAAAATATGAAAAATTAATAATGCTAACAAAATACAAACTCACTCTTGTTTGTCATGAGAGATATATAATCTGGCTGACATATGTTAATAAAAATGTAAACTTCAAAGTTAATGTTTCGGTCTTACACGTGTGCACTATATTAGTTTGCAATGTTTGCTATTTTATTTAAAAATTATTCTTCCTCACCTTCTTACAGCTCACTATCAAACAAAACTTCATTAGTTAAAAGGTAAAATCTGAATTATTTCACAAAGACAATTATATTCTTGGGACTGGGAGAGTTCTATGTTCTGACAGTTTTGAAAAAAACCCAGTTTGTTTTAAATCAAATAAAATATACTGGTTGTCCAACCATTTCCTTCAAATTAGTCCAACTGCAACATTTTGAGCATAGTACTATGCCTTTCACATAACTTTTTTCATTATTGTTGTCATGGTCAACTCTTATATGCACTGAGAGGTTTTTAATTTGACAAAAAAAAACATTGAAAACGCTCAAGTGCCATATAACTATTCCAATAAAATAAAATTTAAAGAGAAAAATTAGATTATAAAAGTGAAATATCTGTACTGAAAGCCCCTAAAACTTACAAACTACTACAAAATATCTAAAATCTGCTTTTACAAAAACATAGAGGGTAAGAATCTAATAACAAAATGGATATATAACTCTTAACTAGTACATCATAACTTTGACATATTTATTTGCACTGTTTAACCAAAATTCATAATGGTAATAATGCTTGCTTTTATATCTTTATGTAAATTATTTTAATACTAGCAAAGGAGGTAAGAACATCTGTTGGGTTTTTTTAATCTAAATTTTGTCAATTCTAATTTACATTATATGTAATGACACATTGTAAATTTCATCCAGTTATTTGGCTAGTGTAACACCATTCAAATGAGATATTTTTGACAATTCACACAGTTTGGAATCTGCGTTGCCATTATAAATATTGATCTTGATAAAACACTGGGTACATAAAAACATTATTTGTATTGCCATTATAATTTTCTCAGTCTAGTAAGTAGATATTAGGCATAAATAACTTTGGAATACTTTTAATCTCCAATTTGCTTTAATGAAACTGCACTTTTTACTGCAGTAGTAAAAAGTTCAGATACCTTCATTCTCTTATCTTTTGAAAACAGATGTTATCATCCTACTTAAAGTACTTCTGCGACATTGCAGTAACGTCTTTCACAGTCAGACCTTGAAATGGTCATTCACGCTTTTGCTAGTTCAAGATTAGATTATTGCAATTCCCTACTGGCTGCTTGCCCAATAGGATGCTGCATAAACTCCAGCTGGTGTAGAAAGCAGTTGCCAGATTTCTCTTTTAAAAGGGACAATACAAGTATATTTCATCCTTTTTAAAAATACTTGCCCCAGTTGCTGATTAAAAAACATATTGATTATCAAATAGTCCTTTCCATTTTGCATCAAAATAATAATGTTGGTCTAAGGCACTTTATAATTAATTATTCCCCCCCCATGTCTATGAAACAAGATCGACTAGAAAAACATTCATGTTGTTTGAAGGTCACCTTATAAATTGTAGTAAAGTCCTGTGCCATATCAGTCGCAACATTTTTCCCCACTTAATATAAATGATCCTGAGTTTTGGTATAAATTTTTATACAGAACTACTCATTTGAGTCAATGGGATATCACAGCTTTCACCAGCTAAGAATCTGGTCCTTGATTTTAATATCCTTTTTAATTGCTTTTTGTGTTTGATCAAACTAATTGCAAAGTCGGAGAGCAATGCCATTTTCTCTCAGGTTTATGTTTTAATGTGTACTTTGGACTGAGAACCTGCAATTGAGTGGTTCATGTTTGAGTTCATCACGGAACAATTTCTCACAGATAAAAATTAATTCAAAAGGGGAGAAAAGGTTAACTTTTTCTCTTGTACCTTACACTGCTTGATAAAGCTTGACATACTTTTCAGCTTTTTCAAAGTGAACAAAGACTCATTTCAGATATAAGAGACATCTGAAAAAATTAAATGCACTACTGAAATAACATTAGAACATATAGAAATTTAAGCTAGAGACACTTAGTAATTAAGAAACAAATTATTTCAAATAAAAGTGAATTGTTTTAAAAATGTGATCAAATTATTAGCTGTACTTTTAAAAATTACTAAACTAATTTCTTAAGCTCAGGCCTGGACAACACTGAGGGAAGAAGGGCAGTTCATCGAAGGGCTGCTGAGGAAACATGGGTGAAGCCAATCTCCTACTCCCACAAAAGCTGGTCCCAGGGGGTGCTGCAGCCAGGGCAGGCAAACAGAGTGATATGTCAACCAGGGCCTAGCGCAGCAGTTTGAGCAGCCCGTCACATGGAAGGACACACAGGAGAGTCTCCACTTTGAGATCTCTGCACAGGTCAAGAGCACTCATCCTAACTGACCCACAAAACAGAATGGTGAGCACTCAGTGGAGAGCCGAGGCCGCAGCTCCATCTGGAAGGGAGGTTTGCACCAACCACCACTGATAGTGACTGATGCCTCCACCTAGAAGGAACTGTTGATGGGAGAGGTTGGTGTACAGGCCTCAGTATGTGGGAAGTGCCTAGACCTCTTGCATGGAGAAGGGATAGGTGGCAAACCTGCATGTAAAATGTGTGCACAGATAGAGGACATTCTGCAACAGGTGGCTGGACTGCAGGATACTGTGAAAAGGCTGTGTAACATCAGGGAGGCAGAAAAGGAGAGAGATAGCTGGATCCCGGCCCAGGCTGCAGTGAACCCACAGCCCATGGCCACACATTATTCAATAGGAGGACTGGAAGATCTCAAAGGTAAAAACTAGCTGGAGTAAGAAAACTCCTTCAAATGCAAGGTACATCTGCAGAACCACTTCACATTTCAGACTGGAGAGGAAAATGTGATTAGCTAAGCTGCTTGAGCCGAGTAAGGCAGCCCAGCTGGCTCACTGTATATCAACAAGCAGAAACAAGAAGTGATGGGTGATAGTAGTGGAAGAGTCTCCTCTGAGAGGTACAGAGGCACCCAGTTGCTGACCTGACCCACTCTCTAGAAAGGTCTGCTGCTTATCAGGGACTCGTATAAAAGACGTCACTAAAAGACTTGTGCCAAAACTGGTACATCCTACTGACTATCATCCACTCCTGCTGCTTCACATGGGCACCAGGGATACAGCTGGGAGCAATCTGAAGACCATGAAGAAGAATAACAGAGCTGTGGCAGTGGTGATTAAGGACTCAGGAGTGCAGATAGTCTTCTCATCAATCCTCCTTGTTAAAGGGAAGGGGCCTGAAAGGGCAAATTGTATTATGAAAATCAATAAATGGTTATGGGAGTAGTGTCACAGCCAGTGCTTTGGCTATTTGGACCGTGAAACTTGCTTTGAGAAACCTGGTCTCCTGGAGGCTGATGGGGTTCATCTTTCAGAGAAAGGGAAGAGCATCTTTGGCCATAAGCTTGCCAATCTAGTAAAGAGGGCTTTAAACTAGAATTGCTGGGGGAGGGGATCCTCAATCCATCCCACTGTCACCACTTTGAGACCAGTGCCAGTGACAGATGCCCTGAGCCTGGAGAAGGATCACAGGTCAGCAGAACACTTGAAATGCAGGGAAATGTACTCCTAGCCAGTAAGTAACAGCTTCAATGGGGGCCCAACTTAAATGCCTTTATGCAAATGAACATAGCATGGGGAATAAACAAGAGGAGTTAGAGACATGTGTCTGTGTGCAGTGCCATTGTGTTATTGGCATTGCTGAGACATGGTGAGATGACTTCTATGACTGGAGGATGGGGATGGTTGGGTACAAACTCTTTAGGAAGGACAGGTAGGGCAGAAGAGGAGGGGGTGTCACCCTCTCCATCAATGAACAGCTGGAGTCCATGGAGCTCCATCTGAGGATGGATGAATAACTGACAGAGAGCTTATGGGTCAGGGTTAAAGGGAAGACAAGGGCAGGTGATGTCATAGTAGGGGGTCTGCTACAGATCATCTGACCAGGACGACCAAAGGAATGAGGCCCTCTACAGACACAGAGTAGCAACTTTGCATACACAGACACTGGTCATAATGGGGGATTTCAACCACTCTAACATGTGCTGGAGGGACAACACAGCAAAGTACCAACAATCCAGGATGTTCATGGAATACATTGACTATAATTTGCTTCTCCAACTGGTTGAGAAACCAATGAAAAAACGTGCTGTGCTGGACCTTGTTCTCACCAACAAGGATGGGCTTCTGGACAATGTGAAGTTTATGGACAGCTTCAGCTCCAGTGACCACAAAATGGTGGAATTCAGGATTCTTAAGGTGACAAGGAGGCTAAGAAGCAAGCTCACTACCCTGGACTTCAGGAGAGCAGATTTTGACCTCTTCTGGGATCTGCAAGGTAGGGTACAATGGAATAAAATCCTGGAGGGTAGAGGAGTCCAAGACAGTCAGTCAGTATCCAAGGATCACCTCTTTCAAGCCTAGAAGGAATGCATCCTAACAAAGAGGAGGGCAGACAAGAATGCCAGAAGACCAGCATAGATGAGTAGGGAGCTCCTGGACACACTTAGATGTAAAAAGAAAACCTTCAGAGGGTGGAAGCAGGGTAGCCTCAGAGGAATAAAAAGGTGTTGTCCAAGCAGCTGGAGATGAGGTTAAGAAAGCTAAAATCCTGACAAAATTAAATCTGGCCAGGGACGTGAAGGGTAACAAGAAAAGCTTTTACAGTTGCATCAGTGACAAAAGGAAGACTAGGGAAAATATGGGCCCCCTCCAGAAGGAAGTAGGAGCCTGCTTGTGTGGGATATGGGGAAGGCTGAGGTACTCAATGACTTTATTGCTTCAGTCTTCACTGGCAAGGGCTCTGACCACAGCGCCTTAATTGCAGAAGGTAAAGGCAAGGAGAAGAGCAGGTTTGAGACTGTGTAAAGAACCTGAAGGTGCACAAGTCCATGGGACCTGATGAGATCCATCTGGGGCTCCTGAGGGAACTGATGGGTGAAGTAGCAAAGGTGCTTTCCATCAAATTTGAAAAGTCATTGGAGTTCAGTGAAGTTTCCCCTGACTGGAAAAGGGGAAACATAACTCCCATTTTCAAAAAGGGAAAAAAAGGAAGACCTAGAGAACTACAGACCACTCAGTCTCACCACTGTGCCTGGCATGATCAAGGAGCAGATCTTCATGAAGGCTCTGGTAAGACACATGGAAAATATGGAGGTGGTTAGTGGCAACGAGTATGACTTCACCAAGTGCAAATCATGCATGACAGATTTGGTGGCCTTGGTGGATTGAGTGCAAGTTTGCAGACAACACCAAGCTGTGTGGTGTTGTTGACATGCTGCGGGGAAGGGAAGCTATCGAGGGGGACCTTGACAGGCTTGAGAGGTGCACCCATGTCAACTTCATGAAGTTCAACAAGGCCAAGTGCAAGGTCATGTTCTTGAGTTGGGGCAAACCCAAGCACAAATACAGGTTGGGCAGAGAATGAATTGTGAACATCCCTGAGGAAAAGGACTTGAGAGTGTTTACTGATTAACTCAATATGAGCCAGAAATGTGCACCTGTAGCCCAGAAAGCCAACCGTATCCTGGGCAGTATCAAAAGAAGCATGGCCAGCTGGTCAAGTGAGGTGATTTTCCCCCTCTCGTGAGACACCACATGGAGTACTGTGTCCAGTTCTGGAGCCTGCAACACAAGAAAGACATGAAGCTGTTGGAGTGAGTTGAGAGGAGGGCCACAAAAATGATGAGAGGGCTGGAGCAACTCTCCTATGAAGGCAGACTGAGAGAGTTAGGGTTGTTGAGCGTAGGGAAGAGAATGGTCCATAATGACTTTATAGAGGTCTTCTAGTACCTGAAGCCTGCCTACAAGAAAGCTGGAGAGGGACGTTTTACAAGGCTATGGATGCCAGTGATGGAGAAAGGGGTAATGGTTTTGAACTGGAAGAGGACAGATTTAGGAGAGGGTGGTGAGACACTGGAACAGGCAACCCAGGAAAGTTGTGGATGTCTCCTGTCTGGAAGTGTTCGAAGCCAGATTGGATGGAACTTTGAGCAACCTCCTCTAGTGGGATGTGTTCCTTGCCAAACAGGGGGTTGGAACTAGAGGATCCATTCTATGTTTCTATGATAAAGGGATTTTCAGTCTGGTTTGGAGATTACATATTTTTTTGTAGTGAACACCTTGTCTTCATATTTGCCTTTAAATTATCAAGACTTTTTTATTAAAATTTCTACATGGACACTCACATATTGAATGCATATATGCAAATATTCATACACATACATTATATATTTGATATACATATGCATTATATTACAAATCTTATAATAAGATGCAATTTGTCATTTTGCAGGGGCAGGTAGTTCTGCACACGCCTTATTTCTCCATCTTGAATAAGACATCATACAAAATGTTTGTGACACTCAGGAGGCATTGCTGTGGGGGATAAAGTAGCTTCGTAGAATAAAACCCAGGAACTGATAAACAGACTCCATTAAAATGAGTTTTCATACTAGTATTAAGCCAAAATGAAAGTTATCTTTTCCTTTGATGTTACCATTTGTACTGTAACCCTTATTTAGTTGTTTTGATGTATGCAATAATTGATACTTCAATAATAAACTTGTTTATATTCAAAATGTCTTTAATCCTTGTATGGTTCTTTTGGTGTCTTTTTTGAGACTGAAGTACCTTCTTCTCATATCACTACTCTGATGTCTTCTTTGCAAGCCTTTCTAATGTATTGACAAGAATAGCAGTGTTTTCATATCTGCCACCTATCCAGCACAGAGAAACAGATACAGAATTTGTGTCTTTCTCTGCTCATAAACTGTTGGGCTTTAGTCATACATACATAATTTATATTCATATATGAAAACAATCCTTATTAGAAGGAATAATGTGAGAAAATAGAAAAGTGATATTGCAGTAGGAAAAAAAAACAAACATGAAAGGAACAGAAAGAACTACTGCTGTATTTTACCAATGTGAAGAAGAAAAAATGCTTACATGCAAAATAAATAACACGTGTTAGCCCATGACATTTTCCTTTCTGGTGTAATCTTTTTAAAAATATGTAAATAAAGACATTGGTAGTGATTCATTCCTTCGTTTCTTTTATTTGCTAGATTTTTTGTCTCAGTCCACTTTCCTATACAGAATAAACTTGTTTTATGCATTTTCCTTGCATGCCAGTGAGAATGTGAAGTGAGTTGATCACGGTTTTCTGCCAGATACCCATCCAACTGCTCTTTCACTTCCCCTCCTCAACACAACAGGCCAAGAAAATGAGATTAAAAAGATTTTGGGCTGAGATAAGGACAGAGAGATCACTTACCACTTACTGTCATAGGCAAAACAGACTTGACTTGGGAAATGTTAATTTAATTTATTGCCAATTAATAATGTAGGATAGTGAGAAACAAAACCAGAACCAAAACTACCCTCCCTATCACCTCTCTTTCTTCCCGGGCACAACTTCACTTCTGACTCTTATGTCTCCTCCTCTGACAAGCACCTTCTGCCTATTCTTAAATCCATTTTCCCCAAGGACCCACCACCTGATCCCTGTGGCGGGTCGGTTGGAGCCAGCTGGAACTGGCTATGTCCAGCATGGGGCAGCCTCAGCCTGTCCTCATAGACATGACCCTGCAGCCCCCTCTGGCAACACATAGATATGACTGAGTGACTTGGGTTGTTATATATGTATGTCTGGAATATGTTAGCTGGACTGAAAACATCACTGAGTTCTTAGGGAATATTCTAAGCTGTGTTCACTGCAGTGTCAATGGAGAAATCATAAACTTTTTTGTTCATAAATAACACAATGCTAGTCATATTCACCAATAGCTAGAATGTCTTGTGCAAACTCTTAATGAACTTATGTTTTCTTAATTGACAAGGATAATTAGTCAAATACTGGTGTATACAGAATTTTATGAAAATCTTCTACCCTTCCTCAAATAATTTACCTACTTAAAACCACTTTCGGCATAGTGGACCTTGTGCTTTCACATAGATAGAATTTCTTCCTGCTTTCTTCTCTGGCGACTGTGCAATTGACTTTTTTTTGCACTTTTGACAAATTTGCACTTTCTCCATGATATATTGCCACTTTAAACACAAGAAGTATCAGGAGAGCAGGGTTTTTTTTTACCATGGATGGTGTACTTGAGGCACATCTCCTGCAGCTCTGTCTAAAAAATATTTGTTCAGAAGAAAGAGGAAAATGTTTTGTGGGTTAAGGGAGAGCACAACTCTAGCATGAATTCAAGGTGACTAAGGGATGTGCATTCAGTTGCTTGAGTGCTGCTGAAGAAGCCAACCCGAACTGGTAACAAGAAAACTCTATTAGTGACACTATTATTTTTCCAAGGCTTCAGTGGGATAAAAAGTAGAAGACATAAAAAGAAACACTGTTTTCTTGTTTATGTATACATGAATGTGAATGATATTTTGCTAAACATGAAAGACATAGGAAGGAAAACAGAGGTTTCTAGAAGTGGTGAGGGACGTATATGTTTACTTGATTCCTGGAATTATTGTGTACATACTCTGCTCTAAGCTTAGATTCAGGGTATCCACATCAAATATCTCTTTAAGCATAAAGGAATATGTAAGTGTGTAGATCACATGTGTTTCCGAGTTCAACAGCATAACGAGATGAACTGCAACTTCATTCTGATACTGCATGCAGAAATACATCAGATGAAATCTCACCCCAAAAATGCTTGCTATTTCTCAATGTACGCTTAGTTTGGGGAGTCTAGGGTGATAAGATCAGGGATTAGATAGTACAGCAAAGAGGGTCAAGGTGAAATTTCCAATCCGTTCCACTTGTCAGAACTATTACAAGAAATGGAAAAGACAAAAAAAGAGAAAAAAACAGGAGCTACATTCAAAAGACTACTTATTACTTCAGTACATTGCCACAAAACTTGGATACTTCTCTTTTACAGAAATGCAGAAGTGAACAAGCTCATTGCCATATGTAGGCACAGATAGAGTCAAAATAAACTAACAAATTTTCCGGCTGGATAGTTGCACTACTGATATGCCTCTTCCTTTTCCCTGAAGGAAATATTTACCATAATGGACACGTATCACCTGATACACATACCTTAAAAAAAAAGACATTTCTCCTGCTCTAATGCATGTTCACATTGATTCCTGAGTTGCTTTCAGTTCCCTCTGCTAAAATGGAGTGGTGCCAGATATGAAGCTTAAGTAAGGAAAATATAAAAATAAAAGGATCTTTACCTTCACAGTCTGAGAAATGCTATAGATAATGTAATAGATGGAGAGTAGTTGCAGTCTAATGCACACTTTGACAGGGTGAGCATGAACACAAACACATGGTGAGAAAGCAGGATTTTCTTCAGCACACTGAGTGAACTGATTTATCAGTGGCACTTCTGGAAAGGAATGAGCACAAGCAAAACAGTTTGGAAAGGACTGATTGCAGCAGGTTAGAACATGTGTCTGTGCCCCTGGAAGCAGAGTTAACTCACAAAAATAAAATATTATTTATGCAAAGGTTTGTAATAAGCTTATTTTCATGGTATCTGGATGTTTGTATGGCATATGAGTTTAGAAAAAGATTTTCAAAAGGGGGCTTCAAACTAACAGAAAAGGAATCAAAATATTAATGAGTCCATGAGAATTCTAAAAAAATAGGAATACTGATATGATTTTTTAGAAATTATATACATCTTTCTGTCTTGTGTCTATAATATTTTCCAAATAATAGTAAAGAATGTTTTTTGTGCACTCGTTATTTACCTATCTACAATGTCTTTAGTAACTTTGCATTGCCTTTAATAATAATTCACCTCATACTACTTCTGTATCTCACACTAAGATAAAGATAAAGATGTGATTTAATTTCACAGATTTTAGAAATACATTTACCTTGTTCAGTTTGTTGCATACGCAGTTAGTCCCAAGCCTTTTTTCATCTTTGAGTATGTTTAATACTAAATTGAATACTTTTTCAACACTATTTCCTCAGCCATTTAAGAACTTAGAAAAAAAAGGAAAAAAAAAATCAATAGTTTTTATTTCAGATTCTTTACCTCTATGTCCTAAATTATCTAAATCCCATGAAAACTGACAAAAGACTTCCAATATTTTAAACTGACTCTGCTTCAGAATGTAAAAGAAGATATTTCAGTATGCCAAACATTTAACAGTCTCTTATATTTTTTCTTCTTTTAAAAAGAAAATATTCCTTTCTACTTTAATGTATAAAAAGCAAGGAAGATAATATTCATTAATCTTCAGTGTTGGTTTGTTTTTTTTTTTCCTTTTAAGCTAATATAATGATGCGACAACAGTAAGATAATTCAATATACTTGACACATCTGCTATAAACCAATGTATGTTACATTTAAAAACTTGGTCTTCAAATGTCTTTTTTTTTTCACTTTCTTCTTGACAAAAGGGGGCACTAACTACTGTCAGAGACTGAAGTGCTTTTTGATTTTCTTAACCTTGAATGTTAGGCATGTCATGAAAAAGGAAAAGCAACAACCCCATCTCCGGCTTACTTCTAAATATCTTTAAATTTAAGCAATTAGCCAGTATAAGGTAGTGGTATTGATATTTCGGAGTATTTTTCTGAGGAAGTTTAATTGCTGTAGAGTGAAAAGTGCCAAAGTTATTTAAAGAATATGCAAAATCCTCTTTCTTTGAACATGGAGGCACAAAAGACTAGAAACCATGAGAAAAATGCCACACTTCTTCCATTCTTATTTCTCACAACAATTTCCAACCCCTTTCTACATAGGACTGCCACCTCCAAAAGCTCTATGTTGAAATGACACTGAAAACAATGGTTTTGTGTTTGTGTACCTCTGTATATTGTTTCTCTCACTGTTTTGTTTTTTTTTTTTGAAACTTACTATTTCTTTCTCACACCTTATTCCAGCCACTCCTGTACTTCTGAGTTTATAGTCAGATCACAGTAAGCTTCTCTTTTTAGCAAGGTGTAGGTAAACACAGATAACTCGTACTCTGGCTCTGTGTGTATCTTTTTACAGGCAGATCTTACTGTTTCATCTGTTTGGTCTATAAAGGATGCAGACAGGATGGTTGGGGTTGTTTACCCTTTAGCTGAATGAGAGACACTACATCTATGAACTTCACCAAGGTTAACCTAACTCAGAACAAAGCATTGAAATGAAAGTTACGGCTCGGAATACAAGCTACAGAACAGAAACTAGGGCGTCTGCACTATAAACTTAGATTTCTAAATCTGGGTGGTATGAAATTGGAGATAGATAACCTGAACTATTTCAGTTGCCATTTAAAAATTAACAAAACCCCAAACAAACAAGCTCTAACAAATTTCCCCTGAGCTGAGAAAATTAGCTTTTTCACGACTTAGTTAGAGCTTTGTGCTATATTTAGTAAATGACTAAGCAATCTCTCATCAAGATCTACACTTATTTCCACTGTTATTCCACAAGGTATTGGTTACTAGATTTCATATCCAAATCCACACATTTGTGACACTAAGAACAAGAGGAAAATGGTGTTAGGGGTGCAGCCTAACTTGTACTCTGACTGCTCCTCTCTTCCTGCTCACAGAATGTTTGAGGTTTGTCCTGGTTTGAGCCAGGATGAAGCCAATTTTCCTTTTACTGATTTTTTTTTCCTTCAGTAACCTTTCTTTTGACTAGCACCAGGGCATTCCAGCTGGGACTGATAATGGTGGAATGCCTTTCTAACTGCTGGGTCTTCAAGGTCACATCTTTACTCTGCTGGCTCAGACACTATGGGAAGATCTATGACCCCCCCGTAGGAGGCTGAATTAGACAGACAGCAAAACTGGCCAGATATATTTCATTCCATATATATATGTAAGCTCAGAGGAAGGTCAGAGATCACAGAAGACATCTTCATTCCTGCTTCTTCTTCCCTTCTCTTCCATCCATGGCTGGTGTCTGGGGAGGACTCCGTCCATCCATCACCGTCGACCCTTAGGCTTGAGCTCTCATGACCCTTGTTACTCTCCTCTTTCTCCAGCAGCAGCTCTGGGATTTCTCGGAACTGTTCACAGCTCAGGAGATGCTGTGGGAGTTGCTGGGGGTGGGGAGAGGTGAGAGGCTTTTGCACATACCTGAACACATTCGTATATAATTGTATATATTTTCTTATATCATTAGAGTTTAATTAAAGCTGTGTAGTTTAGTTTTCAATCCAGCCAAGTCTCTCTCTTTTTCTCTCTTTCCTTCCCTACCTGGGTGGGAGAGGGAGGGGATTGAGTGCATTGTTGTCAAACCTGAGTCAAACGGTGACAAGATTGTAAAAGATCTCTGAAGATCATCTAGGCTAATCCCTCTGCTGGTGCATGGCCACTTAGATCCAGTCCTGGCAGACCAGAGATGAAACTCTCTATTTCTGCAGCCACAATCAATTTTAAAATCCTGAAGACTACAAATATTTGAGTGATCAGGTACTATCCAGGTTTCTTTTAACTTTTCTTAAAGTTTTGTATTTATTCAGACATTGAACAGCTGTAGTGTATTTTATGACAATGCAGTACTACATACATAAATGTAACAGTGGAGCTGATATGGCTGAGTTAGCAGTGTGGCATTATGCCCTGTAGAAGTCTTTGTTAGAACAAACATATTAATTATTATTTATATGAAATGGACATAGCAAAGGGAAACTCCAGAAGGCAGAAGGTTTTGCAGGGATTCAATATTTTAGAAGATGGAAGCATACAGGAATTCATCCCATACTCTATTTGATGAATATTGAAAACTTTGGAGCTAGAGGAACTGAACATGAGGAAAGATGTGTATGTTCTTCTGCAGTACCCAACTGAGGTATTCGGATTTCTAAACAGTAAGAGGAAACACATGATTTGATGTTAAAATCTTGGTTACAATTTCTTCTTGTATATATGTAGCGGTACAGCTTATCTTTCTGTTTTCTGCAATGTGGCTTATGAATCCCATTGTCTCCTGATCTGTCACAGAACTGCATAATGTATACACAATCTTGTCAGCTTATCCATAATTCACTTTGGATATTTAAGATCTTTTATAGTTTTAAATAATTAACAAAGTATCATGTAAATAATTTAAAAATGCAACTGTGACAAACTCCCTATCTTTATATTAAATTGTGTATAATACATGAAAATGTGTATTTTATAGCTGGTTATTACTACAGAGCTATGACTAAAAGTTGCAACCCTAAGTGTTGTTTGAATATTTCCTGTATGAATAGGTATTATTACAAAAATATCTGATTGTATGGAATTGCCAAACTGCTCACTTTTTTGGTGTTGAGAATTGCCACATTAAATAGACAGTGACATTACTTCATGGTAGGAGTCTGGATAATGCTGGTGAGTGTGGGGAACTTTTTTACATTTCATTCTATCATCAGCTTTACCTGGTTTATGTTTTTCCAATTGGAAACTCAGACACAGACTTTGTGATAATATCTGCAGGTGTGTTGACAGTAAATGTACAGTCAAAAGGTTTGTAGATTTGACAGATGCTGGTTCTGGCTTTGGCTCTCAATTGTACCATATGATTCCTGGTTACTGAGTACAGAACCTGTAAAACTCAACTCTTGCCAGGTTAGGAACTTTAGATCCATCTCTTACTTTTTTTTCTCCTTGCTCAGAAAATCATGAAAGGAAGTTAATGATATCAAAGGAAGTAAGAAACAAAAACAGCACTCAGGTTTAGGAAATGTTTTAATAAATGTTAAGGGGATTTGGGTGATAATAAGCATTTCCATGGGAAATGCAAGAAACTTGCCTTTACGCTTCACATACAAACCATCTGGCATGGCATGTTATTTTATAGCTTGATTTCTCATCAAGTCTCTCAAAATATTAAAGGTGTTATATATACATTAAAATGCAATATTGTGTACTGAGGAACATTCTTAATGTGTTATGTTTTCTACAGCAAAATTATTCAAATCTAATAACAGAAAAAATTACTTTTCAGAATTGTAGACTATTAACATGAAAGCATGTGTTCAACGATTATAACATTAAATCAGGATCATAAAATATGTATTCTAAGTTTTTTTCAGAGCCAGAGATAAAGCTGACAGATTTCTGGAGTGAAATTCTGGTCCACTTTTAAGAATTTCATGTCTGATATGTTTTATTTTCTTTTTTTTACAACAAGTGATTTGCTAGAAATTTCAGAGTCTGTTGGTTTTGATCTCTTTCTGTTTTGGAAAACTGGCTATGAGCCAGTCATATCAACTAAATTCACAAGGCAGAGATCTAGATATGAAATCTCTCATACAGGAAGAGCTTCCTAATTTCTCATTTTTTGGAGAGGATAATAAGTTTTGGAAAGTATTTATGCTAAAACTGTGGCAGAGAAAGAAGAGAAAATACACTCCATTATTAGAACCAGATAGTCAATGCTTGTGCTTTGATGTGCAGTAAAAATCTTTGATAAGTGGTGATTTGGTCTCAACCCAGACCAGAAATTCAGAGCAGACTGGAAGATGATTTCCTCTCCAGCTTCATATTCACCATATCCATATGCCATGGGATGCAGTAGTTCAAAGCAAGAGAGATTTCTCTCCTATTTTATGGTATCTTTCTCCTTGTGTTATTGAAGTTTTTCACTTAATGCAGTGAATCAAAAAATCAAAATTATCTCTGTGCAAACCAGAAAGAAAAGAACTAAGAGAGGGGTGGTAAAGGTAACTGAAAATGGGACTAGGCTGAATCTGCTCGGGAGAATCAGAGTCATTTATCATGAATACACACACAGAGTATTTCATTTTGATGAATTTTAAGTTCTCTGTTATTTTCAGCAGTGACCAACAGCATTTCAGTGTTTGGAAGCAATCTCCAAAGAAATGAGGCTATGATCCCTTCTAAGGTGCTCAGTTCATTTGCTGATTACAGCAGGGCATAGTACAGATTTTGTCTCTGTTGCTGAGGGACAGAAAGATAGTGTACTGCCACTAAGGTTGCTGAATGCACAGTAGTAGTTATTCTTGCTTATTGGCATCACATTGCTCTTATAGAATCTCAGATAACCAATTGCTAAACTGTGCGTAAACTTCCTAAGTTATTTTAAAACTCATTGTGGAACTAGTATGCACTAGCCATTAGACCTTGACAAAAACACCTTATAGACGCAGTTACCTGTCACAACCCCTAAAATTGCATCCTTTCCCTGCTAAGCCCACCTTCATTTTACCAACTCTATTTACAGCTTCATAACCATCTAAAAATGCCACCTATACATAGAGCTAGTTTTGTATTCCTCCCTCATGAGCTTTTAGAAATGTTTTAGCCTTCTCATAGGATGCCTGGCAGGAAAGTACTACCTAGCAGTTTCTGGGTTGGTTTGAAGCAGGTGTCAGCCTTATATATTCACAGTACTTCTATGTGGCTGTGCTGTAGAAGGTTACTCTTCTTCTGTTACATGCCACTGCAAGAACTACTGGCACAGATGCACCCAAAAGAATATTTGTTTCTGTAGTCATGTTTAAGGTCAGGAAGGAAACACTGTAAATTATTAACTTCTTGTCATAAAAAACCCCTAAACCTGCTGCTTCCAAAATAATTAAAACAAAGTAAAAACAATCCTTCACAACACAAGTAGATTTGTCAAGATAAAAAATAATAATTTTACTCAAAATTTTCTGGGTGTTCATACCCCAACATAAACTGCTGACTTTTTAGCCATTTAGTCACCCTCATGTACTCTAGGAATACAGAAGCAGACAAAGGATTCTGTCTTTCTTTCCATCTGTGTTTACTACTTAATTAAAAAAATAAAAATTCTGCTTCTGTGAAGTGTTTGGCATTGTATGATAATCCTCACTGAAATTTTCCCTTACTGATTGATCTAAGATATTTTGTTTGCTGTGCACTAACAAACCAGATTATCTTGTTACCTGACAATTTGAAGAATAAGTTGTCAGCGTACACAATTTTTTAACAGGCTTGCCTACCCACTTATTATACAAATTAATACGAGGTGACATAGCATGATAGTGCATTGGCTATGCCTAATGTTAGCTTAGCCCACATTATTAAAAAAAAAAATAAAATCTGCTAGTAAAAAGGTTTTTCAATTAAATGTTTGAGGTTTTGGTCTGTTTCCCATTCATCCTCATGACCACTGGGGTTCTGCCTCACCTCCTGTTCATTGTACTGTAATTTATTAATTGATACAGATGACAATTTAAGATTTATACTGCAGATCTTTCTTGTGTACTTTGACAACTTTAGAAGTATTTATTCAGATTTCTTAAGAAGCAAGAATAAAAATTGAATTGCAATTCACTGAGCAATGAGTCAAGAAGTGGAAGATAGGACTAGCAAGTCAAAATTAAAATGGACAACCTAGTTAAAGGTATGATGTAAAGATTTTGCTAGAGTTTAGAGACAGGAAACAAAAAAATTATATTATTTAGTGGTAATTAAACAGATTTAGGTGGCACAAAATTTAGATGTTCTGCCAGAAGTTATAGCAAAGTTGAAACTATATGATTGTCCACCATTAATGAACTTTTTTCAATGTTTCTTAACATGCAGTTACCCAATATTGTACAAGCTTATAATTAGATATTCCTTACACCAAAGAATTTGTTGTCTAAAACTTATCTTGCATTGTACAGAAGAGTCTGAGCAAAGGGACATACAGAGGGTGCTTTTCTGTATTCCAGCAGTCTGTTTCTTCAAAATCAGATAGAATGGTGTGGTCCATCTTGCTTTATATCCAAATGTAAAGTGAATCAGTTTCACAGGATTTTTCAGAGAAAAATGTTGCTCTGCCTTTTGCTCTACCTTATGAACTCTGTGCAATTTTGAGAAGTCTTAGAAAAAGCAGGAATACAAAATTATTTGTGAAAAATAAATATTTTGTAATATTCAGAGGAATGCATTTTAGTTAGGATTAGCAGACAAAAGAGAGTTTTTGATTGTCAATTGAAAACAAGTCTCTGAAACAGTTTAAATCTCTAACTGAGGAGGTTTCCTGGGTACTGAAATCCACAAGGCAATGCTAACAAAATAAAAATGAAAAATGTACATGATCCATGCTTACGAAGTAATAAAAGCTACTTTAGAGAGACAAAACAACAGAAGAAAGTAAAAATGCCTCATTTACCAACATAGTGTGATGATACTTATGTATAATAGCTTGTAAATAACGGGAAAATAAATATATTTTCATGAGTAATTGTAAATATCGAAGGATGCAAACGAACTATAAAGTTGTGGTAGCAAAAATTGTCTCCATTAAGAACTTAGACAACAACAATTAAGAGCCAATTACATTTTCTCCAGCATTTCTGTTTTCTACTGCAAACACTGATCCTGAATGAGTATATATAGGTTGTTAGTTGAAAATACTTTAATGCTCAAGTCTGATAGGTTAAAACATTTATTTTTTAAAAGTTTGAAATTTATTTTAACTCAATAATACTGTTTCAACTTTATTTCTACTTCATCTTATTTGAACTCCAAATAGATGTTAAAACAGTAGTTCTGAAAGGTTGTTGCTCTATTTAACAGAAAGAAAAAATAACTTCATGTTAGCAATATTATTTTGAAATTTCCTCTCCAACACCATTAAAAATTTTGCACATAGAAGTTACAGATTTTTACCAGTTCTATAAAGCTTAGCTGAAAACATACTGTTATCCTGAAACAAATAATAGAGTAATCTTCAAGAGAAGGATGCAAATTCTGAAGATTCAATCAAATACAACATATCTCATTTAAGAAAGTCAACATTAATTTCACTGTAGGTAGAAGAAAACAAGCAAAAAAAACCACAGTAGATTAAGAATGTTATAATAAAGGACTTGCTGATCACCTTTTTTTTTTGGGAGCACACTCTTGATTGGTGTAACAATTAGCTCACTAGTTAGGATTCATCTGCTCATGGGAAGTCTCGTGGGTACAGGATAGACTAGTGTTGGCCTTCCTCTTTCATTTTGAAGTGCATCATGGGTGAAGGAACCTGGCATTCACAAGGTGAATACATCACAACTGGGCACCAAAAGAAAGCACTGGAGTCTTTGACTGTCCTGAAGGAATGTGTTGACATCCAGATCTCTGGCTGCCTGAATGAAGAGCCTACTGACCCATCCTCATCCTGGGTCTGAACTTGGTAATGGTCCTAGCTGTGGTCAGAGGGCTCGCTTTGAGGCACAGAGTTGCCAGGCAAATCACAGAATGGTAAAGGTTGGAAGGGACTTCTGAAGGCCATCCAGTTCAGCCACTCTGCTTAAGAAGGGTCACCTAGAGTTTGTTGCCCAGGATCATGTTCAGAAGAAGGTGGAGGAGGCGAGGAGCTATGAGAGGAGGTGTCGAGACTGTAACTTCAGAGATGAGATACAGGACATCTGCAGAAACTGCACAAATACTGCAGGTAGAGGAAACCAAATGCCATAACTCTCAGAGGAGGGAATAACCAGAGGATGCCTTCAGACAGGGGGCAGCAGGGACTCCAGTCATGGCAAAGGCTCACACCTTTGCTACCAGAGAGGAAAGGACTTAAGGGAGAAGGGAGCGAGGAGGAAATATAATTGCACTCTTTTACTACCAAAAAGGAAGGCTATACGGAAGAAAGAGTCAGACCCTTCTCATAGCCATAAAGCATGAAGACAAAATGCAGAAGACTAGTTGCAACAAGGGAAATCTGAACTACAAATTAGGAAGCTGAATGCTTAATGTCAATGACAGCACTTAAGTGTTGAAACAGAGAAACTGTGGAAACTCCAACCCTGGAGATCTTCAAAACTTGAGTGGAGAAGTGGTGAAGAGCTTTATATCAAGTTTTATGCTGTCCTTCTCTTAAGTGGGAACTTGTTTGTAAATGATTGCCAGACATTCCTTCTAACCTATATTTTTCTGTGATTTCATTCCATCCATAATACCAAAATTGCAAGCACTTGAAATGTGAGTGCTTTAGCTTCAGTCTTTGATCTTTTCCTTGTCTGGAAACTCGTTGTTTCATGCTTGACTAAGTTCAAAGCTAGCAGTTATCATCCTGTAGGAATGTGAATGAATTGGTGACAACCTAGTCAATTAACAAAAATGCTTCTTTAAGTGTCAGTGGTATACTGTGTGTTATGGATAATCTCTCTTCTATTGCTCAGCATAATCAGTCTGTAGACATGTACACTGAGAGATGTGTCCTGGTAAAAGGTATGAATTTGGGGATCTGAATTCCTGAATTTGGATCAAACTACAGAAAAAGGGTTATCACGTATTACTTCTCAAACATAACCTCAAAATTCCTTCTCTTTTTCAATGACAGTACTAGGGTATCCCCAAAAATTTTCTCACAACATAAATGCTTGTGAGCCAGCATTTCATTTATGTGCTTCATTGTCTCTAGTGCAATTAAATCCTTCCTAGTCTCTGCTCCAAACAACCAGTATTAGAGGCCAGGTTAATTTAAACTTGTATTTGGTGTAATTTATAATTTAACCTTGGTCTTGACATTTATTCTTGTTCTCCTTTTTTTCCCCAAATGATATTCCATCTGTGTCCATAAAACAAAAGCTGATTAAGAGACTCTTTGGTCATTACCTAAATCTCAGTTTTCCAGTCCTCTAATGAAGTGCTAAGCCATTGTGACTGTTACATGCACATCCTTCTTTTGAGGATTAAACATTAGTAATGACTGCAAAACTACTGTTTTCTTCCTTTTTTTTCTCTTCACTTGTTAAACTGTTTAATCTTTACCCACAAGTTTTCTCACTTTGCTATTCTGATTCTTTCCCCTACCCTACTGGGGGAATAGCAAGTCAGCAACTGCGGAGGAGCTTGTCTGGTCACCACAGAGAGTGAAGTTAGGTGTTAACCTAGCTATGTTATTTTTTATGTAAAATATTCTGTAGAAATAGACTTGGTTTAATTAAATAATATCTGAGTAACTAGGGGTGGGATAGAATAATTTGTGAAAAAAATCTGATCTGGCTGTACTGAAAAGTAAATTTTGCTAACAAGTTTTGGATATAGCACTGCTCTTCAGTGAGGGAAAGTTTTCCACAGGAAATCACTTTCTTATGTTTGGTTGTAATTTTTAGAGGTACCGCATGATATCATATTTTTTTTCCAGTTGATCAAGTTTTGGTACCTCTACTGATGCAAAAAATAAATTTGCTTTGATCGGCCCTGTCATTAGGATGCTGTTAAGAAACTGAGCATTGTGGTGTTTGTTAAACCTGACTGTGCTTTTTTAAATTGTTGGAACTGATGAACTGTTTGGAGTGTCGTACTTTCCAGAGCTAGCAAGGATATAAACATAACCTATTAAATGTATTCATTTTCAGTTGCTAACTGGTTGTTTCTAATGACTGATCATAGTTTTAAGGTCTTTAAGCTAAACCTGAAGAGTAATAAAAAAACCACCCGCGCTATATTTTCCTTGGAATTGTTTAAGATTAGTTGTTATTGGATTTTTTTTTTCTTTTTAAGCAAGAAAATATCTGATGCTGAGCAGAATTCCACTGAGAGATTAAAAATCATTGTTAAGATCTACAGAGGCAGCTAAATGTTAGGGTGTGATGAAAGAATTGCCACTACAATTCGTTTTTATTGTTACTGGCTGATGGACCTTGAAGCCTGACAGCATTATATTTGTTTTATACCTTCCAACATTTTATTAGACAGGTTTTTTTGTAATGTTTGAAAGTAGTCAACTTTGGATGATGTAAGGATCTCAGACACAATAATATTGAAATATAAGTAAATATATAATTAAATCACACTTTAATTTAAAAAAAAAAACAAACAACAACATGTAATACATAAATGATCCCTAGGAGCAACACCTGTTATGCATCTGTGGGATATTTTTCAGAAGGTGGGAGTTTTTTTAGTTTATGATCCACATATATATTCTGTGCTATATGCAAAAGTGTATTGTTTGAAATGCAATTAAGTTACTGATATATTTCTAAAAACAACAACTCTGAGGCAGGGAGTTTCAAATATACTCTACTGTGGAAAATTATAGATAAATTAATAAAATTATTTATTTTATATAAAAATAAATGTCATCTGTCAGGTATGTTTATATCATGCTAAGCTGACATGAATTAATCTGTTGCCTGTGGTGAAATTTATAATAGAAATGTTTGTGTTCAGAAAAACTTGCCTTCCATTCCAGGTTTGATCTATGCTGTAGAATGGAATGAGATAAAAGAGTAATAGCCCAAAGAGCAAGGATAGGTGAGATGGTCTGTTTCAGATAAATTAGAGAGTAATGAAAATAAAGGCCACCAGACATAACAGTGAAGAAAGGCTATTTTTTGTTGTTACCGCACAACACCTAAAGAATATATCTAAGTGAAAATATTTTAAATGTTTTTAGAAAAAATGAGCAATTTGGAAAAGAAAAAATAAAAAAAGGAAAAACTTTCCTAAACCTGGAAATCAGAAATCAGGTTTTCATTTTTATTAAATGACAGATTTACAAAAAAATTACAATTAAAATGTCCTTTTTTCTTACAGGGAAGCTGGGATTATGAAAAGCACTATCTGTGTTGGTCGTGGTGTGATAAAACCCTGCATAAATCTTGAAGAAAAAACTCTGAAATGGGCAAAAATAATTTTGAGGCATTTGTTTTTTTTCTGGGAGAAATGCAGACATCGTTGCTTTATAGATGACCCAAATCAGGACTCATTCTATGTTAGACAATATATCCAGATCTGAGGCAATTATTTCGCTCCCCTCCTGTTTGCTGGTCATCTATGTATTTAAGATCAATTATTTTCTCTGGCAGATAAGTGGGGGGTATATGAGACTATACTGAGACAGTTTTGATTAATGGAGTAAGCAGAATAAGAAACCAACAGAAGTAAGAAATAAATGTTTCTGGAATTATTCCCATGCTGTTTGATAAAGACCACATACTCCAGGGACAATTTTGTGTAGCTAAACTGTCCCATTGTGTGCATATCTTCAACTTCGTTGAAAACTGACTTTGCAACTTTTGAGCAGCTTATGTGCTTGTATTGTCATGGGTAAGTACAAAATTATAGCCAAGCCAATTTACTGTGCAAAAATGAGACTTTCTTACTGTAGAGAAAAGCAGCCTTATTTTACATGCAACTAGAAAGTAAAGCTGGGGAGAAAAATCACGGAATCACAGAATGACAGAATTGCTGGAGTTGGAAGGGACCTCTAGAGATCATCTAGTCCAACTCTCCCACTGAAGTAGGATAACCTAGAGCACTTTACACAGGACTGTATCCAGGCATGTTTTGAATATCTCCAAAGAAGGGGACTCCACAACCTCCATGGGAAGCTCTGTTCCAGTGCTCCACCACCCTCACTGTAAAGAAGTTTTTCCTCATATGTAAATGTAACGTCCTATGTTCCAACTTGTTCCGGTTCCTCATTCTGACACTGGGAACTACTGAAAGAGTCTGGCTCCATCCTCCTTGCACCCACCCTTTAGATACTTAAAGGTATTTATAAGATCTCCGCCCAGCCTTCTCATCTCCAGGCTAAAGACTCCCAGCTCTTTCAGGCTTTCCTCATAAGAGAGATACTTCAATCCTCCTATCATCTTCATCACCCTCTTCTGGACTCTCTCCAGTAGCTCCCTGTCTCTCTTGAACTGTGGAATGGAAATGGAAAATGGAAAACTGTAGGAACAATTACAATCATTGACTATAAGCAACTTCATTTAAGCCTATTAAGGAAAGCAAGAGTTCACTGGGTTCAGTGTTACAGCAGTTCTGGATTCTTATTTACTGAAGATCAGCGGACAATGCTATAGAAGGTTTTAAAACTTTGCTCCCATTTTAAGACCTCTAGCAGTTGAAATGTGTGCATGAATGATATTTAATGTTCTCGGTTTCCAAAAGTCAAATATATCGGTATTTAGAGTATTTTGTTATACTTTTCCCAATAATTGACATCTAGATTAGGGTGGTGAGACACTGGAACTAGTTGCCAAGGGAGGCTGTGGGTGTCTCATCCCTGGAATTGTTCAAGGCTAGGTTCGATGGGGCTCTGAGCCTGAAAATTGAGAAAGCTTTGCTCTTCATATATAACCCATGTTATTTTCTTCACTTCAGAGTTTTTAATGACTTTTTGTTTAGAAAAGATTCCTGCAAATAGTCTTGTGAAGGTTTTTATACTTGTCCAGGGACTGTAGGATGATCTCAGAGTGGAATCCTAGTGTCAAACAGGTGGAAGAGCAGAAGAGAAGTCCTTGAAAAGAAAGTAACACAAAGGGCAAATTCTGCTCCTGTCTTCATGCATGCAAATTTATTCAGTTAAGTCTGTATCCAAAAGGCAAAATTGGCCCCAAACACTGTATATTTTATTATCTCAGAGCCTATTTGTGTAGAAAAGATCTAATAACTGCTCTGTTTTCACAGACAAGTTTGTAGGTATATGAATCTTCTTGGAAAGTCCCATATCCAAGCTGACATATCTACTTACATAAAGTAAGTCATCATTTATGGAGAAAGTCACTAGGCAGACATTATTCTTAGAAAAAGTTTGTTATTTGAGTACAGTAAAGTCTTTTACAATGAATAAACCATAGAAACCTATGCAAACTTTGGCCACCTGAGCTACCCTTATGTCCCAGAAGCACTTTTCAACAATTTCTGTCAAATACAGTGACACTTCAGATTAATTGCCAGGTTCTCCCCTGCTGAACTCAGCCATCAAGCCACTCATGACTCAAGCAGATGTTTCTGCACTTTAGGCAAATTGTAGCATGTTTGTATTCCCCTTGCTACCTCCTCTCCATCAGCTGTGACAAAGGTTTTTACCAGAGACATCACAGGAATATTACTGAAAAGAAACAAGATGCTGGCCCACCAACAGTGCTACAGAGTAGCCTAAGTTTCCATCATCCAGCACATAGGGGAATATAGGGGATGGAATACTGAAATATACAAAGAGTTAGCTTCATCAGTATAGCTGTACTGATTGTTACTGCATTTACAGGGCAAAGGGGGGAGAGCATGTTCCTTGTACAGTTCTCAAAAAAAAAAAAAAAAGTATTTTTTTCTGAGCTCATTTTGGTAAAAATTGTCATAAAATTGGAGACGGTAACAGGTAACTATCTCAGGCAAACTGATTTTCTGTGCCCTAAATGGAAGTAAGCAGAGACAGAGTGGACAATATCAGGTATTATCACAGCAGCAAGACAAAACATTACAAAGGGCAAAGCAGTGTAGCAAGTGTCCCCCTGGAATCTCTTGTGACCCTCAGGTACCCTGAGGAAGCCTCCTGTGGCAGTGAGATCAGACAGCTTTCCTGAAGATCCTGCAGTGCATAATACCATGCTCCCAGCTGGAGACTCAGTGTTGCTAGGAACATTGGCCAGTGCCTGCAGCTGGATCTGTCTACACAACCTCTGCTGTCCTTTTGATCTCCCCTTCTGAGAATTAGTACTCTCCTAACTCCCATCTATGCAATTTTGTAGTGTCCTTTTATCCTTCAGTTCCTGCTTTTCTCAGAAAGACACGTATATTACTGATAGTCTGCATTTGCTACATCTCAGTTACTATTTCAAAATACTTAATCATCTGAACAAAACTGGATTAACAAGAACTGCAGAGCTCTGTACAATTATGCATAGGCCAATCAGAACTGCACAGGAATAGTACATATCTTTCCGAGTGTGTCACTTCTTCAGTGACATTCTGTTTCCATTTCCATGTACTTTTTCTTATTTCCTCCCCACTACTCCCCCAGTCCACCATTTTTGCAGGAAGACATGGAACAGTCTTTTAATTGGAAAACACTTTGGTCATCTGCAGGATTATTTTTTTTTCTATGGTTTTAATCAAATTCCTTTCTTATGAAACATGTGATAATGATCCATCCTTCTGAAATCCTTTTAATTTTTTTTTTTCCTAATAGTGGGACTATTTTAATTCTACTCTAGCTTTCATCTGATTTTTTTTCTCTACTTTCAGACCCTGTTTTAGAAACCATAAAGCTTTCTAAATTCCTTATCTTATTCCTCCCTTCTCTACAACACAAGAGTGAAGGCTCTGGCTTTTCAGCTAGTTATCTTCCTCAGTAAAGTTGCCTGTGGATTAATTTTATGGCCATTGTGATCATTGGAGTAACATGCATTTGCTGTCCATCTTGTCTGGAAAAACACAGACATGATATGAAGATGAAGAAACTGGCACCACTTCCACTTTCCTGCCTGAAGGACAAATGACTGAGTGCTTGGAAGAAAGACATAAATGAACTCCATATCTGAAGCTTGCAACTTATTCATAAACTATGGGAAAGGCATCTATTTATTTTTCCTATCCAGAAAAGCTAACCTGGATTCTTTTGAAATTTGAACTTTTAAGATTTTAATAAGTCTTTTTCTTTAAAAATTGTGATACCACTCAAAGTTGCAGTTAAAAAGAAGAAAAAAATGAAAAACAAAACAAAACCAGAAACCTGCTTCGTCAAACTATCAGTTCCAGAGTGTAGAGAAATTGGTTATCAAAGAAACTGTCATGGTGACCTAAAATTTATTTAGATTTAAACAACCTATTTAGTTGAACTTCAGAGAAGAAGCTGGGATATTCAGAAAGAAATCTTCCCAGAAACTGAAAACAAGTATAATCAGGCTAAGACAGGCATCTGACATAGACAAAACCAATGTGAATGTTAAGCTAAATCTGTTATAACATTATGAAAATAGGATCTTATAATCACACAATTTTAATCAAAGAAAATTTAATCATTCCTTTTAAAGAAGGAGTATTCACTTATTTCAGTAAGCATTAAAAGTGGAAGTTTTGGATACTGTATTTTAGAAGAAAAAAAAGAAATCTGTTTCTTCAATGCATTCTTTCACATGTTCTTTGAGAGTTCTGCTGTGGCCACGGACATGATATGACACTTGTGAACAGGATACTCTAAATAACCTTTACTCTTTCATACACTTTTTTGAAGTTAAACCTTTTTTTTTTGCTTGTTTCAAGAAGATATATGTATTGCAGAAAAAGCAACATATTGTTCCTATACAAATATTTCTATGTAGAACATACATTAACATGACTGTCTTATTTTTATTGCCAGTTAAAAAAATGAATTTTAAAACTTATATTTCAAAGTTATTTTTTGTATGTAGGAAAAATCTGTCTCTTTTTTCACTTTTACAATCTCTGCATAAATAAGACAAAAAATATGTTATATCTCCATAACTTTATACACAAGGATCATTGATAATGTATTCTTCAAATTTGCAGGAAAAATAGCATTATAGCAGTGCCTTTGAAGGCTCTTAAGTTTCTTTACATATTATTATCTAAAATATTTCAAGAAGTATAATTTTGTTCTTGTTGCTAATGTTAAATTTTTCCAACATGTGAGCAGCAGCAAGCATGTTTGCACCTCATATCTCTCACTAAGTTCTTCCAGTCACAGACAATGTCTTCTTGCTTTCTTATTACACTCCATGGTGCTGCCCTGGCTGAATCACTGTCACTCACATACATACAGCCAAAATGTCAGCAACTGTGATGAAGAGAAAGAAAAAGAAATAACTTACCAGGTGTTCACAGGATTTTGCGAAGTATGTTGTGAGAAAGGGAAAATGCAGAACTCAATGGATGACTTAGAGGTGTGGAATCAGTGACTGAGACTAACAGGCAAGTTGACATGCATTAAACGTGTGGGCAAAACGCTCTGTGTTACTGATACCTGAAATTCAGTAGTTGTCAAGCACATACTGGGGAGTAAGTTCTACTTTCTATTATCAGGTGCTAACACAAATCAAGAAACTAAACAGATCAGCATTTGCTGTATGGTTCTCAGAGAAATAAAGCTTTTTAATATAATTGCCTTTACAAGAACATGAGGCTCATTTAAAAAAAAGAAAACCACAATACAATATAACCAGTGACCCAAAGACTCATCTATTAGGCTTTTACATTACTTACTTTATGAATCTGATTCTATCATTTGTTCCCTTGTAAGTTTTTATTGCATCTGATCCACTCTGGGAAAATGAATGCCAGTGATAAGAATCTAAATAAGCTAGTTTTTAGGTAGAAATAATGAACAAGACCTCTTTTCCACCTGCAGCACGTAGAATTGTTTTTATTTTCATGTATGTGTATCTATGCATGTCATTATGTGTCTGCACTGCATACCTACTACTAAAAATTTTAAGTCTTAAACAAAAATCACTTAACTAATATTTTGTCTCAAATATCTCTTCTTGGTTTGTAGATTTATTGAAATAAGTGGCTCTTAAATATCGAAATATGCAGCTCTTGCAGACTAATGTAGTAATTAGAAATATCTATGTGACCTTCATTATCTCATTTAATACCAGCATTGCATTAAAAAGTCTTGTTGAATTAGTCTTAGATAACAGTGTTTCACTTAGATAAACAGTGTTTTCCCTGTGCTTGACAGGGAAAAAGTTTCTGACTTTTCTTGCTAGGAGATTTCAGAGTATTCCTTGCTTTTGACCTTTCTTTAACAATCTTATTGTTGGCAGCATCTCAGTAATCCAACAGTAATACCAGCCTGCTCTCATCTCCACATCAGATACATCTATTTCCATCTTCAATGAAGGGCATTAGCCAGTCTTTGTTTTCCATATGGGGTTCAGTGGTTCAAGAGGTTCATTGGATTGTACAAAGGCCAAAAACAGGTTTTATGTAGAGACAGACACAGAAATAGATGCAGACACAGACCTCCATATAGATCCAGCTATAGATAAGGTGGTATATATACACACACACATATATGTTTATATATGTATTTCTATGTATATTCATATGTATACTTGGAACCATAAAAAAAAATTAAAGTCTGTATCTATTGTGTAAAAGAAATACAATATACTAGACAGTTAAGAATTAGTTAAGAAACTTATTTTGAAAATAGATCAACTTGAGTAAAGCATTTGAGAGTGTAAAAATACTGTTATCTTTCAAGATTACAACATTTCTTTATTTCCTCAAAAATTGTAGGAGTCATTTGTCTTAAACTAGTAAGCAGAAGAAACTCTTAATCTTTTATTCTGTGATCTTGATAAAGATTGGTATATTTTGTTCGTCAGGAGGCAGAGGAGTATGTAATTATTCTTATGTTATCAGAGTTTTATTAAATTATAATAAAATTAATACAGTTGTTTTGCAGTATTGACTCAATGTGCTTCCATAAAACACAAATGACATGATGAACTCTTCATAAACTGTGTTTAAGTGTCAGAGATTTCATTGAAGCATCACAAATCCAGATGGCTCTGGTACCTGGAAAACATACGTGGAGCAACGTAGGAAACAAACTGTTCTGGTAGGAACAAGGGCAAAATATTATGATGAGAAGGAATAAAAAAATTGGTGACAGGCTATTTGTTGGAGATGTAACAAAGAATCCCCTTCTGATTGTAGAAGAGAGTTTGTACAGAAGTGTAGTTTCTTGACTACGCAGTTTGCCAATTTCTTTCGCATTCCTGGTAGTGAAAGGTTCTTAATATTACAGAGGGATGAAAATGAGAAAATTTCCCAGATATAGCAATCAAGTAAAAATACCTCCAGAGATGGTGACTCCACCACCTCCCTGGGCAGCCTCAAAGTTTTCTCAAGCATCTGCAACTGGTCATTGCTAGAGAGAAGATATTGCATTAAATGAAAATTTATTCTTCCCCATAAGGATATTCTTATTTTATGACACGACTTACTCTTCCTTTTTTTCAGATGTATGTTTTGAAGCACTGTCTCTCTGAATGAAAGAATTTTCCTGAATAAATATGGACTAGAAAAAGGCTGTTCCCTGGTGTTATTTGGGAAGCCTTGGTAATTACCATAAACATTTCAGAAAACAATTATAAGCGAGATTTTATATTCATCATTGGCCTGTAGAGCATAGCAACAGCAGCCTAAACCCTTTTTCTTTCACGTGTATATATATATAGTAATTTTGTCAGTGTTTAATTTTATACTTTACCTCCAAAACACCCTGTGCTCTTTAACTTCTATAGCTCATAGTTGTAGTTCTAGCATAGGATAAGTTTGGATTCACAACTAAATACCTGTATAAATTTTTCATGATTGACTGTGAGCTTGAAACCACTTATGGTGAGTGACCAATATAAAAGCAGTTTGAATTGCTTTAGTTAGCAATATTCCTTACCTTTTTACAGGCACTGGCTCTATTGCTTGTTACTGTTATTTTCAGTGGCAGCGAAGAGATATTAGTAAATGTCCAATTTATTGGTCTAGCTTGTGTTCATTATAAACTTGCTGCACTTTTGGCAGAGCAATACTTGGAGCATAATAAATGCTCATAATTTATTTATTTTAAATTGCTTAGCAAATTTAGTTTTCTTTTTGCTTGGGGTCTCATATTCTTTGTTCTATATCTGTTATCAAATAAGGCCTGTGACATGAACCACTCATCTCTGTAGAAATTCAAGATTCTTCACAAGAATCCCACAAGCTGAGGGAGCTTGGTCTCTTTAGCTTGGAGAAGAGGAGCCTGAGGGGTGACCTCATCAGTGCTTAGAAATAAGTTAAGGGTGAGTGTCTGGAGGATGGAGTCAGTTTTTTTTCAGTGACGTCTAGTGAGAGGACAAGGGACAATGGGTGCAAAATGGAACATAAGAGGTTCCACGTAAACATCAGAAAAAACTTCTTTACTGTGAGAGTGACAGAACACTGGAACAGGCTGCCCACAGAGATTGTGGAGTCTCCTTCACTGGAGACATTCAAAACCTGCCTGGACATGCTCCTGTGTGATGTACTCTAGGTGATCCTGCTCTGGCAGGGGGGTTGGACGAGATGATCTTTCGAGGTCCCTTCCAACCCCTAAGATTCTGTGATTCTGTGATTATTATTTGCTGTTGGCCGAATTTCATCTTATATTATTTATGTATTAATCCCAAGTAAGAACAATAAATATATTATCAAAAGAATGTAGATATCTGGCTTTTCCATCCAAGTAAAATGTACACTCCTAGAAAAACTGTTTGCTTCATACAATTGTCACACTTCTACCAATAATAATAAATAATTTTTGCTAGTTTCTAGTTTGCTATTTAGCCATTTCTGAGCTGCAGTACATTACTTACATTTGTCCTGTATGGTTTTAGGATGGCAAAACAGAGTGTATGTAGACAAAAAGCAAAAGTTGTACTATAAATTAGAGTAATTTTGTGATTGGACTAACAGGTATAATCAAAATGATAGAACATCAGAATATCTACTACATAAGTGGTCTAACATCTACTTATTAATTGGCATTTACTAGAACATTAAGCAAAGAATATGTTAAAACAATAACTTTACATTAGCTTTATTATTAAATAGGGATATATGTTACTTACCCTACCTGGGTAGGTAGTCGGGTAACTACCTCAGTCTCTGAGGAGTAATCCTTCTAGAGGACAGAGTATCAACCACACCTCATGGGAAAAGTGTCTAAGAATCTCACCTGATCAAGAATGGGACTGAGCTTATAGAATAAAGTGATTGACTGTTAGTCCTCCATTGCTAAGCCAAACCTCTGTTTTCCTCAGGAATGCTTCTAGCTTTGCAAAATACTTTTATCTCAAAGAAACATGGTCTCTTTATCAATTTTCTGTCTTTTTCTCTGTCTGAGCCCAGCTGCTTCAGAGTGTTTTCCAACTCCAAGCTACAGCTTATCTGGTAGGTGTTTTTCAGCAAAGAGCACATTGAGTAGGAAAAATAGTAGGTGCACTCAGTCCCCTTAACCAGATTATTGATAAAGATATAAAAGAGAACTGGCATCAGTGCTGAGCCTCAAGATATGTATCTATATGCCCTACCTACCTACCTCGCTGCATGTATATATATAGATAGCTAACTATATGTTATAAATGTGGGTATGTATCTATCTATATGCTACATATCTAATAAGTATCTAAATTATCATCTCATACACAATTAGGGCATTCTGGGTTGTTTAGCCACAATTTGAATGACTTTTTTTTGGGGGGGGTTTAATGTGCTTGTATCTTCTATACTGTGTATCCAGTTTTATTAGTAAAAGTCTGAAGCATACACTGATGTAGGCATAACTTGTCAAATTTCTGGCTTCAGTCATTTGTGTGCTGTTGAGAAACACTCTGCATACACACATACCTATACACAAATTCAGAAGCACTTCACAGTGAGATCACACTGATGTTCCTACTGCCATGTGTCTGGAAAGATTAGTTATTTTGTCCAAATTTTAAATCAGAAAAATGCAACATTATTTTTGAAAAGAACCCCACTAGAAAAATTCTAAAGATGTATTTAAGGAAAATGTGACTGTGTATATATTGGAAAGCTGATACACAATATGAATTCAATTCTAAATGTAGTTGTCACTGCTGGCAAGTGAACATTCTATGCATACAATTCTGCATATTATACACATACTACAGTTCTTCCCAGAGCTCCTCCTGAAGTAAAAAATGTCTTTCTCCTTATTTTGCTGGAAGATACAGTAAACTAAATGTTTTCTGATATAAAATTTAATAAGGGACACACTGATTATGTTTTTAGAGCAGATTGAAAATACATATTTAGGATAAGGGTTACTAAAGAAAAAAAAAATTTCATACATTCTCATACAAATTTTCATACATTCTCACAACTTTCACATATCCATATAGGGTGGGATTATGTTCACCTAACTTTGCTTGTCTGTGTGTAAACAGTTACATAGGAGCTAGTCACACTAGACACTCAGTTCACAGTAGAGAAATACACATTTCTGGGATAAAATTCTTAGCATCCTGAATTAGTCTAAAACAATCCAGATGAACTGCACACTTAGAGATATCCTTCTTTCTCCATTGTGCAGGGAAGGAGTCTGTTTCAGTTAGCTCAGGTGTAGTTATTTGTACTATGGACGTTTAATCTAGGTTATATTAATCCAGCTCCTACGAAATAGGGGCAGAGGTACAAGATCCCAGTGTGCTCACTAGCTCAAAGGAAGAATAAGAGGGATTGGTCAGTTCTGATTTCTTTTGGATATCTAACCCTCACTTAGATGCTGGAAGAAAAGTTGTAGGATTATGACTGGTTTTGGAAATTCAGTATGTCCATGAAATAAATGGGATTTTTCAGCAGTCCTGTTTTCCTGAGTTATCTTATCTGATGTAAATAATTTACAGTAATATATGTGAGAACAGCACGTCTGAGTGGGCTGGTGTGAGATTCGGGTCGAAAATGAGGGCTGTCTTTTCTAATGAGGGGCAGTTGAGAGCTACCATATGCTCCTAACTTTCAAATTAGTAGAACCATCTGTTAAACAAGTTGTTATTTTAATATTTTTAAATTTTGCTTATTTTATAATTAAATTTAATTATTAAGCAATGATACTACTTCTAAGATCTTTGCTTAGAGTTTTCAAAGCTTTCAAAATGAGATTCATTAGGTTTTTGACAAATATATAGATCTCTGAAAAAATCTCACATCTCTATCCATCTAAGTCTTTCTACAGAAAGTGAGTCTGTGTTAATATTTTTACAAAAAAAAATCCAAGCAGAAAACCACAACCAATATCAACACATTTACAGTAAATAACTTTCATTTTAGAAATTGAATTGAGTCTTTCAAAAATTTGATGCATTTTACTCTTCAGAAACTAACTTCTGTCCATCACTGGAGTTATAGTTTGCCTTGGACATATTAACCACTTATCTTTTCCATGTGTGCATATTTTTGCTGGATGCAAATTGGTTATAAAAAAGCTTTTCTATTATTCATTGCTAAATTGCTAATTGCAAGGGAAATGTGGTGAGTTGTAGATTGACAGGTCCTGTACAAATTTCAATTTGGTGAAGTTTCTCTGTGCTAGTTAGTGTATGTGGCTACAGTAAACCAGATTCCAAGTTCTGCCTCACCTCTCTGCCTGGTAAGATCATGAAACTAATCCTCCTGGAACATATGACAAGTTACATGGATGATAGGGAGGAGATTAGAGGCAGAAAACATGGCTTTGCCATGAAGAAATTTTGTCTGACTTCTCTAGTGGCCTTCTCTGATGGAGTGACCACATTAGTGGACAAGGGAAGAGCTACTGATGTCATGTATCTTGATTTATGTGAGGCCTTTGATGAGGTCCCACATAACACTACTGTCAGTAAATTGGAGAACCAAGGGTCTGACAGATAGACTATTTGACAGGTAAGGATCCGGCTGGCTGGATGAATCCAGAGAGTTGCAGTCAATGGCTCTATGTCCAAATGCAGATTATGAATGAGTTCTGTCCCTCAGGGTTCTGTACTAGAACAGATACTGGTTTAAATACTAATGACATAAACAGTTCAGATAATATCAAGCTGAGTGGTGCAGTTGATATGTTTGAGGAAAGGGGTGTCATTCAAAGGGACCTTGAGAGGTTTGAGGAGTTGGCCCATGTGAAACAAATGAACTTGAATGAGACCAAGTGCAAGGTCCCTCATCTGGCTTAGGGCAATTTCCAATATCAGTTTGAAAGCAGCTCTGTGGAGAAAAAATTGAGGACACTGACTTATGAAAAATTACATATGAGATAGCAATGTGTGTTTGCAGCCCAGAAAGCTGACCATACCCTGTGCTGAATAAAAAGAAGCACCGCCAGAAGGTCAAGGGAGGTGATTCTCCCCCCATATATTGCTCTTTTGAGACCCAACCTGCAGTTCTACACCCAGCTTTGAGATTCCCACCATAAGACATGAACTTGTTTGAGCAGTTCCAGAGGAGGGCCACAAAAATTACCAGAGGAGTGGAACACCTCTCCAATCTAGATTGGATGAGAGAGCTGAGTTTGTTCAGCTGGGAGAAAAGAAGGTTCTGGCTTTGTATAATGTCCTTTCAGTACTTAAAGGGGATTTATAGGAAAGATGAAGACAGTTCACAAGCCTTTTAGTGATAGGACAAAGGGCAGCAGTTTTAAACTGAGAGAGGGTAAATTCAGTTTGGAAATAAGGCCGAAATTCTTTACTATGAAAGTGGTGAGACACTGGATCGGATTGCCCAGAGAAATTGTGAATACCCCATCATGTAAAGTTTCCAAGGTCAGGACGGATAGGATTATCTAATGAAAAATATCCCTGTCCAGGAGAGTTGGAACTAGATGATCTTTGAAAGTTCATTTCAACCCAAAACCTTATATTGTTCCATTGTTCGATGATTTTATGAATAAGGAATCTTTGGATGGCAACTTACACTAATACTTAGGTAAGTGGTTTCAGACATGGATCACTTTAGGCACATCTTTTGCTCTGCCAGTATAAAGGATATTAAAAATAATATTTGGTTGTGAATCCATTTTCCTCTCCATTTGGTTTTCAGAAATTTTTCTTTAAGTTTCTGTCCTGGTTTGAGCCAGGATGAAGGCACTTTCCCTTTTACTGATTTTTTTTTTTTCTTTCCTTTTTTTCTTTCAGTGAGCTTTCTACTGATAATGCTGGAATGTTTTGTTGCTGCTGGGACTCCAAGGTCATGTCTCTGTGCTGCTGGCTCAGGCACTACTGGGAGATCTATGGTGCCCCTGTAGGAGGCTGAATTAGACAGACAGCAAAATTGGCCAGAGATATTCCATTCCATATATCTACATAAGCCCAGAGGAAGGGCAGAGATCACGGAAGCCACTTCCTTCCTGTTTCTTCTTCCCTTCTTTTCCGTCCATGGCCAACGTCTGGGGAGGACTTCAACCATCCATCACCGTCGACCCCCAGGCTCGAGCTCTCCTGACCCTCATCACTCTCCGCTTTCTCCAGCAGCTCTGGAATTCTTCAGGACTGTTCCAGCTAAGGGGAATGCTGGGGGAGTTGCTGGGGGTGGGGCGAGGTGTGAAGCTTTTGCAAATAACTGAACATATTTGTATATAATTGTATATAATTTTTTTATCATTGGTGTTTAATTAAAGCCGTGTAGTTTAGTTTTCAATCCAGCCAAGTCTCTCTCATTTTCTCTACTTCACTGCCTGGGTGGGAGGGGAAGGGGATCGAGAGCATTGTTGTTGATTCTGAGTCAGACTGTGACAGTTTCCTTCTTTATAACATTGAGTGAAAGAAGAAGGAGGCTTTTTTTTTTCCACTTGCTATAATGGAAATGCCACTCTAATGTGTTAAGAAATTTTTTTTTAAATTTCAGCCTATGGTTTTTGATACTGCAATTAGAGGCTCAAGATTTACTTGAAAAGTAATAAATATGGCAAAAAACTAAGAATTTTCCTGTACTATTCTGACACTTAAATTCAAGATTATGATTTTATTTTTTTTTATTTCCTCAAATGAAGAAGAAAAAATTTAGTTTGTAGGTTGAAGATTCCAGGAGATTTATGGAGTTTTATCTAGCTAGTTATCATGGAGGTTAATTATTGAGATAAACCCAAAGGATTATGAAATTTCAAAGCACAGAAAAAGTGCTATTTTGTGTTACATAAGGACTGAGTTCCCCAACTACTCAGATGTCCTTATTAGGAACAGCAACAAGGTAGGACAACTGTAAGGGTTTTTTTTTTAATTATTTTTTATTTTTGTAGTTATGTTTCAGGTTAAGTGCTCCTATCACATTTGTGATTTTTGTCCCTTTCCCTTGGGGAAGGGAGGAGTTAATGTGGTGTTTCTTCTCTTGGTTATGAAGCCTTTCTTTTATTGTTTTAACTAAATTCTCTCTTTGACTCATAGTTATATTTAACTCCAGCATTTTTTGAGCCATCAGCAAAAATATTAAAAATATCAACATGAAGAAATGGTAATATGAGTGGTAAAGACACATTGATTGCTTTCTCCACTAGGTCACATAACTTAAAAAGAAATGTCAAAAATGAGCTTATAATTCTTGTTAAAATACAAGCATTGAAAACATAAAAAGATATCCTTCCCTTTGATCTGTATCAGGGAAATGACAGGAAAAGTTTATCAGTTTCAATGGATTTTATTTTCACTGTGGATAATTTAACATAGCTGTATATTTGATTCAGTTGCATACCATGTCTTCAAATACCCAGAACCAACCATGCAGGGTGTTATGCACTTGTATTTAATAAATAAAAATGCAAAAAATATTTAAGGTTCCTCAGTCTCTCTCCATGGAAGATGTTGTCTTATTTTTCTAATTCCTATGAAATGAAAAATGTTTAGATTATTTCAGACCTTAACAGTATCCTTAACATCTGGGATTATTTTAGTTATGATAAAACTGTAATAAAGTAATAAAAAGCCAAATGCATTGTAAACTTGATTAAAATAAAGCACATATGAAAGAAATCTTATTAACCATATTCAGCTGACAGATTTGAAAGAAATCTGGTACTGTATTTGTAGCAATTAATTGCTTTCTTGTAAAAAAATACGAATTTTTAAAATTCTCTAAAGTAAAAAAGGCTTAGGAGAACTTTTGCTTCTTCTGTGCTTTTTAAACAATTTATAAGAAAAGGACCTTTTTTAGAAAACTTAACTACAAATGGAAACCAAACCAAACAAAACACCAAACAAAAAAACCCTAAAAAAACCCCACCACAAAACAAAATAAAACAAAACAAAACAAATAAAAGAAAAAAAACAAACAATTTTGAATCACTTTTTTGCTTTCTTGAGATTCTTGACTGTGCTATAAAACTGCTAATAAGTACGGAAAACATATTCCTTTGATTTTCATTAATTTTACCAGCCAGCCATTTAAACACTCAGGTAATCACTTATAAGTTAATAACACCTAATTTAAGACTGAGCTTCAGTTTGTCTCTTCAAGTTTTAGGCTGATATTTAGACTCTGTTATGGTATTGACTGGAGAGCTGATAAATTTTGACCACATGTACAGCAGTTTAATGCTATTTGAAAGATAGCATATTGACTCCAGCTTCCACAGCAAAACTGCATGAGTAGTCCATAAGTCTTGTGTAACCTATCCTATGAGGGTTTTTTTGTATTGCCTAAGGCCTCTAAAATGTCAGCAGATACCATGTGGACAAATTAATGAATGTAATGGAAAGTTAGACACCTGACTCATTGCATATACCTGCATTTAGACACTTAAGTGGTTTGCCCCACTCATAAATTTGGACACTTTGGTTTCACACTGAGTCCCACTCAAGTCTTGATTCAGTTGCTGAAACATGGGCATTTGGCACTGTCTGAGGAACTCAGGAGCATCTGAGACATCCCCATAAGGATGGTAGAAATGACAAAGAGGCCTTACGGGAGACTTCTTTAATCAGGTGTTTTGGCCAGAAGAGATACACTGAAGCAGTTTAAATATCATCAGTAGTAGATTATTTTCTGACATAAACAAAAAATGTTTTGTTTGTTTCGTGCAAAGAAGCCAGAAACTTAAACTGGCAGATATGACACATTTAATTATAAAACATTGCACTGTCCAGAAGTAGCAGCTAGAACCTTTGAATTTCAGGCAGAACAGGGAGGCCAATACGTAGGCAATTGGAATGAGCCCAGAGGGTTCACAATGGTTATGTTTAACTCTAAGCTCGTCATCCCAAATGCCATTTATATCTAATGGAAAAAGAGTGGCACTCCTAGGGTGTAACTGATCTGACCCAATTTAGCTGTGCTCATTAAAGATCATACTCAAGGGACCTCTTTGAGTCAATGGGGGGATGAAAATTGCATTAGAATAACTGTGAAAACATTTTAAAGTAAGTTTTGCAACCACTTAAGCACTGACTTTTCACATTGAAAGTGATGAGCATATTACTGACTGTATGTTGGGTAAAGTTAGTAGACAGACATGAGTTATGATTGGCTCTAGAAGAAGCAGCTGCTAAGTTTGTGTGCACAGCAAGGGCTGCCTGATACTGTTTAAGAAAAAGAATTGAATAGGTGGCCCTGTAGGATTCCTGTTGTCTGAGGTTAGGAGGAGTAAACTCACTAAAAAAAAGAGCTGGCAGCAATCCCTTTTTTTCTGTCTGTGACATGAAGTCTTTGCCACAAACAGTGTGACAGAAAGAATATTGAAGTTGAAAGATTCAGGGCAGCAGAGATTAGAGTAAGAAAGATTTCCATTAAGGAGGAGGTAGCTACAACTGTGATGTTAAATATGACTGATGTAACAGAAGCTAGAGACTTGGGAAATGAACAACAGTTGGAAGAGGTGAAGATTAGAGACCAAGAAAGCCAAGTATGTTTGGCAACTGATATTGAAAATCTAGCAAGCAACACCACATTTTGTAGATTTGAACATTCGTCATGCCTAATTCTTCTGATTGTACACACTGGCTATTTGTTAATCTGAACTAGAAAAAGCATGGCATCGTAGAGAAAGTCAGACACAGGTTGTAAACCAACTCAGGATCAAGCTCTGAATTTGCAAGCAGTAAGAACAAAGTAAGTGCTAATAGTTTTCCAGGCTTCATACCTAACCTTTGAACAACTACTGAAGACAAAGCAGATGTGTCATTGTATAAGTCTTTTAAGTCACTGCTTCTAGCTATTGAAAAATATGTTTTGAGAAAACTAGTGAAAAAAAGCAACTGGCCATGTGGGGACTTGAGTTTTTCAGTTGTTACAGGGCAAAAGCTCTAGGAATGTTTATATGTATGTAAATACATATGTATGTATACACACATATACATATAAGACAGCTATGAATAATAAAGAAAAACTGTTGAGAAAGAGCTTAAGGCATACAAAAATAAACATTACAAGGTCCAAAGAGTAGCGTGTATTAATTATGTTGCAGTTGATAACTGAATAGAACATTACATTAGAAAACTATCTGATTGGATATTTAATATGTTTTGGCAAGTTTCTGAGTTACTTAATACTGAGAAGCTTTATAACTGTGTGTCTATAACCTGAATTCTTAAATTTAGAATAAGACCCAAGGGATACAAAATTAGCTGCTACTTTTTTAGGATCTGGTTTTAGGGCAAAACAAAGATGGAGACAGAACCACCTTCAATGAGACCTAGCTGGGAAACCTTGGGATGCTTGCCATGGACACAATGCAGGTAAACTATCAAAACAGTAAATTTGGAAGAAGTGCTACACCTATCAGGTTGCTCTGTGGTGGCATGTATAGATCACAGAAAACTAGGAGTAACAAACTAAAACAGCAGGTCCAATCTCTAAGTATGGGAAGTGGAATACAAATGCTGTCTCCTACAAAACTGGATGGACATATCTCATTGAGCTGTAACAATGGGAAGCAAGATGATAGACTCCTATGCATCCTTTACCTGTCTTGTATGATGCATCTCTGAAGTAACATGTAGAAGCATGCAGACTTTATTAGATTAGATGCTACAAACAAATAGCAAAAAAACCCAAAACACAAAGCCCACAACAAACAAACAAACCCCCATCCTGACTTTATGAACAAATAGAAAATATGCCGATAAAACTGCAGAAATAACTTTCAATAGAACTCTTGTGCAATGTTTTGAAAGTTATTTTTTTGCTAGTTTAAACCAAGAATAAGTGTAAAGGGAAGAAGAACTTAAGAACATGGGCAAGAGATGGTAAAAGAACAAACATTTATTTTGCACAAATATAACTGGCCACTGAACAGGACTAAACTGGTTTAATTAATGATATGCTCAAATTATACAAAAAAATATATCTGCTGAAAAACAAGTGGTTGCATCTATTTATCATGTCTTTGGTTGATTTGTTTTGTTTTTAATTATTATTTTTTAATACTGCAGTTTTATGCTGATGGTTAGGTAATAAATTTCAGAATTTTATGAAAAGCAGTATTTCTCTGGCAGGTGCAACAAGACAGAGCCTCACTTCCTTGCAGTTTACTACTTAAAATCAGCAAAATTTAGCCCTAGAAGCCTGCTACCTACCAGTATAGCTGAAAATCTTAAAACTTGTAGTAATTTTATTATTGAGGGTTGGTTATTTAATAAAATATATTGGCAGCAATTTTATTAATTTTTTTCTGCAAGTCAAGACAATGCTTCTTTCTCTCTGCTCAGCACTGGTGAGACACACCTCAACTACTGGATACTGGATCTGGAATAAGATAGTGGAACGAGTTCAGTGCAGAGCCACAGAGATGGTTGAGAGCTTAAGCATCTGTCATGAAGATTCCCTCCAACCTCAAATATTCTGTGAACCTAAGATTTCTGTCAAGTTTCAAAAATTATACCACTATTTTTATTTTGTTTTCACTGTTCATCATAACCTATTTTTAATCTTTTAGTAAAATCTTTAATCAACAGTCTAAGAAACAGCTATTTGGAATAAAACGAGCTAGCTTACCTGCCTGCCTTATTTTTGTACTTCAAAGAAAAGAAAGGAGACATATGGTATGAGAAATAATTTCCTAAATAAATGCTTAGATTTCAGAAGTTATCACAAAATTGTTACATCACAATTTACCATATTACATGCCTTCGTCCATATTCACTTTAGATTGACTCACTGGATTGCATCCTTAACATGTCACAGACAATGGGAATTCATTAAAACTTAATGGATAGCTGTGAAAGTGAAAGAAGAGGGGACCAGAGATTAGATGAATCATGGACCTACCCGTGTATCTTCTGCACTGGAAATACACACATGAACAAAATTACAGAAAATGGGATAGTCTTTATAGAATTTAGGTAGCAAGTATATGCAACATGAAGGGAAGAAATACTCAAATACTAGGTTATTCAATGTCTTCATAGCAGATTAGATAATTATGACCATGGCATGTGATCGGTGTATTGCAATATTGAACATTTATAAACATATTTTTGTTAACATAGGCTTTTTTGTTTTGTGTTGTGGTTTTGTTTTTTTTTAACTGGGGAGTAGATTAGGGTGGAGAAAGGAAGGTATGGAGTCCTAAAAAAAAATTGGCCAAAGAGATTCTAAAATATACAAATCATTTAATCACTGCTGTTTGAGGATACTTACTGGGCAATTTTTTGCTTGAGCACTGCAGACTTAGTCCAGGATTGCAAACCACACCTGTTGTGCTCAACATACCACACATACCACATCTTTTCATAATCAGGAAAAAGGAATGCTTTCCCTGGTTAACAAAGCACCCAGACAAACAAAAAGATCATCCTGATATCACCAGGTCAGTGTCTGCTCTAAACTTGAGAACATCAGAATCTATCCACTACTCCTTAAATGGGTTTAATGCTTTATTAAAATGTTACATTAGTTGTAAAGACTCAGAATTATCAAGCAAGTGGATTTGCAATTACCAGGAGAAAGTGATTCAGGACTAGTCACTGCATAAATATGGAATGATTACGCTTGTACCCTTTTAAAAATTTCATTGGAAAATCTAAATTCTCTAAGAGTTCAGGGGACAGAAAGCAACTTCTTCTTGCAGATGTCTTGAACGATTAGGTACTAATGCATACTGAAAAGTATATAAGTTATAAAATTGCTCCCATAAGTCCTCTGAAGACACATCATCTTTGGTGAGTCCAAGTGAATCAGGAGAAGAAATAATAGGTGTAACATTATTAATGTATTAATTCCTGAGAGAACAGAATTACCTTTCTGCTAAAATAAAGCAGACCATGTCAGCCAGTTCTATGCACTTTCAAAGTTTTAAGCAGCCCACTTTCAAGTTTTTAGTATTCAGATAAAAAGAATCATGGCACCTCCTTTCCCCTCTTAACTTCCGACCCACTGTGATGAACGCTGGAAGCAGAACATCCTCAGCATCACTGTGATGTATAAAAAGGACTCTGAGCAGAGCTTTGCATGATTCAAAATTCTAGTTTCATGAGAAAATTATCCAAATCTCTTTCAATGTGATTGACTTGACTTCTTCTTGTAATGGCTACTTCAGTGAACAAAACCACTTTACTGGTGCTAATGTGCCCAGTTCTATCATAGAGTAGTTCCTTATTCTGAAGGTATTTTTTTCATTAATTTTCAGTTAATTATGTTACTAAACAAAGGAAAATAGAAATAAAACCAAAAAAGCATAGGAATCATGAAATATAACCAAAATATAAAGAAGTAATGTTAGCAAGTTGTCACCTCTTTGTTTTCCTCCCAATATAAAACAGATACATGGGAACCCACAATGCTAACAGGCAGGTTGAATCAGAGGACCCAGACCCATTCGTTTTTAAAACAATATTATAAAAATACTGTCTCTTCAAATGGAGATAATTATGAAAAAGTGAAAGAAGTTATTAATTAAGATCTCTCACTGCCCTGACTCTTACAGGTCAGATAGAGTTCATTCCACCTATAAGATAGATTTTAGCTGAGCCAATAACTCCAGACTGCTCTCACAGGCAAGGGGGTTACAGGGAAAGATAACCCTTACATATTTTAGATGCATTCTTTAGAATTAATCAAGTCTCAGAACTGCTTATTTCTCTCCACTAGCTATGAAGAAAGACTGACAGATCCAATAAAGACTTTTACATTGTATTGGGTCTGGCTAAGATGGAGCTAATTTTCCCCATGGCAGTGCTCATAGTGCTGTGCTTTGTATTGTGTTTTTGTATTGGTAGAGCTATTGTATTGGCTCTACCAGAAGTAGAGGATCCCCTGGAAGCAGGTCCATGCTTGGGGCAGCAGGCAAGTCCCCTCCCAGGTGCTCTTACAGAACATATATGGGTCTTTGGAAATGGAGGACCAGGCAAATGAGTATGTTGATAAAGCACTATCCAAGGGGCTGCCAAATCAGTCAGCTCCACACAGTAAGACTGCTTCTAAAAGGACTTAAGAGGTAACTGTTATAGGAGATTTCTTTCTGAAGGCAACAGAGAGTACAGTATATCAGCCAGACCCTTCTCACAGGGGAAGTCTGCTGCTTCCCTGAGGCCTGAGTTAGGTATATAACCAGGAATCTTCTTGGTCTGGTACGACTCTCCAATTACTACCCACTACTGGTCATGCAGATGGGCAGTGATGAGATTGCCAAGGGACGTCCTAAGGCAGTAGAAAGGGACTTCAGGGCACTGGGCTGAAAGGTTGAGGGATTTGGAGCACAGGTGTTGTTTTCTTCAATTCCTTTTGTGGCATGGAGCACAACTGATTAACACATGACTCAGAGGCTGGTGCCATTTTGTGGAATTTTGTTTTTTTTAATGATGGGGACGTTTACACAGCACTGGTACTGCTGGCCAAAGATGGAGGGGAACTATCACCAAGAGGGAAAAAGATTCTCTGCCAGTATTTGGCAGGGCTCATTGAGACGGCTTTAAACTAGGTTTGAAAGGGGGAGGGGATAAAACCAGACCCACTATACCTCAGCCTAGGTGTGACGAGAGGGCAAGGGTTATCTAGCAGAGCTCATAGAGAAGGCTTTGAACTAGATTCAAAAGGGGGTGGGATTGTAACTGGGCCTGCTAGAGAGCTGCCTGGGTGTAGTAGCTCAGGACTTGTGGGGCAGAGTATTTTTGAAAACCAGAAGGCCTACCACCCCTCAAGGGCCAACAGGGAAACACCCATGAAACAACTCAAGGGAGTTAAGGGGTGTTTCCCTAAAAAGATTACAAGGTCAATAAGCCATCTGAAGTGCCTTTACATGAATGCACGAAGCATGGGCAACAAACAGGAGGAGTTGGAAGCTACTGTGCTGCTGGAAGGCTATAACTTAGTGGCCATTACTGAAACTTGGTGGAACAAATCTCACAACTGGAATGTGTCTATCGATGGCTAAAAGCTTTTCAGAAGGGACAGGAGAGGAAGGAGAGGCAGAGGTGTTGACCTGTATGTTAAGAAATTAATCGAGTGTGAGATTTCCCTAAAAAATAGCCAAGAACAAGTTGAAAGCTTATGGATAAGAATTAGAGACTGAAGCAATGAGGGGAACCTTGTGGCTGTTGTCTACTACAGGCTGCCTGATCAAGGGGAGCCTACTGATGAAGCATTCATACTCCAGCTCCAAGAGGCATCACAATCACAAGCTCTTGTCCTTCTGAGTGATTTCAACTACTTCAAAAGTAGCGTGGTGAGCTGTAAGCAATACAGGAGATTCCTGGAGCACTTTGAAGACAACTTCTTGAACCAGGAAATACACAGCCACACCAGAGGTGGTGCGATACTGGACTTGATGGTCACCAATGCAAGCGAGCTCATCAGGCATGTTAAGATTGGAGGCAGCCTGGACTGCAGTGACCATGAACTGGTGAAGTACACAGTCCTAAAGGATATGAGTCATATGAGTGTAGTCAGGACCCTGAATTTTAGGAAAGCAAATTTCTAGCTCTTCAAGGAGTTAGTCAATAGGACCCCTTCAGAAATGGTCCTCAGGGACAAGGAAGCAGAACAGAGATGGCAGATCTTTAAGGATGTTATCCATAGAGCACAAAAACTCTTGATCCCTAGGTGCAAGAAATCAAGTAAGGAAGGAAAGAGATCAGCATGGCTGAGTGGAGACCTGCTGACCAAAATAAAAGGCAAGAAGAATCTGCACAAGCAGTTCAAGCAGACACTGGTATCTTGGAAAGAGTAGAGGGATGCTGCCTGGTCATGCAGGTATGAGTTCAGGAAGACCAAGGCACAACAGGAGCTGAACTTGTCAAAGGAAGCAAAGAATAACAAAAAAGGGCTTCTACAGGTATGTCAATCAGAAAAAGAAGGTTAAAGAAAGTGTTCCTCCCAATAACAGCAAGGATGGCAAACTAGTAACAACTGATGAGGAGAAGGCTGATGTTCTCAATTACTTTTTTGCCTCTGTCTTCACTGGTTACCTCTCTTCCTCACATGTCTTGAATTGAAGGACCTCAAAGCAGGGGCCAGGGAGAGGAAATCCTTCTCACTGTAAGTGAACACAAGTTTTGTGATCAGCTGAGGCACCTGAACATACATAAGTCTATGGGACCTCATGAGATTCATCTCAGATGCATCATGGCTGATTTAGTTGCCAAGAGAAAATGAACACACTTAATCCAGAAAGTTTACAAACAAGGCTCAGGTGAATTCAGTAGATCTTCTAAAGTTTTATTGGAATGTACTCTTTACTTACGTTTTACTTACTTGACAAAATTAAGAATTACTAGGAAGTTTGAAAATGTGTACAAACTGAATTACTATAAACACAGTATATCATCATAAAACCCTTGACACACAAAAGGTGAAGAAATTAGTAAAATGTGAATATCAACAATCCAATTGTTACAATTACTACATGTGTTTTGTTGGGTGATATTCAGCATGTTTAGTACTTATAACCCTGTAGATCTCATTGTGTGCTTTTTATAAGATGGACCACCAATAATGCATAAATGAAAGTATAACTCAGGAGTCAGGTATATTGTCTCATATAACTGCATTGTCATTTATCTTCTTTATTGTATTAATACCATTATATTATTGTTAAGCATTTGATTTCTGAGGTAATTAAGAAAACTTTTAAAACATTTTCTACTCTCAGCCATTTCAGAAGAGCAATAAAACTGTCCCATCAATTCAGTCTTCAGGAAAAATTAGTCCTTTGTAGGAGAACATCTCTCATGATGGCAATTACAGCATCTACTATAGCTAGACATATTTGCTTACTTGTGCTTCACAGTGCAAATTTGTGCTTGAAATTTATGGGAAGAATAAAGATGAAATACAGCATGTTTGTGGGCAGTACACATGCATTATCTAAATTACTGGGTCTAAGATATTCCTGTTCATTTTGTATTCCCTTCCTGTTATTTATAATTCTAGTTTGGGAAGACAAGCTGGCCTAGCAATTTCATCTTAGAGGACTTAAAAGTATTTGAAGAACTTTAAGGAATTGTATGTATTCAGTACCTGAGAATTTGCTTCCTCATTCTCAGAATTTTAGAAAAAGTGAAAATAAGTGAAGCATATCTGGCATAAAATAGAAGTAAATTAGGACAGAATGTCTCTCTTACTGCAGAAAATACACTGTAGCTCAACAAAACACTAGACTGCAAACAAGAACTTTTTGCTAGATTTGTCAATTTCAGGCACATTTTGCATTTTCCAGCTTAGAGGTTCAGCACTGTGAGCAAAAGATACAGATGCTTTTGAAGTCAATTAGGCTTCAGTTTTGCTGCTACACTGTCTCAATGCTAGATCAAAACAGTGCACTTACATTATTTGCATAACTGAAGAAATGGGGAGCAAAATGATCCTATTCACCTACCAGTTTTCCTGAGGAACTTTTTTTTTTAAAAGGCTGTGCATGGCAAAGTCTGTAGTCAGTTGTTTTGACACCATCAATCTAACAACATCATAGCATTCAGTATACTGTGGCACACTTAAAATGTGTTACACTAAAACCAGTCATCAGCCTCTACAGTGTTTTCAGAAAACACTGCTTTGTAAAACTGGTGCTGGGTTACTGCTCACATCCTCCTCATTTGTATTCAGGAATATTGATTGTTTCTAATAACAAATAAATAATAGGTCACAAAGCTAGTGAGTTGTTAAACTTTGGCTTCTTTTAATCACTTGTTTTCATGCATCACCAAAAGAACTTTCCAGTATGCTAAACTCTCTTGTACAAGAAACTGAAAAATTACAGAAAACCATTCATTTCACAAGCTAATATAATACGCTGAATATGTAACCTGAAGGAAAACAAAGAGCTTTCGGGTGCATTTAGTCTCTTTTAGTCTTTTAATTGTATAGCAAGAAAACTATGATATAGTCAGCATCACAGAAATGTGTTGGCAAGACTTGCACAACTGGAGTTCTGCAATTGATGGTTACCAAATTTTCAGAAGGCATAGGCAGGGAAGGAGAGGTGGTGGGGTCACCCATCTAGGGACAGATTTGAATGCCGAGAACTTAATGCTGTGAATGTCAGTGTGGCATGTTTATGGGTAAGAATCAAGAAGGCCAATACGACTGACATAGTGGTGGGAGTTTGTTATAGACCCCCCCAGCCAGGATGTAGAGGCTGATGAAATATTGTATAAACAGCTGGCAGTTGTCTCACGATCGTCAGTCCTTGTTCTCATGGGTGACTTCAGCTTCCCAGACGTCTGCTGGATGTATAACACAGCAGGGAGGGAATAGTCCCAGAGGTTCCTGGAGTGTGTGGAAGACATCTTCCTGACACAGTTGATGAGGGAGCCAACTAAGGAAAATGCCCTACTGGACCTGCTGCTTGTTAACAGAGAAGCGCTTGTACATGATGTAAAGGTTGGAAGTTGTCTGGAGTAGAGTGACCATGAAATGATGTTTCTTGGAGAAGCAAGGGGGGCAGACAGCAGAACTGCCACCTTGGACTTCCAAAAGGCAGGCTTTGGCTTGTTTCAGACCACAGGTGAGAGTGTCCCTTGGGATACAGTCCTGAAGGGCCAAGGGGCCCAGGAAGGCTGGTCATATTTCAAGGAGGAACTCTTAAACCTCATCAAGGGCTCTTTAATGAGTCCTTAGCAGGTTGTTCTATATTTACTATGTGTTAAAGTATGATGCAGCAAGAAAACTGATGGGTTTTCAGATTCCAGGTTTTTATGTGGTTTTGTCTCTGCTTTTGATTTGGTTGTGGTTTGTTTGTTTGTTTGTTTTTTGTTTGTTTAGGTTTTTTTCTTGGGATATGCCTTCATTTCTAATTCTGGAAGTTTTATGTGTTTTGGCTTTTAGTTTGGGGAGCTTCCAGTTGATTGATTGATTGGTTTTCCCTCTCTTGTAATGCTTTTCAATTTTTTTTTTTCTTTTATTTCAGCAGGAAAGGGGAGGAAGTATGGGAGTTTTTATTTCCAACTATACTCTTCTCCTGTTGTCCTATTACTTTTTCATAGTAAATTGGTGCATCTCATGATCTGCACTTTAACTAATTCAAGTCCAAAACAACTATGCAGTTAGATCTCTAGATATGGGTAGGGTCCAAATTTCATTGGTATAATTCCCATCTTTCTGTCAAAAGACCAGTTCATGAATCTGAATAGCAACAAGGTCTACAGAATAGGAAAAGTCTATGACTGAGTGATGAAATTAACATTTTTCAATCTGTTGTTAAATAAAGTAGAAGCAGTTTGATTTTGCAAAAAATAGATTCCATTAAACCCTAAGTGTAAGTGCTGTATAATTGTGGAAATAATTTAAATTGGGGTTTGAAAATTTGTTTGGAAACAGCAATATTTGAATTAGAGCAGTGAAGAGACTGTCTGTAAATATTTTGAAACTGACTTCTCCATTGTCCCTCGAGAAAGATTTGACTTTTACAGGAAAAAAACCCTATACAATCAGCATAATCTCCTTGTGTTTGCTACTAAATTTCTAATGTTATTATTCAAAGTTTATCTTTAAGCAGGCCAATTCCACATAACTGGTCTCATTATCATTCTCCTCCTTCTCTTTCTCTTCCCCCATTTTAGTACCCTTTCTGCCCTACTCAATTTTGCTGTGTTTCTCTGTCTTAAAGTGTCCCTGGTGCACTATATTTTTGCTTCACATGATGTGTTTTAATCTTCCTCTTTTTTATCTTTACTATTTGTTTCTCAATTCATGTGACTGGCATGGCTTTCTGTCCTCACTTCCATTTCCTGCTGTCCTATCATCATTTCTTCTGTACCAGCCTAACCAATTTAGTTTTCATTTCCTCCTTAAATCCAGCAGTACTGAAGATTTCTCCTCTAACACCATGTAAGTTCTACATTAAAACTCTATTACTGGTAATTGAGTTAATGTGAAAGTGCAGATTACCTATAATTTATGACAAAGTAACTCTGTGTCTTAGGTATTGTAATGTATCACCATTTTAATTTAAATTTATTGGATGCTTATCAAACCTCCCAAAGTGATGCTGGTAATGCTTGAAAGAATATTCTAAAACTGCTGACAACTGGAATGTAAGCACTTCAAATCCTGACTCTTTCAGGACAATGGAGTTATTCAAGATGCCTTCTTGACCACGAGGAGGGTGTAGAATCCTGGAAAGAATTAACTCAAAACAGCTGCCCTGACAAAATGGACATTGTGCTTAGGTGGGGGCCTCATTCGATAAGTCACCTGGACCCTATTCTTGTAAGGAGAGCCCTTTGTTTGGTAACCACCCTGATAAACTGGACACTGTCCTTAAAAGGGGAGCCCCTCCTTTGGCAGGAGGTTCTTACTTGCTAAGGAAGTTCCTTACTTCCTAAGGAACAGTGGTCAGCAAGAGGAGCCTCGTGGAGGCACAGTGCCACCTTGCAAAAGACCACTTTCCTGTTAAAAGACAGAGCGCATGTGTGAAAATAAAGGTCATTGCTCGGTCAGCCCATATGATGGGGGGGACACAAGTGATCACCTGGACCCTCGTACCCCACTGACTCATTTCCAGAATATTCCCAAATCCAACACTGAGTCTGTGCAAAGTAGGCCAAGTGTCACCCAGAGAGGCCAGGCCACGTGCCATAAAAGAGGCAGAGTCAAAATGCTCAGGGTGTGCACCCGCTATCCAATGACTACAGCATCAATCATGCTGAGACCGTTGCTGGATCCAAGGGTAGTGATATCTTTCCTATCCACTCTTTCTTCATTTCTGTCTCTGTCCATCTGTCTCTCTGTCTCTCACTCTGTCTCTCTTCATCTCTGTCTCTCTGTTTCTAACTTTATTCTTGGCGCACAGGGGTAACATAATTTCTAGTTTTTCCAGTTGTAACCTGTTGTTTTGAGAATACAATTTTGCTAAGTTCTGCTAGTTGTAATCTGTTGCTTTGAGACTGATATTGTGTTTTTCCTTTTGATAAGCTTTATAGTCTTACTCAATTTTAAGTAAATGTGTGTTTTCTGGAAGCCTCCTGGGTAATGTCCTTACTCTTAGAGTACCGCACAGAGAATTCCCAAGCTTAATTGTGCCAAATGGGTTGTTAAAAAAGATAATGATATTTAATTTTAGCCCTCATGTGGGGAAATGTACCCACCTTGTGGAACATAACGCCATATCCACCTCTGGGATGTGACAGAGCTTCAAGCCATCCATATTTTCACCTCATATCTTGAATTATCTTCTTTGTCTTCTGGTTTTGCAGAAGCCAAAGACATTTTGGTTCAGAATCATATATTTTGAATGTTATCAGACAGTAATTTTACATATATGGTTATTTAGCTATTTTATTCACTCTTGTACAATTAAATAATTGTTCTGAGTCTCATGGTTTCAGACAGACATATCAGAAGTAGATTTGGCCCTATATTTTAAATGTAAGGCATTTTCACACTTTAATTGTGTCAATTATGATGTGCAATCCTGAGAGTCTAAATTCTCCTGAGATTAGTAGCTTTATGAAATTTATAAAAAAAACCCAGACTCTTACTAATCTGAAAGTGGAAAAAGAGGAAATTTGGAACTGATCAGCAAAAGGACCTCCCCTGCCTTTCTGTTGTGACTGTTTTGTTTGCAAGAAATACACTGCCAGAGCAGTCAGCCACAAATCAAAGTTTCACTGTACTGATCATTGTGCTAAGGCTAGCTTGCTGCTCTTTATCCCAAGCAAGACAAAGGATATATTTTCAGTGCCAGCTCAATCATTCTGCTCATCTACATTTGAAAATACTGAGATGGATTCTAAGACATGCAGCTAAGCATATGGACTGTCTAACTACATGGGAGCCAAATCAATGCAGTTCTTCCCTTTCATGCACTTTTTCTTCTGGGTTCAGTTCTAAGACCTTGTTAAATCATAGAATCATGGAATCATAGAATCATTAAGGTTGGAAGGGACCTTAAAGATCATCAAGTTTCAACCCCTCTGCCATGAGCAGGAAACCCTATCACTAGATCAAGTTGCACAAAACCTGTTCCAACCTGGCCTTAAAAACCTCCAGGGATGGGTCATCAACAACCTCCCTGGGCAACCCATTCCAGTTCCTCACCACCTTTATAGTGAAGAATTTCTTCCTAATATCTCCTCTGTCTCAGTTTAAAACCATTACCCCTTGTCCTATGTTTATCTTCTCTGATGAGAAGCCTCTCCCCAGTTTTCCTGTAGACCCTCTTCAAGTACTGGAAGGCGACTATAACATCTCCCCAGAGCCTTCTCTTCTACAGGCTGAACAGCCCCAACTCTCTCAGCCTGTCCTCATAGCAGAAGTGCTCCAGGCCTTTGATCATCTTGGTGGCCCTTCTCTGGACCCTCTCCAACAAGTCAATATCTTTCTTGTGCTGAGGGCACCAGAACTGTACACAGAATTCCAGGTAGGGTCTGACCACAGCAGAGCAGAGGGGGCAGAATCACCTCCCTGGCCTTGCTGGCCATACTTCTTTTGATGCAGCCCAGGATGCAGTTGGCTCTCTGGGCTCCAGCACACACTGGCGGCTCATGTCAAGCTTCTCATCTACAACCACCCCCAAGTCCTTCTCCTCAGGCCTGCTCTCCAGCTATTCTTCCCCCCAGCCTGTATTTGTGCCTGGGGTTGTGCCGACCCAGGTGCAGGACTTTGCACTTGGTCTTGTTGTACTTCATGAGGGTAGCATTGGCCCACATCTCAGGCCTGTCAAAGTCCCCCTGGATGGTGTCCCTTCCCTCTTGGGTGTCAACCACACCACACAGCTTGGTATCGTCAGCAAACATGCTGAGGATACACTCAATCCCACTGTCCATGTCTCCAACAAAGATGTTAAAGAACACTGGTCCCAATACTGACCCCTGAGGGACACCACTCATCACCTGCCTGCATTTGGACATTGAGCCATTGACCACAGCTCTCTGGGTGTGGCCATCCAGCCAATCTCTTATCCACCGAATAGTCCATCTGTCAAATCCATGCCTTGTCAGTTTGGAGACCAGGATGTCATGTGGGACAGTGTCAAACACCTTGCACAAATCCAGGCAGATGATGTCAGTTGCTCTGCCACCATCCACCATTTCTGTAGCCTTGTTGTAGAAGGCCACCAGATTGGTCAGGCATGACTTGCCCCTAGTGAAGCCATGTTGGCTGTCACCAATCACCTCTTTATTTTCCATGTGCCTTAGCAGACTTTCCAGGAGGATCTGCTCCATGGCCTCGCCAGGCACAGAGGTGAGACTGATTGGCCTGTAGTTCTCTGGGTCTTCCTTTATCCCCTTTTTAAAAATAGGGGCTATATTCTCTTTTTTCCAGTCAGTGGGAACCTCACCAGACTGCCATGACCTCTTAAATATGATAGACAGAAGCTTAGCAATTTCATCTGCCAGTTCCCTCAGGACTTGTGGGTGAATCACATCAAGTCCCATAGATTTATGCACCTTCAGGTTCTTTAGATGATCACGAACCTGCTCTACACCTATGGTGAGGGGTATGAATGAAATGAAGGCAGGCTATAAATAAGAGAATGAATAGAGATCTGTTACTAAGGGAATAAATACATATATTTATTGTGTAGATCTGCACTTAGAAATTTCTTTGCCTTCTCTTCCTAGTTTTAGTGTTTACCTTTTTATATGTCACCTACTCAGGGTTTTCTGGAGTGGGATGATGGGAAATGTGTCCGAGCCAATTCAGAAGGTTTCTGAAGAAGATGGCAGCTCAAAAGTGTATTTTCTAAAAGTTTTATGTTTTCATAACTATTACATTCAATAAATATGTATTACATGATATTAACCTTAGTAAGGTATTTTAATCTAACAGTTCTGTACCATGTTCACATTAATATGCAAATAGAAGGAGAATACAAAATTAAATGGAAATGAAAGTTTGAAGTTAATTGACATTTTTGTCACAAAAACTCAGAGAAACAGTACTTATGGTTTAATGGCAAAAATCTAATGTGTCATCCTAGGAAAGGCTACATCAATCTAGAACTGAGATGATTTTACTGAGGAAAAGCACAAAGTGCTGTTTGTGTATGCAGGTTGCCAGATCCCCCTGTGCAGGTGGTCCCATCACTGTAAACCTGGACTAAATTGCTGCCATCCATTAAACACAGTGGCTGCCTGGATAGCTGCCTAGCACAGACTTGCACAGGCCATCTATTCCTGTCAGAAATATGATATGTCACTGACAAAAGCTTAATTACTCCATTAATTAATAGGACAATTTTCAAAATGCCTTGCAATGCAGCTTGACACTCATTACTACCATTTATGAATAATTTCTCCCAGGGTATAAAGCTCAATAAAGTGTAATTTGAAAGGGAATGATATGTGTCTAAAACCTACATATCTGTAAAGCCAAAATACATTCTTTCTACAATTAGACAGTTTTATGAACAAGCTCAGACCTACCTGCTGAATGCTTGGAAAGATATTTCTCAATACCAAGACACTTCTCTCTCAGGAAAACAAGCTTATTCTGTATTAGACTCATTAGGAAGTCCAGGCAGCCTTTCTTTCCATTTGAGGAGTTTTGGTTCCCCTCTAGCTGGACTCTTAGTACCCTCAGTTCTGCATGAAAGCCAGAGGCATTGAAAGGCTTGGACTACCACTGTACTAGTGCATCTATTTGTCTCTGGGTATTTGTATCCTTTTACATGACTCAACAAAGTTGAGGACAAAAGAGCTAGCAAAGGTTATTTCATCACATATTTTCTAAAATACAAGACCAGAACTGAATTTGCAGGGAAGTAAAAATACAAGTGAAAAAAGAGGCAAAATAATAGAAACACATGGAGAAAACATGGGCACAACTCCCTTGGTTTATATGCTAGTTAATTAGGTTGGAAGAGGAGAAAAACAGAGTTGTCCTTCTGTTCTCAGTGCCAGGAAGCTTTGCTACTTTATGTAGAGTGTCTTCTAGTGCCTGCTCTGGTGGAGTGCTCCTCTTCCCTATTGCAATTATTTTATCTTATTTTATTTTTATTCTTATTTATTTATTTATGTATTATTACTTTTACATTCTTAGAGTTCATTCAACATATGGATAGGATCATAAATACAGTCACTGGACATATTACCCTATATCTGAAAATCTACTGAAGTCTGAAGTTTGAACAATATGGGCCACTGAGAAACAAGCATTTCAGTTCTCTTCATTCTGCCTGTGTTGGTGAATGAACAACTTTTTCTGACAGAAAGGTTTATATAATTTTAGTAAGACAGAAGAAAAATTGATGTAATAGTATAAAGCAATATGATGAAGGTTGCCATAAAAATGCATGCAATATAGTAACAAAGACCTACATCCAAGTTGCAACAGCATTTAAGTTGCTTAAAAAAGTAAGCTACTAAGGAAGGTTTCTAAAAACACTTTGTCTAGATGGCAGTATCGTAAACTGCTTAACACAGGCATTAGTGCAAAATCCACCATCTAAAATAAGGATTTCAGGAAGGGATCTTTTGGGTTCCTAATCTGGGATTGTATGACCTATAATTTTTTTTAGCATCCACAGATTTCACTGTCCAAATAGGATTCTCTAAAGGAGCTCAGAATTTGCTGAGCCAGGCTTTTTTCAGTGACATCCAGTGATAGGAAAAGGGGCAATGGGTGCAAAATGGAACATAGGAGGTTGCATGTAAATACCAGAAAAAACTTCTTTCCTGTGAGAGTGACAGAGCACTGGAACAGCCTGCCCAGAGAGCCTGTGGAGTCTCCTTCACTGGAGACATTCAAAACCCGCCGGGACGCCTTCATGTGTGATGTGCTCTAGGTGACCCAGTTCTGTCAGGGGGGTTGGACTAGATGATCTTTCGAGGTCCCTTCCAACCCCTAAGATTCTGTGTGATTCGGTGAGTGTTCACCCTCAGAAAATGAATCTCGTTACGGCATTCTGAAGAGATGAATGTAGGTTGAGAACTTGAAAAATGTTACCAATCCCTATGTTTGCCCTGTTCCCCTGCACAAGTTGCTTGCTAGTCATCTGAAGAGGCTGAGTTGACAGTATGCTGCTGCCATGGTTCAGGTTGTGATTCTTGAACAGCAGGGATGGGGGACACAGTAACCTTTTCAGCCATCCCAGTCTAAGCCTTCTTGTCAATCAAATCCTAAGAATACACTGAAAAAACAGATTTTCTGAGGGTGGGCACTCAGCAGTTTCTAAAAATCCAGTTCTTCGAACAAGTCTCATTTATACGCACATCAGTTAGAGCTCTTATTTTTGGTGCATAGCCTTTAATCGGCAAAATATTTATACAGTTATATAGCTTGGGCAGCTAAAACTGTTTGACATTTAAAAGTGCTGATTACCCAGAAAGTCCCATTAATCTGAGGATATGGTTATGGTCTGTGGCTCAAAATTATGAATGTATGTTCAGCCATAAGTATATGAGTAGTCATTTGATGACAGCATTAATGAAATCTGACCCCCTCGAAATCAACAAAAGAACAAACAAAAAACCCAACCCAAATCTTTGGTTTTCCTTTGACTTTCCAGCAAGAATTCCGTGTTATCGTTTGCCCTGCAATTCATTTACCCAGGGAACTACAGGCCAGTCAGTCTCATCTCTGTGCCTGGCAAGATCATGGAGCAGATCCTCCCGGAAGGTCTGCTAAGGCTCATAGAAAATAAAGAGGTGATTGGTGACAGCCAACATGGTTTCACTAGGGGCAAGTCATGCCTGACCAATCTGGCAGCCTTCTATGATTCTATGATTCCATAATTTTATGATTTGGGCAAGGCTATATTAACCATTTCTCAGTCACTCAGTATAGCCTGGTATGTTTTGTGGGAAAGATACACAAGAGAGTTATGTAAAATGTGTCTTCTGCACATTCCCTTTGAAAGCATAGAGAGCATTAATGCACTCTTTAAATAAAAATTAAAAAGAAGAAAACCAAAATGTTGCTGAGTTAATGACTGAGGTTAATGGGTGACTTCTGTATTCCTTTTCTCACCATTCAGCTCTCCTTCTTTCTTACAGTTTCCCTTCAACACCAAATAGCCACAGAAACAGTGGGAGTTACAGTTCCATTTGTCTTCAGCTATTGCAGATGACAGGAAGACAATACAAACCCAATGTGGCAGGCATGCATTTTTTTTCTGCACTGAACCTAATCCTACTCTTACAAGATTTTTTACAACAGTTGTTAGTTCTCCTTCTTGGTGCCAGTAAAACGTTACTACCTCAAAATATTATAAAAGTAGTTAGCCAGCTTTTCCCATCTGCAATACAAACACTGCCTCCTCTACAGTGACTGGTGGATTGCTTTTATTTAAAGTCTCCTCATATTTTATTTTTAAGATTTGAACCTCCCAATGTATACACTTCAGCACATGGAACATACTTCAGAAAAGTATAAGCACATCTAAAGACTTGCCATCCACCTAAGAGCCAGTGTAAATTAAGAAACTATCTGCAATGGTGTCTTTATTGCATTAGAAGAAGTAAGAAATCCTTGGTGGTCACACTGACTTAGTACCTTGTGTGGCTGTCCATCTCCAAAGAACACCTCTCTAATGGAAAAAGTGAACTTCCTTGCCAGTAAGAAAACAATAATCCCCACTTACCGATTTTTAGCTTAGTGAACAGAAAAATCAGCCATGATGATAAGTTACATATAGTCTTATCTTGTCTCAGTCTGAATTGCCCTCAGCCTTCATGTTCCATATTGCAGGAGAGTTTCATAACATCAGGCTACAATAACAATAAGAAAAGAAGGGGATAAATAGTTTTAGAGGTGAGCTACTACATTGCCAAAATCTTAAGACTCCTGGAAATGGAAGGAAAGATGGCTAAAGGGAACTGGAACCTATCCTAGAAGAATACAGACCATAGCTAACTGGAATAGGTATGCACAAAATTTACAAACATTATTGACCACAAAAAATTAAAACAGCCTGAAGAAAAAGTTGGGTAGGACTGTTGATCTGCCTGACGGTATGTTCTGCAGAGGGTCCTGTACAAGCTGGATCAATGGTCCAAGGACAATTGCAAGAGATGCAACAAGGCCAAGTGTTGGATCATGCACTCAGGCTACACAACCCTGTGCATCACTACAGGCTTGTGGAAGAGAGGCTGGAAAGCTGCCCAGAGGAAAAAAATCTGGGAGTGTTGGTCGACAGCTGGCTGAATATGAGCCAGCAGTGTGACCAGATGGTCAAAAAGGCCAACAGCATCCTGGCTTGTATCAGACCTAGTGTAGCCAGAAGGACAAGGGAATTAATTATCCTCCTTTAACAAGCACTCATGAGGCCATATGTTGAGTCCTGTGCTCAGTTTTAGACCCCCCCACTACAAGAACGACATTGAGGTGCTGAGTTGCTGAGTCCAGAGAAGGGCAAAGAAGCTGGTGTAGGGTCTAGAGTCCAGGTCTTATAAGGAATGGCTGGGGCAACAAGGGTTGTTTAGCCTGGAGAAAAGGAGGCCGAAGGGAGACCTTATCACTCTCTACAGTTGCCTGAAAGGAGCTCCTAACAAGGTGGATGTTGGTCTCTTCTCCCAAGTAAAAAGCAATAGGACAGGGGGAAATAGGCTTAAATTGTGCCAGGCATTGTTTAAATTAGATATTGGAAGAAAACTCTTAACTGAAAATATAATTAAACACTGGAATAGGTTTCATAAGGAGGTGGTTGAATCACCATCCTTGGAAGTGTTTAAAAAATGTGTAGAAGTGGTTCTTAGGAACATGGTTTAAACATTGGACTTGGTAGAGTTAGGTTAATGGTTGGCAGAGCTAGGTTAAGCTTGGACTCAATGATCTTAAGGGTCTTCTCCAATTGGAACAATTCTGTGATTCTGTGATAAAAAAACCCAACCAAAACCCAAAACCATGGCTGAATGTCATAACCCCATACAATGTAATGGTCTGATGATTCATGCATTCCTTGGTTATATGCTGATCCAGATGCACTTGAAAGAGTGAAAAGGGTTCTCAACAAGTATTTCCTGTTCTTAAGGTTGCTGTCATCAGTTCTTCCTGGGAGATTAAGTGGCTGTCTATGTTAAACTGGATTGACATCATATTTCCCAGAACATAATTCTGCGTGTGTGACTACGTAACTGTACACACTAAAATATACCCGTGTGCCTATGGAGTTAGGTGATTCATCAATGCAAGATTACCATTTGGGAGATAAGACTTTAGATTCTTAAATCTTTATTTGCTAATGTTGAGGTGAACTTTGTGTATGGTTTTCTTCCTTAAAACTTGGACAAAAGCACTGTGACTTCCATGAGGATACTACGAGGGCAAAGCAGAGCCTGCTGATGCACTGTTCCCTTCATTAAACTGAATCTCCTTCTTAAATTCTTCAGACTCAAGTAAAATTCTTGAAATACAATTTTCTGGATCTTTTGTCTGTAACACTGACTACCTGTTCTATAAAGTAATTACTTCTGGGAATGAGTTAGAAGAAGTGGATGTTTCCTCAAAAGAAAAATGGAATTATATTTTTTAAACCTTTGCAATGAATTATGGTATCTATTCTCAGCTGGAGCTTTTTAAATTCAGCCTTGCTGCTGCATTCTGCACATTCAGTATCATTATTATTACTGACATACTTACTATTCATAAGACTAAACTATTTTACTGTTGAATTTGTTTTGTTGAATTCTATTCAGTTAAGCCTGCTGTTCTAAGCTAACTTTGCAATAGCTTACATTACATACAATAATCATTCAGATTTTGCTTCCATATTATCCAGGACAGACTGCACAACATTTGACTTCATCAATAGTTGCTGTTTTATATACATTAAGCCATGGTACCTTGCTAAATAAAAATTGTAAAAGTCTGTCCTTTCCATTCGAACAGTGCTAAATCATGTTCAGGTATCAAAATACAAGTTCAGGAAATATGTAGTTGCATTTATTTTGTTCTGCTAGCTAATTCCATTTACATGGAAGGTTTAAAAGACTTTGATGTCTTGAAATCTTCTGCAAAATTGTTCTAAAGCTGCTCTTCAGTTCTGCATATATTTGGCATTCTCAGTCTTTTTGTTGACAGCTATAGTGCTTTTTTTTTTTCTTTTTAAGATAGGCTGCACAAATTTTCAAAAGATGGTAATTATGTTATGGTAATACTTTTTGAGGAATGTGCTCTTCTGTATACGCTGCTCACTGAACTGGTGTTTAATATGGCTTTACAATGTTCTGAAAGTATCTTTAGCACTTAGAAGCTGATGTTCAATCAGATGCCCATGTCACTGAAATCCCTATCAAGACTCTGGAAATGTACTTGTGTCAATCCTATGAACTTAATTTGACATTTATTTCTCACAGAATTACAAAACTGCATGTCCTGAGCTAAGTTTGATCTGTTGAGCCAATGTTAGCACCTCACAAAAAAAGGATGTAGAATTAGAGCTTCTCATTATATGTATATTGATTCTCTTTTTCTTATTTGTGTTATCACTTTCTACAATGAATATTTTTAAATGACTGCCTTCTTGAAATTTATCCAGAGTAGTTTATACAAAAAAAAAAAAAAAAAATTCTGAGACACACCTGTTAGTTAATACCATCCTTTTATATTATTTGCATTTTGTAGACTAACGAATTAGCAGGTTAAATTTTCAAAGTTTAAGGTTGTGCTATAGCTAGAATATACTTTTAACACTTTAGTAATTGTTGCTTAAAGAGTTGCTGTTTTGCATTTGCCATGTTCATGTCTTCAGCTGTGTCAACGTTATTCACCACAAGCATCAGATCATAGAAATCATATAATCATTCAGGCTGGATCAATGGGCCAGTGTCAATTGCAAGAGGCTCAACAAGGCTAAATGTCAAATCCTGCACCTGGATCACAACAACCCCATACAACACTACAGGCTTGGGAAAGAGTGTCTGTAAAGCTGCTCAGCAGAAAATGACCTGGGGGTGTTGGTAGTTGGTAGAGACAGGTTATGGTTGGACTTGATGAGCTTAAAGGTCTTTTCCAACCTGAAGGATTCTAAGATTCTGTGATTTTGGCTGGAAAAGAACTTTAAGATCATCAAGTCCAACCATTAATCCAGCACTGCCAAGTCCACCAGTAAAGCCTGAGCACCGCATCTATACATCTTTTAAATACATCCAGGGGTGGTGACTCCATCACTTCCCTGGGCAGACTGTTTCAGTGCCTGACAACCCTTTCAGTAAAGAAACTTTTCCCTTATATCTAAGCTAAACCTCCCCTGGTGCAACTTGAAGCCATTTCTTCTAGTTTTATCACTTGTATGCTTGAGAGAAGGGACCAAGCCCCACCCCACTGCAACCACCTTTCAGGTAGCTGTAGAGAGCGATACGGTCCCCCCTCAGCCTCCTGTTCTCCAGACTGAACAACCCCAGTTCCTTCAGTGGCTCCTAATGGGACTTGCACTCTAAACCTTTCACTCATTGTGAGTGAAACTCTTTCAGCCTTCATGCTGTGGCTGAGCCAAATGAGTTAAATAGCTGTTAAATCCTTATAACATGAAGAAAGAAAGAAAAAAAATTAATCAGCTAAACTAGTACTGGAACTTAGGCCACTATCTCACTGGAGCTAGTTCAGGGATCTCTAATCCACTCCTGCACTAGATTACATAGGTATCCTCCATCTCTCTAGAGATTTTTATGCTTTAGCTGTTACTGCTAAGCAAGTAGAGTTAAGCAAGAACTGCACCTAACTGGAAAGAAGTCTGGGAAAGGAAAGAACAGTACAGAACAGGGACATAAATGCAGGTGGAGATAGGCAGAAAAGACCACAAGACCCAGAAAGGCAGAGCAGGGAAGAGGCAACCAGGACTATGCAGTCACAGTAAAGGAGAAAGATGGAACATAGATCTAGTCAGGAGAGCAGACTGAAAACTAATCAAGCAGGCAAATGTTTGGAAGTACAGTGTAAAGGAAGTTTAATGATCTCAGATCACTTCCACTACAAATATAATTGAATCAGTACATATTTTTCTCTTCTTAATCACAGTTTGTATACAAAGCATGGGAACATGAGGGAGGAGGTTAAAGAGATCATTTTTTTGTATTGCATTGAATCTCCTTAGTGCTTCATATTTTGGGAGACCTGTCACTATAAAGAATTATAGCAGCTGACAGGGCAACTTCAAATAGCTTTTGCTGAAGTAATGAGTTCTTGCTAATTCTTTAAATCTGATTTTGTTTTCCTTGTGGCATCTATATAGAAAGTAAAAGTCATTGTGTTCATCATCTGCATGTAGTGGAGTTGGTTTAAGTGGTACAATTAAGACTATGGTGAAATAAGGAAATCCTTCATATATCATGCACAGCATTAACCATAAAACTGTCCTTTTTCCTCAAAAGCTCTTCTTTTTATCTCACTTTGTAATTTAAAGCTTCTTCAACAACTGAAGTATGGGAGCTTTGCAAACAGCTTATTTCCAAGTAACAAAGTCTGACTTCTTCCATCAGAATTTTCCCTTGCCGGTCCAGGCCAGCTCCCAGTGAGTTGAGAAGTCAGATGATTAATTTTAATTAATGCTCAATTCAATAATTTTACAAACTCATGAATGTTTAAGCCTTCAAATTTAACTCTTTTTACTACAATTTGTTATTTATATTGAAGTAAGAAAAGGGCTACTGTTACATTAATAGTACCCAAATGGGGTGTCTCTATAGCCTATTTGCTAGGACACTTTCCCTAACATGTCTTATGAGTGTTGGCTTCTGATCTAGTAATTGGGTAGGGTATATGCAGTGGGATTCAACATAAAATTGAACAATGGAGATAGAATCCCAGTTCTTCCAACTTCAAGCTGTGTCAAGATGTTACAGACTCATGCCTGCATTTACTGTCTTTCAGTTTTTCTTTGGGCCAGAAAAATAATGTATTTTTGCTGAGTACTCAACTGGTGGGTGGGACTGAGTCTTATCTCTGAATACCCAGCTGCCTAGAGATTAGCACTGGAGATATGTGTTCATATCTACCCAGGCAGAAAAACAAATTTGAAATCAGCTGTCTTGTATCATAAGTGAAGTGCTCTGTTACTGAATTATCAGAGAAAAGGAATGATATCAGTATCTCATCCCTTTCTTCAAGTCTTATTTTGAAATGTATTATGTCTCTGATCATATTTTAGGCCCCAGTATCTGCAGAGACACACAGATATGAATCTTGTATGGATCTAAATTTTCTCTGGAGCTGAGACTTAGGTGACTGCGTCCTTAGTTTCCATTTTTCCCGACAGTTATTTTATAACTCACTGCCATTTTTTTGTGTTGACCTTTATGCCCATGTGGGGGAGTTGGAACTAGGTGATCTTTAAGGTCCCTTCCAACTCACACCATTCTATGATTCTATGTTATATTCCATTCTTTAATACTAAGCTCTACCCAAATAAAGCACAAAGCATCTAGCAGTCTGGACAGCATAGTATGTGTATTTCACTAAGTAGCTGTGGCATAAATTTCCTTTGTGACTGTATTGCCTAACAGCCTGTCTCCAGGCAGCAATCAGGACCCCACTGAGCTTGGCAAGGTGCGCTCACTGATCCAGAGCATTCACAACATAAGCTCATGACAAGACAGAACAGATGGAGACAAAGGTAAATAGCAGTGTGGTGGGAAATAGAGTAACAATGAACTTAGATCCATCTGTTGTTCTAGTAGGCACAAAAAGTATCCTCATCCTCTGTTCTGTCCCATTGCACCACTTCATCTCTTTAAGTACAGCAGGTGGCTTGGTAGACAAATGAAGAGGGCTATGCTTTGACTGAGGGGGCTGTATTTATATGTCATTCCTACCTCCCACACAGGCTTTGTTTTCTTCATCCCTCTTTCTCTTGGCCCTGAACACCATTCCAGTTTTGTTGGCAAGGTGGATGGGCACAGTGCCCTAAGTGCCTTTGTGGAGCAGCAGTTAGGTGCTGAGTGAGAAAATCCATGCATAAACGACTCAAAGTTTTTCTTTGAGACAAAATCTCTTCTAAAAAATAAAATGGTCCAGGAATTGTTCTATGGTTCTGAGACCAGGCGGCATGACACAGCTGATGTCCAAAAGGCTACCTTCTTTCATGCTCCAGAGTAAGCTGGCCACATCAAAATTGCTTACTGGGAGTGGTCTTTGGTGCAAATTGTCTTTCAGCTGTTTCAAGCCATTGTGTGGGAACTTGTCAGCTGGTACAGGCTAAAACTGAGCCATAGATAGTACAGTTAAGCTGTGTCAGTGTTCTTAGGTGAGTCCTTGAGCCCTGCACTTATTTGGTTTGCTAATAGAGGAATAGACCTACTTGACACTTTATGAAAGATGCAAAACTAAGGGATAAAATGCAGGTATTTGGGGAAAAGACTTATATGGGTGGAGGAGTTTTGAAGGTTTATGACAAACTATGCCTTTCAACTGTTTTGTTTTATTTTGGTCTGGTTTAGTTTTTTTGGTTTTGGGATGGGGTGTCAGTTTTACCCAGAAAGAAGTAACCTTACTATTCTCAAATCTTGAATGTTGGATCATTGTAAATAAAATGGCAACTTTCTTAGTAAGGAACTAGAGAAAAAAAAAGTGAAAATCATTCAGGTTAGAGGCAGCTGCCATTACATTTCTGTGTGTTTATTGTACTGCAGTACCGCAAAGGGACAATGATTATATTAGCATTCTGCTGCATCTCACATAGTCATCATCCTGCGGGTCATTTAGTCACAGTGTCATAAACTAAAGGATTGATTCTCTGAAGTGCTCTATGTAAGGTACCAATCACCTTCAACATCCCAATCCACTAGACTGCTCACAATAACTCTCCAAAAGATACCAGCTCCTTCAAATTTTCTATACCTGTAACATAGTGAAAAAAAAGGAAAAACAAACAAACAAGCAAACAAGCTGACGCTTTAGTATTGTATTTGCACAGAGGAACGAGATTTGTGTATGAAGTTTGTATGCATTTGTTTGATTGTGGATGACATTCCCAAACTGTGGAGATGAGCAGAATCATTTAAGATAATATACCTAATCCTGCTTTTACTGGGTTGGGACTTGACTGTCATTGAAAGACTTATTTCCTGGTTTTGTTAAATTAATTTAACATAAGGCTGCTAGCTATAATCTCAGGTGAAAATGGTTTTATAACTAACACACTTGCAGCAAAAGGATTATTTTATTACTCTAGAGGCTTAGGGTAGTTACCTCTTATTTTTAAATGTTAATTTTAATGGTCAAAGTGGAAGACTGACTTGGGTATATTTACATTTTGTCCTACATAAAAATAATTAGGATGACATTTAATTATCATGGTTATTAGAATAACTGAGAAAATAAACATTGCAATAAATATCTTTCTATGCTTTTAGAAACAGAGTGTATTAATAGAAGAGATAAACTAGGAGCAAATCTTAAAGTGTGACTAGATAAAGTGTCAGAATGTAATCTGTTGTGTGTTTTTTTTTCTGAGAGTGTACCTTTGACCAGAATACTATGTGAATTCACACAAAATCCAATATTCTTTTAACGGTAAGGCAGCATTTTTATCTTTGATCAGCAGAATATAAGGGTTCATAGCTAAATACCAAATTCACATGACTGCTCAGTATTTTAAATAACAAAGTACTTGCTGTGTTTACAAAATACAAATTTCATGCTAAATTCAATTTCATTATTCCCACTCACAGACTGTATGTGCAAGTAGTGTATGTTTTTGTTTGTTTGCTTGCTTTTTTCTAAAACCAGTGTTCTAAAATAGAAACATAAAAGCTACATTTAAGGTATTAATGGACATATCACATTTTCCATAAAACCAGTCTATTAAAAACTAACAATTCTTTCAGCTCTGAAGTGAAACTGTGTAAACGAGTATCTAATTGCATAATTCATATGCTTTTAAGTGTAAATCTGTGTTGAAAAGAGCTTTAACTAGAGACACACATGAATTCTTCTTCCCTCTCAAAAATTCCGAAGTTAATTGTCTGAAACAGAGAGGAATTCAATTAAATCAATACCTCTAGGAAGAAAATAATTCTTAAGGGAGAAAACATGCTCCTTTTCAGACATAAGTACACTTACCTTGGCAATTAGGATTTGGAGATGAGGTCTAGCCTGACATTCATTCCAGTTCCTTAAGACAAATTGTTTTTAATCTACTGCATATTCACAGCTATCAACAACAATAACATCACCACCATCAGTAGGAATAAGAATAAAAACAAGAATAAAAACAAGAACAAGAATGTGAAACATAATCCATTAAAGCTGTGGGAAAAATAAGATTCTGTCTCTGTTAACCATTATTTTGGTGATGATAACTATGCAGTAAGTCCTTCCTTCATCCCTTCATTCTCTAAAGGAACTGACATTGCAGATGTACATAAGTAGGCCAGATGTTCCTTCCTGGGGGGTAAAATATAATTTACAGTTAAATCTACACAAATTGCTATAAAAAAATCCCCAAATTAAAGTTGAAAGTCCTTCAGCTGGGAACCTGAACTATAAATTCCTAGGTAATTAGAAAGAAAACAATGTGCAGTATAAAGTAATGTGTTCAGATATTTAAGAATGCTGTCTTATGTTCCCAAATGGCAATAATTTAGGAAGTGAGAAATAAAGACATAAAGACAATCATTTTGCTATTTAATAGGGGATGCTATGGGTAATGAAGCAAGATTACAATTAAATTCTCGCATGCTGTGTCCTACAGGAAAAATCAACTCTAATGTTTCTAACCTTTATCAACTGGCAACACTACAGTTCTGATCTCATAAGTAGTTATCTATTCTGTCTGTACAGCACTGACCAGGATTAATGCTGCAAGACACTAATGGAATGAATAGTCTAGATAATCTTAAATGTGTAATACTGAATGGTGATCATAGAATTGCAAAAATACTCTATGGGTTGCAGTTTCACATGATCAGAAACATTTACAGGCAGCATTTGCCAAATTGCAATGTCTAAAATTAAGAACCTGAAGCCATATTTTGTTATCTCACTGTGCAGTCTGACTTTTTCATGAGTATTGAGCTCTTCCGACCCTATTAATGTTAATGAGAGCTAAGAGCCCAGAAAACCTCTGAATATCTGGCAACTTTCTTTTATATGGTTAATTTCAATTTTGAAAATTAAATAATATAACTGAGACTTTTTTCAAGTTTTTGTTGTGCAATGGGGGGGGGGGGGGCATGAGGAAAAGCACAGGCCGTTGGTGAATGTTTGGTGCTGGTTGTTTAATAAAGCAGTTGGTAGTTAATGCCAACAAGCTAATTCAATAAATTGTTGAACAACAGCCTTTTAGGGAGACACCATAGGTGGACATCTGTCAACAAGTGGAAGTTAGAGCCCAAAATGGAACTGTTTTCTCATTCATGGACCTGACACAACAACCAAGAGGAGCAAGTATCTTATTGGGGGCTGAGAGAGCTGTGTGGGTGAAAGGGATCTGGGGGTCCTGGTAGACAGGAGGATGATCATGAGCCAGCAATGTGCCCTTGTGGCTAAGAAGGCCAATGGCATCCTGGGGTGCATTAGAAAGGATGTGGTTAGTAGGTCAAGAGAGGTTCTCCTCCCCCTCTATTCTGCATTGGTGAGGCTGCATCTGGAGTATTGTGTCCAGTTCTGGGCCCCTCAGTTCAAGAAGGACAGGGAGCTGCTTGAAAGAGTCCAGCGCAGAGCCACAAAGATGATGAAGGGAGTGGAATATCTCCCTTATGAGGAAAGGCTGAGGGAGCTGGGTCTCTTTAGTTTGGAGAAAAGGAGACTGAGGGGTGACCTCATCAATGTTTACAAATACGTAAAGGGTGAGTGTCAAGAAGATGGAGTTAAGCTTTTTTCAGTGATGACCAGTGATAGGACAAGGAGTAATGGATACAAATTGGAGCATAGGAGGTTAAAGGTGAATATCAGAAAATTTTTTTTTACTGTGAGAGTGACAGAGCACTGGAACAGGCTGCCCAGAGAGGTTGTGGAGTCTCCTTCTCTGGAGACATTCAAAACCCGCCTGGACGCCTTCCTATGTGATGTACTCTAGGTGACCCTGCTCTGGCGGGAGGGTTGGACTAGATGATCTTTCGAGGTCTCTTCCAACCCCTAGGATTCTATGATTCTATGATTCTGTGATTGTCCTGGGTCCAACCTATATTGATCTGAAGTGGATTGTGTGAACATTTGGATGTTGGAAGAAAGGAATTGCTATCCACCCACTTAAATAATCCTGTTAAGCAAATAAATTTAGACTACCTGTCAGTGAGCAGTGTGTTTCTTTCCCTGTGACCTCACTCCCAATCTTTTATACCTTCTGGCAGACACCTTTTCTTCTACTGTTTTTTTCTCACCTTGCAGAAAGGAGTCTTCTGAGAAGAAAGCTGTGTAGAGTCACCCTTATAAAATGGTAGAACTACCTAAACCTGCTTAAAGCTGAGTCATCCAAAAGTCATGGGGTAGCTGTGTCTCAGTAACACAGATGGGAAGTGAGGAAACAGAGAAGATATTTAACCTCTCCATTAATTCCCAACACATTTCTGAATGGCAGTTTACTTACACATTATGTTAATATAAATAGGTCTTTGTGTCACTGGAGAGATGTCTGTGCAAAACACTCAGCAAGGCATACTGTCTAGACCCTGGAAACTATACAGAGAAATTTTTGGTGAGTTTTTAGTACCTGAATCGTGCAACTGAAAACTCTGTAAAAAACAATACATGAAATAAAAAACAACCAATCTCTTGCCTGTTATCCAAAAGTTAAGTAACTTTCTTGACATGTTTTAATGTATTCTTACATTTTACAGAAAAGTGATAATGTTTTATTCATTAATAATAATAAATATAATTTTAAATTCAATAATTTTATTTTGTTATATATGAAAAGGATTTTTAATCCAAATATTTGTAATCAATTGCTTGTTTTCATTCTGAAAAAACCCCATATCATTATGACTTTGTAAAATTACTGACAGTCACTCTGTTGTACAGTCTCTCTTCAATGAGATTTATCTGGGTATCAGCATTTTTTCAGTGATTTGATCTTAAGGCAGTGGTTAACCAATGTTTTGTACCTTTCAACCCATGTATCATAAGATCAAAGTCACTCAGGAAGAAATACAAATGAGGTCACCCAGGCTATGTTGTTATTAAAGATGAATTGCCCTTTATCGTGCACTTTATGCTGTTTTCCTCATAGATTACGACATTTCAGTGTTTTAAGTCCAAATTAAGTCCAGAGCATAATATACCTACTGCTATGTTTTTCTCTCCCTTATCGGCCTATTTCCCTTTTAATCATATTTTCTTGCTTTTTTATTTCAGCTTCATTTCATTTTTGAGGGAACTGGATTGTAGTACACTTGAATTTTAGCTCTGAAAGAGTACACCAATCTAACTGTTAGGCAGGGCACAGTGTAGACTTCCATAATTTTCACCAGGTATTCAAAGCACTGAATATAGTACATGACTAGCTGAAATATTTACATATGAGGGGTGTTTTTGTTTGGTTTGGCTTTGATTGTTGGTTTTTGTTTGTTGGTTTGGTTTTTGTTGTTTTGGTTTTTTTTCTGAAACTGGCTGAAATATTGCACTGATGAATCAGAATCCACTTCTGTATAGTTTGAATCCTACTTATAATCCCATCTGTAAGTATTCATGTTTCTTGTTGGGTAGTTTCCTGAAAGGTCAAATGTGGCTAAATGTCTCTTCTGTCAGATTCCAAGTTGGTCAGTGCCTTGAGGAGGGTCTGCTTGAAACTTTGAAATGATGAGCTTAAAAATTATGAAATGGCTTTTGTAAATTTAAAAGTATACTTCCGAAAAACATGGATTTCATAGACTAAATAAGAATTAGTATGTGCTAGAACAAGGAATTTTTTAATAGCACAATGAGGTAGACAGGTTTTTAGACAAATCTGTACTCTGCATATAGTGACCTTGAGGTTCAAGTCCTTTATTACAGATTTGCTCTCAATAAATGCACCCAGTTCTTGCTGAGTCTCCAGGGAAAGAACACTCTGCTATTACCTCTGAGAATCCTTTTTTCCTTACCTTCCCCCTCCATACAGTCCTTTGGTTACACTGAAAATATTCTTTCTCCTTCCAGAGAATGCATTAGCAGTGGTAACACCAGGAGACCATAACTTAAAAAAAACCAAACAATTAAATTGTGATTTAATCATAAATACAGATACCACCTGTGAGAGCATCACATCCTTCCACCACTTGTCTTTCCATCATTTTTCTGAGTTTGGGAATTGTTATGGGTGAGAGATATAAAATAAAAATACGTTTGCCTTACTCTCACAAAATACATAACCTCACAGACTTTAAGGAAAGACACGAAATACCCAACAGCATAAGTAACAGTTGCACAATCAGTGTTTGAAGACCTATTTGCATGGCAATACACAGTCCTCTGCAAAGAGAGTTAATGGTTCCTAACTGTAAGAAATATTATTGTCTCAACATAAATCCTCCTGGCTGAAGAGTGAAATGTGCATTAGCCTGAGAAGATCAATAGTCTAGCATGGCTATACTACTTTTTGATCTCCACTTCTACATCTTCATGATGCCACTGAGACAAACCTGTGCAACAAACAGTATCCGAATGACTGCAAGGCATTGCATTGTTCCACACAGGCATACATTACAGTCCTTCATGCATTGATAATTTGTAGAGATATCCAAAGCTTTGAAACAGTTTGTCTTCATTGAACTTTGATTAGATACAAACACAGATAATTCAGGTTTTCTTCATAAAATCATAGAATAGTAGAATCATAGACTCCTAGGATCATAGAACGATTAGGGTTGGAAGGGACCTTAACAATAATCTAGATCCAACCACCCTACATAGGCAGGGACACCTCCCACTAAAGCAGGTTTCCCAGAGTCCCATACAACCTGGTCTCGAACACTTCCAGGGAATGGGTATCCACAACCTTCCTGGGAAACCTGTTCCAGTGTCTTACCACCCTCACGCTAAAGAATTTCCTCCTAATGTCTAGCCTAAATCTCCCGTCTTCTAGTTTTGATCCATTATGTCTTGTTCTCTCACTTCAAGTCCTTGCAAAAAATACCTTGTCAGCTTTTCTGTAGGCCCTCTTCAGGTACTGGAAGGACCCTATGAGGTCCTCCCAGAGCCATCTCTTCTCCGGGCTGAAAAGCCCCATCTCTCCAGCCTGTCCTTGTAGGAGAAAAGCTCCAGCCTTCTGATCAACTTCGTAGCCCTCCTCTGGACTTAGTCCACGAGCTCCATGTCCTTCATGTACTTAATGGTACTGGTAGCCTTAACCTCACATAATTCAACCATTTAATATTTTTTTTTCTTGCATTATATAAGCATTTTCTTTTCGAGCTACAATGCGGTGGTGTTGTTTCATTCATTATCTGAAGAAGTACTTGGAACCTTTCATGCAATTTCAAGTTTATGTGGACTCGAAATGTTATAAACTGCTAAAAGCTGAAGAAACTGACTGTCTTATTAGAACATAAAATTATGGCATGGTCTAACAATTATAGAAAGCACTTTTCTTAGCAGACTCTCTCCAACATTTTTTATAAACAACAGTGACAAATAGCACTTATCTTATTAATGCTTCACTACTAATCCATCAGCTTTAACTAAGTCTCAGATGACCTAAAACTCTGAAGATTTCAGCCAATACCCTGCCATAGCTTGCATGCTTCAACAATTTTATTATGTTAGCTTTCTTTCTGCACATATAATGCACAAATAAACTGATCCACTGAGGTGCTGCCTTGTCTTCAATATTCAGTAGATTAAATGAAGTCCTGGTTTGAGTAAAATGAAAAAAGAAGTAGCAATGATAAACATATCTACAACATGAAAAATTTGTATTGCACATCACAAGGGAGAAACAAACACAGTTTCAGAATCTGATAGTTTCCTCAAAGTTAAATTATATCCAGGAATCTTATATGAAAAGCAGAGGTTTTTCCCAAAAAGAAAGAAAATTAAATTTAATTTTTAAGTAAAATGTTGCAGGGAGAAAACAGGATAGAAATGTGATTTTTTAGGAGTCCAACTTACAGTCAATGCCATCAAGAGACCAAAAGTGAACAGTGTTCATTGTATAGCTAGTTACAGGGAAATTTTGTTTCAAATCTCACCACGTGTGGCGGATCAACAAATCCCTACAACAAAAGAAAATTCAGAGGTGATGGGCACAGGTAATTTGCTCGTGAAACTCAGGAGCAAATATAAAGAGTAATCACAGCTGTTATAAATAAAGCTGCATGTTTCTCAAGGAAAAAGAACCACTCGGTGGCTTTTATTTTATATAAGGGTCTATATCAGCTGACTGGATCAACTTGTTTTTTAAATGCCCTTCCTTCAGTTAATCAAGAAGCAAAAATGTCACCCCAAGCTAGACAAACCAGCACAGGGAAAGTAAGTGGCTCAGCCTAATTTGGAGTATAAAAACTGAGCAACCAACACAACACATTTTGAAGAGAACAATGGGCTTGAGGTTGCTTCAGCTGTATTTTCCTTACCAGTGACTGGGGAGATCCAGTCTCATGATGGTGAGCATGTAGAGACTTCAGCCTGAAGATACGCCTACCTCTTTCAATTGCTTATAAGGCAATTTTAAATAAATATCTTTAAATAAAGCCCCAAATTCAGACATCTAGAGTATTCAGTCTGAGATGTCCATCAACTAACAATCTAAGAAGGTGTAAATGCACCCCCAATACTGCATAATATAGATTAGACTAGACTAGACTACAATGGAATTTCATTTAGGAATGGCCTACAACCATGATGCAGTTCAACTCTTTGACTACTTGAGGTCTAACCAAAAGTTAAACCATATTCCTAGGGACATTATCAAAATGCCTGCTAAACACTGACAAGCTTGCGGCATCAACCAGCTTTCTAGGAAGTCAATTGCAGTGTTTGACCACCTTCTAGGTAAATAAATACTTCCTAGTGTCCAGTCTAAACCTCCCCTGATGCAGCTTTGAATCATTCCCTCATGTCTTATTACTGAGTGACAGGAAGAAGAGATCAACACCTACCTTTCCATCTCCCTTCTTCAGCAAGCTGTAGAGAACAATGAGGTTGTCTCTCGAACTCCTCTTCTCCAAACTAAACCAGCCCAAATTTCTTTGTCCTTTCTGATAGGACATTTCTTCCAGGCCTCTCACCAAATATGTTGTCTTTCTCTGGATGTATTCAAGGACCTTCACATTTTTGTTAAATTTTGGGGCTCAGAACTACACACAGTGCTCAAGGTGAAGCCGCACCAAAGCTGAATACAGTGGGATAATGACCTATTTTGACTAGCCAGTTATGCTGTGTTTAATGCACCCCAGGTTGTGGTTTGCCCTCTTGGCTGCCGGTGCACACTGTTGACTTGCATTAAGCTTGCTGTTAACCTGCACCTCCAATCTGCTATCTCTGGAGATGACTCAGGTATTCTAGGGTTTTCAAAAGAGATAAAACATCTAAGCAAATTAATTGCCCTTTGGTGGGATTCAGATCCAGAGTATTGACCACTTACTTCTTATAGATACCTATAAGAAACTTGTGACTAATCTGTCACTATATTCAGTGGACACCTCATTCGAGTCAATGCAGTCTGGAGAGTTCTTTAGTTCACCCTGAAGTAAATATCTACATTTAGTCATCAGAATAAGGAAACAAACAATTGTTTGAAATAAACCAGAACATATCCAGAGCATTTTAATCTTTTTCCTTAGAGATGTTCTCACTGTAATTCTGTAATAGTTTCTTCATATTCTAAACCAGTACACATCTCTTAAGAATAATTTTAATGCATATTCACAGTATTTGGAAGATTTAAGTATGAACTGACGTATATATGATATTACAGAGAAAAAAATGAGTCACCTGATTTGAAAAATCATATGATTGCGTGAAAAAGAAATTTAATGCTTAACAAAGGTATTTTATGACACTTTGTAGCTTCAGTTTGAAACCTGACACTGAATCAAGAAGTATTGCCTGCTTAGATTCACATTCATTTTACAATGTCTGTAGTAGCAAAACCTAATTTTGTAGCTCTTTTAGTGAATGCTTTTAAATGTGTACAACACTAAATGCACAAACAGGAGGTGATAATCTTAAATAATATAAGAATGTTAATCTAATTTCATTATTATAATCTAGAACTGAAATGTCACATTCTTGCAGTCAAAACAGTATGCAAGATGGACGAGAACTTAAAAAAAAAATCCTCTGTTTTCTTTTCTTTCTTGTAAAACATCAAATAAAAATTAAATATGTAATACCTTGCTATGAGTATTTGTAATTGCAAACTATATAATAGGAAATTATAAAAGAAAAGGTTAAATTTCAGTTTACCTGTAGCTGCTCCTTATCTTTATATTTTAAGATGGAAAATGAGAAATGCAACTTCAGAAAGCTGTTATACTTAGAGTAGCAGGACTGTGAAATCAATTTCTCTCTTTTTTTATGCATAAGTATTTATACAGGAGTTTCTCTGCATCTTCTCTGTAGTGTAATTCTATCATTTGTATGTGTGGAGGAGTCTGTGAGAACACTCTCATAGACAAAATCTCAAACAATTGACTATATAAGAAGTACATGTGTAAAGTAATACACTAGCTAGTGTAGCTCACAACTGAGGGTAACCCATAGTCTTTAACCTCTTTTTTCTTGCAGACAGACTTAATTGTGGTCTATCTGGTTTTACAATAATAGGCTTCCTATGGGAAATTATTTCTTACTTTTCTTATTATACATATAGTTTGAAGTATCCTGCAGTTCCATAGGAATAAATTAAACTGTAGTTCACAGCATGATTGCAAGATAATATTCTATCTCAATAGATTCATTTCCTTGGCATTGAGTTCTCCTATATGGTATATTTAAACAAAAACCTACACTTTCAAGTGCTACAGTGCCTCAGAGATTATTGTCCTTTCTTTTGGAGCAATCAGGGCCTGGAACTCCTTTTGAAGACTAAGTGTGTTCCCTCTTTTAGAGAAAAGCAATCTAGAAAGGTAAATATTTTAATCTGTTGGTCAGGTACTCTGTATGCTGTAAACAGAAAGGATTTCCCTATAGTCTTAAAAAAGTAAATATTTTGCTTTTTAGAAAAACTAGACAAAATAAATCCTTATTCTAGAACATAAAAATAAATCTAAATTTTCTGAAAAGTCATATCCCCATCTCATGGTCTGAAGTTCCATCAATTACCTGCATGTCTTATAAAGCTACATTTCTTTTTACTAGTTTTAAATTTAATTTGTCTCAATATACCTTGTATAAAAATAGATAGATATATCAGTAACAAATAAAAAGATGGAAAATGTGATATTTACCTACTTCTACTTAGTTCATACCTGATTAAGGGTATATATATATACAGTTGAATATAATAATATATTCTAATAATATATGATTATTATAATCTTACTGTCTTCCCTGAAAATTGTTCTACAGACAAATTTAGTCACCTGGAATCCCTCTGAATTACACACTGCTCTCAGCTTTGGTCAACTAATTTTTTTCCAAGGCAGTAGCACCAGCCCCCAGGTAGGGAAGGAGAGAGAAAATGAAGGAGAGAGACTTTCTGGGCTGAAAACTAAACTAGACAGCTTTAATTAAACACTAATAATAAAAGAAATATGTACAATGATGCACAAATGTGTTCAGGAATGTGCAAAACCGTATTGCATCTCCTCACCCCCAGCAACTCCCACAGCACTCTCCTTAGCTACAAACACTCCTGAAATGTCCCGGAGTGCAGAGCAGATAGGAGATGAGGAGAGAGTAATGAGGATCAGGAATGTACAAGCCTAGGGATCAACAGTGATGGATAGATGAAGTCCTTCCTGAACGCCAGCCATGGATGGAAGAGAAGGGAAGAAGAAGCAGGAAGGAAGTTGACTTCCATAACCTCTGACCTTACACCGAGCTTACGTAGATATATGGAATGGAATACTTTGGTCAATTTTGCTGTCCATCTAGTCCACTCCTCCCTACGGGAGGGTTGCAGATACAACTGCTACTGATGCTTTGATGCTCTCAGTAGCACCTGAGGTGGCAGAGCCACGCAACCTTGAATTCAGTAGTAACATTAACATTTCAGTGTTATCAGTCCACTAGCTGGAAAACTTGCTGCTAGTTATAAGAGAGCTTACTGAAGGAGGGAAAAAAAAAAAAAAAAATCAGTAAAAGGAAAATTGGCTTTATCCTGGCTCAAACCAGGACAATCATATGAAAAAATTACTTTTTTTAGTGGAATTGAAACTGACTGACAGCTTTAACAGGTGGCTCCTACCTTACTGGTTTGTTAACTTGTATTTTCTATTGGAGTGAAGAGAGAGAGAGAGACACAGAGAGAGATGCAGACATTTATTTAGGAAATAAAAGGACAAGTGGACTAGATGTTAACTTATAGTCTTATTTGAGGTCTTGTCTGAGTTCTAATTATTAGAATATAGAAGCTGTTGTATCCCTGATGTTGGACCACATGATGGAAAGAAGTCTGAAGGCTGTCATGGGAAAGCGAGCTGCAGTGGACTATCTGGGAGAATTACCTAGATTGTCAAAGGAAGATTGTTACGTAAAGAACAAGAATGCCTTCAGAGAACATGAAAAATGGGAGGCCATGATTTTTCTTTTTTTTTTTTTAAATGTTACTTCACATGTCCAGCTATGCCTTAACATTTTTGTCTTCTTCTGTCCCCAGTGAGAGTTAGTAGGTGAAAAATGAAGTTATGTAACCTGTGGATGTAAGCTAGTCAGAAGCTGACGTTTTGATCAAGATCTTGGTAGCCTTATGGAAAAGAGACATATGGGAGGTAAAACATGAGCTTGCTTCAGGAGATTTTGGAGAGCAACAAGTGACTGTATTTGTGATCACTTTGCAAAAGGTGCAGAATTGGTGGTGGAAGTGATCTAGACTGGACAGAAATATCAGACTGTGAAATAATGAGAAAGAAATATTGCAGCTGTTGAAATATTTGAACCACATTTGACTTACGAAATAGTGTTTGTTCATTCATGTAACTAAGTTAATAAGCAAAACAATGGCATTTCCAGGAAAAACAGCTTGAAAACTGGGAAGCAGATGATATCAATATAAAATGCCTTTAAGTGTTCTATTTCTGTTGTGGAACAAGAGAATTGTTATTAAAACATGTATTTACAGTTTACTTTGGCTACCTGTAATTCGTCTGTTGCAAAATATCTGAAAAACATGTAGTTTTGTTTTAAAATGTTCATGCAATGCAATTTATTTTTGTATTTTCTCCAGAACATGTGTAATACTTTATCAGACTTGTATTTTCATCTATTCCTAATATATAATAAAATATTTACATAGTACCTTCCTTTTGCTTCTATTCAATCATATATCCTTAACAATGTGCTTATGCCTATTCCCATTAAAGAAGCTGTGTCTATTTATGTAGTCACATAAATTAAAAAAATAGTAAAATATAGTATTGTTTGGAGCCTGTTGTGGTCTCTACACTGGGACACCATGAATCAAGTATAAATTTGACTTCTGTTGTTGTAGCTGGATGCAAAACAATTTTCTTTCTTCATATCTTTGTAGCTGTAAACAATGCTTTTCTCTTCTTATTCTTTTAATAATTCTCATATAGGCCATGAGCCATGCAGGGATCTGTTTCCTTAAATTTCTGTGTTCAAGTATAAAAGCCAGGTCCTTCATGTAACTACTTAATAAAACAGCAGAGCCTTCTTGTGCTCAAATGTGTGGGAAAAGTACCCACATGTATATATGCATTTGAATAAGGGAGTTCTAAGATAAGTGCTGCCTTATTCTTTTCCTTGAAAGAATATGCAAAATATGAAGTTTATTTCAATTATGAAACTGGTATATTTGCACCCATATTCTTATTTCAAACCAAGCTGGAAAAAGAGATAAAACTGGAACCTTATGAAAAGCAAAATTTAGAAAGGAATTATTCAGGAATTTAGATACCCGTCTATTTTCATAATCATAACTGTTTTCAGTAAAATATGTATATGTTCACAGTTAAATGTTAATTTACTGACCACTCAGATTGCACATTAGCTATACTTCGTGTGATTCATCCTGCTTTTTCTCCGTAGCTAAACGACAGTGGTCTTATCAGGTACCAGAACAACTAGATAAGGAGTCCTCTCAACAGCAGTATTAGCAACTTTCTAGTACAGTTACATGAAAATTCTATTTGGTTCAAGGCCTGTTGCTGAAGAAATATACATGAGTTTCTGACCAGCCCTATCCTGAGTATGACTTCACTTGCCATATGTTAGTGCAAGATTTGCTGTCAACAATTCTACTGCACTGCAAATAATTACAAGTTTCTCAAACACTTAAACCGCTTCACACCCACCTGTAAATATGCTGACCGATGAAATGATACATTCTGTTTTTCATGTTTTGTGTCTTCGTCCTTGATCCTGCAAGGGCATGCAAGGGAATGGTGCCACAAGCTGTTTCAAGTCTACAGATATTTCTATTTGTCTGCTGTTTCAATTTGTTCTAATTTGACACATTTTAAATACGAAGACCATTAGAACTGATAAAGTAACAAAATGTCTTTTTCACTGCATAGCTTTCAAAGTTCCAAGTATTGTATTAAAATCAAAAAATTATAAAGCAAAGACTTTAACTTTGCAGTCCACATGAACTTCTATCAAAATCTGTCTGAAGAAAACCCATCAGAATAAAATGAACCCGAGTAACAGCATCCACTTCATAGATTATTTTAAACTAAGGAGGAACTCTGCAACACAAAGATGACAATTTGCTGTTTACTGCAGTGAAAGTAAATACTTTTTTCCAAGACCAGTAAATGTTTGATGAATCTGCATGAAAATATTATCCTCTCAGCTCTGTGCAACCTGCAACGTCTTGCAGAATAATTTTTTTTAGATAACTGGCAAAAGGAAATGAGTTTATTTTCTTTTTTTTTTTTTTTTCCATTTTAACCACTGTAATAAAGCATTGATAGATTTATATAGGCCTATAACAATATTAGAAGAGAAAAATACTTTATCATAGATCAAACCTGGGCAAATGTTCAAGGACTACAAACTTTTCTTAAACTTTAATGAATCAGAAAGAATCTGAACAAAATGAAAATGTAACACTTATCACCAGTCTATTATTTCCACTCATCTTCTTTTCATGCTTGCTATATGCTGAAGTTTGAGAGTATGTAAGTTGATATGTATTTGCAATCAGCAATATTCTGGGAATATGTAATAGGTGTACACAGCCTATGGAGTGTACTCATCCTGTGGTTTGAATCAGTAAGGGAGTTATCTTCCTAAATCTATTTAAAAGTCTCTTCAGAATAGATTTTCTTAGTTCATTTGTCAATAATAATAACTTGCTTCCTAATCCACAGATGTTATTTAAAATATAATCTTTTTAATTCCTTTTTGAAATTGAGGTACTATGAACATTATTGTGTTCGCTAGATATTATTGAAGTACATTGTGTGTTGTTTTTTTTCTACTTAATACAGACCAGTGAGAACCATGAAACAAAACAGTTTCTTAGAGATAAGACTATTATGTCTAGTGATGCTCAATCTGGCAGGAGCAAGAACTTCTAAGAGAGTCTGAACTGGTAAGAGGAAGGGAGGTATTTCCAGTTGCCACTGAGAACTGTGGAAGTTCTGGTATGAAGTAGCAGCCTGAGATTCTTTGTAACTTCTAGGGGATCACTGTAGCACCCAAATAAAAAGGTTTTTCTCTTCTTATTCTGTTTGAAGGTTTCTTTGGTTGCTATATGCTTGAATGTGCTCCTGGTGCTGTTTTGATAGCCTGCATGAAATTGGTGTGGCTTTCTCCTGTAGAAATGCATTTTCACTTTGACTTCTTTGACAATGAAGAGGTTTTTTTCCCCCTTATCTTATAATGTGCATGAAAAAAAACAAACAAAAAAAACCCTGTTGCTAAGCAAATTCCTTACAATATTCACATGCAATATCATTAACAGTAAACAGCAGTATCAGACTAAGTGAATTTTAGTTACAACTAAACTAAATAATGAGAAAAAAGACACAAAGTTACACTAAAACTGAATTCAAGAGAAGGGAATTTCAAGGTGACCATGAGTTGCTGAGGATTTCTTTCTAAACCACTTATTGCTTAGCAGTGTCTTTCTTTAGAGCAAAATGAAGTTACAGAGTTCATTAAAAGAATGACAGGGAAAGCATCACACAATAATACATCTGGAGGATTTTCATATTAAGGTGTCTAGATTAAACTGTAAATCTAGACTCTGAATGATATTTCAGACTCTGTTCCAATTTATAGTTTTAAAAGTTGTTTGCCTGTAGTTCTAAGACAGGAAGTTACTTGGGCACAACTTGAGCTAAAAATTCAAAAGAAGACATTTCCTCACAGACTACTACAAGAATGCAGAAATATCTAGACTCTTTTGAGACACAGTGAATATCATGCAATTGAAAACTTCAATGAGGCAAAGACATTTTAGGGTGCAAGGAGAAGCCCTTTTCTTTAGAAAACTATTTCTTACCTACAGTGAGGTATTTGGTATCCCACATTAATTTTTATTCATCCACTTAACAAAGTGATAACACGTCTTGCCAGGAAGTATGATACAGATCTTGATGGAAAAAACCACAGGTATTAAAGCAGAAAGGGTGTTAAGAAGATCTGAAAGAGAAATAGTATAGATTTTTTCAAAGAGACTGTAGAATGATATAGATTTGTTAATGATTTTACGAGCTACCCATCCAAAAAAACCACACCCTTTTGTTCCCTCTATTTTAAGAGAAGGAATTTTAATGTATACTTATAATTTCAAATTTGCTTAATGTATTTTTGAAAAAGAAAATTGCTTAATTTGTGTTTCTTCTTAATTCAGAATAATGAGAATAATGGACAGTAATACTTGATCTGAGAGAAGGTGTGATAGCTTTTCTGACAAGAGATGGGAAAGCACTATTGTCACATCCATTCAAATAGCTGATTGAAAATATTTTTTGTAGTATCTCTACAACATATTGATCCTACAGCAGTGCTGTATGAGCATTATAAACTATTCTAAACGTTGCAGGAATAATTGCTTATAATGATCTTTTCAATAAAATATGTTAAATTATGTTTTTTAGGAATTTTCAGACACTTGCATTTATTTATTATATAGTCCATATGTTGTATGACTGATCCTATTTGTTATTGATTAAAAAGACCTGGCAGTGTTGATGCAGCCTCCCCTGGCTAAAAATCAAGAAAATATAAGCAAAAAACTCACATTTATTTATTGGTGTGTGAGAAATAACACAGTAGCTTACAACAGATATTTACAATTAGAGCATAATTTGCAGTAGTTCACAACCAGACACAAATTGCATTATTTCTATTTCACAAGAATTCATTACAGTATTTGTTAAGTGTAAGAAAAAAACCCCTAATTTATTGGGATCTTGGCAGAGGTACTGCTTGCATAGGGAATAAAGTCTCCAGAACAGCTTGGTTAATCACTGCTTCTTAACAGTGACCTCTTACAAGGGTCTTTGCAGTAGAATCTTCAGCTGGATCAGGAAAGAGTCCTGAAGACACTGTTTTGCATAGTTCTTATAATACAGCAGGCTCCAGCACATACCTCATTCCTTGTTCTTTGTATGTCTTAAGGATGCACAAAACAACTCTTAAATGAATTGACTGCATATGAAAGATTGATCCACCTGACTATGTCTGGAAGAATATATATATTTTTTAATCCTTCTAGTCCATATGCAATTTAATTACTTCTATAGCATGAACCATGTCTTGGAGTTTTTGCAACACACCAGCCAGAGTGTCAATCAACATTTCTAAGCATACAACTTGGACTAGACAGAGCAAGAGTTGCCTTGGGCTATTTCTAGACATGCCCAAAATTCTTACCAGGAATGCTTCTCTAGTTGTCAGTCAAAAACTTAATTCTAAAGGTTCAATTAATGATCTTGTTTCAAGTCACTCCATTGCCTCAAGCCAATCCATCACATCATCTGTACAGGTGACTTCCAAGGGAGTTCCTGGACCACTCAAGAATTAATGACTCAAGTGTGATCACTGTGCAAACAGGTACAGCCCCAATATACCGTAGAACAGGCCCAACTATACCACAGTACATACTTGATTTCATACATATATTTCAAGTCTTATAGCTCTTCCCATGTTGTAGAACATTCTTTAACAAATAACTTTGTTTAAAATACTATGAGGTGTATGTCAAATAGTATGCTGCCTTTTACTAACAGTGTTTGAACCAAGTTTATGATGGTATTCTTATTCCTTCTCTTCAAATACCTTCTTCTCCCTATCCTGCTGCAAACTCATCGACACCTGATGAAGTACAGCTACAAATCCAGGAGTACTGGGGGAATTCAGAACTACTTTCAGGGCTCAGCCTGTGGTGAGGACTCTGCACTTCCCATCTCTTACGAAGACAGAAGTTCCCATTCCTAGCACTGATGAGGGAGGAGAGCAGAGAGGAAGAACAAGAACAGACTTACACCTGAGATTAATGCCAGAAAAAGCACTTGGTTAGGCAACATCCTGTAACTGATGAAACACAATCTACTGGTTTTCAGTGAAGCAGAAAGTGGCAAGGTCAGGAACAAATAACAGACAAGACTAAAAAGTGACCAAGAGAACAGGAAGATATTTCCCTAAGACCTAGGAGATTTCATTTTTTTTTATTATTATATAATTATTATTCCTAAAAGAAAAGTTTGATTCAGAATTAATTCGTGAAGTGCTATTTAAATGAAAATTATTTCTAATCAACCTTCGGGAAAAGTCAATACATTTCTGAAAGACCACATAAGAGATAAGATCCTTTAAATACATTATTTTGTAGTTGTTTTATACTGCAGAATGTAATGCAAGGTTGAAACATTGATTAAATGTGGATGTGGGCAAAATTTCATTACCCGCTGCCGAGACTCTTCTGTGCTCAAATAACGATATTTTTAAAAAACTGACGTTATCTAATAAACTCCTATAATCTGACCTCATGAAATGCTCTGTAAAATGTGTTGCTTAGTGAAGGACTTGGCCCATAACACATTCTGTAAGGCGATTATATATAAGTTTTATCCTAAAACAAATTTGATAACTTCCTCTGAATATTTGCTCATATGCTCATTAGTTTACTCATGTAAAGTTAATACAGATTGTTATTTAGAAAACAAAAACCAAAAAGGTATATATTTCTCTATATATAGTTCTTCATCTGTTACCTTATTGCATTAGAAACAAATGAATTGTAAAACATTTTGACCTAGAATAAGATCATTATTATTTAAAAAAAATATATTTATTTTACAAATGTTTTACAACACTTTTAAGACCAAACTGTGGCTTTAAGGAATTATTTAAACACTGGACTGGAAAGAATCTCTCTCTGAGATTGGAGAATATAAGCTTTTCTTGACTTTCATCTAGAAAGTTATATTTCATTAAATTATCATAAAATTTATCTTGTTCTTTTGACAGTAGATGTTGTTCTGCATGAAGCTGCATGCTGACAGTAGATTCGTGACAAATGCAAACTTAAAGGTATTTTTACTATTTATTTCTATGTCCTGTAGTATTTTTACTGAAATCTAACTCTGAAATACTGTGAGCAGTGTGAGGTAATCCTTTTTGCCTTTATCAAACTTGATTAAAAGAGAAAAATGCCTTCCATACTCCAAAACAGATCATTATTCAAGCCTGTAGAGTCCTAAAAATCTCTATACTGAATTTTTTCTGCAAGGAAAGAAAAAAGACAGTTTATGGAAGTGAAAAAAACCCTCTAAACTATCCATATTCTGCTTTTACATTACTAAAAGATAAATACAGTGAAGATCCAGTCAGCTCCTGTTTTCCTTTTGTGGCCAATAATTCTCCTGGTAGTGGTAGACATGACTTCTTTTCTCCGCCAAAGCAGGTCTTCTCATCACCTTTCTGTGTGTTGTTGTTATTGAGTAGATTCCAGGAGGTTTGAGCAGGGGTAGTAGGTGACATTGTTTGCTATCTGACAGTCAGAGTCTAAAATGTATCTATACCAGATCTGCTTGGCTGCCTGCAGAGGCCAATCCACCACACATATTCTGTGTAGGGAAATTTGATGTATTTAATATATTTAATGTTTTAGAGGACAGTTTGCTTGGAGAGCTTGTAAGCATAAATGGAAGACCCAAAAAAATTATTTCTGCCTGTTGAGGAATTTCAGAGCAGTGCCCAGCAGGTTCAGACTCACTGAGCTCAATCTAGCAATCCTAGAGCTGCATCATTTAAGGCTGGTTAGGATTTATTGCATTTGCTGATCTATATGGGTCCACTTACATAATGAAGGCATAAAGGAGAGTTCCCCAATCACAATTTAACTGCAATGCAAGTTTAGCCCTCTGTCCTGGTGGAGTCAAACTACATGAGTATGACATCAGACAAACTACAGAAGAATTACTACTGATGATCTGGGGCATGTGTATGATGCTAAATAGACTCAAGGCCATGATACCACCTTGTGACTGATTGTGGTATCCACACACAACCCAAGCAACCAGAAACTGGGGAATTACTTCAATGATGATATAGCATGCTTGGTCACTATATATCTTTTCAACTACTTTCCCATTTATTTTCCAGCTTCAGGTGCCTACACTTCTGAGACGTTGCCAGAATTGCTGGACAGCATCAAAAGAATTTACTATTAGTAAACCTCCTTCCCTTCCTCATCTCCCCAGATTTCAGTCCAGATTTTGTTTCTAATTATTCTGCATTACTGCATCCTTCAAAAAGATTAAGTACGTTTCTCTGTTCTTTATATTGTTCCAACAGGAAGTGATTGTTGATTCTTTCTGTTTGCTATGATCTTCTGAAAATGATGGAGAGTGGTAGAGCAGCCACATCAGCCAGCTCTCTCAACAGTCGTGGGTGCATCCATGTGGGGCCCATGGATTTGTGTATGTTTAGTTTACCTAACTGATCTCTAACCCAATCCCCACTGACCAGTGGAGAGTATCTTCCTTCCTCCAGGCTTTCTCTCTTACATCCAGGGTCTGGGATTCACAGGGGCTGGTCTTAGGAGTAAAGAAAGTAGTCAGTAACTCTGCCTTCTCTACATCCCTCTGTTAACAGGTCCTCCACCTCATTCAGCAGTGGGCCCACATTTTCCCTATTCTTCCTTTAGCACTGATGTATTAGAAGAAGCCCTTCTTCTCTTTTAGTTACTTATCCAGCTTTAGTTCTAAGAGGGCTGTGGCTTTCCTTATTGCCTTCCTACATGCTCTGACAACGTTCCTGTAGTTCTCCCAAATGACAAGTCCCTTCTTCCACAAACGGCAAACTACTTTCTTCCATGTGACTTCTTTCAGAATGTGCAGATAAAACTTTTTTGATTCATGGGATACTGTGTAAAATGTTCCCTTCCCTCTGTTAGATGGTTCAGTACTTAAATAGTGCCAATACTATGTAAAATAAGCAGTAGGAAGTTGGTTTGTAGACTTGCTTCATTCCTCATTAGCATAGAGAGTGGAGTGAAGATGAGAATGTATTATCCTTCCCTTAAAAAAAAAAAATTACTGTTCTTGACTGCACTTAGAAGTTCTGGGATTTAGAAGGTTTTAGGAAGTTACACTGGAACATTAACTCTATACTCTTGTTTATACTGGCTTGTGTTTTAGTAAGACAAGTGTCTGGTTCAAAATTATTATATGGGAAGCTAAGTGTACTTGTTCTTAGCTTCACAATTTATATTTAGTTGTTTTTGTTCTAGTTTTCTAACATTTATCTTCATATTTCTTTATGAGAAGAATGGAGTTTGTAGACCTACTCTCCCCCTTCCCAGTTTATTGCATGAAACAGATGAATCATATCTGCTTGAATTGGGTGCTTCTTTGAGATAATTAATTCCTTAGAAAAGAACTCCCTTTTTCCCTGAAGTTCTGTTTCTTAAACTTGGTGACCATGAAAGACTGATTTATATTGCTATGGCAGAATGGTGTAATGCTGTGCTTGGATTTGAATACACACACACAAAAGAAAAAAAAAAAGAAAAAAAAGTTTCTGCAGTATGCAGCAGAACTAATCTAAAAAAAAAAAAAAAAAAAAAAAAGCAGCAGACCTTGAAGCTGGGATAGAAATAGTTCTGAAAACATCCATCTGCAGCTCATTGGAATACAATACAGTATAACCTACTTTAAGTGACATCAGGCTAAGCTGTCTGTCATGCTAAATGAAGAGAAAACATTTTGTTAAATAAGACTAGTTTATAAATCACTAATCTTCATGCTGCAGCCATTCACTTGTAATTTTGGTGTCTTTGGAAATGATATTTTCTTTTTACAAAACAGAAAATAGGATCCAGATTTTTCCAGGATGTTATATACTTAGGAGAATGATTTTAACCACTTTGCAGTGCTTCATTCCCAATGACAATTTTGGTTTCTGCCTTTAGAGGAGGTGTCCCAGAATTCCCAGTCATGAGTGTGTAAGTGTAATAACCACTATGAATTAGATCTTGTCAAAGAAAGTACCTTGTAGTGAAGTACAAAACTCCTGTAATGGAAAACTGTAAAAACTTGCCTCATGTTGGACTTTTCAGGAAAAAAATGCTGATGAAGTCTATGTGAATCTTGAGCTCAGGCTAGGAAGATGAAGATCATTTCCTGGGAAGGGCTGAAAGCTCTGATTAGAATAGAGCCCAATTAAAATTTCTTGCATTATGCATTGAGTATGACCATAAAAAAACCCTAAAAAATCTCAGCAAGAGTAGTATAAGAATAAAGATTGAAATGATCTGACATGATAAAACTTGCCATAGATAAGGAAAATGCTAGAAGTATTTATGCATTTTTTTGGGGACCTATGTGAAGACAATCCAAGTAAAACTCTGGCTCAAACATTAGGTTATTGCTATTCACAGAAAGATGGCTACAGAATTGGGAAAAAGACAAATAAATTAAAAAAAATACAAAAATTAAAACAAGATTATAGTAGACAGGAGGATGCAGAGTGAAAAACAACTGGAGGGAGACTACAAATAGAAATAAATATATATGGAATATGTTTTAATACTAAATATTACATACAAATCCTGAGTATATAAATTTATTGCCTTTTATCTATCCAAAATACATAATTTTTATTTATTGTGTAATTATATTGGCTTCTATTAATGAAAAGCAGATGATAATTAGTCATGTAAATGGGTAACACAGAGATATACTGTGAACTCTAAGAATTGATTAGTTGTACATTAACCCTTAATACATTTTTCATAGGTGGAATTCCCAGGCTGCTGTAGGAAACTACAGACTTAATCAAGTAGCCCAGATTATGTAATCTAATTTGCAGTAAGCAGTATCTTGTCCTAGTAGACACGGACTTTTTGCGTATTCAATAAAAGCTAGATTAACCAAAACTATAATTTGTGGTCAGGTTACACCACAGGTTTGCTTCAGTTCAACAATGCAGTTCCCTCTCCTTTCTTTGCCATGCCCCCCAGTGTAAAAAGGGGGGCAATAAAAGCTCATTGATCTTGAAGTAAATTTGGGAAATATGAGAAATATGAGAATTATATCATTTTCTGGTTTTATCTAGGAAAGGGATATAAACACCGTATTTTTGCTGTTCAATTTCCACTTATGCCTTGAACTAGGTGTGCAGACTCACAGAAATTCATTAACTGAACATGTTGAACTTCAGAAAGCTGCTTATTTCACTGAAATTCTAGGTGAAACTTCAGGTCACTTTTTATTTTTTCAGAACTGGTTAATGTAGCTTCTGCTTCATTCCCACCACTTGGGGAAAGAAAAAAAAAAAAAAAAAAAAAAAAGGAAAGAAACCTAGAGCAAATTTCTCTTTTTTTTAACCCAGTATTCTCTTACTAGATGTTAGCTAGATGTTTTTGGAAATTCAGAATAATACTTCCACCAGTGTACAACCAAATTTTGGCAAGCTCCTACTGAAAACCTTCTGGAGTGAAGATTGTATTTTAACAAGATAGTATTTTATAGACATTTTTCTTAAGAATTTTTCTAATCTACTTGCTGGACATTTCTCTTACTAATTTTTCTAATTTACTTTTGATCCCATTTGTACCATTGGCATCCAAAATACCCTGTGGCAATGAGTGCTAGAATATAATTATACATTCTGTGAAAAGCTGCTTCCTTCAGTTTGTTTTTAACTAGCTTCTCTATAATCTCATTTCCTTCTCCCACTTTTTGGGTTATGAGAAATAGTGAATAATAGTTTCTTATTAGCCTATTACATGTCATTCATTACTTTATATACTTTTGTCATATCCCACCACCTGTTCTCTAAAGTTGATGACTCTCATTCTATTTAATTTCTCTGTCTACAAAAGCCATTTTTTATCTCTGAGAATCCATAATCATGTAAATTATATCCTTATTGACAGGAAGTGAGCAGAATTGTGTGCCATATTTGAGATATAGGAATACCACAGAATTATTAGGGACACAGCAAACACTATCTGTTCTTTTCTCTGTTCTTAATAACTCCTGATGTCTAGTTTGCCTTTTTGACCTCAGGTGAATACTGAGCTGAATTTTCCAAAATTCAGAACCAGATCCCTCACCCAACTGACTAAAAGTAAAATTTAAGCCCATTGTCCTGGTCTGAGCCAGGATGAAGCCAGTTTTTCACCATCCTCCATCATTACACACCAAGTATGTCCAGATCGCTGAGCAAAAGCAATACCCGGACAGGTTTACCTTTGCCTGAAGCAGGATAGACCCAGACACTTTTACCCAACAAGTTTCTTTCACATACCACAGGGACTTTATCCCCATCTGTAGTATGCAAAAGGTCTGATTGAGCAGCCCCAGCCCGATTGATGGATCCTCTGGTATTAACTAACCAGGTGGCCTTTGCCAAATTTTTATCCCAATTTTTGAAAGTTCCACCCCCTATTGCCTTTAGGGTAGCTTTCAACAGACCATTATACCTTTCAATCTTCCCTGAGGCTTGTGCATAGTATGGAATATGGTATATCCACTCAATACCATGCTTTTTAGCCCAATCAGTAACCAGACTATTTTTGAAATGGGTCCCATTATCTGATTCAATTCTCTCTGGAGTACCATGTCTCCACAGAATTTGCCTTTCAAGACCTATGATAGTATTCCTGGCTGTGGCATGAGGCACAGCATATGCCTCCAACCATCCTGTACTTGTCTCCACCATTGTAAGCACATAGCGCTTACCCTGGCGGCTCTGAGGCAGTGTGATGTAGTCAACTTGCCAAGCCTCCCCAAACCTGTACTTCGACCACCTCCCCTCATGCCACAATGGTTTCAATCGTCTTGCCTGTTTAATTGCAGCACACATTTCACAGTCGTGGATCACCTGCGCAATAGTGCTCATGGTTAGATCCACCCCTCGATCACGAGCCCATTTGTATGTTGCGTCTCTGCCCTGATGACCTGAAGCATCATGGGCCCATCGAACTAGAAAGAGCTCACCCTTGTGTTCCCAGTCTAAGTCTACTTGGAACACTTGAGCAGCCTCATCTGCTCGTTGGTTGTGTTGATGTTTCTCAGTGGCTCGACTCAGAGGCACGTGTGCATCTACATGACGTACTTTTACCACCAATTTCTCTATTCGAGCTGCAATGTCCTTTCAGAGGTCAGCAACCCAAATAGGTTTACCCTTTTGCTGCCAGTTGTTCTGCTGCCAGTGCTTTAGCCAACCCCACAAGGCATTTGCTGCCATCCACGAGTCAGTGTAAAGATAGAGTCTCGGCCACCCCTCTTGCTCAGCAATATCCAAGGCCAGCTGGATGGCTTTGACCTCTGCAAACTGACTCGATTCACCTTCTCCTTCAGCTACTTGAGCAACCAGTCGTGTAGGACTCCACACCGCAGCTTTCCACTTCCAGCGGTTCCCTACAAGACGACAGGAGTCGTCGGTGAAAAGGGCAAATTGTTTCTCAGTCTCTGGTAGATGATCATATGGTGGAACTTCTTGAGCTCGTTTCACCACTTCTTGTGGTGGCATTCCAAAGTGGGTGCCTTCTGGCCAGTTTGTAATTGCTTCCACAATACCTGGATGATTAGGTTTCCCTATTCGAGCTCGCTGGGTGATTAAAGCAGTCCATTTACTCCAAGTCACATCGGTGGCATGATGAATAGGAGAGGTGTTATTCTGGAACATGAATCTTAGTGCTGGTAATCTGAGCGCGAGGAGAAGCTGCGCTTCAGTGCCGATCACTTCTGAAGCAGCTTTAACTCCTTCGTATGCTGCAAGTATCTCCTTCTCAGTTGTTGTGTAGTTGGCCTCGGAACCTCTGTAGCTCCGGCTCCAGAATCCCAAGGGTCGACCTCGAGTCTCCCCTGGTGCTTTCTGCCAGAGGCTCCAGTTGGAACCATTGTGTCCAGCTGCAGTATAAAGCACGTTCTTGATGTCTGACCCCATTCGAACTGGTCCAAGGGCCATTGCCTGCACAATCTCTTTTTTAATCTGCTCAAAAGCTTTCTGTTGGTCAGGACCCCATTTAAAATCATGCTTCTTTCGGGTCACCTCATAGAGGGGTTTCACAATTTCACTGTAACATGGAATATGCATTCTCCAGAAACCAGCAGTCCCTAAAAAGGTTTGAGTGTCCTTTCTAGTTGATGGCGGGGCCATAGCTGTTATTTTATTAATCACATCCATTGGGATCTGGCGACGACCATCTTGCCACTTGATTCCAAGGAATTGGATCTCTCGTGAAGGTCCCTTGACCTTACTTCTTTTCACAGCAAAACCAGCATCCAGAAGAATTTGGATGATCTTTTTACCTTTCTCAAAAACTTCTTCTGGTGTGTCACCCCACACGATGATGTCATCAATGTACTGCAGGTGTTCTGGAGCTCCACCCTTCTCCAGTGCAGCATGAATCAATCCATGGCAAATGGTTGAGCTGTGTTTCCACCCCTGGGGCAGTCGATTCCAGGTGTATTGGACTCCCCTCCAGGTGAAAGCAAACTGTGGCCTGCACTCTGGTGCTATAGGAATAGAGAAGAATGCATGTGCAATGTCAATAGTGGCATACCACCTAGCTGCTTTTGACTCCAGCTCATACTGAAGTTGTAGCATGTCTGGTACAGCAGCACTGAGGGGTGGTGTCACTTCATTCAGGCCACGATAGTCCACTGTCAGCCTCCACGCGCCATCAGGCTTTCTCACTGGCCAGATGGGACTGTTGAAGGGTGAATGGGTCCTGCTGGTCACGCCTTGGCTTTCCAGTTGCTGGATCAGCTTATGAATAGGGAACACTGAATCTCTGTTGGTGCGATACTGCCGTCTATGCACCGTTGAAGTAGCAACTGGCACCTGTTAATCCTCAACCTTCAGCAACCCCACTACAGAAGGGTCATCTGATAGGCCAGACAAAGTACGCAGCTGTTCAGTATCCTCAATCTCTACAGCCGCTATACCAAGAGCCCATCGGTACCCTTTCGGGTCACGGAAGTATCCTTTCTTAAGATAATCTATACCAAGGATGCACGGAGCATCTGGGCCAGTCACTATAGGGTGCATCTGCCACTCCTCACCAGTATGGCTCACATCAGCCTCCACAACAGTCAGCTGTTGAAAGCCTCCTGTCACTCCAGAGATAGTGACGGAGTCTGTTCCCTCATGATTCGACAACACCAGTGTGCACTGTGCACCAGTGTCCACCAAAGCTCTATATCTTTGTGGTTCTGATGTGCCAGGCCATCTAACCCACACAGTCCAATAAACTCGGTTATCCCTCTCCTCCTCCTGGCTGGAGGCAGGGCATCTCTAAGGCTGAGCATTAGAACTTGATGAACCATCCTGATTATTGACTGATGCAACCTTCCTCTTGGAAGAACCATCTCCTGGGTTTGTTCTGTTTAGTAGCTCTTGCACACGCAACTGGAGAATATCAGTGGGTTTCTTATCCCAGACTCTCATGTCCTCTTTAAAATGATTTTTCAAGAGAGACTTCAGGTGGCGTTGCAGTGAGTCCTGTCTTCCTCGCTGCTGTCTCGTAGCAGGACGTCTCTTATTAATGACTGCAACACGTGGCCCGTCGTCTCTAGGGAGAACCTGGGGTTTACTTCCCCATCCATTTTGCATCCTATTCCTTTTGTCAGTCACATTTTCAATGGCTGAGGTTTGGAACTGAAGGGAATCAGAGATGATGTCTCCATACTGTCGTGCTTTGAAAGCCACCTCACGCACAGTTGGTCTTGCGCCTTCATTAAAGCATCCCGTGAAGGAGAATATATGAGCATGTGCTGCTGGCACAGCCTGAGCAAATCTTCGGAACATCGGTGTGTCACACTCAACATCATCAGGATTTGTAAGTCCATCTTTATCATAGATAACTTCTCTCACAGCTATCTCTCTCAAGTATGTGATGGCTTTCTCAAGAGTGGGTGTTCTACTCCGGCGTCATTCGATGTCACCCTTGTGGGGGTATCTCTCTCTCACAGCTGAAAGGAGTCGGTCCCACAGGGTGGTAGTTCCCACCTTATTACTAAGTGCTCTGTCAATACCAGCATCTCTGGCCAGGGATCCCAACTGCTTGGCTTCTCTTTCGTCCACGTTGTGGGTTTCAGCACCACTATCAAAGCATCGGAGCAACCACGGAAGAATTCCCTCACCCTCAATGAGGGTAAAGTCCTTTCTCAAGAGGCGCAGTTCTTTCATAGAGTGAGGATAGAAAAGGACATCGTCGTCATCGTCGTCGTCGTCATCTGATTGAGGAGGGCCTGCTGTCTCTTTATCCGTTTGAGAGTGGTCTGGTTTTTTATCTGTCTGAGAAGCACCCACTCCATCAATTGTATTAGAATTCTCTTCTTCCTCACCCTCACCTTCTACTGCTTTACGGAACTCTGGACATCTCAGACGGGAGCGGGTGAAAAGGGTGGAGCGCTTTGCCTTCGCCTTGCTCCTAGTCACAGGATCAACTAGCCTGATTTGCGATGGATCAGACTCTATCTCTGTAGAAGCAGTTGTTTTTGTAGCAGTAGGAGTGGTGGTATTGGCAGCAGTGGTGTTGGCAGCAGCAGTGGCAGCAATATTGCCTGTGGGGGAATGGCAGTGAGCAGAACAGCATCTGGCCCTGCGCATCCACATTATATTATAAACATTCAGCAAAAACATCCCTACTGTGACAATGCTATTCAGATCAAAAGCTGGGAGATTCAACTTGAAAGAAAACAGAGGTTTAAAGTTGGACCAGCTAGAACTTGTACTGTGGCTGTACATATACAGTGCCCCCATAAAGAACACTATCATAATCCCTAAAATGACCAAGCCATTGATTATACAGTTGATAATGGCTACAGGTCTATCAATAAAACATAAAACGATCACAAGAGCAGCCACAAAAAGCAGAATGCTCTCAGCTGCATACCACATGTACAGCTGCAGGCTTGAAAGAAAATCCAGTAGATTCATTGCAGCAAATGTCTGTTCAGTTTTCAATCCATCAGGAAATTCAGCAAAATTGCTTGCCATTGCTACGTGAGGGATTTCTCCCATCAGAGATGGAATTTGTAATCTGGGCTTAAAATTCGAGCCCCACGTTGGGCGCCAATTAATTGTTGTCAACTTTTGACTCAGTTTGACAACAATGCTCTTGATCCCCTCCCCCTCCCACCCAGGTAGGGAAGGAGAGAGAGAAAAAAAAGAGAGACACTTGGCTAGATTGAAAACTGAACCATGCAACTTTATTTAGAATACTAATATGTGATATAAGAGTGTATATATATATATAGTGGTTATACAAAGGTGTGGTAGAAGCCTCTCACCTCCCCCCACCCCCAGCAACTCCCACAGCACTTCCCTCAGACGAGACAATTCCGAGGAATCCTGAAGCTGCTCCTGGGGAAAGGCAGAGAGTTACGAGGGTCAGGAGGGCTTGAGGTCGATGGGTCGACAATGATGGGCAGATGGTGTTTTCCCAGACGCCAGCCACGAACAAAAGAAAGAGAAAGAGAGAGAAGAAGGAAGGCAGATAGAGAGGCGAAGCGAAGCGGCGAGAGAGCGAAGCAGGAAGGCAGGAAGTTTTCTTCTGTCACCTCCGACCTTTCCCCGAGCCTACGTAGATACATGGGATGGAATATCTCTGGCCAGTTTTGCTGTTCATCTAACCCAGCCTCCCACGGGGGGGCCACTAATCCCCCTGTAGTGTCTGAGCTGGCAGAGCAAAGGCACAACCTTGAGGGCCCAGTAATTACAGAAACATTCCAGTGTCTTATCAACCTAGCAGAACACGCAGTTGCTAGTTGAAGAAAGCTCACTGAAATTAAAAAAAAAAAGGATCAGCAAAAGAAAAACTGGCTTCATCCTGGCTCAAACCAGGACACCTATCAAAATGCCTGTACAGTAAGAAATGTAGTTCCCCTCGTGCATTACTTTCAGTTTTTGCCCTGGATTCTTTTTTAACATCTTTTGACTAAAATTCTTTTTTTTACTCTTTCAGTTAGTTTTATTTCTCACTATGCTTAATAATTTTGACCATCAACCATCTTTGTCATGCCACTACTTATCCTTCTGTTCAAGGTTTTTCATAGATAGTCTGAAGTGCATGACTGCTAGTACAGCTTTTGTGGTACTACCTTGTGCTACGCTTAAAACCAGACATTTATCTTGACTCCTTTTCATGTAAGGTAAGTAGCTATTATTATGAAAGAAAATCTTATTTCTGATGACAGTGTGTAAAAGTCTGTTAAGCATTCCTTCCTTTTTGTAAATACAGTCTTAGAGCTTCTTCAGTACATTTCATTCAGTACATATATTAATTCCATAGCTGTTTGGTGAAAAGTCAAACCTATGTACATGCAAATATAGAAATGCTGACATTGTTTTGGTAATTTAAGGGACAGCAACTGTTATTTCTGTCTTTGGGAGAACCAAAGGGTACAAGAAGAAAACAACAAGAAAAAATGTTTCCATATCTGGTGAAAGCAAGACAGTGTTCGTTACAGACTAACATCTTAGAACAGCCTTTCCAGTGAAGTTTAAACTCTTTGCTGCACACTGTAGGTAACTTTCATCTTGGAAACACAATCACCAGAGTTTTTTCTCTTATAATATAAGTTATTTTTCCCATCACATGCCTTTTTTTATTCCCTGGAAATCATGTTTCTGCAAGCTTGACTCCTCAGAAGTGTTTAATTTTTTTTCTTCAGAAATTAAATATAAAGCTTTGTACTTTTCAGAAGTGAATTCTTGCTAGTTCTCAGCTGGAACAACAATTTCGTGCTGCCAGAATATGCCACTCATTTAAATAAACATCAATTCATTGTCTTTTTCTTTTTTCACCTAAAATTCAGAAATATAAAATTATGTATTCCTTTTGACATCTTCAGCAGCTTTGACTTTTGCATATCTGATTGCCAGGTAATTCTTTAGTGCATGAATACTGGGGTGTTTTTTTGTTGTTTTGGTTAAAAACTACTGTATAGAAAAATTTTAGTTTTGCATTAGCCTAAGCTAAACTTGCTGAATCAAAATTAAAACCTCTTAATGGTGAGATTTGTAGCAAAAATGTTCACAACCCCTTTAACTATAGTAGACATGTGATGAAGTAATATAGTAATTGATCAATATCAATATTTTCAACATAAAATTATGAAAAAAACCCTAAGTTGAAAATTTAGCAATTATATCTCCTTAGGTTTATTTCATAGAATCTTAGAATGTAATCAGCTGGAAGGGACCTATAAAGGTCATCTAGTCCAATCCCCATACAATAAGCAGGGACATCTCAAACTGGAACAGATTGCTCAGAGCCCCATCAAGCCTGACCTTGAACGTCTCCAGGGATGGGGCCTCCACTACCTCTCTAGGCAACCAGCTACAGTGATTCACCACCTTCATATTAAAGAACTTTTTCCTAATGCCCAGCCTAAGTCCAGCCTTCTCTAGCTTGAAACCATTACCCCTTGTCCTATCATTCTATGCTCCTGTGAAGAGGTCTTCCCCAGCCTTTTTACAGGCCCCTTTCAAGTATTGGAAGCTCACTGTAAGGTCCACCTGGAGTCTTGAGATCTAAAATTTTTCTATGTGTCTAATTTTGAGATCTAAATATATTTTTTCTTTTCTTTGACAGGTAAATAACCAGTAAATAACCAGTCTCTCTTAATTGGACTACAACATGGTAAATGAAAATGCTATTGAAAACAGCAGTGATATAGAATATTGTCTTTTATCAAGAGCAGTACCTTGTACATGTCTTAAGCTGTCTAGTTACCATGATAACTAGGTTGGGGTACATGCACACTTTAATTAATAACAGTGAAATCTGCTGAAATTGAAGTAAGAGCTATTAATGTTGAAATGACCCATTTAATAGCAACCTGTGGTATCAAAGTGTGGATTTAAATTGGTAATTAATAAAAGTCCATTTCTGAAAATGCTAACGGAAGAGCTCAATAAAAATGCTAACTAGGTCTCAAATATCACAGACAGTTTATTGACATTTTAATACATATTACTTATGCTAAATACTTTTATACACTGAGAACTAAGGATGAGAGGATAACAATGGACATATTTTCCAGCTAGCAGTTAGGAGATCAGTGGTACTCTTCATGGACTAGTTCACTTTTGTAGGTTTTAATCCTTCTTATAATGGAGGAACATGGCATGATTCTTTTTGAAGCTGCATATGCAACTGAACCATTTTATCAAAACCTGCAGAGAAGAATAATTCTGATTTTTTTAAAAAGAAGACGAAAATTATGTATTTCTCATGAGACTATATTTTTATTGTCTAGAGGGTGAGTAAAATGATCTCTCCACGACTTAACAGTGAAAGTATTGCTGTTGGTATAAAGACAAGAGCTGACATACTGTTTGTCTGGTTTCTTTCACTTATATATCTAGCAACAAACATTTCAGAGGCACAAAATACCTCATAAAATCCCAGTTGCATATGCCAGACAGTACAGAAATGTGCCCACTGTTCTGTAGGACAAAACAGACATTTCTTGAGAAAAATACCAACTTCAATTTTAAATCAGAGCCCCTTTTTTTTTCTCAGGAAACCCAAGGATTAATTAGCCCAATTCAGTAAGATATTACAGTGTGTATTTAAATTTATAGGATTAGTGTGCCTTGCTGAGTGATGCCCTAAATTTATAGCTACTTTTATTGCTAGATAAAGTGCTTTAATGGAATGCTAGCTTGAATCCTGAAACCAGAACATAGTTGCTGAGGTGTACTATATGTCTTTGGAAGGCAGCAAAATACTTTTTTTCCCTCATACCAAACTGTGACTTTTTCTTATGTGAAACATCAGGAGTAGGCTGGTGATTTTATGTGTATCTCTCTCTGTGTCTCTCTCTCATTTACGTCTATATGGAAATATGTACTTATATAAATGTCTTGTTATGAAGATTTCAATTTTTAATATAAGAGAATATTATTTTTTTTTTGAGGAGTGACGTTGATTCAATGTCTTCATAGCTATAAAATACCTAGTTTTTAAAATAATTCTTTACACTCTTAATATCAACCACTGAGGGTAACACAGTTTCTAAAGAGTGTTCAGATTTATGTACTTGCAGCTGTCACTTGCTCATACAGAATAGGGTTACGTGTATGCTGAGTCATCACTGAAAACTAGGGTCTTGTAATGGGGAGTTAGCATCCAGAAAATATAGAAAATTAGAATAAACTTTGATTTTTAGTAGGTGATAAGGTGTTTGTGGCATCAGGAGATAAATTTTGCATTAGTATTAGACATTTGTTAGATTACTCATTCATTGTCTCTATTTTTTGAATGCCAGACATTACTCTTTCCAAGTCATGCCTACAACAGAGAGGATTAGTTACAAGAACCGTGGAAAGGAGTCACTTTGCACCACTTGGACTTGGGACTGCAGGTCAGGCGTAGCCTGCCTGATTAAGTATGTTTAGAACTAGACACCTTGAAATTAATCTTAGGCATTTGCCTATCTTCTTTTGAATCTGAATTTTCATTGCAATATGAATTTCAGCGGAAAAGCACAAAGCAACAGCTTTTGTTTTTTCTTTAATATGAGTGATGAAATAGGAATTTAATATAAAATACCAAAGAGTATGAGATTTACCACTCTGGTAATCTCAAATATAACTATGTATGTTGCATTTCAGCATGAACAGGCTGAAAAGATAAATTTGTTTCACTGCTGTGATGACAATGACAGTGGCCTTTCCCCATATAAGGGACAAGAGACCAAACTATTGGTCTTGGCATTATGCTGTTATTTACCTTACACAAAATGCTGAGGAAATGGTGTTCCAGATTTCAAATCCAACTTACATGAAGAATCTATTGCAATGCTTTTAGTGGCATTTGACTTTTTGTTTTTTCATTTAAATTTTTGTGAGCATACTCAGAGAACATAATTAACATGTATTATATGTCTGAATACTCTGGTCCAATATGATGTGATGTAATTTAACATCAGTATTTAACTTTTTGATAATTTGATTACTGATGTCATTAGTAGATCTGAAGATTCAAAACATTGACACATAGAACAACATAAATCAGGCCCAAAATGATACAGCTGTTTAGATTAATCTTCCTCAGTCTTTACCAGATAAGATACCTGTTTTAGAGAAAATATATCTCTTGCATGTCACTAAGAAGCCAGTCTCAACTAATTGAAATTGTACATAATCTAATTTATTGTAAATTAACACAAACTCCTAATTGCTGGTTTGGATGTCAATGAAGGACAAAACATAAACAGTTCAATACACACTTAAGAAAATACCTTTCTTTCTTTTTCTCCCTGCTTAACATGAACCAAGACCTCTCCTCCCCTCTTCCTAGTCTCAATATTCCTTGTTTTCGTAGTGAGTTACACTCAGAATGCCTGAAACCATTTCGTGAGGTGCCAGGTGGTGAAGGAGGATGGGGTTGTTTCTGCCACTCTTCTTTTTAAATGGTTTTCCTCTGCCCCAGAGTGGGTTGCCCACAGGCTGCAGTCCCTCAGTGTTGTCCCTGCTCTGGCATGGTTCCAGGATAGTATTATCTTAATTCTTCTGTTTCTTACATTGTTACTTCAAAAGGTTTTTTATTTTTGTCTATATGTGGAATAGCAGGGTAGAGACATGAATTTCACAACTCATCAGTTCATGAAGACTTAGAACATCGCCAACTCAGGTTCAGTTGCATGCTGCTTTTTTTCTCCACTTTTTGATTTCACTCTTTATTTACAGTGTACATACTGCAGAGATGAAGATCTGAACTCAAAAATGTGTGGAGTGTCTAGTGCATTACAGCTTCCTATCTCTTTCAGAAGTTCTGGGAACCACTGCAATACAAACATTTAATAGACACCAGTGCCAATCCTCTCTTACTGTCTGCAGCGAAATCACTTAAAATTTTGGTTTAGAGTGAACTTCCTTGTAATTTTCAATATGTTTACTTTCTTTTGGTGTCAGTTGTTTGCTTTTTCATTGCTTTACTTTCATTCTGCCATTTTTGAGTGAAACGTGATGAGTAATCTTTAGGCAAATATGTCCTATGTACCATACTTTTATTTACTGAGCTTCCTTTCAAGGACTACTTCCCACAGGCATGAAATTACTAAAATAGCTTAAACATTACTATGAAATTTAACCAAATACATGGGTCATATTTTAGGGCTTATTTAACAAATAACAAGATAATTGTTTTGTAAAACTAATTAATATAGAGCTCAAAATAAGCAAACATTTTTTACTTATTTTGGATTGCTTTTAACTGATGAGAAAAAAATTGTTTTCTTCAGCTGCCTACTCTATCTGTTGAGGTATTTCAAAGCTCTCAGCTGGCCTGTAATGTCAGTTTTCCCTTCTGGGAAAACCTCAACAGTGAAGGGAGGAGAAACCAGGGAACAATACAGGGTTGCTGTGTAGTCATGTCAGAACAGGGGAAACACAGAATTTAGAAAGTGCCATCAGGGTTTGATTCAGACACAACCTTCAGTTTTAATCAGATAAAGAACCCCCACTTAAAAATGGCAACAGAAGTTTTAATTATTTTTTTTAAATTATTATTATTTTTAACTTCCTTAATTTCTTTTTAAGTGTGTAGATCTATGCTTTGTTATTTCTTGGAGCTTGAGTACGATATCCCACCAAATAATTTCTTTCAGAAATAAAGTTTCCATAAAGTTACCTTCATAAAATAACATGACAGTACCCATTCAGGAAACAGACACAAAATACCTCAGCTTAAATTAGTGCTTAACGCTGTACCAAAATGTCTTCTGATTGCTTCTCTATCTTTCAGGTTATAACCTAAGTAGCCAGCATGCCTTTTTAACTAGATCATACAAGATTAGTGATTCTAAATGCCACTCTTCAGAATGGCTGTTAGACTTTCTTTACTAAGCCGACTTTGTTTCTCAGAACACTCAAGTTTTCTTTCTCATGTTTTAAAAATGTGATACGTGCTTGCTTGTATACTCTGGTGCAAAGACAAAATCTCTGTTCTGTGTTGCCTAAAAATTTATATTGTCAATCAAAATATTGTTATGTGTTGGGTTGACCTTGACTAGCTGCCAGACACCCATCAAGCCACTTTCTCACTTTCCCTCCTCAACAGGATGTGGGAGAAAATAAGATGAAAAAGCCTGTGGGTCGATATAAAGACAGGGAGATCACTCACCGATTACTGTCATGGGCAAATCACACTTGACCTGGAGAAGATGAATTTAATTTTTTTGCCAATTTAAATATATTTGGATAGTGAGAAACACAGATAAAATTGAAATAACACTTTCCTCCCCACCACCCTCTTTCTTACAGGTTCAACTTTTTCGATTCCTGACTCCTGACTCCTCTATCTAGCATGGAAAACCAGCTGCAGCATGGGCACTCCACAGTCAGATATACCTTCAGAAAATATCCACCTGCTCCAGAGTGACATCCTTTACATCCTGCAGTGTAGATATTTGTTATGGTGTAGACCAGTTTAGCTGCTGCAGGGGAACCTCTGCTCCAGCACCTGGAACACTTCCTCCCTCTCCTTCTTCACTCACCATGGCTTCACAGGTTCCATGGGAGTATAAGTTGCTGACAAAGGGAATAAGTTTCTCATACTCCCTTTTCCTCACTGCCATCCAGCATTTTTGTCCTTTCTTAAGTATGCTTCCCCCAAGGAGTTACCACCTTGTCTGAGGGGCTCAGCTGTATCTTGGCTGTGTCCAGCATGAGGCAGCCCCAGCCCCTCCTCACAGAGGCTGCCCCTGTAGCTTCCTTCTCCTATGAAAACCTTGAATGTGCACCCAATACATGCTAAACTAAAACAAATAAACAACCTGGCTTTGATCTCTCTATATTAATATTTCCAGTCCTACCAAAGATAATATTTACTTATGAAGGAAGAAGGTAAATGAAAAGTATGGAAGTTGCCAAACTTGACACTCAAAAATAATGAAGGATCTTAATTCAGATGTGGCATACTTAAAATTTAAAAGAATCATGTGCTATTTTTGTGTGTTCGTGTTCCACTTTTCTCCTGAGGGTCACTGTTTCACTTTGTATCCTACATATGCCACAAAATAACACTATTGCCACTCCAGTTGCAGGCAAGAAGCCATAGCACTCACTTTTAAGACTCTCTTGTTCTAGTACTCACAGCACATCATAGGCACAAAAGACCTAGTTTCTAGGTTTTTGCAAGCTATGATTCTTTACATAACCTATTAAGACACTCATGATCCAAATGTTTATTATATGAAGCACTGTTCTGGTATTAAACTTGCAAATTCTGAATTGTGCCTACCAAATACAGGTATAGTAAAACGTTTTCAAGATTTGTCTCACTCTGTTTCCACCAGAACCCTCCTTCCATTCACAATGTATGAAGGTTAGCTCTACATGGAGGAAACAAGGGCTGCATGCTTATACTTCAGAGCAAGCAAGTTTAAATACTTAAAATAGATTTGTTTTTTAACTAATTCGTCCTGCTGAAGTATAGACTCAATAGTACATCATCTTTCATTCAGACAGCATTGGGCTATGGAGATGTAGCTACAATTAAGCATGTGTGTAAATTCTTGCAGGACCAGAGTTTAAATTTCATACCACTCCAACAGAGAAGCCCAGTGTTGACCAAATAATAGTGAGCTTTATGTTCAGCCAAAGCTGGAGTCAAACCTTAAAAAATAAAATATTCTAGTGTGAGACAAAAAGATGATAGAAAATTAAACCTTTCTCACTCTAAATCCATGACTGTTGTTTATTTTCTTGAATACAATTATTTATTCTCTGTAGAAAGATCCTGCAGGTAAGCCAATTTCCATTTGGCATAACAATATTAGGTAGCTCTATATTGTCATCTAAGGTTAGCAGGGCAACGTTTTTGAAACTACTTAACTTTATCAAAATTAAGTTAATGGAGAACCACATCATCCCTAGTTTAGATTCTTGGAGTAGAATCCAGTATTCTGAATTTGTCTCATACTTTTGTGTCATATGTCATACATAATTTAGAAAGCACAATGGAACAAAAATTATAAGGAATACAACTTGATCTGTGCTTAGAATGAAAATACAAACCTCCTTTAATTGAGAGAAATAATGTCAAAATTATTGAAATGCACAACTCTACCTAACAATTAATTTTTAAAATAAAGTTTTGATTTGCTTTGTCTCACATTTTAATACAGTGTCACATATTTGACGATTATGACAGAAGAAGCTCCACTTGGAGACTCATATCTTTGGCTAATTTAATCTCTTAAGAAGGACATGATGCAGATTGAAATCTGAACTAGTTATCTGGTCACTTACTGTATGTCTGTACTACTAAATTTAGTAGCTTACTGACTGTTCTTTAGTCTTGAGGTTAAGTACCACATCATAATTTTTCCACCAGTCAAAACTCCTTTCTCCCACAGGACAAGACTGCCTATTGTAAATTGTCCCAGGCCAATATTATGTTCTTATTCATGCCCAGAAATAACTGTGTATCATTTGGTATGGGCCAAAGGATGTACCATATATATAATAATTACATACCTCATGGCTACACTGACCATGTCAGATGGGTCTGCTCCAGGTAATCTTTTCCTGTCTCAAGGTGAGGTAATACAACACAATTTGTATTCACACTACCTATGTACAGCCCTTTTTAAAACAGACTGACTGTGTCTACTGCATGACCTAACTTACTTGAAATTTTCTGGGCCATGTGTGAAATATGATCCCTTATTACTCTTTGTGCAAGCTGCTTTGGTGTAGTTCAGTATTTGAAATTATTCTAGAGCAAACACTATAATCAACAAAATATTTTTTTTTAAATAGTGTGAGACTAGGAGTGTGATGTGATGGATGGCCTGGAGGAATGTTTTGAAAGAATGTGTAGAAATGGAGGAACTAGGCCTTTCAGATAGTGCGTTGTCATCTCTCCTACTTTTCTGAAGAGGGTCTGAAGGAAACTATGCCCAGAGCTACACATGGATTTACATTCCAGGAAATTCAGTCACTACAAAAAAAAGTCAAGAAGAGAACAAGTATCTGTTGTGTTGGCGGTCTAGGGGCTGAGAACTAAGAACACTTATAAATTATTTGATAGCATTGACTAATGCCTCTCTGAGGCAACTCACACATTATATTTACTTACATCTTCCTTCGCATATAAAGACAAAACTGCAAAACAGGCTAGAGCACTTTTACACAAGTGAAGAAATACAGTTCAAAGGACATGAGAAGATTAAATAAAAAAGTAGAACACATCACCTTTCATGTGATGGCCATGAAAGGTTTTTCAAAGTGGGACAAAATACACCTGAAGCCCTACTTTAGATATCTAAATCCTTTACTGGCTCTTGATCACGGATCATTGACATTAAACAGTGGCAATAAAATTACTTTAACCTGTGTAGTCCTACACAGGAATCCTGCACTTTTAGGAAGAGGAGAAAGTGAACAACTTTATAAAGCAAAATAGAAAAAAAACCCAAAAAAACCACAAAAACCCCCTAGCAACTTAGAATATACATTTTCTAAATATTCGATCTTTAGGTCGCCCCAAACCAAAATGAAAGGTATCTTAAAATGAGGCCAATGAATTTCCAACTTGTCAAATAGTACACTCTATAACAAATATAAAGGAGACATTTTTAAGGAAAGAAACAAAATAATTGGGAGACCAATTTTGAACCTTACAGACTGATAATTTTCAGGGGTCACCAAGTTCAGGCTTTTAACTTTTCTGCTCCAGCAACTTTTTGTTCCCCTAAAAATGTTGACACAGACACATAAATTTATAGAACATAACAATGTTTCTCTGTTTCATAACCTCACTAGTGATGAAAACACTGTTTCTTGTTTTGATTTATATTAACTTAGATGAATGTTAAGCCTTGTAATGTACAGTACATGAGTTTTCAGCATTCTTTAAAAACAATGTAAATTATGCTGCTTGGTTAACATTAAGGTGCAGACTTAAAATGTATAGATAAATCTTGATATCATGGAACCTGTTTTATCTCTCAAAAAGTGAAAATTTGCTGTGCAACAGTGTCTGTCAAATGGAAAATGCAGGTAAAAGTTAGGAAGAGATACACATTTCCTGCTTGAGGTTGTTCTTTTCCCCTCCTAGATGAAGCAAATACTAAAAGTAAAGGAAGTTAACAGGAAACTTACCACATATATTAAAAATAGGAAACTTCCAGAAAAAAGGTATGGTAGTTATGTTATTTTTTCTCTTCATTATCAGTATAATTATTATAGTCCTTATTAGTTAATCCTGGTAATGTTTTTCCAGGTGCTAATATATTCAGTATTATATTGAACTTCTCAAATCTGACCTTCTTGATTTATTTCTGCAGGCTGTAAAGTAAAACACCCCACCTGCTTCTGCTTAAAACAGAAAATAATTGTTTGGAGAGGACTTCAGTAGAAATAGAGTTAACCTTTTGCTCTTCAGAAAGTCTGCTGCGATACATATTGAGGAAAACTTCCTTGACCCTCGTCTGCTCTACAGCTGAACTAAACATGAAGGTTATTTTATTCCTTAAAATCAATTAAGATTTAAACATGAAACTACCTAAAACCAGGAAGTCCAGTTAGTCATATAGCAGTAATGAATGGACATTTTATACTTCAGATGAGCATTTCCATTTCTTATGACATATGGCAAATAGTCTAAAATCACATCATCATCATCTCCTACTACATAATGTGTGAAAACTCTTTCCTTCATGTACAAATATAGAAAAGAGGAGTCCAAAATCACATCATCATCTTCTTGCAAACAGCAAGAAAACACTTTTCTTTGTGTATAAACAGAGAAGCTTTCAATATAAAACACAAAGATAAAGAAATGTGAACATGGATGATAAGTTTAGTTAGGGGGAAAAAAAAAAAAAAGAAGAAAAAAAAAAGTAGTTGCTAAATATGAAACAAAAAAAAAAGGTATTATGATGCCCTAAAGAGAGAGTTACATAACTATTGGCTACCTAATTATCTTGGGAGGCAAGAAACTGAAGGTTAAAGTAACTATTCTCCAAGCTTTTTTTATGACTTCATATAATACTCTTCTGAGTTGACATTACTGATATGATTGTGTTTATTCTGTTCCAGCCAAGCATGCTGAAAGTTAAGGGAATATGCTGTACCATAGCAGACTTGTAAAAATCAGCCAAATACATCATTCTGTGTTGCCAAAATAAAGTAAAAAGCATGAAAAACTGTAACTTCATTCGAATTATGTAGCATTCACTATAACTACTGAGTAGATCCTA